>NC_069657.1:328389173-329639173 GCF_027244095.1 Hemicordylus capensis | reverse complement strand
GGCCAGAGGTTCCCAGCCCTTTTTTTTAAACAAGTGTACCTTTTCTTTCTCAAACCTCAGCTCAGGGGTGTGTGTGTTGTGTGTTTGATGGTATATACATACACATACATGGCTGGAGCATCAGGAGGCAGGAGGGCTCTAAGTACCCCCTGGGAGCCCTTCAAGTACCCCTAGATAGATAGATAGACAGATAGATTTTATTATAGTCATAGACCAGCAAGAAATAGATAAAATACAGAATTCCAATACCAATTTCTTTCTTTCTTTCTTTCTTTCTTTCTTTCTTTCTTTCTTTCTTTCTTTCTTTCTTTCTTTCTTTCTTTCTTTCTTTGAGACATTTAATATACCGCCCACTCCGAAGACTTTGGGCGGTGTACAACAACAGGCAAACAGGCAACATTAAAAATAACATTACATTAATAATTAAAAATTATTAAAGAACTAAAGTAACTACTAGAAAACAGAAAAATGAACTACAGGGCATGATATACCACATACCACAATTATTAGATACAGATCCATCATAAGAACAAAACTTTAGAAGTTTAACCACATTAAAGATCATATTATTTTATTAACTTACTACAACAGGCAGAAGCAGCAGCACAAAATTTTGACGCTTTCATCAGAACTGCCAGGCATTTTTTTGTAAAATGGGAATAATAAAATCAAACCAAATATCATGATAGAAGGGGCAGTACAGGAGGACATGTTCCACAGCCTCCACACACCTCTCTCACTAGGGCAGATATGTCCACAGTAAGGGATATTACAGAATCTTCCCTCCAAGAGGGCAGATGGGAAAGTATTAAGACATGCCAAAGTAAAAGACTTTTGAAATTTCAAAGCTGTTAGGTAAAAAAAAAAATCTTGCTGGGACAAATCCATTCCTTGTGCCTCAAAGAAAGAGTGATTGGAAACCCAACTCAACTGCCATGTCCCAGACACATTGTTTAATAATTAATTTGGCTTTATAATCACCAGAAGATAGAACACTGGGTGTAAACCCATAGGCAACAATTTATCATTCAATATTCTCCTCCAGGCAGATTGAAAAGCATCTACCAAAGTTAGAGGGGCTAGGGGTACTAGTATCCCTTGTTGGAATCCCCTGGGTTAGGCTGACAGACAGGAACTGGCCAAGGATGAATGACTGAAGAACTTTCCAGCTGAGTGGGAGTTTGAGCCCAGTTCTGCTTAGTCTGAGTCCAATATTGTATCCCCCTACTACACTAACTTCTCTTTTTGTTGTTTATTTCCAGTTATCAATCTCTGCAACAGTTAATTTTTCCCAGCAACTGCAAGGAGACAGAGAAGATAAATCAGTCAGAGCATAAAACAATGGAAGGCAAAAGCTAGCTATTGGCTATTCATTCCTTGTGGACTCCCAACTCATGCTTTCTTTGCCTGTTGGCAGGAAGACTTCAAACCTGAAGCAAACAGAACTATGCTTGTTTTCACGTGGTAAGTGTAATGTGTAGTTCAGCTCTTAGTTCTTCCCCCTTTTCTGAAAAAATGAGGATTGTTAGGTAGGATGAGCAGTTCCCCAATATAATTTCTTCTTGAGGAGACTAATGCCAAACTACTTATTATGTTAAGCACATCATTAGAGCTGACACACTTTCCCCCCTCAGGAGCTGCAGAGAAGACTGATCCGGACAGGACAGTGAATGGGAGGGAAAGAGTTAAATGTTCCCACACCGTAATTCCAGACTAGATAGGACTCTGCAGCACCTGTTTAAGAAAAAACCAAGCACAACAGCTCTAATGATATGCTTAATGTAAGGTGTAGTTTGGTTCTTAAAGGATGGGTTTTGCTTCAGGCTCTGTAAGTGATGATTGTCTAGGTGTGGATCCAGACAGCCATGAGTGTTGTTCTGATCATGGAATGGGGCTTTCCCTTCTCCTTTTTGATGCATCCCCCTCTGCACCTACCAAAAGCTGCTCCTGATAGGTCCCACAAATCCTCATGCGTAGCCTAACCCAGGCTGGAATGGCTTGTTTTATTTAATTATGAAGTTGCAATATCCAAAATAACTGTGGCAGGCTGGCACTAGAGTGCTGGTCATGATAATGCTGTTAACAATGCAATTTTTTATGTCATGTATATATGTTACAATATCAAGTCAAGCTCCATGAGTCATACACCTACTTTTGCCAAAAGCCTGTCATATTATAAACCAGTCCTTAATTGTATTACGGCAGATATGCCAAAACATATCCTTAGTGTTATGCAAGAAAATGAAAGGAACTAAAGCATTAAAAAAAAAAAAAAAGCTTGAAAGGAATACATTTGGATCCAAAAGGGTCCTTTCACTATCTGCATCCTCTTCTGCTCACAGGGCTGTTTCTAACTTAGCAGGAGAGTCCTGAGTGAGAAAAGTGACCTCATATCCAGGGGAGTTCCTCTGTTTGTGCAGGCTCATGTACAATATTTGGCACAAGTTCTCTTCAAGACCTTTTTGTGGCCCATTTGAGTTGAAATGCTTCAGGCTGCATCTTCTTTATTCACCACGTTTCTTGTACCATCTCCACCACTCCAAGTATATTGTGTCTCTGTACTGCAAGAAGCTTTCCACTAGTACTTGTGCAAGAGTTCACAGAAGAGAATAAAGTCATTTTCCCTTGCTGTTGTTTGGATACAAGCCATAGTGAGTAACTTGCTAATAGAACTATAATTTCAGTCTGACAGATGATACCTAAGATGGACAGGGCTTCTTTGTACACGCTTTTATTATTATTCTAAATATACCATGTGCCTTTTCTTTCTACCTGTTCCTGTATCAAAGCTAAGGAGGACCAAGCTGTACTACAGTGGGTTTTCTGTCTGACTATGGCTGCAATTTTGGGCACAATGACTTGGGAGGAGTGAGTCCTATCAAACCCAGTAGAACTTCTTGAAAAACATACAAAACTGTCATCATGCTTGCAGTTATACCACTTCGGTCCTATTAACTCTGAAATGAGTCATGGTCAGACTACTTCCTGCTGAGCTTGAGACATGAGTGATGGCTCCCGTCCATAGGGATGGTTGACCTATTAAGATGGTCTGCCCCTGAAGACTTGGGGAATCGAAAGGATTCTTGAATGCCCTTGTGGAGCTTCCAGTTGCATGGCCAACACTCCTGTCAATGTGAAATAAAAGCAATGCTGAAATAAGAGCATCTCCTTCTCTGTTTGCTTTTAGAAAGAACCTCAAGACGTACCTGTTTTCCCAGGCTTTTAACTGAAATTTAAATTTTATTATGTTTTTACTTATTGAGACTGTTTTTATCTGTTTTATGAATTTTTAACTGTTTTATATTGTTTTTATGTTATATTTTAATTTATACATTGCCTCGAGATTTCTATATCAGGCAGTATAGAAATATGATAGATAGATAGATAGATAGATAGATAGATAATGTCCTAGTTTGTCTGAATAGATTAGGTGATAGATTTGAATCATCTACCCTACAAGATTATTCCCAAGTATTCTGCAACACAGGGCTCAATCTGTCCCTTGATTTTCTAAGGATCTATAGGGAGTAAAACAGTCAATGAGATGGATAGAAGGCAGGTGGTGGGAAATTCTGAAGAAATGTGTAATAAAATTCTTTTATGCTCCTGCTTTATTCTATTGCATGATGCATATATTTTATCTTCTTTATATTTAATTCTCTTAAACATATCCATCACTAATCCCATGTGTGTCAGCTCTCATGAAAGTTTGTGAGCAGCTGCCAGGGGATAAGTGATGGGGACGGGGAAAGAAAAAAGCCATGGTGTTACAGACCAGGCCTGATTTATACACTAAATATGCTCATTAGCCAGTATACAAAATAGGTCTGGACCAAGTTCTTTTATATTAGTGACCATGTGTGATCTGGACGCATGGAAGAAGGAGATCAAACCAATCCTTAAAGAGTTCAATGGGCTTTATTGAGTATAAAAGACTAATCTAGCAAAGCAGAAAGCAGAACCCTCTATCAATATTAGCAACAGTATCTAAACAGAACATCCTAACCAGTACCAATATTCACCCATGTGCCTAACTAACATATGTGTGTGCAATTAAATATTCCTAGAGACTAATACAATTCAGATACAGACGGAAAAAGGGGAGGGGGGTGTAAGGAAAAAGCTGAGGGCTGGCGTGGTTCAGGAGTTAGTAGAGGAAAAATGGGGGGAGGAGAAGGAGGGGGAAAGGATGGAGGGACCCAAGGCTTGTAAAGGAGCAGCATATTTACCCAGGACCAGAGACTTCTCATCAGCTGAAGAAGTGAGGCGCTTGGCTGGAGACAGGAGTTGTTGCAGTGCTCAGATCACGGCAGCTTGGGCAGCAAACTCTGGCATTGCTGTGAACAAATCTTGTTGTAGGCACAAGATAGCTTGTAGGAGACAGTTCCCGCGGCTTAGCAGCAAACTCTGGGATCCTCGTGAGCAGCTTTTGCTGTAGGCAAAAGATTGCTAAACTCTGTCTAAAAGCCTCATTCTTATAGTGTATTTCTCTTTGATCCTTGAATAGAATCGATTCAAATCTCATCTTTTTCCTGGGTCCCCCAAAAAGGTGACAACTCGCCGGACAATGTCTTAATTATTCAGGATATTGGCCAGTCCAGCGAGTTCTCAATCCCATCTTCTGTAAACTGTGTGCTCAGAGGGGAGGGGAGGCATTGGTCACAGCAAATCTGCATCTAAGATGCTGCAAATTGCATCTTCCCCCAAGAGGTGTTAAAAGTCTCAGGAGTTAGTGAGAGAATTGATCCTATTTGGTGTGAGACAGCCATTACATTATTTATCTCTACCTAGTGTTTTTCTTGTAATTGAAAACAAGAGAATATTTAAAGTGACATATATGTGCGTGAGACATTCAACACATTTGTAGCATCAGTGAGGTGAGATTAAAGTCTACAGACCATCTCTGTATGCATTTGGCTATGTTGAACTTTCATGGAGAACAATTCAGTTAATCACTGACAAGGATTTAACACTGACCTCTTGCAACAGAAAAGGGGGGGGGATCAGCCTCTGGCCTCCTTCACAGACAGCTGGTAGTCAGTTGCATTTTTGCATATGAGTAGCCCAGGCCAAGCCTTTGTATTCCTTGCATATCCATTTTAACAACACAATGCTGGATCACCTCCTCCCTTCACAGAGCAGGGAGAGCAACATCCTAGTTCACCTTAAGTTCAGGTATCATTTCTTAATATAAAATGAAATCAGACACAGGCCAATATTTCACATACTTCTGAGTTGGTATCTCTGGTTCTGATATGTTATGGACCGTTCATAACAATGGCGGCCAGAGGATCCATGCCGGCAGGAGGAGGCAGCTAGCTGGTGGAGCCACGCTGGTGGGCAAAGCCACACCGGCAGGAGGAGGCCGGCCAGTGGAGCTGGCCGGCCAGGTGGAGGAGGCCGGCCGGCCAGCAGAGCTGGGCCGGCAGGAGGAGGAGGCCGGCCAGCCGGCCAGCAGAGCTGGGCCGGCAGGAGGAGGAGTTTGGCTGGTGGAGCCATGCTGGCGGGCAAAGCTGCACCAGCAGGAGGCGGTGGGTGGCTGGCCGGTGGGAGAATCTGTGTCAGTGGGTGGTGGCTGGCTGGTGGAGCTGTGGCAGTGGGAGGAGGTGGCCGACTGGTGGAGCTGCGCCAGTGGGAGGAGGCGGCTGGTGGGAGGGGGAGGCCGGCCAACTGGAGGAGGTGGTGGCAGGCCAGCTGGAGGTGGCTGGTGGGCGGGTGCGTGGGAAGTTAGGGCTGGTGAGCAGGTGGCAAGCAGGAGAAAATGGCTGGGCTGAACTAGGGGTGCAGATGCTTCAACACCAGTTGAAGAGCAGTATATACATTTATAAGATGGATAAATGAATGAATCCAAGCAGCAGTAGATCTTGAATCCAGATATCTCAAATCCAAGTCAAATTATCCACGTTAGTGTTAAAGCTTTACTTTTCAAAAATACTTTATTCTTAGGTCACAAATATATGAAAGACTTTTTCAGGCTCTAACAAAAACTATGTAGAACTTCTTCATTGTCTCTGTATTACTCATACAATGTTCTTCTCAACATGTTCCTTATTTATAGAGAACAAAGATTAGTGCTGGTGAAGCACAGGAAGAATTCTAAGCCACCTACTAAATCAGAATGGCTGCTGAACTGTTGGGAGATACATTGGTGAAACTAATACTATCTGTCTGTGGGAGACTGGACTGAGATTTGAGGAAATGAGTCAGAAGTAGAAACTTGTATATAGCAAAGTGGGCCAAGTAACGATTATGAGTATAATTATGAACACAGAGTCTTTATCACTTTATTTATTTATTTATTTATTTCTATTTTTTATTTTTATTATATTAAGTTCTAAAATAATGTATGTGATGCTAATTATAATTTTTAATTCACGTTTTCATATATGTGTGTGGATGTGTATATAACAATATGTCTGGGGGTTTTGCATATGTTATTTATACTTGTTAAATTGATTAGTTTTTCTTATATCATACTTTATGACCTTTATAAGTTTTCTAAAGGTGAAATCTTGGTTTATTCTTATTCTATTGATATGTTCTCCTATTTAACTTTCTATTTATATTAATAAACTTAAAAAGAAACTTGTGCCCTGTTCCAAGTTTTAGACTGTTTATTTCTCAAATAAAGAAAATCCCTGTTTAGCAAAAGAAACAGTAAAATGTAGACAAATATTTTCTTTTCCTGCAAGCACATAGCAATGTAGTTTTAAATATTTAGCCTGGTATATTCCAAGGACTTAGTAGTAATAACTTAAATACATGTAATAAGTACCTGTAAAGGACACATGTCTTTGTTATTAAAGAACTTGGTGAGTCCACATTTATTCTCTTTATTCACCACTCACATTTATTCACCAAACAGGGCTTGGAGGAATAAACAAGAGAAAACAAAGGGAAAACTAGAAGTTACAATTTTAGCATATTAATATATAATTAAAGAAGTTCAAACCTTACTCATTTGCTCATGTTTCCTAGCCTAGTCTTTGATGTTGGGATTATCACCTTAGCATGTCAATTTTTAACTGAGTAGCCAAATTGTGCTGCAGCCCAGCTCTTCTAACAAATGATCTTCCAGACTAGACACATGAAGATTCCAGTACACACCCCCTAACTCTTGATCCAGTAGTCTCAATTTTCTGTGATGGCCCAGTATACATCCCTAGAAAAGGGGAAATTGCAGCTGTTATAAAACATATGGAAGGCAACAGAGGAAATGTTAGAATCATTTTAATGTTCCTGAAAAGATGTGACATAGTGGCTGGCTTGCTATTCATCTGCCAGCACTCCCAGTTGTTCTAACAAAAAATATAGTATCCTTAACAGGTATAATATCACATGCATATTTTATCGACACAACATAAATTAGTAGCACTATAGAATCACAACTGAGAAAAAGAGATATTCCGGTTTCGACTGTATGTGAAAAGTGACACTTTGAAGTAGAACAGGTTGGTCTTCTTCGTAAGTTTTTGTATCCTACAAATCCCTTTAATTGCTTTGAGTAAAGTAAAGACTTTATATTAAAGGAGTTTTCTGATGCCAGAACCATAATCTAAGGCAATAAAGCTTGCTAGTCTGTGAGCTTCACTCATCATAGATCAGCTTGAGTTTGAGCTCAGACACTATAGCTCAGCTCAGTTCAAACATGATGTTGTACCTGCATTCAAATGTCTGTGTACACACACACACACACACACACACACTCTCTCTCTCTTTTGTGTGAATGACTGTACTTGCATTAATTTTTAAAAATGAACTTGGATTCAGGCCTCCTGAAGTGCAGGAGACAGATAGGAGGTGCTGCTATGCCTACATTCAATATAACATGTAATTAACTGTACCTGCATACAGATCTGTACCTGTGGACTATATACACAGATTGCGTGTGTGTTGAACATAACATGTGAATAGGGCTCATGAGTTTGGAGCCATATGTGAAACTTTGAAATGACTTAAATAAGAGCTCTCTTCAGACATTATGAGTGTCACCGACACTCACACTTACAACAAAAGCAGGGAGGAAGTCCCACCTTGCCACTGTCACTCCCTCCCTCCCACATAATGAAAATGCTTATGGCACCGTTTCTCTGAAGGGGAAGGTGCTGTAAGTGTGTTCACTGGAGATTCCATGAGCTGCAACCTGGATTGATCCAAGTTGCTGCTCACAAAAATGCTGTTGAAGACACTTTGGGCACTGGAATTGAGTGACAGCCACAGGGTGGGACTTCCTTCCTGCTTTTGCTGTTGGAAACGTGGACACCCATGGCACTCATAACATCTGAAGGGCTTTTAGAAACTGGGTAACTAAAACATGTATGTGCCATGTCCCTTTGTCATGGGGTAACAAAAGTTTGGGGGTTTTAAGTCAGATTTAGAACTACATTGTTGGTCTTTTCTTTCTTTCATCTTTTGGATTCCAAGTGTTCTAACTTTCTAATAAGAAGTGTTTTTTTAATCTATTGTAACAAGTTGCCCATGGTTCTAAATGATCTGCTCCTACCTATGTATGAACATTATTTTGGTACTGATAACTGCTCATCTTGGTTCTATGTGAGAAACTTAGAAACTCCCAAATGCCTATAGACAGAAAGAACACATTCATTATTGAGTGTTATCATGATGTGGACATTTGGGGTGGTAGCAGTGATGAACACCATTTTTGTGATTTATTTATTTTTTATATTGACCAAGGAATCAATGGAGGTATAAGTCTAGAAGGTCAGTAAAAATTCCCATTCAGCCCTGGGTCACCCACAATTTATTTATGTAAAAAGGTTTAGAGGGAGTCACATGTACCAATGTCTGTCACCCACCCTGGAATTCTTAGTTCTGTATCTCAGTCAGATTAATAGATGTATCCTTGCAGTTTGCATAACCCTGCATAAGAGTTATGCATTTATGAATCCCATTGCTTCCTAACCTGTCTTTATATACCAATGGTGCTTAAAGCACAATTTACAACAACCCATAAAATATAATTACAAATTCAGTAAGTAAAAACACAACCCAGCAAAAAATATTTACAGCCTGAAACCCACATTACAATAAAACACCGACACAATAAACAGCAACCAAGGCTCACTGATCTTTAAAAGCTCTGGTGAATCAAGAAAGTAGTCATTAATTGATATATGACATCAGTATGGAATTTCTTCAACAGGCCAGGCTTAAAATTTTAAAAAAGTATTCCTAGGCCAGCTGCCTTTAAAAAACAACAAATCAGTCGCTGAGAAAGAAAGATGCCCTGGAAAATTATACTAAATCAATTCAGGATTCATTAAAATATCTATGAATTTAAGGAGTCCCTTGTTATCTATGGATTCACAGATCACAGTTTCCTGTATTCACAGATGGGTCTTAGAGACACGGTATTATTATCATTATTATTATTATTATTATTATTATTATTATTATTATTATTATTATTATTATTTGTTTACACAGTCAGACAGGTGTTATTGACTAGTTTGTTTTATCCAGACATCGAGTCCTTCCCAAGGACCGGGAATGCCAGAATTTTATTGTCAGTTGTTATAGATATCATCGCAAAATATAGGCTGTTCCCAGTAAAGCTGCTTTTTGCAATTGGCTGATGGTGATTTCTGTGGCCCCAATGGTGTTGAGGTGCTCTTCAAGGTCTTTTGGAACTGCACCCAGGGCGCCATTTACCACTGGGATTATTTGGGTCTTTTTCTGCCACAGCCTTTCAATTTCAATTTGTAGATCTTTGTATTTGGTGATTTTTTCTATTTCTTTTTCTTCTATTCTGCTATCCCCTGGTATTGCTATCTCGATTATTTTGACTTGTTTTTCTTTCTTCTCGACTACAGTTATATCTGGTGTATTGTGTGGCAGATGTTTGTCTGTTTGTAGTCGGAAGTCCCATAATATTTTTACATCTTTATTTTCTTCAACTTTTTCAATTTTATGGTCCCACCAATTTTTGGCTACAGGTAGCTTGTATTTTTTGCAGATGTTCCAGTGTATCATCCCTGCTACCTTGTCATGCCTTTGTTTGTAGTCAGTCTGTGTGATCTTTTTACAACAGCTGATTAGGTGGTCCATGGTTTCATCTGCTTCTTTACAAAGGCGGCACTTGCTGTTTGTGGTGGATTTTTCGACTTTTGCTCTTATTGCATTTGTTCTTAGTGCCTGTTCTTGTGGAGCCAGTATTAAACCCTCTGTTTCTTTCTTCAGGTTGCCATTCTTAAGCCATTGCCAGGTCTTGGTGATGTCTGATTTTCCACTTATATTGTGCAAATATTGACCATGCAGGGGCTTATTTCTCCATTTTTCGGCTCGGTTCTTGACTAGTTCTTTCTTGTAGGCCTGCTTTGTTTTATTGGTGTTGAATAGTTTCTTGTTATTGACCATTTTAAGTGTATCTTCTTCACTGTCTTTGATATATTCTTCAAGGCCTCTTTTCTCCTCCTCTACTGTTTGATGGACTTGCAGCATTCCTCTTCCACCTGAGCTGCGAGGGAGGTATAGCCTATCTACATCACTGCGGGGGTGCAGAGCATGATTGATGGTCATGATTTTCCTAGTCTTACGATCTAGCGTCTCATTATTAATAATTCAATTTCTATGCATCAAGTCTGGAAAATAAAAGCACATAGGGTGGATTTCTTTGCCACAATTCCAGAGTTTTGGTTCTGTGAATTTTCTGAAAACTTGCCAAAGAATATGCTGCCAGGATTTTTGCCTTTGGGCTATCTTTTTCTAGACCAATCTATATACTTAATTCTCCAAGACATGGCTTTTCACATACACGGTGGAACTCACATGTGTGGCAGAACTCTCGTGAGAGTTCAGTACATGCGGGCAGCCAGCAGTTTGAGTGGGCGGTGGAAAGCAGCGAGGCCAGACCTGGCTGGGCCGGGCGCAGAGGAGGTGTTAGGTGGTGGGTGGCCAGCGGGTGAAACCCCAGCAGTGTGAGGAGGCAGCTGGCCAGCGGGCAAAGCCGCACCAGTGTGAGGAGGTGGCCAGCCGGCCGACAAAGCCACGCCAACTTGAGGAGGTGGCTGGCAGGAGGGTAGTGGCAGGCTGGTCGGAGGCGGCTGGCAGGTGGGAAAAGGGACGGGACTGGAAAGGGAAATGGACTGGAAGGTGGACGAGTTGGCAGAGAACGGTTGAGGATTTTTGGAAGTGGTTCGGTGGAGAAGCAGTGCCGGGCAGGCAAAACAAACCTGGCCGCAGAGGGCAAACAGGAAGGGTGGGGGTGGGAAAGAACTGGGGGGGATGGGAACTAACTGTGGCAAGGGGAGAATAAAATGGGGCTGAAGTGGGGAAGCGTCAGGGAGAACTAAGGGCTCAGATGCTGTGTGGCTGGTCAGCTAAAATCCAGTAATTTGCAACCTTCAGGGAGCAAGCTAAACATTAAAACACCAAGGGGAAAAGAGAAAAAATGATAATCAAATTGGAACAATAAAGAACAGTAAATTCAAGAAATTAAAAAAAGCTGAAGTGCCCTATTTACAGATGCCTGCCATCACTTTGGTAAGGATTTTATTTATATCATCTTTTCTAAAGAAGAACAGTCATATGTTTTTATCCAAATTAACCAAACAGACTTGTAAGACATATTAAAAAATCTGTATAGGAAAGGCATTTCAGGAATCCTGCCTAATCACGCGAAGAAAGAAGATTCCCCTTCATATTCCTCTCCAGCATCCTGTCGTCTAGTGAGTGGAAAACAAAGCATGCTCACGAACTGGTTCTCTGCACTTGTAATTACTCTGAATCATAGTGACGAAGCTGAATGACTCCATTACAATGCTCCTGTGATGTAGGCAGGAAGAAGACCCAGATGGAGTTGCCAACATGCTACGGAAGTCTATGGGACCACCACAGGATTACTCTGGACTTGTTTCTGAATTATAGACTAAGTAAGTCCCATAAACCTGCCATGTGAAAAGGTTGTCCCTTATCTTTTTGGAAGGCAAAGTTTCTATTAAGACAAAAAGTTTCAAAGCACCTTAAAAACAAAAGCCTCAAACCATCTAAAGTTAGACATGGCTAAGTCTCACTAAAACCAACAGGATTTACATTAGTTTTGACTAACTGGTTTTAATTGATTTAAGCTACAATACTATGCACACTTACTTGGGAGAAAGCCCAAATGTAATCAGTGTGGCATTTCTGAACAAACACTGAAAGGATTGGGCTGCCCTGCTGCATCCCATATATAGTTACCCAGAAGGAAATCCCGTTGAACTCAGTGGCCAACATACTGCACAGCAATACACCAGCCTAGTAATGTTGCATCTGCACAATTTGCATAAGTTGCACAAGCACAAAATTGTGCACATTGTATCACACAAGAGTAGGCCCACTACTTCCAGTGGGCTTACTCTTTTGTAATGCAAAATTTGTGATTGGGGAAATTGCACAAAGGCAGCACTACTAGGCTTATGCACTGTTGGGAGCACTCGCTCGCTTAACCTCATTTTAAAAGGTGGCTAGTTTGGTGGGTTTGCTGCTGGGAGCAGCCTGATCCTGGTGGTTTACATGTGCGTGCAAAACCGGGCTGGGCTCCCTTAGCCTGGTTTTGCATGCATGTGTGAACAGCCTCAATATGGTCTTATTGTATCAATGCCTTCCTAGGGACATCTTTCATTCAAGTTTCAGATGGTCAATCTATTTTCTTTTCATGGAGCTTTTGCAGAGACTGAGACAGGGCTGTCGCTATAATTGAGCAAATGGGTTCAAAGAACTCAGGCCCCTGAGCTCCTGAGGGCCCCCCAGCTCCACCCCTCCCTATTTTCTTCATTCTCCCCCTTACTCCGAGGGGCCACTGGAGAGAGGGGTGAACATGGGGCCTCTCTCCCCTAGCTACAATCCTGGACTGAGAGATAGGCAGGTTTGATTTCTACTGCTTTTTAATCACACCTGTTTCTTTGCCATTTGTTAGTTTTTACTCTGGTAACTTTAGATCTTGAGTTTATGTAAGCTATCTTATGGATCTTTTAAAATGGAAAGAGGCACATCAAATAAAATAATTAAATTACAGCTTTAAACTTATCACAAGCTTAAACTTGAGCCTTGTCACATTCCATTTCATTTTAAGCTTCTGGCCCAGAAATAATTCTTCCTAAATATCAACAAATTTGTTCTTTTCAGAAATACAAACTCAGATTTTATTTCCCCACCAATAAATGCTGCATTTATACAAACACAGCCAATGCCATGTAGACAACCTCCAATAGGTTGTATACAGTGTACAGAAGAGGTTTGGAGAGGATAACCTTGATACAAGATGATGAAGTTGTGAGTTTCCTAGACTGTAAAGTAACCAGGTTCTGGGATGCCAGGCAGATTATCAGGTTCTTCCAGGAGATTAAATTAATAGGGTACCTTGGTGAATGGGTGCACAGGTGCAATGGGTAAGGTTCACTTTTTGTTTAAAGAAAAAAGGCTCCGTATTGTAGAAACCTTCTATATGTATCAGTCACACACAAACATTTATTACTTGAAGAAGTTGTAAAGAAAGGGGCCCAGTTCACTGGCAGAGCATCTGCCTGGTATGCAGAAGATTCCAGCTTCAATCCATGGCATCTCCAGGTAGAACTGGAAAAGATTCCTTCCTGAAACCTTGGGAAACTGTTGGCAGTCAGTGTAGACAATGTTAAGCTAGATGGACAGGTGAGCTTTCTAGGAGGTATGTGGTTTTGCATAAGAAATACTAGAAAATGGAGCATGAACTCCATGGACCAGTCATAGTGTGCTATGCAAACAATGCCCTCTCTTTATGTCAAAAACATCAGCAGGAGGCTTTACAGACCGGGGCTTCTACCCCGAATTTCCTTCAGAAGAGAGTGTGTGCATTCACACACCAGCCAAACTTACCCTGAAGTCCCTTCAAGATCCTTGGACCCACTCCACACACAAATCGGGCTTTTTCTTGTGAATTCTAGCTTATCTCAAGGTATTTCCAGGTTTTAAAAATGCTGTTTTTAAGCTACTTTTTCTGAAAACCCCAGAGCAAATAGGGAACGGCATTGGCATAGATCATTAGCATGATAAGAAGGATACTATCTTTAGAAATGCAGATGTAGCTCTTTAGTAGCTCCCCCCCACCAATTGGCTAGAAGGAAAACACGGAGGAAAACATGTGAACTTGCATCAAAACAAAACCTGAGAGCACAGGGCGGGGCTGCTTCACTCAGTGCCACGAGTGTAGTTCAAAGTGACTTCAACATTTACCCTGCAGCATGAAGCCATGTGCTAATAACTCCCAGGTCATGAGAAGAACTGCCATTTCTGACATAGCCTTTGTCTTCGAGTTACCCCCTGCTATAGACTAATGGTCATTCCAGCGTTATTGTTTGCTACACCTCTGTCCAAGAGATATGCCCCCCCCCCCAAAAAAGTGGGCAGAACATGATGAAAGATGCATGTCTTCAGTATTACAGTGGTCAGAAGAGAATCTGAGGCATAAAACTTGTGGACTGGCTTTCAGAAGCATCTGCATGATTTAGTCACTTCTATGACAGAGCTATTTTATCTTTTAATATTAAATAAGAGAAGCTATTCAATGAACAAATTCGTCTTTCCATTCAATTAGTCATACTTTGATGTTTAGAATCCCTGTGTTCATGAAATTATGTTGGATTTAATTACCTACAATTGTAAGAGCACGAGTTTCATGTGGTTACCACCAGCCTCTGCTGCAACCACACCCAGCAAGGACATGCATTAAGATTATCCACAATCTGCTTTGGGATTTCTTCTCAGAAAGGTAATGGAAACAAGTGCAAAAATTAGTAACAATAGTCTTCATCTCTCTAGCTAAGTATTCAGTTCAATAACCTACAAAGTAATGGATTATCATGTATATTTCTTATATACAAGATATTAGCCAAATGTTTTGTGAAATAGGAGAACAGATGAAATGGGAAGAAACAGAAACAATCACAGCAGCAAAAATACAGACAACATCATGTGAGCCCCGAATGCTTTCCTAAAAGGCCAGAGTTGGCCACAAGCTGGATAACTCACAGTGCAGTGGACATGCAACCCTCTAGGTGCTGCTGTCAAAAAGGCCCTGTCTCTCCATTACCCCCCAAGGCAATCTAAGGAATCAGATATTTTATCATTTTACCACAAGGTTCTCCACATCACACTGTATAGTGGTTATTGGATGTTGTATGAATACATAGGTGCTTATACAAATTCAGGATTTATTTGGAAAAAAATTAAAATTTAAACCTAAAATTGGAGCGGGGGAGGAATCATGTGTGTACTCAAATTGTGAGAAGATAATTTCAGGTGCAGATGCAGGACCAGAAATAGATGTTTTCCAGTTTGACAGGCTATTCTCATCTTCAAGAAGGCTTTGACAAACTTTACTTGCACCAGCATTTGCTGGCCTTCCCAGCCACAATGAGAATTCAGGCATAAATGCCCACATAGTTCCAAGCACTTTCCTGAGATTGGTGACCATCACTAATTAAAATTGATCCAGATAATATAGTGATTGGCCTGGCTGGAGCTAACTGCCTCTCCTAGGATTCTCTCTAAGCATCCATTCCATCCAACTGCGGCCGGGGGACAGTGAGGCCCCCTTCATTGGGTGAACAAGCTGTCATTTGACTCCTCCCATCTTAAAACTGTCTCCTCAGTTATTCCACCTGATAATTATATAATATGAACCTTCCTATTCCTTTTTGCTTTTCTTCTGTGTCTATTGGACTGTAAACTTGTGGAGAGGACCCTTATCATTAATCTGTATATAGCATCTAGACGATTTTAGGTGCTTTGTATGTAAAGCGAGAATAGGACAGGCCTGTGACAATTCTGCTCCCAATCTGTCAGCATTCAAGTCAAACCAACCTGAGCAATTTTATACATGTACGGTTTTGCAAACTCATCACAGTGAGTCACAGACAATTCACTGATGTCATTCACACAATCTAAAAGTGTGTTCTACTCAGGTTTGGGAGTTGTGTGTGCTCCTAATTTTGTGTGGAAGCAAGGCAGGGTATCTTTCCCTCCTACTTTGTTTCCACACAGTCACTTCTACCCAGGTTTTCCTCTTACCATGCTTCCAGATAACTGAAAATTGGGAGCACGCACAGTTCCCAAACCCGGGTAGAAGACAGTTCTTGATTGTGTGATTGACCTCACATGCTAGGATGGAGCATCTTGGCTTAACCAGATTGTCCAGAATTTGGGAAAGCTCTGTTGAACAACAGTTTGCAAAAGTAAAGGTAAAGTGTGCTGTCGAGTCGGTGTCAACTTTTGGCAACCACAGAGCCCTGTGGTTGTCTTTGGTAGAATACAGGAGGGGTTTCCCATTGCCTCTTCCCGTTCAGTATGAGATGATGCCTTTCAGCATCTTCCGATATCGCAGCTGCCCGATATAGGTGTAAGAAGTAGTGAGGAAGAAATGTTTCATTGCGGCTGCTGTCATAATTTCTTGAGCGGACAATATGCTTCAACTACTTAAATTTAGCAACAGTCAAAAATGAAAAGCCACAGGTTCTGACCATCTTTTCTCCAGAGTCTTGTACCTCATGAGTTAACTCAAAGAAGCCTGTAGGCAAAGAGTGATGGAAGAGGGTGATTAGGCATCATCATGTCATTGTCCACAGCTAACCTGTCACGCTAAAAGGCCAGCCAGGATGTGTGGCTTTCGAGAAGAAAGAGTTAACCCCTCAGAGATGTTCCATTATGAGACTGGATGAATCAAGGGTCTGTATTGCATATGTCCTCTTCTTGTGTGACACACTATATAAATGCTAAATATAATTCTATAAATGAAAACACATTGCAGATATTCCGTACTAGTTCTTATCAGTTTCCAGTTGTGATTCTGAGTTTAAAGGGTTGATTGCAAAATAAATGTTGGCCCAATTCAGTATGTTCTAGCTATGCCAATTTGTTTCCCTAATTTTGACTAAGTAAGAATTTGTCACAAACCCTGAAGTCAGATAGCGTTGTTTCCTTTGTGGTTTTGTTGTTGTTGTTTTGAAGTTATATATCAAAAGACTGAAGTGCTGAAGAATCAGGCTGTTGGAGCTGAGGAAGAAGCACGCCTCGGAGCAGTGACTGCATGTTGATCCTAGGATCAGAATGGGAAGCCCAAGATAGGGATGTGCACGGAAGCGTGTGGGGGAGGCTTGAAGATGCTGGGGGTGCTGCTTTAAAAGTGGGGGAGGGTGCATTTACCCCTCCCTCCACTTTCCCCCCACGGGCGTTTGTTTTTGTCAAAGGCCACCAGGGCGGCAGCGTACCTCCCTGCCGCCCCATTGCCCCCATTATCCGAATATAACCGGTAGTCCAGTGAGGGCAGGCACATGTCGCACCCACCCGCCCATGTGCACGTCGGGGTGTGCATCAGTTGCGCCGGGTGCGCACCTATGGCAGCATGCGCAGGCGCATCGGATACTTCCGGTTATATCCGAACAATGGAGGCGATGGGGCAGCAGGGAGGTAAGCTGCCTCCCCGATGGGCTTTGGCAAAAACGGACGCCAGTGCGGAAAAAGCAGCGGAAAGGGTAAGTGCCCCCTCCCCCACCCTTAAAGTTAGAGACCTCCCCGCCGTCAAACTGGTTTGGAGGCCCATAAAGGGTCCATAAAGGGCCTCCAAACCACTTCCATGCACATCCCTAGCCCAAGATTACCAACATATGATGAACTCAGCTTTCTAGAATCAGTTCAAATATGAAGTTTAGGGATAATAACCTAATGTTAGACTCGCTGAATCAAATCAATGTTAGGCAAGTAGTAGCAAGGTCAGTGGTGTAGTGCTTTAGGGATGAGCAGGGATCAATCCTGAAACTTTTCCTCCTCCAGGGTCTCAACCGGGATGCAAAGCCCTCAGCTTTCTAAGTGGAAATAATGTGCTGCTCTTGCTATTCCAACCGTTTATTACCATTCTTCCTGTCTTAGGAACATAGGAACAACCCTTATACTGAGTCAGACCCTTGGTCTATCTAGCTGAGTATTGCCTACACTGACTGGCAGCAGTTCTCCATAGTTTCAGGCAGGAGTCTTTCCCAGCCCTTCCTGGAGATGCTGCCAGGGATTGAACCTGGAACTGTCAGCATGCATGACCTGTGGTGGACTAGTGTCAGGACATCCTAAAACAACAGACAGGGAATGCCCACTGAAATGTAGTGGTTCATCCTAGTACATTCCCTAGAGTCTACATGACCCTTGACTTCTTGTTACAACCCTCCCCCACAATTATTGCATCTATTTAAGTGTGGGTGTGGCCATTGGGATGGCCATGGCCATGGCTGTCAGGGTGGCTGTCATGGAGAACACCTGCACTTCTGAATTTGCAACACCACCACCGTACAAGGTCATATTCTAGAAGTTGTGGGTGAGGTAGATCCAAAGACTCTATTCTGAAGATAGATGGCACAGATAGATGTGGAAGAACAGGAGGTGTGAAGCATTTCTGCTTCCTGTGCCCTTGCCATTTATGTCATGTCCCAAACTATATCTTTCATATTCAGAAAGAGAATAGCCAGAATCATTTTAAAAAGTCATCTATGTCTGCTTTATTTAACTTGCATTTTCATTTAGTGGAGATGTGAATTTCCAAATTCAGTTACTCAAGGGTATACTCAAGGGTATTCTCAAGATTTGCAGGGAATGCTTACAAGCCTAGAAGAATCAAGGACAAAACTATATATTATATTATACTTGTAGTTTGGCCCTACATTTTGGTCTTTTTTTAAAAAAAACAACACACAACTTAAATAGCAGCCAATACCATGAGGATCCTGACCAGGATCAAAACCAAATGGTGGGGATATCTAGCCTTTTGCCACTACACCACAATCCTAACAAAAACTATGATCCAAAGAGGCTATTAGCCCCAGGAGGAAACTTCCACCAGTGCCAATGGATGTTTCCCTCAGGTGGGATGTGATGAAAGGGGAAATAACCCCCTTTCTATGCACCATAGTTCCAGTCCTACACACACATACACCTGCTATTTAATCTAACAAATCAAAACAAAACATGCAAGACATTTCATGTAATGTGTAGTTTGGCCCTGAGGAGCAATGAGCAGACTAACTATCGTAAGGCTGGTTCAGTGAACCACACTTTGTGTGCACAGAAGATTCCAGCTGACTGTGTTGCTCTTCATCCTCACAATTACTAAAGCCAGTTAGAGAGCCCCATTCCAACAAGCACCATTGATTTGGAGGAGGACCCTAGCAGCTCAATGGAGGAGCATTTCCTCTGCATGCCTGGTTCAATCCCTGGTATCTCAATGTAGGACTGGGAAATACTAGTCTGTCATGGCCCAGACTGCCACAGCTCCCAGTCACAGTAGTGACTCTGAGTCAGATGCTAAGGAGGCAGGACCAGCTCCAATCCTGGATGTTGACATCAGACTGCAACCTGAGAGAAGAACCCTGGAGGTGGAGTCCCTGAAGTAGTTCTCTAGGAGTCTGAACTCCTTGAGTCATCTAAGCCTCAGAACCTACGTCCACTACAGAGCCAATCTCTTACACACCATCCTGGTCATTAATCTGACCATGTCAGTGACAGCAACCAGCTTGGCAGATCTGGATAAAGAGAAGTGCCGGACTCCAGTCCAGTAGGACGTCCCTTTACAGCTTCCATCGGCAAGACATGGAGGCAGAGCCCCGGAGGGGTAGTGTGGGCTCAGAGGCTCAATCTGTGTCTGGCTGGTATCTAGTCCATTTGCTTCCTCAGACCTCTCCAGCAGACTGGTCTCACTTCATGGGCAGGCAACCAGGACAGGACACCATTTGAAACTTGGGAAAGCTGCTGTCAGTCAGTGTAGACAATACCAAGCCAGTACTGGACAATGAGACCTGCCTCAGTGGGATGGTGAAGGCAATGGGATATGTAACTGTAAATAAACCTACCCACTTCCAGCATCCAGCATCCTACAGGAACCAATGGTGGCTGACTCAGCTACCCACAGGGAGGCTGCCCCATCCCTGCTGCTCTGTTGATCCCTCAAATGGCATCTACGCATGCATGGAGGCTGGCTGAGCATCGTGGGTGAGGCAGCCTCCCTTTGGGAAACTGGATTGGCCACTGCCAGTTCCCATAGGCTACCAGGTGCTGGAGGCAGGAAAGTTTACCTTTATTTAAAGTTATATCCCTCCACCTTCACTGCCCCACTGTAGCCGACCTCATCAGCTGTACCGTACTGAGCTGCATGGACCAATAGTTGGACTCAATTCCAGGTAGCTTTCTGTGTTAGTGCTGAGCTGAGAGGGGGAAATGGCAATGTAGGAAAAACTGTGACTTCCTTGACTTCCTCTCTGCTGCCCAGAAAAGCCAGGCACTGCAGGCAAATAGTGGCCGTGGCAATGGTTGAATTGCTGAGGGGGAGGGTGTAGCACTTTCTAGCAGGATATAGCAATGGTCAGAGCTGAGAGCTACTACAACCAAGAGGAGGCTTGTGTACATATGAAGGTTGGTCAGCAGGATCACAGACTTCTGCATGTACTGGCCCATAACTCCAGCAGATTGACCTCTTTCAGATGCTATAGACTTTGTAGAACCCATCCATTGTGACAAAGGAATTCAAACACTTACCTCTCAACTGGATGTTTCAGCCGAAACTTGTTTCAATATAACCCAACTTTTCTACAAGCAATTTTGCCCTGAGAAGAAACTGTGAAATTTTGTTAAAGATGGGTGACTTACAGCACGCCTTCCCTAAATCTAGGCGTGTGTGTGTGTGTGTGTGTGTGTGTGTGTGTGTGTGTGTGTGTGTGTGTAAAAATGTTGCTTTTAATAGTGAGTTCTTCATGCTATCATTAGGAAGCCTATATTAAATATATGTTGAAATATGCTCTTCACTGGACTCAAGCCCAGTGGAATAGTTTGTTTTTTACCACTGCTTTAAAATTATATAAAAGGAAAGAAGCAAACTAACACAGCAAATATTTTTGGCCAAAGGGTGTTAGGTGTGGCAGTTGAAAAACACTAGTAATTTCTGTCTTTACTATTGCAGTAAAACAGGTCCGTACTGTATCTGAAGCAAGCATCCACTGAAGACTGTTATGACACTTGGCCATATAAAGGCTGCCAAAAGGAGTGAGTTAGAGTGAGTGACTTAGAGGAGTGAGTGAATTAGCAAGCCTGCATGCTAGACATTTCCATAAGACTTCATGATGACTTACTTGCTCTTGTCCAGTCATGTTCTTGATATGCATGAATTAAAGAATTAATAGAATAATAAAGACAAACCAAGCATGTTTACTCAAAAAAGCCATTAAGTTCAAAGGTGCTCACTTTCTTGTAAGTACGATTGAATGGACTCTAACTATGACTTGCAATAAAAGCCATCTGCTGAATTACGTTTTTATCAGCAGCAGTAATATAGGTATCAATGAATGTAATATATAACTTCAGAAAACGTTAACTGCAATTAAGATTGCATCAGAAAGTTTGCCAGATAGTTGCAGTACTTACCCAAAGAACCTGATTATCCTTTTAAATGCCTTGAGGAAGTGGGGGAAATGTGCAGCGGCTGTGTTGCCCTCTCTGCTCCTCTACCTGCCACCCCATTTCCTTACCCATCTCACTTTCTGCCTGGAACTAAACAAGGTGGAGAGACTGAGTGGATGGGACGCAGAATCTGGAATCGGGTGGGCTACACAGTACTCTCCACTGTAGTCAAGTCTGGAGGTTACCAGGATATGTACCATTATTCTGAGATTATCTCAGAAATGGATGCAGGTGGTGTATCAGCCAAAGCTGTTTGTTTGTTTGTTTGTTTGTTTGTTTGTTTGTTTGTTTTTACATTTATATCCCGCTCTTCCTCCAAGGAGCCCAGAGCGGTGTACTACATACTTGAATTTCTCCTCACAACAACCCTGTGAAGTAGGTTAGGCTGAGAGAGAAGTGACTGGCCCAGAGTCACCCAGCTAGTATCATGGCTGAATGGGGATTTGAACTCGGGTCTCCTCGGTCCTAGTCCAGCACTCTAACCACTACACCACAGTGGCTCTCTGATAGAAAACACCTCTACCCACAACCTCAACCTGGTATACCAGGGAGAGGTTTGGATCCAGAAGCACTCCCAGACTGCGTACCTGTTGCTTCTGGGGAAGTGTGACCCCCCATCCAGAATCAGCAGATCAAAATAGTCTCCCAAGTTCTAACCCTGTACAATAAGTACCTCTGTCTTATCTGGATTCAGTCTCAGTTTGTTATCCCTCGTCCAGCCCATCACTTCCTACAGGCAGGCATTTAGGGAGGTTTTGCCTTCTCCCCGATGATGTTGACATGGAGAACTAGATTTGGGTGTCATCAGCATACTGATAACACCCTTCGGTTTCATATAGATGTTAAAAAGCATTAGAAACAGGATGGAGCCCTGGGACACCATATAAAAGTTCACATTTTGAAGAGCAATAGTCTCCAAGAGACACCATCTGGAATCTGCCTTAGAGATAGGAGTGGAACCACTGCAAAGCAGTGCCTCCCACCCCCAACACCCTCAGATGCTCCAGAAGGATATTATGGTCAATAGTATCAAAAGCCACCAAGAGATCCAAAAGGACCAGCAGAGTCACGCAACAGATTTCCAGTTGGAGATCATCCACCAGGCTGATCAAGGCAATCTCCACCCCATAGCCTGCCCGAAAGCCAGGTTGAAATGGATCTAGATCATCAGTTTCCTCCAAGACTGTCTAGAGCTGAGAGGCCACCACACTGTCAATTACCTTGTCTAGCCATGAAAGGTTGGAAATGGGCCTATAGTTGCTTAACTTTGAGGGATCCAATGCAGGCTTTTTCAGAAGAGGTCTAATAATTGCCTCCTTAAGACAGGAAGGCATTCTGCCCTCCCTCAGAGAAGCATTTATAATATCTACCAGGCCTTCGACAACAACTCCCCTGCCAGATAGTATAAGCCATGTTGGACATGGGTCAAGAGAATACGTGGTAGGCTGCACCGTTACAAGCAGCTTGTCCACATCATCAGGAGTGGATAACTTCTTGAAGTGCTGATCAGGAGTTGCATTCTGTTTGAAAAACATGGTGTTAAATAAGGAAAATACAGATAGACCGTAGCATATCAACTCTACTGGACTATAAAAAACCATTTGAAAAGAGTTTGTGCAAAGTCTTGCAGAAGTGCTTGCTCAAACAGATAGGGGCCACTTTTTCACATGCAACACTCTTCTTTTAAGCAAAGGAGCCAAACCTGTGATTTTAGCAGCATAATTTATGGCAGCAATCTTGGGATCACAAATAAAAAGGTACTTTTCTGATAGGCTACATACTTGCTTTGTTTTCTATTCAAGATATATCTGAAGCAGTCAAATTTATATTAATTTCACTTAATATTTGTCATGGCAGTGGAAAGGCTGAGCAGAAATAAGAGCAATTTACAGAGTTCTGTCGGTACCAGGAGTCGAAATCAACTTGATGACACACTTTTACCTTTACCTTTACAACAGTGTACTCCGCCCAGCTAATGGGGGGAGACAATTGCCCATGACAACACTCGATTTGTATGATAACAAGCCAACCAAGAAGCAAGGAGTTTGCAAGCCAATTGGAAGCAAGCAAGTGCCAGAAAACTAACCAGCAGATTTGATGATCACTGCAGGCTCTTTCTGAAGCTGATAGGCGCCGCTTGAAGTTTTTTTTAAAAACACCCATGAAAATGCGAGTTTTGAAAAAAGCCAAATTATTGGCAATGGCCCCTCCACTTATCACGGGAGAAGCACCAGGGCATATCAGAAAGCTCGGGTTTCATTTTTGTTTTTTTAAAAACCCGCCACAAATAGAGGATTTTTTTTACCCCGGACATAATTTGGGCTAAGCTATAGCCCGCTGCAATTTGGGGGTAAATCTGGCTGATATGTGGACTTGCACCCTCCATTCTGGAGGAGATGCAAACTAAAACCCATGTGTATAAAAGTCCAAGCATGCCCAGGAAGTTTTCCACACCTGGGACTTTTACATTCAGCAGGCTTTACAGGGAGGCTTTACTGCGAATTCGAAGTTGTCCCAAAAAACCGACGCAAATAGTGGATTTTTTTACCCTGGATATAAATTGGGCTGCACTCTAAGGCGCAGTAAAAAACCACAAATTTTGTCTGAAGTGCTCCCCAATTGCTCACAGGGACTTTGGGGTAAATCTGGCCAATATGTGAATGCATCCCCTCCATTCTGGAGGAGATGCAAGCAAAGGGGCTTTAAAACCCCAGAGTAAACAACTTCCTGGCTTTTAGCCTGCATCCCCTCCAGAATGGAGGGGGTACGTCCACATTTTGGCCAGATTTACCCCGAAGTCCCTGCGAGCTATCAGGGAACACTTCACATACAATTCGGGTTTTTCATTGCCATTAGGGTATATATAGCCTGATTTATATCTGGGGTAAAAAAATCATCTTTTTGCATTGGGTTCTTTTGGCAGCTTTGAATTTGCATAAAAGCTTCACAGTTAACCCACTGTAAAGCCTGCTGTCTGGGAAAGCTCCAGGGAGTTATTTGCACATGGCTTCATGCTGCGGGATAAATGTTGAGTGAAGCCACTTTGAATCACACTCGTGGCATTGAGGGAAGCAGCCCCTCCCCTCTGCTCTCAGGTTTGCTTTTGATGCAAGTTCACATGTTTTCCTCCATATTTTGCTTCTAGCCAATGTGGGGGATTACTAAAGAGCTACATCTGCATTTCTAAAGAGAATATCTCTCTTATCATGTTAATGATCTATGTCAGTTCCTCTCCCTATTTGCTCTCCCTATTTCAGAAAAAGTCACTTAAAATCAGCATTTTAAAAACCCAGAAATATCTCGAGATAAGCTAGAATTCACAAGACAAAGCCCGACTTGTGTGTGGAGTGGGTCCAAGAATCTCGAAGAGACTTCAGGGTAAGTTTGGCTGGTGTGTGAATGCACACACTCTCTTCTGAAGGAGATTCGAGGTAGAAGCCCCTGTCTGTAAAGCCTCTAGGGAGACTTTTTCTGTATGTTTCTTCTTCCATAGAAAAACACCTCTTGGTGTGTGTATTGTTGGGCCATAAATGTTACCTTTTTTAAGGCCCAGTATTTCATTCAAAGGACCTATTTGTCAGGGAAATGAAATACAGTGAAATCAGAGAATACAATTCTCAAACAACTATTTATACTGGAAGAGTTCCAATAAAACCAACACCACCATGAAAATGAGTAGTTTGTGGAAATTACAGCAAATATTGTTGCAATTTGTGATTGTTTAGCAAAGCACCAAGAGGAAGATGCCCGCTCCAGTTATGAAGTAGTGCTTTATAGTGCAGTATAAAGTAAATAACATTTATTAGGTTAAGTACATTTGAGATAGGAAAGACCTATCCTATCTATGAGCAATATAGTGAACAGGAGGGGGGAGAGAGATGCTCCCATCTGCTCTCCAAGGAGAAAGGAAGTAGAACTGACTAGCTACAGGAAATACCTGAGGAGTCAATAGAGTCATAGAGGGGTCATAGAGTAGAGGCAAAGCAGGGACAGGTAAGGGGACCCTCACTACCTTGCTCTACACCCAATGCCCCTAGTGGTCATTAGGATAGTTGGTGCAAAAGGTCGATGCACTGGAACTCCATCCCCAACAAATATAACTTGCCCAAGGAGCTTTCATACTGTTTAGTTCCTCTAAGGGCCAAACTATAATATGAGTTCACAAAACACAGTGGCTGACATGATGAGGAAAATTATGCAAAATTAAAAGGACAAGTAAGGCATTGCCTAACTTGTCCTTCTAATTTCAATGGGTCTACTCTTAGAAATTTTCCTCATCATTTCAGTCAGTGATTTTTGCTTTGGGGCAAATTGCTGCTTCAGAAGGACAATATTTGGTAGGACAATGAGAAGAAGAACCCCCCTTCTCCTTGCCTGCCCTGGTCCTGACTAGATTTGGGTCCCCTAACCACCATAGGGCTGTTGTATGGTAAAGAGGACTGGTTTCCTGTTCATTTAAGAGATCCACAGAAGAGGGGATTTCAGGAGGTACAGCTTGTCATTCAGGAGAAAGAAAAGCTGCACTTGCTGAAATTCCCTCTTCTGTGCATCTATTAATGGTACAGGAGACCTGCCTTCTTTTCCATATGGCAGCCCTATCCCCATATGGCACGCGCGCACACACACACACACACACACACACACACACACACACACACACTTCCAGTCAGAAGCACACCTTTAAAGTACACATTTGCATGCTTGTGTAGTTTGGCCATTATAGCCAATCCACTGCCATGATTACCAAGAGGTATTTTAATTCTTCCTGTTCATTAGAGTTGGTCTTAAGCCACCAAACATTGAAATATTTGAACCGGGAAACTTTCTGGTCCTTGCATTGGCTAAAGGTACAGCTGCGGAGTGGGAAGAGCTTTCATAAAGATGCTGTCTCGTGGGTTAAGCTGGTGAGTTTGAGCTGCAAACCCCTGCTAACTTGGCAAAGAGGCACCTGTTAATGTGGTGATTCTCTTTATTTAGCAGGGGGAGAGTAACTGGCCCTATTCACTCCCAGCACAGTACTTCCAGTGACCGTTGCTGGTGTCTATCTTATGTTTCTTTTTAGATTGTGAGCCCTTTGGGGACAGGGAGCCATCTTATTTATTTATTTCTCTGTGTAAACCGCCCTGATCCACTTTTGGAAGGGCAGTATAGAAATCAAATGAATGAATGAATAAAAAAACAAACCTGTGACTATGTGGATTCCCAAAGGAAAAGTGAATTGTCTTTACATGACTTTATAACATAGCTTGTAATTTTTAAAAAACCTACAAACTTGCTTTGAAACCTTTTATTTCAAGATCAAGTTTCATGTAGTTCAAAACTGTATTTACTAACCTTGCCTTATGGTACCAGCCTATAATATACAACCCCACTAGCGCTCTTAGCCTGAATTACACAATGACCATATAAAGTACCATAATCTCCTCCAGCAAAGAAACTGTGAACAAGCCCAGACACTACATTCACCACAGGGACTGGTATTCCTACAACAAGGTTTTCACTCCCAACCCCAACTCACTGCAAGTCGGACCCACTGCATGGCCATTTTACCCATCCCCTGCCAGCACATGGCACTGACATGGGTCACTGATATGGAATATAGTGAGATTGACTGTCCAACCAATCAGGATCATTATTCTACATCAACGAACATCGGATATCAAGTAGATCAGTTTGGGGGTGTGTGTGTGTCTGTCTGACTAGAAGTAACTAAGATATTCTCAAATACCAAACAATCTGCTAAGTTATACATCATACATTGTATTTTATTTATTTAACATATTTGTATACAACCCACTACCAAAATCTCTAGACAGTTTACAGCAATAAAACAAACCAAGAAACTTTATACAATAATTAAAAGATATAAACAGTTCAATTTTTTTTAAAAAAAAAAACCCCAAACAAACCCATTTTGAATAGTTCTTGAGCTTGGACCACATTTTACCATGTGGGTAGAAATGGCAGAGGCACATTGACACCTAGTGGTATCAAGGTAAAATTGCAAAGTATCATATTTTTAGAGGCCCATGTTGAAGTTGTTCAGTCCCAAAATTAATGCAATGGTCAAATGAAAGGTTGTGCTGCTGACATAATCTTAATTTATGACAGTCTGGCTTCTGGCCTGGTTTTGGGGAGAAAACGACCTTGACTGCTCTGGTAGATGACTTTCACCAGGAGACAGACAAAGGGGATTCTCTTGGACCTCTCAGTGGCTTTTCAGTATCCTCCTCAGTGGTCTGGCTCTGTTACAGTGGCTCCAGTTCTACTTAGAGAGTTGCACCAGAAGATGGTATTGAGGAATTCTTCCTCTGCCCCATGCCCATTGGCTCAGGGGATGCCTCAGGACTCTGTTTCCTTCCCCATGCTATTCAAATTTTACAGGAAACCCAGAGGTCATTTGGAGGATTGGACTGAGGTATTACTAAGATGCAGGTGACTCAAAGCCCTAACTCCAGTTTCCTCCTGCTGATCTAGAAAGGCAGTGTGAGTCCTGAATCAGTGTCTGGATGAGGACAAACAAAAGCTGAAGTTTTAATCCAGACAAGATGGAAATGCTTTGGACTGGAAAGCTCACTGGCCTAGTTGCTGATGTACAGCTTGTTCTAAATGTACTCCCCCTGAAAGATCAAGCTCACAATCCGAGAGTGCTTCTGGACCTGGTGTTATCCCTGGATACTCAGGTGACATTAGTTGCCAGGAGTGCTTTTTACCAGGTTTGGCTGATGTGCTGCCTTAAGGGGATACCATTAAAAATGGTTTGGAAGCTGCAACTGGTGCAGAATGCCACATGGGGTGCTCATGGGAGTGTGGCAGCAAGATAGTGTAACACCAAATTCTGTATCAGTTGTGCTTTTCTAGGCCTAATTTAAAATGTTGGTATTACCCAATAAAACTCTAGATGACTTTGGACTGGGTTGCCTTAGCCATCTTTGCCCATATGAGACTACTCAGGAGTTACAGTATGATCAGCCTTGCAAGCCCCACTTTCTGACTACTGACTTATTTGAGTGGTGGGAACTAGGGGAATGTGCTGGCAGTAAAAGTAAAATGTGCTGGCAGATGTAAGTAAAAACACAAACGTTCTATGAATATAAGCATAAAGAATAAGGGATGCGGCTATTGCTCAGTAGGAGAGCACATACGCTGCATACACAAAGTCCCCGTTTCAAATGCTGGAATCTTAAAAGAATTGCTGGCAGCAAAGCTGGAAAGGATACACCCTGTCTGAAACCTACACTACTGTTAGTCAGGGCAGATAATACTGAACTAATGAGACTGGGGTTTGAAATTGTATGTGGCAGATTCAGATGAACACGCTCAAAGATGTAATGTCCTTTATTATTACTAGTTCATATATTCCAGATCTGAGATGTGTTTTTGGAAAGGTCAAGGAACTGGGGTGGGAGGAGCTTGGTTTCTTTAGAAATCTGTGTCAGGTCACCTGTTTTGCAATGGCTTTCTTTCACCCAGTCCAGTTTAAAGTATTAATTTCCCAAGATTCCATAACACACCCAGCTTCCACAAACACACTGAAGTCCTTTTATTTGTACATCTGCTACAGACTCTGCAGTGGAAATCAGGGCCACAACTAGGGCAGGGTGACAGGTGCAGCCATCCACGTATATGTTAAATTAATAAATAGGCGTTTGTGGGGCACATCAGCAGAGGTTGAGCAGAGCTCACCCAAACCAACCAAAAGCAAATGTATGTATGTGCTTATATATGAGTGGTTCTACTTTCTCCTGAACTGCTCTTTCAACATCATATTTTGACACCCCTGGTTCTGCTTTTCAGAACACTGCCCTAGTTTTGTTTCCAGTTTCCTTTAGCCATGTTGTTTCTTTGCTAGCCTCCTTAGATCTCCTCTTTTCCATCCCCCATACTATGCAGCTATCTTCATCTTAAGCATTATGGGGTTTTTTTTTAACCCTTACTTTGGTTTGCCCTTTCTTGCCTCAGTTTCTTGCCTCTTCATTTTTCATCAAACCCCATCCTCTTTCACCAACCTGCCCTTCAGATTCCCATTTATCCACTGCCCACTTTGAACTCTTCCTTCAGTCTTCTTTCCTCAGGCCTATATGTCTGTATTTTCTAGAGCCGCATCTCCATTCTCAGGCAACCCTTGAGTGAAGTTCCATCTGGTCAAACTGATAGCTTGCCTTTCCCTCACAGAAACTGGAGTGCATACTGTTTCATTCCTTGAGCAACTCAACATTCCAAGACTTCACAATAGTTCAGCCAGTCAGTAACAGAGGTTTTGCCAGCACAGCAGGCTAGCATCAGCCCATGGCATCCTTGGGCAACTGCTGAGGCTCAAGTGACCCAACAGGGCACTATTGACACCTTTCTTGGCCTCCAAGGAGGACTGCTTCAAGCAGCAAGCAGCAGCGGCCAGTGGGATGGGCCCTCATCTCTTTACCTTGAAGGTCACTGTGGTGACAAACATGGGAAAAATAGAAACTTGCTTCTGCTGCCACACCCACCACCAAGCTTGATGGCTCACCAAGATAAGAGTGGGTCCACCAGAGGGTATCCCATGAAGGATTCCCTTAATCCTGGATTTGACCCTGCCACCTCAAGCATTATGCAACATAGATGTAGAAAATAATATTGATATTCTGTTACTACAAACTGGGATGGGAAGGAGATGCATACTGCAGATTTAGCAGTTGTGATAGAACTGCTTCTTATGCAGCTGATTGACACGTTAGTCCATCTGCACCTTTAAAAACAACACCACACATTTATATCCCACTCTTCTTCCAAGAAGCCCAGAGCAGTGTACATGGTTATGGTTATCCTCACAATACCCCCCTGTGAAGCAGGTTAGGCTGAGACTGGCCCAGGGTCACCCAGTGAGCTTCACGATGATTTGAACTCAGGTCTCTCTGGTCTTAGTCCAACACTCTCACCACTACGCCATGTTGGCACTGTAGTTCTATACACACTGTTGGCAGATTAATTTCTCAGTCAGTTCCATAGCATGAGCAGCTAGACTTGTGGTTATATAAGGAAATATCAAGAACTACATGGGTTAAGGCTGGAAATCTGAGATCCAACATGCGGCTGCCTCATATAGCAGCCAGTTCAACTACACAAGCCATGTTAGAGCATGGAGTTCTCAGGCCCTGGCCTGACTCCACCCAGTTGGGCTGTTCATTAGATCCGTCTGAGACAGAAAGGGCTTTTGCTCTGACTTTTGATTTATTTTCCATTCCTAATTCTCATTGTTTGCTTGGATTTGACCCTTAGTTTTGATGTTGAATCTTGGCCCTGTTTTCTGCTTGAGACTATTGATCCTGGTCTTCTGCTGGGTCCTCCTAGTTCAGGCTCTAGCCTGCCCTCTGGTGGTTGCCCATAACTCAGTACAGGTGGCCCTTGTTATTCATGGGGGTTCCGTTCCCGTCTACAAAACCACAAATAACAAGACCTTGAGTCTATGGGAATTGGGGAGTCAGGTTCCTTGAGCCTAAAAATTAAGAAATAAAGGAAACAAAGCACAGTACCTTGCTCTCCAGGCCTCCAGATCACCAGAAAGCAACCCGCCCCTGGCAAAACCTGCAATTCCTCCAAATTATTGAAAACTCTTTCAAAAATTCTTGGGAATTAATTCTTAAAGAGCCACAAAATGGCTCCATGCTGCAAAATGGTGGTTGGAAATGACATCAGAAGTCATTTCCAGCCACCCAAGAACCACAGATAGGCAGATTTTGCCTATTTTTTTTAACCACTGATGATGAAGTCGGGTCTATATTGCCCGACTGTAGAGATGCAAAACTGTGGGTGCCTGGACTGCAGATAACGAGGCCACCTGTACTGAAAGATCATAGTACAGCTCCATCTAGCTTTGTAGAACTTGCTCGAAGCAGACCAAAACAAAGGTAGAAAATGTACAACAAATGTGCTTTATTTACATAATGTGCAAATTAGGTTACTGGTATTTTGAAGACACTAGTTAAAAGTGAGCTGCTATGTTTAATGGACTCACTCTAGTTAAGTGTGTATAGATTTGTAGTTATATACCTAAATACTATTTAGTCACTAATTAGCCCTACTGAATTCAGTGGGACTTACTGTCAAGTAAAGTGTGCATGAGAAAGCAGTAAACAAAATGAAAGATTCTAGTTCCTTTCAACGCTTTATCATCTTCTAGGTGTCTCGCTTGTAATTTGCTTTGTTTGCTACAATGTAAGATCCTGCCTCATTCATTGAATTTGGAACCAGTTTAACCGGTTTTCAACTGTATTTATTCCACCCAAGTCTATCATTCTCACAGAACCTCACTTTGAGTACATAATTATATTTGGCATGTTCAAAGCAATGCAAATGTATTTATATTGGAATCTCAGATGGGTAACACAACTTATTTTGAAAGTGCTGGAGGCTAGACTCTCCCTATGATCGTTTCATCTCCTTGGTATATCTATTAGACTAGTTGTCCATGCTTTTCATATCTATGGATTAGAATTATGCTTTCAAACAACAAAAATATGGCTATTATTCTATTACTATTACACGACTTAAAAGTCTAGATTGTTTCTGTGTGGGTCCCCCCACCCCCTGCATTGGAAGGAACCTGCAGGTATGGAGCCACCATTGGGCAAATGAGTTCAAAGAACCCAGGCCGCCACCAATCAGGGGCCACGAGTGCGGCCCCAGGCATGCCCCCCATGTCTGATGTCAGACACGGGGGGGTTATTTCGGTCCCAAATGGGGCCGCGCGGCCCCATTTGGAGCAGAAATCTGCACGCCAGAGTGACTCTCCCTGCCTTAAAGGCAGGTTGATCCGCTCCTGGTCTCACTGCCAACGCAGCAGGATCTCCCTTCCAAATGGGGCTACGTGGCAGGGAGAGTCACTCTGGCCCATACTGCCCAACACAGCATGGGCCGATCTCCCTTCCAAATGGGGCCGCACAGCCCCATTTGAGAGGAAGACCATGTCCCCATGTCTGATGTCAGATGCGGGGGTGTGGCTAGCTGGGCCCCTGCGTCTGATGCCAGATGCAGAGGATGGAGCCAGTGGGCCCCTGCCAGCCTCCCTACACTCCTGGGAACCTGTAAGCTTTGATGAAGTGTTGGGGATTGGACTTTGGAACTTTGAGATCTTATATTTCCAAAATGTGGGAATACAGCCATTTTTTATTTCCTTTGACCCAACAGCCTTTGGTGTGCTTTGAAACCATTTGTGTTTCCATTTGCCCCCTTCCCCTCTCATTTTCCTGCTTATCATCTAGTCTGATAAAGTGTTCTATAGAATCCAAAAGGTTGCTGTTTAATGCTTTGTGACTCTTACATTGGTTGTATTATCCTAGTTTTGGTTGTGGATTTTTTAGCCTACTTTCCAGTAGGCTTATGAGATCATCTGGCTTTCTGTATGTGTGTCCGTGTGTCCCCGGCTTTCTGTGCGTGTGTGTCCCCCCTCCCCATCAACTTCGCAACATCTGGACCAATATGAACCAAATCAGGTACATTTGTAGGGAAACATCAATGGAGTACTTTGTGATGATATCGTCCACCCCGATCCAAGATGGCGGACATGTAAACGTTTGAGGCGCAAGTGGGCTAACTTGTGATCTACTTAACCAATTTGAACCAAATTGGCTACAGCTGTAGGGACACACAGGGATGCCCAAATGGTGTGGTGTGTGATGATGTCATCCACTCCAATTCTAGATGGCTGCCACATGAACATCTAAGGCGCAAGCAGGCTAATTTGTGGTCTCTCTAGCCAATTCAAACCAAATTTGGTACAGTTGCAGTGAGTGACACACATGGACACCTCAATAGCATAGCTTGTGATGATGTCATCCATGCTGATTCAAGATGGCGGATGCATAAACATTTGAGGTGCAAGTGAACCGCTTAACCTATTTGAACCAAATTTGCTGCAGCTGTATGGACACATAGGGACACCTCAGTGGCATAGTTTGTGATGATGTCATCCACCCCAATCCAAGATGGCAGATGCATGAACATTTGAGGCACAAGAGATCTAACTTATGGACCTCCATTTGAACCAAATTTAGTCCAGTTGTGGAGACAGTGAAAGGAAAGTAGGCCGATTAGTTCTTACTAGAACAACTTGTCTTCTAATGGACCAACACAGCTACCTACAATTTTATATCTTATTTATACTGTACTTCAATTAGCAATCTAGTTAAGGCAAAGTATCTGGATGTCAACTGATTTAATCCCATTGAAACCAAGTATTCCTACTCAGCTGCTTTGTGGATCATAATATTAGTTTTGCAATAAATGGGTGGGGTGAATACTTAGCATTCTCAATGCAGGCATGGAAAAGGGGTGTTGTGGCTAAAACATGAAGGTGCCAAACTACATATTTGGAGATAATAGACTTTGGTATTGCTTGTTCTCATTCAGAACCATTCTCCTGGCTGGAATGAGGACATGAGTCATTAGGGTAAATTCTAAAGGCAAGTCCTGTGATGACAGCTACTGCATAGGCTGCATTGGTTTGAAGATTAGAAAAACAGACATTTACCACAGACATCTTATGATAAACACAGCAGAAAGAAGACAGCAAAACACTGAAAAATTCAACATTTACATAACTAATCCATGACCCATAACTAATACACAATGCATCAAACAGATGGAGGACCATCTATCAATGGGTATTAGCTATGACAGCTAAATGAGATTTCCATATTTAGAAGCAGTATACCTCTAATCACAATTCATTTGGAATATTTATATACTGCTTTTCAACAACAACAAAATCAGAGTGGTTTATATCTGTCCAACTTCAAGATTGGATGGATGAAGAAAAGATATTAGCTGATGAGTAGGCAAGTTTCAGGGCCAGTTATTCTATTGATCAAGCATTAGTTTTACAGCACTAAGCAAAGAAATACTCTAATCAATCTCACTCTACTCTTTATGCTGCCTTTATTGATTTTAAATCAGCTTTTGACTCAATATCAAGAGATAAGTTATGGGAGAGGTTAGTAAAGTCTACAGTTGACCATGGTTTGCTTCTTTTGATTTATAAGCTACAAAGGAATTCACTGCTGTAGCTCTGCTGGAAATCTCACTAAATAAATCCCCATCTATCGGGGAGTGAGGCAAGGCTGTATTCTGGCTCCAGCTCTCTTCAATTATTATATCTATCCTATTGTAGATTATATAGCTAGTTCATCCTTCCATCCACCAAAGCTAGCCAATAGGCAGGTTAACATCTTGCTATATGCAGATGCTGCTGCAATTCTTTCTCAGACCCCTGTAGGCCTTTGCAGAGTGCTTTGCTCCTTGGCTCTTTTTTGCCACGAATACACCCTAGAAATTAATTATAGTAAGACTAAAATCCTAGCTTTTGCAAAAAGTCCAAAGATCTTGAATTGGTCTTTGGATGGGCATAAGTTAGAACAAGTAAAGACCTTTAAATACCTAGCTGTTGGTTTCCAGGCCCCTACGAGACATAGTGCACATCTGCAGTATGTCACTCAAAATGCATGAACATCGTCAGCAGCTATTCAATCCTATTTTCATCAGCAGGGTGCTCAATTTGTCCCAGCAGCACTTGAATTAATTTTAGCTAAATCCTGCCCTCAGATGCTGTACGGATTGCAACTGGGTCCGTATGCTAATTTTGCAGCTTTGGTGGTCATTCAGACAAAGTTTTTAAGATCTGTTTTGCAGGCCTCTAAATGCATCCCAAACGTGATCCTGAGGCTGGAAGCTGGTATTCCTAGAGTGGAAGCTTGGGTCTGGCTTTCAATTTTAAGTTACTGGCTGAAGTTACATTTCTTCCCTACAGGCCTTGATCATCTCACCCTCATGTATAGCTTTAACTCCCGTTGAAAATCGTCAGTTCTTTGTAAAGCCTTTATGGCTTTAGCTTAGATGTCTTGCTGAAGTTGGGATTCATCTGTGTGAGATTGGCACTAAAACAACTGATCTATGATATGGAGGCGCAAATTCATCAGTCTTTAATGCCTAAGGAAGTGGTTTTTTTGGGGGGGGGGGCTACAGCCCTATAACAGCAACCCTGTGAGTTATTTAGATAAACTTACAATTGCTAAATACCGCAAGATGTTCATGTTGGCCCAATGTAGTGTATTACCTTTGGCTGATTTGGAGTGTAGGTTCAGAAGGATTCCTAAAGAACAGAGACTGTGCCTGTGTGATTCCGGAGATTGGGAATCAATTTTTCACATTTTATTTTACTGTTCCCTTTACAGGGATTTTTGTCAACGTTTTATTGCTCCACTATTGGTTGATTATCCAGGGCATACAGACATATTTTATGTTAATTACTTGATTTCTGATTAGAAAAGGAGATAACGACTAATGTCACAAAGTTCTGTGTGGTGGCTAGGAAAGTTAGGCATCAGATAGTAGACCAGCTTGTGTAACTTGGGGTTTATTTGTTATGCTGAGACATTATACCAAACTACTATAACCACTGTTGATTCTTATTTGTACATATGTTTTGAATTTTGGTCTTTGACCATAAATAAACTTGACTATCTAATGCCATGTGAAATTTCAGGGTTTTCTACCCAGCCATTTGGGAGTTATTAATCTTTTTGAGTATCCCATTGATTCCTATGGGGAAATTATCTGATGGGGCCCATGTTCAATTCTTGCACACAAAACAAATCCCTTCAGAGCTTGTTACCCCGCAGGTGCAGTTGCACAGAGTGTCATGCTTGGCTTGGAGGTGGGAGTCACTGCTACACTCCCCGGAAGTGAAATATACAATTATTGTAGGTTCTGTGGTCTGGAAAATTGGGGGGTTTCCAAAATAACAAATGAAACTACTTGGAAGAAAGAAGTCCTAGTGAATAAATGTGAGTAAAATTTCATAATTCAGAATGAGGATTAAGTCTGTAGTATGGACAAGCTTAGAATCTGTACTCACTATATCAGTGAAAAAGGCAAATGAGACAAAAAGAAGTGATAATCAATAGATGTATTTTAATGTTTGTTTAAACTTAATTTAAAAAAAACTTTGTGATGCAAGGGCTCTTCAGATGTTGTTGGGCTAAATCTTTCATCACCCCTAACTGCAATGCCCCTTGGCCATTATGACTGGGATGATGGGAGTTGTAGTCAGAATCTGGGGAACTAAATTTGAGAAGCCCTGTTTTACAGAACTCTTAATTTAATATTTCACTGCAGGAGAGTGCAGCAGTGACCCCCACATCACAAGCATGGTACCCTGTGTGACTGAATGACTCACTGAGAGGGGAAGTTCTCACGAACAGCTAAGCCTGGGCTTGGCTGCCTGTGGGAACCACTAGGAACCGAGTGGCTCCCAGTGACACCTCAGTGGCAAACCCGGCCAAGAAGTTGGACTCTTAAATGACTTTAAGGGAGCGAGTGCTCCCCTACTTCCATTCAATTGACCATGTGTCAGCACCAGCTGCTTTCAGCCAGAGCTGAAACACTAACAGCCACCTGCCTGTCAGTGGGGGATCCCCACAATGCACCACACACTCGCATGGTGCATTGTGGGATTTCCAGGGGCCTGGACAATGTGTCCCGACCCCCACACAGCCCGCACTGCTGGGGACTGTCTTGACATGTGATTCATATGCCCAGCAACCTCATGTTGCTCATCTGTGGGTAAGGCAAACTTCTGCTCCCTTCCCCAGTACCCACCCTCAAGCCCTCTCACTCAGTCGTGAGAAAGGGCTCAGAATGTGAGTTCTCAGCAAAGAAAAATTAGCACTTCAAACCCACACTAATGAGGATCTATACTTCAACAGCTCCACTCTCAGCATTTCAGCTGAAAGTACACTCTGTGACTGGCCTAAAGACAATCTGGGAGCTTGCTGAATGCATTCTACAGGCCATTCACCCACAATCAACATATTTTTTGGTTGGTTTCTTGTCAGCTGTCCTGGGCACAAACTTCCTGGGTACACAAAATACCAACGTCTAATTTCCATCCAAGCCAAACACAGTTGACAGTGCTTCCCTTTGTGAATGTGGTTGCATCTCTGAGGGTATGTGGTTGCATATCTGAGGGTTGCATCTCTGAGGGCTTCTTGTGTTTCATAGTGCCTACACAGGCCAAGTTCTTTCTCAGGAGAGCATCTGCCAGCTATATACGGGGGAGGGGGGTAAAAATGATCCCTCCCCACAATTCTCTGAGGGCAGGTTCAGATGAACAATACCCTGCCCACGTGAGAACATCATGTCTGTGACAAGAACACACTTGCCCTGATGCCACTGGTGGCTGTGCACTCTTGGCACATCCTTTAATTGCATGAGAGGGATGCTAATCTCAATCACCCCCTACATGTACTTCAGCAAGTGGCCCCAAGTGTTGTTCCATGGCGGTACATATTGCTGCACAACTTGCAGGCTGACTTGTCTTTGTTGCAATCCTCCAGCCTGCTTCCCAAGGTAACCATCTCCTCTCAGTGGGTAGGATGGTTCTTCATCACAGCACTATCATAATTTCAAAATGTACCTTTTTGGCTTGCTTGGAATGTCCTGCCAGAAGGGACAGCGTCTCAGAAACTGAACAGTTGCTCATTAACTGCTGGTCAGACCTAGGAATGTAGCTGTGCTGCAGCTTCTGCACAAATAAGGTCCAGATATGGTTGCCAACTTGACAATCACTCCTGTCATGTGGCTTTGTCATTGAACTTTAAACTACTTGTAATGTCCTTAAATCATCTCAGTTGCATTGTGGCACAGAAGTAGGAAGGTCCCAAATGTAGTGCCTGCAATCCCTGCAGTGCTGCCTGATTGGCAGGAAACACACCAAGCAGGACTAGCAGGCTAAGCCTAAGACACACTTGCAGTTCTGTTAGGTCAAGGTGCTTCCATCAGAACATAGGAGGCTGCTGCCTACTGAGTCAGACCATAGGTCCATCTAAAGCAGCATTGTTGACTGGCAGTGGCTCTCCAGGACTTTCGGAAGTATTTGGATTCCTCCCTCAGGGTTCATGATGGTCCTGTCTCTCTCAGATTGCAGGGGAGGGAGTTGCTTCACTCACTGCCTCCTCCTGCTGGACTAAACTTCTCTTGGTCTGGCCTCTCACTGGAGGACACAGATCCCACCTCAGCACTGTGTAGTGGACGAGTAATAGACTGGTTTTAGACCACCTTTTGCCATTTCTGCTTGTCATGTAATCCATTATCTTGGTACTTTCAATGGCAGGTGAGTGAGGTTCAGCAAACTGTTCAGTGCCACACATCCCACCTCTACATCTTCTTGTTCTCTCCACCTAGAACCAAGCTCCAAAACACACACACACACACCCATTCTGTGCTGTATCGTATCCCAGTAGGAGAAATGGAAAAAGACCAGAGATGTACTGCAGATGGTTGAATAACAGATGCAAGCATACTGAAGCTGACATGTTGTGGCTGTCACTTCTGTGATCCTTTTGGCTTTTTTCTGTGGGATAAAATCCCTGCTTCTGTGAAGTCAGACGCTTCAAAAGGCTTTACTTGTTCCACAGTATCATACCTAGTGATTGGGAGGGGCTGGTTTCATCTGCCCTAACTCGGGAGCACAGAACTATACAGTGCCTCAAACTAGTCATTATCTGGGGAAACAAAACTGAAGCTTCCAAAAAGAACAAGGTGTCCTTCCCCCATTCCAAAGAGCTTAAAATGGGAGTGGAATAGAAACCACCCCATTATATGGATTCAATTCATTTCTGGGGTGGTTTTTCCAATTGACTGACTGACTGACTTATTTGTTTATTCGATTTATATATCGCCCTTCTAAAAATGGCTCAGGGTGATTTTCATTAAACTAAAAACAATTAAAATCAATTAACAGTTAAAAACAAAAACTATAAAAACAACATAAAACCAATTAATAATGAAAACATTTAAAACAATTTTAAAACCCTGGAGGTCCAGGCCAAACATTTACAACAGTTTAAAAACCCTGGAAGGCCAGGCCAAACAGATAGCGGATGTTGGCACGGATATCCCCACAGGCTAACTTCATTATGTCAGGGTGGAAGCAAAAGGGGTGGGAGAGAGTGCTATTGTTACTGTAGTATGTCAGCTGCTTCAGTAGAAATTAAATGGGAAGATAGTCAGCTTGGTCAAGATGGCTGTATACCTCAGAGGGTATGAAATGGCCAGAAAGCGATCCATGGCCATGACCAGAAGCAGCAAGGACTCCAGCACAGAGACAATGTGAATGAAATACATTTGGGTGAGGCAGATATCAAATCCAATGGTCCTGACATCAAACCAAAAAATGCCCAGTGTGGTGGGAAGAGTGCACATTATCAGACCCAGATCCGTAACTGCCAGCATGGAAAAGAAGTAGTACATTGGCTTGTGGAGGCCTGGAGTTCTCTTAATAATGAACAGGATGGTACAGTTTCTCAAGAGGTAGAAGGAGCAGAAGAAGATGGAGACCAGCTTGTGCTTGCTCCTATCCATGCCAGGGATGCAGGCCGGGAAGAGCACTGAAGGCTGGTAGGAGTCGTCGTTGGCACATGCACATCGTGCCGGGCTGGTTCCATCCTGCCTCAGGTGCTGCATGACCTGAAATAAGGAGACAGGTGCCCAGACATGTTCTTGTGATGCTATTCAAAGTGGTTGTACTTGCGGGTGTAATGGAGGTAGTCCCTGCGGATGACGATGGAGCACTGCATCTTCATCTTGGTGACAATGCCTGACTGGATACGGCCACAAATTGACATGTTACCCGTAAAAGGGCATTTCTTGTCAATATAAGTGTGCACAAATGGCCTCTTTTGGGGTCTTATTATTATTTCAATTTCTATACCGCTCTTCCAGAAATGGCTCAGGGCAGTTTACACATAGAAACAATATTCTTATAATAATGAGGGAGATTTTCCTTGCCAGTCTCTCCCAGAAGCACACACTTCTTGTTCTGGAAGATTGTGGGCTGCTTCTGGTAAGCCCTCTCAGTCTGCATGTCCGCCGTCTTGGCTGCACAGTCCAAAACGGAATATAATCGGAATAGGATAGAAACCACCTCACCATAGAGAGCCCATTCATTTTGGGGCAGTTTCTACCTGTGTCATATTTTATTAATAACATAAATATCATAATGGGTGAGGGGCCATACTTGTAGAAATATTGTGTGCCAGAGTCAAGTAAGAGTTTGACAAGAGCATAGCTGGGATAGTGGCATAGTGGTTTGCTTGTTTATGCAACTTTTACACAGCTGGGGGTGGAAATCCACCCACAAATCTGGATTTTATTTATTTATTATTAATTATTATTAATTATTTAAAATAGATAGATAGATAGATAAAAATCTGGATGAGGGTTAAAAATATTGTAATGGCATATCAAATAACCTAGCAGGTGACCCCTGGTGGATGCCCAGAGGAAGGCAAAATGCTTCCAGTGTCTTGACTGATCTATCCTGGAGGAAAATTCCTTCCCAGTCTCCAAAGTGGCAGTCAGTGCTACCCTGGGTATGTGAGCAAGGACCATAAGCAAGCACTCCCTCGGCCCAGCTTCCTACTGCAATGGCTCACTGGTGTCCTGCAGACTGTATTACTGTCGTTCATGGAAAATCACCATGCAGAGACAGTAGGGGTCTGCATTCCTTTTCTGAATGCAATTCCTTCCTGTGTGTGTTATTAATGGTGTTTAAATTCATTCCCTTGCCAGAGATTTCCTCTCTATTAGCTGGCTGGCTCTGCAAGTATTCAAAGCAATGTTTTGTTTTGCTCCATCTGAAAGAGTAACTAAAGTTTAGTGTAGTTTAAACATCATGCAAAGGAGCAATCTCTTCTGAGGGGCAAAAACAATTCATTGCATACAATTCCACTGCTTAAGTCTCAAGGTTTCCTTCCTTTTCATGTGCATTGTTTTGTTACTTCTGGATGAGATAAAGCAACAAAATTCCTGTGCTGCCAATATTCCTGATGATAAATTTACTGCTTGGCTTCATAAGAAAGATGGATTGGTTTTATTGATTGTACACTGTTTTAAAGGATGGTATTTTCCTTTCAACTACTTATCTGTTGAAAAGAAACTACTTTTCACGATAACATCTTTAGAGAATGGATGGATAACTCTTTTTAACTGAAAAAAATCCCTTTCAATCTGCAGAAACAATGACACCAAATGATCAGATAGATGTTTAACTATCATAAGTGTTTCAATGATAGTTTTAATCCCCTGCTAACTGGGCAAAGAGGCACCTTTTACTGTGGTGATTCTATTTAGCAGGGGGAGAGTAACTGGCCCCATCCACCCCCAGCACAGTACTTCCTCCAGTGACTGTTGCTGGTGTGTGTCTTATGTTTCTTTTTAGAATGTGAGCACTTTGGGGACAGGGAGCCATCTTATTTGTTTATTTCTTTTTGTAAACCACCCTGAGCCATTTTTGGAAGGGCGGTATAGAAATTGAATTATTATTATTATTATTATTATTAATCATTGAAAGAAACCACATAGCCACTTTCATTAGCAATAAAGGGCTTACTTCTTAAGGATCTATTTCCATGCTGGTGATGTTTCACATGTCCTGAAGAAAAGCAACAATCCTGATGTTCCTTACCTTACACCAGACCTTTTGTTATAGGTTTGCTGCCTTCTTAAGCTTTGGGGAAACCATAAATTGTTTTCCTGCAAAAAAGATTGCCCCCTCCCCCACTTATCTGCACAAGACTGTTCCCATGCAATATAAAGATGTATTGTTGCTTTCCTTGGGGAAGTATTTCTTTTTCTCTTGAGATAACTTCCTTGTACACTGGAAAATTACCTTTCAATCTGCAAAACAGTCATCAAAATAGATCAATGTTGGATCTAAAAAGGCCAGTGGGCCAGAAAAGAAAACAAGTAGCCTTTTTCTTTGGCAAGACAAGACTTACCTCTTAAGGACTTGCCTCCAAGTTGGTGGTGACCACCTGTGCTCTAATACACTTCCTCCTTCCTGAAACAGTGCAACAAGATTGGAGAATAAACTGTATAGAGATATCTGGGTAGGAAAGGGTTAAATTCCATAGTAAGTGTGTTTGGCAGTGACAAACCCTGTGCCTGTGAAGCCCCCTTGTGGAGCAAAGCTGTTAGAGCAGCTGGGATCTTGAGAGTGACAGTAGGCAGGAGGAGTGTGTACTGTGAAAACACAGTACAGTGTGTGTGTGTGTGTGTGTGTGTGTGTGTGTGTCTGAGATACAGCCTGGGAGAAGCCTGAGTTCAGAAGAACCAGGGAAGATTCTGTAAAAATAAACACAGTTGTAATTCTAATATATGAGCTTTGAGAAGAAAGGTGAGTGTAAAACCAAATTCATAAAACTGTGTGTACATATGAAGAGAAACTGAAAGTATGTACTGGTCAAAGTACCAAACTCTTTAAAAGAAACAACCCTCAGAATCTGTAAATTAATAACTCTTTATTTGTTTTCTGAAATTTCAAAGGAGAGTGTCTCTGTCTATATCACTGTCTGTATCACTACATCACTGTGTTATCAAACCTGAAGTCCCCTATAAAGTTCTGATTATATAGAGAGGATATGGTGGCAGCGAAACAAGATCCTAGTGAGAAGATTAGAAAGTAAAAACTTTACAAACAAAATCTCCCCCACCCCGCTTGCCACACATGCATTTCAAGCTAAGCTATTTCCTGCTAATAAAGCCTGTTGTGAAGGTGTTGCCTTTCATTCTCTAGGAAAGAAACCAAATGGCTGCTTTCTTTAACAAAGCAGCACTTACCTCTGCATTGGGGATGTTAACATCTGAAGTTTTTCGCTTCTTTTTTTCTGAAACCATGCAACATTCCTTACCTTACATCATGTTTTTTGTTTTGAGACCATTTTCTTTAACTGCCTTCAGCTGTGACAAAACTATACTCAGTATTGAAAGAGGAGAATCCAGCTGGATAATCAAGCTGTCCCGGTGAGATGCATCCTCCACACCAGGGATGCTCAACGCTCGGTCCCCAGACGTTATTGGACTTCAACTTCCATAATCCCATCCCCAGCCCGTGGCCTTTGGTTGGGGATTATGGGAGTTGGGGATTATGGGAGTCCAATAACATCTGGGGACCCAAGGTTGAGAATCCCTGCTCCACACCACTGAGCTTTAGCCATCATCAAGGAGACAATGAGCGCATCATAACAGAGAAATCACAGGTTATGTCATAATTGTCACCTGCAGAAGTGAGGGCAAAGTGTCATACTTCAGCACTGGGGAGACATGTACTGTACATAGGAACATAGGAAGCTGCCATATACTGAGTCAAACCATTGGTCCACATCGCTCAGTATTGTCTACCCAGACTGGCAGCGGCTTCTCCAAGGTTGCAGGAGGAATCTCTCTCAGCCCGATCTTGGAGATGCTGCCAGGGAGGGAACTTGAAACCTTCCGCTCTTCCCAGAGTGGCTCCATCCCCTGAGGGGAATCTTTTAAAGTGCTCACACATCAAGTCTCCCATTTATATGCAACCAGGGGGTGGACCCTGCTTAGTTAAGGGGACAGGTCATGCTTGCTACCACAAGACCCTGAATTGGAGGGGGGGGGGACCATGAACTTCTGTTTTTGCTGCTCCCTTGTACTGATTGAAACAGGGGCGTTGCCACCAACATTAGAGTGACTCTGAAACCCTAACTTTCTGCATCGTTTTCTATAGTCAACTTTCACTTTCGAGCGAGATTTTTTTTAAAAAAAAGCACCTAGGAAGTCCATTTGTTGACAACACCGTTTGTAACTCTAGTATTTTCTTATCTCTATACTCTATGCAGCCAATCGCTATATTACTGCGCCGCTTCGGGTTGCCAAGTGACCGAAAACAGTGAGCTCGAGGCACCGATTTGCTGTACCAAACCTTGATTTTCCGCTCCGAAGGGAAAACAACAGAAGGGAAAAGCGGCGCGGGGAATGGTAGGGCGCGCTCTGGGTCACGTGACGCCAGAGGCCCGCCCCGAGCGACCTTCCCTGAGGCTACTGAGAGGCGGAGCAGAGCTGAACTGAGCCTGCGCGCCGTTGGCTTGTTCGCGAGCGAGCCTCGCCCACGCGCACAGAGCGGGCCGGCTGGGAAGGGAAACAAACTGTCAGGTAATGGCAGCGTTCTTGGTCCCCCCCTCCCCCTCTCGGTGTTTGTGGCGGGGGAGGCGGTGACGATTGGCGGAGCCCGTTGGGTGCCGGGGGTGGGCGGGGCTGAACTCCGCGAGCGCCTCTTTCCTTCCTTCCTTCCTTCCTGCCTTGGCAGCGGAGTCTGAGAGTTCTGGACCTCGCCTTCTCCCCTCTCTCGCTCGGAGATTCCCCGTAAGTGGGATTCCCTCCCTGCCCTTGGGTGGGTTCACACTGCGCATCAGTGCTCTTCTGGGACATAAACGGATCCCACCATGCGCCCCAGATCATGTATGCTGCTGTGCATGAGTCAGTCTGGCTCCCCCTTCCCCTCCCCCCAAACGTGGCGGGTTAGGCGGGCCCACCCACTTTGCCCATCATAATGAAAACTGGTTGGCAGTGGGGCTGCGTGGTCTTCAAAAGAGTGATGAATCTGCATTCATTGATCTTGGGGACATAGGAAGCTGCCATATACTGAGTCAGACCATTGGTCCATCTAGCTCAGTATTGTCTTCACAGACTGGCAGCGGCTTCTCCATGGTTGCAGGCAGGAATCTCTCTCAGCCCTATCTTGGAGAAGCCAGGGAGGGAACTTGGAACCTAGATGCTCTTCCCAGAGTGGCTCCATCCTCTGAGGGGAATCTCTTGCAGTGCTCACACATCAAGTCTCCTGTAGGTTGGGGCTGGTGGAGTGCCCCCCTATCCCACTGCCATCTCCTGCCCACACTTATCAGCCTTCCTAGATTATGTTTATGGAAACCTCTCATAGTGGGTGGTAGTTCTTGTCTTCCATTTTTGGACCTTTCCAGATACTGGTTTTTATCCCCCAGAAGTTCCACAGTTGTCATTACCCTGCCCAAATAAATGACAGTTATTCCAGCTAATGATGTCGGCATGTGGAGAATAACTTTTTACTCATATTGGGCTCTAAAAACCTCTTAGCAATTAATGTCAGTTAAGCATAACTCATTTCCTTCTACATGGTTGTAATAGTGTCAAAGTCGCTTATTGGTTGCAACATCACCCTGCATTATTTTTCATAATTTCCTTTTCATTGAAATTTTGTGTCTTTGTTTTGTCTCTTTTGGAATTTTGTGCTGATTGTCTCTGGTGATTGATACTTCCTAAATTAAAGAAAACTCTTATTCCACTTGCTATAACCTATTATATCATACTCCACATTTCTGTTTGCTGTCTAATGTTCTGAAATTACTTTTAATTTCATAAATCCATACACTAGCATATTCCATGAAGTGCTGTGTGCTTGCTTTATTCCATAAAGTAGTGCATAAATAAAATTTATTAAAAGTCTAAAGTACAATCTTGCTCCTTCTTGAAGTTATTTTGTTTTCTAAATACCTTTTGACAACTTCAAGATTTTGGACTGAGTAGACAAAAGTTTCAACTAAACTTAAACTGGTGGTGTTACTTTATGGAAGAAGCATTAAGAAATGCATTCATTCCATACTGCTAAACGCTAAGAAGGAATTCTTCAAGAATGAGGGGATTGGTTAAAAAGAGGTTGGAAGCAGAGAGTCGGAACATTTCAGGAAACATGGAAATTGTTTAAAACTACTGCTGTGGAGTTGTTGTTTAAACCCACTTTCAGAGACCTGGAAATAATTAATATGGCAGACAAGGAAGAGGATGAAGGAATCCAAGAAGTTACTTGCATGGTTTAATGCTAGTGCTAAAAAAGAAATCCACAAAAAAATTTTTTTTTTAAAAAGAGCTTCTTTTAAAAAGTGAAAGTCTTCCTCAGATGAGGAGGGTAAAGGAACACAACTCTTGAGTGTAGAAGGAATGTAAGGAATAAACTGCTAAGTGCATAAAGACCAAACCTTTAAAATAAACAAACATCAGAAACAGAAAACTGCCAGGGGGGCAATAAAATCTTTAGAAATCAAAAGAGTACTGAAGAAGGCCAGAGTGCTGGCAGAGAAGCTGAATGGATTATTTGCATTGGTTTTCACTGCAGAAGATTTTGATCTGTAGCTAACCTGCTTGGTTTTTTGTTTTGTTTTTGTGGAGGGCATCTGAGAAACTATGTTGTAGCTTTGTCAAATAATGGAGTTTTAGAACTAGCTGACAAACTCCAATAAAATTAATAAGTCACTGGGCCCAAATGGCATTCATAGGAACATAGGAAACTGCCATATACTGAGTCAGACCATTGGTCTATCTAGCTCAGTATTGTCTTCACAGACTGGCAGCGGCTTCTCCAAGGTTGCAGGCAGGAATCTCTTTCAGCCCTAACTTGAAGAAGTCAGAGAGGGAACTTGAAACCTTCTGCTCTTCTCAGAGCGGCTTCATCCCATGAGGGGAATATCTTGCAGTGCTCACACATCAAGTCTCCCATTCAGATGCAACCAGGGCAGACCCTGCTTAGCTATGGGGACAAGTCATGCTTGCTACCACAAGATCAGCTCTTCTCCCTTAAACTTCCTTAAAGAAACTTCCTTAAACTTAAACTTAAAGAAACTTCCTTAAAGAAGTTTCACCTGAAACTTCTTTAAGAGCTCAAATGTGAAATTCCTGATCTTTCAGCAGAAATATGCAACTTATTATTAAAGTCAGCCTCTTTACCAGAGAATTGAAGGACAGTGTAGAACCAGTGTTTGGGTGGTGTTGTTTTTTAAAGGAAACAAGGATATTACAGACTTGTCAACCTGTTCTCAGACCCAGGTAAATTGGTAGTAAAACTAAAGTTGTAGAAGGACAAGTCTTGCTGAGAATGGATCAGTCTGGTTCTACAAAAGGAAGTCCTGCCCTATCAACCTTTTACAACTTTTTGAAACTATCAGGAAAGTTGTAAATGGGGTGATCCAATGGCCAACATATACTTAGACCCCCCAAAAAAGATTGTCTCATCAGAGGTTTTTGAGTACATTTCGCAGGTAAGAAGACAGGTCCTCTTTGTGATTGCAACCCATAGAGAATAGACAGTGAAAGACAGGAAGAAATGGGCAACTCTTACAGTGGAGAGCAGTAAGCAGTGGGGTTTCTCAAAGACCTGAGAGAGACCAGTGCTGTTCTCAAAGTGATACAAAGAGTCAAGGTGACCAGTATAGTGGCAAGCTTGCAGATGACACACACTTTTTCAAGAGAGTAAAGTCTTAAGGCAAACTGTGAAGAACTCCAGAAGGATCTCTCCAAGCTAGACAAATTGATAACAAAATAGAAAATGAGATTCGATGCAGAGTGTCTTGGGGCCAAAACAAAAGAAGAACAATGAAAAGAAACCCTTCACAAATGAAGTTGGTTGTGGCTACCCAGGAAAGAGATCCTGGGGGCTGTGTGGACACTTGGAGAAAACATCAATTCTGTGTGCAGTAGAATTGAAAATGCCAATAGTGGCACACTCCATTACTGGCCAAGGAATTTCAAATAATGCCAGTATCACAATTTATTTAAATCTGTGGCAGTGATCTTTTACTATTTTTCAGGCAGGGGTCATTCTGCCCCCCCTTCCAAACCCCCCCCCCCTCAACATGAGCCATTTCCCACCACACTGACTTTCAATGTGGTGAAGAAACAGAGCCCTGTTGAGACTCAGTGCCTTCGTGGAAGGTTTTCGCAGAGTGCTCAGATATGCAGTCATTCCCAGGGCTTTCCCGGTGGAGCTTTGTGGGGAAAGCACTGGGAAGAACTACATTTCCAAGCACTCCATGTGTGCCTTCCAAAATGGCATTGGGGCTTGAGCCCTGTTTCTTTCAAAGGAACTTCATCTGCACCGGGCAAAAGGCAGCACTGTGCAGAGGTCAGTGTGGTGGGAAATGGCTCATGTTGAAGGTCGGGTTCAGTGGTTCTACAAAAGGATCAGTGGGGTGTTTTGTTTTGTTTTGTTTGCCAGTGTGGCCCCTGCCTGAAAAAATAGCAAAAGATCACAACCATAGATTTAAATAATTTCCCTGAAAGGAGTCTTTCCCCTGAGGAAGAGGTTTTTCACCTTAAAACACGTCAGGACTTAGAATTTCAATAAATCATCCTTACACTGTTCCTGCTTTTCCTTCCCATTAAGCTTTATACTGGCCTAATGAACAATTAGGGAGCCAGGGTCAATGGGAACAGCCACTGGCTCCCAGGACTTGCAGTGAAGAACATTGCTCTGTGGTATGGTTGCATTTGAAAAATCATACCATTCTGGTGACCCCATTTCAAAGGGGATATAGGTATAGAAAAGGACAACCCAAGTGATCAAGGGTTGAATTATCAAGGAAAGGCTACAACATTTGAAGATTTTTAGTTTAGAGAAAAGATAACTAAGGAGCGTGCATGATAGAGGTTTCTAAAATCACGAATGGACGAGAAAGACATTTTTTTCACTCATGGTAGAACTCGGAGATGCTCAGTGAAATTGATCAGCAGTAGGTTGAAAACCAGCAAGAGTATTTCACAAAGCTAACCTGGAATTTGCTGCCATATCGGGTGATGGCAACTAGGTTTTGGTATAACGGACTAGACAAATTAATGAAGGATGGCTGTATCAGTGACAGAACCTCCATGTTCAGAGGCAGTATACTTGTGAATATCAGCTGTTGGTGACAAAGAAGAGAGGGGGCTTTTTGGCATTTCTGTCTGTCTTGTAGGCTTCCTGGAAGCATCTGACTGCCTCTTGGAACTGGGCTGTGGGACTAAATGAACCCTTGGTCTGATCCTGCAGGGCTACCCTTATGTCCTTAAGAAAGAACCAGAGTCAGATCCTATATGGGCATAGCATGGCAGAGGGGGAAACATGCAGCACGCACACACACAGCTAGAGGTATATTGAAAGTTTACTGCCACCAGTACTGGAGAAATTGTCAAACCAGTCTTAAATGGAAAAATGGCTAGCTTGTTGAGCCGCAGGAAGAACATTCCACCTGCAACAGATATCTTAGAGAGCGCCTTCTTTTACATGATCCCCACCGCACGTTAAGGTCATCTGGGGAGGTCCGTCTCCAGTTACCATCGGTTCGTTTGGTGGCGACTCAGAGGCGGGCCTTCTCTGTAGCTGCTCCTGGGCTGTGGAATGCACTCCCAGCAGAAATTCGTAATCTTAATTCTTTACTGACTTTCAAGAGAGCCCTTAAAACTCATCTGTTTGGCCTGGCCTTTCAGGATTTTTAATTAGTTTTAATTGTTTTAATGTTAACCTGGTTTTCAGGGTTTTAATTGTTTTGATAGTTAAATTGTTTTTTAAGATGTTTTTAAATTGGTGTTTATATTTGTATTTCTGTTTTAATTGTTTTTAATGATTTCTGTTTTTTAATTGTAAACCGCCCTGAGCCAGCTCGGAAGGGCGGTATAAAAATCAAATAAATAAATAATAAAACCAGTGCTATGACTGCCTAGGGTTGCAGCCAACAGAAGTAATGTAGGAAAGCAGAACAAATAGTCTCATCTTCTAGTTGTCTCCTAAATTTAGGAAGTGATTATCGGGAAGTAGAGATAAAAATCCTTCATATTACAACTAGTTGGATTTCAACATTGTGTTTTGACGCTGTCTTCATTGTGCATTTGTATAATTAGTACTGGCCAAAGTTAAGCTAAAGCTGTGCCAGTTCAGCATCAGCATTTTCTGTCAGGTCAACCTGGGAGTGGGGGGAAGACAGAGATGTGATTTATTTTTTAACAATGTAGCATGCTCATTATCATGTGTTGTGGAAACACACTAAAAGGGTAATATGATTCATATATTCTTAAGTCTAAACACTTACAGGATTAGTGTTGTTTTCTTTTCTTTTCTTCACAGTGTTTTTTTCTGAAGTAATTAATTTAGCCTTCATGTGCTTCTGTACTTCCTGGAAGAATGACAGATGACAAAGATGTCCTTAGAGATGTGTGGTTTGGACGAATACCAACATGTTTTACATTATATCACGATGAGATTACCGAAAGGGAAGCTGAACCTTATTATGTACGTATTTTAAAAGAATGTAAAACAGTAATATCTGATGTCTAGTACGTGCCTATACTGTATCTGAGGAACCTGCTGTGCTGGATATTTGCCTTTACCAATAGATATGAATACTTTCTCCCATTATATAACCTTGCTTTGTAGTATTAAAAATGGCACAGCCTGATTAATACCAACATTAACATTAATTCCATTGATCATTGAGGCCGCATCAGGAAATTGGCACAGAACAAAGGGTTTAACGTTCCCTATCCATAGATTGCTGCTCTATTTCAGATCGGGTCTCCGCACCTGCCATAGCTGCAGGTGTAAGTTACATAGTTGCAGTAGTAAATGTGGGGAACTCCAGTCATGGAACCCACACAACATTTAGTTTGGCCCTGAGAAACTGTAACCTAGATACTGCTAAGGCGTAAAGGCTTTATTGTGTTGTTCCACTTTCTTCTGTTTTACTAGGCTAGTTCCCTTTGCATGCCCAGGAAACAACAATAGCCTGAAAATACCAGGATGATGAATTCTGCTTTCCCCCCAGATACTTCCAAGTACTCACTAGTCAGGTGAAGACTGAATCAGCCTATGTGGCTTGGGAGAAGCTTCACTCTTCACTTTATGCAAATAATAATAATAATGCTTCTGCTTCTCTTTTGTGTTGATTTGTCCCTGCAAGTTGCTTTCCTCTCCTTTTGCTCAGATGTCCCCTTCTTCCATAAAAAAAGTATGTTTCACATATCAGATGATGGTTTATAGTATGGATTCTCAACGTCGGATCCTCAGATGATATTGGACTTCAACTCCCATAATCCCCAGTCCCAGTGGCCTTTGGTTGGGGATTATGGGAGTTGAAGTCCAATATCATCTGAGGACCCGACGTTGAGAATCCCTGGAAGAATCTCTTTCTCTCTCAGGGTTTTTTCTTTCTTTCTTAAATGGAGCTTTAGTAGTGATGATGCTTTGTAGGTTGCACCCTTGATAATTTTTCCTTCCTTTCAAGGCGAAATCCTTAAGTTTATTCGAGGCCCTTTGAACTCAGTTCATTTGAGCTTGCTTGAAAGTAAACACAAATAGGATTGGATGGTTAATATGCAGTTGCTGTTCATGTGTTAGGCAAATTGTGTGATTTTTAAATTTGGTGACTTGTACATCTTTTCATAAATGTACAGTGATACATAAGTGTCCCTGTATCATTAGAACAAAACCAAACCAGTTCATATTAAATAAATATATTATGCAAACAGCTGCAGATATTTCACAATACTGTATAACTTCTTTATTTACAAATAAGTGACACAGCAATCCTACAGATTGGCGGTGGTGGTAGAAATGCTGATGCACAGCTGTAGCTATGGCAATGTGCAGTGCCTAGAACCTGTGACTGGCATCTAGAGTGGCATTAGCTGAAGTCAGAGTTAGTGCAAACAGAGTCCTCTCTGCATGAGGGACAGGGGGAGGGGAGACCCTAGAAACCGTATGGAGGCACCTTTAGTTCACAGAAATTTCCAGGGTCTTCAAAAAGCCTTCCAGCCCCGCAGCCACATTTTATGCCATTGCTGAGGATCGCTCATCTTTCACAAGAAAGGATGACTGTTTGGGTTTTAGAGAGTAGTGTGGGAAGGGAAGAATTGCTTGCAATAACTGTGTCTTCCGCTGTCACTGCTCTGGATGCTGGCCAGTGATGTTGTCTTTTCTTCTCTCCTCATTTCCGACTTGCTTACCTGGTTCCAGTGGTCTCAAATGACACAATTGCACCGTGTTTAAAATAACGTTTTAAAACGTAATATATATTTTGACTCCAAGCCACACAAGCTGTCTTCAGTTAGATATGCAAAGTCTGTAAATGCTTCATTTTTGCAAACCTTTTCTTCCAGCTCCTTTTACCTCGAGTAAGCTACCTGACACTTGTAACGGACAAAGTGAAAAAACATTTTCAGAAGGTGATGAGGCAAGAGGATATTGTGGAAATATGGTTTGAATATGAAGGCACTCCGCTGAAATGGTGAGTGAGTACTTTTAAAGTGTTAGTATGTAGGATTTCTCACTATGCATCGTTCTTGGCTTGTGTTGGCAGACAAATTGAAAGAATCATACCAGAGCCTTGGTAGGTAACATTTGTTGAGAGCTGCCCATTTTTTAAAAAATGCCCTTTGACTTTTTTTCTTTAAAGGAACATTTGGTAACAGCCTGAATCTTTGTAAAAATATGAGAAGCCCAGATTTAGTTGATATACCTAACACACATGCACCATCCATTTGAACTTCTCCTTGCTCTGCCTATGCATGAAGTCCAGATTGTAAACAATGATGCTGATTGTAAGTACAAAAACCAGGCTGTACAGGTGTGTGCAGCAACAAGTATAGCATATGAGGATTGTGTAAGCTTGAGATCTCGGCATCTGGCGTTCTCCTCTTCCATTAAATTTATGGTCTTTAGAATGTACTGATACATTCAGGAGAGACCAGGAGAGTTGGTCTTGTGGTAGTAAGCATGACTTGTCCCTTTAGCTAAGCAGGGTCTGCCCTGGTTGCATATGAATGGGAGACTAGAAGTGTGAGCACTGTCAGATATTCCGCTCAGGGGATGGAGCCACTCTGGGAAGAGCATCAGAAGGTTCCAAGTTCCCTCCCTGGGACCATCTCCAAGACAGGGCTGAGAGAGATTCCTGCCTGCAACCTTGGAGAAGCCGCTGCCAGTCTGTGTGGACAATACTGAGCTCGATAGACCAATGGATCTGACTCAGTATCTGGCAGCTTCCTATGTTCCTATCCATTGCTTAGTGTAAAGCCACTGACAGCCAGACTAAGTTACTCATGAGTAGTCCCATTGAAACTGATGGAGCAAGCTAAGCATGATTAACATATCCTGGTAATTTCAGTGAGATTGCTCATGAGTAATTTAGTCTGGATGTTGGCTGTTTACTCCCCCATCCTTCTTGCCCACAGCCATGCTTCAGCTTTTCTGTGAAGGTGCAGACATTCTGCCTTTGTACCACTGCTGAACATGTGTGCCTTGTTCAGTGACCAGTCATTCTCCTGGTCACTGGCCCATATGTTCTGCAGTGGTACAAGGGCAGAAGGGCTACACCAGGAAAGCTCCAGCAAAGGCTTTTTCTGCAGGTGAGTGTGCAGGGAGAGGGATGGGGACGCAGTTTTCACTTGGCTCCCCTCCCTCCAAAAGTCCTCTTTGTTTCCAGAAATATGTCCCTGTGGGTTACGCGGCCCTGTACCCATAGAAGCACAGCACTTTACCAATAGGAATGAATAACAACCTGCAACTTGAGTTTAGGGTTTCTGCTTAACTATGATTTGAAACCACTCTGGCCTCAAATCCTGGTGAAGCAGGATCCACGGTTAGACAAAGCCCCAGCATGGTCATAAGCGGGCTGTGGGCCTGCATGTTACATTTCTCCAAACACTCACTCTTGCCGTGACCATAGCTAAAAGTTATGCCAACAGTGACACTGACTATGATTATTAAACAAGAACTCTGATTAGATTTGGGACTTGGTTAAGTGGGAACCTTGGTTAGCCCTTATCAAGTAGCGCTTAGCCACAACTAAGACAGCTAGGAGGAATTTGCATTCTACAAAAGAGAGAGTGGGGCAGGGTGAATACCATGATCCAGTGGCCAGCTGCTGACCCAAAACAGTGGGAAAAGTTGTGTCTGCACCAGCCTTAATTGTTGAATTAAAAATATGGTGTGTGGGTGGTTTAGTGTAGTACACCCTAAAATGTCAGCCCCTGAATACATAATATGATATATGCTAGAAGCTGGTCAAAGACTGAAATAAAGATGATTGAGCAATTGAGATATACTAGGTTTCACAAAAAGAGATGTGAATGTTATTTTTAAGTGATTGCAAAGTTCTTTGGCATATCATGGCATTCGCAGCCTGCTTTTCTCCTTTGGATGTTGCTGCATGAGAATGGCGTTACACACTTTCACAAAGTAGTACTAATTAGTATCTCCTGATGTAGGGTTTCTAATTATTACAGCTGCTGTACATCATGGATTCTAGTTGCAACGATGCCCAGGTTTTTGGAGGAGGTGCACTGTGATATGCTTATGAATGTGTGGTTGTGAATTAGTGATTGACACACAATCATGGCCATATATTTGAAACCATAATTGTACTAACTCAAATAAATCCTTAGAAAAAGTTAACTTTTCCATTTTCAAATGGAAACGATCCTGATTCTGCTGCATCTGCAAGTGTATAATAGCTATTAGTAATCAGATTTCAAATGTCCCTTGTTGTGGTATGTAATTCTGGGAGATGTGGATTCTTAGCTGAGTATATGTGGTACTAGCCCTATAAAAGGGAACTTGACAAGTTTAAAAACATTTAATGGTGGTTTTTTAGTTAATGTCATTCTACAAATATTTAAACTGTCAAGCGATTCTGCAGTGGCATGCCACATGAATTTTAGACGTACCTATTCTTATTTCTACAGTAATAACATCAGTGGCTGAACAGTCAAGATTAGACTACTTCAAGAACTTAACTGTTGTTCCCAGTGACTCATAAAGAGTTTGTGGCTGCTTAAAAACCCCATTTTCCTTGTTTTCTTTGCCTTGGGGAGAATGTTTGTAAGGTTTTTCTTCTTCTTGTCTCAAATCCTAGTTTAGTTTGATCTGGCACATTCTTCCAGAATAAACTTTTAAACTTAGATGTTTGTCTTCAGTGTTCTACATTTAATCTTGCATAGTAGAACACTGAAGACAAGCTTACTTTAAATAATAGTATGTTTCTCTTGACCCCCTCCCCCCATTCTGACCATCCATTTCTCTTAAAGACCGTGGGGGCGGGGGTGGGGAAGGTTTGTGGCTCCGTTATTTAATAGTTCAATCAATCTTTATTCTGGTTATAGACCAGCATAACCTTGAACAGTTCATATCTTCTATATAGCCTGATTCCATTAAGCCATTTTCTTAGAAGCCCAATTTTCAGAATCAAATGCTGACTATTATGCAACTAACTAACTAACTATGGAATGTCTGTTGACATAAGAGGTGGAGTGTATATGGAGGGAAAGCATTTTTCTTGGCTGTTCATAGGGTCTTTTGGTGCTCTGGGCATAGAAACATGTTGTAATCTGCTGTGAGCTCTTTGTCAGCAAAGGCTAGACCACCTGGTATTTGAGGCGAAGACAGGGTTTGTCTCCACTGCCACAGTGTTTTCAGCTGCAGCTCTTTGCCCACAGGAGTGAATGGCACCTATCCATTTATATTGGTGAAGGCCAACCCTAGGAGTTCTTCTTAACCTGGGGACCATGAGACAGGTCCAGGTGGTCTGTGGGAAATTAAATGCCACTCCCCCAAAGCATCATTTAAAATCAAATGCGGTACATGCTTTATTTTTATTGAATTTTAATTATACCTTCACTGTGGAAAGACACCAGAGTGTAAGAGATTCTTTTGTTGCTGGTCTTTCCCAGCAATGCATTTGAAATGGGCCTAGAGTTTTAAAATGCAAGTTCTGTGCACTGAGTGGAAAATTGTTGCGTATCTGAGGGTCCATAGGTACAAAAAGGTTAAGGACCCCTGGGTTGCACTATCCATTGTAAATCAAGCCTGCTCCTATCTGCGTAGTCTTGTGGGTGTTGTATCATTTTCTTAGTTCCATTCTTGGTTGGTTTTCTTGATCACGCTACTATAGTATGACAAGACTGGCTTTAAACAGAAAGGAGTTCTGCATTTGGAACTGGGAAAAAGGTTCTATCCCTGACCATTTTCAGTGGAATGCATCTTGCTTCCCAGCGCTTGTAGAATAATTGGCTGTCTAAGATATGCTTTCAATTTGAAAGTGGCAAATTTTGTTTTACAAGCAGCATGTGTGACACCTTAAGCCTTTCTAATAGTTCTGGAATGGTGACTAATATTCTCTCTTGTTCTTAACATTGATTTTAGAGCTGTATTGCCAAAAAGCATGCTTGTATGTAGTATTTAAAAGCCAGGAATTATGGTTAGTCATATTAATCAGTAGTAATCTTGAAGACAGTATAGAAATTAAACTCTAAACATATTTAAAAACAGTCTTGTAACACCTTTAAAGACTTAAGAGCCTCCCCATCTCTTACAGCTTTAAAAAGGCAGTCAAGACTCATTTGTTCACCCAGGCTTTTAGTTAGATACTGTTTTAGTAGTTTGATTATTTTTAATAGTTTTAACATTTTAAATTTTAAATTATTCTGCTTTAACCTTCTTATTTGTTGTTTTTTATTGTTTTGTTGTAAACCGCCCAGAGACTTGTATTTTGGGTGGTATACAAATATGTTAAATAAATAATAGATTTATTGTGTTATGGCTTTCATGGCTTATGCCATAATAAATCTTGGACTTCAAGTGCCAAAAGAAATGGATTCCCAGAAGTGTATGTTCAGTGGGGAGGAAGGGGTAGGAAAGATCCCTTGTGCTTGTGCCATTGTGCAACCATAAGTTTGGATTCCAGCCGTGACGTGTTTTGGCTATACAGCTACTTCTCTGGAATTTTAAAATATGTAGTGGCTTGTTCATTCTCAGACCCTGATAAAAGAGACCCATCTGGATGGAGTTTCTACAAAATAAAGTCTTTTGCAAGACCAAACAGATGTTGGTGTCTTTGATGGCATTGGTGGTTACTTGGATTTGCTGCCTGCTAGCAGTGACCTAACCAGCAGATGGTGCTAAATAACTACATTTGTACAGTAAAAGCTATTTCTATTTTGTACACCTTGTTTTTGTTTCAGTCATACAAATTTTAAGCCATCTAAAATAAGAACCTTTTTATTAGCATGAAGTCATCAGATGAAGTATATTCTCTAAAATGCAATTAATGTTGATCCCCAAGATAGGGTTTTAATTCTTGGTTTAGTAACAGCATTGTTAAAGATCATTACAGTAGTATTTTGGCCTTGCTGTCTAGCCAGTGGCAGTACTTTGTTGATTTTAATAGTATCTTTAAACAGTATTTTTATTTATTTTTAGGCCGCCTTTCAACACACGGACCCCCAAGGCGGCTTCCAACAACAAAAGCATGCAAACACTAAAAACAACAATAAAAGGCAACCTAAAACAGGCGAGAAGGAGCAGCGTAAACAGCAGTGGTAACTTTTTAAAGGCTACAAGTGTCCTCCTACTGCCCAAAAGCTCAGAGATGGCAGCCTCCACCTGCCTCTGGAAGGAGTGAGGGAGCACATCCCCACAGGGACAGAATTCCACGACCCTGGGGGCAAGAATTGAGACAGGCCTTGTCCTATGTGCATGACTACTGGACCTAAATACCTTTAGGTATTTGGGACTTTGCTAAAATGATTTCCTGTCCTCTGCATGCCCATCCTGAACCCATGGCAGCCTAGTCAGAACTAGTTTGTTTGGAGAGCTAACAAGGTGGTAGATATGACTGTCTTGATTTGGACCAAACTTGATCATAATCCTGTTTTGATGGTCTTTAACCATTGTTTTCTCTTTGATAAAAGGAACACTTGCCAGCATGTTTTCCCTAAATCTAACAGCCTTCATGAGGTCTAAATTACCCATGTGTTGATTTCATATAGACTAGACTACTATGTGGGGCTGCCTTTAAAATGGTTCAGCAGTTTCATTTGGTTCAGAATTCTGCCACTTGGTTATTAGTGGGGGCAAACTGACAAGAGCGTATTAGACCTATTTTGCCCCAACTTCCTTGGCTGCCAGTATGCTTCTGGATTCAATACAAAGTGCTGGTCTCGAACTTTAGATCTCATTACAACCAATACCAAGCTATCTGAAGATTCACCTACTTATGTGTCAACTAGCTTGACCATTGAAATCTGCCAATGATGTCTTGCTCTCTGGATGGCTGCTGGCAGAGTTTCTTCCAGTCAGTACCAGGGACAGGTCTTTCTCAGCTATGTTGGCTCCACAGCTATGGTTCAAGGGAGAGCCAAACTGTCTGTCTCACTGTTTTTCAAAAGAACCTAAAACCCTTTCTAAATTGCTTGTTTCTAAAACAAGGCCGTTCCCATTTCAATTACGCTGTTCAGTATTTATAGTTTTAGCAGCTGGTTTGTGATTTTACTGCTTTTTGTGTTGTATGTGTGTGTTGTGAGATTTGTTTTATTGTAAGCTGCCTTGAGTCTTAATGAAAAGTAGGATAACAATTCATTAAATAATAATAATAAAAATGACAAAATTTTGCTGCAATCTCTATGAAAAATCTGACAAAGAATCTGCCTACTGTTGGTTACGTTATTCATCATACAAATATTGTACTTATTTTGATTTTGTAACCAGTTGCCCTTTGTAGCAGATTGTAGCAGAATTATAAACATAATGAGATCAAGTATGTAATCTAGTAACAGGGACATTTGCACAACCTTGTTCCTTTAGTCTTGTTTTAGTTTGCCTCCACATGATAAAAGAGCAAACTTAAGTTGCTGGAGTTTCATGGTAGAGATTATAGAAGGCTCTTATTGCATAAGGTGTTTTTAATCATTTGTGGCTCATAGCTTCAGAGACCCCTTTCCCCTAGTCTTTCAGTTTAAGTATTTACCACTTTCAGTTTCTGTCAGCAATTGACATGAAATTTAACAAGAGCTGTCAATAAAACTTTCAGAACATGAGACTTGACATTGGTTGGGATTTTTCATTGGACTAGCTTTTGAACATCTTAAGGCAGTATGCATTTTCTCTATAAATGGAAGCAATAGACCTGAATACTGATTTTGAGGGAGATGCTGCTTTCTTTGGCTCAAAATTGAATCAGAATTTGGAGCCATCGGTTACCTACTGTGATGTTTTTAATGCGTTCTTTGCAGACAGAATCTCTTGTATTCGGGCCAACTTTGATGGAGACTGCACAATTACTGTGGTGTCTGGAGGTGTCCAGAAACTCCTCTTATGTGGTTCAACTGGATCAGTTTCAGTTTGTGACTCCTGATGATGTGGACAAGCTGCTTGGAGTGATGAGGCCTACCCCTTGTTCTCTTGACCCTTGTCCAACATGGCTTGTTCTGTCTAGCAGGGAGGCCATTGTAGGAGGCTTGGTAGAAATCATAAATGCTTCTCTGAGGAAGCCTGCATTAGATCCCTCAGAGTTGAGCAACTATAAGCCTGTCTCCAACCTCCCATAGTTGGGCAAGGTAATTGAGAGGGTAGTGGCCTCTCAGCTCCAAGATGATCTTGGAGGAAACTGATTATCTAGACCCATTTCAAACAGCTTTTGGGCAGGCTGTCGGGTGGAGACTGCCTTGGTTGGCCTGATGGATGATCTCCAGTTGGGAATTGACAAGAGGAAGTGTGACTCTGTTGGTCCTTTTGGATCTCTTGGTGGCTTTCAATACTATCGACCACAGTATCCTTCTGGAACATCTGAGAGTGTTAGGGGAGGGAGGCACTGTCTTACAGTGATCGCGCTCCTACCTCGGACAGATTCCAGATGGTGTCGATTGGAGACTGGTGCTCTTTGAAATCTGAGCTTATGTTTGGCGTCCCTCAGGGCTCCATACTGTCTTCAGTGCTCTTTAACATCTGCATGAAACCGCTGGGAGAGATAATCAGGGGCTTTGGTGTGGGGTGTTATCAGTATGCTGATGACACCCAGATCTACTACACCATGTCAGCATCATCAGGAGATGGCATAACCTCCCTAAATGCCTCCCTAGAAGCAGTAATGGGCTGGATGAGGGAGAATAAACATAAATTGAATCCAGATAAGACGGAGGTACTTATTGTGTGGGGTCAGAACTCCAGAGATGATTTTGATCTGCCTGTTCTAGATGGGGTCTCACTTTCCAAAAAGGAACAGGTACGCTGTCTGGGAGTACTTCTGGATCCACACCTCTCCCTGGTATCTCAGGTTGAGGCGGTGGCCAGAGGGGCTTTCCACCAGCTTTGGCTGATACAACAGCTGTGTCCTTTTCTTGAGATGAATGGCCTCAAAACAGTGGTACATATGCTGGTAACCTCCAGACTTGTCTTCTGCAAAGCACTCTATGTGGGGCTGCCTTTGAACATAGTCCGGAAACTCCAGTTGGTACAGAATGCAGCAGCCAAGTTCGTCTTTGGGTCATCTTGGAGAGACCACATCACTCCTTTGCTGATAGAACTGCAATGGCTGCCAATAGGTTTCCGGGCAAAATACAAAGTGCTAGTTATCCTATACCATAAAATGGTTAGGTGTGCGGCTGTGCTGCCCGTGTCTTTTTGGGCAGTTCTGAGCATGCGCGGAGCGGCGCGGCCGTGCTGCCCGTGTCTTTTTGGGCAGTTCTGAGCATGCGCAGAGCGCATGCGCAGAACTGCCAAAAAGATACGGCCATCCAGACACGGGCGGCCATGTTGTATCTGAGCAGGGAAAGGCGGCGGCGGCCGAGAGGACTGGCCCCGCTGGCGGCGGCCGAGAGGACTGGCCCCGCTGGCGGCGGCCGAGAGGACTGGCCCCGCTGGCGGCGGCCGAGAGGACTGGCCCCGCTGGCGGCGGCCGAGAGGACTGGCCCCGCTGGCGGCGGCCGAGAGGACTGGCCCCGCTGGCGGCGGCCGAGAGGACTGGCCCCGCTGGCGGCGGCCGAGAGGACTGGCCCCGCTGGCGGCGGCCGAGAGGACTGGCCCCGCTGGCGGCGGCCGAGAGGACTGGCCCCGCTGGCGGCGGCCGAGAGGACTGGCCCCGCTGGCGGCGGCCGAGAGGACTGGCCCCGCTGGCGGCGGCCGAGAGGACTGGCCCCGCTGGCGGCGGCCGAGAGGACTGGCCCCGCTGGCGGCGGCCGAGAGGACTGGCCCCGCTGGCGGCGGCCGAGAGGACTGGCCCCGCTGGCGGCGGCCGAGAGGACTGGCCCCGCTGGCGGCGGCCGAGAGGACTGGCCCCGCTGGCGGCGGCCGAGAGGACTGGCCCCGCTGGCGGCGGCCGAGAGGACTGGCCCCGCTGGCGGCGGCCGAGAGGACTGGCCCCGCTGGCGGCGGCCGAGAGGACTGGCCCCGCTGGCGGCGGCGGCGGCGGCGGCCGAGAGGACTGGCCCCGCTGGCGGCGGCGGCGGCGGCGGCCGAGAGGACTGGAGAGGAGCTCGCATGCAGAGCTCCTCACTCCTTACAGTCTCTTTCTGTACTGGCGCTTTGGCCGAAAAGAACGCAATAGTACGGGAAGAGGCTTTAAGGAGTGAGGAGCTCTGCATGCGAGCTCCTCTCTCCTTCTCTACGTAGTCCCGGGCAGAAGAGGTCTCGGCAGCTGGGAGGGCGGGCGGTTGCTGAACACGGAAGTTGCCGTCTCAGTGTTGATCGTTTAAAACAACAATCAACGCAGAATGTGGCATGTTAATAAGCGGATTTTATTTGCAGCACTTTAATAATGCAGGTATGTTCTCCAACCGAGTGTAGCACTTCCTCTTTTTAAGTATTGCAGTTTGTGCAAGTTTACTCGGAGGAAAGTACTGTTGCTTTTCACAGAACATCGCTGCCCCAGTATTATGAATCTATCTGTCTGCTTAATAAATATTTCTTAATATGCAACAGTTGGGGTTGGCTTAAATAATACGATTAGGTTTGGTGTTCTGTCTGCCAATCTTGATCTGACAAGAAAACTGCGATAGGTAAGCAATCTTTTATCAAAATTGATTTTAGTGTGAAATAGGGCACTGCTTAATCTCTGTGTTCTAAAAATGGCTGTTGGCAAATTGAAAGCATCCAAAAAAAAAGGGCAAGAGAAAGGAAGAAGGAATAAATAAAAAAAACAACACCTAGCGCCCGTTATTATAACGGGCTTAAAATTACTAGTAACCTATAAAGCCCTAAATGGCTTAGGCCCTTTACAAGTAAAGGGGTGGGGGTCCTGGGAAGCTGTAAGGGGTGGCCGGTGGGTGGCGGTGAGACCAGTAGTTGAAGGGTCTTAACTGGCTGGCGCAGCCCCTCACACACACCCCGGCGCAGCCCATAGCCCAAGTGTGCACTGTGATGCCTCTTTTGGCAAGCTGCCCACAATAGCAGCACAGTCCCATCCTCCACAGATGCATAGAGGCCGGGAGCACACCGCCAGCTTGTTAAGAGGCATTGTGGCACGTGCTTGGGCTATGGGCTGTGTCGTTTGGGAGAGGGGCCAAGCAGCAGATACCCCGGCCAGGTAAGACCCTTTAATCTCGGAGAGACCATGTTACTCCTTTACTGATGGAGTTACACTGGTTGCCAATAGGTTTCCGGACAAAATACAAAGTGCTAGTTATAACTTAACAAAGCCCTAAACGGCTTAGGCCCTGGGTATCTAAGACAGCGTCTTCTTCATTACAAGCCCCACCGCCCATTGAGGTCATCTGAGAAGATCCGTCTCCAGTTACCGCCGACTTGTTTGGTGGCTACACAGAGATGGGCCTTCTCAGTCACTGCCCCGAGACTGTGGAATGCGCTCCCTGCTGAGATACAATCCTCCCCATCTTTGGCAATTTTCAAAAAACACCTGAAAACCCATCTCTTCACCCAAGCTTACTCAGCATCCTAAACTTTGGGGGTTTTAAAATCTGATTTATTTTAAAATTTAAAACCTGATTTCGGGGGTTTTAATTACTGTGATGGTTTAATTGTTGTTTTAAAATGTTTTTAAATTGTTAGTTGTTATATTGTTTTTAATTTGTTTTAGCTTTTTACTGTTTTAGTGGTTTGTTTTAACTGTAAACCGCCCTGAGCCATTTTGGAAAGGCAGTATATTAATCAAATAAATAATAATAATAATATCTCTCTTGCTGCCCCTCCAGCCACTCATTCAACGCCAAACCTGTCTGCCCAAACCCAGCTTGGTTTGATCATAGACCGAACTTCCCCCGGTTCAGTTTACAATTGAGCTGCTGAACTGGCACAGTTTGAGGCGAACCTGTTTGGCATTGAATGGTTCATGTACACCCCTATTTTACATCCTCTGTTCAAATAGTTCATGATTCCAGTGCTGTATTCCATTTCCCTGTATCTTTTGGGATAGTTCCCACTATCAGGCTGGTAGACCAGCAGCAGCTGCAGCAGTTGTGTTTACAGAACATTGAAGCCTTGAGCTTTATACCTGTAACTGTGTGAACAAATTCATCTGGTTTCTAGGGTCACAACCCATTTCAAAGGTTTGTTACAGTGGCAGTGCATATAGTGACCACACATAGGGCTGATTCATACTCTGAGCTGGTTCAGGCAACTTGACAGACCATGGTTTGTTGGATTGTGAATGCACTCCAGAGCCTGCTGAGCCCACACACTCCTCTTTAGTTCTTGCACAGAGCTGTAACAGTTTCTGCACAAAGCTGTTTCAATCATGATTTGTTTAAACCACAGTTCTGCAGCTCGTCTGAAGTTGGCTTTTACTATGGTTTACAAACCAGGATTTGAAATTGGATCCTTTCATGACCCAACAAAGTATGAACCATCTGAACCAGTCAAATGTGTGGTGGTGTTGTGTGTTGTTGTGTGGTGGTGTTATGGTCACCTAGATTGCCTTTTGTCAGACAGTCAGATCATAAGATAAAAATAAATATAGGTCCTACTTGATTAGCATGCCCCCCCCCGCCCCGCTCCCATTATTGTCGTGTGCTATGGACTCAACAACATCCTGTCATTAATATAAGATGGCTTATATATTCAGTTAACTTGTTTTGAATGGTTGAAAAAGTGCTGAATTCTTTTTAAAAAATTCCAGTTTTGTATCTGAAATTTTCTAATGCAGTTATATTAGTCTTGCAGTTGTATTAGAAGTGGTTACTATTATAGGTCTAGCAATTAAATTTATTTCCTTCAACATTCTCTCCTATTTCTAGGCATTACCCTATTGGTTTGCTTTTTGACCTTCATGCATCAAATACAGCCCTTCCATGGAACATCTCAGTACATTTTAAGGTACATGATATATGCATTTTAAAAAACATTTACAGTTAAAAACTTCTAAATCAGAAGTAGGTTTTATAATTATGATTTCTTAGATGCATAAGGTGAAGAGAAAAGCAGTATTGGTCGGTAGCTATTATTTGGGTTATTGGATTTGCACCTGCTTTCAAGCACTGAAATTTGTCTGTCAGGACTTAAGGATCTACTAGTTATTTCCCCATTTACATGTACACCTTGAGTTTAGTTGCAACAGAATGAGTTTGTTTGTTTATTTATTTATTTATTTATTTTTGCATTTTTATACCGCCTTTCGTTAAAATATAGCCCCAAGGCGGTTTACAAAAGTTAAAAACATACAATAAAAACACAATAAAAACAACATGCTAAGAGTATAAAAACATATAAAAACAGGCATAAAACAATACAACATATAAAAACACCCAGAAGCAGCAGTAAAAATGATTATGTAAAAGCCTGGGTAAAAAGCCAAGTCTTTGCAAGCTTTCTAAAAGCCATGATGGAGTCCGAGGAACGAATGGCCACTGGGAGAGCATTCCAGAGTCTGGGGGCAGCAACAGAGAAGGCCCTGTCCCGAGTGCACGACAGCCGGACCTCTCTCATTGTCGGCACCCGGAGCAGGGCCCCCTCAGATGTCCTCGTCAAGCGGGCAGCAACCCTTGGGAGCAGGCGGTCCCTCAAATACCCCGGGCCCAAACCGTTTAGGGCTTTAAAGGTCAAAACCAGCACCTTGAATTGGACCCGGAAACGAACCGGTAGCCAGTGCAGCTCTTTCAAAATGGGGGTGATATGTTCCCAACGGGCAGCTCTGGATAAAACCCTCACTGCCGCGTTTTGCACTAGCTGCAGTTTCCGGATATTCTTCAAGGGCAGCCCACGTAGAGCGCGTTACAGTAATCCAGCCGTGACGTGACTAAGGCGTGGGTAACCGTGGCCAGATCTGCCTTCTCGAGAAAGGGACGCGGCTGGCGCACCAGCCGAAGCCGTGCAAAGGCACCCCTGGCCACCGCCTCCACCTGAGCTTCCAAAAGCAGAGCCGGGTCCAGTAGTACCCCCAAGCTGCGTACTTGCTCCTTCAAGGGGAGTGCAACCCCATCCAGAACTGGTAAAATCTCCTCATCCCGATTGGCTCTCCTACTGACCAACAGTACCTCCATCTTATCCGGATTCAATTTCAGTTTGTTAGCCCACATCCAACCCATCACAGCCTCCAGCCCCCGGTTCAGGACATCCACCGCCTCCCTAGGATCAGATGACAAGGAGAGATAGAGCTGAGTGTCATCCGCATATTGCTGACAACTCAGTCCAAATCCCCGGATGACCTCTCCCAGCGGCTTCATGTAGATGTTAAACAGCATGGGGGACAAGACCGAACCCTGCGGGACCCCACAGGCCAATGGCCACGGGGCCGAGCAGTAGTCCCCCAGCACCACCTTCTGGACCCTCCACTCAAGAAAGGACCGGAACCACTGCAACACAGTGCCTCCGATTCCCATACTCAAGAGGCGGCCCAGAAGGATACCATGGTCGATGGTATCGAACGCCGCCGAGAGGTCCAGCAGAACCAACAGGGACGCACTCCCCCTGTCTAGTTCCCGGCGTAGGTCATCCACTAGAGCGACCAAGGCAGTCTCAGTCCCATACCCGGGGCGGAAGCCAGATTGAAAAGGGTCCAGATAATCCGTATCATCCAAGACCCTCTGCAGCTGGGACGCCACCACACGCTCTATCACCTTGCCCAAAAAGGGAAGGTTAGACACAGGTCTATAGTTGTCCAGGCTGGAGGGATCAAGGGAGGGCTTTTTTAATAGAGGTCTTACCACCGCCTCCTTAAGGCACGATGGCATCCTGCCCTCCCTTAATGAAGCATTAACGATCACCTCCAACCATCTACCTGTCCCCTCCCTGGCAGCTTTTATTAGCCATGAAGGGCAAGGGTCAAGAGCGCATGAAGTCGCCCGCACACTGCCCAGGATCTTGTCCACATCCTCAGGCCACACCAACCAAAAAGAATCCAACACAACGGGACCAGATGGTACCAAAGGCACGTCTGCCGGAACTGCCAAAACTCTGGAGTCCAGGTCAGCACGGATGCAAGCGACTTTATCTGCAAAGTGACAGGCAAACCGATCACAAAGAGCTGTAGATGGCTCCTCCCCCATTGTCCGGGGGGATGTGTGGAGCAATGTTTTCACCACACGAAACAGCTCTGTTTGCCTGTACTGAGCAGACGCAATGGAGGCGGAGAAAAAACGTTTCTTCGCCGCCCCCACCGCCACGGCGTAGTCCCTAAAATGGGTTCTAGCCTGTGTTCGATCGGATTCGTGACGACTCTTCCTCCAGCGTTGCTCCAGCAGTCGCCCGAGTTGCTTCATCGCCCTAAGCTCCGAGGAAAACCAAGGAGCAGAACGGGCTCCACCAAGCCGGAGAGGGTGCTTGGGGGCAACCGTGTCAACAGCCCGGGCCATCTCTCCATTCCAGAGATCAACCAAGGCGTCGACAGGGTCACCAGCTCTGGACACTGGAAACTCTCCGAGGGCCGTCTGAAATCCAAGCGGATCCATAAGCCTCCGAGGGCGGACCATCTTAATCGGCCCACCACCCCTGCAGAGGGCAGACGGAGCAATCAAACTAAACCCCACCAGGTGATGATCTGTCCATGACAAGGGAGTGGTCTCAAATTCCCCCACCTCCAGATCATTTATTTCCCGGTCGGCAAAAACCAGATCCAGAGTGTGTCCCGCCACGTGGGTAGGGCCCAATACCAATTGAGACAGGCCCATGGTTGCCATGGAGGCCATGAAATCCTGAGCCGCACCCACTAGGGGGGCCTCAGCGTGGACATTGAAATCCCCCAAAACAATAAGCCTGGGGGAACCCAAGGCCACCTCCGAGACCACCCCCGCCAGCTCAGGTAGGGAGACTGAAGTGCAGCGGGGTGGTCGGTACACCAACAGAATCCCCAGCCTATCTCGGAGGCCCACCCTCAAGGACAAACACTTGAAATTCTGAGATTGCCTGACCGGGCACCGGTTGAGGTGGTTTTTTTAAATTGTCTTTCAAATAGCTCCCTACACTGACCCTTGGATAAAGAAATGATGGTCTGCAAAAAAAAAGAAAAAAAAAAAGCAGACCAGGGTAGTGGTCCACAATATGACAAAATTGAAGCATTATGGTGTGTATGCAACTCTGTAGTATTGTGTGTATTCAGGACAACTCTCCCCCCCCCCCAAGACATAATTGAGCTCAGGATGTGGCCTCCTGAAAATATTTCATTTTAAGTCCTTGCTCTTAGGATACTGCCCTCATATCCTTAGGCTCAAGGCAAAGGTGGTGGTGAGGGACCAGTCAGTCAAGGATTCGAGTAGAAGGCTTGTCTATTTATGTAGCTTCTAGTCAGGTGACTCGGTGCCTTGCATTTGCCTGCCTGCTTTGCTCCAGAAAGGTGTAGGGAGAACCATATCTCCCATCAACTGGGTTATTCTTGCAGAGGATGCAGTATGGAGAGCAGAGATCTTGGCAAGAAACTCCTCTAAGCTGTGTTGGAAAACTAGAACAGTACTACTTTGCCTAGTATAAAGCAACTTTAGCTGTACAGCTACAAATTAGTCAATAATGGCATCCTTTAGGGCTCCATACTGTCTCCAATGCTTTTTAACATCTACATGAAACTGCTGGGAGAGACCATCAGGAGACTTGGTGCAGGGTATTATCAGTATGTTGACAACACCCAAATCTGTTTCACCATGTCAACAGCATCAGGTGAAGGCATAGGCCCCCTAAATGCCTCCCTGGAGGCAGTGATGGATTGGATGAGAGAACAGATATGCAGTCTGGGAGTGCTTCTGGATCCAAACCTCTCTCTAGTGTTTCAGGTTGAGGCAGTGGCCAGAGGTGCTTTCTATCTGCTTTGACTGATATGCCAGCTATGTCCGTTACTTGTGCTAAACGACCTCAGAACATTGGTACATATTATTATTAATAATAATAATAATAATATATTTTGTGATGATATCTATAACAATTGACAATAAAATTCTGGCATCCCATGTCCTTGGGAAGGACTCGATGTCTGGATAAAACAAACCAGTCAATAACACCTGTCTGACTATGTAAACAAGAAATAATAATAATAATTTGATTTCTATACCACCCTTCCAAAAATGGCTCAGGGCGGTTTACACAGAGAAATAACAAGCAAATAAGATGGATCCCTGTCCCCAAAGGGCTCACACTCTAAAAAGAAACACAAGATAGACAACAGCAACAGTCACTGGAGGAAGTACTGTGTTGGGGGTGGATAGGGCCAGTTACTCTCCCCCTGCTAAATAAAGAGAATCACCATGGTAAAAGGTGCCTCTTTGCCCAGTTAGCAGGGGCTAACATATGCCGGTAACTTCCAGACTTGTCTACTGCACTTTGCTCTATGTGCTGCTGTATTTGTATGTAGTCTAGAAATTGCAGTTGGTCCAGAATGCAGCAGCCAGCTTGGTCTCTGGGTCATCTCGAAGATACCATATTATATATTTAATATTTTTTGTATTGTATTGTATTTGTTATGTTATGTTATGTTATGTTATGTTATGTTATGTTATGTTATGTTATGTTATGTTATGTTATGTTAACTACACTGGCTACCAGTAAGTTTCTGGGCAAAACACAAGGTGCTGATTATAATAATGTATAAACCCCTAAATAGCTTAGGCCCGGTATATTTAAGAGAATGTCTTCTTCACTATGAGCCCCATCACCTATTGAGACCAACTGGAGAGGTTTGTCTGTAGTTGCCACCAGCTCATCTGGTGGCTACACAGGGATGGGCCTTCTCTATTGCTGCCCTGAGACTCTGGAATGTGCTCCCTGTGAAATAAGAGCCTTCCCATCTCTGACAACTTCTAAAAAATCTCTTAAAGACACATTTATTCACCCAACCTTTTTAACTAGATGTGTGGTTTTAAAAGATTTTAAAGTTTTTATTTCTTTTTCAATTTGTTTATGTTGCTGCAAACTGCCCAGAGACAGACGTTTGGGGTAGTGTACATATATAATAAATAAGCCTGGTGGGGATTAGGCACCATGATTGGTGATTCTAAAGCATATACTGTTGAGCTGATGAACTGTTCCCCTTACAATGATTGTGTACTTATTCCTTCTAGAACTTTCCAGAAAAAGATCTTCTACATTGCCCCTCTAAGGATGTTATTGAAGCCCATTTCATGGCTTGTATAAAAGAAGCAGATGCTTTGAAGCATAAGAGTCAAGTTATCAATGAAATGCAAAAAAAGGATCATAAGCAACTTTGGATGGGATTACAAAATGGTGAGTACAACTTTTCAATAAAGTGAATGGATCTTTTTTTAAAAGCAGATTGTTATATTTATGCTTTAAAGTTTTCTTTAAAAGTGATAGTATCATTTCTCTTTCTCCAGTTAAGCGAAGAATGTTTAGCAGTTTGGGATATTCAGCCAGTCTTTCACCTCTCATACTAAAGTGCTATTGAATAAGAGCCTTCATCTAAATAGTGAAGTGGTGATTTAGTAGTAGTATACAATTGCACCAATTTTAGCATAATAGTAGTTAAGCATAACAGTGTCTACTCTTCAAGATGCTTGGGTTCAGTTGATGGTTCTTTTATGACTAATTTCAATTTTCCTACCCCATGTTTTCAGTATTAGTCCTATAGATTATTTAAATACTGCAGGAACTTATCTTTTACATTCTCATGAAGTTAGTTATTGTTGCATTCTCACTGCTTTTTGTGTTTAGGTGTGTGATTTTGGCATGGGGGAGTAAAACTGCTAATTTTCCATAAGAGCAATGATTGTACAAAGGTATTCAGGTGAGCCTATATTTTTGGGCAAAAGTGTAATTGCAGAATTTGGACTAGATAAGATCTTAAGAGATTTTGCTGCTTCTTTCATTATGTCCTAATAAGCAACATCTGTACTTTCTTGTGCCTAGCCATCCCAGTTATATAGTTTGATTACTGCAAGATTGAATATGTCTCTTCACATGTTGCCTGTTCAGTTTACTTTCCTTATTTGAACCTGTTCATTTAAGAAGTCTTCCAGGACAATCATGGAGGGAAAACTAGGGAAAACATGGAAAGGTTTTTCAAACTATACAATAACAGTTTGGCAGGGGAATAAATCATCAAGTGAGATTGTGAAGGGCTTCACCACTGGGAACTGAAAAGTATGCTGAAAGAAAGTAAGGCAGATAATTCAGAGCAATTAAGGGCAGACAGATCAAATAGGTGAACTTTTAAGGTCTGTTTTACTTTCAAACTGATCAAAAAATGTTATCAAAGATTCTCTCTACTGAAAGTTTGAAATAGAAGTGTATTCTCTGCTTGTTTGGGAGAACATTGTGGTAATCCCAAGATAAGAGGTTGCCCAGAAATGTTGGCTGTATGGGTTTCAGTGTGTGTCATTGGAAACTGCACCTGTGGAACCCAACAGATAATGTTTTGAAAGCTTTCAAATGCTAATTTTATATTTCAGACCTTAGTAAAAGAGAAATAAGAAAAACTTATGAAACCAAGAGAACTTTTTAAAATACATGCTGTATCTTTCAGTATGGCTTTCATTCTAGATGGGATGATTTTAAACCTCTCTGTGAAACAAAATTAATGACCACAAAAAAGAAAAGAAAGTAGCAGTTGTGATAACTGCCTCGTAGTTAGTGATACATCTGCAAGTTGCTTTTTCTATGAAACATCATGCGATAAAAACAGTTTGCTTTAACTATTTGTGTAAACTCCATTGCATTAAACTGAATATAGATTCAATACAGTGCTATATGGTGCAGTTTAAATGCAGTATTGCTGTTGCTCTTTAGAACTTGGAACTGTAGAAGTGAAGGTTCTGAGATGGCCTGATATCATATGGGCCAATTTTTTCTTTTAGTCATTAATTATAAGAAGACTAAATTCCAGTAAAGCTATTTTTCTTATTATGAATAACATGAATTCCCCAGACGTTGAGACCGAATATAATTTGGTATTCTTACAACCCAAATGCTTGCTAGATTATGTTGAGCTTGTTAGATTTCCTACATCCTAGGAGGCCTTTTATTTGTTAGTGCTACCAGCTAGAATGGTCTTTAAAACTAGGAGTTCTGGGAGCCACTAGGTCAAGATTACTCAACTTAGCTCCCCCTCCCTCCGCTGTCTTTGGACTACAACTCCCATCATTCCCAGCCTCAGTGGCCAAATAGCCAGGTATTATGGGAGTTGTAGGCCAACATCTGCAGGAGGGCTGAAGTTGAGCAGCACTGCACTTGGTGGTTTATATGACTATTTAGTGGCTTAGTTCAGCTCTAGTGACAAATCATGCCTTATTATTTGTGAGCTGGATCATAAACCAGATACAGTGCAATTAATATGAAGCTAACACACTCCCCCTGCTTTGTGTGTAATGGGAGGAAACTTGAGCTTCCATCCCCTGTTTAAAACAAACCATGAGTTGTCATTGCATCTGAACTCAACAGATCCTGAGTTGCTCTAACCACAGTGTTTGAACAAGCCAGAATATCAAACCAGGATCAACATTTGGTATAGACTCTTCTGTGAAATCAAAAAAGCCCAATGTCTTCCTTGAAAGTTAGTTAGTTATAAGTTTATTCGGTCATTGACCAGGAAAGCTTCCTTGAAAGTAGAAATTGCTACTGCATATGTTTTTTTGTTTTTGTTTTTAATGCCAAGGTAATGTTGAACATTGGTCTTTTTTGTTTCTGCCTGAAATAATCTAGTTGGAAATGTCTGATCAGTTTCACTTACCTGGCTGTTGAGTCAACTATAGCCAAACTGATAGTGTGCTATGGCCCAGATCTCTCATTCAGTGAGGACAGATCTAAAAAGTTGAAGTAAAACCACCGCCAATCCTTCTGAGTAGTATGAAAAAAGATTGCATGTTGAGGCCAAACTGCACATGGTAGCTGAAACTTAATTTTTGTATGACTTTGCCTGTGTCTTCAATCCTCTGCAGAGGCTCTTCATGTTCCTCTACTGTCCAAAGTGCTGCAAGTAAACAGGTTAGGGCCTTCTCGGATGCTTTACCCAAACAATGCAGGAGCCTTCTTAAAAAGCTCCACCTAGCTCCCTCACTGCTAACCTTGCATAAAAAAGCCCTGCTGGATCAGGCCCAAGGCCTATCTAGTCCAGCACCCTGTTTTACACAGTGGCCCACCAGATGCCCCTGGGAAGCCCACGGGCAAAAGCTGAGGGCATGCCCCCTCTCCTACTGCTACTCCCCTGCAGTCTTCAGAAGGGCAGTGAAGACAGTAGCCGGGTTCAGGTTTAGATAATATGGGGTGCTGCAGTTGTGTACAGCACCCCCAAGAATGTGGTCTGAAGCTCCACCCCACTGCTCTGACACTGTTTGTCTGAAGAGCCCAAACACTGTAATTGTGAAGAGATTCTTTCCATGACTAGAATGCAGGGGTTGCCCCAGTGTTTTGCATCATGGGGAGGATTACTCCATAAGTAGCGTGTTTGTCTCGTCAGACAAGGACTTTTAAAACACGTTTTAATGGAGTGTGTGTGTATCTTATACTGTTGGTTTTTATAAATGTTCTTTGCTTTTGAATGTAAGCTTCCTTGAATATACTGCAGTGCAGAAAGGTGGGGTATACAGTGAGGGAAATAAGTATTTGATCCCCTGCTGATTTTGTCCGTTTGCCCTCTGACACAGAAATGACCAGGCTATAATTGGAATGGTAGGTTTATTGTAGCTGTGAGAGACAGAAGAACAACAAACAAACCCTCAAAAGCCCAGTGCCCAAAAGTCAGTGATGGATTTGCATTGTAGTGAGGGAAATAAGTATTTGATCCCTTCACAAAAGATGTCTTAGTACTTGGTGGCAAAACCCTTGCTGGCAATCACAGAGGTCAGACGTTTCTTGTAGTTGGCCACCAGGTTTGCACACAACCCAGGAGGGATGTTGTCCCACTCCTCTTTGCAGATCCTCTCCAAGTCAGAAAGGTTTCGAGGCTGATGTTTGGCAACCCGAACCTTCAGCTCCCTCCACAGATTTTCTATGGGATTAAGGTCTGGAGACTGGCTGGGCCACTCCAGGACCTTCATGTGCTTCTTGAGCCACTCCTTTGTTGCCTTGGCTGTGTGTTTTGGGTCATTGTCATGCTGGAATACCCATCCACAACCCATTCTCAATGCCCTGGCTGAGGGAAGGAGGTGCTCACCCAAGATCTGACGGTACATGGTCCTGTCCATCGTCCCTTCGATGCGGTGAAGGTGTCCTGTCCCCTTAGCAGAAAAACACCCCCAAAGCATAATGTGTCCACCTCCATGTTTGACGGTGGGGATGGTGTTCTTGGGCTCATAGGCAGCATTCCTCCTCCTCCACACATGGCGAGTTGAGTTGATGCCAAAGAGCTCGATTTTGGTCTCATCTGACCACAACACTTTCACCCAGTTCTCCTCTGGATCATTCAGATGTGCATTGGCAAACTGCAGACGGGCCTGTACATGTGCTGCCTTGAGCAGGGGGACCTTGCGGGCACTGCAAGATTTCAGTCCTTCACGGCGTAGTGTGTTACCAATTGCTTTCTTGGTGACTATGGTTCCAGCTGCCCTGAGATCATTGACAAGTTCTCCCCGTGTAGTTCTGGGCTGCTTTGTCACCGTTCTCATGATCATTGCAACTCCACAAGGTGAGATCTTGCATGGAGCCCCAGACCGAGGGAGATTGACAGTTATTTTGTGTTTCTTCCATTTGCGAGTTATCATGCCAACTGTAGTCACCTTCTCACCAAGCTGCTTGGCGATAGTCTTGTAGCCCAGTCCAGCCTTGTGCAGGTCTACAACCTTGTCCCTGACATCCTTCGACAGCTCTTTGGTCTTGGGCATGGTGGTGAGTTTGGAAGCTGAGTGATTGCTTGCTTCTATGGACAGGTGTCTTTTATACAGGTACTGTAACAAGCTGGGATTAGGAGCACTCCCTTACAGAGGGTGTTCCTCATCTCAGCTTGTTACCTGCATATAGTGAAAAGACACCTGGGAGCCTGAAATCTTGCTGGTTGATAGGGGATCGAATACTTATTTCCCTCACTACAATGCAAATCCATCGCTGACTTTTGGGCACTGGGCTTTTGAGGGTTTGTTTGTTGTTCTTCTGTCTCTCACAGCTACAATAAACCTACCATTCCAATTATAGCCTGGTCATTTCTGTGTCAGAGGGCAAACGGACAAAATCAGCAGGGGATCAAATACTTATTTCCCTCACTGTACATTTAATTAACTAAACTTAAATAGCTGTCTCACTTGCATGTAAATGCCTCTGCCGTGCATATAAAGTGAAGATATAATTTTGAAATATAGGAGGAGTATGTGCCTGGGAGTGCTGAACTCCCCTGCCCTTCCCCAATTTGTCACTATCTATCTCCAGTGGCAATGGTAAACCCCTCCTGTATTCTACCAAAAGAAAACCACAGGGCTCTGTGGGCTCCAGGAGTTGAAATCGACTTGATGGCACACTTTACCTTTATCTCCTGTGGTCACTTTTCTTCTCACAGATTATGTTAGTGGAAGTAAATCCAATTGAGAAAAAGCAACTGAGGTGACCTGTGTGACCCTTTCGCGCTTTAAAATTCTCCCCATCCTCTGCTTCAAACTGTTAAGGAGCCCCTCTGTAAGGAACAACCTCGTCCATAACTTGGACTACTCCATCTTTATAGAAGATTCCAGACTAGTTCTGGTGTTGATATCTGAGAGGCTGTCCTGTGTGAGCTTCATTTATGTTCTCTTTATGTATGGAAGAATCTAGCTGACTTGCAACTTTTCCTCAAAGACCTGCTTATGTGTATGAGCACTTTTTCAATTCTGTTATGAAATCAAAATGACTAGTTTAAAGGTATTTAACAGTGACTGAGATTAATGAATTTCCCAACATTCTGGTTAGTTTCTACGCTCTAGGGTTAATATAAGTTTCCAGTCCTGTATGACTAACAGAGTATACAAAACTTCCAGTGTTGTGCTTTTGCATTATGGGAGAAGTCCTGAATATAATTCTCTGTCTAAAATTGTTACAGGGAAAATATCATCAGTGGTATTACTTCTGATATAGAAATTGATGTGACAAAGCTATTCCTAGATTTTTAGAATACCTGGCCTGCCCCCACCCCCACCCCGTCGTGGTATTTTCAGATTCTGGAGTGATGGCCTGAGGGGGGCATACTGAATGAGGTTATACCTTTTCAAGAACAACTTTTGGTAAATTGAAGCATTGCTTTTATCGTGGACTGGAGATGCTGTGAATGAAATGTGATTTTGATTACATTTATTACTTTATTATTACTAGCTTATTAGTCTAACGTTGTAAAATTCTGGTGAGGGAGAGTATCAGGAAATCAGTTTGCCAACTCTATAGTTCTTTTTGTAGTATTACATTTTTATTCTATCCTTCCTGCCAAGTTCTCAAGGCAGTGCGCTTGGCTTCTTTCTTTCTTTTTCCTTTTCCTTTGCTTTTGCTTTTCTTTCTCCCTGCCCTCCCTTAATGCTCAGAACAACTGGTGAAGTGGTCCAGAGTCATGCAGTGGGCTTCATGGCTGAGCAGAGACTCAAGATCAAGTCTCCCCAGTCAGAGTTCAACACTCTGGCCACTATACTATACTGGCTATCTTAGTATTTAAGCCCTCTGGACAACAGATTAGCTAATATGTTCAGCATCTTTGGTTATAAATGTAAATGTTTTGAACAAGCCACTGCTCTATAATGTTCCAACTTGACACTCTGGAACAGGAGAACCAGTTCTGAGTCGACTGATGTAAGTCTTCTAATGTGTCATGTATTGTGTAAACTTGAGGGGAAGGTCACATCAGGTAAAAAGCATCTTGTTCTTCAGGGAATTTGAAGAAGAAAAATCTCGCTTAACTGTATCTGAATGGCTGCCCAGAACATAAATCTAACCTTAATGTATAGCAAAGACTCAGTAAACATGGTGTGCAGCTCATTCCACCATTACTATGTCACTGAGTCGGTGATTTCCCATAAAGGAGCCCCACCAGCACTGAGCAAAATGCAAGTACACAGTGGGAATGCTCACCTCTATGCTGTGTCGAGAGGAGCTGTATGGAGTATTTAGCTGAAGCTTTACACAGCTCTAACAAACAATTAGTCAGGGAACCACACTTCGGGTCAATGGAAGTAAGGTTGTGTGCGGCTCAGGAGTAGGGCGGGGAGGGGATCAGTTTCTTTTAAAAGAAGGAATGCAGGTGCTTACCTGCTCCTCCACCGCTCATCCAGGACTGGCACTGGTGTGAAAAAAACTGCACTGGGCTACTTCCTTGTTCTCAGCAGCCTGCGCAGCAGCCATTGCATGGCAAGGCAGCAAGCTGGGAACAAGGAAGCAGCTGCGCATGGGGTTTTTGCACACCAGCCCTGGTCCCAGATGAGTGGTGGGGCAGTGGATCCTCTTTAAAGGAACCCATCCCCACCCCACCCATGGCTGCCAAGCTGACTCGTGCACATCTCTACTCCTATTGATCCAAAGTGTGGTTCCCTGACAAATTGTTTGTTCAGGCTTTGTAAAGCTTCAGCTAAAGCTGAATACTCCACATAGCTCCCCTTGACACAGCATGGAGGTGACCATTCCCACTGTGTAGTGTTGCATTTGATCGGCGCTGGTGGAGCTCCTTTATGGGAAATAGTGTCCTCTCAAGCCCTAATGCCATCTTGAAAGATACACATGGAGTTCTTGGAACTACAGTTCTTGCCAGGGCTCTCCCCATAGAGCTCTGTGAGGGAAAGCACTGGGAAGTAGGGATGTGTGAATCAATTTGGGTAAAAATTGATTTGTACCTGAATCTATCTGATTTGGGGGATTTGGAGATAGAACAAATCACCCCTGTGGTCCATTGGCTAGATTTGGGTCCAAATCGAATTGTGTCAGATTCAATTTGAATCGATTTGAGATTCGGATTCCTTCTGTCATTTTCCCCAGATTCCCAGCTTTTATTTAAAAAGAAAAAAGAAAAAGCTACACACTAGCCCTTGTAGAAATGGTGTTATGGAGCAAAATGTGTGGTCACAATTTTTCAAGTGTTTTGATTCTTTAGTATATAATAACTTTTCCTCAATGAATCTCTGAGGATTCATTACACACCTTCATTTCTTCTATTCATTTTGACTGTTTTTGGATAGTGTCAACTGCCATGTGTCAACTGTACCCCCCTCCCACCCACAAGGCAGTGGGGTACTATTCAGTTTATGTTCTAGGACTTTTTTTCAAGTGTTTCGACTCTTTGGTGTCTAATAACCTTTCCTCATAATGAATCCCTATGATGATTCATTACACACCCAAGAATCTAAACACCTCAAAAATTCCTAAAATATAAACTGAGTAACCGGTGGGTTAGTGGGTAGTTGGCACATGGGATTCCACTAATTCCCCACCCCCACCCGCAAACTAGTGAGGAAATGAAGGTGTATAATGAAGACACCAAAGACTCTAAACACTTTAAGAATTCCTAAAAAATAAACTCAGTACCTCAGTGTGTGTGTGGGGGTGGGGGGTAGGTTGTAAATGAACAGAAGAGGTGTGCAATGAATCCTCATAGGGATTCATTATGAGGAAAAGTTATTAGACATCAAAGAATCCAAACACTTGAAAAATAGTGACCACATTTTGCATCATAATTCCACTACTATAAGGACTAGAGCTTAGCTTTTTTTAAAAAAAAAAATTAAAGTTGGGCGTCTATGTTAGGGTTAAGATAGGGCAACTTTGAATCCCCGTTATGTCCTATGGTGGAAATATGCAAAATCAGTAAAAACTAAAAAAAAAATCATTAGAAATCAACCAAGTGCCCAATTGCCTTTAAATTTGGGTGGTAGATGGCACCCATGGGGACTTACCCACCACACAAATTTGGTGTTCTTAGTACCTTTATAAGTGGTCTGAATTGATCTGAATCAAATCTAAATTGCATCTGGTGTGATTCAGGGGGACGCATTCAGACACAAAACAAATCAGGGGTGATTCAGTTCGGGCACAAATTGAATTTGTACTTCTAAGTACTCCATGTATGCCTTCCAAGATGGTGTTGGTGCTTGAGAGGACTCCATTTCTCATAAAGGAGCCCCACAAGTGTTGAACAAAGTGCAACATGGCATAGAGGTTAGTATGGTGGGAAATGGTTTACACTTAAGCTTTTTTTCTTTTTCTGGGGGCAGGGGCAAAGAGGCTTGAGAAATAGTGAAGATCACTGGCCTATTCTATAAAAGAGCTATATACAATTCTTTGTGTCCATTTTCAGACAAATTTGACCAATTTTGGGCCATAAACCGGAAACTCATGGAATACCCTCCAGAAGATAGTGGATTTCGCTATATCCCATTTAGAATATATCAGGTAGGAGATAAATTTTCACACCTTCGCTGACATGTTGCTTTGTCTTGTTAACTCTGGCATGCCAGACGGCAAGCAGGATACAGACTAGTGTTACGGTAGTGTAACATTGTTTTGATAGCATAATGATGTTGCTTATAGAGTTCTGTGTAACCTCTGTTCCAGACTAGTTCTGTTTGCATAGTGCAAGAAAATGCATGCATCTACTTACTTTGTGCTACTTTGCAAGGTTGCACAACCGCTGGTGGATACCCTTTTCAGGACATATGATATTGTGCAACAAAGATCTGGTGTCCCATGTTGCCCTAGAGGTAGTGCAGTATTGGGCACTAGCTCATTCTTGTCCAATATATATGTCATAAAAAGTTTTTCCACTAGAGGTTGTGCAGCATTACAAAGTAGCACAAACCACAGAGGCATGTATTTTCTTGCACTGTGCAAATGCTGCATTGGTCTAGATCCTTTCCAGCATTAAAACCTCGAGAAGATGGCCATTCCTTGTATTTCTGTATATCTCTAACGTTTCTGATTGTAATTTAATTTTGTGACAAAACTGGATTACTGTCCTTTTAAGCTTGAATGCTAACAGTACCTCTTAATTCATAATGAAGTGTGCATCTTTGTAGAGTAAGAAGTATTTATTTGTTAGCTTAATTCCTGACAGCCCTAACTTCTTTCTTCTTACTGCTATGAGATTTTTGTGATGGACAGTCTACACTGAATTGGGGTTGCAGGGTTTTTTTCTTTAATCTTGTGTTCTTGATGTAAAAGTAGTCAGTCATTCAGTATTAAAACTGCCATCATTTACTAAGTTAATTTCAGAGTTAATTTTATAGTTTGAGACACACCCAAACTGCCTTCTGAAATCAGACCAAATAATTGCTATCTTAATGCTGGGCTTGTGTTACTTTTTTTTACAAAAAGGAAGTTGTGAAAATGATTATTCTGTGTTTCAGCTCCTACACACTCCAGTTCTTCTGAACTGTTATTAAGCCTGGCACCCATGTCTAGCTCAATATACTAAGGAGAGGTGAGACAGGCAGTTTCGTTAAGCAGTTTTGTTTATTTATTTAAAAAAATACAGGAGTACCTCATTATCCGTGTGGGTTTCATTCCCACACATTATTGTGGGTAATGAACCCGTGGATAATGAGCCATTGAATCTATGGAATTGTGGGGATTTGGTTCTTAAATTCACAAAAAAGTAAACGAAAAAATGCAAAAATGAGCCAAATGAAGTGCCATACTGTTCATGGGCCTTTGGGAATCCAAGGATGCTCCCCCTCCCCAGTCTAAAGCTCTCAGGAATTCCGTGAAAAATTGCTGGTTTGTTGTTTTTTAATAAGTGAGCCATAAAATGGGCTCTCCTCCACAAAATGGTGGCTGGAAATTACCTCTGAGGTCATTTCCGGCCACCCCCAACTCATGGATATGCGGGATTAACCCCTTATCTTCCAGTTCTTCTTTCATGTATGCCAAGGTCGACTGTTAATAACCCAACCACAGAAACGCAAAACTGCGGATGTCGAGTCCATGTATAGAGAGGTCCATCTGTATACTACAGAAAAGACATTGCATTCAAATTATCATGAAAATGATTACAAAAATAAAGAAGAAAATTTAAATACAAATCCCAATACAGGATAAATATAACAAGATAAATGTAACACCTAGCATAATAATAGCCCTGAACTAATACAGTGACATACCTGTCTACTTCAAAACAATTTTGAAATTGTACACTCTTCAGATACATCACTACATTGTTGGAGGAGTTACATCAGGCAGTCACTCCCAAAACTTCCTCTACTTATTCCCTGGCAAAGTTTCTTTTCCCAAAAACTCCAACCCTCTCATTCTATTAAAATTAATGACTAAGACAGGGTATCCTGCTCACCTTGGTTACGGTGCATGCTGTTTTCCCACCTTAATCCACTCACTTTCTGGGTCATTCTTTATAAGTGTAAAATGACCACTCTCACATGAACCTGCCCTAATGTTGAGGTCCTTTTGTGGTGCCTTTCTTTGGGTACCGCTGCATTTGCAGCAACTGGCAAAGGGACCTTTTCCACCAGTACGGCCCTCTTCTCAGGGAGCCCTGCTTGGTACTTACTCTTTTTGGCACCAGGCACAGAACTTTGTATTCTCCCGGACCTCTTAATGTTGCTTGAGCTGTTTCTGTTATTGTTCTGTTGCTACTGTGTAAGTGTATGCAATTTATACTGCTCTGCTAATGTATTTAATAGACATTTCCCCTGCTAACTGAGCAAAGAGGCACTTTTTTAGTGGTGATACTCTTTATTGAGCAGGGGTGAGTAACAAGCCCTATCCAGCCCCAGCACAGCATCCCTCCAGTGGTTTTTGCTGGTGTCTGTCTTATGTTTCGTTTGTAGATTGTGAGCCCTTTGGGAGACAGGGAGCCATTTTATATATTTATGTAAACCACTTTGGGAAACATGTTGAAAAGCGGTATATTAATCAAATAAATAAATAATTTTTTTCTTCCGGTTTTTCTTTTCTTTTCGTATATTAACTTTGTCATACAGGAGAACCTCAATATTGATAAGAACTTATTTATTTATTTTATTTAAAATATTTATACCCTGCCCCTCCAGTGCACTACTGCTTGGGGCATCTCACAACAAGAAGATAGACAATAAAATACAATACAATTTTTAAAAAACACAATACAATAAAAGTAATGTCAGATTAAAAACCATAATTATTAGGTTCAAATTAAAACTGAAAATTATAAAAAGCTAAAGAAGCTATAGAACCTACCAGATATAACAAAACAATAATGGAGCATTAAAAAGCCTCCTTAAAAAGGTACCTTTTGAGATGTTTTTTAAAAACACTGAGGGAGGGAGCATGGTGAAGCTCTTCAGGGAGGGTGTTCCAAAGCTGAGGGGCAACAATTGAAAAGGAGCTGTCTCTAGTCCCTGCCAGCTGGATCTCTGTTAGTGGTGGGGTCATGAGCAGGGCCTGAGATGATGAGCGGAGGGCCCTGGCAGATTTATATGGGTGAATGCAGTCCAACAGGTACCCTGGCCCCAAGCCATGTAGGGCTTTAAAGATCAATACCAGCACCTTGAATCTAGCCTGGAAGTGGACCGGTAGCCAATGAAGCTGACACAGGATGGATGTAATGCTCATGAAGTGACTTACACCCACAAGCATCCTGGAGGCAGTGTTCTGAACCAGCTGAAGCTTCCGAACAGCCCCAAGTCCAATCTGGATGTTACTAGTGCATGAGTGTCTGAGGTCAGGTCCAGCTTCTCCAAGTAGGGTCACAGCTGGCGTACCAGCCATAGTTGGTAAAAGATGCTTCTGCACACCGCTGCTACCTGCGCCTTCAAGGACAGTGTTGGGTCTAGAAGCACCACAAGCTGCGAACTTTGTCTTTCAGAGGGAGCGTGACTCCTTCCAGGACCAGATTTACCTCCTTACTCGGATGATCATTTCTACCAACCCAAAGCACTTCCATCTTATCTGGATTGAATTTCAGCTCCCTCCCCCCCCATCCAGTCCAGAACAGCCTCCGAGTCCTGGTTCAGAGCATCCACTGCCTCCCTGGTGTCTGCTGACTTAAAAGATAGTTCGAGCTGGGTGTCATCAGCATATTGATGGCACTGCAGCCCACACCTACGGATAGCCTCTCCCAGGGGCTTCAGGTAAATGTTAAACAACATGGGGGACAGAATATCCCCATAAGAACAGCCCTGCTGGATCAGGCCCAAGGCCCATCTAGTCCAGCATCCTCTTTCACACAGGGGCCCACCAGATGCCTCTGGGGAGCCCACAGGTAGGCATTGAGCACATGCCCTCCCTCCTGCTGTTACTCCCCTGCAACTGGTACTGAGAGGCATCCTGCCTTTGAGGCTGGAGGTGGCCTATAGCCCTCCGACTAGTAGCCGTTGATAGACCTCTCCTCCATGAAGTTATCCAAAGGAGAGCTGGTCTTGTGGTAGCAAGTATGACTTGTCCCCATAGCTAAGCAGGGTCTGCCCTGGTTGCATATGAATGGGAGACTTGATGTGTGAGCACTGCAAGATATTCCCCTCAGGGGATGAAGCCGCTCTGGGAAGAGCATCTAGGTTCCAAGTTCCCTCTCTGGCTTCTTCAAGATAGGGCTGAGAGAGATTCCTGCCTGCAACCATGGAGAAAGCCGCTTCCAGTCTGTGAAGACAATACTGAGCTAGATAGACCAAAGGTCTGACTCAGTATATGGCAGTTTCCTATGCTTCCTATGTTCCTCTCTTAAAGCCATCCAGGTTGTTGGCTATCACCACATCTTGTGGCAGAGAATTCCACAAGTTGGCCGAATTTCATGTGGGGAGGGGGTTCTTGCCATGCTCTGTTGCTCCCCTGAGTTGTGCTGTGTCCCCAAATTGGCTGAAAATTGGCTTCTCTCCCCCCCCCCATTTTTTTATAAAGACGGGAAACATTTTGTAGCTCCAAAGAAAATGGCTGCTGGAAATCACCTCCACGGTCATTTCTGGCCACCTGCAGATTCGCGAGGTCGGCATGTCTTTATTCCCCCCCTGCGCGCGTGCATATGCTGAGGTTGGGTGTCTTTTTCCCAACTGTGGATACACAAATCTGTGGATAACGAAGTCTACCTGGATTTTGGTTGATTTAATATTGGTGTACGCTGCTGTTGCAGTAACATGTTGCAGTAACATTTGGCACGGGCACTTAGTTTAATTAGCTCTTAAACTAAAATTCAGGGAAACTTAAAAACACATTGAGAGTACTGTTAACACTGTTAAGGAAGTTTAGGTATGGTTTGGTAAATTACTTAGACTTGATAAGGTCTAATTATGGCCATTGCTTCGCCCAGAGGCAGCTGCACTATGTGGATAGGAGTGAACATGAACTTATGAAGTTGAACACTGAGAGGATGAAGAATCAAAGCAGACAATGACTCTAAACCATGATTTGCTTTTTGTAAGTTAGAAAGCTGAAGCCAAAAACTATGGTTTGCACAAACCATGTCTCAACTGAGTTGCTGCATTCAAAGGTCTCTAAACAAGGAAAAATTCTCTCTGGTGGATGGGAATAGTTTGCATGTAAACCATGGTTTTGCATTATGTAAACGAGCCTCGGGGAGCTCTGAACTTGCATGCTCTTCTCGTTTCTTGTGCATGAAAGAGAAAATGAAGCTTCTGCTGTCACTAATTGGTCATGACCCTGGGGTACTGTGGTTAACAGACTGTAGTTCAAATGAACTAGAATAGTGATGTGATTTCATGACTGTTAACTCTCTACTTCAGGGTTTCTTAACCTTGGGCCCCCAGATGTTGTTGGACTACAATTCCCATCATCCCCAGACATGGCCTTTGTGGCTGAGGATGATGGGAATTGTAGTCCAATAACATCGGGGGGGACCCAAGGTTAAGAAACCCTGCTCTACTTAGTTAACAAGCCACACTTCCCCAAGTTCATACATAATGGGGAGCTGCAGTTTGTTCTGCTGCCCTATGGAGCTTTCACTCTACAGAGTCTCCACAATCACTGCCTGAAGAGTGAGGAGCCATCTACAACTATCCCAGGATCCAGTGATCTGTCCTGACTCTTTGCTTTCGGATATCTAGATTTGGTCTGTTTGTTCGCTGTGTGTGTGATATGCCAGTGTAAGTCATGTTAGCAAAGAAGTGTACAGGGACAGTTGGCTGATGTAAATGCAGATATGCCTACAGCATCCTTTCTATGCTGGTGATGTTTTTCGCAGCAGGGGAAGCCAAAGAACTGGAACTGTTCACAGACCACATTTCAAGTATTTGCAGAAACTGTGTGGCATCAAGGCAGCTGTAGTTCTTCGATTAAACATTAGAAGCAGTGTATTAAGTTTGTGGAAAGAATACAACTAAATTGAATAAACTATAAATACAATTAGTTTTTGGGTGGCATCTTGAAGGAGGTAGGTAAGCAATTCGTAAGCAGTCTGTGTGGGAGACTCAGTCTAAACAGTTGCCATAATTTATCCATCGTTCTCAAAATAATGCTGTTCTTAATCACGTAGGAGATCAGGAAAGTTGCATTTGTTCCTTGCAACATATCCTGCCAAATGAAAGGATGTGAGGAAGACATGGGCTGTTGCCCACATATGATTAGGAAAATTGTCCTTAAACTATTTGTGACCAAAATCTTTTCAGCATTATTGTCTAGACAAAATTGTAATAAACCTTACTACATAAAAATAAATGTCTAACTTCATTCCAGATGTGTGTGTAATTCTAATGGCTGCCCTTAATTCAACCACAGTCTCTGAGACATTTGTAGTATTTAGGTTAAGTGTTGCTGACATTACTTTGATACTGTTATAGACATAATGATAACATTCTACTAAATAACAGACCATGACAACTAAAGGTTTCCGCTATGGGTATGCTCCATATGTATTTGTTTCCCATTCTTAAGAACTATATAATTATTAGATTTCAAAAGAACAACACAGTACTTCAAAGTTCAATACAGCTAACTTTAACATTCAAGTATAGATATTCTTTTAAATGCCTGTATACAGGCTAGTCCTTATAGATCACATATTTGACTATTTCCCATTGTTGGCAGTATTGCGATTCAAATGCACCGGAAAATATTTGATGCACACACAAAAATTATTCCATGAATAAGGACATATTGTGGAAATAAAATACATCTTTAAATTCCTTTTAAAAAACATTCATTTCCTTGGGGGCTAAAGGCCACGTGTGCCAGAATTCTGTACATTTGAAGGGGCATGACCAGTATTGCAATAGTGAATTGCTTGTGATCATATAAGTATTGTAGCTAATGTAAAGAAGTAATTTAGTTCAGCTTATATGCAGCTGTGTCTTCAGAGTAGCTGCAGTAAGAACAGAAGTCTGTCTAAACTGAATGTCGAATCTTCACACTGCTTTAAGTGCACAGTGACTATTCAGAGCTCTAGCTACAGTTGCAAAGGGATACGAGACACGGCAGCAGCAGGGCTATAATATACGTTTGCTTTCAAAACTTGACTTGGCATGACTTTATGTGGCAGTGAATCCTCTTTATTTGGACCTGGCTTGCTTGTCTAGATTTTTGTTGTTGCAGGTTGTTTGTGGGTGTTTTAGTCAAGCCACATTTTTTTAACATCGTTTTGGATGGATTATAGTAATTGACATGACATTCAGAGTGATTGGATCTTTTAGAAATGTAGATTCTGGAATAAGCTTTCTTGTGTTAGTTACATTCAGTTTTTAGCCTACTTTCTAGTAGGCTTATGAAATCACCTGGCATTCCATGTGTCCATTTGTGTGTCCACCCCCATCAACTTTGCAACGCCTGGACCAATATGAACCAAATTGGATACAGTTGTAGGGACACGCAGGGATACCTCAAGGTGTAATTTGTGGTGATGTCATCCACCCCGATTCCAGATGGCGGATGCGTAAACGTTGACGCGCAAGTGGGCTAACTTGTGAACCACCTAATTGATTTGAGCCAAATTTAGTCCAGTTGTAGAGATAGTGAAAGGAAATTAGGCAGATTAGTTCTTACTAGAACAACTTGTTTTATAACTGTTTTATGCTTCTTTGAGGCTAACATATTTTGCACAGCTAAATGCATCTTGACAGAAGTGCTTAGGACATCTAATCTGAATGGCAAGGTCTCTATATTATTATTATTATTATTATCTTCTTTACACAGTCAGACAGGTGTTATCGACTGGTTTGTTTTATCGAGACACTGAGTCCTTCCCAAGGACCTGGGATGCCAGAATTTTATTGTCAATTGTTATAGATATCGTTGCAGAATATAGGCTGTTCCCAGTAAAGCTGCTTTTTGTAATTGGCTGATGGTGATTTCTGTGACCCCTATGGTGTTGAGGTGCTCTTCAAGGTCTTTTGAAACTGCACCCAGGGCGCCAATTACCACTGGGATTATTTGGGTCTTTTTCTGCCACAGCCTTTCAATTTGTAGATCTTTGTATTTGGTGATTTTTTCTATTTCTTTTTCTTCTATTCTGCTATCCCCTGGTATTGTTATGTCGATTATTTTCACTTGTTTTTCTTTCTTCTCGACTACAGTTATATCTGGTGTATTGTGTGGCAGATGTTTGTCTGTTTGTAGTCGGAAGTCCCATAATATTTTTACATCTTCATTTTCTTCAGCTTTTTCAATTTTATGGTCCCACCAAATTTGGCTACAGGTAGCTTGTATTTTTTGCAGATGTTCCAGTGTATCATCCCTGCTACCTTGTCATGCCTTTGTTTGTAGTCAGTTTGTGCGATCTTTTAACAACAGCTGATTAGGTGGTCCACTGTTTCATCTGCTTCTTTACAAAGGCGGCACTTGCTGTTTGTGGTTGACTTTTCGACTTTTGCTCTTATTGCATTTGTTCTTAGTGCCTGTTCTTGCGCAGCCAGTATTAAACCCTTTCTTCAAGTAACCATTCTTAAGCCATTGCCAGGTCTTGGTGATGTCTGATTTTCCAGTTATGTTGTGCAAATATTGACCATGCAGGGGCTTATTTTTCCATTTTTTCTGCTCGGTTCTTGACTTGTTCTTTCTTGTAGGCCTGCTTTGTTTCATTGGTGTTGAATAGTTTTGCGTTATTGACCATTTGAAGTGCATCTTCTTCACTGTCCTTGATATATTCTTCAAGGCCTCTTTTCTCCTCCTCTACTGTTTGATGGACTTACAGCATTCCTCTTCCACCTGAGCTGCAAGGGAGGTATAGCCTATCTACATCACTGCGGGGGTGCAGAGCATGATTGATAGTCATGATTTTCCTGGTCTTACGATCTAGCATCTCTAGCTCTGCCAGGGTCCAGTCTATTATTCCTGCAGTGTATCTGATAACAGGTATAGCCCAGGTGTTTATGGCTTGTATGGTGTTCCCGCCATTGAGTTTGGACTTCAGGATTTTTCTAACTCTCCTGATGTCTTCACTTCCAATTTTTCTTTTAACTTCAGTGTGTGCGATGTTATCAGCCTGGAGAATGCCCAAGTATTTGTAAGGTTCTTTCTCTTCCAGGTTCTTGATCTTGCTTCCATTGGGCAGTTCTATTGCTTCTGTTTTTGTTATTTTCCCTCTGTTCATTATTAATGCAGCACACTTGTCTAGTCCAAACTCCATTGCTATATCGCTACTGAATATACGGACAGTGTTTAGCAGTGATTCGATTTCTGACTGGGACTTTCCATACAACTTCAGATCGTCCATGTACAGCAGATGGTTGATTTTACTTGATGTTTTAGATGTTTGGTATCCGAGGCCTGTTTTGTTTAGTATTTGTGTTAGTGGGGTCATAGCGATTACAAACAACAGAGGGCATAGTGAGTCCCCTTGGAAAATGCCTCTTCTAATGCTAACCTCTCCAAGTGTCTCACCATTGATTGTTAACTGTGTGCTCCACATGCTCATTGCTTTTTTTATAAATATCTGAATGTTTTTGCTGACACCAGTTGTTTCTAAACATTTTAGTATCCATGTGTGAGGCAATGAATCGAAGGCTTTCTTGTAGTCAATCCATGCAACACCTAGATTGGTTTTTCTTCTCTTGCAATTTTCTAAAATCATTTTGTCAATCAGCAGCTGGTCTTTTGTGCCTCTGGTGTTCAGGCAATTTCCTTTCTGTTCAGCTGGGAGCTTTTTGTTAGTTAATAAGTGTTGCATCACTTCATCTGCTATTATTCCAGTTAATAATTTGCACATTTTTGGCAGGCAGGTTATCGGTCTATAATTACTTGGAACTGCACCTTTTGCTGGGTCTTTCATGATGAGATGAGTTTTCCCAGTTGTTAGCCATTGTTCAATATCACCTCCTTGCAAAATGTGATTGAACTGTTTTGATAGTTGTTTATGGAGGCTTGTTAGGTGTTTAAGCCAAAAGCCATGCAGTTCATTGTTGCCTGGAGCAGTCCAATTTTTCATTTTCTTTGCTCTTTCACTTATTAATTCTGGTGTTGTTATTAGATCTGGCATTTGTTGGTTATGTTTTTCGACCTCTTTCACCCAGCCTGCTTTTTTATTATAATCTATTGGATTGTCCCATAATTTCCCCCAGAATTGCACTATTTCTTCTTTATTTGGTGTTTCTATGTTTCTTGCAGTTTCTCCTTCTATGCTTTGGTAGAAATGTCTCTGATTCAACTAGAATTGGAGATTCTGCCTGTGTTGTGTAGTTTTGGCTTCATATCTGCTAATCTTCTTTGACACTGCTGTTATTTGCTGCTTTATTATTTCCAGGACTTCTCTAATTCTCCTTGAATCTAGGTGGTATTTTTGGATCAGATACTGTTTGGTGTTTTCATTCTTCAGCTTCTTGTCTTTCATATCTTTCAATTTACTTTCATCTGATCTAAGCCTGGCGATTTTATTTTCTAATCTTCCATTTAGGTGATGTACTACTTTCTTTTTTTACAGGTCCACTGATCTTATATCCGAGCTCTTGTGTTGTTATTGTTGCTGTACTGTACATTAGTTGGTTTGTTTCTTGCAAATGATTGGTTGTTATTTCTGCAAGTGCAGCATTGACATCTTTTAATACCTGAGCAATTTGTTTTTTGGCAACTGTTTTTAGAGCTGGAAGTCAAAGCCTGGTGGTTGTTTGGTTCATGTGCTCAGTTATTTTTTGCTTTAGTTCTTGTTGCTTTTCTGTTAAACGGCATTTGGGTTTTTGAGGTGAGGGCAAAGGGGAGGTTGCCTGGTTTTGATTTTGAAACAGTTCAGCAACAGTGGTATCCTCTATTTCCAACACCTCCTCCACCTGCGCCTGAGCAACTGCTTCAGTTGGTGGTAATTCTTCTTCCATATCTTGAGCCTGTGTTGCTCTTTGCAGTTCTTCCAGCTCAACTTCTGTGAATACTTTATTTCTTATTATGAATCTTCTCTTGTCTGCTAGCCTTTGTTTTGTTATTTCTGTGTCTGGATGCTTCTCTTTCCAAATTTGGTACATTCTTTTAAAATAACCTCTTCTAGTTGGACTAGACTTGTAATAGCAGATCATTATTTCCTTGTTGGCATTTTTCATATATTTTTATTAATTATTATTAGTTGTTGTTGTTGTTGTGATGATGGTGGTGGTGGTGGTGATGATGATGATGATGAATTATATACCACTTTTCAACAGAAAAGTACTCCAAGTCTTTTACATAGGATAATAGTTTTTGTTTGAGTGACATTTTTTTGCTACTCAACTGAAAGAAAATGTTTGAGTAACATGTTTGAAAGACTTGCACTCATCCGTTTTGACAAGCTGTAAAACGGTGATGGGGGGCAGGCATCAACCAGCTCGTGGGTTGGGATATAATGGCTCCATTTCCTCCCCACCCTCTCAGTTGCCACCACAGCACAAGCATTGCAACAGTGGTGGTGGCAGCTTGACTGAAGGGGTTTGGGATAGGAAGAGGGAGGATCAGACCATCCATCTCCCATCCTCCTCATAGTGGCAGTGGGCAGATAACCAATGGGGGGGGCGGGGTTTGAGAGAGAAACAGAAACATTTTAAAAATGTTATTGGTGATGGTATTCTTTGAACTCACATTATGAGATTCATCATGAAATTAGAAGAGTTGGTCTCGAGCTTTCCATTTTTTGCAGCCAATGACTTCTCTGTCAAATATCTTTACTTTTTCAAAAGTAATCAAACTTTTGAGTTTGATCATTGGAATGCTGCTGAAATACACAAAGAAGTAATGCGAAAGGGACTATATTTTTTAGACTGCTAAAATATTCACATACGGAAATCATAAGATGGTTAGAATGCAGGCTCAATATGTAAGGTAATTTAGAGTGGTTTAAATACAGTCAAGAGATTCAGTCTTTTTACATCTACATAAAAAGACTTTATTGTTGATCTGTTGACTTTCAAGAATTAAGATTTGTGGGTTATGTTTTGTTATATTACATCCTGTCTAAAATGTTTGGCTAACTGGTTCATATACTGTACATTGTTTAAAATCCAGTGTAATGGTCCTTGCAGAGAAAAGTGAGTAATATTCAGTGACAATTTGTGGAGAAAAACTGCTGACTAATGATAGTGCATGGTACATGTTCTTTTGCTATGACTTTGTTCTGTTCCTATATCTCTCTCCCAATTTTTAATTATGGCTCTCTGACATGTTAGTTTTGAAAGCAGGCCAAAGTTTTCATATTAGGGGGTTTCAAAACAAGAAAGAAAGAAAACCCTCATACCACACATGATGTTTTGAGGTGGTACAGTCTTACATTTGTTTTTTTACTCTTTATGGACAAGACTAAAACTTAAGGGTAGGTTATTCTTATTGCTAATGTTTGGTTCTTTCTCTCTCTCCCCCCACATCTCCGCTGCCCCATTCCAACATCTCAGTTTTAAAATGTCTATTTCCTCTGGCACCTCTAAATTCCTGTGTGTAAAATATCAAAAGAGAGTGATATAAAAGACTTTATAATACAGGCTAGAACTTGTGTGCCATAAGGATTAGACTGCTGTATATACTTGCAACCTACAGATTGGCTGGAAGAACTTCACAGTGAACCTAGGTTTATCTGCCATACTTCTCTAAGGTAAATGATTTTAGTTGCTGTTTTACTGATGTTATCTCTTACTACTAGGCAACAACTGAGCGACCTTTTATACAGAAGCTGTTTCGTCCTGTTGCTGCAGATGGACAGCTCCATACACTAGGGGATCTCCTAAAAGAAGTTTGCCCTGCTGCAATTAATCCTGAAGGTACTATTCAAAAAGATCAGATTAAACCACATGCTTTCGTAGCCTTCAAAAGACTTTAACTCCGTTGGCAATTTGTTTCAGCCTTGATATGTAACTGGATGAAAGGTGCCGTTTGTGCAAGCAAACTTCCCCGCTTCCTCCTTTCCTGGGGCATAAGCAAGGCTGGCCTGCTGCAGTGGCAGCCTGGTGGGTACTTAGCTTGTTGCAGTTGGCAATTAGGTCCTTCTTGTACTTGTGCATGGGGTGTTGTCATGTGATCATTTCAACATATGGCAGCCACAGGCAAAACATGGTCTTCACTTCCAGTCATCTTAGCCCATGTAATCTTTATGTTGGCTAGCGATTTTGCCTGGATAGACCTTGGAACAACATTGCAGACAAATAAATAATATCATCTGTAATAGTGTGACAAAAACAGACCCTGAGGCCTACTCAACTTGCCTCCCCCCACCCCAAGCTGTTTTTGGACTACAGCTTCCATAACCCCAGCCATAGTGGCCAATAGCCAGGGATTATGGGACTTGTAGGCCAACTTCTGTAGGAGGGCCGAAGTTGATCAGATCAGATCTAGCAAGTGCAGCCTTGCAACAGGCTGATGTGGTTGGTGGTCAGCATGGGCAAGCTCCCACCTCCCCCATGGCATTTATACTTCTGTGAAAAGGTTTTTTGTCTGAAACATACTTGGCGCATATAGTGGCAATGGAGCTGCTATTTCTGTATTGCCACTAACTTTATTTTCAAGCCCCATCTTTCTGCTTGGTACTCTTGATGCATCATTTTTGCTCTGTCCAATTGTAATAAATATTTTAAGCAGAAGTTGTTTTACAAAAATTACAGTATGCACCAGGAATGAATTTTGGGTACCATGCAACAAACTATGACTTTATTCATTTAGTCATTTATTTCTTGCTGAGTAGAAGCCCGGAAGAAGTTTTAAGTATTAGGGTTTGTATTTCTCTTATAAACAGCACTCCCCTTCTGTTTGTGATCACGGGATAAAAGCTTGCTAAGCTTGTATATGTACTTTTTTACTGCGACATCATGTAGTGTGCTCTTAAGATTGAGATCTCATTCCCCAGGAAGCATTTTCTGCCTAAGATTAATTGCCCTTTTAAAGTCAGTGTTTGATGTATTCTTTTGGCTGGCTATATCCTGACTCAGTTTAACCCTCTTTGACCTGACCCCACTGACTATTCCCACCATGGCGAGGCAGAAATCCTTCTCCATGATGTATGCAATACAGATCCCAAGCCTGTGGTTCTGCACAGCTTGGATTCAATTAGCTGGTTTTTAACTGAGCCAGATAAAAATAAAATGTGTCAGACCAAAACTCCCCATATTTTCATAACTTTGCCAAGCTGCTCATCTCCACTTGCTGTTTTGTGTGTCCATTTTACGATAAGGTAGGAATGTGAAGAAGTGCAGCCAGAATAAAGCAGTAACCATTTCCAGTTCTTAAACTTTCCAAAGAGAGCTGCTGTCATGTTTTGTACTGCTGCTGTCATGTTTTGCCTTTACATCTCCGGTTCAAGAATAATGTCTGAGCCAGTGTAAGCAGTGATTTTAAGGTTAAGAGTGCAAGCTGGAAGTCCCCAATTACTAGATTCAGGCCTATTCAAGTATTGGCTTACCTATAGTCACCCAGCACAGCTGAGCCAATTTTCATAGTCCACTGTCTGTAATATGGGGATCCAAATACTGATCTACTTTTCATAATTGCTCTAAGAGTTATTGGGATAATATTTGAAAATAAATAACAAATTGTTTTCATGGAAACAAGACACGTTTTTAACAGTATAGCATAGAAGAGACTTCATGATGAGCTTAGGCTCTGTTTTCTTCTTCTTTAATTGAATTATTATTATGCTGGAGGGAAAGTGGAATAGCTTGTCTGAATATTACCAGTTGAATGGGCACTCGCTTGTCTCCACAAGTCTATCAGAAAAAGAAAATGTGCAAGTGGGCAGACTTCCCCAGTGTAGGCAGATGGACTAGATGGACCAATGGTCTTGCTCAGTATAAGCAGCCTCATATAACAGCATAGAAGTTTTTTAATGGTTAGATTTTATAGGCTGTGAAAAGTTATCATAAATGTTTGTCATTTAAATATCTGGAGTGGAGTGTGGTTTTTTGTCTTCTACAATATTGGCGCTTTCGAGCTGGCAGTAAGGCTCTTAGATCTGTATTCTTATTTTAATCTAGCAATTTTAAGTTTTCCTTCTTACTGCTTTCATTTATTCTGTTCCTACACAAACACAGCCCTCCCCCCATATTACACACAACTTCTTCCCCAGGCTACTACACATTCTGTTTTCAGCATATCTTTGGAAATCCTCAGCCTTGACCAGCAAGGCATGGAAGACATGTAGAATTGTTTACTGTATTTACACGCACCCCACCATGCTGATCAGCGAACCATGTCCCCTAGGGGTTTCATCTCTTTCCCCACCACCCTTTGTGAATGACTTTGATTGAGGACTTTGACCCTGTGATCCAGAGCACACTAATTTGGAAGTTCCACTCAAATCCAAGCAAATTTTCCAAGATACTTGTTATCTACATATTGAGAAGAAATATAAACCAATTTATAGCCTATTAAAATTACAGCTCTTACAGCATTTCAGTCAACAGTAGATACTCATGATGTTTCCGTTTAACACAGTTTTCTCTTTTTAAAGAATTCATTTGAATTCACTGGGATGTCTTAGCTCTAACTTTCCTCATCACTGGGTTTCCTGCTGCTCATTTAGTTAAATTTGCAGTAATAAGATAAGAATCAGTGCAGCAAGAAAGGACTCTGCACAATTTCACTATGTAATGAAATGAATGGCTGTTACTTCAAACATGTTTGAACCTGTGAATGTTTGATTAGTGGTCTGTCTTACTTTCTCGGAATTAGATGGTGAAAAGAAGAATCAAGTGGTGATTCATGGAATAGAGCCAATGTTGGAGACACCACTACAGTGGCTAAGCGAACATATGAGTTACCCTGATAATTTCCTTCACATCAGCATCCTCCCCCAGCCTGCAGATTGAAGTGTGAGTTGGTATGTGTGAGGATCAATCTTGGATTGGAACTACAAAGTCAACTAAGTTCCGTCAGGCTTGGTGGGGACGCCCTGACCAGAAAACTTTGCTGCTGCAAGCCAAACAGGAAGGGAGATCCATCATGAGATAAGAGCAGTTGAGCTGGCTGTATTTTGCATCACCCATGTTTTATCCACTGCCATCGTTAACTTCAACTAAGACATGAGAGACTCTATAAGGCTGCTCTGAGTCTTCTGTTTTCTTGTAAAAATCTGAAGCTGGAAGCATGGGAAATGAGTGGAAATATGTGCCACTTTGTATTTCTTATTAATCAATAAACAGGGGTGTTTTCTAAAATTGCAATGGCCTGTCTTTAGAGTGGAAATTAGAGGAACAGTTCTGTTAATGCTAACTTGCAAGAGCAAGTCACATTAAAATGCTTTCCATCAGGATTTCATACTTTTGAGTTTTATACCAGGCAGTTCGACTTTCAAATAACCACCGCAGTGTATTTTCCCCCTTATTTCATACATTCCATGGCTGACTTTTGGACTCCCCAAGCGTGCATGGAGGGACTGTGTGGACATGCCACGAGAGAGCCTCAGCGCTATGATTCTTCTCTTCTTCCAGGAGCACGGAATAGCTCTGCATGGCTGTGTGAGCACAGTGAAGTGGGGTGGTGGCACAAGGTCTCCCATCACAGCCCCATAATCTCTCCTTATGTGCACATGTTGTTAGGATGTCAACCATTGACTTCAGTATGACTGAACTGCAAGTGATGCATTTAGGATTGGAATCTGTTGCATAACATATGCAGATGAGTACTGAATATTCTCTTAATGTGTATGCCTTATTTGAGTAAGTAGAGAAAACTGTGGGATGCCTTTATTCAATTAGTTCCTTTTAATTTTAAAAGGAGGAAACAAAATCACAGTATATCTCAATAAAGTTTGAAAACAAAAACTGTGCTCTTGGTTCCTCCTTTTAAAATTAAATGCAGTTCGCTCCACTTCAGGGATCTCCAGTGTGTAAGATCTTCCTTCTGCCAAGCAGATAATCAACACTGGCTGCCTGACATTTTGGGAAGGGGGAATTCCTAGGTCTCAGCCACCAAATAAATGATTGGGACAGACAAGTGAAACACAGCCTAAGCTGCTAGATGCAATGTTCCTCCTCCCTCTCCCCAGCAGTACCCTTCTGCCTGCACAGGGGTAGTTCCAGCAAAGTAGGTCTCTGCCTAGAAAGATGGCAACTGTCACACAAAGCAAAGTATTCTTTTAATGCTAGGTTTGCTTCCCATAACTAAGTGCAGTGTAGCTTGTGCATTGCTGGCTCCAGAAGTGACACAGTCGAGCACTTGCTGGCAGGACTGTCTCTTTCTAGCTTTTATTACATATTATTTATTTCTCATATTTCTATATTGCCTGATATATGCATCTCTAGATGGCGTACAAAATAAAAACATAACAAATGTAAAACAATAAAAACTTAAAATTCACAAAACAAAAAAATCAATCTCAAGAGAGAAAAGCACATTAAATAGTTTACAATTAATTTCAGTTAAAGGCCTGAGAAAGGCCTTGAGGGTATTTCTAAAAGCAAACAGAAAAGGAGATGCTTTTATTTCAACAGGGAGCATATTTGAAAGACCTGGAGAAGCCACAGAGAAGTCCTGGTCCTGAGTCACCACTAAATGAGCTGGCGGCAACCATAACCAAACTTCTCCAGATGATCTTAATAGGTGACAGGGTTCATGACAAAAAAGGTGCTCTCTTAAGTTCCCTGGACTCAAGCTGTTGAGGGATCTATAGATAATAACCAGAACTTTGTATTTCGCTTGGAAACATATTTGCAGCCAGGGCAGTTCTTTTAAAATTGGTGTTATAGGGTCCTTTTGGGTTGTCCCAGAGACAAGTCTGGCTACCACATTCTGGACCAATTTTAGTTTCCGGACTATGTACAAAGGCAGTCCCATGTAGGATGCATTACAGTAGTCAAGCCTAGAGGTTACCAGCATATGCACCACTGTTTTAAGCTTATTTACCTCCAGAAATGGATGTAGCTGACATATTAGCTGAAGTCGATAAAAAGCATTCCTGGCCACTGCCTCAACCTGAGAAATAAGAGAGAGTTTTGTATCCAGGAGCACTCCCAAGCTACATACGTGATGTTTTAGGGGGAGTGTAACTCCATCCAGAACAGGTAGAACTAAACCATCTCTTGGGTCCCAACCCCCCACAGGCAGTACATCCATCTTACTTGGATTCAGCTTCATTTTGTTGTTCCTCATCCAACCCATTACCGCCTCCAGGCAGGCATTTAGGGAAGTTGTGCCATTTGGTGATGAAGTTGATATGGAAAAATAGATCTGGGTGTCATCAGCATATTCCTAACACCCTACACCAAACCTCCTGATTATCTCTCCCAGCGATTTCATTTAGATGTTAAAGAGCATTGGAGACAGTATGGAGCCTTCTGGAATTCCATTCTTTGGCTCTCACTAAATTATATGGGGCCCGGGGCAAAATTAGCAATGAATTGATGTAGTTCCAAACCTGCTGGAACTAGAAGAGTCTCTGTTGCTATGCTGCAGTGTGAGGACCCCAGCAGGCGCAGAGTCTTATGCAACCATGCCCTAGCACCCTCACCTTCAGGCAGCCCCTCTTTCTGGGGTCCCAAGAACAGAGTCACTATTCCTGTACTCAGTTGTATGCAGTATAACATCTCTTACTCAAGTCCTGTTGCAGGGTGGAATCTAAAGCCGGGGGGGGGGGGATTCCTTTCCACACGTGGAAGGCATGTTCTTCAATGCTCTAGCACAAGATTTAAAAGGATTTCACTTGCACAATAACGTATGTAAATGAAAGCAAAAGTACTGCTGTAGACCTACCTACTGCAGCACTGCATGAACTCATGTGCTAGCCCTTGCACAAGCCTGTAATAACATTAGTGGCTATTTTCCTCACTCCATCTTTCATTCAAATCCATTATCTTTTTGTAACTTATAATTTTTAAAAAAACCTCAAAAGATAGAATACATGTAGCAAAGTCCTAATATGCAAATAAATATACTGACAAATTGAATTTTTTAAAAGAGAAAGAAAGCAGTTGTCTTGCCTGAGTGAACATGAAGAAGATGGAAAGCGAAAAGGATAGAAAAGTCTTGAATGGAAATCTCCTTTATGAAACAAAACCCACTCAAAAATCCTTTGTGAATTACCTGAGAAAAGGGGGTTAATGTGGCAGTTTTATCAGAAAAAACCCTAGGACTACAAAGGATGCATTGTATACAACACTTTTCCAGAACAGTCCAACTAAAACTAAGTGACTATTTTGGAGCAAGTGTGTTGTAATTTGTAAATTTCAGGATTTAATTAAAAGTATGCCTGAGAATTATCTATGTGTTACACAGATTATGATTCAGTTGCAGGTTTGGAGATTCCTTTGCACTATTTTGGCTAATACTTTCCCCCCAGTCTTAAATACCAGGAAGGACCTGAACATCTCATATTGTAGGAAGTAATACATGATATCAAGGTGAACTGTTAATGGTGGGATTGTCATTTTCTCTCTCTTCCATTTAGCAAGGCAATAAGAAGCAGTGTTTGGGAATGTGCATTTTATACTAAACCGTTACTCCCTGTTTATCATGTACCAGCCTTCTAAATATGATTTGTCCCCCCAGTCCATGGCCTTTAGCTGCTATTAAGTGTATAAAGCTTTCTTTGAAATAAATATAACTAAAATTTGCCTTTTCTGAATGATTATTATTTTAGCTTGAACTGTGTGTGTGTGTGTGTTTATTTATTTATTTATTTATATAAATCTAAATTCAGTAGTTGGTTAAATAAAATTTCAGATTAGCACTGTGCTAAAATGACTTCATAATATCTATCAAAGGGGGAAGTGATATACCAGCAGAGTGTCCAGGTCGTTAAATTTTATTCAAATTGGATGAAGTTACATATCTATAAGAAGTAACAGTTCAAATAATTGCCAGAAATTGTTACTTGACATTAAACAGTTGAGGATTTTTCTACTGTTTATGAACTGGGTGGCTTTTTCCTGCATTTGTATCTTAAGCACACATAATATGGATTTAAAGTATATTGTAGCCTAACAAATGTTACACTTTCAATTAATATTTTAATTAATGTACCATGTACCAAAAAAGAGGGGACCATAATCCATTCTTCATTTATTAACAATCCTAGAATTCAAGTTCTCTGTTAGGGGATAATTTTGCAAATGTAGCACCAGGAAGACAATTAAGTTGACTGGTCAAATAATTTCCATTAAGACATTGCAGATTGCACCAAACCATAGCTTGGAAATGAAACAATCATTAGAATTCCTTACACACAACAGACACACCTTGATAAAGAGCTGCTTTCACTCCCCATTTGCTCAGCACTCCTCTCCTTATGGTGCAGGGACACCTGAAAGTGCAGGAACGGCCAGAATTCTGCCTTGTGAATTCAACCATCCCACCAAACCATTGTTGGCACAAAAGCATGGTTTGCCATTCCGCTTCATGGCTTCTTATTATGGTTTGTTTGACTGTAAACAGTAACTTTATTAGCTGAGACCATGGTGAATCAGAATTAAGTTTTTCTTCACCCTGGTGTGGTGTCAGAGTGGAGCAGTTTGGATGCCTCCTGCTTCTACACCCTAGTCCAAATACTTGAACAAAATAAGAATGTTGCAACATGAGCAATCGCATACCTTTGTGACTGCATCATGGTGTCACTTGTTTGCAAGAGCAGAAATGAGGATTTGGATGCTTCTGCCCTTTCCCAGTTCATACCGAGGGCAATCTGTGTGTCCCAATCATGTAAGGTCACACATTCAAAGCAGCACATCCCCAAGAAGCCATGGTGTACATTGCATGCAAGAAGAGCTGGCTGCTGGTTTTGAGCCTTGTTTTCCTCATTTGGGCAGCGGTGTGGGACAGTTATTGTATGTAGTTCGCAGTGCTTACACGGACCGTCCATTTTGTGTGACTGAGTTGTTATGCCCATTTTAACATTGCTTCAGTGTTCCTACTTTGCACACTGAGCCACTGGCAAGCATCTGCCAAACATATTAACCTAGCCAGTTGCTGTATACTAAAATGTCACCTTAGTTTGGCACATCTTCATAAATAAACCTCATAAATTAAACCACTGTGTTCAGGATAAAATGTATCTGTAATGTATTACGTTAATACATTACAATGATATATAACGTGTTAAAGTACGTTATTGTAATTATTATTTCTGTTTCCCACATAAAGCAGATCTGTGAATACCCTTTAACAAATAACAGCGTGGTGAGCAACTTCTTTCATAAAGCTGCTTTTTTGTTGCTGCCCCCAGCTCTGTTTGAAGTCACTGCCAGTGCTAAAAACCCTGGATTCAGAGTACCACACCAGTTCAGCATGCTGGAGGGTGCCTTTTTGGAGGATGCCTTTCTGGAACAATAGCCCTCCATTTGATGTGTGGTAAAATATGTGGAACTGAGGGAAGGTTCCAGAGCTCTCTGTTAAGGCATGGGGGCAGGGGTCTTTCTGGTTTTAAAAAGAAAATAATACCAGTGGCTGAGCACAAGTCTCTGAGCTATCTTAAAGTAATTTAGTTTAGAATATTTATAATCTTTTCAACAAGAAGTTCCTGAAATATCTTTGGATATTGACTGAGGGGTTTTGAGAATTTTCCAAGTAGGTCTTTGAACCTACTGGGGGTAATGAACCTGGAATGTCTTTTTAAAAAATATCTGTTATTCACCTTCTTTAATCATAGGAAATGTATTTTTAATATATATTTTAAGTTTGACAAATACTCTTTGTATTGTAAGTCTTTCATTCTTGTTCCAGTGTAATACAAGCTCAAATAATTCCTTACAAATAAAGTAATTGTGAATGGGGGAAACCTAATAATTATTGTATCTGTTAAGAAAGGGCTAAAGAGGAAACAAAATATAATATTAACAAAGACTGCTGAAGACAACATAACAAATTAGTTCTTTTAACTGTACCAGCAGAAAAACAAATACTATTCTACTATTACTTCACCCAGTGAGTCCTACAACATAATGTGGTTGTCTTTCTCAGCTTTCTCAATAGATGGGTTTATTTATTTTTATTTTTTACATTTTATATCTTGCTCTTCCTCCAAGGAGCCCAGAGCGATGTACTACATACTTGGGTTTCTCCTCACAACAACCCTGTGAAGTAGGTTAGGCTGAGAGAGAAGTGACTGGCCCAGAGTCACCCAGCAAGTATCATGGCTGGATGGGGATTTGAACTCGGGTCTCCCCAGTCCTAGTCCAGCACTCTAACCACTACACCATGCTCACGCTGGCTCTCACTGCCTGCAATATGGTCTTCCCCACAAAATGTTGGCATATCTGAAGAATCAGAGAAAATCTCTGCTCTTTTCACGAAATAGAAATACCAAAACAGTTCCTTCAGAAGTATTGCTGTGATAATTAATCCAACAAGGTTTGTCTTTAGGGACTCCTTTGAAATCATGCTCATATTTGAAGGTGATTCTTGATAAGAAGGTTGTGCTTTCCCTCTCCTGGAGCTAGCTAACTATGGACTAGAATCTTCCTGTTTCCCAAGGGTTTTTACAATATTTGTCTATCATGATTTGTAAATTGTAAAAGATGTGGGAGTATAATTTAAAGAGTTTCCTGATACCCTGGGACCCTCCACATGACCCAGCTTTTATAGGTTGTTTAGAACGGCTGTGTGTTCTAGTGGCATTAACTCATTTGTGGTAGGGAAAGAACTACAAAGGTACTGCTAACTGTCTCCAGGCAAATAGGGCATTGCCATAACATTGCAGCGAAGTGGTTACTTAAACCCTAAATAAATACTTCTCGTAGTGAGCCAATGGTGTGCAACTGCACTTAAGGCAGAAACTCCAAGAGACATACTTATTATTGTCAAGCTGCGATGTTGGTCTGTGCTCCAGAATGTGATGAATGCTGTGCATTTGACAAAGTGGCAAAAGCTACTGCCAAATGCAGTGAATTCATAGTGGTGTTGTGTGTGTTTTTTAAATCTAGGGCAACATTTTTTTAAATACACTGCAAAAACATAAGGAAGACAAGAAGCACTCTCTGAGTGCTTCTTGGCTGGATGAGCTACTGGGGCCAGGTAAATACGCTTCTACGATCTTTCAGGACAACATATTATTGTACTGCCCAGGGACTTCTTTGTATGGGGTGGTATATAAATGTATTCAATAAATAAAGCGATTTCCACAGCAGGGAGAAATCCAGGGACAACAGATGACTACAAGCTTTTGCTTCTTTTAAACAAGAGAGCATAGGTATCTAACAATACCTTTGTAATATTTATTGTATTTACAAATAGACAAGCAGATTCTGTTGGCCACACCCTCTGGCCCCTGGCAAAGGCCTAGTTCCAGAGGAAATTGGGAGAAGAAGAGGCGGCTGACAGCAGAGTCAGCGGCCGAAAGGTGTTTGGAGAGTAGCTCTCATTCTCTCAGTAGCCTCTTCTTGCCACCACCAGTTAGTAAAGACCTGGAGGCAGACTTTTCCCAGGTGGAAGTGGGCAGAACAATAACACTGCTGTTCTCTCCTTGTTTTCAGAGTGCCAGCGGCAACCCTACACAAACACTATATAGTATAAGAATATTAAACCCTAGAATTTTCATTTGCATTTGCATATTACAGTGTACTGAGGAACCTAATGCCCAATGTGCAAGCATGATGTAATAGTAATAATAATAATAATAATGATGATGATAATAATAATAAAATAATTAATAAAGAATAATCGATTGTATTTGTTAGCTGCCCCATAACAAATTGTTCTCTGGGCAGCTCACAACACAGCATTAAAACATCAAGTAAGAACACGTCTCACATGAAATCACAACATACATACACACACCCCAAAATGCAATACAATTTTTAAAAACTTTTTTAAAGTTTAAAAAATCAAAATTTAAAAGGCCTGAGTGAACAAAAAGGTCTTTACTTGGCATCTAAAAGAACAAAATGATGAAGCCAGGTGAACCTCACTAGAGACGCTATTCCATAAATGGAATATGTAATGAAGTTAATCACAATTTCCATTTCTCATTACTTCAGCTTCTTACGTTCTACAGAATTAGGAAGACAACAAGGAAAGGTGATACCTTTTACAGGACTGACTACTGTTTAAGATGATGTTGCATGCAAGCTGCACATTGATTCTTATCCTTTGAGGATCTCCTTAAGTGGATCAGGGCCAGAGACTATTAGTTGTTATGCATAATTGTCTTGCTCAGATGACTGCGGCTGCTCAAACCATAGAGAAACAGAAGCAATGGTTGCAAAACACAGCAAGTAAGAATATAATAACCAAACAATATGTCACTTGTGCATCAGCCAATCTTTCCTTTTCCTGAGAATTGAATACAAAGCACCCTAATTCCTACAGGTGACTTTGTATGTCCATCTTTCTTCCTTAATATTCTCTAAAATCAAATTTAATACTTTTCTTCAGATGAAATTATTCCCATTCAGTTAAGATGTTGAAGGAAAAAATTACATTGTAACATTAAAGGCTGACAATTGTTTTAAACACTTGCCAACACAGCTGAAAGTAATCATTAATGTATAGGAAACACAGACTTAACTTCCCACGCTCTCCAGAGTTGTGTGTGTGTGTGGTTTTGTATTGTGTGTGTGTTTTGTTTTTTTAACAGCTTGCATCTGGATGGATGGATCATTTCGATACAGTACAGCAAGCACAGTGGGGCAAAGGGTGGTGGCATGAAAGCAGATTGTCTCTGTGTGCAGATTTTTATATTCTCATTTAAGAATATGAATTTGATCTGGTTCAGTTTGAAGTCCCTTTCATTTTCTGGCTCCTTTTGAAATAAGAATTGTGTTGCCAGCTCATGTGTTAACTAAAACACAGCTTGCAGTTGTTTTGTCAAAACCACACAAAGAATATTTTCATGAATAAAGGAATTCCCTTTTTTTCACCCAGTTGGTCTCTGACATTTAATGTTATGACTAGATAGTATGAAGCAACTTTTCACATCCCATAAACACTGCATATTTAAAATAATAATTATAATAATTATAAATAAATAAATAAATAAATAGTGTCCTTTAATTCAAAGCTCTGCAACACCACATGTCCAGATTATCAAACCAAATTCCGATAAGGCTGAGGTTTAGAGTGGAGGAATTGTTTTCAACTGGGGAACCTATTGCTACCTCATGCCGAGTTGGCAAACAGTTGTGGCTGGCGTGTGGTTTTCCTTAAATAAAGAGGAGGGTGAATAATGCGGAGTCAGATGAGAACATCAAGGCATAGAGACATTCTCACAAGTATGATGATTCTGGGAAGACTCATCATGCAGACATATTCTTGCAACGCAGTTCGTCATGTAATACAGAGGAAGTCTAGGACTTTCTCTGCACAAAAGAATCTAAATACCACCACTAGATTGCAGAAAGAGTTTATATTAATCAACAACCTTGAGGCATCTTAGCGTACAATTGCAGGACATTTTTTGCCCATACTACTTTTCTTTTCAGCTCTAAAACTTTTCTGTGTGGGTAGGAAGGAAATTGGTAGATGAGAATTGGTGGATGTTCAACGAAGCAGAATATTTAATCATACTTCAGAACTGATAAGAGGAGGAAAAGGAAGATATATAGCCATAAAGGAAATGGAGAATAATGGAAGAATATATGATTCATCTATTGAATACAACAAAAAGTTGTCTTGTAAGTTGAACAAGGGTAGTATGAAGATTTAGTGCTGTTACTCACAGGGTTGAGTGAGTTTGAGCTTTTTAATTCATGCCAGTTCAGGAAAGAGATCCACGTGGTACAAGTCTTTTGTGTGAGAGGAAATGACTCTGATGTCAGGACTTGTAAAAGTCATTCTTTCTTTCCATTTCCAGTTCCCAAAAGAACTTCAGTCTGGATTCTAACTTTCTCTTCATAAATGTACATCCTGTCCATGAAATGGGCTTCCCTTTCTCCTCGTTCCTTCACAGAATCATAGAATTTTAGATTTGTAAGGAACCTAGTCCATCCCCCTGCTCAGTGCAGGAGACTGACAGCATCCCTAGTAGACACCTGTCCACCCTCCATTTTAAAACATCTAGAGAAGGAGAACCCACCACTGCACAAGGCAGGTGGTTCCACTGTAGAAGATCACTAACAGTTAGGAAATCTTTCCTAACGTCAGGCCTAAATCTGTTTTCTTGTGATCTCAAGCCATTGATTCTAGTCCTGCCTTCTGGAGCAGCTGAGAACCCATCTGCTTCTTCATCACAACCACCCTTCTAATATTTGAAACGGGCTATAATATGTTCTCTAGGTTAAATATACCCAGCTTCTTCCTCATATGCCTTAGTCTCACAGTCATATGGTTAGACCACCCTAATCTCATCTGACCTAATGTGACCTGAAACTCATGTGATACTCATGTAGCACGAGTGTCACAGGGGCCTGAGTTCCATAACTGACCGTTGTGCCCCCTTTTGGTGCCATAGGTGCTGCTGAATTTTTTTCAGGCAGCTTTTAATTTGTTGGTGACTCCTGCCACCACCAGGTACCTGCATGCCTCCTTGCCTCCCTCTGTCCTCCTATGAGCTGGCAAAGAGCTGGTGCACATCTGCACTCCCTCATTGGTGCTGCCAAAGCTGATAAGGGCTAATGAAATCACAACTCAACAACATACACTGGGTGGGTAAGTCACTAGCTCCTGTTAGCTTTGTCAATACTGACGAGGGCAAGCAAATGGTTCCCCTGACCCACACCCTATGCATGCCAGATTTTTGCCAGTCCCAGGGAGGGAGGGAAGCAGGGAGGGAGGCATGTGGACAACAGTGGCAGCAGGTGGTGGCAGGAGCCATCAATAATAATAATAATAATAATAACAACAACAACAACAATAATAATAATAATAAATAAATAAATATAATTAATAATATGATGATGAATATTTATATACCACTTTGCAACTAAAGTTCCCAAAGTGGTTTATATAGAAATAAATTAATTAAATAAATAAAATGGCTCCTGGTCCCCAAAGGGCTCAAAATTGAACAAATAAACCTAAAACAGATACCTGCGACAGCCACTGGAAGGATGCTGTGCTGGGGATAGATAAGGCCAGTTGCTTTCTTCACCTACTAAATAAAGATAATCACCACTTTTAAAAGGTGCTTCTTTGCTCAATTGACAGGGGTCTGCTAATAATAATTTTAAAATTCCCTCACAAGCCCTGGTGCCAATCACAGCCAGCACTCTCTTCAGCAGCACCAGCTCCCTTCAGCAGCCCATATGGACCGAACACAGTGTCTCAATGGTAGCTACACCCCTGGCCCCAGATGAGGGTTAAACCCCTCATAATTTGGGCTGCCGTCCTTGAACCTCTTCTAGCAGTGCCAGAACTAGACACAGCCTTCCAAATTAGTTCTGTCCAGCACAGAATAAACTATTACTTCTCATGATGGAGACATGACATCTCTGTTAATATAGCCCCTGAGCATGCATTCGCCTTTTTACCAGCTGCATTGCACTGCTGGCTCATGTTCAACTTTTTGTTGAGGAAGTCACCTATATCTTTTTCACATGCTGTGTCAAGTCTCCTGTGGTCATCCAGTGTAGGCCAATGAGTATGCATGTGTAAATGGAAGTGCCCATTCCCAGTTTCTATCTTTCTCTTGCCTTTCCTTATCCTAAGCAGCTGAGCACAACAGCACAAGCACAAACAAGTTTCCCTGCCCACCTCCTCCCTTCTGCAGTTCCATGAGTCTTCCTGAAAGGTGCCCTTGAGGGCTGGGGAGGGACACTTGGCAGTGCTGTGGAAGGCAGCCAAGGTATGTGTGCAGCAGTGAGAAGGGGCAGTTCCTTGAAACTGGGTGCAGCTACTTCTGTAAGCAGAGAAAAGATTCTTGTCCTCCGTTTCTGGGGATTCTCCCCTCCCACTACATTTCCCCAGGCTACTTCCCATATTGTTCCCAAGAAACCCATGATGACCCTCCCTCAGCAGTTTTTTTTAAGGGGGGTCTAGAGAGCCATAGGCATGGGGGGGCAAGGGGCAGTTGCACCCCTGGGTTGAGCAGACCTATTTAATTCAATGGGGCTTACTCCCAGATAAGTGGATATAGGGTTGCAGGCTTTGTCCCCTCCCTGGTCTTGCAGACACCCATGTTGCTGTAGGGAGGAGAAGGCAGGAAAAATAATGTGTGCTACGCTGGTCTGTGACCGTAATAAAGATTGATTTGATTTGATTTGATGATGTGTGCTCATGTTATTGCATTTATGCTACCTAGGATGCACACCTTTGAATTATGTAGGCAAAATGGGTTATTTGTTTGTTTGTTTTAATTCATTACATTTATAAACCACCCCATCTGAAGGCTTTGTGCGGTGTACAACAAGCTTAAAAAGACACAAAAACACACACCATTTAAAACATAGTGCTCAAAACAATATAAAAACAATTAAAACCATTTAAAACCAATTAAAATACTTTTTTAAAATTAAAAATCTTGGAAGGCTAGGCCAAACAGTAGGTTTGTAGGGCTTTCTTAAAGTCCAACAGCGAACCTAGACTGTGGATAGCTGCCGGAGTGCATTCCATAGGCCAGGAGCAGCTACAGAAAAGGCCTGGTTCTGAGTTGCCACCAGACATACTGTTGGTAACTGGAGACAGACCTCTCCAGATGACCTCAATGTGTGATGGGGAACATACAGAAGAAAGTGCACTCGAAGGTAGCTGTTCAGGGCTTTAAAGGTAATAACCAACACTTTGTATTTTGCCCAGAAACAGATCGGCAGCCAGCACAACTGTTTTAAAACAGGCATAATATGGTCTCTCCGAGTTACCCAGAGACCAGTTTGGCTGCCACATTTTGAACTAACTCACGTTTCCGCACTACATACAAAGGCAGCCCCAAATACAGCATTATGTTGTTTCTGTTTTCCTGCTGTAATTTATTGGATGGGGTTTGGGTTCTTTTCATGATTTTTGTAAAAGCACAGTTTACGAAATACATAAACCATTAATTCTGGGGAAGTACTTGATGAAGTAATTCTTATACATTCCTATAGGCCAAATGAAACCCTTAAGCAACTTTAGTATTAGACAATATGCAGCTCCACCTACACTGAAAAGAAAACTCTGTAAACACCTAATCCTCGTGGCAGCAACTCAGGAATGGAAAGATCAGAGCTCCCTCAGCATCCTGCTTTTTCCAAAAGAACAATGCATTGCTAAAGGCTTGTTTCTGGGCATTTGGACATGGGAAGCGTAGGTATGCCCAATTTATGCTCCATTCAAGTTAGATCATCCAAAAGGGATGTTAGGAGATGGAAGAGCTCACAAGTGCTTTATACTTCAAAAGATTCGGGAAAGGAGAAGTCCAGAGGCTCAAGGTTTTTCTTCTCCCCCTTTTAATGTACAAACTGACTCTAAGATAAGGGCTAGAATATTGAAATAATTGTTCTGTTGACCTTTGCAAATAAAAAATGTTATAGGTAGTGTGAAAGTTGTGACTGTGAATGTGAAGTGAATATTAACCTAGAATTAAATTAAAAACATGAGCCCTTTTTGCAAAAGAGCACATTTTAAATTTTGATTTGCAGTTTTGATGTCTTCACTGTTTTGTTGTTTGTTTCCGTATGTCTAAGTGCCATTTTGGAAAGGCAACCAACCAGGGTAATACAGTACTTGCATTCTACAAGAAATACAGAAAATGAAATCCTTCATCGCTAATTTAGGAAGAAAACTAGATATTCTGCATGTTCTGATCAAACTTTGGGAGCTCCATTTTCTCTGGAACCATGGTGTGGTAAAGGTAAAGTGTGCTGTCAAGTCAATTTCAACTTCTGGCACCCACAGAGCCCTGTGGTTTTCTTTGGTAGAATACAGAAGGGTTTACCATTGTCTCCTCCCGCACAGTATGAGATGACCTGTAGTTTGGTCCACAGTCTTAACTATTGAAAGCAACTGGGAGTCACAACTCAAACTGCCCAGAAAACTTGCGTTTTGGGCGGTATAGAAATGTAATAAATAAATAACATTAAATAAAATAGTCCCATAGATTTTAATGAGATTGTCACAACAACTTTAGCTGGATTAGGACCTCTCTTTTCATTACTAGAGCTTGCAGATCATCTCGTAAAGGCCAAGTTGAAGACAGATCATCCTGGAGAGAATCTATCTATGTGGTCGCTAAGAGTAGTAGACACCGACTTGACGGCACTTAATCAAACAAACAAACAAACAAACAATTTTAAACAAAGCCCAATGATGGTCACAATCCAGCCGAAATTACACACTTGCATGTCCCATTGGTTTCAATGGGAGACAAGTATGTGTATAGATCTCTCTCTCTCTCAGTTAAATGAATGAGATGGGGGAAATGATTAACTCTGTCTCATTTATGTCCTACTAGTATTTTTAAGCCCGTTATGATAACGGGCGCTAGCTTTCTATCCCGTCTTTTCTGTCTCTCTCTCTCTCTTTCTGTCTCTTTTTTCCCCCCTTGTCCCCTCTCTCTTTTTGTTTTTGTTTTGTTGTTGTCTCTGTTTTTGTTCTTCCTTATTTTGCTTTTACTTTTTTTTGGGGGGGGTGGATGAATAACGGCCAAAATGGCCCATGAGAAGGTGGCCGCCCCCGCCTATCGCCCTCCCGCGCACCCAGCTGCCGGAGCCCACCTTACCCGCTCCAGCCCGAAGGAGAAGAGAGGAACTCGGGAACAGAGCTACTCTCTGTGTTAAGCTGCTGCCCACACTGTCGCAATGGACGCAATAGGCGTCTTTGCGTCCATAGCGGCAGTTTGAGCAGTGACTTAGCACAGAGAGGAGCTCTGCTGTTTTCCCTCGGGCTGGAGCGGGTAAGGTGGTCTTCGACAGCTGGGAGGGCGATAGGCGGGGGCGGCAACCTTCTCATGGGCCATTTTGGCCCTTAATCTTTTGGGGGGGGAGCGGGGAAGGTGATTTTGGGCAGCTGGGAGGGCGGGTGAGCAGGCGGCGGCGGCTGTGAGCGGGCGGGGTCCTCATTGGCGGCTTCGCCACCACCTCGCCAAGCTTCATTTTGGGCAGCTGGGAGGGCGGGTGAGCAGGCGGGGGCGACGGCTGTGAGCGGGCGGGGGCCTCGTTGGCGGCTTCGCCGCCACCTCGCCCAGCTTCCCTGTCCCCCGTCTTGGTCTTCCCCCGTCGCCATTGCCCTCGCCTTTTTCAGGGCGGCCGCTTCTGGTTGCCTCGGCCTCCTCTTGCCGTGCCTCAGCTCATGGCCGAGGCGGCGGCTCCGCCGCCGCCTTGGCCACTTTCCCCCGCCGCCACACACCGGCTAATGGCCGCCCGTGGCTGTGGGACACTGGTGTCTGAGGTCCTGTGTCCCTTGGGCTCTTCTGGGCCTGCGCTTTGCGCAGGCCCAGAACAACCCAGGGAGGCAGGGACGCAGATCCCCAACGTTCCAAAGCCACGGCCACTCACTTAGCCTTTTATTATATAGGATTATTATTATCATTTTAAAGCCCACACTAATCAGAAGCATCATGTTTCTTTCCCAAGAAGTGATTATAGAATTAGGAGACATACTTCAAGTTGCCTCTCCGTATGCAGGTTTGTGGAGGTGGAAAGAACCCAACCAGAAACAAGAGACAGGATTAACAGGAATTAACCCTGGAACGGGTGTTTGTGTGTGTTGAAAAAGGGTGGGAGATCTGGAAAAATGAATCATAATTATGACTAAGAGAAACTGAATTACTTAATTATAACATTCAAATGATCAATGACCCTTCACTTAGTGTGCTAAAAGAACTTCACTTTTAAATAGTAGGAAGTAACACCTTACAGCAAGTACATCATTGCTCCCCGAAACCTAGTGTTATACTTAGTCAAGTACTGTTGCTACTATTTCATGTGTATGGTTATGTATTTAGATCCACCAACTGCTACACACAAACCAGAGAGGACACTGTCAATTCACAGAAGGGATTAAGATCTATGTTAGGTTGGCAGGAAAGATGGGAAGTACCGGCATCTGGAATGGGGAGCAAGAGGGGACAAACCCCCCCCCCCGATTGAACCAGTCCAATTTAATTCAATGGGGCATACTCCCAGGTAAGTGGGTATAGGATTGCATGCTTTGCCCCCACCCTGAAAATACTGGGGATGCCCATGAATGGGAGAAGTCAAAGCTTGTCTTAATAGAGACAGAGAAGGGGAAGATTTCATGGCAATGGAGGTGTACATAAGGGAAGGAGGGTTGCCATAGAAAGGCTTGTAAAAGACCAAAAGCAGGAACAAAATACATATTTAATGTAATGTGCAGTTGGGTTCTAACTTCAGTTGAATCTGAGAATGGTGTTTAAGGAAGTAAAGAGTTTGAGAAGCAGAGAGAAGGAATCTTTTCTAGGCATGTGAATAATCAGGGCACAGAGATGGGTATGGAAGGAAGAGACCAAAATGGGGGCAATGGCATCTGGGGGGAACAAATGGAGAGATTGAAAGGAGACTGAGCAGGCCGAGACATTAAAAGGTAGTCTAGTGAATGGTCTTCCATGAAGCGGGGTGAGTGGTTGCCTCCAGCACAGGCACAAGGATGGATGCAGGGGATGCAAGCGCTGGCGTCCTTCCTCCAAGAGAGCCATCCCACAGGCCGTTTTTGCCACCCGCTGCCATCCCCCTGCCTCACTCCACTTGGGCATACTGTTCATTTTCTCCTCCTTGGCTCACTGGGGTGTGCCTCCTTTCCACTTTCCACATGAGCTAGGAACTCCCTTGCCACCACTGCCTGGCTTGGTAGTGGCATAATTTGGAGGTGCTCATATGCCACTGCCACAGCAGCATGGCCCGAGAATGCTGAGCACCTGCTTGTAGATTAATGCTGGTGGCGGTATCCAATTGCCCTTTGGCTCGGGCAGCAAAATGTCTTGGACTGCCCCCGTTAACGGTAAAAGGTATTTGGTCCCCATGAATAGATTGTTACATGTAGCTTAACGGTATTTCCATCTTGATAGGTCTGTGTTCAGAGATACAGACATGAGCGCACACATGCATGAACACACGTTTATCTGAGAAGCAAAATGTACCTTCTTGTCCCACTTCCAATAAAGTTTCTACCCCTCTGTTATTGTCTTTCCTCCTCTTTCCGCCTTCCTGACCTTAGACTCAATTTCTTGGTTAAATGACATTAGACTCCACTTCTTGGACCCCTGCTAACTTGGCAAAGAGGCACCTTTTAACGCGGTGATTCTCTTTGTTTAGCAGGGGGAGAGTAACAGACCCTATCCAGCACCAGCACAGTACCTCCAGTGACTATTGCTGGTGTCAATCTTATGTTTCTTTTTAGATTGTGAGCCCTTTGGGGACAGGGATCCATCTTATTTATTTATTATTTTTCTGTGTAAACCGCTCTGAACCATTTTTGGAAAGGCAGTATAGAAATCAAATAAATAAATAAATAAATAAATAAATAAATAAATAAATAAATAAATAAATGTATATACATGTGTTGTAAGTATTTGTGGGGGGAAATATTGTTATTGGGAAACCAAAAGATAAGGACTAGAAACTTGAAATTGGCAGACAATGGTAATGAGATGATTGTGGCAAAGAGAAAAGATGAGGAGAGTCATTCTGCAGAGAGTAAGAAATAGGAGTTTAACCAGATTCCTAACTAATGGGTTTAACAGCCCAATCCCAGCACTTGTTTTCCAGAAGAAAGGGTGAGGGTGCTAGGGGTGGGGTGTAATGGCCATTAGGCCAGAAGGCTGTCATAACTGCATTGTGCTGCACTGAAATTGTGAGTGAGTCTTGGATAGAAGTACAATAAGACAGGAGATCTATCTATGTGGTCCCTAAAAATCAACACTTGACGGCAATCAATCAATCAATCAATCAATCAATCAATCAATCAATCAATCAATCAATCAAGACAGGAGATCTTATGCCACAGGAGAAGGATACCAAAAAGAACAGAAGTTTTTTTGGGGGGTGGGAGTTGGTGTAAGGGCACAATCAAGTATCAACATTAGTGATGTTGATTCTGGCTTGTTCCTAAGAGGGACAGATACCTCAATGTTTGTCTTGTCTTGCTTTTTGTCCTTCAAGCTGTCGTCATAATTTGGGGGTCCATGTTGGCCACTGAGTACTGAATAATCAGAACTCCTCTAACAAGAGTCCTTGCATCTTTATACAAGGCCAGGAAAAAAACCAAGTCCTTTTGGCCCTGAGCATATAGACACCACTTTTACAAGTTAAAACGTTTAGAACAATCACTGTAAAATCTTGACACATTTCAGCCCAAGCTCTTTATTTTGGTTCTCAGCTAATAGGTGATTGAACTATTTGGAAAAGAGCCAGAGGAATCCACTGGTCAGAGTTGTTAGATAGCTTGGATGGGAGATTTCTTTAGCTACCCCAGTGTCAACAGAAGTGCACAGGTAAAGAGAGCACAGCTAATTGATATGGTCTGGAGACATGGAGTTAAAGTTCTAAATAAAGTAGTTTATTTAGAAAATCCATCGGGGAAATAGATCAGGCCTATGAGAGTAGCTGGTTGCTCCAAACAGGAAGAAGGGAAGGGAGAAGACAAAAGTCTCTCTTTCCAGGTGAGAGAAAGAAACCTGAGACTATCAGGCCAACAAAGAGGAATCAGATTGCAGAGAAAACATGATCAGAGAGGGAATGCCCTTACTGGCTGTCTCTACTCCTAATGGCCCTAGTCGGCAATAGGGTTGTTGGTGCTAAGTTGATGCCATTAGGAGCTGCATCTGGGTGTACCAAGGCTGGAGTGGGCTCAGAGACAATATTTTAACATGGGCTCCTCGCTGCCTTCCTCTCCTTCTCCTGGACCCATGACTCTGCTGCTGAAGAACATTAAGGACACATGTAATATAGTGTCGCAGGTTAACAGAGGACAGGAGACTACAGTCACAAGGTGTAAACAACAGCAAAACCAAACAATACAACAGTATCAGCTTTGTAAAATACAAGGGGGCAATTCATGCCAAGTTCTCCTCCCCTTCAGTGGGTTCCAAAGGAAGCTTCTGTTCCAAGCTTAACAATTGTCAGGGCTGTAACATGGTGGAATTTAAAAGAAAAAACAACACCAATATTTTTCATTTGGAAAAGGCAGGTCCAGGTGAACCAGGAGAACTTGTTTAGTTGAAAAAAATTGAATATATTTTCAACAACCACAATCAATGAACCAAACAATAAACCTCCTGCCACCACTAGGGATGTGCACAGAACTGCCGTTGCATGCACAATGTGCGCGTGCCCATGCATGGCATGTGCAGGTGCATTGGATACGTCCGGATGTATCCAGTAAATGGGGGCAATGGGGTGGCAGGAAGGTACACTGCCACCCCAATGTACTTTGGAAAAAAGGAGCACCGGTGGGGGAAGAGAGGAGGGATGGGTAAGTGCATCCTCCCCCACTCTTAAAGCAGCACATGCACACCACCATCGAACCACTATCACCTGGTTCTGTGCACATCCATAGCCACCACCGCCTCTTTCCTTTCCACAGAGAGGAAAATAACTCATTGCAAGTTCCTAAGGAAAGATAGAGCACACGAGTCAGGACTTAGAGGAAAGAACCCAATCATTTAAAATCATTTTTTACAAGTTAACAATAGTTCAGGCACAAACAAGGGCTTGGCAGTCAGGAAACACAGACACATAAAGGAAGGCTTTCAATTGGAGATAGAATAGCTCTCTCTCTCTCTCTCTCTCTCTCTCTCTCTCTCTCTCTCTCTCTCTCTCTCTCTCTCTCACACACACACACACACACACACACACACACACACACACACACACACCACTCACTCCATAAATGTGGGAAGCGTCAGGGGGACAAATCACACACACAAAAACCACAGATAAGAGTGGTTTGTTTGACTTTCCTTTCTACTTGAACAACTAGCTCCCAGCTCCATCCTCGGTTCAGCAACTGCATTCAGTTGCCGAGTGGGAGAGGAGCTCAAGACAAGGAGGAGCAATCAGAGATGGCTACTGCTGGGGAAAGACAGGGCTGCTTTAAGCCTTTCCTTTCTCTGCTGTGGCAGCTGCTCTCCTCCTGACTGACAAAAGAGAAATCAAGAGTCACAGAGAATCTGCTTGCGGGGACTGCAGCTCAGCTGGAGGGAAAGAGAAACGTTTGAGGTGGGAAGGCTCATTATTGCCCACACTCCTGGCTACAGGACTAGAGAGAGGTCAAGGACTGGCCTTGGGGGGCCCCTCAGAGGGTGTGGGCCAGGAGATATTTTTCTCTCATTGTCTTATTGATGGTATACGCCTCTCCAACAAGAGTATGGCAGTAGGACAAGGAGACAAAAAGTATTGTGTTGTAATGGCAGCAGAATAATCCAAGACACGTTTGTGGTAAACCAAGACTATGTATTCAGTACAAAACTCTGTGGAAGAATCCAGGACAGAAACTCATTCTGATGCAATAGAAGTAGATTATATGTGTGAGAAGTATCCCCATGTTTTGTTTTGTTTTTGTTTTTATTATTATTATATTATTATTATTTCTTGTTTGCATAGTGAAACAGGTGTTATTGACTTGTTTGTTTTATCCAGACATCAAGTCCTTTCCAAGGACCTGGGATGCCAGCATTTTGTTATCAATATTGTTGTTGTTACAGGTATCGCCGCAAAATGTAGGCTGTTCCCAGTAAAGTTGTTTTTGTAGTTGTTAATAATAATAATAATAATAATAATAATAATAATAATAATAATAATGTAGTGAGGCACTACCTTGGAGTGGTTGTGGGGCTTGCATGCTCTGAGGAAGGTGAGAGCTATGCCAGAGGTCCAACCATACTGGACAGGTCTCACCAGAGGAGCCTGAGTGTGCCTCTCCCATCAAGTGTGCCTCTCCCATCAACAATATGGTGAGATGTAACTTTAATAAATCTATACCAGATCGGTCGTTGCCCAGGTCAACAAGGACCACGCCAGGTGCTGGAGTCCCTGGACATCTGGTGGCAAGTGGGCTACAGGACTCAGGATCTTTAGTTGAGCAACCAGGGCTGGAGACTGCAGGGTTACTGGAAAAAACGTTGCTTAACCAGAAAAAATATACAAAAAAATGCCAACAAGGAAATAATGATCTGCTATTACAAGTCTAGTCCAACTAGAAGAGGTTATTTTAAAAGAATGTACCAAATTTGGAAAGAGAAGCATCCAGATACAGAAATAACAGAACAAAGGCTAGCAGACCAGAGAAGATTCATAATAAGAAATAAAATATTCACAGGAGTTGAGCTGGAAGAACTGCAAAGAGCAACACAGGCTCAAGATATGGAAGAAGAATTACCACCAACTGAAGCAGTTGCTCAGGCGCAGGTGGAGGAGGTGTTGGAAATAGAGGATGCCACTACTGCTGAACTGTTTCAAAATCAAAACCAGGCAACCTCCCCTTTGCCTTCACCTCAAAAACCTGAATGCTGTTTAAAAGAAAAGCAACAAGAACTAAAGCAAAAAATAACTGAGCACATGAACCAAACAACCACCAGGGTTCGACTTCCCGCTCTAAAAACAGTTGCCATAAACCAACTTGCTCAGGCATTAAAAGATGTCAATGCTGCACTTGCAGAAATAACAACCAAGAATTTGCAAGAAACAAACCAACTAATGTACAGTGCAGCAACAATAATAACACAAGAGCTCGGATATAAGATCAGTGGACCTGTAAAAAAGGAAAGTAGTACATCACCTAAATGGAAGATTAGATTAGAAAATAAAATCTCCAGGCTTAGATCAGATGCTAGTAAATAGAAAGATATGAAAGACAAGAAGCTGAAGAATGAAAACACCAAACAGTATCTGATCCAAAAATACCACCTAGATCCAAGGAAAATTAGAGAAGTCCTGGAAATAAAAAAGCAGCAAATAACAGCAGTGTCAAAGAAGATTAGCAGATATGAAGCCAAAACTACACAACACAGGCAGAATCTCCAATTCCGGTCGAGGTTTCTACCAAAGCATAGAAGGAGAAACTGCAAGAAAACTAGAAACACCAAATAAAGAAGAAACAGTGCAATTCTGGGGGAAATTATGGGACAATCCAATAGATTATAATAAAAAAGCAGGCTGGATGAAAGAGGTCAAAAAATGTAACCAACAAATGCAAGATCTAATAATAACACCAGAATTAATAAGTGAAAGAGTAAAGAAAATGAAAAATTGGACTGCTCCAGGTGACGATGAACTGCATGGCTTTTGGCTTAAACACCTAACAAGCCTCCATAAACAACTATCAAAACAGTTCTTCAATCACATTTTGCAAGGAGGTGATATTGAACAATGGCTAACAACTGGGAAAACTCATCTCATCATGAAAGACAAAAGGTGCAGTTCCAAGTAATTATAGACCGATAACCTGCCTGCCAACCATGTTCAAATTATTAACTGGAATAATAGCAGATGAAGTCATGCAACACTTATTAACTAATAAGCAGATTCCAGTTGAACAGAAAGGAAATTGCCTGAACACCAGAGGCACAAAAGACCAGCTGCTGATTGACAAAATGATTTTAGAAAATTGCAAGAGAAGAAAAACCAATTTAAGTGTTGCATGGATTGACTACAAGAAAGCCTTCGACTCATTGCCTCACACATGGATACTAAAATGTTTAGAAACAACTGGTGTCAGCAAAAACATTCAGATATTTATTAAAAAAGCAATGAGCATGTGGAGTACACAGTTAACAATCAATGGCGAGGCACTTGGACAGATTAGCAGTAGAAGAGGTATTTTCCAAGGGGACTCACTATCCCCTCTGTTGTTTGTAATCGCCATGACTCCACCTTCACAAATACTAAACATCTAAAACATCAAGTCAAATCAACCATCTGCTGTACATGGACGATCTGAAGTTGTATGGAAAGTCCCAGTCAAAAATCGAATCACTGCTAAACACTGTCCGTATATTCAGTAGCGATATAGCAATGGAGTTTGGACTAGACAAGTGTGCTGCATTAATAATGAACAGAGGGAAAATAACAAAAACAGAAGGAATAGAACTGCCCAATGGAACCAACATTAAGAACTTGGAAGAGAAAAAACATTACAAATACTTGGGCATTCTCCAGGCTGATAACATCGCACACACTGAAGTTAAAAGAAAAATTGGAAGTGAAGACATCAGGAGAGTTAGAAAAATCCTGAAGTCCAAACTCAATGGCGGGAACACCATACAAGCCATAAACACCTGGGCTATACCTGTGATCAGATGCACTGCAGGAATAATAGACTGGACCCAGGCAGAGCTAGAGACGCTAGATCGTAAGACCAGGAAAATCATGACTAGCAATCCTGCTCTGCACCCCCGCAGTGATGTAGATAGGCTATACCTCCCTTGCAGCTCAGGTGGAAGAGGAATGCTGCAAGTCCATCAAACAGTAGAGGAGGAGAAAAGAGGCCTTGAAGAATATATCAAGGACAGTGAAGAAGATGCACTTCAAATGGTCAATAACGAGAAACTATTCAGTACCAATGAAAGAAAGCAGGCCTACAAAAAAGAACAAGTCAAGAACCGAGCAGAAAAATGGAAAAAGAAGCCCCTTCATGGTCAATATTTGCACAATATAAGTGGAAAATCAGACATCACCAAGACCTGGCAATGGCTTAAGAATGGCAACTTGAAGAAAGAAACAGAGGGTTTAATACTGGCTGCACAAGAACAGGCACTAAGAACAAATGCAATAAGAGCAAAAGTCAAAAAATCCACAACAAAGAGCAAGTGCCGCCTTTGTAAAGAAGTAGATGAAACAGTGGATCACCTAATCAGCTGTTGTCAAAAGATCGCACAGACTAACTACAAACAAAGGCATGACAAGGTAGCAGGGATGATACACTGGAACATCTGCAAAAAATACAAGCTACCTGTAGCCAAACATTGGTGGGACCACAAAATTAAAAAAGTTGTAGAAAATGAAGATGTAAAAATATTATGGGACTTCCGACTACAAACAGACAAACATCTGCCACACAATACACCAGATATAACTGTAGTCGAGAAGAAAGAAAAACAAGTTAAAATAATCGATATAGCAATACCAGGGGATAGCAGAATAGAAGAAAACGAAATAGAAAAAATCACCAAATACAAAGATCTACAAATTGAAATTGAATGGCTGTGGCAGAAAAAGACCAAAGTAATCCCAGTGGTAGTTGGCACCCTAGGTGCAATTCCAAAACAACCTGAAGAGCACCTCAGCACCATAGGGACCACAGAAATCACCATCAACCAATTACAAAAAGCAACTTGACTGGGAACAGCCTACTGTATATACTCGAGTATAAGCCGAATTTTTCAGCACCCAAAATGTGCTGAAAAAATCAGCCTCGGCTTATACTCGAGTCATCTATCTGCCCGTGCTAAAATGTCCCCCTGTAATAAAGTACATACTGGTCACAATATACCCCACTGATGTCTCAATTAATGTAATTTTATTGGCATTTATTTTGATTATTGTAACTCGGCACTAGCTGCTGCATTTCCCACCCTAGGCTTATACTCGAGTCAATCAGTTTTTGGGTTTCTTAGGTAAAATTAGGTACCTCGGCTTATATTTGGATCGGCTTATACTCGAGTATATATGGTATATTCTGCGACAATATCTATAATAACAGCAACAACATTGATAATAAAATTCAGCCATCCCAGGTCCTTGGGAAGGACTCGATGTCTGGATAAAACAAACCAGTCAATAACACCTGTTTGACTGTGTAAATAAATAAATAAATAAATAAATAAGAATAATAAAATAATATAATTAATTTGTATACCACCTGACTCCAAAGGCTCCAGGCAGTTCACAAAAAACAAAGACAAACAAAACAAGCTATTTAAAAAGGAATTCGTACATTTAAAACATTCAGAAATTACAGCAATTAAAAATTTAAGGCATTCAAATATTACTAAAAGCCTGGTTAAAAACATGTGTCTTAAGGGCTATTTTGAAGGCTGGTAAAGATGTTAAACCACAAATGTCTATAGGGAGCACTCAACACATATATAACACATATGTTGCACTCATATCAACACATATCTTGCACTCAACACATATGTAATGGATTTAAGTGTGAGAAAACTGCAATAGAAGTGCTTGAGACATTCTATTATAAAGCATTACTTCTGAAAAATGTAATAAAACACAACAAAAGGTTCTATCTTCTTTCTGTTCATAGCCTGCTAAGTAATGGAAACACCTTATGAAAACTAATACAGGACCCTCTCCCTTTGCAGAAAGGGCTCTCCACTGGGCTTCAAAAGAAGCAGCGCAAGTCTAGATGTAACTCAGAAATAAGTCCTATTGGCTCAAAATATCTCACAGCAAGCTGCCTGTCTAATTCGCCTGTCTTGCTGCTTCTGCCGCACTTCAAACCTCACTGGCATGGCTTGTGGAGGTGGGAAGACTGTGTGCCTACTAAGGTGTGTGTCCTCACACTCCTGCTGTTACTCCCATTATTTCCAATGGGTGTAATCGTGGGAGTGCAAAGATGTACTTCTAAGCAGACCCAGAACCTCCCTGTCCTTGCAAGGCACATCGACAGGCTTTAAGGGCTGCAAAGCAACAGGCAAGCTGGCCGCTTAGGTGGCTTGCTGCACAGTATGTTAACTGAGGTACATTTAATTTACTTGTTGATTTCTGTATAGAATTGAAGTTTTAATAACACTCACATATCCTGCACGAATGACATATTCTCCAAAGCATATATATATGTGTTTTAAGTACCAGGCATTCTGATAATCATTCTGGTGACTGAAGGAAAGTATTTTGTAATATTTTTTTAAAAAAACAAAAAACCATCAGCAAGCCACTTGATAATTATTTTTAATTTTGTTGATGGGCTGTTTGACTTTGAATCCCAAATTTAAGATTGAAATTATTGTGATGTATAGTGAGTGTTCATAGAATCACAGGACTAGGGTTGAAACCAATTATTGTTATATTCTGCTGTTTCTTGGGAAAGCTTCATGGAACTCTCAGGGGTGTCCTCTACATGTCCCCGTCAGTGCTCATGCTCTTGGCTTCAGTGCTCTCAGATCAGTCACTGTTCCTGTTCCTGAATCGTAGTTCTCGTTGATAGGACTATCCATTAGGAAAGGACCAGCTGTTCATTCAGAGAACAATTTGTCATGGGGTGGCTATCAAATCAAGTTATTGTTATTATTTTATTTTATTAATTACATGCTCTGAGTCAATATCCTCTCTTCCACAGCATGCACAGATGAGGTCATATCCAGTTTTAATAAGCCCATGCATACAGGAGATCCAGAGGTGTCTGCAAGACACAGAAAATGTTTAGTCAAAGCAATTCTAAATACCTCCAGCAAAGGAGCAAGAGCTGGCCGCCAATTTCATCCTAATGAGAGAGTTACCATCCCCTCTCCCATCCAGATTTAGGCTCCTTTCAGAGTGGCTGCATTCGCATGTAACACCAACCTGGAGAGGAACAGGGCAGAAGTGTGTGTCCAAATGTGTTGGCTGACGAGAGATACCAATAGCAGTCCAACAGCTGAAAGGAGAGGCCAACAGCAGTCCAATCCTTAGGTTGGGTGGAGACTAACAGTAGACAATTACCTCTGAAGAAGACTTGGTATCGTTGAAACGCACCTGGCAACAATGCATGAGTGGTCATATGCTGGCAAAATCACAACACGATGTTTCATCTTTTTAACTAAAGCATAATACTGGTAACATTCATCCATTCTTCTCCCATTCCACCAGAAATTTTGAAATGAACTATTGGACTTTCCAGCTTAACACAGAGAGCGTTTCAATGATCATTTTGTATTAGTTTTATTAAGGTTTATAGTTATATTTTTACTGATGCAGTTTTATCATTTCTTGCATAGCTGGACAGTGTTTTCAAACCATATGGTTGTATTACGATTATATTAAAATATTCATATATAACTATAGGAAAGGGCACATTTGATCAGTAGAATACTACATGTTAAGGGCACATGTCTATTCTTTGTTGGCTCTGGTGTGTTGCAGTAGTGGGGAAAACAGAATATGGAAGATGGGCTTCCCTTCAAAAAATGAGTTAACGGTTTATTAAATGGAAAGTCACATTTCTTTTATACTCTCAAAAGTCCATTCCTCTGAAGCTTCATTAATTTGCAAATTTCAGTTATTAAATGAGTAATCAGACACAAAGAAGGTGGTTAATCAATTACAAAGTGTTTAATTGGTTGACAGTCTTAGTTACAATGTCTCTTGTTTGAGAATAGGTATTCCTTCTTATAGGACACAAACAACTATAATGTGTTATCAGTCAGAAGAGAAGCAAGAAGGTCATGCTGTGAGAGAATAATAGATTGTTGTGCAATTGCCACAAGCTAAAGCATGGCTGAAGGCATGAGGCAAAACACACCCCAAGTGTTAAGTCAATAATACATAGTAACCTTCCCTTACAGTGTCTAATTGCTCAAATTTTGCTTACCCTGTGCAAACAGAGGAGTGTGTTACGGAACAGGCAGAACTGGATGGACAGCTCTATTTTAGGGGATGACAAATTATGAGGCAAATTAGGTGAGAGTACTCACCCTTCCTTCTGATCAGCTGTCAAGTGCATTTGGCCCACAATTAATTCGTGTGAGGAAATGGTCCACAGCAAGAACCAGTTTGTGTTGCTTATTACTATAGTTTATTCACTCAAGTTCCAAAACAGCAAAACAAGGTTGATATTTACTTATCAAGCTGTTAAAGCTGTAAGAAGACAAGCAATAGCATTTTGCTCACAATTTGGGGTTGAGGGAGGAGCAGGGAAAGAGTAGTTGTGAAGGAAAACATCGCTGTTGTTTCCGTGATCAATGGAAGTTCAGGCAGGCACTGAAAGGACTAGATGTCCAGCCTCTTCTAGCTTGATCCAAAGCATTTCACCCACGCACATTTGTCTCATTGGCAGATGTGATGTGCAGTGTCGCCAAGACAACAGCCCCACAGCACAGTTCTATGCCTCTGTGATGTTTGTTTGTTTATCATATTTATATATACTGCCTGATATGTGCATGTCTAGGTGGTGACGTTGCACATGTCACTGTGATTTTTATTACATTGTCAGGTTTTTTTAATGGCAAAGGGCCAGACTATACATGATGTGGGAGATCCACAACTGGATCTCCTAAGAACATCTTTTTGTTTTTTTGTAAAAACTGCCATTGGGTGGGTGGGTGGATGGGTAGGTTCTGAGTGGGATGCCAGTAGAGGTTTTTTTCCCTCCTTTCACTGCTCTGATTCCTCAGTGGAACTTGTGCCCTGATGCAATGGAACAGGTAATGTACAAGTATATGAGACGGGCAACATGCCAGTCATATAGTGGGCAAAAAGCAGAGTTTGCAGGCAAAACATTCGGTACCAATGGAGCATATACCTACCACCTATTTGTGGAGGTCTATCCAGGGAAGCTTACCTGGAACCTGGGTTCTTATCCACCAGCCAGGCAAAGACCTTTTCCTTCTCAGTCCTTTTAGGAACAGTGTTTCAGTCCTTGCTTAGCCTCTGTTTCAAGTACTGCTTTAATTTAATGCACCTAGTTTTGTTGTTTTCTTATTTTAACTATTTTTATTATTTTATTGGACACCAGTCTGTGGATTTTTTTCACTAGAAAGGAAGCCTAAACACATCATTTTAAAAGTGTGTTTCCTTATTTATTGATTCCTCACATCATCAGAGCAATCACTGTCAGCTTCCATGGGGAAATGTGTGATTTCCATTGTGACAAAATCATGAAGAGAAAGAGGTGGTTTGTGTAGGCAAGGCAGACATAATGGAGGAAACCAGGAAACATTTTCAAAAGCCCTGGGTAGGGCCTAGTCAATATTGGCAAGGTTGCAACAATAGATGTAATTAGTGTGTGTGGGTTGTGCACGGAGGCAAGCTGGCACTGCTGCATGCATTCATGCTCACTGTGGATATCGTGGCATTCACCACAGGTGCAGAACTGAACATGCAGCCCCTCTCTGGCCTCGAGCTCCTCTGTTCATGTGATCCCCTCTCACAGACAGCAATGAGGCTGCAGGAGAGAAAACAAATGGAGCTACCTAAGTGCCTCCTGTGATATTTACACTCCTGAACTCCACACCAACTGGAAGATAGATTACTGGCAGATACATGAATGGAGTTGCTGCTGCATTTGTGTTGTGTGTTCCTTGCAAAAGGGGTGCAGGGAGGGAGATACAGGAGTTATACCGTCTGGAGTGGGTAGGAGATGGCAACCCCAAAGGGGTATACTTGATCCCTTAGCCCAGGGTTTCTTAAACTTGGGCCACCAGATGTGGTTGGACTACAACTCCCATCATCCCCAGATATGGCCTTTGTGGCTGCTGGGAGTTGTAGTCCAAAAACGTCTGGGTCCCAAGGTTAAGAAACTCTGCCTTAGCCCTTTGAGCCACTTCAGCACCTTGGCATACTCACAGCTGGGGTTGCTAATCACAGTAGAGAGAGCTAAAGAGTGGTGAAAGGTTCTGTTTCCCTCACCCCTTTTTAATGCTTCTGAATTTAGTAAATATGTTAATATCCATTAGTGACTAAGCACAGAACTGGGGTGACCGTTTTTCCTGTTTAGCTAATGGAGAGTAAAATACATAGTCTTCTGTTTGTATCAGATTACAATTGTTTTGTTTAGCCTGTCTTTCTCATCACCAATCCAAGGCAGCTAACAGTAACAAACATATAGAATAAAAACATATAGAGCCACACATCTGATTTGAAGATTATAACATCCTGGGTCACAGATGTGGAAGGGATTTTCATGTTTGCTGTTCTAGTAATATTTTATTTAGGATAGTTGCCTTCCCAGTTCCCAAAAGCTCAGGGTAGATGCCATTTATAGTGCATATCAAACACACTCAAATATATTTTAAAAGTCACTGAAAGCCATTCTCTACCATCTGGGGGAAAATGTATGGAACAATTCAGGGCCATAGCTAGGGAAGAGGGGGCCTGTGTTTGCCCCTCTCTCTGGCGGCCCTTGGAGCAAGGGAGATGAGAGATGGAAGTCTGGGTGGAATAGAAGTTTGATAAATAAATAAATAAATATATATATATATATATATATATATATATATATATATATAGAAGTAAATAGGGAGGGGTGGAGCTGGGGGGGGCACTCAGGAGCTGGGGGACCGAGTTCTTTGAACCCATTCGCTCAATTATAGCGACACCCCTGAGTTCAGGGTACATATCTGTATTGCCCCTCTGCATGAGCTACACAGCTCTGTTTAAACAAGGTGCACGTCTACAGTAGGTGTAGGGGCAATTTGGATGGACGCTCCTCACAGGTGATTAGAGGACGTGCCAAGATTGCATTGGCATGCCAACCGGTGACATGACCGGTGGATACGTTCTTGTTATGGACCTGACATTATTGTGTATAGGCAACTAGAACATGTTTTTTAATCTACAGAGGAAGGTTGTTCCAAATGCGGGTGCGTGACTACTGAAATTAAAATAGTTCTACTTCCTACGTGCTCTTGCTGTATGACTGTGGAGGAAGTTTTCAGTTGTCATTACCTGGTTGCTGGAACTGTCAGCAAGAGTTCACTAAAAATGCTGGCTCTTCAGTTTGGCATAAATGTGAGGTTCTGTTCAGGATTTAGGGGTGTGTGTGTGTGTTTGAGAGAGAATGTCATCGTATCCTATGAACAAAACTAAAACTAATCTGAGTTCATATGTGGCATGCGCAGAGCTGGAGATGTGCATGCTCATTTGGAAACAACAGTAACAAAAATGGGACAAAAATGATTCCCTGTTTTGGTTATGTCATGTCAGGCAATATCAGCTAATGCAAGAGGAAGCTTTGCTTTCTTCATCCTCTCTGTGATTTCTGACCCTTGAGGAAAATGTAACTGCTCCATCTTTGATTGGTTCAAGATCTGAAGCAGGCATAAAGATGAGTGTCCAATCCAATCCCCATTTGTTCCTAAATTATATGAAGTGATGGGCCACTTGGTTTCAGCACATTTTTTAAGATTCGAGTCCTCTAATGGTGTGGAATATTTCTGGCAAGAGATGAGAGATAAGAAGTTTATCTATAGAACCAGCTGTAGTTTTGATTTGAAGATCATGCATTTTGGAGAGGTGGAGAGGGTGGGGGTGGGGCAGTGTCTATTTCAGCCTGGAGCCCACATGTAGAACTCAAAAGGATGAATGTTACCAGTCCACTGCCATGAGAACCAAAATGCTCTGTAATATCCACTTCAATAATTATCTAGAACAGGAGATCCCAACCATGGGTGCCCACAGGTTGTTTGTTTGTTTAGTAAGTACATTTATATACTGCCCCATACAAAAAAGTCGATGGGCAGTTCACAATATAAAACCATTAAAACATTAACATAATTAAAACAATTTAAAATACAATAAAATCTCTAAAACCAAAGCTTTAAAACTATAAACAAAAAGCCTGGCTAAACAGGTATGTTTTTAGTCCTCCTTAAAAACATTCAGAGAATGGGAAATTCTAATTTCACTGGGAAGCGTATTCCAGAGTCTCAGGGCAACTCTAGAAAAGGCCTGGTTTCAAGTTTCCACCAGCCGAGCCGGTGGCAACTGAACCTCCCCAGATGATCTTAACAGGTGGTGGGGTGGATGAAGAAGGTGGCGCTCTCTTAACTACCTTGGACCCAAGCTGTTTAAAGCTTTGTAGGTAATAACCAGCACTTTGTATTTCGCCTGGAAACTTATTGGCATCCAGTGTAGTTCTTTTAAAATGGGTGCAATATGATGTCTTTGAGCAACCCTGGAGACCAACCTGGCTGCTGCATTCTGTACTAACTGCAGTTTCTAAACTGTGTGCAAAGGCAGCCCAATGTAGAGCATATTGCAGTAATCAAGTTTGGAGGTCACCAGCATATGCACCACTGTTTTAAGGTTGTTTATCTCCAGAAATGGACATCGTTGGCAAATCAGCCGAAGCTGATAGAAAGCACTCCTGACCACTGCCTCAACCTGATAAATCAGGGAGAGGTTGGGTCCAGACGTACTCCCAGATGACGTACCTGCTCTTTCCAGGGGAGTGCAACCTCATCTAGAACAGGCAGATCTAAATCATTTCCTAAGTCTCAACCTCCCGCAAAAAGTACCTCCATCTTGCTTGGATTCAGCTTCAGTTGGTTCTCCCTCATTCATCCCATTACTGCCTGCAGGCAGGCATTTAGGGAAGTTAGGCCATTTCCTGATGAGGCTGACATGGAGAAATAGATTTGGATGTCATCAGCATACTGATAACACCCTGCACCAAATCCCCTGATGATCTCTCCCAGCGGTTTCATTTAGGTGTTAAAAAGCATTGGAGACAGTATGGCGCCTTGTGTGACTCCATACTTGTGGGACTCCATACTCTCCATACTGTTGCTCTTGTTTTGAAGAGCAACAGTCTCCAAGCAACATCATTTGGAATCTACCCAAGAGGTAGAAGCGGACCCACTGCAAAGCCGTACCTCCCGCTCCCAAACCGTTCAAGTGCCCCAGAAGGATATCATCATAGATGATATCAAAAATCGCTGAGAAATCCAAAAGGATCAACAGAGTCATACTGCTCCTGTCAATTCCTAATTGGAGATCATCCAACAGGCCGACCAAAGCTGTCTCAACCCCATAGCCTGCCCGAAAGCCAGTTTGAAGTGGATCCAGATAATCCGCTTCCTCCAAGACAGCCTGGAGCTGAGATGGCACCACCCTCTCAATCACTTTGCCCAACCATGAGAGGTTGGAGACAGGCCTATAATTGCCCGATTCTGAGGGATCCAATGCAGGCCTCTTCAAGGGTAGCCTCATAATTGCCTCCTTGAGACAAGGAGGCATCCTGCCCTCCCTCAGAGAAGCACTAATGATCTTAACAATACCCTCTCCAATAACCTCTCTGCTAGACCATATAAGTCATGTTCAGCAAGGGTCGAGAGAACTGGTGCTGAGGCTCAGTATCCCAAGTATCTTGTCCACATCCTTAGGAGTCACGAACTGAAACTGATGCAACTTCACCACACAACAGGAGCTGCTGCAGTGACGGACTGGCCAGGGTGTTGGCTTGCCCGATGGCAAGTGGGCCCTGTGGGCCCATGATGAAGTGGGCCCCTTAAACATTAGACAATATGTTAAAAATGTTAATGACCTTTTAGTAGTTTGAAAATATAATAGAAGTTCCAATATTATTACTGTATGCAACTAAATTTTACGTCGTATTACTATTTTAATAAAACGTTTTAATAAACTCATTTTTTGAGGATACTTTATATTTAAGAATATTACGCTCAGCCAGCGGGGGCGCCAGGCAGAGGGCAGCGGGCGTTGGCGAGGCTCCGGCAGCATGCCCCCCGCCATTGCCGCCTCCTGAGGCAGTTGCTGCCACCGCAGCTGCCACCCTGCTGGCCATCATGGGCCTGATGCAGCTGAGCAACACCATGCAGCTGGCCCTCGAGCAGATCCTCCGCGAGTCGCTGCTCAGCCCCTACGCCCTCGACCTGCAAGCTATTGCCCATGCCCACATTGCACAGACAGCAAATATTTTTCATTGCATCAGCCTCCTCAGTTTGAGTGTGCTTTGTCAGCTCTTCACCTTGTGCTTGCTGTGTTTTATGTGTTTTATAAAAGGTATGTATTTAATTAATATTTTTTATATACTGTGGCCCTAATATACAGTGGTCCCTCGACTTACGAACTACTCGACATCCGAAGTTTTCGACTTACGGACGACAAAAATGACCGGAAGTCGTTGCCGGTTTAGATGCGGCTTCCTCGACTTACGAATGTTTCCAGACCTCTGTGGTGCGCTTTTCGACTTACAAAAATTTCGACCTACGAACGTGCGTTCGGAACGGATTAACTTCGTAAGTCGAGGGACCACTGTACTTTGGAGACAAACGGGGGCCACTCTTTGTAGATTCAGCTACAACAAAGTTGAAGGAACAGACAAGAATATTTGATAACGTTCACAGCAAGGCATTGGAATTTGTAAACAAATGTAATGACAAAATTTCACAGTTGAATATGGATGAAAATCAAACATTGGAAATTGACTCTTTCGAAACAGCATTGCCAGTTAAGAGGCAGAGGAAGAAGAAAAGAATGGCAGATGAGCTTATAGATGATGAAGGAAATTCCTCAGATTCTCTAGCTGATTTTCGAGTAAATGTGTTTAACCTAATAATGGACCGCATTGTCCAGTCACTAGATTCACGCTTTGTACAACACAAAAAGTTGTATAAAGATTTATCCTGCTTGGACCCAGCAAAGTTTAAAACTATTGCAGAGAAGGGCTTTGAAGATGAAGCATTGTAAGGTATTATTAAACTGTCTCCACAAATCAACAAAGATTAAGTAATATTGGAATTGTTTTCTTTTGCTTCGAACTTTGATGTATTAAAGCTATTGCTTAATGATGGTGAGAATATGGATTCTGGTTGCAACAAGTGTAAAATTTGTAGCACTTGCCCATCGTGTGTACTAAAACTTCTGGCATCCAACAGACTTCAAGACAAGGCATATGATAACCTTTATGAACTTTATAAAGTCATCTGCACACTATCAGTTACTCAAGTCCAATGTGAGAGGACATTTTCAAAGCTAAAGATCATAAAGACAAGGCTAAGAAATTCACTGTCTGAGGAGAACTTGGAATCATACATGTTGCTATCCATTGAAAAGGAATTGTTAGATGAAATGGATGCAGAAGCAATTATTGACAGATTCGCACAATCATCTAGTGAACTCAAACGATTGCTCTTGATATAGTGGACTGCATGAAATATGCTTTTGAACTACCTGTTAATGTGTAAAATGTTCAGTACAAGCAAACTATTTAAAAATATCCACCATTTATTTAAAAAAATAAAAAAATAAAAATTCAATTATAACGATCTGTACTGTACTTCCAGTAATATGTACAATATATACACGGTAATTACTAAAAAATATACATTTTTTTCACAAAAATTTAATTGTACCTTTTTCCATTTATGTATTTTTGAAATTTTTATTTATTTCTTATAAAAAGTAAATGATAGCCTTATAGTTGTGGGTGGGCCCCCTTTGTCTCCTGGCAACCAATATTTTTAGACCCAGTCCACCACTGAGCTGCTGGACACCTCCACAATAGACTCTGCAGTAACTGTAGAATCTAGTTCAGCCGAATAGTGGTTAGACTACAACTCCCATCATCCCCATCCACAATGGCCATTGGGCTGGGGATGATGGAAGATGTAGTCCAACAAGATCTGGGCTCTTAATGATGGGAACCCCTGCTCAACAATACAGTTTTAAGAGGTTCCAAGAGTGCTAACAACAGCAGTTATTCATTACAGAACTTGACTGGCTTTAGTCTTCTATAGCTGAGTGGCAAGATTAACTTCTCATAATTCACCTTAAAAGTGTGACATTTCTGGGCTCACCTAGAGAGTCTGTATCCCTATCCTTCACTTGGTAAAACTAGATTAAACAAGGGTTTACTTACCCGTGGACTAAGTCCCCAGCTGACACAGGTCTCTCAAAGGCTAATCGTCCAAGGGCTATAGGCCACCTCCAGACTCAGAAGCAAGATGCCTCTAAATACCAGTTGCAGGGGAGCCATAACAGGAGAGAAGGCATGCATTCATCTCCTGCTTGTAGGTTTACCAGTAGGGAGTTGCATGAAACAAATTTTGCATTTTGTTTCAAGCTCGAAACAGAATGTCCAAAATGTTTCATTGAAACAGCAGTCGATCCTATGGGGGTTTGGGGGAAAGGTTAAAAATCCGTTTAATATTGCCTGCTTGCCCATTTCTTTTTTGTTGGGTGGAAGGTAGCGCACATCATGCCCTACCACACAACCCACTTTGGTGTCCCTGGGGGTTACTCATGGGGAACAATGGGGTATTTTGAGCTTCCCCATTGTTCCCTAAGGCCGGAAAAAGCTGTACCACTCACAGTGCACTTTTGCACTGCAATTTGCAATGCATTCTTCAATCCTGCCTTGAAATACACTGCAGTAAAGAAGCACACTGTAAAAGGGAATCTGTCACTTCTAACACAGAACACACATTTCAAACACAGTCCAAAAATGACCAAAAAATAATCACTGACTCAGAATCAACTGCCAGCCACAGTGCCTGCACTGCAGTAGCATCATTGGCACAAGTTGCTCTCTCTCACACAATTATGGCTGCTTACTTCCTAGCATTACAGCTGCCACAGAAGCACCCTTAGCAGCAAGCATTGCCATAAGCTCAACTAGAACAACTTCAGCCACATTTTGACAGAGTACACCTTGCAATGCAGATTGCAGAGCAGACCAGAGCAGTGAGTGAAGCACAAGTTAGTTTCAAGGCCAAACATTCTGCTCATCACAGCAATCACCAAGAAATACAACACACACACACACACACACACACACACACACACACACATCTGCCACTGTCCTTTTTTTTTTTTTACTACAACACCATCTCACAAACAAAACAAACCACAACTCAAGGCAGGCAGGCACCCAAGTTCTGCCTTTGTCAATCTGAGATCCAGCAAAACCAGATAGTTATAGCAGCAATAGCACAGCATATTATACTTGGTGCTGAGAAAACCACAAAATCAAACCTTCCTTTCTCCTCTCCCACTATAAGGGCTCTCTTTTCCTCCCAGTCTGTTTGAATACATTTTGAAATTCCCTCCTTTTGGGCTCCTTCCTCCCACCCCCCAGCCCATGGGGGCACAGTTGCTCATGACAACACTTGATTTGTATGATAACAAGCCAACAAGGAAGCAAGGAAATCATAAGCCTATCAGAAGCCAGTGCCAGAAAACCAATCAGAAAGGCCAAAACAGGCCTCCAAAATGGCACTCAAAATGTCGGAACATTTTGAATCGAAATAGGGTTGTTTTGTTCCAAGCTCAAAACAGACCCTTTATTTAAAGTGTGTTTTGTTTCAATTTTGAAACACTTGAAACAGCCCGTTTTGAGTTGAAACATTTCAATATCGAAACATTTTGCACATCCCTACTTCCCAGAGATATCTGGGGGGCCACTGTGGGAAACTAGATGCTGGACTACATAGACCTCGGGGCTGGTCCAGCAGGGCAGTTCTTATGTTAATTCTTGCCTGTCAACGATTGGGAGGTAGCATGGGAGGCAGAGGTGACTTCAGAGAGCCAGCCCTATGCAAGTGTGTGCTTAGTGACTGGCTATCTGCCTTCACTAACATCAGCAGCTTATGCCAGGGGTGAGCAGCCAATCAGAAACCATGTAGTGGTTGTGAGTAGCCAATCAGAAAACATGTGGCTGCATGGGGTTGACTGAGGAGCCATCCACCTTTATTGTTGCCTCCTGATGTTTTCTGGTAACAACAGGAATTCATTTCACCTTTCCGTTGACCAAAAGTGCTAGTTCCCAGTGGACAACTTCACCAGCTACCACTGATGCTTCAGTGAGATGTAATGGAGGTACTCAGTTTTGTCTGCCCACATTCAGTCTGTAACTCCCCAACTTCTTTCAAGAGTTACCTTTTTTAGCAACTTGGCTGAAAGGACAGGCATTTCTATGAGATGAGATATGCCAAGATAGAATTCCCTTCTGATCAGAACGTGCATCTTTTGCTCTCACCAAGAGATAGGCTTATGGCTGAGAATAAATGGCAGCCAGAAGAATAGAAAGCAAAACATTGCTTTAGTTGTGCTTCTAGTTGATGTAATAGGCTGTTTATAGCTTACTTGGTTACAGCAGATCTGTAGCAAATGCAGTAATTCCTGGAATCACTCTTTGACAGATAGGACAGTATGGAATCCGGTTTTTGCTGGTTCTGCATCTGACTTGAAGCTACTTAATAAATAGTCTTGGCAGCATGCTTATAGGAAAGCTTGGCTGTGACTAGCCACAGGGCACAATATAATCCAGGAAGATACAAAAATGACTAAGCAAGTCATAGCAGGAGATACAAACTGAGCTTGTGGAGATTATCAGGGACAAGGAGACAGGAGCTACGTGTTGTTAGGAGAAGACATTTGCTATGTGTCACCTGGAGTCCTCAGTAAAGGAGGCAGTTTGGCTCACACAACCGTAACTTTAACAACAGATGGTGTTTAACACAGTCAAAATTAATATGGTATGTTCCTAATTTTACATGACAAGGGCCTTTCCTGCAAAATTGTCAGAACTGAACAACCAATCTTTCCTCTTAGCCCACTAAGTTGATAACTTTTTTACTGTATTGTGAGTTCATATAGCAGTGGAAGACGTCTGATTCTGGAGGCCTGTGGTGGCCCAAGACCTCTGTGTGTCTGAGGCTGGGCACCAAATCCCACTCTGTGCACACTCTCCTCTGCCTCTTTCTACCCCAGTTATAAAGCAGAGCCAGAGGGCATCTTGCTTGCTTACCGGAGTCCCAAGAATCTGCCTGTGGTGACTAATTTCACTTTTGAAATCCTCTTTTCTTAACAGTAGTTATATAGTGCTTCTATCACTAGGACATTCTCATGCTAGTAAAGCAGAAGCCAGAACCCTATCAGAAGCGAAAACCTTGGCAAGTCCATGTCTAGCTCTTTTTCTCTGGGGAGAAAATGACAACACTGTGCTCAGTTAACTCCAGAAAGCCTTAAGTAGCCCCCACCTTTGTTTGTTCACAAATTTTATTTATTTAACACATTTATATAGCAATAGCAATAGCACTTACATTTATATACCGCTCTATAGCCGGAGCTCTCTAAGCAGTTTACAATGATTTAGCATATTGCCCCCAACATTTCTGGGTACTCATTTTACCGACCTCGGAAGGATGGAAGGCTGAGTCAACCTTGAGCCCCTGGTCAGGATCGAACTTGTAACCTTCTGGTTACAGGGCGGCAGTTTTACCACTGCGCCACCAGGGGCTCTTTACCACTATCTATCTATCTATCTATCTATCTATCTATCTATCTATCTATCTATTTGATTTCTATACCGCCCTTCCAAAATGGCTCAGGGTGGTTACCAAAGACTCTAGGCATTCACAACAAAACAAAACATTTAACATCTTAAAAACATATATAAGATTTAAAGTTAAAACAATCAATAAAATGCAACTTAAAACTTCAACTAAAAGGCTTGGCTGAAGAGATGTATCTTCAGTTGTTTCCTAAATGCCATCAGGGATGGAGCAGCTTTAATCTCAGCAGGAAGTGTGTTCCACCACCCAGGGGCAACTACTGAGAAGGTTCGCCTTTCAGTTGCCACCAGACAAGCCAGTGGCACCCTCAGACAAACCTACCCTGATTATTTCAATAAGTGGCACAGTTCATAATGAAGAAGGTGTTCTCTGAAGGGAGGAGAGCTGGTCTTGTGGTAGAAGGCATGACTTGTCCCCTTAGCTGAGCAGGGTCCGCCCTGGTTGCATTTGAATGGAGACCACATGTGTGGGCATTGCAAGATATTCCCCTCAGGGGATGGAGCCGCTCTGGCGAAGAGCAGAAGGTTCCAAGTTCCCTCCCTGGCAGCATCTCCAAGATAGGGCTGAGAGTGATTCCCGCCTGCAACCTTGGAGAAGCTGCTGCCAGTCTGGGTAGACAATACTGAGCTGGATAGACCAATGGTCTGACTCAGTATATGGCAGCTTCCTATGTTCTAGGAGTCACCAACTTTTGCTTGCAAAACAAACAAGCAAAAAACTCACAAAAAACCCCCTTGGCCCTCTGGGTGTGCCAGAGGATGGCACTATGAATGCATAACCCGCAGCATCTGAGGAGATCTAGGAAAGAAGCTGGTTGGTTAGAGTGACCAGCTCTGGCTTTTCAGTCCCTAGTAATGGATACTTCCCAGAATATAGGTGTATTGATTGTAGAAGTACTTACCTTCCAGCATTTCACCAATGAAAATAGGGACATGTGACCAAGCAACTGGGGAGGTGTGGTATACCATTCTGACTCATGCATGCCACTATAGGCAAGCAGGTAATAACACGCATTCACAATGCATTACTCCAGATTACAGAGCAGATCAGCCAAGTAAACATTAGTTGATTATCAACTCTAGTCACCATCCTGTGACACTAGACTTCACAAATCACTAGGTGAGACACCAGTTAGTCAGAGGCTCAGGCCTTGCCTTTCAATGTGAGGTTCGCGTTGTACATCAATGGCAAGAAGCTAACCTTGCTATTAAGAGTTTAAACGGGTTGAAGCATAAGAACAACACTGCCCTTTTAGCTACCATTGCTCCAGACTCAGCAGTTTGTACAAATATAATGGAGGGGGGAAGACGGGGGCCCTGTTGCAGGCGGGGGTAGCATTGTTGCCCTGTGGGCTCAAAAGAGATGGACTTCCTCTTTCTTAGATGCATCACTCAGAGATTCACGTCATGTGTTCCAGCTCTCAGGCCATTGGTGTGAGATGGGCAACATGAAGATAATAAAGCACTTTGGCACAGGCAGTCTAATCTAGTGACAGAAGGAGCTTTGATGGATGAAGAGTTCCTCTTGCCTGCAAAACCTCCTAATTCCTGTCAAACTGCATGCCGATCAAGGCCCCAGACTGAAATGACTAGGGCAACTCCCACACAAGCGCATGAGACACAGGTGCTTGTGGTGTTTTTGGTCAATCCATTCCTTGATCCAGGCTGGCTTTTGAATGGGGCTTTAGTTTCTTGTATTCCAGTCCTGGAGTGGGTAAAAAGTAGGGTGCCATCAAGCTGGTGCCCTGTGGCTGTCTTTGGTAGAATACAAGAGGGCTTACCATTGTCTTTTCCTGTGCAGAGGCAGGGCTAAAAAACAACCACCACCAGCCAGCAGCAAGAGCACTGGAAAAGCAGCCTGCCCTTGCCTCTCTGCACATAATATTAATGCCATTAAAATGTTAATATTCCTGATTCCACTCCACTGCCTTGTCCTTGCATAAAGGTAAAGTGTGCCGTCAAGTCGATTTTGACTCCTGGCGCCCACAAAATACAGGAGGGGCTTACTAATGCCTTCTCTTGGCAAGTATGAGATGATGCCTTTCAGCATCTTCCTATACCGCTGCTGCCAGATATAGTAATAGCGAGGATTTGAACCGGCAACCTTCTTGTTATTCAAACATTTATCCGCTGTGCCACTTAAGGTCCTTGCATATCACAACTCTTTCCCTTGGATTCTACAGGTGAAACTCGGAAAATTAGAATATGGTGCAAAAGTCCATTAATTTCAGTAATGCAAATTAAAAGGTGAAACTGATATATGAGACAGACGCATTACATGCAAAGCGAGATAAGTCAAGCCTTAATTTGTTATAATTGTGATGATCATGGTGTACAGCTCATGAAAACCCCAAATCCACAATCTCAGAAAATTAGAATATTACATGGAACCAAGAAGACAAGGATTGAAGAATAGAACAATATCGGACCTCTGAAAAGTATACAGTATACTGTGCTTGATTGGCCAGCAAACTCGCCCGACCTGACCCCATAGAGAATCTATGGGGCATTGCCAAGAGAAGGATGAGAGACATGAGACCAAACAATGCAGAATTGCTGAAGGCCGCTAATGAAGCATCCTGGTCTTCCATAATACCTCATCAGTGCCACAGGCTGATAGCATCCATGCCACGCCACACTGAGGCAGTAATTGCTGCAAAAGGGGCCCAAACCAAGTACTGAATACATATGCATGCTTATACTTTTCAGAGGTCCAATATTGTTCTATTCTTCAATCCTTGTCTTCTTGGTTCCATGTAATATTCTAATTTTCTGAGATTGTGGATTTGGGGTTTTCATGAGCTGTACGCCATGATCATCACAATTATAACAAATTAAGGCTTGACTTATCTCGCTTTGCATGTAATGTGTCTGTCTCATATATCAGTTTCACCTTTTAATTTGCATTACTGAAATTAATGGACTTTTGCATGATATTCTAATTTTCTGAGTTTCACCGGTACAGTGCTGTGCATGATTACATGGGAAACCATCCGACAGCTGCAGAAGGTAGACAGTTCTGGAGTATAGTGAGCCTGTTCATGCTTGACAAATGGGATTTGCGGAAGAGTATGAAGGAGAGTAGCCAAAGAGAGGAGATGTTGTCCGAGCACTGCTGATCAGCCATTTGAAATGAGTAACCTCCACTGAACGGAAGAATTGCTGTGGGAACCAAATGTCTTGGGGCCCCGTTCGCTGAACACCACTCCTTCACAAGCCCACTGAAACAGAGCAGTGCTTACTGCAATGCCCCTCCTCATCTGTTGCTGCTTTAGAGAAGAAAGGGAGAATGCCTCTGGAAGTGCATCAAAGAAAGTTACACGACAGTTTTCCTCCCAAGATGGCCTATGACAAACCCACTAACTTTATTTGTTAACTTGGTTTTATTTTGAAAAGGCACCTGAGGTTTTGCTGGTTGCTGGGTCAGGTCTGCGATGAAGTCACGCTGCCAATATGCTGCTGTGGTAAGTCAAGTGCAGAGGGTCCCCATGTTTCTAAAGGCAAATCAAAATGAAACTTGCCAGTAGAGGAGAGCAGAGATACTTCACACCCACAGAGACAGCCTGCACTCATTTTTGTAAGAGAGGTTAGAACAAGAGCCTCGCACTAGATCTCGACGGTCCTGCAGAAGCAGTTCCCCATATGACTATACTCAAAGGGTGTTTTTAAACCTCATGACCACACAGCATTTTAACAGATGAATAGTAAGACCACTTTTCACTTTTGTAATGTACCCTTCCACTTTTCAAATTTGCTGATGGTTTAGAAAACAAATTCTTCCTGGTTGGTCCGATGCAGCCTTGGTAAGAGTGCTCAGATCTACACGTCTGAGGTTCTGTATGACTGACTGTATTTTACATGGGTCCAGCAATGTGCACTTAATAAGAAGCGTGTGCCTGAAGTGTGTACAAAGCCAGAGGGAAAGAAGCAGTACTGCAGCATTCTCTCTGACTGGAAACTAAGAGGCAAAAGAGTCCTCATTTCAGTTTTCTACCGTAAGAAGCAAGTGAATGCTGCCAAATACAGCTGGTTCCTGACACATCTAGTCGGACAACCTTGGCTTGGATTCTAACTTGCTAATATGACGAACGAGTTCTGTTCTGTAGTTAGATGATGCATTTTCACACTTGAATTCCGACTATGCACCTTTTCAGAGAAGACAATGCTTCTGTCACATCTATGGAGGGAAAGCTATGGATCTCACATTATGTGTGATGGTGTATAACCCCTTCATTAAATGTTAATTGAGAAAGCATCTGCAATGTACTTCTTGTGTCTATATATATAATCAATAGGCCTGCACACTGATAGCATCTATAATAAAGAACCTTTCACCCACAATACAGCCATGACTAGAGGCATTTAGTTAATAACTTCTGGGCTTCATTTTATAGGTGGTGCATATTACTTGTACAGAGTGCTTCCTTCCTTTGTTGCTAAATTCTTGGAGGTTCCTCAGTGCCTTCAGAAAAACTTGCTTGTTTTGCCAAAACAACAAAAGCAGCAGCTGTAGCCCTATCACAGCCTCGTGTGATTGCTGGCTATAATGTGCGTTGCCTTTGACTGTAATGTGTTTTATGACAGATCTTCTGAAGCTTACAGGTGACCCTGGGACATAACTCTCCAACACAAAAGTCTTTCCTTGCAAAGTAATGAAGTATGATTTATTATGGTAATGGTTACTCTAAGGTGTTCATATGCATGTGTATGTGTGTTTTTAAAAAAAATCAGCTATCACTCTGCAGAATATAGAAGTATAACATGCACCATTTGGCACATTTATGACAATGGTGCTCTGGTTTTCTTAACTCCACAGTTCTGTGTTGGCAGTTTTTCAAATTCTTGAGACAGATGTTTAAATGAATTTAAGAGGACAGAGAAATACTTTTAAAACATCTTACAGAGCTGTGTGTCTCAATATGAAAAGGAACATTATTTACCAGTTCAGATAGGAAAAGGATGCCACATGGCCTATCCTGTTTTAGATCTGCTGCTAGATGATAGAAACAGCGAATGTGGAATTAGCTTTGTGGGAAAAGCTCCATTTATTATTCAGTTGTAGCTGGTGCAGAGGAAGGGAGATGGGAAAGCTTAGTGACTTTTCTACACTGTGTGTGTGTGTGTAAAAAATATACCAGGAGTTGTCTGGCTTGCAGAAAATTTGGTTATCACTGTTACAAGTAAAACCCAAGCTGCAGTTGTGGGAGACCTTGAGTTATTTAGCATAAGATCTGCCAAACATACTCCTAAAGAAGAGGTACATTTCAGAGAAATCAAAGGCCTGTTAAGCCATTATGTTCAAATGTTCATTTTTTTTAAATGTATGTATTTAACATTTATGTACTGCCCAAAACTTGTCTCTGGGCGGTTTACAATAAAACAAAATTAAAACATTAAAATAATTTAAAATGTAACACAATGTTAAAAACTATAAGTCGAATTAAAAGCCTGGGTGAACAAATGTCTCTTAACATATGTACATGGGTTTTTGTGTAAATGACTGTGCTTTGCATTCTTTTAAAAAATGAACGTGGATACAGTCCCTCAAATGCATGGTACAGACAGGAAGTGTACGGCTGTATCTTTGTTCAGCCTAATGTGTTAATAACTGTGCCTGTGTCCACGTACACAGACTGCACGAGTATTGAACATAACATGTGAACTGGGCGGGGGCATGCTGAAAACCACTGAAATACAATGGAACAGAAGCATGCCTATGTGGGTTTATCTGGGTTACACTTGCTCAGTAATGATTAGAGTGGCTAGTACTTCTCAGCATCTCTACTAAGTGGCTGACATATTACATAACACGTCAGCCTAGTAATGTTGCATTTGTACAAGTTGTGTTATTTCCAGTGGGCTTCCTCTTGCATAACCCCTACTAAACTGAGCAAAGAAGCACCTTTTAAAAGAAGGGATTCTCTTTATTTAGCAGGGGGAGAGCAACTGGTCCTATCCAACCCCTGCACAGCATCCCTCCAGTGGCTGTTGGTGGTGTCTGTCCGATGTTTCTTAGACTGTGAGCCCTTTGGGGACAGAAAGCCATTTAATGAATTAATTTCTGTATGTAAACTGCTTTGGGAACATTGGCTTCCCTTCCATTCCACTGTTTCTGCTTCAGAAATCCAACCCTGCTAACTTGGCAAAGAGGCACCTTTTAAACATGATGATTATTTTTATTTAGCAGGGGGAGAGTAACTGGTCCTCTCCACCCCCAGCACAGTACCTCCAGTGACGGTTGCTGGTATCTATCTCATGTTTCTTTTTAGATTGTGAGCCCTTTGGGGACAGGGAGCCATCTTATTTGTTATTTCTCTGTGTAAACCGCCCTGAGCCATTTTTGGAAGGGCAGTATAGAAATTGAATGAATGAATGAATGAAAGAAAAGCGGTATATAAATACTCATTGTATTCATATTCATATAATAAATCTGCATTTACACAACTTGCACAAATGCAAGGTTACTAAGCTGACATACTGTTGTGCAGTTTTTAATGTGTCTAGGATTGCCACACACTGTTGCACACACTTAGCTCGTTAATGCCTACATGGAAGTATTTTCCATGTTAAGTATTTTGTAAATTCTGAGGCAATATTTGCAGGAGTGGGTGGATATGCATATTTTGTCTTTAAGAGCAAAGTTCAGAGTTTAAGCCAGTTATGGATAAAGTACCTAGAATCTGCCAGCTTTCTGAGCAACATAGCGTCCCTAATAAGGTCTATCATGATTACAATGTGCCTTGACAACTCACTTCTGACAAGTGTCAGAATGGCAAGCAGTAAGTCCAGTAAAACAAATACATGTGGCTTAAAAAAGCAAACCATACAACTCATAAAAAAGTAAGGGTTGGGTCATCATTGGGCTTATATTGTTGGAATCCCAGTGGTTACACTGCAGTAAACTTGGATCAATTAGATGCAGGAGTAGGCAACATGGAGCTCTCCAGATGTTTCTGAATTACAACTCATCATCCCCAGCTACAATTTATTACAGCTGGGAATTATAGGAGTTGTAGTTCAGCAACATCTGGAGAACCATACATTGCCTACCCCTGAATTAGAACTTGGAGAGCATGACTAAAAACCAGCCCCAATATCTCTGAACAGTAAGTGTTCTAAAATGGTCGAACAACTGACATTTTCCTGTGATATAAATGACAACTATCACCAGCTTCATAGAGATAACCTTTAAAGACAAAAGCAGAACTTCCAGTTATAACGGCTGTAATCCTGTAACCTTTACAGGATCGCTGTAGTCAATAGGCTTATGAGGATGCATACCCAGGCATGGGACTGCAGTTTTGAACTTGTATGTTTGGAATCCACAAACAAATTGATTCCTGCTTTTGCAGACATGCAAATTATTTAGAATGTGATGTGACAGCTGGTATGTACCATTTGTTTTTGGCCCAGGGAGTGACTGAAAATGGGAAATAAATTGTTAGTGGTTATTTATCTAAAAAAATGACAAGAGAACTTGGTAAAGCAATGAATGAACATTTTATATTTAATTTACATTTTGACATTTTTGCACATAAATAACAATGTAAACTGGTACGTAAACATAAGATAGTTTGTTCTAGCAAAGTAAAAAGCCTGTTAACTTTGGTCAGAGACTGTTCTTAAAAACAAAACAAAACACTGATCGTTGCTACATTCACATGTAAAGGTCCTAAATGGAGACAAGAATGGACAGAGAAAAAGCAATTCTTAAAGCTGATGTATATAAATCTTTGTAAAATTTGTATCAAATACAAGAAAGCACTACAGGCAATTATTAAAAGCAAATGTGTGTCCAGTGATAAGAGTAGTGGTCCTTTGGTTTATCCTACAGTTAAATCCTACATCATGAAACACTGCTACATTTAAATATATTTGTCTCACAATTTATGGGAATAGAAATGTAATGAACTGTAGTCCTTCCTTCAAAAGCTATACTTTCCTTGGATTATTTTTAGGCCGTAGATATGTTTGGTGTTTTAAATAAGAAGGCATTAGAATGAGATCATTTCTGAAACAGTCTAATTCCTTAAGACTATAATGAGATAGACATATATACATATATTGGTAAAGAGTGTAATAATGCTGTTTCTTTTTCTCCGTTTTGTACATGTGATCATGCAACTTTTTAAGAGGCAGAGGAAACTATGGCAGACTTCCCGGAGTACTTTAAATAGCTCATCCTACTCTTTACCATTCTGTATTCTACTTAAGTGGTTAAGATTAGGTTCCCGACCCCCTCCTCCAGATTTCTGATTGTTTATGTCATCAAATCCTCAATAAGACTATGAGGTCAGATACGACTCAGCTATGCAATTGTCACAGAATTTGTGGGGATGCTATAATATATGGATACACTTATTCATGCAAATAATAGTTTACAGGATCAAGTCCCAGTAAATTACTGTGCATGTACAAATGATGGATTTCTGAGCACAGTATTATGGCTTAGAGGCTGATCAATTCAACCCTTTGGTGGATGAAGCTATGTTAAACAGATTTTATTATAAGGTTTGGCTCACAAACTTAAGTGGTATAAAAATATACACACATATATGGTATATTGGTATAAATATCTATAAATATATATGTATTCTTTGCTACACCTTGTATGCCAACATGGTATCTTTGGGCTTAGCAAAACAATAAGATTTACAAAAAAGAAAATAATGTGCATTCTATCTTCTTCTCTGCACATTTTGGTTTGTTCTCTAAAGTAGCAAAGCATAGATAAAACAGCATTTTCTGCACCACTGGACACACTCAATGAGGTAACTGTTGTTCAGCAAGTTTGCAATGCCCTTTTCATCTTTAATTAAATTAACCACAAAATGTACTATTACAAATACTGAGAGAAATCTTGAGTCACACAGGAAAGAAAGAAAAATACAATCGGGTATGCCAAGAAAGAACTGTGTTACCAACTTCTATCCAAGGAAAGTGGGTAAACCAGGAGGGGGCGGGCGGGGGGGGGAGTGGAGAGGAAGAAATCCATCATACTTTCTTTCCTAGGGAATGTAGAAATCAGATTCCATCCCAGGATTCCACTAGTAAAATTTTCAGCAATACCATCATTTGCAGGCAGCATCTTTGGAATATTATGATTTGTCTACTTGTATAAAACCATTTAGTAGAGGGGAAAAGCAAGTCCTTTTGTAATACTATTGCTCAAAATGTCATGATTTATGACTTTTTATTTTAAAAGTCCACCTGATTCATGATTTCTGGCAAAGCATTCAACTTTCCCACTATCTATCTATACCTGCAGCAGTGACATTCCCTCTCTGGCAGCTGCAGTGGCAACTGATGAAGACAAGAGACAAGACATTAAAACAATGTTTACCAGCGGTACTTCTGGGACCTGCGGCGTGCCACCTGGCATCCCGCGTGGCTGCTGCCATGGCTCCGGCACTCACCTGCCCTCTGCATAAGCAGAGGCCAGGTGGAGTGCCAGAGTACTGCTAGTAATCACTTGTAAGAGGTACTTCGCGCCACCCCCAGCACTGCCCTCACCTGCCGCCACTGGGCTGTTGCAGGTATTTAGGAGTAACTTAATACGTTTACCCACTTCATTCAATGACAGCATTGTACCAACAAGAGGGGTTTCTAGGATTTACCTTTGGCAAACAGATATGTAACATTTTCTCCCTTCTTTCCCTGCCCCCTATTCAATCTTAGGGGTTTTTTTTTTGCTGCTGTTGTTTTTTAAACAGATGTGCAGGAAGAAAATCTAAAAAGAATGGCCACAGGACAACAAACAAAACAGTAATATTCAACATTACAATGAATTTTATCATCATTGTAACTTCCCCCCTAACTATTGCTTTTTGAATGGTAAATTGCATAATAAGTTATGAAGTACTGTTACAGGAAAAGGATTATGGAGAAAAGATTGTCTTATTTGGAAGTGGGGGAGGCAGTACACAGCCTTTGCCTCTTTTCATGCCCTGAGAATACAACAACTTTGGAGTTCCTTCTTTGAACAGGAGATAGAGAAACTACTGTAAGCCAAGATTGCTTTGCAGCATTGACATCATCATATTCAAGCAATTGCTACAGGCACCCTGACTTGCCAAGTCATAAATTAAAAAACAAACACTTGTTCGCCAGACATACCAATGCACATGAACCTATGCAGATGTGCACACACTCACTCTCTGTCTCTCACACACACCCCCCACAGTATTTTAGGAGTCCATTGGTTCATCTGTTTCTTGCTTGACCTTTATAGGTACCCGAGGTAGTGGATGACCATGAGGCAACTTCACAATTGACATGTCTGATGATTCATAAAGATTACATCCTGAGGAGACCAGCCCATTTCCCAGGTTCCTTTGCAATGATGCTTTAAGACTGGCTCCTTCTATCTCTCTCCTGAGTACAGCCAGTATTTCTGTTTCCACCACAGATGCCATGTCAATGTTGTCCTCAACATCGTCCAACCTGTCCGCACTGTCACTGATGTCAAATTTCTCGATCTCTTCATTGATCCGATTCAGGTCCTCTGTAGAGAGGTTAGATGCAGGGACAACAGGGCAGTTGCCCTTGAGGTGGACCTTGAGGCTACAAAGGTGGATATAGCTCTTATGGCAGTGGATACACTTGTGTGGGCGCTCTCTGGTGTGGAGTCGCTTGTGCAGTTTCAGGTGCACAAACTGGGTGAATTTAGCAGTGCAAAGCTTGCACTGATAAGGCTTCTCCCCAGAGTGAAGTCGCAGATGGGTCTTCAGGTTGCTTGTGCTGCTAAATCGCTTATGGCAGACCTAATTAGTGAGAAAAAAATAAGAGTGCATGAAGGAGCATTATGTGTTCTACTAAAAAATGCATTAAAAAGGAGCGCGTACATGACCCTGGAAAAGACATGTACCCTCATACAGCCTTCCTGTTTAACCTCTCATTTAAAATCTCACCAGTGTATTTATTAATGCTTGGACTGGTTCAGACACCATGCAGAACCTGAGTTAAGAGTTGGACCCTGCACAATGTCCCTGAGTCTCAGAAATGCATGCTCCCCATCCGCATCTCCACTTGAGTGTCTACTTTCTATCTAGGTCCAAGGTTGGTCATGTTGTCCAAGCCCATCAATCTCACCTACCTGATACAAATAACCTGAGATCTGTACGCAAGGTTTGAAGTGTGTTACAGATCTTGCGTAGGTTAGAACAAACCAAGAAGGTTAGAATAAACTGAGAATGGTCGACTTGGATGCCACAACCAAATCCATGCTTATTTTAACCTAGATAGGAAGTAGACACTTGAGATGGCACTGTGTGTGTGCACACACATTTCTGAGGCTCAGGGACATCACAGGGAGCCTGGCTCTAATTAAGGTTCGGTGTGACATCTGAATCAGTCCTATGATGAATAATGTGTAGCTAACACCATATATGCCAGACTTCTAAACATCCAGGGGCTAAAACCCAAAGAAGCACTCTGTGCATGTGAGGAAGAACAATGCACGCAGCCAGAATTGTGTTTTGATGTTTGTGCTGCTACAGTTACCACTGCCAAAGAGAAAAATCTGTTTTCTTTAAACATGAAAAGCTGTTTGTATCTTTGGTAGTGGGAAATAACATTAAACAATGCTCCAGCTGCTTGTTCAGTTCTGCCTCATGTGTGCATAGCATGTCTTTGAGCCACACTCATGATCATCTTATATGAACTACTACATACCTGACACTCATGGGGCTTTTCGCCTGTGTGTACCAGATAGTGCTTCTGGAGGTGAGCCAGCTGAGTAAACCCTTTATTGCAAGTAGTACATTTAAATGGTCTTTCTCCACTGTGCACACGAAGGTGGACCTTTAAAGAAACATAAATTTTATTGCAGTCTTTCATCAACAGCTAAGATAGTATTGTAGGTATTATGATTTACTTGTTGAGTACCTACAATACCAGGCATTATACAAAAATCATAACAGCAGAAATATCCAAAACTATTGTTATTCAGTGGTTCACATACCGTACAGAGTTTTGTAGGCATTTTGCACACTGTGGGTGCTACTGCATCTTCCAAATGCAAGTTGCACTAGATTGCACATTGTGCAAATGCTGAAATTGTGCGAAGTGGCTGCATGATCACATGGCCCTTTTGCAGTTTCAGTGTTTGCACATGTGCACTGGCACAACTTGCATTTGGAAAATGTGGCAGCACTTGTGGTGCACAAAACCTGTGTGGTATGTAAGCCAATGCTTAGAAAACAGGAAGGTTTTAAGATTTAAAGTGAAATAAAAAATTCAGTAACACAGCTGTTCTGAAGACCTTAGGGCTATTTTGTACATATACCAATGTTTAAAGACAGAACATCTAGAGAAAAATAATCAGACTAAGAACAATTTTTGAAAAATACTAAGAGGGAGGTAATGAGTTCTAATTGTGTGCTGCTATTAGGGATTAGTCCATGGGTGTATCACACTCTTCCTAAACACCATCCAAGATTCTCCAATGAGAATGACACCTAAGTGAGTAAGGAGAGCCAATGCAGGGCTGTGTTGAGCAGTGGCTAAGTGTGAGAACCAGATATCCTTTGGTTCAAGTTTTGCCTTGGCACTGTACAGGATTGCGGCTGCTGACCAGGCCACAGAGCTCAGCACTCTGTTGGGTGGTGACTCCAGCTGCCCCCGGATGCATTAGTGTGTGTGGGGGGCACTTCCTCCACAGTTGTTGCTCAGAGGTTGTGTTTCCCCCCCCTACATGCTCATTAGGTGTTACTGTCTATATAGAGATTATGTATTATCATTATCGCTATCAGCTATATATGACTATTTTGACCATCAGCTATGTATGACTATGACACATGACTGTTTTCACAATTGAATGATTTATCTGATGGATTTATCCAGAACTAGAAAAAAGCTTCATAGCAGAATTGAAACCCTTCAAAGAGAAAGTGGGCTGATTACAGGTCTTGCCCACTTGATGAACCCAGCTTGTTTAGTTGCTGTAGGGAAATACCAGTTCTGCCTATTGTTTGTCCTACCTAGATTTCAAATCTTTAAACATGTAAAACTGTAACCATCTCATGAAGGAAAAGCACATGACCTCTATGTCAAGACATAATACTAGAATCAAGGTAGACTCTTAATCTCTAGAAGAAAACAGGTTCTTTAGCCAGCTGAGAGAGATACTTAAACACAAATCTCCCTAAAAAGATAGCAATGGGAAGGTTGGCTATACGTAAGATGTGTCTAGAAATATCTCTTTCAATTAAAAAAAGGGTTTATTTGAAGCCCTACCTTCAGGTTAGAGAGTTGGCCAAAGGTTTTGGAGCAGACATTGCATTCATACTTTATTTTCCCATTCTGTTTCTTCAGTGGATATGGAAGGGTTTTGTAACCGGTCATATTTCGCTTGCTCTTGATGAGATTCATGGCTTCTTCACTGCTGGTGGCAGCCACCACTGCTGAGGTAGGTTTAGGTTGCATTATGTGTTCTGAAGTAGCTGCTGTGCCTGCTGTGGGCGATCCACTGGTTGGGCTGCAGGGCTTGTCTTTCATGCTGGCTGCAGCTCCTGTGATGGAGAAGGCACTGTTATGTGCAGGGATGAGGAAGTCCCTTGGATGGTCAGGCTGCAACGGCTGGCGACTTCCATCAGACGGCAAGGAACTTGGTAGGGCAGAAGAGTTCAGCATATGATTAGAGATGCTTCTTCCACCAATCAGGCCGCTGCAGAAAGGATACATCCTTGGGAAGAGATTGAAATTGTTGATGCCCATGCCATATGGCGGTAACAGGAACTTGGGGTAGTGAAAGGCTGGTGGAAGATGGCTCGAGGGTGCATATCCAGAGTATGACCCTAATCCTTCGGAGCTATAGAGTCCGTTGAAGTAAGAATAAGGTTCCCTGTACTCTTGAGACATAGGAGTTAGAGGTGAAACTGTAACTCCTGGACTGCTGTGAGGGCTTGAGCTTTTTAAACTTTGGTCTGGGCTACTTCTTGCTGAGGGACTTGGCGTGGTAGAAGACTGGATGGGTGAGTGGGCAATGTAACTAGGCCTCTCAATCCCACAAGACAGAGAAGTCTTCAGGTAATCTTCTGGAATGTGAGGTCGAATTGGGTAGACAATTCGAGGATAGAAAGGCCTTTCAGGGCTACAGTTTTTTCTTAAGCCCTCCAAGTCTTTTTCTTGTGCAGGTTGCAAAAGATGGGTGTGGAATAAGTCCTTTCCTTTAGGATGAGTGGAATCAGTTTTCAGAATTTCCTTCACACTGTGCTCTCTTTTGGGAACATTTTTCTGATGAAGTTCATCTTTGTCATTAGTTATCTTTGGATTAACATGGCTTTTTGCTGAAATTAAAAAGAGAAATGAATATTCAATATGTATATATATGCAATTTAAATTTTAGAACATTTAAAGAACAAACTTAACCAAAAAGGATTAAATAGCCAACTCCTGTCAAAGTAAAGTAAAATCTTTGGAACTTGCCTTGATCATTAGCCTCCATCTTTTTTTTAAAAAGTAGATACTGGGCAGTGCACTCATAAGGTGAATAACACCAGGTTAAACTCAGTGGACAAAATCAGTAGCTATTTATTAAATACTAGATGATTACTATGAGCCTGTAACTAACTTGAGATTTAGGTGTTGGGAGATTTATAAACATAAACAAACAAACAAACTTCCAGGGACATAGTTTGGGGAGCCAGAAGTGGCTGCAGAAAGAAAGAGGAGAGAACAGAAAATCACCCTTTCTTCCTTGTGTAACAGAAAACCTGGTGTCTCTGTGGAAAGTTAGTTTGGATGTTAGTCACTGTGTTTAGCGCAAAATGAATGAATTTAAAAACATTTCTGCCCGTATTCTTGATACTCAAATTTCTTTCTTTGGTAAGAAGTGCCTATTTGCTTGGTAACTCTGAACTTGAGCCTGATTTACTGTATCTTATTTCCAGCAGGTCTTTGCATTTTGTGGTAGAAATGCGTACATACTGGCCTACATCCAGATTAGTACCACACTAGTGCAGCAGTACTGAGTTCTAGACTCATATTGTGCTGTCACACAATTGGGGGAAGAGAGGTTTTCAGTGATCAACTCTTCCTTCAGGTCCACTGTGCATCAAGAAAATATGCCCTTGAGGGTTGTGTGGGTAGGTGGGCAAACCCCATGCAGAGGAAAAGGAGAAAATTCTGTTTTATTTTAATGAATTCATTGATTTAACAAAAACAGCAAAGTTTATGCATTTAAAATCATTTTAAGTAAAGCCTCTTGTACTAACCAGAATGTTGTGGAAGGTTCAGAGTTACCACACAAATAAGCACTAATTACCAAAGACAAAGATTTAGATACCAAATATTTATATTTTATCATATAGAGATGTAGACATGCAAATTAAAATATTTAGCATGTACATTACTTGTTTCTACCCCAAAACATGTTAGGAAGCTACCAACTTTTTCTTGTAATATGTATATTTCTGAAATATGCTTCGGTAGTGTATATGTGAAGAGAAAACAAGATATGTAGCCTCATCATGCATTTTTAGTGTTCTGGTGTCTACTGTAAAGTCTGAGGTGGTCCCAGATCTTAAGTTTTAAAGAAAAGCAACCACAATCCACCCCCTGCCACCGCCCCAGATTTGAGGGACTGGTCTCTTCCTCTGGACATTTTAAATCTTACTATGTACATTGAGGGTATAATTTAAAAAGTAGTTGTATGCTTTAAAAAATATGCACATGTACATATTGTCTACAACACAGTATGCGAATGAGAATTTTCTATAAACATCCTCAAACACAGTCTCTTTTTTCATTACTTTAGCATATATCAACAATGCACGAACATAATAACAGCCCTGCTGGATCAGGCTGAAGGCCTATCTAATCCAGAATCCTGTTCCACACAGTGGCCCACCAGACCAATGAAAACAAAGTAGCACTGATGCTTATATTTGTAGATAACAAAGCAGTATCCCACCTATACCCCGTCTAATCAAACAGCTTTGAACACTTTTCTTTCTAAAAGGTGACAGAGCAGTCATGTGCGAGTAGCAAAACTGTGGATGAAATGTGTGCTTGTCCGCTATTCGACATTTAACATCCTGTGTAAGACTTTATATGAAATAGGAATTATCTTTCATTTTGTTGGCCAATATTTCAGAATTGAGAATTAGTACCTGGCTTATCCCACAAAGATTAGCTACCTATTCCGCCCCCCCAAGTGCCACTTTCTCTCCTGGAACACATACTAATCACTAAGGTTGGTCCAGCAACAGTAATAGATCTAGCAACAGTAAAAGATCTGTTAAGAGGAATAATCACTAGCATATTTAATTGCTTTTTGACATCTTCACATTCACAAGAAACACCTCAGTGAACATTATCTTCATGTTCGTCTTTTCTTTTGATCAGCTAGCTTTTGACTGAGGCAGCAAACCAAAACAAACACCCCAGTGTGACACTATCGAGAGAACTGCTGCTGAAGTATTGAAAAAACGGGGGGGGGGGATGGTGTTGATAAGGGGTATGAACCCAGTGGACAAATAAATAAATATTTCCCTTATCAGGCTCCTATCAGACCTTTAGCAGACTCTGTCAGGCAGGCAGGAAGTTAAAACTGTCACTTTTTTTAAAAAAGATAAATGGCACAGGAGAAGACAGCACTACTGGATGAGGTACAGGAAGCAGAGCATCGTATAGCTGTTCACACACTGGTCCAATGTGCACACTCAACATTAGGGATGTGCACAAATAGATGTTTTTGATTTGATTTGTGTCCAAAACAAATCACCCCTGATTTGGTTTGTATCCAAATCTACCCCCTCCAAATAACTTCAGATTCGATTTGTATTTGCTTTGATTAGATTCAGACCCGGACCGATTCGGACCACTTAACAAGGTCCTAAGGACACCAAATCTGGGTGGTGGGTAGGTACCCACGGCCACCACTTACCACTCAAATTTCAAAGCAGTGGGACACCTGGTTGATTTTTAATGAATTTCTTTAGTTTTTACTGATTTTGAACATTTCTGCCATAGGAAACAATGAAGATTCGAAATTGCCATATCCTAAACCTAACATGGACCCCTAGCTTTCATTTTTTTAAAAAAGCTAAGCTCTGGCCCTTGTAGAAGTGGAGTTATGGAGCAAAATGTGCAGTCACTATTTTTCAAGTGTTTTGATTCTTTGGTGTATAATAACTTTTCCTCATAATTAATCCCGAGGAGGGATTTTTTCTTCTGCTCATTTTGAACTGTCAACTGCCATGTGCCAACTATACCCCCACCTGCTAGGCAGTGGAGTACTCATTTTAATTTTTAATAATATTGAAATGATTAGATTCTTTGGTGTCTAATAACCTTTCCTCATAATGAATCCCTATGAGGATTCATAGCCTTCGTTTCTTCTGTTCATTTTGACTATCATTGGCCAGTGCCAACTGTCAACTGCCATGTGTCAACTACACGCCCCCACCCCACACACACTGTGGTACTGTTTATTTTTTTAGGTATTTTTGAAGTGTTTAGATTCCTTGGTGTCTTCATTACACACCTTCATTTCTTCTGTTCATTTGACCCCACTGCTTTGCAGGTGTGGGTGGGGAATCAGTGGCATCCCATGTTCCAACTACAAGCCACTGAGTGGGTACTCAGTTTATATTTTAGGAATTTTTGAGGTGTTTAGACTCTGATGTGTAATGAATCCTCATAGGGATTCATTATGAGGAAAGGTTATTAGACACCAAAGAGCCTAAACACTTGAAAAAAATCCTAGAACATAAACTGAGTAGTACCCCACTGCTTTGTGGGTGGGACTGGGGTGTAGTTGGCACATGGCAGTTGACAGTTGGCACTGTTGAAAAGACAGTCAAAATAAACAGTAGAAATGAAGGGGTGTAATGAATCCTCATAGGGATTCATTGAGGGAAAGTTATTATACACCAAAGAATCCAAAAACTTGAAAAATAGTCACCACACATTTTGCTCCATAACTCCACTTCTGCAAGGGCTAGAGCTTAGCTTTTTAAAAAATGAAAGCTGGGAATCTGGGGGAATTAATAGGAGGGATCAGAATCTCGAACTGATTTGAATCAATCACAATTCGATTTGTACCCAAATCTAGCCATAGACCACAGGGGTGATTTGTTTTGTCCCCAAATCACCCGAATCAGCAAGATTCAGGTACAAATAGGTTTGTACCCAAATCAATTTGCACATCCCTACTCAACATGCAGTGAAGCACAGGAGTGAGATGGCGGGTTTTTGTATGCCTCTTTCACTATGCATAGAACATGCTATTATGTTTATCTCCTATGCCAGGCCTGCTGAACTTTGCCCCCACCCCCAGGAGATTTTGGACTACAACTCCCATAATCCCCAGCCATAGTGGCCAATAGCCAGGGATTGTGGGAGTTGTAGGCCAACATCTGCAGGAGGGCCAAAGCTAAGCAGGCCTGTCCTATGCACATACATACCAGTAAGTATAGGCCCCATCTATAGGAGCTGAATAGGAGCTGGGACTCTCTTGTGGTGGGCATGCATATGAATCAGTCTCTGAATAATTCCAAGTGTGATGAGGATTCACAACTTGGGGTACGTATGGTACCCTTTGTGTAGGAGAAACAGCGGTTATGAAAGAAAAACAGACACATATGCAGAGAATGTACATTTCTTGGTAGAAAGATCCAACACGACAGACTTGACTAACTCAGTAAACCATGTTTTTCACAAGGGGCCAAAGAATCACTACTCTTTTAAAAATTTGGATACATAAATAGGAACTGTAGAAACGAAGATGAACATATTTTTTCACCTATTAAACTCAATCTGATGAACATTTACTTCAGTGCAGTGCTATAAAAGCCTTTGAAGCAACATAAGCCTAAGTGTATGATGAATCATGATCTCCCTAAAGCAGTTTGAAAAACTGTCTCCTTTGTGGCTCTTTTACTAGCTGCCTGAGAGATTTTATTCTAATTCTTTCCCCTGAGACCTTGAAAAATAAGTTGTGGGTGTGCAGTCATTTCTGGAGTAAATGTTACTGAACGTTTTGAGTAGTAAATTTTAATAATGCTGATTCACACTAAATGAGGTGTCTATTTTGCTAATAGAAAGAGAACCTAGGAGTACTGAGGTAGGCAAAAAAAAAAAAAAAAACCCCTACAAATTAGGAACATAGACAAATGTTTACCATTCCATTATTCATTATTTGTCTTATGCTGGTCTAAGACCAAAATAAAGATTGATCTTTATTTGTCTCTAAATGGATCACAGATGACCTGTTCACAGCGCAGTGAATTCCACAGCTAAAGCAGGGATCTAAATCTAAGAAGAGTCTGGACAGATCAGACTGAGGTTTGTCTAGTCTTGCATCTTCTTTTACGTAGTGACCCACCAAATGCTTCTGAAACCCACAAGCAAGGCCCTGTTACCCCCGCAAAATGATATACTGCTTCTGACCTCCACATGTACCCTTATGCAATTCTCAAAGCAGATATATTATTATACATCAGTCACCATGAAATCAGTCCCAAATCTCTGCTGTGAAGAAGTTGGCATAGACTGGGCAGTACCTCACTAAAAGTGTTTGTCTATGTTTTTTTATCATAGGTTTTTCATCTTCCATCCAAATAACCACTCAAATTCTTATAGCCTGATGCTGTAGGAATTGCCTCACCAGCATACAGATGCTCAGGATGGGCACCGAGGCAGCTACAATAATGTCAAGTTGCAAAACAGGATGTTCAGCTGGCACTGCCCTCAAGTGTGGTGCCAACAAAGTTGCTTTTAATCAAGAAAAGAACTCTTATTTTTTTAAATGCAACTGTTTTGACACTTGAGATAATTCACTCATGTAATTAGGCAACCTATTATCAGACCCCACTGGCAAAGGACAAGTTATTAGGATGCTTTCTGTCATTGTCTCTGTGTATATGTGTGTGTTTTGTAATCTACTTACTGATATTCATCATCCCTAGATCTCCAGTGGAAGGATAGTGCAACCTATCTGCAAAATCCCTGCAATACCACACGAGCAGTTCCTGATTTGCAGGGATGGGCTTGATGGTATAAAAGTAAATGTTCATTCCATTTTGACAAGCAGCCAGATTTTGCTCTTGAACAGAATGGGCTGGATTTACATAGCGCATCCAGTTGCTCTTTTCTTCATTAAATCCATCTATGAAATGGAGAAACTCATCCCCAGAATAGATCTGCAGGAAAAAAGAGAGATATACTATTAACTCTACAATGGAAAAGGCCTGGTGGGGGTGGGGAAGGCAACAAAATACACTAGTGTGTGCAAAGTTTATTCCTTTTGCCCTTTTCGAACTAGGAAGTTATCACAATTACAAGAAACAGAAACACCAAATTAAATACTTGGTCCAAGTTAAATACACCCTGTAACCTTTTGGGTTCTTGTGTATTTAATGCTTGGCATTCAAAATGAAACACACACAACTTCAGGCTAAATATTCAGTGTCTCTGCTTCACAAGTCTACTTTAGGATTGCTGGTCAACAAGTGGGTGGTATTACTGATTTAATGTCTGACTGTGTGCATGCAATAATGTGGTGAGTCACTTTTGTAAAGACTGATTACCTTGATTACGTCAGTCACAGCCAAGTCTCTGTTTTGCCTTTTCCTCTATAGCCTCAGAACTTTCAGTGTCCTACCACCACCACCCCAAAGCTCTGAACTATGCAAACATCCCCCACCCCAGTCCTAAAGTAACACTTGTTCATTCTTGGAATTTTCAGTTTTGTTGAAGGACTGGGCAGAGTAAGATGCATTGTACTTGGTATTAATTATCGGAGATCTGGACGAGAGCCAGGCTTTTGACAGTATGAGAAGAAGTAGTTTCTTCGCTCAGTTAATATGTTCAAGCAAATATGGCTCTCCAGCAGCTGACAGAAAAGCAAGCAATGTAGTAATTTAAGGTATCCATATTCTCCAGTGTGTCTGTGAATGTGTCATGAAAATGAGCAATGGAAACTCCTGATGAACCTGAAAGGTATAACTTGTAGTGTAGAATAAGCATTTCTTGTTCTCCAAAATAATTGCTTTCAGATTACCATAGAAAAATGACACATTATAGTTTAGAAACTATAACCCTAACGTTATAGTTTCTCAAATCATCTTTATCAAGTAGGAAGTACTTCTTTATATCTCTTTCCTGTCTTCTCCCAAGGGCTCTGAGAAAGTGGCAATGGACAAGCTTGTTTCATTTTAACTTTAACTCACTTCCCCCAGCCATGTGAAGTTAGTCAGAATTTTCTGGAATCTGTGATTTTCAAAGACAATCTAGTAAGCTTCATGGATGAGGAAGGATTTGAGCTTGGCTTCTGCATCTCCAAAGGAAGGTGGCACAATTTCCCCCCTCTGCTCTCTTCACATGCACATTCAATTTCATCTGAATGCTGTTTGATGTAAGGAGACTGAGCAGTCATCTTTTTTTTTTTTAAACCAGCAGCAGAAAGCTGGCCTTTTAACACAGGCAGTAAACACCAGAATCACTTTCTTACTTCCTGTCATTTGAGGCCGAGGAAATACATGTGGCTTTATCAAAGAAGCTTGAGAGATTCTGCGGTGTTTTTGTTATGAGAAAGATGGAACAGAGCCTGAAGAATTATGCTCAAGTGGAGTTTTCAAGTTTCTTTGTCAGCTCCGTTTTGCAAACTTCAAGGAACTTAGTGTTCCATTGCTGTGCAGTTTTATTACAGATAGAAGCGACTTTCGAAAGTTAGACCAAGTGACTTCCAGTTACCTTTCCATACAATTTACTGTATACTTTCTTCAGAAAACATGCCCTCCCCCTGCAGTGAGATCGCATGGCCGCATAAAGTCTTATTTTGCCACCTCACCAGTTTTCCACTGCATCATAAAGATTAAAAATGTGCTGAGTCATACTGCAGCAATTACAAGAAATGACATTAGCTCTGGAGATCGCAAAGCAGACTCATGTCTTCTTTTTTTAGAGGGTATAATTTGAATGGAACATTCATATTCACATACAACAGATGTTCCTGTTTCTGCCAGCCAAGTCAGGATGTCTTTTATAGGATGTGGGAAATTTAAGAGAATGCCACCTTCTTCATGAACTCAGCCACCTTTTAAGGTCATCGGGGTAGGTCTGGTTGCGGACGCCACCCGCTCACTTAGTGGCCACTCAAAACTGGGCCTTCTCTAGGGTTGCCCCGAGGCTCTAGAACATACTCCCAAATAACATCAGAATCTCCCCATCTCTGGTCGTTTTTAAACAACTTTTGAAAACACACCTGTTTTAGTAGGCTTTTTGTTTATGATATTTTAAAGTTTTTAAGTTTTATTTATGGTAATTTTAGTCTGTTTATATGATGTTTAGATTTTGATTGGATTGTAAACTGCCCTGAGATTTTATATAGGGTGGTATATAAATGTGATAGATAGACAGACAGAAAAATAAAATCTTCCACAATTTCCTTTGCATGTACACAACTGTTTTCAGACCATCAGGAAAGAAAGGACCATCACCTGAGGCTGTGTGAATCAGAAGAATCAACACCAGTAGGCACTCTGACTGTTTAGAAGGCAAGCAACAAAACCATGATGTCAGCTCTCTCACTGAAAGCCTGGAATACCATCCTTTTAAGTAGTCAGAATTCTTTTTCAAAGATCTATTGAATTACTTCAGTGCTATAATTAGTAGTCTGAAAGTAAGGGTTGTTTTTTTGTTCTGATGTGATGCAGTATGCAATGGAATGGTATTTCATACTTGCAGGAGTATGAAAAAAGAACTTATGTTTAGTGAAAATGTTTAGTAAGGCTACATAGCCCCCACGAAAACACTCCCGAACACCAAAAGGGTTTTTGTGGGGAGGGGAGAGGAAATAACTTCCCCTCTCCCCATCACTATAAAGCAAGCCTCACGCGCCCTTTGTTAAGTCACTCCTTGCAAGGACAGAGCTCTTGAGGCTGCACAGCATGTCAGCCAGTGAATCTTTTTTGCTACGAAGTAATTAAGATAGACACACTAATTTTAACTGCACAGTTTTGGAATCCCAACTCTGCCAGTGCAACTATGGTCTGGTTTAGCATCTATGGTTTGCATGCAGTGAGGAACAGGAATGAGATTTGTATGGAATGTCTAGAAATGAGGCTGGGAATGTCTAGGAATAAGGCTTTTATACTGGACTAAGGCTTTTGAACCAATAAAAACTAAACTACACAGGTTTGAATGCACTGTATGCAAGGAATTTTTATTTAAGGTGGACAAACATAATGTGGTACAGTCCAAAAATGGCTTTGTAGTGTGACCATGTGTTGTTTTGGTATAATTTATTCCACAAATAATTCCAAGATGCATTAGAGCATAAGCTGTGCATGTTACATGAGTGTCCCTAAAAGTGTGTGTTACATTTGTACCCCAACCATTTTAGCCTCACAACAAATCTGTGACCTAGGTTAGGCTAAGAGATAAGTCACTTGCTCAAAACCATCCAATGACTGAGTGAGTGAGTGTCTAGCCATTATGTGCTATTTCCCTCTAGAGCATTATTATACTGGGACATCCTGAGAAAGCAGGCTTGGCAGCATTTCTGGAAGTGGCTCCAGTAATTTCTGTAATTGAAATTGGACACAAGGTAAACAGTCTATTGCAATAGTTCCGCATTTAAGTAAGTAATTAGCTTAATCAACTGCAGAGTAAGAGACTGAGCAACACTAACAATTAGTTTTGGAAATATTTTAGGATCAGGGTCATAGCAGCAGATAACACAGTTCATGATCAAGAATGACTGGCATCGTACATAAACGTAAATCAAAGGGTTTCTTCAATTTTTAAATAAACTGATCTAGCAATGATACATTGTGGGTGGCCAAACCAAACAGATAACGTTCCGCTCATTCTCAGTGCATTCTGCCATCGTCACCTTTGTTTCAGTTAGTATTCTGCCATAAAAGAATTTGCCCCCTACTAATTAATCCCCATCACTCAACAATCTGTTCTGAACAGCAGCTTTCCATACACTTTTTTTTTTTGCTCACCCGCCAAAAATATTTTCTATTTGCATCCTTAGGAACTGTGTCATTGGTATAGATCTCTCCAACCAGAGGTCCAAAGCGTGTTCCTTTGGGGATATATTCTTTGCTAATAACTCCAATAACCTGAAAACAGAAGAGCAAACTATCAGACCGGTATAAGAGTTTCATGCATTCTCAATTATTTTAATTTTAATTGAAAAGTTAAAAAGTGTAAAATAGAAACAATCTTAAAAGCAATCACATTCATTGCTTGCGGGATGGAGAAGCCATCCATAATATCACTGAGAAACAATGGAAGTGAAAGTAGGGACTCCCATGCTGCATTCCTGTTTGGACAAAAAGGACATATAGTTTAACACTGAGATTGACACTGCAGATCTGCAATCTGTTGGGATTAATACTTATCAAATACTACAAAACTGCAGTAGGTTTGTTGAGATTTACTTTCTTTGCTACTGTGATAATATTTGGAGCAGCAGTTTGGAGTTCGATCGTGCTGGGAGTCACACAGGAAAACTAAATGATGACTATTTCAGTTTCAGAGCCCCTTACACACTGATACACAAACTGAAATTGAGAGCAAGAGAACAAGAACACAGAGAAGTAATGCTGGCCAACAGTATCTTTGCCTCCCTTTTGCCCAGTTGTAAAGTGGCACCTCCACAGAAGGAATGATCTCAGAAGGAAGTGGAATAGTGATCATGAGAGAACAAATTCATGTCACAGCATATGTTAAAAGAGAAAGTGGAAACTTCATGTGGGGAAATAAAAAGCAACAGCAGAAGGGGATATGACCTGTCTACAGCCATACAATCCACTTTGCTCAACATATGTATTTTCATAATGCAGGTACAGTCCTTTTGTTAGGATATCCCACGCAGTGGGAACAGAGCATCACCTAATGTAATTTGTAAAGTATGCTCAATTTTTGTCTTTGGACACACAGGTCTCTGTTGCTGATCAGATCAAGGAAATGTGTGTGTGTGTTGTGGTGGTGGGCGAGGCTGCGTTGTATGAATGCCCACGTGTAAAATATACTGGCTATTCAGCTCCCTTGCCAGTAATTCTATTATGGACCACAAACCAGGAATCTGTTCCCTATTTAAAGAAAGGCATCCCTGGGAGAACTTCCTTACAACATACGGCTTAAATAATGGGGGTTTCATTACCTTTCCCCCCTGCTTTCAATAAGCTAGCTAAATTTTAATTTGTTCTAGACAATAAGGCTGTTCACACAAGTAGCCCGAGCCAGGCTTGTGCAGCCCTATCGGGGTAGGGTGGCACGGGTGAAGTGCCAGGGTTGAGGCCGATCCCGTCACTGGCCTGCTGGGTAGCCCAGAAATTTCCCCTGGGCTATTACCCAGGTAGAAGGGAGGAGTGTGCCCTTCCACCGGGGATCCCGAGCAGCCAAAGAGCCAGGTGCCTAGAGTGCCCTGCTTGAGGGGGAATCCTCCAGGGCACTGTGCTCCTCGTGCAGTGCATTATGGGGTTTCTGGAGGCCAGGCAGCATTTCCCCATCCTCCAAAACACCACAGCGCTCACTGCAGTGGCAATCATTTTTGTGGTGGCGTAGAGCCAGAACACCTTGGTCGTGTGGGGGAAGGTAGGTATATTCCTGCCTTCCCCGAAGCACTCCCTAGCCACCAGAGATTTTGGTTATGTGAATGACCTTAATGTATAACAAACAGCGTAACTTAGTAAACCAGGAAACATGAATAAGGACTTTAAAAGACTGATGTCTGCAGCTTAAATGGAAAGGGAGGGGGGGTGAACAGAAGACATTTGTTCCACAGACTTAGTAAATATTCATGTCAAAGCTAATGAGTCATGTTCTTCTCACACTACTGACTAGTTTCATTATGCCTGCCAAAATAATGAAAGGATACAATTGCATTATGGATCCATTGTACTTAACTATGAAAATAAGCATATATTAACTAAAACACCACCAACAAAATATCATAGTACCTCCTCCCTTTACTCACTTCTATTAATAATACAGAGCTTAATTATTACTGCAAATAATATTCACAAAATGTTTACAGAATTAATTAGATCATGTTTTTTAACTGGTAGGTTGGGGGCAAAAGCCTCATTTTAATTTTTTGAAAGCTTCATAGCAACTGAGGTGGAAATCAGTGAGAATTAACTGTATGTATCCCTCCCATCCTTGTAACTACCCTGAGGTACAGAGGGTAATACCCTCTGTCTGGTCTCTGCAGCACTTCCTCAAGAAGAAGCTTGTCTCAAAAGTTCCATGTATTCAAGTGTGTTGCATCATATTTAAGGTTGACAAGTAAAGGCCACTTACCTGCTCTGACTACACAACTTCTAGAATCCAGCTGCCCCAAATGCAACATATGAAGGTACTAAATCAGACCACTAGTCCATCTAGCTCAGCACTGTCCTCTCTACACCAACTGGCAGCAACTCTCCAAGATTTCAGACAGGATTTTTTCCAGTCCTACCTGGAGATACCAAACTCTTGAGGCCCTGACTGCAGCAAAGATTTATATTGCATTAACTGTCATGTCTTCTCCCAAAGAATCCTGGGAATTGTAGTTACATGAGGTCCTGAGAATTCTGCTAGAAGTCTCTCGCCCCTTCATAAGTAGTTTACAATTTCCATGGTTCTCTGGGGGGGAAAGGCTGGGTTTGGAGCTGAGTATTCAAAGACCACCTACCACATGGACCTGCCTGGACAATGTTCTTCAACAAAGGCCTCCATCAGGTCACCCGACCACCTGAAATTATGCAGGTGGTAACCAGGGAGTGGTCCTTTTCAGTCATGGCATTCTGACTTTGGAATGCCCTCTTCGGGAAAGCTCACTGGCCACTGACTATTGGAGAATATGCTGAATATTTATATACCGCTTTTCAACAAAAGTTCCCAAAGCAGTTTACATAGATATAAATAAATAAAATTAAACAAGGTAAGATATTTTGTGATTTGTGCTGGTTTTAATATTCACTGGATCAGTTCAGACAATACATCCAAACCGGGCTTGCTCACACAGAATTAGGGATGTGAAAGCAGGCTTCCCCAAACTGCAGCCCTCCAGATGTTGCTGAACTACAACTCCCAGCATCCCTAGACACAATTTTTTGTGGCTGGGTATGCTGGAAGTTGTAGTTCAGCAACATCTGGAGGGCCGCAGTTTGGGGAAGCCTGTGAAAGAGCATTTAATACAACTAGTAGTGTTTAGATTGTGTGTGAGGGGGTGGTTTGGACAACCTCCCTGCCATGAATAGGAGAAGGGGAATGGCGTGCTGGAAGGATATGCTTGCTCACATCATTAGTCATATGTGGGTGGGGCTGGCTCAGATATATTGTCTGCACTAGTATTGCATTCTTAGTAGTTATGCTTTTTGTTCTATACTATTCTGAATTATTTTGTGATTGTATTGTATTTATCACTTTGGTTTTTAACACCACTCATGAATTTTCTGGAGGGCAGCTAAACAGCCTTCAGACAAATAAATAGTCCAGTGTGAAACAAAACTGGTTTAGAGTGGGATGGAACAAGAATAGTACTGAAATCTAAAACCCTGTCCTGCCTAACTGGTGCATTTGTGGCAATTGTTTCATGTGCGATTCTAAAGCTAAAATCATACATGAAAACACATACCTAAGCAAGTTGAGCATTGACACTGAATACAGATTGAACAGGGACTTTCAAAAATATATACAAGTAGGAACATGCACAATGACTGTGTTTATTTTTGTCACTCCTATGCATTTTTCATAGAGAGGTGAAAAAGGCAGATGTTCTAGCTTCCCCCATCTACCTTCATTTACATTCTTCTAAACTTTAAAGAAAAGTTCACAGCCAGTATACGAAGTGTGCTTGCAGTCTTACCATAGGGTAGATTTTTGCTCTTACATAGCTAAAAAAAACACACATACACACACACGCGCGCAGATATTTTAGTTTTAATTCAGAAGTATGCTAAAGTTCTCAGAACGTCTAGGAATCGGTATTACTTGGAACTTGTCAAACAGAAACACTCGGGGTTTTTTTGCACAATCATTCAAAGCATGCCCCAACAGTATTTTATCTTTTGTGCAATTGTCCCTCAATGCCCTTGGAGTTATTAATGTGTGATCTCCTATTCCCATGACTTACATGGGATGTATGGAAAAGGTGGGATGTGCTTCTTGGTGGCCAAGGCCGGGGTGGGGTGGGGGGAGCACAGGCAACATTTAGCCATGCTGCTCAGAATTCTTGCTACTTTCAGTTATATGACTTAGCTTGCTAAAGAGGTTCACTCTTATTTATTTATTTATTTATTTATTGTCTTACCCCAAGTTCTTGATGGGCATGCATTCCAGCAATGAGAAGGTAAATCCCCCCCCCATTTTTTTGTTTTGTTTTAAAGAAAAAGGGGTTCCGCCACATAAAAGTTTCACAACTGGCAGTTTATTGGCAGGATGAAGGGGGAGAAAGTATGGGTATGGCTGATGTTCTGAACATTTGTTTTAGCTTCAGAGACAGCCAAATGAATTCTTGTATTCTGGTCATATGCAGCAGGAAAGTTCAGACTTTTAAAAAATCAATGATAAAAAATACATTTTTAAAATAAGGAAATAACCAAAGGCACAGCCATGAGGTAGGGCAAAAGTGAAAGTTACATCACTTGTTACCATTCACTTCATAGGCTATAACCAACAACTGCCCCCAACACTTGCCTAACATTCTTCATGGCAATCACAATAGCACTGGATGAGAACTCTAGGGAAGAATGGGACTCTCTTGCTCTTGAGTGAAATGTAAGGAATAAGCTGTGCACTTCTTCACACAGCTCATAATTAACTTATGGAATTCTAATGCCAGTTACAGGGGATCAACGGCAGGAAAGGGAGCAAGCCCTCACCCCCAGCCTGTGGGCTTCTCAGAAGTGGCATCTGGTGGGCCACTGTATGAAAGAGGATGCTGGAATAGATGGGCCTTGAGCCTGATCCAGCAGGGCTGTTCTTATGTTCTTACATCCAGCACTGGGAAAGTGTGCAGTAAGAAATGAGGGGGGCGGGGGGGGGAGAGGAGATGCCTAGACAGTGTGCAGCAAATGGGTATGTTTATTGAACTCAAAGTTGCTTGTCTGGGAAGGGCCTTACTAGACTTGCTTCTCTGATACAGTTTTACAGCGATACTGTAAACAGCATGCAATTCTTTCACAATAGAGAAGGCACTACCATAGTTCAGGAACCAATAATTAAGCTGATGCTTTAACAAACACTTTAGTCTGGTTACATCTGAATTGTGTTTCCATGGTCTTAACTTCAGGGTAAAAATAAAAGTCTCATTAAGCAATGCTTCATACACTACAGAAGCTCTACAGAAGCTTAAGTTTTAGCCCAAAACTAGGGAAAGGCTCTGGCTGGGGTTTACAAGCAAGATCATGGTTACTCATGATGTGGTGAGTACTGGCAGTATTTCATTACCATGCTTGTTTCTGTAAGTAATCAGATGGCCTTGGGTTGTTTGTAAACAGCAGAAAAATACTCCTACTTCTGCTACTAAACAAATGGAAAAGGAAGTAGTTATGCCTCATTGGGCAAATACAGGCCAAGAGTAGACATTTCAAACTTTCCCACAAGGTGTCAAAGCATACCTGCTTTTAATAATGCTGTATAAAACTTGCTAATATATCACAAGCCCTATGAAAACATTTATGAATGTTAACAATACCAACTTAGCATCTCTTTAACATGAGCATATGAATATTTCAATGGTTTGCTGAGGTAATTTGTTTTTAATTAAAAAAACAACAACACATTTGCTTTTTTCCTGTAAAGATACAGCAGCATTGAATCTCATAACACTGTGCACATCTTGCTTTTCCATGGAAATAATATTCCGGTATTTATTGCTACCAATAATTCCCTTAATGCTTAGAAACACAGAACGACACTGTTCCCTAGCACTAAAGGAACATAGTAAAGGGCCACAGTTGTTCCTTGCACAGTAAGTAAATTTTTGACTCAGTATACCACATCATGAATACAGTGACTTCACCTTATCACACAGAAAATAGAGACAGGTTGCTGCTTCTTCATTGCAGGACCAAAAATGTTCCAATTCAGTCCTATTTATGTAGAACATTTCTATCCCAACCAAACTCCTAGGGCCCATTCTCTCCCCCTTCTACACCCCCACCATTCCTCCCCATTAGGCTGAGACAGTGTGGTGTCCCATGGTTACCCAGTGGGCTTCATTACGGACGGAGGATTAGAACCCAGGTGACTCCCCAGACCGTGTCGTAACCACGACACCATGTTGACTCTCTCTTGTTAATAGGGGAAACTACTGCAATGTGTTTGTGTGTGTGCGCTTCAGGTGTAGACGTTGCAGCATTGCCCCTCTACGACTGTGCTTGAAAGCAAGTGATGCTTAAAAGGCAATTTAAAAGGCGGCATTTCTGTCAAACCCAGGAAGAAAACAACTGTTGGAACTGACCAGGGTCCTAATGAATTACTGCAGGGGCAAAGCTACTGTATGCCTTCTATAAACACTGCAGAGAGCAGCTGAAAAGATTCAACACTCTCATGCTTCATCTGCCCCTACAGAAGCCACTCTCCTGGACACTTTATGGGCATTGCTGACCTTTCTGCTATTTCAGCACATTTGTCTCTGTCACTAGACTGTGTCACGGAGCACATCATAGCAAGCTGGAGCTCTAGATAAGGAACAGTACTCCTTCATTTTCAGTATATTTTTTAAAAGAGAACATGTACACCTGGGGGTTCCTTATTAGGCAGAAGGCTGTAGAGATAACCTGTATGAGGCACAAGATGGTGGTTATTTTATGTGCATTTTACTGCATCTTTCAGTGGGCACTAGCATAATACCAAACCAGACTTAACCAAACAACTAGGAACTGGATTGATGGCCAGGTGTTGAAGCAAGAATGGTTTAATTTTAGCTCCCTGTTAATTTAATCTCCACTTCCCGAGTAATACCATGGTGACTTGTTCTCTTAGCATTTTGTTTTGAACAATGCAAACTTTCTTTTGTTTTTCAGCTAAACTGACTGAAAGAATGATGCAGCTCAACATCCTATAATTTATTCTTTCTAAAAAGGGTGGCGTGAGAGGAAATGTTTTCCTATTGTTTCCTGCTTGCATATACACAGCCACAGAATTTGTGACTGTCTTTTAAACGTAGGAAAGAAATGTACGTGACAGAGGTATAGCTTATGGGGCAATATAATATTTTGTTTAGATGATTATATTGACTTCCTGTAAGCCACCTTGATCTTCCAGCTGGAAGAGTGGTTTATAGCTTCTAAACAAACTTGGCAAAGTTATCCCAGTCCCTCTCAAGCGTAGCCCTGTACTTAATATATAGGTCATCCAAGTCCATTCATGGCTAGTACCCTCATCCATTTAAGTTGAAAGAAATGGTTTGTCTCTGTGGACACTGAACAGAAGAGCTAGACACACCATATGGTGAATAGCTATATATACACATAATAAAGCCTTAAAAAGTAAGAACCGAACTAAGTCACTTTAAAAGGATGCAACCACATCTTGGAACTACAGAACAAAAATCAGGTCCTTAAAATAATGCCTGATAAAGGTCAGCCATTTGCCATGCTGTAGATTTCTTGCTTTTTCAATCAAAGGTGAGGTTCTGGGATTAGAAAAATGAGAGGTACATGGATAGAAGCACAAGCACACTCTGGTACACATATAACACACCAGAGTTTATCTAGGCCACTGGATTATTATTCAAAATATAGTCTTCAATGATAAACAATCACATTTCATAAATAGGTTTTTCTCAATAGAGGCTACTCACATCATGACATGCGATAATGTTCAAGTCACCTCCCAAGAAGGAGAGAGCTGTGTTCTCAAAATCTATTAGAAGTTTAGAGCCATGCTCAGTTAGGCTTCCCTTTTTCACCACTGTTCCCTCTAAGGCATGTGCATGTGTGCACACTCACAGGTTTTCTGATGTCCACTCAATTTTAGATCCTGCTCAGATTGAATTAGGAAAGCCCCACTCTGAATGCATGTGTGTACACAGTGCCTTGATACTGCTGCCCAGAACAAAACTCATTCTGCACAGAGATGAAAAAAATTAGAGGGACCACTGTTCTTAACCCATTCTACTGACAAATTGGGAATAATTATTAGACTTAATGGACTTATACTGGTATGATACTATGAACAAGTAGAGAGTAATTTTCTCTTTTCCCCCATCTCCATTATGGGGATGAATACTAATAGATCAGTGTAAATAGACTAGTGGACGAAGTATTGGATTCGGACTTCAGATTTTGGTCTAAATACCACCTCAGCTGTCTTAAAGTCATTCTCCCTTGTTCCTCCTAAGCTATTGATAAAGACCTACTATTCTCATAGCTATGCTGTGAGAACGAACAAAGACTGTGAAGTGTAGTTAAGGTCTGAGGGAGCATATCATAAACAAAGCTACAGATACTGTAAAACACACAGAGATACATATTTTACAATAGCACAAGTTTCATTGACTTCAATGAGACTCTCTTCCAAGTAGCTAAGTACTGCTGCTTTTTTAAAAAAAACAATTTGACAGTGGCTGCTGTTATGAGATGATGTGTTAACTTCATCAGGATATTGTATCATGTTGAGATGTGACTAGATGGACAGCTAGCACTAGGAAAGGGAGGAAAGGAATTCAAAATAAAGTAAGAATAAGATTTGCTTCTACTCTTCTATTCCATGTAGCAAAGAAGACTAGAACTGAAAGTACATGGATACTGTGCGTGTTCATATGGAAGATATTGTCTACCTAGATTCTTTCCAGTATGGCTCCAGATACATGGCAATTAATGAAGAACAACTAAAAATCATACAGTATCTTAAACCATTGCTCAAAACTTCAAACGATCTCAACCGTATTCCTAAAGCTATGCAAGGAAGCACATGATATGCATATAGTCAAGTTCATTAACATAGACCAAGCAAATTTTGTCAGAGAGAGCTTTTCAGCCTACTTGTGACAGTGAAAATTAAACTGAGCAAGCAGAGATATCCCAGCAAACCAACTGACACTAGCAGGTGGCTACATCTTAGTTCGTACTCAGGCTAATCAATCAAATGTATTTGCCACAGTATTAGAGCGTCAACATCGAAATTAATAGCACAGTATACACTAGAAACATATTTGAAGCTTCTACTTCCCTCAGCAAAACATTCAATGGGGGGGGGGCAGAGTGGGGGAAAGTACAAGCGATTCCACAGAGGTGACAAGTCTAACACCAAGTTTTGGGCCACTCCAGCAACAATAATTGGTGCCAGTTTAGATTGCTTGAAGTTCTGGTCCTTTTTTGTCATACAAATCTTCCCATGTCATTTGTTTTAGGAGGATACTTTTAATAACTAGAAAGGAATGAATTTACACCCTTCTTTAGCTCTGTGGTCAGTTTATTTAGACATAGTAGCAGCACAGGTTATAGCTGTTCCACCACAAGTTGCAGGACAGGGACAAAAGTGATAGGCTGTTCCTACCATTATTAGCCAGCTGAACATCACGCCTAGGTATAATAGCTACTCTATATGAAGGAACAAACAGGCAACCAATTGCTCATTCAAGCTAATTTCCCCCCCACAGCCCTTCTGAAACAACAACAAAGAATGTACCCACTCCAGAGATGTAGACTGAAATATACCTGCGCGCCCAACTACAAATAAAGGTGTACTGCCCTAGAAAAACAAGTCACATAAACACAGGATACTGATTCAGTGATCTGGCCATAATTTCAGAACACTAAGAAAAACAATCAAAATGATACAAAAAAGTATCGTTTCTCCTACTTAAGCAAACTCAGCTTAATTAACAAAATTTTAAACCTAGTTCCAGTACTGTTTTTTAAGTTACTATACAATCATCATGTTTCACTGTCTGACCCAGAAGCACCTAAGAAATGTGTGTGCAGAATCACCATGTCCTTAGGATACACAAGCTTAGAGCCTTAGGAAGAATTACTACTAAACCGGCATGGGATACCATTTTTGATATTCTCATTAGTATGTTACGGGAAAAGCATTTTAAGTAATTTAGGAGTTCACATATATGAAAAATACTGTTGAGATTTTTTGTTTCTAAGCTACTTGTGAAACTCTGCATTTTTCTGTGCAGGATATTAGCATGCAAGTATCAATGGCTGGAATATTCCCCAAGACTTATATCCATGATATAAAATTGGTGGTACATACTTTTTTTTGTTTTGTTTTAAGCAACACTCAAAAGAACATTCCTGCTTTCAACAGTAATGTGATTTAGCTACCAAAAGGTAACCATCTTTGGTAAACCTCTTACCTCTTTGCCATTTCCTGCATATTTAAAAATCAAGTTCCTTGGCAAGGACGACTCGGCCTGGGTTATGGTACAACCTTCAGTGCTGGGATCTGCAGGGTGATCATTTACAATGTATGTACACTTATCTTCAAATTCAGTCTCTGCCCACAGAGTCATGTCAGCATCCTTCATATCCATTTTCATTATTGATTTTGTCCCTTTTCCCAGGGCTCCTCGATTCACAATATACGAGTTACACAGTGTGGTATCCTGGAAGAGAAAATCACATTTAGTTCTCATTCTCATCTCAGTGTCTCTGGCAGTATGACCTAAATAGCTATCTAGTGGGACTTTGATGGCATTAGTGGGATAGCAGAGGAAAGAAATGCAGGGTAAATGGAGCTCCTTCCCTGAAACGATGTCTTGAAGGGTTCAACTTGGTAAAAATAAGGAAGTTGCCAAAATAATGGAGAAAGATTATATATCAGAGTAGCACCTGCTTATGCCTCTTTAGAACCTTTTCTCAGTATCTGATTGGAGTTGGGAGGTGGAGAAAGAAGTCTAATCTTCAAACTCAGAACTTTGTGTACAAGAAAGCTTCAGACAGGACTAGAAGACCACTTTTTAGTGGAAAAGCTGCAACAGAAAAGTGTCACAAACAAGGAAAGGAAAAGGAAGGAACTGTTGTCTGCGTCTGAATGAGCTAAAAATGGAAAGTGCATGTTGGAAGAGCGGAACTCAGCCTTGTCTTTTCCAAATGGGGAAGGCTGAACTTTCCCACCAGCTTCTAACACACAAACAACTTTCAAAAACAACATCCCCCCTCCCCTGTTATTGACTTCCTCTTATCCTCTGGCATGGAAAGCCCAGAGAGACTGTATCCTGCCAGCATCGTGCCAGAAACAGACCATGTGAAATCACTAGAAATACTCAGAGCAAAAAAAAAAAAAAAAAAAAAAAGGCAGTTTTCTGTGACTTCTTATAGAATTAAAGACAAATTGCTAAACAAAACCAATCCTCAGGCATGCATCACTGGAACGGTAGAATAAGGGCCAAGGGTAGAAGCCAGGAAGCCCTTGGTCCAAACCTCAGCTGTGTACTTACTAGATATCTCCAGGCAAGCCCTGTCCCAACCTCACCCCCCCCCACCAATATAAGGATTATATTAACCTATCTTATAGAATTGATGTTATGTTTATTTATTACTCCTCCTCCTCCTCCTCCTCCTGTTTTACTCCCATTAAGAAAGGACAAAAATACCACATTTTAAAATGGAGAGAACAAAAGAATTAAAGATCTAACGAACACAGGGTTATATCATTTAGTCTTCAGGTTCTGCGTAGAATGGTTTTTACAGTTACTCCATTCCCACTTTAGTTCAGAAAGCTAACATCCATTAAAAAGAATCATGTCAACCTTTCATTCTATTTTCCTTGATCTAAAGTTACTGGATAAACTACAGCATTTCCAAAACAAAAGGCTTGAGTTTCCAGCATTGTACTAATCCTTCCAGAGATTTTCATTTGGGTTGGAATAAAGAGAGTCATATGACCAATTCAAAATAAATATTTTGCACAAGGCAAAGTTTGAAAGCTTAATTCTACACTTCCTCACAGCATTCAACCTTTGCAGGTCTAATACACAGTTTCCAACAAAGTCCTTAATGAGATCAATTCCTCATACTATGGTACAATTTGAACAAGATCTTTAACATCTATTCTTTAACACTTCTGTAGGCTAAGAAAGAGGACTAATACTGAAACTCAATGAACTGGCAGTTGCCGCTAGCAGCGAAAGAATTAATCATCACAAAACAAAGGTCCCTCGAACTTAAGTGAGAGCCTCCAAGGAGAACTTTTGCCATTGTCAATGTGTTCAGTACTACATTCATTCAAAAGAGTGCTAAAACGATCTCTGTCTCTCTCCTGAATTTGGGAGGAGGAAGAAAGGTACAGTTTGCTTACCACAGTACAGTCCACAAACATTTCCAGTCGGCAGCTCCACGTTTCAGGTAAGTCTCACACATATCTAGAGAGTAAACATTCTTCTGCCTTCCACTTGCCGGTTAAAGTTATACTGACTCACACCCAGAGAGTTCACTCCTTTTGCTTGTGCTTCTTTCTCTCTCTCTTGTCTGTCAGACAGGTGCTGCTGCACTTACTGCTTTAACCTCTAACTCTGGAGGGCTGAATGTTACAAACAAAGTCTTCCTTTCTCCTCCCTGTTTCAGGTTTCTATTAGCCACTCATGGGATTTACTCACAGTCACGGCTGCCAACAGCAGGGGGTGGGGCTATACCTGTAACTCACACAGAGATTATCCAATGAAACTCTGATCCAGCTGGAAGGAATCTTTGCTTTCTGCTTAAGTCACACCAATATAGATTTTCCTGTTTGCACCTGACTTATCTTCCAAGCAAAGTGAACTCGCTTATTGGGTGGTATAAAAATGCTATGTAATCATGTATTCTACAAAGCTAGTGCCCAGTACTGTACTTAGAACTAGACGATTTAGAAGACAGAAATACAATTTTTAAACCAGTGGGAAAGTTCAGCATTACATATTTGGAAACTACAAGCCTTAGAATATAATGCTTCTATCTGCTCTTAACTTCTATATTAAGCATTTTTATAATGTTTAAACCCCCTCCATTTTAAGGTTTCCCCCGGTGAGGCCATCAATACAGCTTATTTTATTGACAGCTTATTTCAGAGGCAATCTTTCTTACAACAATTATAAAAAAATAGCTTCCTATTTTAATCTCATTTGTGCTATTTTAAAACACATCAGTTTTAAACAAAATACTAAAAGTAGCTTTGCCCTCTTTGTAGTTTTTCAAAGAATGGCTCACCTGCTACATAGTTAGAAAAGAGAAACAAAAGCTCCATATAAAACCTTTATTACACATGTTCACTTAAATAACACGTTGCTAATGAAAGAAGTATTGGTGTGTACTAATTAGTGGTCCATGTGCTCTTGTCATTTCTTTTCCCTCCTTTCCATGTTAGTGTGCTGCCTTGAAGGAAGGACATCCTGTGATGATGGCATACCATGTCCTGTTTGTTTATTATTCAGCATATAGACCTTGCATTCCTACTTCTCATTACCAAACAAACCAGATGCCCAACTTCCTTCAGTGGTCCAGGCCCTTCACTGAGGAATCCTTCAGCTCACAACAGCTATGATGATGCATAGCTCCATTTATAGCCACTCACAATATTACAAACACCGGTCGGTTCACCGAAGGACAAGTCTCCTACTTTTCCTTTTTACATCACATCTGCAGGCGTGTTCTTAGCATGCCTTTCCTCTTATGTAAGCAGAAACTTGTTTTGACTTGTTATAAAAATACGAACACAAGTAACTGTTCACATGGAAATTTATATTATCCATAGAAGCAGTCCCCTTTCTTCTCCTATAAAGACCACTCTCTCTGACACACATGTTCCACCTTCACCCTTCTGAAGTTCTTATGGGAGATGGTGAAAGGGATTATTTGTCATTCTAGGTGACACAGTGCTGAGAATAGTACATATCTGTGTAAAGACCTTTGGCCTCTTCTAATAGAGAAGCACTTATGCCGTTGGACATAAGTAGGACAACAGCGCCAAACAAGTGTCCTGGCTTAACTGTTACTTGTACGTAATTCCACAAGAAAGGTGGTAAGGGCATCATGCTGATGGGTATAAAGGTAATTGGATATGCAGTAGGAAGAAACATTCATTTAAAGCAGAGAAATCCGGCCACCTTGATTTGGGTAATTAACTGATGCTGAGAGTAGAAGCCAGTGATTATTAACCACATAGTGACTGCTTAATAACACACTCTTTGTTATAACCTCTAGATATACAGTAAGTCATGTATTGCCATATTCCTTCAACTACTCAGAAACCTAGGGAAGTGGAGGAACTTGGCAAACTTTGTTTTATCAGTTGGCTTGAAAGCTGCTGATGACCAGTAATCCATGTTATCAGTGTAAGTTGAAGGGAACATCTTGTGGCGTGTATTGTCCAATTTCATCCTAAGAAATCAAGGTGGCTTGGGAGTTGCCATCACTTGGCTGCTTTACATATGGCTCTGGTAAAATCTGTAGAGACCAGTCATGTGGGTTATGTGACAAACATGGTCCCTTCCCACAGCAATGCTGCTGCCTTCCAGGGATGGGACAAGAAGGCAAATTGTATATCAAGAGATGGGGCAACCTCGGTAGGTAAAGTAACCACATCAATCACCCAACTGACATGATAGCTTCCTAGAGATGTCGCTGCAGTGGTGAACCAGCCATGCAGTAGCAGCAAACATGCTAGAGGTAACATGAACTAGCCCTGAGTCACCTCACATGGGGTGGAAAAACAATGTAGTCATATTGAAGCTGGTTTGTCCCCAGCTTGGTATTTTGTCATACCAAAATGTAAGTCTCACTTTGACACAATGTCTCAGAGCTTTCTAGTTCATTCATTATTTTAAAAAATATGTGTTGTATAATAAGCAACATGATTTAAAATATGATTAACAAGCAACTTTTCAATGTAGAAATTAATTGCATACACAACAGAATTTCACAGTTAAGAATAGCATCAGTGGGGTTTTGGGGCCAATTATGTATGTTATTCTGCTTCCACTGATGGAAACAACTGTGGAGATTACAGGCATATACACTGTTGGTTCAATACTGAGAGTAAATAAGTTCTCATAGTTGTGGACACTGGTGGTATTCAGTCACTAACATAAGCCTACTGGTAGCACAATGTTAATTAGCATTGCTCAACACAGTTGCACTTCTTGATCATGTATACACACCTAGGTGAAGTTAAAACACACTACTAATTGTGGTTACTGAGGAAAACACAGCCTTATAGGGGATGTTGTGATAATAATGTGAACAGGACATGAAATTCTTTCTTTCTCTCCAAGTCTGATGCTGACTCTGAATACTACTGATCACATTAATAGTCTTTCTGTGTCATAAGAGTTGCAATTGCAAAACTTGTATGACACACTGTGGTTGTTGGGATGGCTAAAGACATTTATCCTAAATATGCTATCTTAGTGCCCTGTAAATCTTAATCAATAGTAATTTTGGAACAGAACTAGTCTATTTCAGTATTCCTTGCTAAATAAAGAAAAGATGAACACAGGCCAATCAGAGATATTCTGCATTAAGGTAGTTAAGTATGATGGATTTTTTGAAATCTCTTCACAGAACTAAGTGTTTGGATGTATGTGCTGCAATACACGCAGCAGGGTGTGCATGTATGTGTGTGTGCATGCAACCTCTATCTGTATCACTTCAGTCTTGAGATGTGTTGTTTGAATGGCAGTTTAATTTTAGGTTTTTGCATAGGACGCTTTCATAGCAATAAGTGCTATCATTTAGAATTTGCAATCTCAGTGTTGTTCATTTCAGAAAAAGGACTTTTTAATCATGTTTTCATTTTTCCCTCTTTGCTCACAGAAAACTTCAACTACCTTATTAGTCAGCACTTCTCAGACAGGACTCTGTGTGCAGCAGCTCTCAGCCCAGCAGCAAATCATGAATGACTCTAACTGCCTTGATGTCAGAAACTCTCCCTCTCCCTCCACCCGCTCCACTTCCTTTGATGCTATCGCACACAATCTCCACAGCAAGCTGATGCTACTCCTGCCTTAGCAGCAGCTGCTGCTTTCTTAATCGTTTTCTTTTGCTTGTGCATGTGTGTCATTTACAAAAAGGGGGTGGGGGCAAGAGGAACGGAGCAGCGAGTCCGAGAAGCTGGCTCCAACAGACAAAACTTTCTTCGGAAAGCTGGAGGGTGTTAAAGTGCACAAGCGATTAAAGCACAGCCATTTTCACATCCTCCCTCTCTATACAAACAAGGTCAGGGACTGACTGACCACATCAATGGCAGCAACAATCCCTTAATTTTCCATTTCCTCCATGTAAGAATCTTTATGGTTATAAACATTTAAGGAGCAACCCTGATTGGAATGCTGACCGTGAGGATTCAGGCCTCTGTGGATCTTTCACAAACTATACATTTATGAAATAAATTCACATAAGAAAATTAATCTTTCCATTGCAGACTCTACAGTCTTGCAAGATCACTCTACTCTGCAGACTACAAATATCAGTCGAGAAATCTTCATGTGATAGAAGGCTTCTAGGAGAAAAATCAGAGTGCATTTAAAACTGATCTGAGAGCTCTCTCGCTCTCTCTCACTCACACACACACACACACACACTCCACCACCACACACTTAGGGATGGTGAGCTTCCTAGCAAGGAGACTTCTGAATTAATACATTCAACTTTCAGTGCCTGCCTTTAATTATAGAGAACACTAATTATTGGTTCAAAACACTTCCTGGATTCCTTAAAGTTTATTTTTGGCTTGGCTGTATAATAGCAATGCAAGTTCATCAGCAATATTTTCAAACAGTGCAGTTCTGATGATCTCTTCAGTGTTTTTAAAAATTACATGGTACCTCATTCTTTCCCTCAGTTGTAGCTGCTTACATGCACCTATTCTGATAATTTCTTGGTGTGGGCTGGAGTCAGCAGTCAACTTCGTATGGAAAGCTTCTTTTACACCTAGTTGCATGAGATAAGTGAAACTAAGTCCAAATGTGTTATTTTGCTTGTGGAAAAGCTTGAGCAACTTCTTGAACAAGCAGAAATGTGAACAGTAGTGCAAAACCTACTCACTTATTATAGCACTGCACGGACCTTTCTTTTCCTTGTGCTCATGATTCTTCTGGTCTAAATACCTCAGGGTAACAACTGAGGCTTGGAACTAGCTTTATTATGCCTATATGGCATTTATGGCCTTCCAAAATCCTAGGGAGGAAATGCTATTTTGTATATCATACCTTTTGAAATATTTCTTTCGTTTCAGCTCTATACTTGCAATAATACATGTCCCAGAGAATAACATGGGCAATGCCAGACCCACCTGCACCACTACTTCCATTACTCCCAAGTGGTGCACAATGTGCAACCATGCAAGAGTCAGCAACCCAGGGATTATTCTTTTGTACAGCAGCATCAGCATGTGTGTTAGAGCCCCATAGCAGCACAGCTGGTCCGATAATACCTACACAGTATGTTATGCTGCAGGACCTGTAAACCATTGAGCCCTTCCTTAAAGCATACTAATAACTAACAGAATCCACTGAACATACATGGTGTTTTTCTCAGTGAGCTTCCAGTTTGCTTGGTGCAATCATGAGAACAAAGTGATCATTCTCTGCCTGGTTCCCAGATCAAAATGAATGCTCAGAATATTCTAACTTGTACTGGAAGCTCCGGCACTAATTAAACCCCACTGAAAGACACATCTACAGTTACATATCCATCCTACAGACTGATTCCCATTTCCCATAGAATCCTGGGAATTGCAGTTCTGCAAGTCAGGCTAGAAATCTCTAACAGATACTGTAGTTCTTGCCATCATTGCCAAGCAATTCCTGGGATTATTCTCTGGAGAAGCTGTGACCACTGAACTAGTATAACACCAATATAGGTTTGTAGTCTAGTTCTGCCCTCTCTTTCCACAGCAGAAATTCAGCGTGGATACTCCTGAAGTAGGGTTAGAGTAATCTTGGTTCAACACGAATGGCCAGAATATCTCCTTTCTAACACCCATTTATCACTTACTACTTCTGCTTTTCTAGCAAGTAAATCTAAACATTTACTGAAAGTAATGAGAAATCTATAGGGGAATTCTGTAAAAGCTACAGTGCAGTGGATGTGAATGTTCATGTCAACAAGCTGACCAGTTAGCTTTGCATTAAGAGATATTGGCAAATGCCATCATATGTGGTTTTTGCATCTCCTTTCTTCACCTTCTTTGGTTTAAAATTAGTAATGGAGATAACAGATAAGCTGGTAGTAGGGATCCTAATGACAGGATCATGCCACTGTTGTCATTCATCTACGTAAATTCATTTAGAGTGTGCAGGATATTTTGTTTTACAATTTGTCCCCAGAGGTAGGTTTCCTGCCCCCCCACCCCAATTTCACAGATAAAGACTCAAGACTGAGACACTACAGCTTTTTCAGAGTCCATGGATAATTTGAACATAGGCAAAAGTCAACATTTCTTTTTAACTGGTGCTATGATGCTTTATATGATGATTTTGATTTAAAAAACAGTTTGTAATAAGGAGACAGGCAGATCTTGGAAGTAGAAATGAAGTTCTAGTTGAAGGCGTGTGAGTGCATTACATTTAGAGGTGAGTAATAAAAGGTAACCTTAAGAAGCAAGATGTTACAACTATTTGTTTTCAAGTAGTGCACATTTAAGTGACAGCATGTCAAAGCAGAAATATACTTCTAAACATTGGCTGTCATCCAGACTAGCCCTGCACTGGTGCAGCAGTGCTGACTTTCAGACTCAGGCTGTACATTGTACCAGCGGGAAAAAGACAGTTTCCTATTAGGAGAGCCGGAGTGGTGTAGTGGTTAGCGTGCTAGACTAGGACCGGGGAGACCCGAGTTCAAATCCCCATTCAGCCATGATACTAGCTGGGTGACTCTGGGCCAGTCACTTCTCTCTCAGCCTAACCTACTTCACAGGGTTGTTGTGAGGAGAAACCTAAGTATGTAGTACACCGCTCTGGGCTCCTTGGAGGAAGAGCGGAATATAAATGTAGTAATAATAATATGCAAATTCCGACTACAAACAGACAAACATCTGTCACATAATACACCAGATATAATTGTAGTCAGGAAAAAAGGAAAAAAGTCAAAATAATCGACATATCAATACCAAGGGATAACAGAATCGAAGAAAAAGAAATAGGAAAAAACGACAAAATACAAAGATCTACAAATTGAAATTGAAAGGCTGTGGCAGAAGAAGACCAAAATAATCCCAGTGGTAATTGGCGCCCTGGGTGCAATTCCAAAAGACCTTTAAGAGCACCTCAACACCATAGGGGCCACAGAAATCACCACCAGCCAATTACAAAAAGCAACTTTATTGGGAACAGCCTATATTCTATAATAATAACAGCAACAGCATTGATAATAAAATTCTGGCATCCCAGGTCCTTGGGAAGGACTCGATGTCTGGATAAGACAAACCAGTCAATAACACCTGCCTGACTGTGTACACAACAACAACAACAACAATAGTAATATTATCCCCCCTCTCCTCTCAAGCTCCTTCCCTCCAGTGTTCCCTCAAGGGCGTGCACACCTACGTGCACTGACAAGTTTTTTGACATCTGCTCAGTTCATTGTAGATTCCATTCGGGTTGAATCAGGAAGGCCCCATTCTGAATGCACGTGCATGTGCACAAACTGCCGCCCAGAACAAAACTCATTCCACACACAAATGGGGAGGTGGGGAGAAACATTAGAGAGAACAGCTTCCCTCTGAAGGGTTGCGCCTCAGGGATATAGTTTCACAACTCACAATGGAGAGAGAGTTGAACACCGCCCCTTGCTCTGCTCATGCAACAGCAGGACCACAGTCTGTCAGTCAGCACTGCTGCACCAGTGCAGTGCTAGTCTGGATGTCAGCCATTATTTACTCTAAAGGTTGCTTGTGACTTGAAGCACAGTGAAACTGATGTAAACCACGCTTAGCAGATGTTTGCCTTACTCCCAAGGGTGCTTTCTTTTCCTGGGTCTTGTTGTAAGGAAGTTATCTATCCCCCTTACTCCTTCTCTAGAACTAGTGTTCACTTCTTATCTATCTGACAGTGATGCTTGCATCCTTTTCCACCCAGTGACTGAGGCAGGTATAAAGAAGACAAATTCATCTGTTCTCATCAAATAGCTGACACCTTATCCTCTTTTCAAATGCTGTAAATGTTTGCTTTGCAAGATCCAGGAAAGCTTTTAAAACAAAAGAGAGCTGAGAGATCCCGCTTAAAACTATGCATCCTTGCTTATCTGCTCCTTTATCAACAAGCTATTGTTTTCCAATGGGGCTCATTAGGAAAACTGGCCAAAAGAGTTTAATGTTCAAATAGGTATGTGTCAGTTCCACTAAAAAGAATACAGGTTGCTGACAGAAAAGCATCATGGAATCTTCAGCTACTTCCTGAGGAAAGCAGCATGTCAAAGACGTGTGTGTGTGTGCGCGCGCGCTGGTAGGATGCTTCTATTTTTATTTTTCACTTCTTCCTTTTGGGTTTTTGTTTGTCTCCCAAAACAACAACTTTTAAGGAAAGACAGTGTCCGCTAGAACAGATAATCCCACAATGGAGAGTCCATTAGAGGTATTAAGGCGTTGGCAGCAGCCTGATAGACAAGAGCAGCTCTGTTCTGACAATAGACAATTAAAGCTGATAAATCTGCAGTACTTGTTGCGTTCTAATTCCTTGTAATTGTGTGCTGCTTGTCCTCTGCCTCCCGCACACAGGGATGAAGCATGCTTCTTTAATCTCCAGAGTACCTGACCTAGTTCCTATGTGGTCTTTTCAGGACCTGTTTTCTTCCCATCTGGACTGCCTTCCTCCTCTTCCTAAGCATAGAAGGGGAATAGCGTAGAGAGCAAGCAAAAACATCAGAACTCATTGCCCTGATCAATATTTCTGGACCTCCAAACAATACACTAATCTGCAAACAACAGCTAACTGTGCTCAATTTGGTACACTAGTGATTAAACCGTACTTTCATCATTAAATGCTCAACAAATGGAGCAGACTCACGATGACAAGACAAATGGCTATATCAATACTGGCTGCCAAACTGGCATGTTACACTCATACTGTGCACTTTGAAAATCTTGTCTATTCACTGTCTTAGTGCCTTATGGTTGTTTCTAGACTGTATGTTTTCTTTCAGTGTATTCCCCTCGCCCCCGATGAGCTGTATACATGGGGGCACTCTTAAATTTGAGAGAGCTCCAATATATTTCCAAAAAACCAACTCTCTCTCTCTCTCTCTCTCATTAGTCACAAGTCATGGTGCTGTGTTTGGGTCATTGTATAAAATTGTCAGTTTTTCATATAGCTGCCACAATAGACAATTATTTGTGTTTTGTCTGCATGCATAATAGCGGAGGAAACTTTCAAGATCTGGGTTTGCTAGATTCAAAACAGAAGATTTAATCCTCTTGTAGAGCCTGATTAATAACTTCTTGGGCTAACAGCCCAGCAGATAAAAAAAGATAATCATAACAATGGCCTTAAAAATCGATCCAGTTATTTACTCCTATACATCCTTTGGACAATACACTTGTAACTACTTGCTATATTTGCCAGTTAATAATTTTCCTTCCAACAATACAATTAGAACTGCCATATGATATGTCCCTTACTCTAACTCGCATATACAAGGGCTGACACTTAGTCCTTTATCTTCAAAAACTTGCATCTTTTATGGTGTATGACAGCTCATTGTTGTAATTTGTGCCTGGTACCCTAATTGTCACAGATTTCTCTCAAGGCTTCACTCACAATTGTACCCAACTCTTCAATGTGCAGAGACTTAGTTGTCCAACCCCGCCCCCGCCCAGCTCCCAGTGGTGCCTTTTGCTGCTTTCCTTCAGTTGTCTGAGTCAGAACGGCTGTCTGGCAGCAAAGCACCACTCCTCTGCTAATATTTTGCTAGTCTCCATTTGTTTTTAATGTGCATTTTAAAATAAATTAGTACAATCTCTCTTCTGCCACGAGGTTTTGAGGGGGAAAATAATCACACTTAATTATGCTTCTCATTTTACTGGCAGTTTATACAAGTCTCCCCCCGCCACCCCATACAATTATCCATATAATATATATATATTAAACAAAGTAAGAATTTTGTTGCAAGTAAGGATGCTACAGACAACAACAACATTTAAGCACATGAAGCTGTACCGAACTACATTAATTACAAAGCACTTCTCAACAAAAAGAGGGAACAGCTTGTAATGCCCTGGATCTTTTGTTTCCATTTGGAAAACAACTGGCTTTGTAAAAAAAAAAAAAAAGCCAACAGACTGTCCATACTACAGGCTTGGACCTGCTAACCACTAGTTAGAATATTGCAAATAATTTACTTTCCATGATAAATGCAAAGCAAGCAGCACCCAGCAGGGGCCCAGCTGATAAAATGGTGTCAAACTCAAACCATTTGTCAACTGGGAAGGAAAGAAGCAAGCTGAAAGATGGACTCAGGAAGCAGATTTATCTGGTGCAACACATTAACTAGTATAAATACCATTGGGGGGGGGGGGGGAGAGAAAGGTAAACACATTTACTCAGCAGTATCTCCAACTAGCCAGGAAAAATCACTCCTGCAACTCACTTGCCCATGCCACCCAAACACTCATTTGTCAAATAACAGTAGCATTTCCCCCCTTGTGTACAACCATGTTGCCATTTAATGCATAGGACTGAAAGGTTTTAGCAACACAGAGGAAAAGAGTGATTAAACAAAGTCTTGTGATTTTAGTCTCCAAGCAACAAACATTCTGGTCACAAAAAACAATATCTACTAAAATCCACCTGTTTGGTATAGTTTTGATTATTGATACACTTAATACCTAGGGGGAGAACGTGCTTTATAGGCAGAAACCAAAGAGGGCAAAAGGCATAAAATGCTATATGTGGGGCAGACTGGAAATATGCCAGTACAGACTCAAACAAAAATGCCCAAGGCTTCTCAAATACTGGCCCCTTTCTTTGCAAACACATTTTTTCTATAGTTACCTGAAACGTTTGCTGTAGAGCGGCATTATATAAAGAATTGTGGGGTGCCAAAAGAAACTGAAAGGTACAGGCAAAATATTTATTTTATTTTTTAAACAAAGTAATTTTCCATAACAAAGTAATATCAAATTTTAAAAATGAATCATATGAAAAACACAATTAGTTAATGCACATAAATACAACTCTAGTGCCTTATGCCATCTAGCAGTACCTTTGTGTAGCCATGGAAGAGATTTCCAATCTTCAGTTCATGCATCCCAGAGTTTTAGTCCATATGGAGTGTCTATCTTCTGTCAGTCAATCACACAGCCATACACACATCACACACCCAGGCATACACACCACACATGCTCTCTGCCTCTCACTCCAGCACTCTCATCTCACCCTACTTGGAACTGAGACTTGGATTTTAGAATTTCCTCTTGTGAGAGGATTTCCCCCTCCCCTTTCCATCTACTCCACCCCATTCAGTAATTAGGCTTAACGAGAGCAATTAACAAAATAAACTCTGCTTAGGCTGGTGGCTTGATAATTCTGATTGCCAAAACATTTAAAAATTAAGCATTTTTTTTTAAATTTAAATGACCACCTTTGCATTTGAGGTAATATCCTATTTTTTACAATAGAAGGTTAAAACCTTCCAAGTTCAGTTGTTGTGTAATCTTCTATGGATAAAAACACAACAATAGATCAATCTTTTTCTGAAGTACAATAGATTTGTTTTACTCAATAGAAAAATACAGTGTTTGTGTGCTCCTAATAAAGACTGTCCTGACTTACCTGAGATGAACATTGATGGAATACTACTAGGAATTGGTTTGTGCCCTGATTGTTGGATTGGGTCTTAGATATAAACGCCAGATAACTGCCCAGAGACATGAGTTGGGGCGGTATAAAAGTGTAATTAATTAATTAATTAATTAATTAATGGCAATTGTCTCAAAAACAAAAATCTGGTATCCACAGCTTCCGGTTTTTAAGAATATATATCTGAATTACTTTACCAATAAAGTAATAAGCAAAGTATAATATATTAGAGCACATATCTCCGCATACTGCCACATAGTACTATTTATCTAATGTATTTCCTTAATACATAAAGTCTTTAGAAATATTGAATAGAAGAAGTCAGGGCAAGTCTGGAGTATAATTCTAGAATTTTGAGATACAGCACCTCTTCCACTATTCTTGTATATCCACAATCGATGCTCTTGAAGAGGACTCCTTTGTTGTTTGATAGTATTTATATTGGTGAAAATAAATATCAGCATCAGTTTGTTCATGTTGTACTGAACAGACCATCCATGTTTCTGTCATGTGTTGATAACAGGGAGCAAGTACCAGACTCAGATGAGGCATCTGTTTCCTTCCCCCTCCCCACAAAAGATTATCAGCACTGTCAAAGCAGCCATCACAGCAAAGGTGCTTGACTAAGTGGGTAGAGCTTTCTGTTCTAACCAACTTTGGACCAGGGCCATAAAAGACAAGGTACTTTTCCATAAGGATATGTAGTTTCCTATATTCCTGTGTTTCTACAAGAATTTGAAGTTTTAAAAAATCTATGCAATTCAATATATTAGTATTCTGTTATTGCCTTGCCTGCGGGAACACGATTGCAGCTTGTGTGCATCTTCCCCAGTCCCTCTACATGCATGTTGTGGTGCAAGCAGGCCCACTCTGCCTACACTCTGGGAAAGAGGAAACATGACGCTAGGAGTCAGCAATGTGTTTCTTTTCCTACAGGTTGCTTCTGAAATGTGGACAGAGTTGCACATGGACCCCATTGTGTCCCTAAAGTTCCTCATTATGCATACCCTTTGTAAGTTATATGATGTGGTGAAGTTAATGAATGTAAGTTTGTAAGTTATATGATGTGGTGAAGTTAATATGAAGCTGGTGAAGTTAATCAACATTTTACTTTGCCATGTATAACTTTATGGTAGACCTTTAAATCATGCAGCAGAGGTCAGACTTCAGCACAATGTTCTTAAATAGTTTTGCCATTAAAAAGAAGATTTCAATATTCCATATATTATAATGCAATACGGAAATAGAATATTCTCACTAGCATTTTCTATCAAGCCAGGTTGTTGGGAGGAAGGAAGTCTGGCATTGGAATTAATTGTTCAAGCCACCCACTATCCTGAAAATAGCCACTTCCTTTCCACAGTCCACTTCAATCATTCAAACAGGCCACATTTGTTCAATTGGCTTGTAGCCTTTGGTGGTATAAAAGCTCCTAGAAAGAAGACTGGAAATATGTAGGAAGTCTATAAAATTGACACCATCCTCTACAAAACATATTAGCAAACCACACAACTGCCCAGGTTTCATTATCAAAGGGTGGCTCTGAGCTGATTTTGTTATGCCTGAAAGCACAGACTCAACAACTAACAGTGCAATCCTTTGTTTAATGGAAGTAAGTCCTGCTGTGTGGAAATGGTGCTTATTCCCAAGCAAGAAGACATAGAGCCTATTCACATGAGCAGCCCAACCCAGGCTAGGGCAGCCCAGTTTGAGTTGGGCTGCTCATATGCACTGCCAGGATTGAGCCCAATCCTGGAGCTGCCCTCCCGCCCAAACTGACCTCTAACCCTGGCCTTTAGCCATGGTTAAGGGTGCAAGTGTGCCCTTAATCCCAGCGCTGGGTCATGCATATGCTCGAGCTGTATGCACCCCAAGCATACAGAGTCAGGCGCCTAGAGCTCCTGACTCTCGGGGGAAACCCTAAATGCACAGAGCTGCTTATGCGGTGCATTTAGGAATTCCAGGACTTGTTTTCCTGGCCTCAAGCGATCTGTGCTGCCAGGAACAGCGTGGATCATCTGGGCACATGGTGGCGCACTGAAGAGGGGACCACTGATCGTCTGGGGAGGGAGGGTAGGCCCATCCCTGACTCCCCACCCCAGTAATAATAGTGTGCATAGCCTTATAGAATTGCAGACTAAGCCAAGTGTATGGAAGCTTCTAGGGATGTTCACCCTATTCCCAGTATCCCATGGGCAGCGGCGTCACATATATGGCGTCCATGCATTTATGTGATGCCCATGCCCACAGGATGCTGGGAACAGAGAACTTCCTGTTCACTTGCAGGAAGCCCCCAGCATGGCTTGGCTTATCTGCAGAGATGGTACACCTGTTTGGAAGTGAGAGCGACGTGGTGGGGTGCCAGAGGGACAGGTAAGTCCTGCCTTCCTATGCTTAATGTGCCCAATTGCCTCCGGCTGAAACGTTTTGGCTGGGGGAACTCAAATAGTTTCAGTGCCTCAAACTTAGAGGCACCGAAATCATTTGTGTACATCCCTAGAAGCTTCCCGTCTTCATGGATTGTGTGAGAAGGGCATACATGCATTCTACACTGTATTAACAGAGGCTTCCAGCCCGGGCCCTACATGTACAATGTCTACAGCCTGGGGATGTAGAGTGTATAATCACAATATATAATCAACTTATTTTATTTATTCTTATTATTTATTTATTCGATTTCTATACTGCCCTTCCAAAAATGGCTCAGGGCAGTTTACACAGAAAAATAATAAATAAATAAGATGGATCCCTGTCCCCAAAGGGCTCACAATCTAAAAAGAAACATAAGATATACACCACCAACAATCACTGGAGGTACTGTGCTAGGGGTGGAGAGGGCCAGTTACTCTCCCCCTGCTAAATAAAGAGAATCATCACTTTATTTATTTATACATTTATATTCCGCTCTTCCTCCAAGGAGCCCAGAGCGGTGTACTACATACTTGAGTTTCTCCTCACATCAACCCTGTGAAGAGGGTTAGGCTGAGAGAGAAGTGACTGGCCCAGAGTCACCCAGCAAGTATCATGGTTGAATGGGGATTTGAACCCGGGTCTTCCCGGTCCTAGTCTAACACTCTAACCACTACACCACACTGGCTCTCGTTAAAAGGTACCTCTTTGCCAAGTTAGCAGGGTTGGATTTCTGAAGCAGAAACAGTGGAATGGAAGGGACCCTACTCCATCATGGAATGGAAGGTAACGTTTCCTACTCCATTACCTGTTTCTTGAGGTCAACTATTATTGTACTTCAGCAGTAACTATAGGGAAATGCTTTTTTGGTAGCATATCCCAACAAACTTGCATAGCTGTTCTATTAGAAGTGTTTTAAGGGTGCAGATTATATATCATATAACGGTTTGTACAGTAATGGCAGGACACAGCAAGATCAGAGTTCTTTCATCCCACTTCTAAAGAGGTCAGACCAAAAGAAGACTAGTCTAGAGTCATCACCCCATTCCTAAACTTTCAATACTGGTAGAGTATCACAACCACAAGTTCTTCCCACACACATGCCACATCATAAGCTGCTTTTGAAACCTGCTTGTGTTTCAAAAGGTGTGGGGGTGCAGAGGCAGGGACAGCTGCTGCTCAAAAGAGCAAGCCAAAACCACAGTGGCCATGCTGAGTTGCTCAAACAGTCCTTTAGGTTTGGGGCAATATCTGGTGCTTCTATACTGGTGTGAGTGAGTGAGCGGGTCCTAAAGCCTTTATGCATGGCAAGCACTATGATCAAGCCATTATTATTTAAACATTTAAAGGCAGACTTTGCAAGTCAGTAACATATACTGTTGGAGCTGGGAATTGGTGGGGGTGGGGGATGATTCGCAGCAATGGGGATAGGGCTAGCCATGCTGATGTAATGCAACACTGAGATGGGGTGAGACCTTCAGCTTTTCCAAAGGCCCACTAGGAAACTGATTGGGAAAACCCAGGGCTATGTGTTAGGAAATGACACAATGATGATGGTGACTTCACAAACACTCAGTTTTGCACAAGGGAATAAGAAATGTTAAGAATAGGCTGGTCATAGAAAGCTCCATCCTCAGTGTCATGTGACATCTCCGGACAGCAGAGCTGATTTACCAGGGTCATTAAAAAGCTCAACCACATGTGGTACAGCATTTAAGAATGATTTATAAAACTGAAAAACACAACCCTATTTGTGAATCTTTTAGGTTATCACTGAACTTAACAATGATTACTATATATTGATTGTTAAACTTATGTTATTTGCTAGCTTTACAACATGGTTAATGAATGCAGGTATTAAGGAGGATTCAACAGCATTTTTTTAAAGCCTACTATGCTTTCAAGCACATTTTCATCAATTAGTCTTAAAGAAACTAACACCTCTATTAATCATTTCAATTAACTGCACGCACCACATGACACCAGTACCAGCAGCCCATATGTTGTGCTCCAATCACCCAAATATTAAAGCCTTTTTAATTGATTTATCTAAAGAACATTCAACAGACTCAAGGTGGCAGCCAGCCAGGAAATCCCAAAAGAAGATGACAAAAAAGGTGGGGGTGCTAAACCCGTTTCCCAATTTGTTTTTCCTCTTGCTTCAGGGTTAACTGTTAATCCAATCACAGCCCATAAAGCTCCCTTTTAATAAAATAAATAAATAGATAGATAAGGGGACACACGTGTTGACTCTTCCTCTCCTTGGAGAAGCCCCCTCTGCTACTCAGTAAGACAGCTATCCTGTTAAGAGAGTACTGTGTACAACAGTGCATTTTTATCCAGCAGAAATATTTAGCTTGGCTACTCGCCAAGGAATGCTGGAAGAAAAGAATGAATCAGGGGATTTACCTTCCACGTGTTTGGCACGTGTCACTAGAGGCTCTGAAGAGCTTGTTTCTTTCTCTCCCCACCTCCCCCCGTCCTGCTCCTCTCTTTATCAAATATCTGCTACAGTTAAAAATGTACAACCCGTAAGAGGAGCTGCTTACATTACTGTGCTCTTGCACAATGCCACAGATCTGCATAAAAAGAATACTTTCAAAAGACACACCTAAAAGGCCTAGAGCACCTTGATTTTTAAATAAACTGGACTATTTTTTTAAAATGTTATATAGAGGTTCCTACCTCAGAAAAGGTAACAATTTAAAAATGTATTCCCACGAGACAGTAATAAGCTAAACTTAGCAGTGTAGATATAAACAAGGTAGATTGTTCTGTCCTCTGACTTCAATGTGTTTATATGGACTTTCCTTTGTTGTTCTTATGACAGCGTGGTATAGTGGTTAGAGGGCTGGACTAGGACCAGGGAGACCTGAGTTCAAATCCCCAAATCCCCATTCAGCCATGATACTTGCTGGGTAACTCTAGGCCAGTCACTTCTTTCTCAGCTTAACCTACTTCACAGGGTAGTTGAGAGGAGAAACTTAAGCATGTAGTACATGGCTCTGGGCTCCTTGGAGGAAGAGCAGGATATAAAATAATAACAACAACAACAAGTGCCACCTTTGAACAGCAAGTGCCGCCTTTGTAAAGAAGCAGATGAAACAGTGGACCGCCTAATCAGTTGTTGTAAAAAGATCACACAGACTGACTACAAACAAAGGCATGACAAGGTAGCAGGGATGATACACTGGGACATCTGCAAAAAATACAGGCTACCTGTATCTCTGTAGCCAGAGATTGGTGGGACCATAAAATTGAAAAAGTTGAAGAAAATGAAGATGTAAAAATATTATTGGACTTCTGACTACAAACAAACATCTGCCACACAACACACTGGATATAACTGTAGTCGAGAAGAAAGAAAAACAAGTTAAAATAATTGACATAGCAATACCAGGGGATAGCAGAATAGAAGAAAAAGAAATAGAAAAAAATCACCAAATACAAAGATCTACAAATTGAAATTGAAAGGCTGTGGCAGAAAAAGACCAAAATAATCCCAGTGGTAATTGGCGCCCTGGGTGCAGTTCCAAAAGACCTTGAAGAGCACCTCAACACCATAGGGGCCACAGAAATCACCATCAGCCAATTACAAAAAGCAGCTTTATTGGGAACAGCCTATATTCTGCGACGATATCTATAACAACAGCAACAACATTGACAATAAAATTCTGGCATCCCAGGTCCTTGGGAAGGACTCGATGTCTGGATAAAACAAACCAGTCAATAACACCTGTCTGACTGTGTAAAATAAAATAAAATAAAATAATAATAATAATAATAAAATAATTTCCTTACTTCTTGACAGGTCTGATTGTATTAATATTGCCAAGCAAGAGGGAAAAAGTTCACACAAGACTATTAATTCATGCAGCACCCTGTAGTACCAATAAGCTCTTAATTTGATGTTTTAAGAATTCAACAGATGGTGCTCTTATATATATTGAAGCCAATGAAAAGCTTCATCAGCATTAATAAAAAAGGAAGCTCTTATTCATCTATGCTTAATTCAATACAGTGCATATGTCCTTCCTGTGTTTACACTTTATTTAGATTTTTTTTATATGCTGCCTTTCGATCAAATGATCCTCCAGGCAGCTTATAATGAGTTACAATAATGCAACTGAAATAATAATAACCTCAGCCATAGCACACAATGAATCAGATCTTAGTCCTTCCCTTCAGTTTGAACATTCAAAGCTGCTTTATATACTGAATCAGACCATTGGTTCGTCTAGCTCAGTATTGTCACTGACTGGCAGCCGCTACACAGAGTATCAGACAGAGGTCTTTCCCAGCCCAAAGTGCAGATGCCAGAAGTTAAATCTAGGGACTTTTGTTGTATACTAAGCACGTGCACTAGCACTGAGCTATGGCCACTATCCAGGCTGGCAGTTCTGTGCAGTTTTCTTTCTGGCAGAGAGAGGGAAGCAAGCTCCCTGCAGTTTGCTTTGGCCAACAGATTAAGCCAGCCTGGTGATGTTCTTTCTAAGAGGCAGAGGATGCAATCTCCCACTGTCCAATCTACGCCTGTCAATATATGATAAAATAGATGTAAGAACATAAGAACAGCCCTGCTGGATCAGGCCCAAGGCTCATCTAGTCCAGCATCCTGTTTCACACAGTGGCCCACCAGATGCCACTGGAAGCCACAGGGAGAAGTTGAGGGCGTGCCCTCTCTCCTGCTGTTACTCCCCTGCAACTGGTACTCAGAGGCATCCTGCCTTTGAGGCTGGAGGTGGCCTATAGCCCTCTGACTAGTAGCCAGCCATTGATAGACCTCTCCTCCATGAAGTGATCCAAACCCCACTTATAGCCATCCAGATTGTTGGCTGTCACCACATGGCAGAGAATTCCACAAGTTGATTATGTGTTGTGTGAAAAAGTAAATGTGTTTAGCTTTATGCTACATGAACAAGAGGTTTATAGTATATTTAATGAGCAAGGCACTTCAGTGACACTGATCGCATGCTCTACCAAGAAATACTTTTGCAAAGTGTTTATTTTGATCTTTCTGTATCTTAGAAAGCATATTTAACACTGGTCTGCACTGAAGCTCGTGTCCAATCCTGATCCAAAACAGTTTTTTTAAGTACATTTCAATTTTTGCTCCCAATATTTCCTAATGATGCATTTAACACAAAGAGTAATGACTGGAATAACACTGATCAATGTTCAACATGAGCAGAAACAGCATTCTGCTCACAGATTGGCCGGATTTTATATCTAACAGCCCCAAGAGTTTTCTGCTTCCCTCTTTCCATCCCAACATCTGATCAATGTCATCATTAGGGTGGGTGATGGGTGGGATCCTTAACTTGAGCACACAGCAGTTACTCTTCCTTTTGCTGTACTTGCACATCTCTGAACCAGGACCAGCAAACATTGTTTGTAGTTTTCCTCAACTATGAAATATACCAAATCCAAAATAGTTAAAAGGCACATGTTTCTCAATACATCCCACCTCATTCTAGAGAACGGTACACCTCTGGCATGCAAAAAAGTCACTTCAAACCCCTGCTAACTGGGCAAAGAGGCACCTTTTACCGTGGTGATTCTCTTTATTTAGCAGGGAAAGAGTAACTGGCCCTATCCACCCCCAGCACAGTACTTCCAGTGACTGTTGCTGGTGTGTGTCTTATGTTTCTTTTTAGAATGTGAGCCCTTTGGGGACAGGGAGCCATCTTATTTGTTTGTTATTTCTCTTTGTAAACCGCCCTGAGCCATTTTCGGAAGGGCGGTATAGAAATCAAATTATTATTATTATTTCTTGTTTACACAGTCAGACAGGTGTTATTGACTGGTTTGTTTTATCCAGACATCGAGTCCTTCCCAAGGACCTGGGATGCCAGAATTTTATTGTCAATGGTTATAGATATCGTCGCAGAATATAGGCTGTTCCCAGTAAAGCTGCTTTTTGTAATTGGCTGATGGCAATTTCTGTGGCCCCTATGGTGTTGAGGTGCTCTTCAAGGTCTTTTGGAACTGCACCCAGGGCGCCAATTACCACTGGGATTATTTTGGTCTTTTTCTGCCACAGCCTTTCAATTTCAATTTGTAAATCTTTGTATTTGGTGATTTTTTTCTATTTCTTTTTCTTCTATTCTGCTATCCCCTGGTATTGCTATGTCGATTATTTTGACTTGTTTTTCTTTCTTCTCGACTACAGTTATATCTGGTGTATTGTGTGGCAGATGTTTGTCTGTTTGTAGTCGGAAGTCCCATAATATTTTTACATCTCCATTTTCTTCAGCTTTTTCAATTTGATGGTCCCACCAATTCTTGGCTACAGGTAGCTTGTATTTTTTTCAGATGTTCCAGTGTATCATCCCTGCTACCTTGTCATGCCTTGGTTTGTAGTCAGTCTGTGCGATCTTCTTACAACAGCTGATCTGTTTCATCTGCTTCTTTACAAAGGCGGCACTTGCTGTTTGTTGTGGATTTTTCGACTTTTGTTCTTATTGCATTTGTTCTTAGTGCCTGTTCTTGTGCTGCCAGTATTAAACCCTCTGTTTCTTTCTTCAAGTTGCCATTCTTAAGCCATTGCCAGGTCTTGGTGATGTCTGATTTTCCACTTATATTGTGTAAATATTGACCATGCAGGAGCTTATTTCTCCATTTTTCTGCTCGGTTCTTGACTTGTTCTTTCTTGTAGCCCTGTTTTTTTTCCATTGGTGTTGAATAGTTTCTCGTTATTGACCATTTGAAGTGCATCTTCCTCACTGTCCCTTATATATTCTTCAAGGCCTCTTTTCTCCTCCTCTACTGTTTGATGGACTTGCAGCATTCCTCTTCCATCTGAGCTGCGAGGGAGGTAGAGCCTATCGACATCACTGCGGGGGTGCAGAGCATGATTGATCGTCATAATTTTCCTGGTCTTACGATCTAGCGTCTCTAGCTCTGCCTCGGTCCAGTCTATTATTCCTGCAGTGTATCTAATAACAGGTATAGCCCAGGTGTTTATGGCTTGTATGGTGTTCCCGCCATTGAGTTTGGACTTGAGGATTTTTCTGACTCTCCTGACGTATTCACTTCCAATTTTTCTTTTAACTTCAGTGTGTGCGATGTTATCAGCCTGGAGAATGCCCAAGTATTTGTAATGTTCTTTCTCTTCCAGGTTCTTGATCTTGCTTCCATTGGGCAGTTCTATTCCTTCTGTTTTTGTTATTTTCCCCCTGTTCATTATTAATGCAGCACATTTGTCTAGTCCAAACTCCATTGCTATATCGCTACTGAATATACGGACAGTGTTTAGCAGTGATTCGATTTCTGACTGGGATTTTCCATACAACTTCAGATCGTCCATGTACAGCAGATGGTTGATTTGACTTGATGTTTTAGATGTTTGGTATCCGAGGCTTGTTTTGTTTAGTATTTGTGAAAGTGGGGTCATGGCGATTACAAACAATAGAGGGGATAGTGAGTCCCCTTGGAAAATGCCTCTTCTAATGCTAACCTGTCCAAGTGCCTTGCCATTGATTGTTAACTGTGTACTCCACATGCTCATTGCTTTTTGAATAAATATCTGAATTTTTTGCTGACACCAGTTGTTTCTAAACATTTTAGTATCCATGTGTGAGGCAATGAATCGAAGGCTTTCTTGTAGTCAATCCATGCAACACTTAGATTGGTTTTTCTTCTCTTGCAGTTTTCTAAAATCATTTTGTGAATCAGCAGCTGGTCTTTTGTGCTTCTGGTGTTCGGGCAATTTCCTTTCTGTTCAACTGGAAGCTGTTTGTTAGTTAATAAGTGTTGCATCACTTCATCTGCTATTATTCCAGTTAATAATTTGAACATGGTTGGCAGGCAGGTTATCGGTCTATAATTACTTGGAACTGCACCTTTTGCTGGGTCTTTCATAATGAGGTGAGTTTTCCCAGTTGTTAGCCATTGTTCAATATCACCGCCTTTCATAATGTGATTGAACTGTTTTGATAGTTGTTTATGAAGGCTTGTTAGGTGTTTAAGCCAGAAGCCATGCAGTTCATCGTCGCCTGGCGCAGTCCAATTTTTAATTTTCTTTGCTCTTTCACTTATTAATTCTGGTGTTATTATTAGATCTTGCATTTGTTGGTTACTATTATTATTATTATTATTATTATTCAAGCTCTTCCCTTAAGTCCTAGATCTTCCTGCACTATCAGAGACGTACAGGATGCTCACAAAGGGCTGCAGCTCCTACACTGCTAGGGGAATATCAGAAGGGAATATCACTGGGTTGATTAAAATAGGAGCTTATGTTTCTAGTAAATCCAGCTTGAATTCTGCATGCACAGGTAAGTTTCTGGCTGCCAGTGGGAATTCTTCTTCCCACTTCTTGCCCCAATGCAAGGATTTTTAACCATTATTCGATTCAGTTCAAACAGATGGTATCAGATTGCAGCTGACAATGGAGTAGCCCTATCCCACTTGCCTCATTAGAATACCACCATTCTTGTTAATCCCTCTTGCACTACAAACTGGACCAGAATTCAGCTGGTTCAATTTATGACATGGATACTGTATTTCTTCTAGTGTGGGCAACCCACCTCCTGTCTGATTTTAACTGATTTACTTTCTGTTGGGGGAAAACATTATCAGCAACTAGATGTACAAACTCTTGCACAAGCTAGGCTGGAGTTTAAGAATAGGGACACATATTTGAATGCATCTCTCAATGAAAGCAAAGGCCAGCTTTTGCATTTGGATGGGCATCTGATTTTTGCCAGAAGTTCCTAAAAGCAAGGATATATAAGGCATTATTTGGAATCTCAAGGAAGAGACAGTAGTTCAGTGGTAAAGCACGTGCTGTGCATTCAGGAGGTCCCAGATTCAATCCCTCCCTAGCAGCTCCATGTAGAGTGGGGAAAGACCCCTGCCTGAAACCCTGGAGAACTGCTGCAGTCAGTACAAACCATACTGACCTAGATGGACCAACAGTCTGATTCTGGATGAAACAGATTCATATGTTCCTTGAATGTCCTTTTTGGTGGTTGAACCCCATTTATGGAATAGCCCCCCAGTGAGGTTTGCCTGAGTTCACCACTTTGTCCTTTTAGATGCCAGGTAAAGACCTGTTTGTTCATCCAAACATTTTAAATGCTGGTTTTCAGATTTGATCTGATTTTTAACTAATTTTAAAACGTTTTTAAGCTGCTTTGCATTATATTTTGTATTCTCTTTTCAGCTTTTTTTGTCTGTTATGATTTAATGTGTTATGTGTTTTTATTGTATGTTTTAATCCTCTGTTGTGAGCCGCCCAGAGAACAATTTGTTAGGGGGCGGTTAACAAATAAAGATGATGGTGATGATTATCATCCAAGACTATGGGACAGAAGTGTAGGCATCCCCACAAAAATATAGACACAGGTTCTGCACATTTCTAAACTTATAACTATGAAGATACATATTGTTTTGTGGATCATAAATTGATGGTGTGACATATAGCCATTCGCTCCTTGGACTCCATCACAGTTTTTAGAAAGCTTCTTAAATCTTGGCTTTTTACCCAGGCTTTTACATGACTGTTTCTATTGCTGCTTCTATGTGTTTTTACTAATTTATAGTTTTATGCTTGTATTTTATAGTTTTAAAATTAGATTTGTTTTATATTTTTAGCTTAATATTTTAATTGTCATTTTTATTGTATGTTTTTTTTAACTTTTGTAAACTGCCTTGGGGTTGTTTTTAATTAAAGGCGGTATATAAATTCAACAATAAATAAATAAATAAAATAGCTTTAAGATAAGGGTATGACTTGATTAATATCCTCCACTGGTTTAAAACTCTGCTTGAAGTCTGCTATTTGGTCCAATGTTTTCACCCATTTATTACTTCTACTTCATAGTGTCCTACCATACATCATGTGGGCAGACTCGTGGTAATAAAATCACCTGCTTTTCTGCCTATTTATAGTCAGACTGTTGGATTCCAACCCTCACTCCTTGAAGGTAAATCTTTTAAGATAAAATGATACAGAACGGCTGCTGACATGAATATTTGGCATGATACTACAGTGAGATTAAATAATTACTGGATCTCAGCATTATGTTTTCAGTTTAATATATTTGCAATTTATTGATTCCACCCCCCACCCCCAAAATGACTTTGGACATCCAGGACTGCACTCAACCACAGCAGCAGTGACAGCAGCATCTGCTGCAGATAATCCACCAATGCTTCTTAATTGGCCAAATGAATACGCAAAAAAACAAAACTGGAGTTACCATTCTAATATGCAAACTGGTACAAATGTTTAAAAATGAAATTAAAGCCTGAATACTGCAATGGTCAACACGCTTTAAAATGAGTAACAGGCTTCAATCAAGCGCTATATTATAAACACATAAGCCACTAGGCTATATCCTGCCTCAGCTCTGTGAATATTTATCCCTGATTCAAGCAATATTTATAGGATATTTTTTGGACAGCCTTACAAATTCTGTCTGCACAGCAGAATACAGTGTTCACCATCTAACCCTGTGCCCATCATAGTAATATCTTCTTTATGTCAACTAGTACCAAACAAAATCTGGAAAATCAGAGTTTCTGTCCTCTTTGCCTCTGAAGTACTTACAAATCAGAACACATGCTTGTGCTGGCATTCAATTCAGTTCAAAGAGTGAGGTTTATTTAGTGCTAGAGGTAAAATAAATATGCAGCATAATGCAAGCTTTAAACACCAGAGCTGTTATATTTAAAAACATGGCTTGAAACATGCAATTTGACTCCTTGTCTTTTCAGTAGCAAACAAAATCTACATACTTTTATTTCCCTAGATATTTTACATGTTTAAACGATAATCATTTGAAAAATAAACATTCCATAGCTTCTATTCCATAGACACATGAATATGAAATGTATATATTTAAAATATGGAAATTATTGAATCAACACAGTAAATTGTCCTTCCATAAACCTGCCATCTTCATTAAAATCTTATTTACTTAGTAATCGCCTTTGATCGCTAAAGTTATAAGAAGCCCCCCTCTCTCCTTTTGATACTATCAGTGTAGCTTTTGACCAGGGAGCGTGATGAATTAAATGTATGACAGATATGACAGGTGAGGAGTGCTTGAAGGGGGCTTAAACAGCAGGGATAAGACAAAGCCCCCATTTAAGAACAAAACCCCCACCCGATGACTAGCCCATTAATGACCAGCCACAGAATCACTCTGTTTGCCCTGTTGGATGAGGAGCAAGCTGATACTACAGACAAAGCTTTGTTAGCCACAGGGCAGTTGTTCAATCAGGCCACACAGCCAACTAATTGAAAAGTCCATTCCCCACCCCCGATCTCTTGGTATTTGATATACTGGACTTCTATAGGTAAAGGGCTCCCTTCCGATAATGTTGTATTAAGTCGGCTGCCACAAGTTTACAGCTGGACTAAGTGGTATTACAGTTTATAAACCTGAAAATCTATCTGCAGGGAATCCAGCTAAGCCCCAGAGAGAAACAAGTCCAGCATTACAAATCCAAGGAATTTTGGAAGTCAATCCATTAGGATTATTGGGGCAAGCCTTTGATTTTGGGAGTCATGGGCTCAAAAACACAGAAGCAATGAAGTCTTTCAATTTCTCTTCATTCTAACCTCTTATCTGAAGGCTTACTGTCTAATGTTTACCCTAATAAACTGAAACATATAGATGAAATTATAATCATTTACAAGAGATGATTAGGCAAGAAATCCAGCAAAAAATATTTGCTTGTAAATAACACGTTCATTGAAAATTGGCTCTAATAAAATTATTATCAAAGCACAAATATTAAACAAAGGGGGCTAATCTCTGTTATTATTTTTAAAGTTCACTTTTTAAAATCTCTGTGATTATTTTTAGAAGTCATTTAAAAAAATCTCTGTGATTATTGTTAAAAGTTTACTCTTCCCCCATCCCTTGTCTTTTTCAAGTATTCACTACATACAAGGAGAAATACACACATCATTATAAATAAATGGAACATTCAATACCAAAGAGTGAAACCATAATGTACCTAAGTGACTACTAGAGCAGGTGGGAAAACTATTTTCTGCTTTCATGAGGAATTTTTAGTGGGCATTTTATTATATTAATCAGAACTGTCTGTGGAAATGAAAAAACTGTAGACATTCATCTTTACTTTTAAATGTCAAATATATCCTTATTTGAAGGTTTTGGCTTTCATCAATAATTAACAAATTTGACCTACATCACACAAGCGGGGGAAATTAGGAAACTAGGACCATAAACATACTTGAATGGGGATATCAAGAAAGCAAGAGTCTGGGCAAGGTATTCACAATATTTAAATACGTAGTGGTTAGAGTGTTGTACTAGACTGGGAAGACTCGAGTTCAAATAGAATGCATGGTGCTCTTTTTAAAGAATTTAAAGAATGTCCCATATTATAGATGTTACAGATGTAAATGTTACTCGCTAATTCACGCCACTTGCCTCTTGTGTTATCCCAATCTCTAATTTAGATTCCTAGGCTATCCCAGTTCCAATACATAGTTGTATCAAAAATACAGCCGCAGAAGTCTCTAAAAGCTGTCAATAGGCCTGGACTATGTCTGTCCACAGCTCTGTGAACGTTTGACAGCAGCCAGCAGGGCAGGGAAGACATCCAGGAAAACTGCTTTCAGACCTTATCTTAGCAACAATACTTAACTTTCACCACCTGGGCAGGACTTCCGGAGGGAAAACAGTCACACGTATTGTCTCTTTTTTTGGACGATTACTCGTAAACGAGTCTCCAGCTGATACTGAATTTTTTAAATTTAAAAGCCTGTTTTTAGGATAGTGAATCTCTCAAGTCTTTCATCTGTGGGTAATGTATTTTTTTCTTAGTAGCACAAACCAGTCCACACCAAATGCAAAATTAGAATTGTAAATATCATAGTTATGGCCTTTGGAAATTTCTTTGAACTAGAGGATTGTACCTAAAAAGAAGTTTTAATATTTAAAAGGTACTGAAGATTTTCCACTATCATCAAAAGAAAATTGTTGTTCATTTTTAAAAAATTCAAGTTAACAGATCACATTGTTTAATATTTATTTTTTACGTTTACATCCTGCTCTTCCTCTAAGAAGGAGGAACATTGTTATGTTTATCCTCACAACAACCCTATGAGGTGGATTAGGCTGAAAGATAATGAATGACCCAGGTCACCAAGTTAGTTTCATGGCTGAATGGGGACTTGAACTCAGTTTTCCCCAGTCCTAGTCCAACAGTCTAACCGCAATACCACACTGTTGTCAACCTGTCATAATTTCTATCTAGCAAGAAGTAAAATGCTGTAAAAGAATTCTCTCCATATCCTGCTTTTCTTGTGCTGCCATTAGTTTCTTATTCAAGGCAAAGCCTAAGACTTTTAGCCCTTTTCATGCTTAATGGGTTATTTTTACTGAAAATATGTCCTCATCTCACACCACTAATACTAATGTCATACAATTTTTTTTGCAATGGTACAATTTGCTCATTTCCTTCATCTACTGAACTTCTATATCTGAATTAAAGCACTACCCAACATGTTTCGCAGTGTTACGAGGACAGAGCAAGAGCTGTGCCCCTCACAGAGTAGTGGCTGTGGAGCCCATCTAAAGGCTTGCCACACAGCTGACTGCATGCACAGGGGGCAGGATGATTTTCGCTGCTCTCCTTCTGCTCCAAGAAATATGTTTTTGACTTCTAGAAATATGTTCCCGAGGGCTATGAAACCAAATAGTACTTTTGGAGGGAGGGGAGAGCAGCAAAAATCAAATGTGCAATTAGCTGTGCAGCAAGCCTTTGGCGGAGCCCCACAGCAGCCTCTCTTTGAGGGACATAGTTCTTGCTCCCCCCTCGTAATGATGTGGAACCTGCCAGCCATTGCAACAGTGGCATCTACTATCACCTTTGCTTTATTGGCTAAGCAAAGTGAGACTCATGGTTAAGTCAATGGTTAAGTTAAACCAAAAGAAATAAAGTCTCTTTATTTTTAACACGATAATCCTACTGATCACAATACCACCAATAAACAGAGATACTGGAGTGATATTTGGTAGCCATGTCCATGCACAATTCTACCTTGAGCCAGCCACTTTCTCTCAGCCTACAGTAGTACAGGGTTGTTGTGAGGATAAAATGGGAGAGATCATGTACACGGCACTGAGTTCCTTGGAAGAAGGTCACAAGAAATGTTATAAGCAAACTCTCTGAGTTTCAAGGATTAAACCCAGCTTGAGCCTCTCATCAGTTTTCAGGGGTAGTGGTGGTGGTAGTAGGAGAGAGGCAAAATATAATACAGTGCAGTATGTTTTGTCACTCCGAGACTGAGAAATGGGATTGAAAATGGATATATATATTCAGGTTCAAACCCAGCCATGTAGCCACACTCATTTTCAAGACGGATAGGAAGAAATGAGGCACTCAAATGCTCTGCTTTACCAGTATTTCTGGTTGGAAGGGCTCACAAGTGTAAGGCAACACAGAATAAATTGCAATCTTACACTAGTAGAGAATAAAATTATAATGAATGGTTTGCACCATTCATTTTCCCATAAAGTGTTTTTACTTAAATCTAACTGCTATAGCTCCCATTCTGAGGCACAATAATATCATACCTTAAACCTAACTGTACGGTGTTGCCAACCCATATTTTTAGAATAAGGTGAGCAGCTTGCTTAGTTCTGAAAGAAGCACTGTAAGTTGTGTTGCATATTTATTTATCGTATTTCTATATCACCTGATATGTACATCTCTAGGTGGTGCACAAAATTAAGTAAAAACAAATTAAAATTCCACAACACACAATAAAAACGATCTCATAAAACAAATTGTTAAAGATAATTTCTATAAATCAACATTTTAATTACGGCTGCAGTTTAATTGGTTGTAAATCTTATTTAAATGTGTTAAATTCTCAGTAAATATGTTTAGGATGGGCATGTTTTAATGTGTAATATAGGGATGTTCTGTTTGGGAAGGTTTAATATGCAAGACAGAGCTGCCTCCTAGGAATCTATTTCACTCCTCCCTCCATCCACTTGTTTTTCTGCTGCTGCCACTGTCCCTTTTTGCCAATCATTTAGGTTTTTGCAAATTATCTGGACAATGATTTATGCAAGCATCGAACATGGTTTTTCATTTTCAGAATTCTAACATGGCCCCAAAAACGTGTTCAAAAACACTTTGGAAACAGTGTAGTCTATGGGGCCATATGCTGATCTATGTTGTAAAAAGTGTATGAAAACATCAATCACATCGCAGTTCTTTCTAGCTTCTGACTTTGAAGTTTAAATTTGTGTTCTATACATTTCATTCTCTTACAACTTAAAAAACAACAACAGAGATTGTAGTTGTACTTCCTTCACAGATAACTACTCTGTAGAACCACTGAGATCTTTCTTTGGCACTGAAGACATATAATCCCCCATCATCCACTCAGAAATAACTTCTTTTAAGCATACCCCAACCAGCTAGTTTTACAGAAATAACATTATACAGACAATCTTTCTAAGATACAGAAAAGTTATTTTATATCCTGACTGAGCTTCCTCCCTTCACTCTCACCCATCAAAGATGCTGAGTTCAATTTACAATGACCTCTGACTGACCTACAGACAAAGTTTTAAAGTTCTTTGCCTCAGTCCCATCAGGAAATGCCCCTCTGGAAAACACCTTTGCACAACAGCTGAAGTGACCAAGGAGTCTTCCATCCTTTCCACTGTAAAGAAGAACCCCATCCACCCTTTTGGAGTTTAATCCATCTACATTTGCATTTCCTTTGCTATCGTTTTCTGACTTTTCAAAAGTAGGTCTGGATAATCTATTATTCCATTCTCAACTGTGACTTATAGACTTGCTTCCCTCCAGCAGTAAAGACAGAGAGATAATTTTACTACATTATATTATTCTGAAAGGGTCCCTGAGCCTTCTACATGATCGGCAGAAATTTAGAAATTTAGGTGTTGATTCTTCCCATACTGAACATCCATACCAGGAAAAGGTTCAGCATTGAATTTTTGCTTATCATGCCGTTGTTAAAAGGGGCAAAGGAGACCCGCTAACAAAAGAAGTTGCCAAATCTATCGGCACTAAGGCACAGTATTATTTACAGGGTTAGAACCTCAAAAAACTTGGGGAAATGTTTTGAACAATGTTGCACTGGAAGAGTGCACCTTCAAAACAATTAAGAGCCAGAACAGAGTTTTGGCAAAATTTAGCATGTATTCATTTAGGATTAAGGCAACATCCAAAGCAGGTGTGAATTGTTTGGATAGGGAGTTAATACAAGCATTGTAAACTGGAATAGCAGTCATTTAGCCACTTGTAACTTGAACTTGGTCAAATACTGTATTGTCAAATCTTCCACATAGTAGAAAATGTCCTTGTATAGATGGCATCCTAGTTTTAATCCTTATTATTACTATGCATAATGGTGTTATTTATTTTCTATATTTCTAATAAAGAATAATTAAACAAAACATAAAAACAAAACCAGCAAGAGAGGAGAGCTGTTCTTGTGGTAGCAAGCATGACTTGTCCCGTTAGCTAAGCAGGGTCTGCCCTGGTTGCATATGAATGGGAGACTAGAAGTGTGAGCACTGTAAGATATTCCCCTCAGGGGAGGGAGCCGCTCTGGGAAGAGCAGAAGGTTCCAAGTTCCCTCCCTGGCAGCATCTCCAAGATAGGGCTGAGAGAGATTCCTGTCTGCAACCTTGGAAAAGCTGCTGCCAGTCTGTGAAGACAACACTGAGCTAGATAGACCAATGGTCTGACTCAGTATATGGCAGCTTCCGATGTTCCTAAGATAAAATATACAGGACTGAAAGAGATTAAACCTGGATATCCAATTAAAATCAAATAATAAATAATAAATTTATTAATTTTAATAAGCTTATTTAATAAGGAGGGGTTTTCAAATTCTTGTTAAAACAAATTGAAGAGGGAAATTGGCCAAGCACCTCTGGGAGAGTATTCCAAAAGTGGGGGGCCACTACTGAAGAGGCCCTATCTATATCAGTGGGTAGGGGTGTGCACAGAACCGCACAGCTGCGGTCCGGTCCGGATGGAGGGGGTTCCTTTAAGGGCGGGGGAGGGTTTACTTACCCCTCCCGCCGCTTTGCCCCCTCCAGTTCTCGTAATTATTGTAGAAATTGGGGCGGCAGGATCCCTCCCTGCCGCCCCTTCAGTTGCTGCTCAAAAAAAAAGGCTCCGACGAGCCTTCTGCGCAAGCGCACGCCGCACGCGCGAGCTTCACTTCTCCCAGAGGCCTGGTCTACCCGGCCTCGGCCCCTGCCGGCGGGTAGACTGGGCCTCCAACCGCCGGAGGATCCCTATCAGTGGGGAGGCTGAGAACAGGGCCTAACAACAATAGCAGATGTAAGAGCTTTCCTCCCAAACCCAGAAGGAGTTTGGCTCACACATGTACACATTTGTAAAGAACAAGTCACATAGTCTGCTCTCCCTGCTGTTGAACAAGCAAATCAAATTTTCATACTGTCAGATTTTTTGTTCTTTCAGTTGTGGACTCTGTTACCTCTACAAAGATACATTATTGTCACCAACATTCATAAGCACTTGCCAGTTGCATATCTCTCAGCCTAGCCTTCCTCACAGGGCTGTTGTGAAAACAAACAACCATATACAGCACTCTGGGTTCCTTGGAGGAAAAGCAAGATATAAATGTAACCCCGCCCACCCCACCCAAGTAAACTAAATACAGGTCGAGTACCCCTAATCCGGACTGCTTGGGACCAGCAGTGTTCCAGATTTTGGACTTTTCCGGATTTTGGAGTCTTCTATATACAGTACAGGGTACGGGCAGAACTCTCACGAGAAATAATGTGGCGGTGAGGAGGTGGATGGCTGAAGAGGCAAGCGGAGGAGGTGGGAGGCGCCGGGGGGCGGGCGGTGGCGGGATGACCTGGCCTGGCCCTGAGGGAGGCAGCGGCGGGATGGCCCTGGCCCTGAGGGAGGCAGCTTGACTGAATTTTTAAAATGAGTTGAGGCGTTGCTTTTGTTGTTGTTATGGCGTGGTCTCCAGATTTTGGAGCATTCCGGATTTCGGGTGTCCGGATAAGGGATATTCAACCTGTACTTCGCAGTAATTAAAAAACACGCTGTGCCTGAAGACATATAGTCTAAGTATTGACAGGGCACAAGAAGGAAGGACAGAAAAATATTAAGGGAGCTAAAACAAGAAAAAATGTTAGGTAAGGTGTTTCTTAAAAGAAAAAGAGGGAGGGAGGATACAAAAGAATGAGAACCCCCATAATAGAAGCAAAAGGAAAGGAAGGGGGGAGGGTCAGCAAAATCCAGTCATATAGAAGAACTGAATGAAGAAAAAGCAAGCAAAGAAAACAGAAGAGTAATAGCTAGTAATACATGTCCAGGCCTCTTTGAACTGTTGTGTGAAAAAGCCACATCGAGTCAGGCAGTCTCAGTTGCAGTGGTTGTGGTTAAATGGTCAAAAGAGGCTTTATCCTCCTGACTTTTCTGGACACAACAAAGCTGTTCTCATGTGCAGCCAAGCTCAGGCTTAGGTGGCTGCCCATGGGAACTGCTGGAATCCATGTGGGTCCCGGCAGCAACATGGTGCTAAACCCAACACCAAAGCCCAGCTCTTAGCTGAGGTTAAGGGCGCAAACACCCTTATCCCGACTGCTGGAATCATGGGTTAATGTGGGCTTCTTGTAGCTTGCGTTGACACAGAGATGGGGGCCTAGAGCCTGTCCCCTAGGAGAATCCCCCCATGTACCACACTCAGTGTGCGTTGCCTTGTGGGATACCCAGAGGGCAGGATAATGAGTCCTGGCTTCAGAGCAATCCGCCCTGCTCTGCACTGCACGGAGCAGCATGGATCATGTGGAAGCATGCTCCGCACTTCCACAAAGCGCAGGATGATCGTCTGACGGGAAGGCAAGGTTTGTGAAGCCTTCCCCTGTCTGCCCAGTAGGTCATATGAATGGCCCCAAGCTCTGGTACTTCTGGAGAAATGGAGGATTACGTTCTGGGTCTTTGCAGGATACTAGTATTAATCAGCCCGGCAGGACACAATGTAATCTCTTGTAAGGTGCCTAGAATTCATATATGAAATATTTGTTTTGAAAATAAATTAAATGTAAACATTGTAGAAGCAGCTGTTTGCCATGCCAGTGGGGATAAGAATGTCAGCAACCAAACATGATTAGACAGATAGGAAGCTGCCTAATACCGAGTCAGATCCTTGGTCCATCTTGCTCAGTACTGCCTACACAGACGGGAAGTGGCTTCTCCAAGATTAGACACAGGAGTCTCTCTCAGCCCTGTTTCGGAGATGCCAGGGAGAGAACTTAGAATCTTCTGCACACAAGCATACAGATGCTTTCCCCAGAGTGACTCCATCCCCTAAGGTGAATATCTTACAGTGTTTACAATTACTCTCCCATTCAAATGCAGACTAGGGTGGACCCTGCTTAGCAAAGGGACTAATTCATGCTTGCTACCACAAGGACAGCTCTCCTCCATGCCCTCCACATTCTAGCTAAGAATAATCTAGTTCTGGTGCTGAGGTAAAGTTAATCACTAATTCTTTAGGTTCAATGGCATGTCATTAGAATTGGCTTTTCTAAGCATGACCACAGTCTGGTTAGATGTGTGTATTCATTTGCTAGGAAAGCTAAGAAACAATGCATCTTTTGCAAATTGAAAAGATCAGGGATAAGCGAATAGGGCTACTGGAGATTATGAATAATGTGGTTATATGGTAACCCTGCATAAATTTGTATCTCATTAAAAGCAGAGAGGGAGGAAAGGAAGCTGCCTTATTTGGATTCCTCCATCTCAGACAGTATCCATCAAGCACAGTCTTATCTACATTGACTGGAAGCAGCTCCCCAGGGTTCCAATCCAGACAGGTGTTTTGTGGCCAGTTGATGCTCAGCAATAGCTCTTCCTTGGCTGTTGAACCTGTCAGTCAGGCTGAGAAAGGGACAGGCCAAGCCTGAGCACCAAGCCAGCAGTTACGAGAAGAGGAGGAGGAGGGTGAGGCCAGACCAAGGGTATACTGTGAAACCTTGGCCACAACACAATCCAAAACATAGGTGGAATCTATGAGATATAATTGTGGGCTTTTTTGCCAGGTTCATGAGAGAAATTTACTTGAGGAGGTTTGGGACTTCAGGGAAATGTAAATGGGACTGCTCCTGCTGAGTTGCACTTCAAGGTAAAGTTAAAGTTGTGCCGTCCAGTTGGTGTTGACTCCTGGCAACCACAGAGCCCTGTGGTTGTTTTTGGTAGAATACAGGAGGGGTTTACCATCGCCTCCTCCCACGCAGTATGAGATGATGCAGCATCTTCCTATATTGCTGCTTGCACTTCAGGAGTCAAGTGGAATAACTTGTATTGAGAGTGGGAAGGCCAGAGATTGGAATCTTGCTTCTCTGAAGATCAGTAACAGATTGGCCAGCACTGGGATAGGAAGTTGGGATATTTAGGAGTTTTGTTAATACAACTACTGCAGATGCTTAATTACATTTTGGCCTAGTTTACTCCACAACTTGTTTCTTGTCTTCCTTCCGGAATTGGAGGGGAGGATGTCCTAGCAATTGATGTCTTAGCATACTGCTCTAACTGACTAGTGAAAATTATAGAGAGATACTCAAAAGCAAACCCTAGATAATTATAAAGTAAATAAACTGCATATTCTCAGTATCAAGATAATCTTTCAGCAATTTATCACACTCCTAAATGCATTTATTTTATGTAAAACAGATGTATGTCTTTGGGGTAGGCTTTGTCTTTTCTTCTTGCACTGTGAAAGTCCCTAAAGGAGGAAATAAAAAATTTCCTTGTCTAGTTCTAAGGATAAATCCTAGAGATGTGAAGGCAGGAGAAGGGTGGGATCTGGGAAAGAAATCCAAGCATTTTACTTTTTCTCCATTGCAGTAAACGAAAATTGGATATCTTGTGGGAAAACTGAAGACAAAAAACACATGATTTTTTATTTTTTGCTGTTTTTTCTCAGCATGGTAAGTGAAACATTTTGTTTTGTTCTTAAGTATATTTAAAATGCTGTTGCACTCCATTCTGCTGCATGCTGTTGCAAGTCTCTCAGATCCACTTAGGCTGGCAGCCTGACTAAAGAAGCACGGGTGCAGCAGTGGTGCATTCCAGACAAAGGCTGCGCTGACACACATTGAGTGAAAAATCTCTTTCCCCTTCCTTCTGCAGCTGCCTGTGCTACCTGAAAATATGCCCCTGAAGCTCAGGGATATACTTTTGGTGGTGAAGGCAGCTGTGGAAGAAAGGGAGATTGTCCCCACCTCCACGTGTGCTGATGTAGCTTTAGTCTTCTGGAACACAACACTGCTGCACCGGCATTTCAGATGTCAGCCATGAATGCCAGCAATCACAGGACTGCTACTGTGTTTCACTGAATTACGAGAAAAGCAACATTCTTGGGACTTGATTTTGGAAATATACTTTCAAATACTGAAGAATACAAAATATGTTTAGGTTGGGCCAAATACCAGCTTAGACCAATATGGGAGTCTTCCACGCATAAAAGATCTTCATATCTCATAGCATCTTACTCACACCATTTTCTTGACCAAGGGAAATAAACTAACAAATGTTTGAAAATCTATAGATAACGAGGGAACAAATTAAGGTGTGAAGATCTTAAGGTCTGAGATGGGACATATGGGGCAAGGCACTCTCTCGGGTAAGCTGATCAGAGGCATCCTTTGGACTGGACTTCTGGGCAGAAATCCAGACACCCACACCACTGAGGGCCCCTTAAATTATCTCAGAATGTCCCTGGGGCTGGAGGTGGCTGTGCTGCATGGCCAATGGCCCGCGCTGCTCTGGGCAGCCAAGTGCGGCACATGACTGTGCTGGTGCAGGTGGAGGGGAAAGAAATGTAGCTGCAGTAAGGCAAGGAAGCACAGAGGTGCACTGGGGCTGCAGACCACAAGACACGAAGGTCAAGCCTGCTCTGCCATGCCCCTGTATCACTATCCCATGAGCCACTGTGGTGCCACACATGGGAAAGGAAGATGGCAGAGTCAGTAGTGCTGGTGGAGTGAAGCTACCTGGAGCTGAGTGGGGAGGAGTGGGGAATGTGGTGCAGGGTTCAGGAGCTCATTTTCTGTCTACCAGGTACCTGTTTTGGTACCAGGAGAGTGCCCAGTTAGGAATGGCGACCAGAAACTTTCATCCTGGCAAAAAAAGAAATTAGTGTGTGAAGTATACCGAGCATGTACTCCCCCAGAAATGGGGCTCTAGGCTTAGGAGAAAGTGAACAGATGTGCTGCCTCTTTGATTTCTCTGTTGTCTGATTCAGTTGAATCCCCAAGGCTGAAGTCCTGTGGAGACAGAACTAGCTCAGCCACAATAAATTAAACAACCTTCCAAGGTAATGTTTGTTTGAAGATGCCAAAATAAACCTGACTCATTTTATGCAAGTGTTCAAAGTAAATAGTAATCTTGTATATAAGAATAATAGACTATTTATTTATTATATTGGTGCATCACCCAAATTTTACATCCTTGGGCAGTCTACAATTACATCTTATTAATTTAATTTAATTTAAATTTATTTCATTTAGATCCCACTCTTCCTCCTAGGAGCTCAGAGTAGTGTGCATGGTTATTTTTTATTAATTTTAACATGATTATATTTAACAGAACACCTGAATGTATTGCTACACCACCACCAATGGGAAAAATGGTTGCCCTCATAGTTTAAACAATTCCTGGAATTTTTACCATTTCTAGTACATACAATTTACTATCAGCACCAGTGTTGCCTCTAACAGGGATTCCCAGATGTTGTTGACTACAGCTCCCAGAATCCCCAGCTGTGATGGGTTTTGCTTGGGGATTCTGGGAGTCAACAACATCTGGGAATCTCTGTTAGAGGGAACCCTGATCAGCACCAGCTTGAAAATACAAATGGAACTCTTTTCAGCAATTCAGTTCATCCTCATTTTATTGTCAATCCCACAAGATCAAATCCACTACTAGTGTAAATAAGTGATACTGATTTATAACACTCTGGATGTTTTTAAAGCACTCAGTATATCTAAATGGTATTTTGTACTAGACAACTAGCTTAAGAATGTGAATGTCTTATTTTTGGCAGTTTATAACATTAAATAGATGAAGACAAAATAAGAGACAATACAGTCCTGTGGTTAATTATTTTTTAAAGCAAAAATGATCTCCACTTTGTATTCCAATCATTATGGCAACATGGAACATCTTTGTGTTCTGTAACACCAACAGGCCACGCAAAAATGAGCTATTCAGTTCTGACACATCCCATGCAAGTTTAAAGAGACAAATCATTCCAATTTATACATGGTTGTTCAGATTTGGTGTCTTTTGAATGAACTAGAATAAACCAATTTTCACACTTGTCAACCATAAATTAATATCCCTGCTAATCACACTTTAGGAATGGCAATTAGCTCTAGTTAAACAGCTCTGTGTGTGCGCGTGTGCATGTTGGGCAGGTGGGGGAGCAATGGCCTGGTATTGCCACTAGAATGTATTGAATAGATCTGTGTTAGAAGTGAAAGTGTGCCTTAGACAATTCTTTGGAGCTCCTGCTGCAGGACACAGCAATAATGCAATTCTCCTAGTTACAAGTCCACTTCAATGCTGATGGAGACGGAAGCAGTGACAAAATTTATTAACAAAATTTATAACAAAGTGAGGCAGACTGAATTTTTACATTACCTTTCAAGCCATGTTTCCTTTCTGTCTAAGGCAACAGGAGCTGTTTTTCTAAAGAGATAGGAAAAGTCTCCGTCTTAGATTTGCAAATATATACTGGGGGTGGGAGTGGTGGACCTGGCAATTATGTTGAATTTGAAAAATAGGATTAAGTAAAGTCCTGACCTTGACTACTGACAACTGAAGTGTCAATACTACCTATGGAACATCTAAAAATTAAAAGTCAGGGCCCAAGGGTTATTCCCATGACAGGTTAGTAAACATAGCAGGAAGGTTAGTTAATAAACACCAACTAAATCCTTCCAGTACAGCAATAAATTGTTCAATTGGTTAAATGTCCACAGTTTTTGCTCCAAACACTCTGGCGAACTGTTTAATCAGCAAACTGTTGCATCACTCAACAAACAGATATTGGCAGTTTCTGGGAGACACGAGGTGGGCCCTTAAGAATTAGTCCTTGGTTGCCCAGCCTTAGTTTTCTCGAATGTGAAACCTGGCGGGAGGGGGACTTTTAACTAAAAATAAAAGCACATGACTGCAAGTTTCTACTAACAGTGACACTTTTTTTGTGAAAAGGATTTCCATTCTGACATAACTTTTTCAAGTGAGATCCCTTGCATATAATCTTCTGTTAGGACAGACTGAGATTCTGAAATCAGCCAACAGCAGTATGATTGAAAGGCAATTTTTGTTGTTATTTTTTTATTATTATTTTATTTTATTATTTTTTGTTTTGTTTTGTTTTGAAATTTATATGTTGTACTTTCTAGCCCAGAAGGCCTTCAAAAAAGCTGTCAAGAGTATCAGCATGTGCAACCACTAATCACTGTAGCACTATAATGAGAGCTAATGCATCTGCTGAAAGTCTAATTTCTACAGACTCTTAGACAGTGTGCAGAAGCCCCTGTCCCATGCTGAATCTGGCAACTTTGTTACGTGCCCATTAGACACCCATACTGCTGACTTTTTAGAATGCAGTTCATAACCTTTGTACTCCAGATAATCTTTAGCATTACTACTTTGGTCTATGAGAGTTTGAGATCATGTGTACTTTCCACAAAGGCAAAGCATTGTAAATATTTGAAAGTACGCTGAAACTGATTTTAAAAACCCACCCTCATAAACATGTTAGTAAAGAACCCCTTTTCACCCCAAATGGATTTCATGAATAATCTTAACCTTGTAACCAATAACAAGATTATTCTTATCCAAACAGTGTTTTGAGGCAATATTTCTTTACCGCTCACCCCTAAGTATATAACAAAATATGGTTTCAGATAGAATCTTGTAAACATTTTCTCTTTTCCATTTTGACTGAAGAACACTTTGGTAAAGTGCTTCTGGTTTGTTCCTAAGCACAACTGGTGCTTACCTACAGAAGCTTACAGAGCTTAGAGTCTATGCACCTGCAGGAACATGTACATCAGCCGGTCTGTGGGCCGAGGTCATCAATGAAAGCCCTCTTCCAGCTGCTTCTGCTGGTCAGAGGTGAGAAGGGCGATGACTGGAAGGAAAGAAGATGTGGGATCCCTATTATGGAACTCACTCTCTCTCCACTAGCCTGGTGTCTACTCTCTCTTAGGCAAAGACCTTTTTATTTTTCAAAAGGTTTAACCAAGATGTTAGTACTGTTTTTATGCACTGTTTGTATTGTTTTATTGTTGTGCCTATTTTTTGTTTCATGTTTACTGTGTAAGCAATCCTAAGAATATTTATTTATTATTGAATTCTTGTCAAGGCACTTGAGGGAGCTAATGATTATTTAAATACTAGAGGAACAATAATACATAAAAGCAGAGTTGTCACATCTGGTCCCTAATGTTATTTATAAGATGGCATGTAAACAGGGGCGTAACTATAATAGGGCAAGGGGAGACAGTTGTCTGGGGAACCACTGCCTTGGGGGGCCCCCTAGAGGCAAGTCACATGACTGACTTCCCCAGCCGCGCACCCGCCCGGGCTTCCTTCAGTTGTATTCATCCTCCGAAACTGACGTGAGTGTTGAGACCTGGAGCTACCAGAACAGCATGTCTTTCTCTAGTACCATTAAATGACTTGCATCGTCCACAATTTACAAAACCTTTAAAAAAATAATTTAGTATGATGTTCTATTGTGGCGCATAGGCTATATATACATAGGTTATATAAGGCACATAGGTTATATAAAAGCATATATATATACACACATACTATGCTTTTTGTTACCACTATTCAGCCTCTTAAGATTTATTTACTTCATGAGCTGAGCTTCAGTGAGTGGGAGGGAGGCCCATTCTAAAATCTTGTCTCTGGGCCCACTCCAACCTTGCTACGCCCTGCATGTAAAGTTAATAAAATAAACCAACAAATGTGTATTTAGAAAGGAAAAAACTCTATCAGCTACCAAATGCTAGAACTGCAGGCCTTCAATGCTTATTATATCTTTAGGAGTCCTATTTATTTATTTAGAATATTTATATCCTACCCCTCCACCACAATGCTGCTTGAGAAAGCTTGTAATAACAACAATCCAAACTTAAGAATAAAATTAAACAGGTAACAAAGCAGTATAAACAATAGGTCTACAAAGTGGAATCCTATTAAAAGCAACTTTAAAATCAATAGATCAAAATGTTACAGGCAGTAAGTTCAAATATTAATAAGCCACTCTGAAGAGAAGGGACTTTAAATCCTTCTTATAATTCCTAAGAGAGGAGGTCTGACAAAACTCTTCCAAGGAGGACATTCCAAAGTCAATGGGCCACAAGGAAAAAAGCTCTGTCCCTGGTCCCTGCCAAATAAATCTGAGTCAGTGGAAGGGCCAAGACCAGGGCCTGTGATTCAGAACAGACACCACTGGCAGATCTGTATGAGTGAATGTCATCCAACAGATACCCCAACCCTAAGCCAATTAGAGGTTTGAAAGGTCAAACTTTTAAAGTGGTCCAGTAGAAAACTAGCAATCAGTAAAGTTGCAGGATGGGATTAAGTGAAGTGACTAGCACTCACAAGCATCTTTAGAGTAGCATTTTGGACCAGAGGAACCTTCGAAACAGTCTTCAAGGGCAGCCCCTGTAGACCACACTGCAGTAATATAAACTAGATGTAACCATGTGTGAGTGATTCACCTCAGTAAGTTTTGTCTGGAGCAAAGGTTTCAGGATTGCAGTTGTATGTTTGCGATCCAAAGAAATGCATTATTAGATCCACACATAAAGAGAGCTTTGGATTTGTGTTTTTTGAACAGCCTCCCTTGCTACATGGCTTTTGAAATGGAGGGGCCTTTAATAAATAGATTGTGATATTTTAGTGATTTTGAGTAGCCGCCAACTTGCTTGGCGGCTACTTGCGAACAGGCCTTCTCTGTTGCCCCTGGACTTTGGAATGTGCTCCCTGTTGAAATAAGAGCCTCCCCATCTCTAGCAACTTTTTAAAAAGTGCTGAAGACACATTTATTCACCCAGTCTTTTAATTAGATTTATGGTTTAAATTTTTAATGCTGGTTTTAAATGATTTTAATGTTAATATGATTTTAATTGTTTAATTAATTTAGTTTTTATTTTAACGGTTAATTGATTTTAATTATTTTTATTTGTTGTAAACTACCCTGAGCCATTTTTGGAGGGGCAGTATACCAATCAATCAATCAATCAATCAAATAAATAAAAGGTGTGGGATATAGGAGCTGATTGTTCAATGAAAAAGTAAAAAAGTCCTTGGGCATGCCAAAAAGAGTTCTTTAGAACATGCCGTTAATTTGAACAATGTATATTATTGCCTTCCATTAATCTGTTGGGTATCCTCCTCTTGGCCTTTTATATTAAAAGCATATCAGAATCATTAAAACAATTAAAACAATTATTAAATTAAACAATTATTAAATTGTTATTATTAATTATTAAAACAAACAATTATTAAATTAAATCAAACAATTAAAACAAAACACAATTAACAATTTAAAAACTACAATTTAAACACTACAGAGTAGCAGCATTAGAATAAAACACTTTTAAAAGCAGCAGCTAGTAACATTAGATGTTTGTTTAAATAGGTGAGTTATTGACACCCATACATTTATGGGGGGAAAGGGAGTCCCATGTATCTTTGCAGATAGGAGTGAGCTACCACCAAAGATGCCCTGTCTTGTACCCACTCCCCAAGTCTCCAGTGGCAGTAGGTCAGAAAGAAAGCCTTCTAAAAATGATTGCACAGGTTTATAAAGGAGGCAGCAATTCTTGAAGTATCTTAGTCCTAATCCATTAAAAGGTTTAAGGTTAATATCAGTACTTGCCTGGAAACAAGTAACCAGTTGGTCCAAGGTTCTATGGTTTATTTATTATTTATTTATTCATTCATTCAATTTATAAACCGCCCTTCCAAAAATGGCTCAGGGCAGTTTACAACAAAATAAAAACAAAACCAGTTAATTAAAATCAATTGTTCTGGTCGGTGACCGTAACAATAAAGACTGACTGACTGACTGAATTAAAATCAAAACTATAAAATCAGAATAAAACCAATTAAACATTCAAAGTTAAAAACCCTGGAAAACCAGGGCAAACACTGAAAACAATTTAAAACAATTTAAAAACCCTGGAAGACCAGGCCAAACAGACAATAATGAACTTAAGGATTTTTGCAGGGAGTGCATTCCATAGCCCAGGAGCAGCTACAGAAAAGGCCCACCTTGAGTCACCACCAGACGTACCGGTGGTAACTGGAGAAGGACCTCCTTAGATGACCTTAACGTGCGGTGGGGATCATGCAGAAGAACACGCTCTCTAAGATAACTCGGACCTAAGCTGTACAGGGCTTTAAAGGTAATAACCAGCACTTTGTATTTTGCCCAGAAACGTATCGGCAGCCAGTGTAACTGTTTCAAAACAGGCATAATATGGTCTCTCCGGGTTGCCCCAGAGACCAATCTGGCTGCCGCATTCTGAACTAACTGAAGCTTCCGGACTATGTACACAGCCCCAGGCAGAGCGCATTGCAATAGTCTAGCCTGGAGGTTAGCACTGTTTTGAGGTAATCCTCTTCAAGGAATAGGAGCAGCTGTTGAATGAGCTGAAGTTGATAGAAAGCACTCCTGGTCATGGCCTCCACCTAAGATACCAGGGTGAGGCCTGGGTCCAGGAGTACTCCCAAGCTGCGCCACCTGTCCTTCTGGAGGAGTGTAACCCCATCCAGCACAGGAAGATCTAACTCACACCTCAGATTCTGAACCCCTACAATCAGCACCTCCGTCTTGTTTGCATTCAGCTTCAATTTGTTATCCCTCATCCAGCCCATTACTGCCTGTAGGCAGGCATTTAGAGAATGAGTGCCATTTCCTGAAGATGAAAAGGAGTTGGATGTCATCAGCATACTGATAACATCCTGCACCAAACCTCCTGATGACCTCACCCAGAGGTTTCATTTAGATATTGAAAAGCATTGGAAGTGGTTAGAGTGCTAGACTAGGACCGGGGAGACCCAAGTTCAAATCCCCATTCAGCCATAATACTAGCTGGGTGACTCTGGGCCAGTCACTTCTCTCTCAGCCTAGCCTACTTCACAGGGCTGTTGTGAAAGAAACTTAAGTATGTAGTACACCACTCTGGGCTCCTTAGAGGAAGAGCGGGATATAAATGTAACAACAACAACAACAGCTTCCGTTTTGACGAGCAACTGTCACCAAGCTCTACCATCTGGAATCTACCTGAGAGATAGGAGCGTGACTACTGCAAAGCAGTGCCCCCTATCCCCAACTCCCCCAGGCAATCCTGAAGGAGACCATGGTCGATGGTACTGAACACCACCAAGAGATCCAGAAGAACCAGTGGAGTCACACTCCCTCTGTCAGTTCCCTGGTAAAGGTCATCCATCAGGCTGACCAAGGCTGTCTCAACACCATAGCCAGCTCTAAGGCCTGTTTGAAATGGGTCTAGATAATCAGTTTCCTCCAAAACTGCCTGGAGCTGGCCGGCCACCACCCTCTCAATCACCTTGCCCAACCAAGGGAGATTCCCAATCAGGGAAGGCTTCTTGAGGAGTGCTCTAACCATTGCCTCCATCAGACAAGGAGGCACCCTACCCTCCCTCAGCGATGTATTTATGGTATTAACCAGGCTACCTCCAACAATCTCTTTGCTAGATAGAAGCAGCCAAGTTGGTCAAGGATCCAGAGAACAAGTGGTAAGCACACTGCCCCAAGCAGCTCATCCACATCCTCAGGAGTCACAGATTGAAACTGATCCAACCTAATACTGCAAGGAGGATTGCTGGTCACCTCCTCCATAGACCTTGCAGAAATAGTGGAGTCCAAGTCGGCCCGAATACAGGAGATCTTGTTCGCAAAGAATGCATTAAAAGCATCACAGCAGAACAACCCCAGGGAATGGTTTGATTGATGGGCTCCAGTCCACACTCTGGCAGTGGACATTTTGGACCAATTATAGTTTCCAAATCATCTTGAAAGGTAGCCCCACTAGACAGCATTGCAAAAATCCAAGCTGAATGTAATGAGGGAAGGAATACTGGGGGCATCCAGTTCTATATAGTCAATCTTAATCACCTTGCAATAATTGAAAATTGTGGCAGAGGAAGAGGGGGTGAGTAATTTATGAAACTATAGCCTAGAGAGCCTAATCTTTTGCTTTTGCATCAATCGGACCAAATCACTCTGGACCAACTGGTTGTTTGTATCCAGACTTCAAGTGTACTGGCAGTAACCTAATCACACTGTGAATGCTGGTAGAACAGCTACATGTGGATGGAGCCTTCAGTTGTATTCACAGTTTGTTTATTTGTTTGCTTGTGACATTTATATCCCGCTCTTCCTGAAAGGCTCAGAGTGACTTACAGCATTCTTTAGAATTAATAATCCTGTCCCAGAAAAGCTCAAATCTTTTTTTTAAAAAAATCACACAAAAGTTAAAAAGCAGGGGGTGAGGCATGTTGTCAATTCCATAGATATAAAGCAAAATCTCTTATAATATTTTAACTCTTATAAGGTTTACATTGACTAAAAGAAACAGTCACATTCTAGATTTTTTGGGGGGAAACCAAGCACAGATCAGAAATGTGATTCATGAAGGTGTTCTATTTCACCAAGTAAGGCCACAACTAAAATTCCCAATTAATTTTGTCTATAACTGAAAGAGATTGGAACATCCTCTTTACAAATAGATAGGCAACTACAGGTATATACTAGTACCACCAAAAGAATTATATAAACTTTAAATTATTTTGTTCAGTGGAATATTAATCCCTAAATAAAAAAAATTACAAAATAAGGTCTAAATGAATTGATTGACCGTTTTAAAAGGATCCCGCAATTTTTAGAAATGGGGCTTCCAAATTTTTTGTTTTTTTTAATTCAAGTCTAATCTGAAGTAGTCATTACTTTGCAAACTCTTATTTTTATGGCAATTCTGTATTACAAGAATCGTAATCTTAGAATTGCTCTTAATATTAAGACTTCAGTGACAGTGCATTTGTCAGATGGCTAGCTCTTTTCAAAGCTGATGAGATAATTACTCTTGAACAATTTTCGTAGACCTTCAGCTCATCTGATTTTGAAGATATTTAATCTTCTCTAAGGAACGTTTGGGATTCCATCACCATAGTGTCCCTGCATTCACTGGCCTCCACAGTGATTGTCTACACAAAGTATGCACCTGACTAGTATTCCCTATTTCCCTTTGAGTGTGAAAACAGAGAGGTATGTAAGCTATCCCAAGCAGCTTCATACTGCACCAGCACCTGCTCAGGCACCAGTAAGTTAAACAAGCAAAACAACAGCTGGGTAAGTCAGGTCAGCTACCCTATGAACTTCAAGATGCATGCACTGGAGACTTTACCACACCACCCTTCCTTCTTTATTTGAAAATAGCAAGTCTTAGTAATACGATTCCTCCTGTATGTGTTTGAAGGGGCAAGTGAAAGACTTCCTGATGCACTGCTGCTGTTTTCTCTCTTCCTCAAAAGATGACAGATGTATACACATAGCTTGCATTGTCTGCAAAGAACACAACACAACTCATCCCATCCCATCCCACACTGGCAATGTTTGCTTAATATAGGTTCATGAGAAAGCATTCATAGTTAACTCAGCCCCATGGTGGCCACATTTCTCTTACTGTATGTAAGTTAGCATGCTTTTAAACTCATGTGCAGCTTCAAGGCAGCCAATCACTATTCTTCTACTCAGTTCTCCCTTTTACAATAGTGGCATAGAAAACATTAAAAGGCAATGCCATAGCAAGGTTCACAAATGAAATCTAAAGGAAACATGAATATCAGCCCCTATATGCAAGGCTGATCAATCTATATTTAGCACATACATAAACACTTTCAAACGAGCATATGAAGTCAATTATTGTTTGCCTGTTTGAACCTTCCACACGGTGATTCTAACAAGAGTTGCAATACAGCTAGTTTACGATTCCTGCAGAAAACAGGGACAAAGAACAGGGGATGGCTATCACCTCTTTGCTCTGTTTGTGAGCCTTCCAGAGGCTTGCCAGTGTTGGAAATCATACCAGGCTATGTGGAGCTTGATATAATCCAGCAAGGCTATTCTGAAGTTAATATCTGCATCACCAAGTGCAACATGGTTCCTTTAGTATATGTTAATGCCTGGAGATTATTTCCTTAGCTAAAAGTGGCCAGACACTTCCAAGGATGACAAAACACCATTGTGGAACAAAATGAATATTCTGAGAATACTCTCACTGCAAGAACAAGAGCTGTTATTCTAGAGATGATTCAGCATGTTACTCCTGCTTTACAGTTTACAATGACAACAGTGAATGGCAGTATGGTTGTGGGTATGGTACCCGGTGCTAAGAACAGGTCCTGACTCTCTGCGAAAGAGTGAAAGACTGGCCTGAAGGGGTGAGAAAACTAGTGAAGTGCCCAGCATAATTTTTCAAAAATTCTATAATGATTTTACTTCTATGCTTTCAGTTCTGGGGCTGTGGTGGAGAATGAGGGTCTTCAGGCAAGAGGGCATCATACTGAAAAATAATAATTCAAAATGGAATGTGTTTTTACAATATTTATATTTCAATATAGTGCACTCCTGCTCCAAGAATGTTAAATATATATTTTCTTGTACTAATACATGTTCTTGTACTAAGGATATACCTCCAGGAGTGGGTGGGGATTCTCAAAACCAATCAGCTGGTGCTTTAAAATGCCATAATATATTATTGCATAATGTTATAATATATTACTGACTCATGGGCATTTGGAAAATAAATTTCTTCAGCCGTAGAACACTGTTCTCTCCAGAAACAGAACTAAATGTCATTTCACAACACATTGTGGGCAGAGAAAAGGCAACAGAGGGGGGGTTCCATTCTTAGAGGAAGAACCCAATGTTTTTCATCAGATCTAGTTCTGCCCTAAAATCAGTGAACACAGATGTATCTCTTGATAAGATCAACAGCAACATTCTCCCAATTTAATGGACCTGGACTGTACCAAATGGACATGATTCTGAGAAAGTTAATGGTGTATCTAAATGTCAATGAAATTAATAAGACTTAAATACAGAGCATAGGTAAGATTTAGTATCTCATTAATCTCAAATGGGCATCCATTCAGAACAAAAGATTTTTTTCATACAGAACAGGGAGGAAACAGAAAATAGCGATCCCTAGCAATATGGAACAACTGGTTCTAAAATTGCTTTAGCAGAAATTTAGCACATGCTTGAACTCAGATCATAATTGAAGGCCTTTTGGATGGAAGTCTAAATCTTAACTTATATGCAAGTGGGGTCCAGAATTTCCTCCACAGATATATTTTCCAGATGTTAGCATTTTCCTGACCCACTGTTTTCATGTTGGGAGAAACATCACTAGTTTAAAATGTCAAAATTCTATTGAATGCCATTTCCCCCACTCTTCAAGAAGCTGTGCCTAGATACTCCTGTTATGGTTTGGGTCAATAATTCATCTACCAAGTTTACCCATAGATCATTATGACCAAGACATGATGGGAGATGTGAAATATGCCAGCCAAATGAAAACATAAGAAATGTTTCAATATTCCACACGTTGCTTATCTATATGGGTGAATTCCTGGATCCAGGGATTCTGTGTAACTGCAGGAAGCAGTTCTAAGAATTACTCAAAGGAAAAAGATACTGAAAATTCCCTCAAAGAAGGCTCTATACAAGAGGAATGGCAAAACTGGGTACAATCTACTGCCCTAGCACCACTCCCAAAGATAAGTTTGTTAGTAGCCTTATTTTTCCATATATACTTTTGCCTGTCTACACAGCCTTCTGACCCTTGAGCATTCAATAAAGTATGTTTCTCTAGTGATAAAACCGAATATACTCCTTTACAGCTGAGTTCACTGTTCAAACTAATGATACCTTGTCTGCTTCAAGGTTATCCATATCAGCTCAGTTGAAACTACCATAAAGTTGAAGAATTAGGAAGAAGATAGGACCCTGAATGTGAAGTGTGAAAATATTCCTGTTTTGCCAACAGAAACATTCACTGGGATCCAGAAAACAATATGTAAACATGAGAGGGAGGGTTAACAAATCTAGAGCTTCATTTGATGTTTCCAAAACAGGCAGGTTCAGACATCAGGCAATCTTGGTTTATTCTAATCACAACACTGGAAATAACTCTAGATCTGAACCCAAGATCTGTACTGAGTTTCAGATCTGTGGCTAAACTGGTTAGGACAACACAACCAATCCCGGCTTCTTTCTAACCTTGATTGGAAGCAGAATTCTTCCAACACGCATAAGGAAAAGGAAGTGGGGGGATGCATGTTCCTGAGGCTTGAGAACATTGCAAAAAGTCAACATTTTAACTTTTGCATGACCTCTTGTGCTTCAGGCATGCATTAATTCCACTTGCTTTCAAAGTAACTACTTTAGGATAGGTGAATTAGGTTTCCAACAGAAATACAGATTCATCTTCAAACAAAAATTGAAGGTAATCATGTTGGTCTGTTAGGGGAAAAAATCCAAAAGCCAACTTTGGTCATGCCATTGTTAGGACCAATCAAAATGGCACATAATTGTGAACAGCAAGCCTTTCAGTATCTCCATAACTCTTAAATCTGACTGGATAGCAAAAACAAAACAGCAAACTATTTTAAAGGGGAGGCAGTGGAGAGAGTTGGGCATGGTGACAGAGCCCAGAACTATGCAGTTTATGAGAGTCTTAAGATGGAGTGCAGGGGAAGTTATGCAAACTCACATTGATTACCTTCAGTAGGTGTTAAACACGAATACTGCTTACATTTTGGGCAGTGCCCTGATGAACTAAGAGCAGGGTCAGGGGCTGCTGGTCCCGTGCACCTCCAAAGCTCATCCATGCTGCTAGTAAATGTGGAGAGGCTCTATCATTACTAAGGATTGTATCCTTGCTGTAGCGACGATTCGCCATCATTCCTAATGCAAGAATAATTGCTAGGATGCAAACCTTAGTAGTGACGGAAGCCCTCTACCTTCCTCTAGCACAGGGTTTCTCAACGTGTGGGTCCCCAGATGTTATTGGACTTCAACTCCCATAATCCTCAGCCCCAGTGGCCTTTGGTTGGGAATTATGGGAGTTGAAGTCCAATTACATCTGGGGACCCACACGTTGAGAATCCCTGCTCTAGCAGCATGGACAGGCTTTGGAGTTGCATGGAGCAAGTGCATACACCCTGATCTTGGAATGGTGGGGCACTGCGCATAATGTAAGCCGCTGATTTCAGGGCATAACAACATATATACATTTACAATTTCTTTTATATCAATTTAAAAACTGTGTCTGACATTCTGAGCAAGGAAGTTTGGGTTCAGCAAGGAAGCAGGCTAGCATGCTTCCCAAATAATTACACTAAATAATTAGTGTAAATAATTAAACTAATGGCTAATTTTCATGCCCTCCCACCTGAAAACACATCCCTGAGGGTTGTGCAGTCCTCCAGGACAGATTTTCAGGTGAATCACAGTGGAAGGCTGTGAAAAATGGCTATTTCCCAGGTGCACCAGTACAGTTAGTTGGGAAGTTCTGTTAGGCTGTTCATTTGCTGCACTGGAAGTTTCTTTAATCTGATTAAAGACAACTTAGTTGATTAGGCACATGAGCTTTATCAACTACAGGAAAACCTCATTATTTGCGGGGGTTCTGTTCCTCACTTACTACCGCGGAGAACACAATGAGTAACAAGGCATTATTCCTATGAAAATGGAGGGGTGTATGTGTTAGGTTCCAGGAAGTAAGTGCTTTAAAAGCAGGGGGACACCCCACAAAACTCACAAAATTTTGTACTGTATCATGCTCTAAGTGCCCAGGATGTGTCCACAAATACCCTCAAAGCTGCAAAATACCCCCTAAACTGAAAAATCATGGGGAAAAAATAAGGTTTTTTCCAAGAAATGAGCCACAAAATGGCTTTGACAGACAAAATGGTGGCCAGAAGTGATCTCCGTGGTCACTTCCAGCTCTCTAGGAACAGTGGATATGTGGGTTTTAACCCTTTCATATCCTCGTATATGGAAAACGGATGTCAGACACCCCATGGATACACAGAACAGCAAATAACAAGGTTCTCCTGTAATCAATTACAGCTGCACAAGTCTACATGGGTGGGGGGGGACTACAGAAGAAAAAGTGCCTATTTTCAGATGCACTTGTCACAAGCAGGCACCAACCTGTATGAGAAAGAAATAGGGAAACCTCTCATTCAAAATGGTACTTGTAAGTATTCAATTAAAATAATTAATTTTGTTAGAAAGCTGTGCCTCATTAATCAGTGATACACTTTCAGTTGAATAAAACTGTTTAAATTGATTTATCTACCCACTTAACTGACTAAACGTAACAGCCTAATATCTGCCTCTGTTGCAGAAATAATCTATTAGGAAATAGTCAAATGTGTACTCATTGCAAAAATTCGGCATAAAAATAACAAGCAGCATAAAAATGTGGAAAGTCTTAAGTATATATATTTCTGTATCTCCGTCATAAATGGAAAAAGAAACAGTACAGTGGTACAGAACTGGTAGAAGAGTTCACTGTAATATGGACTCCTGAAGTTTACATGGAAGTTTGCTCATCAGTACATTTGATATGGATAAAATGCCAGTTACCATTAATCAGTGCATTCTTCCAAGGTCACATATTGAACTTCTATAGACTTTTGATCATACATTTCAGTTTTATACATCAGCTAACTTCAGTACTAAAACCTTTACCTACTGTGGATAAGTAGTTTGGGCTACTGGATATGTATTTGTTATAAATGCATTTTGATCTCACACACACACTGTTATGCCTAACACCTCTCTTTCTGCCTTGCACTGTATTTAGTGGCCTGACATTCTTTATGGAAACATTATCATTGTTAACAAGTCTAAGGTTATGTAACTGAAGGAAAGTCATTTTTTGTTGTTGCTATTAACAATGTCTGAGAAGATTTATATATTAAGACAGACAGCATCAGCTTAAAGCACAAAAAGTGAAACTGATGAACAATGAAGTGTGCTTATAAAAGAAGTATTATTAGAACAAAATAAACTCCTGTGAAATAATAATAAGATGATGATGATAGTTTCCTTTTCAGATTACAAGGTCTCATTCTAACCTTTCTAACCATATTTCAACTTTAGGTCTAGAATGAAATTTAAAGGGAATTTAAAGTTGTACAAACTCATTATTCCAATTACCTATTCTTTGCCCCTTCACCAGCTGGAGATTCTGCTCTAGAGCCTTCCATTAATACTAATAACATTTTTGATGAATAAACTTACTAATACTAATAACATTTTGATTTATGATGGCATGAGTATAATCATATTTTTAAATAGCATCTCATTTAAACCAATCTGTTTGGGTTAACAAAACTATACCTGTTTACTCAGAAGTGAGACCCACTGAATTGAGTGGGACATACTCGCAGGTAAGTTTGCACAGGAATTCTGCCCAAAGCAATTAACCAGGAGAGTAGGAAGGAAGAATTCTCTCACTCTTAATCAAATCAGGTAGAGCAGTCACTTTTCTTCTCCCTTTCCTTTTGCTTTATGGATAAGTATTAAATAAATATACTCACCATAAATACTTACCTTTTGCCTGAAAAAGTTTCCACAGAGAATTTGAGCTCCAGTTCATTGTAAACTGTGCACTTGAGAAATGCTTCCCTCTTCACAGCACAGGGGCCACTCAAAAATGTGGATCCTAAAGCCTCTTGTGTCAATAGCAATATCAGGAAGGGTCACATGATATAGCCCTTTGTCTCTGTCTTGACAGTGTGTCAGTGGCCATGGCCAATGATTAAGGCAGAGGAGTTGCAAAGAGATGAAAAATGTTGATCTGTACTCTAGCTACTGAAGCAGTAAGAAAGTTCATCCTGCCTTTTCCTTCATTCACAGACACTTATGCTACTCTCTGAATTGATGCATTCTGTAGGAGTGCAGGACAGTCCCAAGCAAAAAGAAACAAATCTTTTTATTTCATGGGAGCAGAAAATAAATCGACGGCCATAGAGACATTTACTTTTAAGTCATCTTCTGAAAGCCAGTGCACCTGTTTTATGTATGTAGTCTCAACTTTAAGGGCCAGGAAGCCATTCATCTTTAACTACTGAAAGCAAGTATATCAGAAACAGCAGCATAAGAACTATTTTCACTTTCTCCATCCAGGTCTACATGTCTGATCAGCTTGGCAAGATCCAATTAAATTATCCATCCATCCATCCACCCACCCACCCATCCATATGTGTATCTATAGGCTGTGTAAACAATTTAAAACAAATATAAAGTAAAGTAACAAAATTAATACAATTTCACAGGATAAAAACAATGTACAAAGCCTGAGAAAACAGGTGTGTCTTGAGGGCCTTTCTAAAAGCCATCAGGGATGGAGATGCTCTTATTTTGACAGAGAGCATATTCCAAAGGCCGGGGCAGTCACCGAGAAGGTACAGTCCTAAGTCGCCATCAGACAAGACGATAGCAACCATAACCTGACCTCCTCAGATGATCTTAATAGGTGGCAGGGTTCATGAAAAAGAAGGCACTCTCTTAAGAACCCTGGACCCAAGCTGTTGAGGGATCTATAGATAATAACCAGCACTTTGTATTTCGCTCGGAAACATACTGGTAGCCAGAGCAGCTCTTTTAAAAATCGAAGTTATATGGTCCCTTCGGGTTGTCCCAGAGACTAGTCTGGCTGCCAAATTCTGTACCAACTATATTTTCTGGACTATGTACAAAGGCAGCCTCATGTAGAGTACATTACAGTTGTCGAGCCTGGAGGTCACCACATATGCACCACTGTTTTAAGATCATTTACTTCCACAAATGGGGGTAGCTAATGAATCAGCCAAGGCTGATAAAGCGCTCCTGGTTGCTGCCTCAACCTGAGAAACCAGAGACAGTATTGGATCCAGGACTACTCCCAACCTACGAACCTGATCTTTCAGGGGGAGTGTAACTCCATCCAGAACAGGCATATCTAAAACATCTCTCGGGAAACAACCCCCCACAGTCAGTACCTCTGTCTTATTCCAGTTCAACTTCAGTTTGCTATCCCTCATCAAGCCCATTACTACCTCCAGACAGGAACTTGGAAAAGTTATGCCATTTACTGATGAAGTCGATATGGAGAAATAGATTTGGGTGTCATCAGCATATTGATAACACCGTACACCAAATCGCCTAATGATCTCTCCCAGCAGTTTCATGTAGATGTTAAAGAGCATTGGAGTTGCTTTTGGAAATTAAAGCTGCTTCTGAAAATATTTGACTAGGTTCTAGTTTGTTCACAGCAAACAAATTCTGGGAGTTCACAGTATTCCCACAATGAAATTATGTTTGTTAATAATGAATTAACAAATTGGGATATTCACTTCTTTCATAATATTGGCAGTGCTGAGGCTACATGAATTAAATATTTCGCAATCCATCCTAGTCCTTTCAAGATCAAAAGAATGTTTTCCTTCTTTTAAAAAGTAGTTTTTGATTCTGCATCTACAACAAATTAACCTCAGTAGTGCAACATTATTCTGTGTCCTGTCCGTTCTTTCACTTAATTAGATAAAAGGCAAACTGCTTAAGAACACTTTACCTGTTGCTATCCTGAACTAAACAGGGAGTTGGACTAGATGACCTTCAAGGCCTGTTCCAACTCTATCATTCTATATGGATAGCATTGATTGCTTGTTGGGTACTTGTAATGTGGAATGGTAGCTTCAGTCACATAACAGCCGCAGTTGCATAGTTTTTATTCAATTCAATTCTATTCTATTCATAGTTTCCATTCAATTGAGTAGATAAATTCGAGTCCACCACTCTGCCACTAAGAGCCATTCAGCTCCAAAGGTAGTGGTGATGCTGGAACTAACCACAACATAGGACAGCCAACCTATTGCCTAATAATATGACTCTTGGTAATCACAATTTCCCAGTATTTTGGAGCTTAAGTGAACATATCAAACTGAAAGGTTTTTTTCTTAATGGGATTTGATTACATTTTGAAAGCTGTGCCCTTCCATATGCCTACATCTCTTTGATCAGGCAAACTTGAAATTAAAACTGAGAAATTAACTGAGAGAGAAAAAGGAAGAAATAAGATGACCAATATGACATACAGCAAACTGCAACTCAGAAAATTTTTAACTTTCTGCCAAGCCATTCACAACTTATATTTTACAGGAGATTCATACTTATAACTGTGGCAACTGCCAATCATATACACATGTGGACAAATTTGTTGGTACCCTTACAGCTCATTGAAAAAGTGTTTTATGCCTCCTGAAAAGCTATTAAATGAAAAGCAATTGTCCCATGTATACCTGCATGCCTTTGATATGTCATCGAGTAAAGCAAAGCAAGTGTGAAAAGAGATAAAGTATTGCTTATTCTACAAAGATATTCTAAAGTGGCCTGGACACATTGGTTGGTAACCCTAGAAAAGATAATAAATAACTGGATTAGCATGATTTTTCAAATTCACTGTTTTCTTTAATTAGTATCACACATGTCAGTGTCTGATCCATTGCTTTTTGAGTAACAGTGGGCTCAATGGAAGAAGACCCAGGAGGACTCCACTGTTGAAAGAAAAACATTAAAAAGCCAAACTGGAATTTGCTAAAATGCATATTGACAAGCCACAATGCTTCTGGGAGAATGTCCTTTGGACAGATGAGACAAAACTGGAGCTTTTTGGCAAGTCACCTCAGCTCTATGTCCACAGACGAAAAAATGAAGCTTTCAAAGAAAAGAACACAATACCTACTGTGAAACATGGAGGAGGCTCGGTTATGTTTTGGGGCTGCTTTGCTGTGTCTGGCACGGGGTGCCCTGAGTCTGTGCAGAGAACAATGAAATCTCAAGACTATCAAGACACTCTGAAGCGAAACGTACTGCCCAGTGTCAGAAAGCTCTGTCTCAGTCACAGGTCATGGATCCTCCAACAGGATAATGACCCAAAACACACAGCTAAAAGCACCCAAGAATGGCTAAGAACAAAACATTGGACTATTCTGAAGTGGCCTTCTATGAGCCCTGATTTGTATCCTGTCGAACATCTATGGAAAGAACTGAAACATGCAGTCTGGAGAAGGCACCCTTCCAACCTGACACAGCTGGAGCAGTTTGCTCAGGAAGAGTGGGCCAAACTACCTGTTGACAGGTGCAGAAGTCTCATTGAGAGCTACAAGAATCACTTGTTTGCAGTGATTGCCTCTAAAGGTTCTGCAACAAAATATTAGGTTAAGGGTCCCATCATTTTTGCCCATGTCATTTTTCATTTGTGTTATTATTTGAAATATTATGTTGCATCAAAACTCTAAAGCATAGTCTGATTTTTGTTAAATGCAGAATAAACAATGATGGGTGCCAATTACTTTTGTCAGTTTCAAGTTATTTCAGAGACAATTGTGGGTTCATTTTTCATGGAGGGGTAACAACACATTTGTCCACGGGTATACATGAGATGTTGCCAATCAGAGTCTAACCACTGATTACTCCACCAAAGTATGGTCTATTTTTGACAGGCAGCATTTCACCAGGAAATGAAGAATGACATTCAGGAAGTATGCCTTCCACAGTGATCGCATTAATTGTGTGTAATTTGAAGGAGATTGTTCAACTGGTTTATTTTTAATTTTTCCACATGTTTTGATGAACTCCTTTCTCTTAATAGTTCACTTAGTTACTTGTGCATTTGTTACGGGTATTTTTCTCTGTACGTTTTTGTTGAATATTCTACAACTCATCAATGAATTCTCAGTGTTGTAAACTGATTGGAAAATGGCTACTTTGCTCTTAATTCTCCTGAGAAAAATTGCTTCCCTGAAACCACTAGCGGAGGGAGGCCAGTGGCAGCCTGTGTCTAGCCATGGTGGTGGCCCCCTTCATCCCACCTCCTATATCTGACATCAGACATGGGCGGTAAGCCATGCCCCCACACCTGATATCAGACGCGGGGGTGTGACCTACTGTCTGCGTCTGACGTCAGACCACTGGCCTTCCTTTAAGGCAGGGAGAGACACTCCTGGTCTCGCTGTGAACACAGCACTGGCCATTTAACTCCCGAATGAGGCCACGAGGACTTGTCTAAACCATGGCCCGTGTCATTAGACGCAGGGGGCATGTTGGGGGCCGTACCTTGAGGCACAGCCCCTGACAGGGTTTGAACCCTATCGCCCAATGGTGGCCCCTGCCTGAAACTACTATCTGCCCAGTGGGATAAAATGTACAATTATCTATATGACAGATAGGAGAGAGGTCCAAACAGAACATGGTCAGGGGTGGGTGGGTGAGATATGCTGAAAGGAGTAACAACAGTAATTTTAGTTGAGGGACAAGATGGAGAAAGTATGAAGCATTTCCTTTACTTTTTTTTAAAGTAACATTGCACCTTAACTTAATCGCCCTCCACACATGTGACAGTCCTTGAATTTAGGGAGTCTCTACTAGGACAATGGGAGAAGCTACTCAGAGCACTGTTGTTGAGAACTGATAACTTCACTGCCTCCCCACCCCACCCCCGCTCTCTCTTTCACACATACTTGCCAAACTCCAGTAATGTATACTGCAGAAGGAAAGCAGGGGGATACTCCAGTAACTACAGGGACACATGCCCAAGGCAGCTCTAAGAGCTAAAGCCACCATTTCTACTCTAAGGCGGCAGCTTCTGTAGCTGAGGCTGTTGCTATGCAACACAGGTTCCTTAGGGGTGTGTGCCACAACTGACCTTATCACCACTGTAGGCTAAAATTAACTGGTTAATCATGTTTTTAAAATAAACTACAAACATCTAATACTACTACTATGTCAAAGTACATACTAGACATTCCCCTTGATTTATCACAACTTTTCCCCAAAAAATATAGAGTTCAAACAAAGAAATCGTTGAATAAAGTCCAACCCCAGCAAAGTCTATTAGGAAACAAGTTGTTCTAGTAAGAACTAATCAGCCTACTTTCCTTTCTCTGTCTCTACACCATTGAGGTGTCCCTGTGTGTCACTCACTACAACTGTACCTAAACTTGCCATTGAGTCGATGTCAACTCCTGGCGACCACAGAGCCCTGTGGTTTTCTTTGGTAGATTACAGGAGGGGTTTACTATTGCCTCTTCCCGCGCAGTATGAGATGATGCCTTTCAGCATCTTCCTATATCGCTGCTGCCCGATATAGGTGTTTCCCATACTGGGAAACATACCAGCAGGGATTCAAACCGGCAACCCCTTGCTCATTGAGCAAGTTATTTCCCCGTTGCACCATTAGGTGGCTACAACTGTACCTAATTGGGTTCAAATTGGTTAGACAGTCCACAGGTTAGGCCACTTGCGCCTCAGACATTCACTTGTCCACCATCTTGGTTTGGGGCAGATGATATCATCACAAACTATGCGACTAAGGTTTCCCCATGTGCCCCTACAGCTGTAGCAAATTTGGTATAAATCGGTTAGGCGGTTCGCAAGTTAGCCCACTCGCGCCTCAAAAGTTTATTCATCCAGCATCTTGAATCGGGGTGGATAACATCATCACAAACTACATCTTGAGGTGTCCCTACAACTGTACCCAGTCTGGTTCATACTGATCCAGGCGTTGCGAAATTGATAGTGGGGGGATACACACACACAGAATGCCGAGTGATCTCATAAGCCTACCGGAAAGTAAACTAAAAAATGACAAAAACCTCTCAAACTGTTCAAGTCACTTGTAAAACTTTTAATTGTATAACAACTGGCGGCTGGTGCAAGTGGGTGTGGAGGATGGGGCTGGAGGGCGCAGTTATGTCTCTCTCCCTCTCTTCCTGCCCTGCCGTGGCCGCATGTGTCTCTGTCTCTCTCTTTCTTTTTGTCCCACTGTGGCTGTAACTGCACCTTTCTTACCCTGCCTCTCCTACACTGACAAGTTTCAAAATCAATCCCTTCAGCTATTTTCTAACTATAAGCCATAACATTAACTGACCCTCTGATTTCTGGCTATAATGGTGGCATGTAATTTGTCTCTGAAGTAGGACTGCCTATATTATGACACATAGACACACACACCCCACTGTGCAAGGGGAAGTGCTTTCCATTTGTACAGAAAGGATCCTTGGGCCCATGCCTATATAAATTAGTATGTGGTATGATAAAAAGAAAGGGGAGAGGAAAGAGTTGAAAAAGTTTTTTGTGGGTCTGACCTTCATCTTCCCTCTCCTCTGTCATTAACTGTCTGCTGAGGTGATCTGGCCAAACACAAGCAATTCAGGACCTGTCAAAGAACTGCAAGATAGATCGGGGACTGCTACTACAAATTTATAGCTACCAAGGTCTTTGCTGATTAAATTTTCCAGGCCTGAAAGTAATTTCTGTGTCAACACTCTTTTACTTAATTCACAATCAGCATCAGGACAAATGAGGGCAGTGGTTGAGGCAGCTTAATACTTTTCCCTTCAAGTTATCACATGATCTGATGAGAGCTATCTTCCTTTCATTCTCAATTGCAAGCAAATAAATATTAACTTAAGAGCAGCTAAGTCAGCCTTAGCTTCTTAAGTAAGTTGCTCCACACCACACACAACCAAATTGCAAGAGCCAGCTTAAGTAGTCTGCAGCCAAGTAATTTGCTTCCCACAGTTTTCAGCTTTTGGGGGTGGGGAGTATGTGACATTACTATATTTCTGTCTAATACCCAAATTACTTAAACAGCCAAATTACTTTAGGCCAATTGTCCTTAGGCATAATTGTACAGTGAAAAGCGCTAAATAACCTAGATGGCTAAACCTGGCAGTGATTTCCACACTCATGGTCCACATTAATTTAGTAATAATGTGAAATTGTTCAAGCATAATGTCCATAAGTATTTGAACAGGCTGGCTTTCCTGCAACCAACCCAACATTCTGGACAGTCTCAAAAATTACACCATGAATGCCTTTTAGTCTGGAATGTACTATATGGGGGACAGACATTTTTTTCTATTTTTTGGACAGTATAGCTTTTTCATGTGACCTATCCAGCAAAGCTAGTCTTACATCATGTTTCATGCATCTGATTGACTAACTGGCTGATTGATTAAGCGCAGTCAAGTCGGTGTCAACTCTTAGCAACCACATGGATAGATTATCTCCAGGATGATCTGTCTTCAACTTGGCCTTTAAAGTCTCTCAGTGGTGCATTCATTGCTGTCGTAATCGAGTCCATCCACCTTGCTGCTGGTCGTCTTCTTCTCTTTCCTTCAACTTTTCCCAGCATTATGGACTTCTCAAGGGAGCTGGGTTTTCGCATAATGTGTCCAAAGTAGGATAGTTTGAGCCTGGTCATTTGTGCCTCGAGTGAAAATTCTGGATCAATTTGTTCTATGATCCATTTGTTTGTTTTCCTGGCTGTCCATGGTATCCTCAAAAGTATCAATGCTTTTTCTATCTTGCTTCTTCAAGGTCCAGTTTTTGCATCCATAGTGTCATGGGGAAAACCATTGTCCGAATGATTCTAATCTTTGTAGGTGTAGACATGTCACGACATCTAAATATCCTTTCCAAGGCCTTCATTGCAACCCTACCAAGTGCTAGTTCGCGGCGTATTTCTTGACTGATGGCGTATTTCTTGACTGACTTGATCTTTACTATTGATGGTCGATCCTAAAAGGCAGAAGCTATCCACCAATTCAATGTCTTCATTGTCAATTCTGGTTGCTGTACCCGTTGTCATTAGTTTAGTCTTCTTTACATTTAATTGTAGTCCCATTTTTTCACTGTGCTCCTTGACTTCCATTAATAGAGCTTTCAGATCAACAGCAGTGGCATCCCTTAACGTACCAAAGAGTATGGGATCTCCCTCTGAGTTCAGAGATCTTTTGGAAAACTTGCCTTATTTTTCCATGTCTATTTCCATCCTCAAGGTCTTTACAGATGTCACTGTAGTATTGCTCCTTGTCTCTTTTAACAGCTTTCTGAAATTCCCTATTAAGTTCCTTCCTGAGGTTTTTATCTTTCTTGACTTTGGCTTCTCTCCTCTGCTTGGCAATTTCCACCGTCTGCTCTGACATCCATTTTGCTTTCTTCTGTTTCTTGGTCTTTGGCAGTCTCTTTTCACATTCGTCCTTGACAGCGTCTTTGATTTCATTCCAGTTCCTCTGGTTCCCTATCAAAGATGTTCAGAACTTCAAAGGGGTTCCTTATGTTCTCCTTGAAAATGGTGGGAACATTCTCAAGATCATATCGTGCAAGTTGGATAGCTTTGTTTTTCTGCTTTTGCTTGATCTGGAACTTGCACATGAGCAGTTCGTGATCGGTTCCACAATCTGCCCCTGATGATGTCTTTGCTGTTATAACTGAGCTCTTCCACCTCGTTGCACCAGTAATGTAATTAATTTGATTTCTGTGTACTCCATCTGGTGATGTCCATATGTATAGGTGCTGCTTTGGTTGTTTGAAGAATGTGTTAGAAAAGAAGAGATCATTGGCTTGGCAAAAACTAATAAGTCATTCTCCTGCTTCGTTTCTGTTTCCTAGGCCATACAGGCTGACTGTATTTTCCTCCCTACCTCTTCCAACTTTGGCAGTCTCCAACCACCAGCATCACATCTTGCTTGCATATTCTGTCAATTTCAGACTGAACTTGATCATAAAACTAATCAACTTTCTCTTCTTCTGCATCAGTTGTTGGGGCATAGACTTGAAGAACTGTCATGTTAAAGCGTTGTCCACGAAATTCATGCAATTACAGTAATTCAATTATAAATATCACAGCAGCTGGTATAACCTTTCCCAATTTATTTGCCAGCACAGGAAATCTTATGACCACATCCTATAAAAAGTTTTGAATGCTGCTTGGGAAATGTTTGTTTAATGTTGATAGAAATTTTAAAATTAATCCTAACTCATTCATTTTGCTAGAACAGTGAGTTCTGGAACTAAATATCAAAAATAGATTTCATTTCAGAGACACACAATGCCTATTGAAGCCTACTCAGAACTAAGTCCTACTGAGTTCAATGAGACTTACTCCCAGGTAAGTGTGTTTAGGATTGCAGCCAAATAAAAGTTATGTTTTTTAAAAAGATGTGTGCCATTAAAAGACAAAAATGTGTGTTTTTAATCCTCCTCAGACACCCTCTTAAACACAACAATCATATTAATTATCTGCAACCTAGTTTCTAGTTGCAAGTAGAAACTGTTAACTGTTGCTTCCAAATGACAAGAATCCTTTTTGTTTCATATAATGTACTTTAAAAAATATATATTCCCAGGTGTGTAAAAGAAATAATGTTTGATTGGCTTGAACATATTCATTCAATATTTAAGGGAACGCCTTCTTCGGCATGAACCCCACTGCCCACTGAGATCTGCTGGAGAGGTCTGTCTGCAGCTGCCACTGGCTCGTCTGGTGGCCACTCAGGGACGGGCCTTCTCCGCTGCTGCCCCGAGGCTTTGGAATGCGCTCCCTAGTGAAATAAGAGCCTCCCCATCTCTGACAGCTTTTTAAAAGTCTTTAAAAACACATTTCTTCACCCAGGCTTTTAATTAATGTTGTTTTAATGGTTTTAATGCTGTTTTAAAATATTATTATAAAAATTTTAAATTGTTGTAATGTGTGTTCCTCTCCCCCCCCCCCCATTTTTGTCTTAATGAATGTTTTACTTTGTTTTTATTCTGTTGTAAACTGCCCAGAGACGTAAGTTTTGGGCGGTATAAAAATGTTTTAATAAATAATAAATAAAAAATAAATTACCTATTTAAATTAGAGAGGTATTACAGAATAGTAGAAACATACAAAGAGTGAGGCAGTGCTGATCTCTTTATTTCAAAATGTAGTGTGATAGGATGCCATTTAGAAGGTTTAAGAGTAAGGGTAGAAGGTTAGAAGAGTAAGAGTAAATAAAAGTAATATTTGTAGAAATGCACATTTTTGACATCAAGAACAAAAACGTTTTGAATTTATCATTTTGAAAATGTAAGAAAGAATTCATGTTTTGGAATCATTTAACTGGAAATTGTAATGGTATAAATTATGTTTGTCATATCAAGGCTGTTTGATTATTTTAATAGTGATGATGATGATGATGATGATGTCGTTTAATTTTTGCATCAATGGCAATTTTAAATCTTGGGCTTCATGTTTACAATGATCAATTAGAAAAAGTGTTTTAAATCCATGTATAAATCCCATGACCACAGTGAGGAAGCACTATTTATAAATCCAAAAGTGTCCTGTCACAAAGCTCTGGCATCATCTATTTTATTTTAGTTCTTTTTAAAATTTGTGTTATATTTATTGTAAACTGCCGAGAGATGTTGCATTTGGGGTGGTATACAAATATACTAAATATAAATATGGCTTAATCTCTACAGCAAAAGCAAACCAAAATCCTCACCTTCGGCACAAGTCAAGACATGGACTGCAGTATGTAAGTGGCCAGCAGCTACTACAGGTGTGAATAAGAGCAGACTGCTTTCACACTGAGCTGCTCCCAAGCGGATGAGAGTCTTTATCTAGCGAGAAAGTAGAACAGAAGTAGAGTACATCTTTTAAGCAGGATATTTATGAGCCTCTTCAATCCCTTTACCAGACACACAAATGCAACCCAGCTAACTTTTTTTAAACTACTAAAAATACTAAACCTCCTACTGAACTAGTTGGAAAAGTGTTAGAAAGGGGAGGAGTAAGAGCAATTAGTCCAACAGGTCACCTTTCATCCACCTATGACATCACACTGCTGCCCTGATTCTTTCATTAATACATTTGAGCTGAAAACAATGGGCCTGCCATTAAGCACCACACAGTTCCAAGATAAGAAAGCACTAAGCAGATAATAATCAGTGCATTTAGCTGGATTTTAAACATTCAGCTGCTTAATCATTTCTTCCTCACTCCATGCTGCGGCCTAAACATACAGGGAATGCTTAGTATGCCTTAGGCTAAAGGAGAGAATGCAGAAAAAGGCAGGGGAAAAGGAGAAGCTTGAACAGGGTAAACAGAGAGAGGGAAAGAACACACAAGCACCAAGGGGATTTCATTGGCAATCCTCTCTAAGGGAAATGAAAACATTTATTAATTGCCATTAATTAAATAGGTTAAATACAGCCTTGATAATCTCCTAATGATTAACAAACATATTATAAGAAATAGCGGTGGAAGCACACTTATCTTCATCGTGTGACAAGCCATAGAATTTCTATTTTCTTCAAGACTTTTAATGAGCGGGTTTCACTCACTCTTTGTCATGTGTCACCAAGCACACTGGGTATAGCAATAGCAATAGCAATAGCAATAGCAATAGCACTTACATTTATATACCGCTCTATAGCCGAAGCTCTCTAAGCGGTTTACAATGATTTAGCATATTGCCCCCAACATTCTGGGTACTCATTTTACCGACCTCGGAAGGATGGAAGGCTGAGTCAACCTTGAGCCCCTGGTCAGGATCGAACTTGTAACCTTCTGGTTACAGGGCGGCAGTTTTACCACTGCGCCACCAGGGGCTCATCTCGCTGATCTCGCTCATCTCGTATGATCTCGCTGGCTACGTTTTAAACAAATCATTATCTCTAAATGATGAAACATGGCCATATTCACTGGTTCCACAGGCTTCCTTGACTTCTTATAAAAGAACTTGAAAAGTGAAGGCTATACAAACTAAGGCGTATACACTGAAGGCAGAGTGTCATTTTTAGCAGTTTTGCTGACATTAAACAGAAGAAGCACAAACTCAGAGGAGTGATGCAGCCTACTCAACAACCTTAAGTCTACTGCAAACAAATTTTGTTTCTTCCATACAGCTCCTTCTGTTTATGAATGAAAATTATAATCACTTCCTTGATAACACATTCAGAACAACCCTGAACTCTTCTGACAAGACCTCTCACTGCATATATTATATTTCATTTGCCCAAAAATACTTTACATACTTGTTTTTATATCTAAAGTTAAGCTAGAAACAGAAACAACTGCTAGGTATACTAGACCCTACTATCCTAAAACCATCATTTTGTAAAGCTATTGGCATCAGAACAACTTTGCCTGGACGAAGAAAGTCCAAGGACCAGGTCACTAATAAAACTGAAATTAGCTATTACCCACATTTGGGTCATATTAAATTTCAGTCATATCAACTTTATTAGTGATCTGGTCTGGCCTACATCTCCTGCTGTCCCCCACCAATCTAAGAGCAGAGTGTGTGTGTTCACTGCATGCCTCTTCAAACCACATCTTCTCTTCCACCAACCTCTGAGTGGCTCTATCCTTTTTGCTTTAACAGAGAGAGGCTTACATACAGTTCAGGCTACATACTTGTACAGACTACAAGTTTGAGCACAAAAACAAAGGAGGAGAGAGTCTGCTTAACCGCTTCCCATCTCAAGTCAGTCCCCCAACTGTACCTTTTCACCATTTTTTATTTCCATCTGTGCGAAGAAAAGCAGTTGTGGGTAGTAGGAGCAGAAAAACAGCCAGGGGATAATGGTTGAACAGCCTTGCATATCTGCTCTTCCTCTGTTCAAAACTTGCAGCAACCTGAAGCAGCTTCTTGCTTTAAAAACCATGGACCAGGGGGAAACCACATACAGCTACATGTAATGTCTATTTTCAGCCTAATCTGTTCAAACCACCAGCGATAATATTGCTACTCCTCCTCCTACACCTCCACATTTATTTAGCTTCAGCATTATCCTAAGTGCAGATGAACTAGAAGTTCTTCATGTGAAGGGATCATATCATCAGTAAGGGAAAGCAGGTAAAGTGCAGAGATCAGTCCACAACTTCATTAGTTTATGGATGGAACTAGAAATTGAAGCATCTCTATATTTCCCCCAGAAGTACTTAATATTGCATCTAGTTTAGTTTAGGGATGTGCACGGAACTACAGAGGCGTGGTCCGGCACTGGGGGGAGTGTGGCTTTAAGGGCAGGGGCAGTACTTACCCCTCCTGCCCCTTTCCCCCCTCTGGCGCTCGACTTCTTAGCAAAGTTTTTGAGGCAGCTGAGTTCCTCCCTGCCGCCCCTGCCCCTATCGTTGTCTGGAATAAGGAAAAGTTGCCAGCGGTTCCGTGCAACTTGCCGCCACGCATGCGCCTGTCGCGGTGTGCGCCTTTCGCCACAGCCGCGTCCGCGCGCCACACACATCACACGTGTGTGACGTTCATGGTGCGTGCGCGGCGGCAGCAACGGGCGCATGCGTGGTGGCAAGTTGCACAGAACCACCGGCAACTTTTCCTTATTCCAGACAACGATGGCAGGGAGGAACTCTGCCGCCCCCAAAACTTTGCTAAGAAGTCGAGTGACAGAGGGGAAAAAGCAGTGGGAAGGTTAAGTACTCCCCCCCCCCGCCCTTAAAGCCACATTCCCTCACCTGCCAGACCGGCCAAATTCCGAACTGGTCCGGAGGCCTCTTACATGGCCCCGGACAAGTTCCGTGCACACTACTAGTTTAGTTATCACTAGTGATCTAGCAGAAGTTCCAAGACATTTCCATAATCTGAAACAACTAGAGATCTGCACGAAGCGGTTTTTGTGATTCGATCTGAGCTCAAAACAAATTGCAAATACTCACCAGTCATTTCGACAAGTCAACTCAAAAAAATTGAGTGATTCAACAGTAAGAAACAATGGGGAACACTGTTTCCCCACAGGTAAGTTCTAAGGACACCAAAGTGGGCTGGGTGGTAAGGCATGAAGGCATGTTACCTACCATCCAATAACAAAATAAAATGGGCAAGCGGGCAACTTTAAAATTTGTTTTAAGCTTTCCCTCAAAACCGCAGAGCATCCTATGGTGATTTTTTGTGGAAAGTTTTGAAGATTTTTTTTTTAAAAAATAACCCGCTTTCCCATTTCTTTTGTGGGTTGGGTGGTAGGTAGCACCCATCATGCCCTATCACCCAACCCACTTTGGTGTCCCTGGGATATATCCATGGGGAACCAATGGGGTGAGATTCAAGTTCCCCATTGTTCCCTATGGCCAGAACAAGCAGAGTGCACATATTTTGCAATCCTGCCTTGGAAAACACTGCAAAAACAGAAGCACACAGTCCTTCCCAACACAGAACACCACATTTTGCCAAACACAGAGTCCAAAAATGGCCAGAAAAAGATTCATTGACCAGGAATCCACTGCCAGTGCCACAGTGCCTGCACTGCAGTATATTTGGCACAAGTTGCTCTCTCATGACTTGGTGACGCGTTGCCCAAAACTGGATCAGCTCCATCTCCTGGCCTTCCACCAGCTCCTGCAAATACTGCAGCACACACTGCTCAGCATTGCTGTAGGGCTTGGTGGGCTCTTCTCGTCTCCCTGACAAGGCACCATGGAACCCCTCCATGAACAACCGGGTAGAGGCAGAACTGCCGGCTCACTTAGTCCTGCCAGGGACACCACACTGCTGAACTGGGAAGCAGCAGTGATGGTGCTGCTAGGTGGAATGCAGACTATCAACAGGTGCTCCAGAGCTCTCATCCTGGCTGTGCCCCAGCCTCCTCTCCTCTGCTTGTCTAACCTCTGCAACCAGGAGAACCGCTGTTGGTAAAGTCTGGCTCAGCACTGCTGTCTCAGCACACAAACTGTTCATTAGAACAGCTTGTTTGTTTCTCCTGCCCCACCAGTGCGCCATGACGAATAGGAAAGCAGCGTGCCTCCCGCTGGGACTGGTCTACAAATCCACAGTGAAGTGTACATTGGTGTCAGTTGCTGCTGTGCGCAGCAGCCCCAACAAGGCCTCCATGCACAACCGGTACAGGGAGAGCACCACCTGCCTGCTGAAGGTGGTACGTGAGGGATCCTATAGTTGAGGGTAAGCAGTCGGAGCAACCGGCAGAAGCCAGTGTTCTCCACAACCTGTTCTCCTCAACCTGGTTGTCCAAAGTGATTATCTCCCCAATGGCCCAGGTGATGAGATGAGGCTCTGGGCTACCAGACCACTTTCCCACCAACTGCAGCCACCACGCAGCAGAGGGAAAGGGAGGTGGGTGCCAGCAAGTGCAAAATCCTAAAACAAAACCCCCCAAACCCAAAAAAGGAAACAGTGGGAGCCTGGCAGGCTGGGCACCACACACCAGCTGACAAAAGCCAAAAAACAATCCTCCAGGCCAGAGGTGTACCTAGGTAATTTTGGAGCCTGGACCTAAAGGCCTTTGGAGGCTCCCCGCCGCAAGTTAAGCATCATTTTTTAACATGTAGGTTCTTGAGGGCACAAACTGCACCACCCAGGACAGACTAAAGAGGCTTTGGGGGGCTCCAGGGGGTGTGGAGGTCCTGGACTTTGGCTCCACGCAGCATACAGACAGCAGCAGCAGCAGCAAAGGTAGCAGCAAGGCTGCAAAGAAAAAGAACAAAAGTACAGCACCCCATTTATTAAAGCCCTGGGGGGGTGGCTATAAGCAAAAATAAGAAGAAACACAAATCAAATAAAATTCCAAGCAGCACCCAGTTAAAGCCTGGTGAGTGCTGTTACATTTTTAAAAATGTGGTGTGTGTGGAGATCATAGCATGCCAGTTATTAAAGGGGGCTGGCTACAAGCAATGAGGGGGGAACCACACAAGGAAATTTCAAGCAGCACCCAGTTCAAGCCACTGGGCCTATATTTTTTTTAAAAGAAGAAAATAAAAGCAGTTGTTGGCAGCACTGCAAATTAAAATTAAATAGAATCAGATAAGCCCAGTAGGCTCTCTCTGTCTCTTACTCCACTCACTGGGCCAGTCAGGCAGACAGGCACAGACTGACTACCACCAGTTTCTGCACTCCTCTCAGTGGTGCTGCAGTCTCTCTCTGATCCTTCTCCTCTGAGGTACAAATGGCTCTCTGTCTCTCTGCCTCCAAGCAGCCCCTTAAATACATTTTGAAAACCCCACTTTTGGCTTCACCCCTCCCCCTAGCCAATGGAGGCACAGTTGCCTATGCCAACACTTGATCTGAATGACAACAAGCCAACCAAGAAGCAAGCCAACGGAAACGAATGCCAGAAAAATAGTCAGCAAGGGAAAACTAGAGAGACAAAATGGTGGCCACAAGTAGAATCACCCAAATTGATTTGCATCAATTGAGGCAATTTGATTTGAAGTAGAATCACTCAAATCGCCCTGATTCGGCACAAATTTAAATAGCTACCAGAAGTAACTATCTTTGTCTTCCTAGACAGAAACACTTGAGAATACAACAATACCCTGTGAAGTACAGAAAACAAGATATTTGCTTTGCATGAGATCAGAGAACAGCAACAGTTACTACAACATGTGTAGTAACCCTCTACTGTATTCATGGTGCTAATAATGCACAATGAATTTTCCTAGTAATGCAGCAACAAGGAAAAAAATCCTAAATTTAAGATGTCCCATTTCTAAAGGCACTGAATTTCAAATATGCCAGTGGAAATCAATGGAACATGCAATTCCTTTGATTCACTGTGATTTTAGGATTACAGAAAAATGAGTGACTAATGTAAGTAAGCAATGATTCATCTCCTAAGAAGACTGAACTTTTCTTTTGCTACACAAAATTGGCAAAGTGTTAGGAAACATAGGAAACTGATTTGTGCTTTCCCTTTTTAAATCAAAATGTTGATTCAAGTATAAGAAAGCAGCCTCTTTAAATGATTGGACATTTCTGTTATTGCTTGCAAGCAAGCCTTCCATTCACTCTGACATACAACCAGAGTTTATGTTAGAGCTGTGCAACTATAATGCCTCAGAATCTATATGGAAATCAGCTATTTGAAACTGCCCTTCTGTCACAACCAAGCCAGAATATATTTTTTTAAATACAGATGTTATTTTAAACAGAAAAGCATGTGATTCCATTTTTATTAACACTGCTAAGAAAAAGCACAGAAAGTAAAATACATCCTACATCATGGCAGCAGAAACAAAGGAGAGCGCATAGTAACACAGGAAGCTGCCATATACTGAATCAGACCATGGGTCCATCTAGAGTAGTATGGTCTACCCAGACTGGCAACAGCATTTCCAAGGTTACAGGCAGGACTCTCTCTCAGCCCTATCTGGAGAGACCAGGGAGGGAACAATTCATGCTTGGTTTGAATGACCAGCTAACTCAAGACCAGCACAAGGACCCAACTCAGAAACCATGTTCCAATTCTTCAAGCCATAGTTTGGAAGAACAGTAACATACCTTCTCCTTGCTCCCTCTCATATGCCAATTCCCTCTAGTGCTAAACTGCAAGCCACTGTTTAAAAGCATCTTGGAGGTTTAAGTTAACAAGAGATTGCCAAATGCGGACGTTACAATAAACTATAGTTAAAGCAAACTTGAAAATTGAAGAAGCAACTGGACCATTAGTTTGGAGAAGGAGTCTATAAATCCATACCACATTTCTGATTCTCCAAATTGCCATGCACTGTATGTATCTAATTAGAGACCTTATTTTCAGCTTGAAGCATCTGTATTGTCATCGCCACCCAATAATAAAACCTGAACATAAAAAACAGCCCTACCCCAAAATACCGCTGTTTACTCACTACATTCTGAGCCTAACCTTGCACCTCTCAAAAGATATAGGTATTTTAAATAGCTTTTTCTGAGAGATGGTCATATTTATTTTATTGAATGATCGATTGTGGTCCTCCCTGCTTTTTCTTCCCTCGTTTTCTTTTTATTCCCAGGAATATTGAACAGAAAATGTTATATGGGGATGGGTGGGTGGATGCCCAGGTTTTAAAATAAGGAATATGTTAAATGAAACAAAAGCATACATACATATGCTTATTTATGAAGTTTATTGCAATAAAATACTAACAACAACAACAACATAGAAAGGCTTAGTGATAGCCACTGCTATATTACAAACAGGATGATTGTGTGTATATTTGTGTGCATGTGGTGAACGACTCACATTCTATAAAGTAACTCTAAATCATTCCATATTTCTAAAAACGTATTTGCCTTTATAAATCTCCCTCCTCCCTGCCACACTGGCTAATATCCTGTGCAATGAAACAAAGGAGAGAACATCTTTGTTATAATGGAATGTTCCACTTGAAGCAAAACTAAACACCTAGTATTATGAGTTGTGTCTGAAACCACATTTAGCAGATCAGGTTTGAAAGAATTAAGAACACAGGTGACTTGAAGAGATTACCTCTAATGCTAAAAATATATTACTCTGAAAAACAGCTTACCTTTGAATGAATTACTCATAACACAGGTTTGCTTGCTGTTTGTCAACAGCATGATACAGATATTCTTTTGTAACTTTTGTTTTTATGAACAAACATAAAAACAACTCCATGTTTTATCAAAGATGAAATGTTTACCAAACTTCTTAAGCTTAGTAAACTTATTTTTTTTAATCAAACTTCTTAAGTTTGGTAAATATTTTTAAAGGTGTCCAATACCAACCCCCCCCCATCTCTTCACTTTTTACTCAAACATCCATAAACATAGCTCAAGACTGTATTTACAATTACCATAAAGAATTAATACATAACTTGCTACGTGCTTTAAAGGAAAAAAATCTCTGGGTCACCATAAACCTTTCAAACTTTCATTCCCCCTCCCTGCCCAATTTGCATGGAGGAGTCTATTTTACAGCTTGATCCATGTAATGGTCTCACAGGCCTCTCCTTCATGCCAAAATTTCTCTTTGAAGTTTGCCCTCCCATTAGTGCTTCAGTGTAGGTATTCGAGCTGATCACACAAGCACAGCCAAACTCCAGAACTGTCCACGTTCTGTCGGATACAGTTGTTTCATGTTGCCCATGATTTACAATCTTAATTATTGCTCAAAAGAAGAAGAGCACATCTTTGGTGGGGCTTCTCCCCACCCTTCTTTTCTTTCTTTTTCTTTCTTTCTTTCTTTTTTTTTAACAAAACAGTGCTCTCAGGGTTTTGTTGGACATTGTGCAGGATGTCTTTTGCCAAGCCGAATGGAACACACTTAATACTTCTCCTTTATAACCTTTGTAATAAATCAGCTGTCACTCCATTTGCACAAGTGCAGCCATTAGTGTCCTGTCCCCTCCTCCCCAGCACTTCCCGAATTTTAAACAAAGTAGGAATAAACTGAAGCTGAACAGAGCCAGCAAGTCCAGTAAATCAGTTTAATGAGAACCGAAACAACTGTAAGAAGTCCATTGCTGAACATATGAGATGGACACAGAAAGCTCATCGTTGGAAGAAGGTTTGGAGCTGGAAGACTTGGGGGGGCAGGGGTGGGGGGGGAGATACTTGTGAACTATTTGTAGCTCAGTTGTGATGCAAGTCAACTGTGAAGATTGTGTTCTTTGAGATTACTTTTACTGCACGTCTCTGGATGCATCAGTTTGGTTCCAATCTAGTTTTATGCTTCCATCTTTTCTCACAGATGTGGTAAACTACTCGCTTATAAGGTCATTGCTGACCTCTGACTTAACATCCTTGTTTTTCTAGCTATTCCTTGTTTTTGCATACATTGCAGGAGAGTCATATTTCTGTTTCACTCTCAAATGGTTAAGAACAAATGATCTCACACTTTTTAAAAAAAATGCCCCCCCCCAAGTGCTGTACACTAATGGCTTGGAGATCAATATGCTGATGACACCCAGCTCTACATAGCTTTTAAGTCAGCAGACACCAGGGAGGCAGTGGATCTTCTGAACCGGGATTTGGAGGCTGTTCTGGATGGGGGCAAACAAGCTGAAACGTAATCCAGATAAGACAGAAGTGCTCTGGGTTGGTAAAACTGATCATCTTAGTAGCAAGGTAAATCTGATCTCAGACTGGGCTACACTCCCTCTGAAAGACAAAGTTCGCAGCCTAGGGGTGTTTCTGGACCCAACGCTGTCCTTGGAGGCATAGGAGGTGGCAGTGCTTTTTATAAGATGCAGCTGGTACACCAGCTGCAACTTATCCTACTTGGCAAAGTCAAAGATGCTTGTGGAAGCAAGTTGCTTCTTGAGTGTCATACCCATCCTGCGGCAGGTTCATGGGTTATCGGGTCCACTGGTTATCGAGTCTGCTTCCGGGCTAGATTCAAGTTGCTGGTCTTGACCTTTAAAGCACTACACAGGTTGGGACCAGGGTACTTGTCGGACCGTGTTTACTTTTTGATTATGGCCCCTCAGCTGTGGAATGCACACCCCAAAGAGCTTTGCCATGCTCTCTCCCGCAGTATTTTTTTAAAAAAGCAATTAAAAACACATCTATTTTTATCTTCTGCTTATATATGGTAGATTCTTTAGTTTTTATAGTTCTCAGTTTTTAGTTTTTTATTAAATAACTTTTAATTTGAAACTTTTTGTAATTTTAAATGTGGTTTTAGCCTGGTCTGTATCTATGTTATTAATGCTGAGAGCCCCTCCGAGTAGTAACGTGCTGGAGGGGCGGGGTCTAAATATTTTAAATAAATAAATACCTTTGGAATGTTCCCTGATGCATCTTTTATTATTGGTCCCTGGCAACTCATGTAAAATAAGCCACATACAACAAGAGATCTGTAAACTAATCACCAGTTGCAAACCAATCCAAAATAAAATCATGGTTCCCTTTTACATACTGCAATGTTCTAGGCCAATACGTGGTTTGCAGGACACATGTTATGTGAGCTGTTTGAATTCTGAGTATTCTGATTTTTAGAGTGTTTTGTTTGAGAGCAATGGTCTGACTCAGTATAAGGCAGGCCAATATGTACAATATCAGCATGGGAGCTGCCACAGAATGTGTCCTTCCCCTACTGCTACCGTAACGGTTGGAAACTTCCAGCAATGATATGTGAGGGGTCTCTGTGACAGTTTTAGGCTGTGAGCCCCTTTGGGACAGGTAAGCACCTACTCATTTTTAAAAAAACTATGCAAACCATTGTGAGAACTTTTGTTATTGAAAAGCAGTACATTAATATTCTTAATATAAAAAATAATGATATGGCACTTTACCCAGCTCCCAGGAGAGATGACACTGGTGTGGGAAGGAGTTGCACACTGTCGAGGATGGTTGGGAAAACCCAAACAGCTTGCCTTGTGCTACTGAGGTAGCACTGGAAGGGGTACCTAGGATTATGGCATAAGATTCAGTCCTGGAGGTGTGAATGGAGAACAATTCTGTTAAGCGCTTTCATTGTCATATTTTCTCATTCCTGCAGGATTTGGGGTGCGGTAGGAGGGGGAAGACTTCTTAATTAATGTGTGGCCCAACTTGTCACCTAGAGTTTTTCTCTTGCAAGCACCTTCCGTAGTACTTTGCCATGGTTTGGCATAGAACAGGAGATAAGCCAATGTGACATTTGGGCCCATTTAGCTTTTCACAGTGTATACGTTCTTAATTTTAAAAAGACAGGCTTTTTTATTGTGAAGACACTAACAACAATATATGCTATAGTTTTAGCAGGTGCAAAACATAAAATACAAAGAGCCCCCTACAAAGGATCCATTCAATGCTGTTTTTCTAAGAGCTAATTAATTTAGCCAAACCAACTTTACTACCTATGAGTTAAGATCATACAGAAAATAGGTTTTAAAAATCTTCTACTACTACTACGATGATTATTTTACTACTGTAAAAAAAACAAAAGCACTTTAAAAAAATAAATTAAGCAATCAAATATCAGCAAGTTCTGTAAATTCTATTTGCGTTTGTACTTTTGGCATCAGCTTATACATACGGATTACTTGATTAAGTGTGCACACTTGAGCTGTTTCTTCTTCCAAAAGAATGAAGAGCTCATTCAAACATACAGCACAGGCCTTCCATGGGATTGTACCACTTCAGAACACAGATGGGAAACTGCTTTTTGAAACTAACCCTATAATAAGACATGTCTGCATATTAAAGATTATACATTGGGGAGAAGGCTAGGTTAGAAGCCTTCTCTCTGAAAAATCATATTTTTACATGAGGCATGATTCTGACAGAAGGTCAGTTTCAAATACTAGCTTTGCATATCCATTCCAAGGTGTTACAGCTGAATGGTGCAGTATACAGCTGCAGCAACACTATGTATTACCTCAAAATGTTGCTACAGGTAGCCCTCGTTATTCACCGGGGTCTTGTTCCCGCCAATTTCTATGGATAACAAAACCACGAATGAAGAAAAAACTTAGCCATATGGGGATTGGGGGGTTAGGTTCCTAAGCATAGTGAAGTGCACTGATCACAAGAGAAAGAAGGGGAAAACAGAAATAAGTACAGTAACTTTGCTGTTCAACTCTCCAGCAATGTGCCCAAAACTTCCAAATCCTCCAAGTTTTGTTCCTTTTTGAGGGTGGGGTTTTTTTGTTTGTTTTTTTGGTAGAAAAGAGCCACAAAATGATGGCAGGAAATAACATCAGATGTCAATTCCAGCTACTCAAAGAACCACGGATAGGGGAAAATAAATATTTTTGCTCCACGACTAAAGAAACTGGGTGCCTATTACCCAACCGTGCGTGCGTGACCCAACTCTCAGCTGCAATGTCTTATAGTGACCACTAGGAGGGTTGTTGTTTAGGATCATGAATAAAAGTGCTGGACTCCTCTCCTCTTTGTTCTTCCAGTGGTAGTGTCCATTTTGTCTCTCCAGAGATGGCTGTTTGTTTTAGTCTCTCTCTTCAGCCATGAGCTACATCTGGAATTAAGCTGCAGGCCTTTTCACATTTGTTTGTAACCTTTTCTTTAAATAAATTCTTGTAGGTATTCAATACTAAAGAACTGGTATTCAATACTAAAGAATACTCAAGACCTCTTGCTTTGCTGCTTTCTCAAACTGGTTTTGCTTTGCTATTTGGGGACTGAACTGCCATTCTTCCCCAACATGACATACACAATCCAAAATAAACCTTAACACCTGCCAGGCACTATCGGCATCCTTAGCACAAAGAGTTTATGAAGTCCAACCATTGTTTTCTCTCATTTTAAATCCAGTGACCCCATGCTAATGTCATTCTTGTTACAATATTATCAAGGCTGATCGCCAGGGTCAGTCCTACAAGATGTCACTAAATCAACATCCCTTCAGGGTCTCATTCTAAAGAGAGGATATGTGCCTACAGATGACCTTCAGAGTTCAAAAGTGACTTAAGCTGAGCTGCTGCACCATTCATCACCATGGCCTGAGAGTACATTTGCACTGGGTCCATAAAGTTCCCTGCACCCTGCTTTCCTTTGTGCTAAACATAGGCTGCTTCTTAAAATGATTCATTTTGCTAGGGCAAAAGACTGAATGCGAGGTCAATAAAGTCACAGTGGTTAGTCAATTCCAGAAAGACCTAACTAATGAAAACACATACACACAAACTGAGGGCACGAGTGGTTTTTATTAGCTTGGGTGCCTATAAATCTTATGTTTCACTTCCAATATTTTGTTTTGTGTGTAGCTAAGTAACAAGCACTTCTTCGTCTCTTCCAGAAAGAACAACCCCAAAACCAAAAAAAAAAGCAGCAAAAGAAAAAATGACCTTTTCATCTGAAAACTAATTCTAAACAAACAAGGGGAGCTGAAGTATGTCCATTAAAGGAGATAAAGAGACATTTTACTGAATGCAGCGGAAAGCAGTGAAAAGCAGTGAAAGCAGAGAACAGGTTGAATCTTTGATGGGGAACTAGAAGCTGTTGGATCTAGCATGAACCAACTCCGGTGTTTAATGGATGAAGCAGGTATGTTGTAACTCTTGAAAGCTTAAATAAGGCTCAGAATAAAAACCACTGAGAGGAAATTCTCAGAAGCTGTTGCTGAGTTCATTCAACAATATGCAAATTTCCTCTTGCAGAAAGTATTATTTAAAGTTCTATCTAGCAGTTATCTAAAGTTCTATCTAAAGTTCTATCTAGTGTGCGCATGTATGCACGCTCAAAAGTTTTTTTAATGTCCATTCAGTTAATTTTAGATCCCGCTCAGGTTGAATCAAGAAGGCCCCATTCTGAATGTATGTGCGCGCACACTGCCTTGATACTGTCACCCAGAACTAAACTCATTTTGTGCAGAGATGACAAACTTTAGAGGGAACACTGCTATCTAGTGATTATTTAGAAAAAGAAAAGCTGAACAGTCCCCTTAGCTAGCAAACTAACACTGCATCCATGCAGCAAAAGGATGCCTGGCCGCCCGTGAGTGTCCCCTCACTTTGGAAGCAAAGGTCCATGAGCACAGGGGGGCTATTTTAATCAATCTCCTCTTCTCCGAAAAGTGGCCTCTGAGCAACCCGGAAAGCTGTCACGGAGAGCTGTGTGACCCTCAAGAATATGTTTCCAGGTGACAAAAGGTGTTTCCAAAAGAAAGAGAAAATTATAAAAATTGCTCACTTATATGTTAACACCCACACTTCGGAAGACAGGACAATTCCACTGCAGCCAGGCCTCCTTTTGCTGCGTGAACACAGCATTATTCAGTTATTGGCCATTATTTTGTGCTCTTTAGTGCAGAGAAACACACACTGAGAAATCACGGCTTGGGTGGCAAGTGGCATTCAAGACTGGAATACGTTATTATGTTTAACACGGACTTCATAGACTGGAGACTTTGGGTCAGTTCTCTACCTTATTGTTTTGGTTGCTATAATTTACAGCTTCAGCCATAAAAAGTGTCAGAATCACAAGTACACCTGTTGCCTGAATACCACCAAAACCAGAGTTCATGCACTCCCCTGCCATTACTGTTGCTAAAATTAATGAAGGAGAGTCTTTAGCTTAAGAGTTCAGTCTAACTCTCAGATTTCATTCACATTCATCAACAGAAATTGGTCTGTGTTGTTTACTTTGTATAGACCTGTGTGGGGATATTATTCTCAGCTAAAATTCTAAAATCCTATCTGCAGTCCATTGCCTCAATAACAGGTAGTCTTGCCTGTACCTACATCCCTTTCCTGCCAGGCATTTGCATCCAGATGTATTCTTCAGCTAAAAACCTCCACTTGTGCAGGATATTTACCTCAATGGAGTTTAGCTACTCTCTTCAGTTTGACCACCGGATCCTGCATTTGTCTTTCATTCTCTGTTATGAACCCTGACCACTCATGACATCCATGGTCTCTGTCAATGACTTGGGGCTTGGATTCTGTAGATATTTATGACCAAAGCTACAGATGCCAAAAGTTACAGAAACTGTCTCTAAGCCCATTAACTTAACACAATGAGCAGCTGTAAGATGAAGTAATCTTGCTCAGTTATGTCTGTAAATTGAGGAAAGAGTGGTGATTCTCTTATTTAGCAGGGAGAATCCATTGTTCCTAACCAACCGCAGGATAGCATTCCCCAGAGCCGGTTTCATTACAGGATTCATTACACACCAAAGCGTTTAAACATCTCAACAATTCCTAAAATATAAACTGAGTACCCAGTGGCTTGTGGGTTGGGTGATAGTTGGCACATAAGATGCCACTAATTCCACACCCCCACCCGCAAAGCAGTGGGGTCAAAATGAACAGAAGAAATGAAGGTGTGTAAATGAAGACACCAAAGAATCTAAATACTTCAAAGATTTCCAAAAAATATACTGAGTACGTGTGTGTGTATGTGTGTGTGTGTGTACGAACACATGGCAGTTGACAGTTGGCCCTGTCCAATGACAGTCAAAATGGACAGAAGAAACACTTGAAAAATAGTGACCGCACTTTTTGCTCCATAACTCCAATTATACAAGGGCTAGAGCTGAGCTTTAAAAAATAAATAAAAAATAAATAAAGCTGGGGATCCATGCTAGCGTTAGGTTAGGACAACTTCAAACCTCCATTATTTCCCATGGCAGAAATATACAAAATCAGTAAAAACTAAATAAAATCATTAAAAAATCAAGCAAGCACCCCACTGCCTTGAAAGTTGGTTGGTAGGTGGCATCCATAGGGACCTACCCACCACCCAAATTTGGTGCCCCTAGGACCTTTATAAGTGGTCCAAATTGATCCAAATCAAAATCTAATCTGGGGTGATTCAGGAAAACAGATTTGGACACAAAACAAATCAGGGGTGATTCGATCCAGACATAAATCGATTTTAAAAAATTGTTTTGTGCACATCCCTATTGCTGGTGTCTACTTTATGCTTCTTTTTACATCTTGAGCCCTTTGGAACGGGGGACATCACATTTATTTATAATTTAGTTTTCTATGTAAACTGCTTTAAGAATGTTTGTTGAAAAGTGGTATATAATATTCATAGTAGTGAGTGGCAGTAGCATCTGCAGTAGTGCAAGTAGGTGTTCTTTATTCCCTGTATGCACTTAATAACAGTCTAGATCTCAAAGCAGCCTGCTAATGCACCCATAAGGCCCCTTTCACCGATGGGAATGCATTCTGAAGAGACGATCATTGTAATTACCCTTTCTAACTCACTGTAGGATTCGCAGTACCCATAACTCTCCTTTCTAACTCACTGTAGGATTTGCACTACCCATAAAAATTCTATTTGTTATGCCTTGTTTCATTCCATTTCAGCTATTTAACTGTAAACTTGCTTTCCAATCCAAGAGAAGATTTATAGCAGAATTGTCATGTTTTGATATGTTAGGTGTCTAGCTATTCTGTTCATATTACTTCTACTTTCATTTGAAGAGAGATGCAATTACATCTTCCAGTACAGGTACAGCTGAAAGTATGTTCACATGGAAAGAAGAATTTGACAGTTTACCTTGTGAGCAGTGAATCTAAAATTAAATTTTTGATGAAATACCTCCCACCCACACCCACCCCAGGCATACTGTTTAGATTTTATTTCTCAAAATATTCTTTATCTGCAGCAAAGCAGTATAAAAGCCCATGGTCAGACTGTCAAACTTTTCCACAAATACATACTTCCATACATTCCTGACACTGTATGTACAACAATACTAAAGTTATTCTGCTCTTACATACACATGTATGTTTACACTCACACTCTCTCTCTCTCTCTCTCCCCCTCTCCCTAAATATAATAAAACAACATGTCATGGAGAAAAGGAGGCTGAACCTTCTCCCTGATAGGCCAGTGTTGTGGACACGGGAAGCTTTTGAGATCAGATAATATCTCAACCTGAAGTGGAGCATTCAGGAAAAACTTTAGCAATTAATTCTGCTAAAAACATGAACCAGCCCCAGGGTTATTAGATCAAGCAACAATCATTTGGAAACATACCAATTCAAATTGTCATTTATTAGGGAAATCGGTTCAATTGAAAGCAAAGGGATTTCAGCCATTACACCCAATACCATTTTTATGTAAATGCTCCATATTTTATATTGCTATGCTGAAAATCTGATTCCAGGCATACGTATTCTCTGAACATGTGTCATAGCAAGATAAATGGTAGAAATGTCACTATCACATACAGAAGTGTTTACATATCTGAAAACCAACACCATTATTCACTTACAGCAGATATATTTGATTAGCTGACAGTTCTTCACACAACTATGACAAACAAATACTAAAAATATCAATTCTTTATCACCATGGTATTTGATTATATGTGAGGCTTTAGAAATATCTCCCCCCCCCCACTACACACACACCCTCCCTTTCTATGCTTCTAGTTTATTAAATGTTTAGCACTGAAATGGAAGTTGACAGACTATGTTGATTAATGGAAGTGAGAACGTGCATTGCAAATTTCCACATAAGAAGTTGTTGTAAGAGGTGAGGAGGAAGAAAGAAATCACTTTTTAAACAAAACAGTTTGCTTGATGGCTCCACTAACTGCAAGCTACTGCCGTGCCTGCTGAACTGAAGAAGGCAGACAGATTAGCCACTGTTACCCATTTAAGATCACCATTTGAGTGTAGACAGAGACATGGAAGAAAACATAAGAAAGCAGCATGTGCATAACCAAACAGGCATCCGTAGTGAAAAGAAACCCCCTAAAGCCACTTTCTGCTTCATTAGCACATGAACACAAAGTAATTGAACACTTCATTGCCCCATCAAGAGTCAATATCCATCAGGGGGTCAAAGATTTCTTGACCAATGTCACTCTGATTATTTAAAGAGACAGAACAATTTATAGCAGAGGTGTGTGTACATGTGCATTTTAGAAATGGGTTAAACATAGAACTTACTGGGAAAGATGTAAACTGCTTCTAATAATAGATATTGATTTGGGAGGCTTTCCCAACTTTCCCCTTTAACTCAGGAAAACCCTGTTTTAATTCTTATTTCTCAACTGTACTCTTAACAAAGAGAGCTTGGTATTGAAAATACCACACACACACTCTAGATTGATGACCCTCCTTTTCTAAATTCAAGAATTAAGATGTTCTCCAAAATATTAAGGACTAAATGCATGCAAGCCTAGGATTCTGAGACATTTAGTATCAAATCATTTAATGAGCTAAGAATCTAAAATTTGAAACAGTTCAAGAGTAAATGTCACTGGGAGTAATTAGAGTTTAAACTAAAGTGTCTTTCTTATGAAAAGAGATGTCACAAGAATGTACAGATAAACCAGACACAAAGATCACTTCCAGTATTTTAAATACCAGTTGTTGCAATAAAATATATCATCTCATTTGCAAAGATAAAAGGAAATGATAACCCTTGATCTTTAATAACCCTTTGTTAAAGGACCTTTCTGACTCACAGTAAATTGCAGATTGTTCCTCGCCCTTTCCCATTAAACTATATAATCAAGTAAAAAGAGATGACTACATTTATATTCTGGGAGGAAAAGTACAAAATGCAAAAAGGGGAGTACATTAATTGGTGGGAAAGAGGTAGAAAAAGGCAAACTTATTTTTATTATATTTGTATACAGTGGTCCCTCTAATATTTTTCATCTCTGTGCAGAAGGAGTTTTGTTCTGGGCGGCAGTATCAAGGCACTGTGTGCACACATGCATTCAGAGTGGTGCCTTCCTAATTCAACCTGAGCAGGATCTAAAATTAACTGAGTGGACATCAGAAAAATTGTGAGCATGTGCCTGTGCGCATGCCTTAGAAGGAACAGTGTTTGTACTCCTCCCCAAACTTCCATCTCTGGGCAGTTTACAACATACAACAAATTAAAACAGACAAACACCTTAAAACTATTTAAAACCATAAGTCTAATCAAAAACTTGGGTGAAAAAATGTGTCTGTAAATACTTCTTAAAAGTTGCCAGAGATGGGGAGGCTCTAATTTCAGCAGGGATCGCATTCCAGAGTCTTGGGGAGGCAACCGAGTGTAGCCACCCTGAGTAGCCACCAGACGAGCTGGTGGCAGCTGCAGATGAACCTCTCCAGATTATCTCAATGGGCAATGGGGCTCATGGTGAAGACAATGTTCTCTTAAATACCCAGGGCCTAAGCTGTTTAGGGCTTTAAAGGTTATAAGCAGCACTTTGTATTTTGCCTGGAAACTTATTGGTAGCCAGTGTAGTTCTTTCTCCCCGATATGACCAAAACCCCAACCTGGTTGCCACTTACTGTACCAACTGCAGAAAGTGACGTTCCTTGGACCGGACTTTCGAGCTCCAGTCCAATTCCCCGCAGGCGTGGGGGGCCTCCAAATGCTGAGCGGTCCACCTGTGCCATGTTGAGTGGCCAAGCCTACCAGTGCGCAATTCATGCAAGCGACGGCTGGACAGGCACTGAAGGCGGGCTGTAGCGCTGCCTGGCTTGCCCAATACAGTCAGGCTCAGCGTGCAATAATGGTGATGGGGTGCGGGGTGGGCAGGAAGGCTGCCAAGCAAACAGAGAATGCCCAGCTGCTTCCGCCTGCCCGGCCATTCAACTGTGCCTGCGTGCATACTTGCACACATGACACCATTGTCTCTTCAAGATATTCCCCTCAGGCGATGAAGCTGCTCTGGGAAGAGCAGAAGGTTCCAAGTTCCCTCCCTGGCTTCTCCAAGACAGAGCTGAGAGAGATTCCTGCCTGCAACCTTGGAGAAGCCGCTGCCAGTCTGTGAAGACAATACTGAGCTAGATAGACCAATGGTCTGACTCAGCATATGGCAGTTTCCTATGTTCTCTCCTTCCACAGTAAAAGAAGCAGTTTCCTCCTTTCCTCGATTCTCCCACTCCTTCTGCCGGTTCCTTTACTGGCTCCTTCCTCACATCTTCTCCCCAGGTTGTTCCCAGAGTTTGCTCTGCTCCCACTTCCTCCACCAGTTCTTTTACTGCTTCCCTCCCCTTCTTTCCATGGGTTTCTTCCAGTGTTTTCTCTCCTTCACCCTGCTCCCTGCACCAGTTCATCTCTTTTTATCCCACACTCCCTCACTCTCTCCCAGCTCACCAACTTTTGCCCTAAGCAGATCACCGCACTGTTTCCATCCCCATCATCATCATCATGGACACTAGTAAGGAGGAATGGGAGGGAGGATGAGCATGATTCGAGGCAGCAAGAGCCTTGGTTTATTCCAGCCAGCAGGCTCAACAGTTGCCTTAGGGGGTAGGGGCAGGGTAGCCATGGTGTGTGGGTGTGGGGAATGCAGCTGCAGCAGCAGAAAAGCAGAGGGAAGATTTGATGACTGGTTCCAGCCACCTCCAGCACATTTCTTCCCCCTTCCCCTACAGCCCCTGCCTCCTTAAGAGTTTCTTTACTGTGTTTTTTGTTTTTGTTTTTTGACATGTATATCCCGCTCTAGCTCCAAGGAGCCCAGAGTGGTGTACTACATACTTGAGTTTCTCTTTCACAACAACCCTGTGAAGTAGGTTAGACTGAGAGAGAAGTGACTGGTCCAGAGTCACCCAGCTAGTATTATGGCTGAATGACCGGGTCTCCCCAGTCCTAGTCCAGCACTCTAACCACTACACCACGCTGGCTCTCCTCCCACAACCACCTTTGCTGGAATGGAGATGAGAGAGGAATAGGGGAGAGTGGAAGCCTGGAAGAACTGCTTCCCTGCAAAATGTGGTATGTGCAGCATAGGTAGTCAGTGGGAAGTTTCTTGTTCAAAATTCCTTCTAAAAATACAAAATAAAAAAATCCAGTAATTCATTAAGCTCATTTAAGTGGGAGGATTGTCCATGCAAAATATGGTATCTCTCTGCAATTCAGTGTTAAGTATCTTATTCAGAATCTCTTCTAAAAAATAAAAATAAAAATAAAAAGTTTCCATCTTCTCCCAAGCATGTTCTTGTGACAAAAAAATAGTGCATTGCAGAATAACTGATGGCAGTGGCAGCTGGTTGGGGAGGGGAGGGGGCTCCAAAAGGCCTTAAGTTCCAGGCTTAAAAATTACCTAGGTGCACCACTTACTACAGTTTCTGGACTACATATAAAGGCAGCCCCACAGAGAGCAAATTGTAGTAGTCAAGTCCAGAGATTACCAGCATATGTACTACTGTTTCGAAGTCATTTATCTCAAGAAACAGACACAGCTGGAAGGACTGCTTCCCTGCAAAATGTCAGCCGAAGCTGATAGAAAGTACCTCTGGCCACTGCCTCAACCTGGGACACCAGGGAGAGACTTGGATCCAGAAGCACTCCTAAGACTGCCTACCTGTTCCTTCTGGGGAAGTGTGACCCCATCCAGAACCAGCAGATCAAAATCGTCTCCTGAGTTCTGACTCTGCACAATAAGTACCTCCATCTTATCTGGATTCAGTCTCGGTTTGTTATCTTTCATCCAGCCCATCATTGACTTCAGACAGGCATTTAGGGAGGTTCTGCCTTCTCCTGATGAAGTTGACATGGAGAAAGGTCTGGGAGTCATCAACATATTGACAACACCCTTCACCAAATCTCCTGATGATCTCTCCCAGTGGTTTCATGTAGATGTTAAAGAGCACTGGAGACAGTATGGAGCCCTGGGGGACACCATATAGAAGTTCAAGTTTTGAAGAGCAACAGTCTCCAAGCAACACCATCTGGAATCTGCCAGAGAGGCAGGAGCAAAAGCAGTACCTCTCGCAGTGCCTCCCATTCCCAACCCCATCAGACGCTCCAGAAGAATACTTTGGTTGATAGTATCGAAAACCTCCAAGAGATCCAAAAAGACCAACAGAGTCATATTTCATCCATCAATTCCTGAATGGAGATCATCCATCAGGCTGACCAAGGCAGTCTCTACCCCATAACCTGCCTGAAAACCAGCTTGAAATAGGTCTAGATAACCAGTTTCCTCCAAGACTGTCTGGAGCTGGGAGGCCACCACCTTCTCAATTACCTTGCCCAACCATGGAAGGTCTGAAGGATCCAATGCAGGCCTTCAGAATCATTAGACCTTCAGAAGAGGTCTAATGATTGCCTCCTTAAGACAGGAAGGCATCCTGCCCTCCCTCAGAGAAGCATTTATAACCTCTACCAGGCCTTCTATAACAACCCTATATGCTAACTATATTCTGAAAAATTACTAAATATAAGTGGTGGACAATAAGGGTGACTGAATTCCACATGCTATATCTTAGCAGATCTAACACTACTTATCTCACAGGCAGTAAGCAGCAAAAGGAGTGATTTCTCAACATAATACCCATATAACATACATGTGATGAGCACCAAGACCAATGCTCTGGGCAGTAATAGTTTTGGGCCTTCCTAGGATAAATACAAGCACAGCTCTTTGCACTACAGACATACATTCAATCCATGTATGAAAATCCAGTTCAGTGTTGAAAGTGCTCTTTTCCCCACTGGTATGCTCCCCAGACTATGGGAAACACCTATATCGGGCAGCAGCAATATAGGAAGATGTTGAAAGGCATCATCTCATACTGTGTGGGAGATGGCAATGGTAAACTCCTCCTGTATTCTACCAATGACAACAAACAAAGGGCTCTGTGGTCACCAGGAGTCGACACCAACTCGATGACACAATTTACCTTTAGTTGAATCTTTGGAACTAATTTGAAACTAGTAGCAGCTTTATATATTAAGGAATGCAGTAAAAAGATAGGAAATGGATTGTACTTCCTGTTCACTGTTCATCTCAATTTGAAATAGACAAAAACAAAGCAAAGAATACATTTTTTAAAGTAGTTTAAAATGTTCACAATGAGTCCACTTTTGCTAGTGTTCAGTTGCATTCTGTTTTCTACCAAGACTAAACATAACAATAAACACAATCTGAAAGTTGTAATTTACTAAGGAATTGTACAGAGTGCTAAAAATCCTTACACTCTAACTGTAAGAAAACTATAAAATAATAATCTGTTTCTGTTTGGGTTTTGCAGGATGGTCATGCTGATGGTTTTATTTTAACTCCACTTTTGAAAAACCTTCTTAACAATATGCAAGTGAAACTAATCAGTCTTTTCAGTGTTGTGAATTTTGCTTATATATACACATGCTGCTAAGAGATCAGTCAGTTTCAGACATTGATTATAGATGCTCACTTCCAGCTTCTCTCTTCTTCCTATCATGCTTCAATCTGTGACATCCTGAACTGATTAAACACACACTTGATAACAGAATCTCTAGAAGGAGCAGGGAAGTACTTATGCAATTGGTTTCTGGTTATGACCACCTTTTAGTGAAAACTTGCTAACAATGAGCAAAGTTGAAAGGTCAGGATGGGTAAGCTGTGTGGCCCCTTTCCCTTTCCTCACCTCACACCCCCTACTACAGCAACACTTTCTGAACCTTTGCTCTAATTCTCAGCAGTAAAAATACACAAACAGCTACTTCCGTATTACAGATTCACAGGTGTACAATTCACTAAAAGGTTACATTCCACCAGTACTTTCAAACTGCAGTGAAAACAGGTATTTTTTAAAAGAGTATTGCCTCCTTTTTCACATCACAGCAATGAAGAATCATTGTAGGTATGCTATATAATATTCCCTTTAAAATATTGCTTGACTGATCATATTACACTCAACAAATTTATGCAATTCTTGTAAAATACAAGAAATTGAACTAAGACTAGATCCTATTCCACATGAGGCCTTGAACAGACTATTATTCTGAAGGACCAGTAGATTGATAACCGTACAGTTGTCACGCAACGCCTCAATGTAGTAGTAGTAGTAGTAGTAGTAGTAGTAGTAATTTGATACACTTAGCACAATGCGTATTCTGTTTTATCATGTTATGATATTTTTTGAAATGCGATATAAACAAGCTTTGGAGAACTGTCCAGACAAAAAGCTGCATAGTGAACATTCAAATGCAGAGTTCACTTCCTTTGCTACTGAATTTGGTTATTCACTACTTACTACAACTGCTATTTATATACTGCTTTTTAGTGGGTTTTTTAAAAAAAGCTCTTAAAGAAGCTTACACAGAAGAAAAATATGGTTCCCTGTCCCCAAATGGCTCACAGTCTAAAAACAAATACAAAGCAGACACCAGCAACTGGACCAACGCTGTGCTGGGCTTGGATAGGGCCAGTTGCTTAATATAAAAAAAATGGTCTTTGTCCCATTAGCAGGGGTGAAGCACTAAAAGAAATGCACTCTGTATATGTTCAGAAAGCACTTCTTTGCCTAAAATGTTCCAGTTCATGCCAAGTGATCAGTAGACATGATCACTGAAGTACAGTAGGGTGGCTTTGATTATTCAGGGTGGTGGAAGCAGGGTATGTCCAAAGATATGTAGAGGCACAAGAACACACACACACACAGGCCTGCTGAAGGAGTATGCACTACACACAGGAATGGTAAAGGGCCTGTCTGACTCCACTACAGTCTCATCTCCAAAATTCACCAGGAGCCATTGTACAAACACAAACTCACTTCAGATTTCTAAGGTTTTCAAAACTCTGAATCTGTTTCAATATTCTTTCATTTTGATTGTATACAACACATGTACATGGAGTTTTGAAAGAACACTTAATGCAAACTATCACAAAAGAGTCACATAACTATAATCCCTTTTCCCTTTAATTGGAAAGAATTTGGGAAGCTACCTCTGGTGCGGGGTGGAACTAACAAAAACCAGCAAATTTCAATTTCTTTGGAACATAATTTTAAAAGAGTACTGTAAAACAACAACAACGTGCAGCATATTTCCCAAAGATTCATGCAATAAGTGTGCTCTTTGGGTCAAGGGATATTTTAAATAAAAGTAAGAGAGGGAACAATGTATACATTTTACTATTATTTTTTGTAAAGGATTTTTTTTTGTCAGTACAGATCCACAAAAAACCTGAAGACATTTGAAGAAAAACAGAGATTAGAATGAAGGCTCCTTATTTCAATCACTATCTATTGTTCCTTTAAATTTTGAATAACAAAAACAGGGCTGAAAGCTATTACCCGGTTTGAATGTAAATATTTTCACATTGTATAATCACTGACAAAGCTCATACACTGATTTTAAATCAGTTAAGTTTTTAAAATCCAATTATAAAACTCACCTCTCTCTCTCTCTCTCTCTCTCTCTCATACACACACCCCACACACATAGTTTTGTTATGGTTAAGTCAGATTTCATGCAATGTATTTCTCAAAGAACTAAATCCAGACCAAGTTCTAAAAAAGATTTGTTGCTGTTATTTAAGAAAATAGAAGTTATTGGCTGGGATCTAAAATGCTACTTTAAGTACTTCCAGCAGCTTGAATATACCCAGTGGGAGTTTTGCTTCTCTCCCACCCTAGAAGAACACACACTCCTACTGTACTAAATCTCAAATTGTTTTTTGAAAGTCTTGTCAACTTCACATGTAATTTGCTAAGGAGGGGAGGAGTACTGTTCAATAAACACAAGTGCAAACTGTTGCTGAGCATTCAGAATTACTTGTGTGGTTCTTTGGATTGTTGCCAGTATAAATTAAGAACAAGACCTTATGCACATTGTCATTCTTATATTAGATATTGATGCAGAAGCTTAATCAAAATTAATGATGTAACTAAATTTGTCAAATAAGTTAACCACAATAAGAACACCTAAGGCAATAGATATCTTTTCAAGTGCAATGAAAAATGCACATTCTGTGATAAGTAATTGTAATTCTATTCAAAATATGCCAATATGAAATACTTCCATTTCTTACACAGTCCTCCTAGTGTGTGTGCTTTCCTGCCCCTTCACCCCCTATTTAATCTTGATCTTCTCCCAACTTGCAGTAGCACAGGTTGGACTCAAAAGTGCTAATGTGCCTTCCGGCAGCACTGTCACAATTGTGCCTTGTAGCACCTTACAGACAAACAAATTTATTCACAACAGCTTGTTCTAAAATAAGTGTGTTAATCTTTCAAGTGCTTCAAGGCATTTTGCTGTTTTTGTGGCAACAGACTAATACAGCTGTCTGACAATATTGTATGTTGTCATTTTTAAACTGAGGCCATGTCCCCAAATCAGAGATCCCTTTTAGCAGCAGTATGCTGTGCAACAAACAGCATGGCAGAGAGTTCTTTCCACATGTGCCTGCTCAATAGATAGCTTGTTCAGTACCATTTTAGGAGTGAGAGGATGAAAGGCAGACTAGGATTCAAGCCCTGTATTTCCCCAAACAGGTGAGTCATATTATTCTATGAAGCTGACAGCGGTGACCATCTGTAGTGTGCTATGCACATACAACCCCAATCCAATAAAGCAAACCACGCTTCCAGGCTCAAATGATGGGATTTAGGATCCTATCATGAGACTGTAAGTGAAGCATGATTTTGCACATGCAGCTGCCATTCCTAGCAGAGGATCCACACATAACCTCCTTACATGCATGCATCATACTCAGTGGATCAGGTCACACGTACACAACACTGAGTTATAAATAAATAACAGCTGATGAAAAATGTAATTGGCATGCTTGGTTTTTAAGCCTATCTGAAACATGGATTGTAAACGTTTTAGAATTATTCCTATGGATAATATTACATTTTTAAAAGCTCTCTCTGTCTTACTCTGAAATCCTGGAAACAGTTTCTAGAAATCTCCTTTCCTTCAAACTTTTTTTTGTCCAAACACATAAAAGCTTTCAATAAAGCGCACTAACATTGTTCTAAATAGAGGAAGTTTTGTTAAAAGTAAAGTATTTGTAAATATTTATAAATAAAAACTGCTTTTTTCCTTTTCACTAAGGGCAAAATCTTGACTCCACTCTGTAAAAGAATCCAGCACTGTAAGTGGTTTATCTTATTTGTTAAATAAATTTTAAATACTTATTCTCTTGGTCAGAAGCTACACTGACAGGCAAAACATCATATACAACCAACTTACTTAAAAGTCATACTGGTATAGTCTTCTCTAGTCACAAATACATAAAAAGAGAGAGATATATAAAATGATGGAGGAAGAGAAATAATTTGTCAATCTAACACAATTGTGAAATGGCTCATTTGTTACTCTGCTAAAACATTACTTCTCAATACAGCTTTTAGTCTAAATAAAAACCTAGTTTTTATGACTGCTAACTATTAGTAAGATGTTGGAGTGTGAGTGGTCATGGATTTAGGAAATGAGCATAATATTTAGGAAATGCTCATACATTGTTGGCTTTGGGCCTTCAACTGTTTATTAAATTTTGGAACTGCTGGGCTTCATCTCCCTATCTTCACAGCCACAACTTGCTGAGTTTCCAAGGAGGAAGTGAAACTAAATAGCCTTTTTCCACAGAGTTCTGAAAGCATCACATATCATGACCAGTATTCAGCAAGCTGAACCCTGAAGTCTGAGCTCCAGCCTTTTTGCTATGTAGTATTATTCTTAGAGAATATTAAAATAAAAGGTTGAGGTGAGATCTCTCTCTTTCCACCCACCCCACTTGTTGTTTTGTTCCTAGGAGGCCAAGGCCTTACATTGTTTATGCTTATTATTAATGTACTATAACTTTGCAAGGCACAAAAATAAGCAAGAGTTTTTTATTAGCACAAAAAATGTATGTTCTGTTTTTCACATACATATGCCAAGCACCAGCAAGTGAACCCAAGGAACATACAACATTAACACAAAATACAGCATACCACTAAGTATAATCGTCGTTATGAAATATCTGATTAACAAACAAAACTGGGCTTTAAAATCTAGGTGACAAGAACCAACAAAATGTATTTCTCCAGACCACAGGCATAAATCCATATCCATTTTAGATTGTGAGCCCGTTGTGGGCAAGGAGCCATCTTTATTTATTTCTCTATGTAAACCGCCCTGAGCCATTTTTTGAAGGGTGGTATAGAAATCGAATAAATAATAAAATAATAAATAATAACATAAATGGATATCTATTATACAGAATATCAGTCACTGATTGTTAAAATGAAACAAGCACCACTTTTGATGTGCAAACCAGTACAAAGATATCTAAAGCTGCCTTTTCAGTTATAGCTCTATTGCTTTGGTCTAGTTCAAATGGTTTTGGTTGACATGAGAGAGAGAAAAAACAGTGTCTGCTAAACACTTTTCTGGGTACCTGTGTCTGATATCCTTATAAATAAAGCAAGTCAACAAACAAATCCTCCTTTATATCCTTTTTACAAATTTAAAAAAACCCACTAACAAAATAGAACATTCCTATAATTACCTTCTATAACACAGATTATCTGAGTACTGTCAGATACACATATTGAGTACCATCAGAACACCATAAGCAGAAAACTTAAGCTACTTAATCATACCTAAACTGATCTAGTATTACCCGGAATGTACATCAACAGTAATATTATGTGGCATACTTTTCTTTTTATAGTTTCTCTGTAAATGCTGTAAGAATCAGTAAATGAAAATTGACTGTTCTTGGAGGCTGTTATTAAAATTGATAAATTTAAAAAGCTAGCTAATTTTTTATATATATATATATATATATATATATATATATATATATATACACACACACACACACACACACACACACAATTGCACAAAAATATTATTTAGAAAAAACACACAATGGTAAAAGATATGAAACCTTTCTGAGATACCCTTCAAAATATGTTTGTTCACGCAACAATACTTTTTCTAAAGTATATTATTTAAGTGGATTGACTGTTCAAGCTACACAAGAATTAACAATCTAGGAATAACACCAACTATATAACATCCCTCATAAGTGCTCAAAAACTATATAAAATCAATTAATTCTCCCCTTTGTGTTCTTATTGGCCTCTACTCTTATTAGCACAGAAGATATACAAATTGAAAGTAATTATTTATTTAGTAATTATTTTAAATACAAGACTGTGACAATTCAGAAACATATAAAGATGTTTTCCAGAACTAATACATACACATTTTTCAGGTAAAGGCTGATGTACAAGGCAGTTCCTTACTCCTTTACATCAAACAAGCTGATAATAAGAGGGTTGCCCACATGAGTGCGGAGGAACCTTTAATCACAAATGCAGTATCATCAGGAAGCCACTTATAACACACCTTCATCTGGTAAGCTAGACAAGGCAGGACTGCTTCTAAATATATAGAAGCAACTATCCAGGTGTGATTAAAAATGTCTGACTTTAAGGAGGACACAAACTTTGAATGGCTTTTAGGGGGATTACAGAATATATGATTAATGAAACATATACCTTAGTCTAAAACAAAAGTCAACCAAAGGCTGCATAGATGCGATGGGCGTGGGGTTTCCTTTCTTTTATCACTGTATGCTTCTGGAATGTTAGTTAGAAGATTAGAAAAACTTTAATGTATTGGCAAATACATTAAAGGAACCCTATTTAATCCAAGAACAAATACAAGAAAAACCTACTCTAATATTAGTGTGTACATCAACTGTTTCCAAATTGAACTAGGGAAATTGATACTAACCAAGGATTAGGCCCAATATAATTACTATAATGAGCACTATCATGACTCTACCAAGATTAATGTAAAGATTTTCCCAAGAGTTCTTGTGATCACGTAAATACTAGCTACCACATATATCTTCTATTCTCAGAAACTGTAATCCATCATAATCAATAATCAAAACATAATTCAAGTATTTGCTATCAGTTGCTCCATGGCAGATCTAGCTAATCAGCCAAGCTATTTGCAGGGGTGGGGGTGGGGCGTTACGGAGATATGATCACATGAAAATACAGTTTAAACAACTGTATGTTACAGTCTGATGTTCCCTTCATTTGTTGTGTTGACACACCAGCAGAGCATCCCTCTGGACTATATCGTAAATTACAGTACAGGTTTGCAAAGAAGCCAGTGCATAGTTTAAGAACCTTTTAAATGGTCCAAAATGGAGGCCTGCACAGATAAGTACCTATCGTATGTTTCATGTCCTGAAAGAAATTTGCCCTAATTGTCCGTGCGCTCTCAGTAGGTCATTTGGATTTTTTGTATGGCAAAGTGATTTTGAGCAACTGAAAAATCAAGTGTAGCATGATTTAAATTCTTCTATTAGAATAATTTCCTAATAAAACATTAGCAATAATTGACATGCTTATTTGGAAGTATATTCCATGGAAATCTATTAGACTTACTTCCATATAAATATGATTAGGCTTGTGGCACAGGAATAGCAGGAGAAATATTAGTGTCTACTGCAGTAGCTATCTGGTTTCATGCTTAGGCACATGCCCTGTGGACTCAAAACACAACCCAAGCATTTAATAACTGAAGATGCAAACATTTGTCTAACATTCAAACCAAGAAGACGAGGACATCAATTGTAAAGACAACTCCGAGAGGCTGCCAGCAAAGAGGGGTGGGCAGGAATATAAAACTGCAATCACTGCTTGACTTTTAAAGCCAAAGATCAATGATAGCTATTTACCACACAGTTTACTTAAGCAGTGAAAAGGCTGGGACATTATCGGCATTCTATTTAAACTCTCTGGTTCCAAGAAAATGAATGATGTTGATTTACAGTGCTTACATGAACAGTTATCAGATATTTATATTCATATCGGATGGAATCACTTAGGGAGCAGTCACCCAACTACTGCTGCTGTTGCACAAACTCTATTCATTTCAAAGGGGCTTACGCAGAAGCCCTGGCAAAATTAGATGGATTGCGCCTCTTAATCTGTAGCACTAAGGACTGAAATGAATACTTTTGCTGTACAAGGCCAATTACATTTCTCTGTACATTTTTGTTTTGTTTTTAGCCCCACTAATTACATGGTTATGTTTCAGTACCAATTACTTCAAGCTCTGTATAGAACTTTTAAAACAAGGAAACAATTTAACTCCTTTGCCTACTATAAAGATTTACTCTAGATAAAACTACTACACTTGTCATAATTTAGACTCAGGTATAATGGAACTTATGATATAAATTTTAGCCCTTGATTGTACTTGATTGTTAAAAACTGATGAACCAGAAGATTTTATTTCTTAGTCATATACATTAATAAAAAGTATATTTATTACAGTTTTATATTTCAGTTTGCTAATGACCTTTTCAAGTTAATGCACATTTATACACTGGATTGCAATGCTATCAAGTAATAAATATTACAAGTTGGAAGAATACTTGCAATTATTGAGACTGATTGTCCACAGAATTATGTTTTTAAAAAATTATAGAGTATACAGAGCTTCGCAGTTCAAAAATGCTCAGCATGGAACTAAACCATGCACATGCTGTTATTGACCAATTGATTATATGGTTCTAGCAGAATGCTACCTAGGAACTGTTATCTATTTCATTTTAGGTATGACTTAATGATACTTGAATCCAGTTTTAAAATAATGAATGCATCTCCCTAAATAGAGCTTGTTTTCTGAAATGTTGACCATTTTAGAATCAGCGGCATTTCATTATGAATTCCAGTGAGGTCATCATTATCTCCTTCTTTGCCACTCAGCAAATTGCTAAATTTCTGGCATAGTCATTTGCTTGTGCATAATTGTTTTATATCCCCCCCACACACACACACACACTGATTATATAACTTAGGGGAATTCGGCATCTTTCCAAAAGCAAATGTGTGTAAAATTAGGGACAATTATTTACATGCAAAATAGTTTAAGATGGGAGTAATACAATCCTCAATCCTCATATACACAATTTGGAATGTAATAAGGTCAAAATAATGTAAACAATTTGGCAGTCTTCCATAGTGGCATCAAGATCAAGCTAAACATTTTGCCACCTACAAGCCAAATACAGCAGAATTCTCTTGGTCAGGCAGCTTAGAACTGAATTAATTGGTCAGAGTTATCATTTAGAAGATCACACACAGCCTGATCCTATGTTATGTTTATTTGGAAATAAATCCCGCTATCTTCAATAGGACTAACTCTCAAAGAAGCATGACAAGATTGCAGTTTCAGCTTAGTAAAGACAATTACTGTATGATAAGGACAGGATATATAGTATTATCCATGTCATTTTAAATTGCTTAGATTGGCATTATGCCCAAATTCTTTAGCTCAGTATATGAGTTCACTTGCTGCTGGCAGACAAGTGGTGTGGCGGGGCAGGGGCGGGGGGTAGATGAGACTTAAAGAACGGTGCAGGGAGGGAATGATACTTTAGCAGAACAAAACACACTAGATAATTTTTAACATTACATAATAAGAATAAACATTGCCATTCATTCTCATTTGCCAGACTGGAGCACAATGAAGCTGCCACAGTTACTCATTAGACACTATCTTTTTTTGGCTGCAATCCCTGCACAGTTAAATATGAAATGAAAATCTTCATAGGTAGATAGGTAGAACAATATTAGTGTGTAGCAGAGTGCATAAAGTTACACCACAACTCTTTTTTTGTTTGTTCTCCTTAGAGTTATCAATATGGAAGATTTAACAATGAAAACAACTGAGCAATAAGTTTTACTTTTTGTTCAAGTTATCAATAATTTACTTTTTAAAAAGAAAGGGAAATGGCAGTACCCAACTAGGAGATATCCTAGATTAAGATGTATATATAAAATAAACTACATCTTTGCTACCCTTTGACCAACTTGTTTTCATGAAATTACTGGTCTTGCTCAGTAGTTCAACTAAGCAAATACAAAAAGGTTACTGAGATACCATCTAGCCACATGAAATGGCCTTGATTTTTAATCTTTGGTTAAAGTATGTCTTACCTTTTCCAAATCTTCTTCTAGTGCTTTTCAAACCAATGATCTAAGGAAGAAAGCAAAGAAACTCCAAATGGAATACAATATAATATGCATCTAGACACCCTCTTTTCCAGTTTTCTTTCCCCTACAAACCAATTAGTTTCCCACTGTCTGAACTATATAAGCAGCAACTTTCCTTTTGATATTACTTTTATTGGTCAACAAGCAAGTCTTCCATTACCTACACAGAACCACTTTTATTTTATTTTACATAATATTGTAGGTCACACCAAACAAAAAAGTGACCAAAAAAGGAAAGGAGCAGAGAATTTTCAAACTCATTTATACATTCGAAATCAACTGCTTGTTAATAGTTAAACTCCTTGTCTCTTCCACATGCACCACCCTCCTCCACAAATGAATACTCTCTTGAAGGAATTAAATGTTTTTGTTCTCTTTTTACTCAAGGCCAGACAAAACTGTCACCATATCCACTTTTATTTACACATTGAGCAACAACAGTTCCTCAAACATCACTTTTAAAAAGTTAATCCTGGAGAGAATCCACTTCTCTAAAACTAACTGATCTGACATCTGTGCTATTTATTTAAATCAAGGATTATTTTAAAAAGATGTCCCAAACTATCTTTTCTGAAGAAAAGATCTCTGAAATGCCAAAAATATCGATTCTCCCCTCTTCCTTTCCTTACTCCCCATCTTCAATCATGCAAATCTCCCACCTGCTCAAAAATCCAGCAGGATTTCAAGGAAGGAAATAAAATCTTCCCAATGGTTCCTTTTTGGGTAGTAACTTTTGCCTCCTTCTCCTTCAGTCTGGAGATTTAAACCTGAAAAACAAACACCTCTATTGAATTCAAAGTAAGATTTGGTGGGGGGCTGAGTTAGTTCTCCATCAGACAGCAAGTCTCAGTGTCTGGTTACACAAACATACCTTCAGTCAGGTTGGAGCGAGATTCCTTAGAAACCAAAAAATCAGAACAGGCATGGATGAGAAAAGTAAAGAGGCATGCCTATAACACTGGACAGGTTTCGTGGTAATCTTAGGTAAAGGAGTATGGTGGAATGGAAGCGGGGGGCGGGAGAACGAAAAGCAAACTTCTTTAATTAAGTAGGCAACGCAACAAATGATCTAGAAGCTTGAAAATAACCATTAAAGTGGTGACTGATGGTAGCAAGTTTGAAGCTAGTTTCACTGCTATCAGTGAGATCTACTTTCAAGAGAAGGGGGGGGGGAGACAGGGAAAGAGTGTGGGCAAAAGGGTTTAAGTTCAGAATGCCCTCGGCCCGAGCATATACACGTTGAGCTTGGGAGCAAGCCCCACTGACGTCAACGGAGAGCCCCTTACTCTCAAGTAAGTACACACGAGATATTCTATGCAAGCCGGCATGCCTGCAGTTCCCTCTGCGCACACACCCGCAGTCAACGATTAGGGGAATCAGACGCTCGTCACACAGATGCATGCCTCCATATACAGCAACAGCGGGAGCAACTTACCTGTTCCTTCCCACTAGGCTGTGTGGCAGGGCTCCCAAGAGCAGGAAGCCCCCGACCTCATCTTACCAAGCAGCCGCAGCATTGCACAAAGGGAAACTGCTGTCCAGCCGCCACACTCGCTGCTGGCAGAAGAAGAAAACGCGCACGGACGAAGAAAGCAGCCCGACGGCGCGCGGGTGGGAGAGTGAAGCAGTGGCAAGAAGTTGGGGGGGGGAACGGGGGGGGGGAGTCGCCCCCCAAAACTTAGTTCTGCTGTTTCCTCCGGGATAATAATAAGTAAACCATTAAAAAATAAAATTAAAAAAAAAAAACTTGAGTGGGCAAGGGAGTCACAGACACCGCGACAATGCTGGACACAACCAGAGCCGTCCTTCTCCTCAGAGAAAGCGGTAGTTCCCCCGTGAGAGCGTCCCTCTCGTGCCTTTCCCTTCCTCAGTTGGCGAGGGAGTCTCTTTCTCTCTCGGCGCGATGTGTTTGGACCGCTGAGGGAGTCAAGTCTCCCGGGTGGGGGAGTCGCAAAAGGATAGTGGGGCGGGGGGGGCGTGATACACACGCGCGCGCGCGCGCACGCACGGCCGGGGGCGTCCCGTTCCGCCCGCAGCCCCTCTGCCTTGTAATGCGCGTGGAGGGGGCAAAGCTTCGATTTTGGGGAACGGGAGAATCGGGGCGCTCGAGGGAGCCTTCGCTGGGGAGCACGCGCCGCAGCAGCACACGCGCCGCCGAGTTGCTTATCCCGGCAATTTCATTGACAGTATTAGCAAAGGGAGAGTTTTAAAACTCTCCCCTCTGATTTTCCCCCAAGCCCCCCCACCTCTGATTGGGCAGTTTCCCGTCTGTCACGTGCCATCTCCTCCCTCTCCCCCCCCCCTTTTCCTGTGTGTGTTTTTAAGAGCTGCCTGATTCATTCACTTTCACTTTGGTCCCTCAGGCTGGATCCTGAGGGAATAAGAGAGGAGAACGAGTCCTCGCCAAAGAGGAATGGGGGGGGGGGTTTGGAGTGGAGAGGGAGATTTTTTTTTTTTTCCTCCTCTGAGAAAATGACGCTGCAGTTTCCTCGGGAAAGGGTGGGTGTGGTAAAGGGCTCCTTTACGTAATAAGCCTCGCCACAGAGTTAGAGGTCTGGATAAGGCGGTGAACTTTGACTTCCAAAAGTGATCTTTGCAGGACCCGCCAAGCCCGCCCGACGCCGCCCGCAAGGCTTGCACTGGACTGTGAGGTGCTGCCTAACAATCACACTCCCTTCCCGCTTCTTTTCCACCCACGTTTTGTTGCCAGTCTTGGCAAGAGGATTTACCCATAGACTGTGTACACATGGCTAGTGGCTGCGTTTGGTTTGGTGGGTCACGTTGGGAAGGCCTGCTCTAAAATATCCCCCGCCTCCATATTGCAGTGAGTGTTAATCTGGGTATATAGGCAGAACCAGCCTTAAGGACTTGCTGGAAACCCTGGCAGGCTTCATCCCAGCCAGGGTTGTGCTGTGGGACTTGTTTTTCATTGCCAAATCCACTGAATGTAATAAAAGCAAGAGTGGCTCAGAGCTTGTACAGAGTGTGTTTTCTTCACAATGGAGTAATTGTCATCATACTTTGATTAAGGGAAATGGCTGCTAGGTATTTAAGGCTTTGGGGTAGGCTTGAATCCTCTCAAAGTTAATCAATGGAATGGGGTGGCTTCATGCAGTGCCAACCTAAAGAATTTTTTTTCAGCCTGCTACTCTGGCATTGTAGCCTGGGATATCTTTGTATATTTATGTTTTGGCTTTACACATGCTTCCCATCCACAGAAGGATGGGAATACTATGTTTTACTATAAAAGCCGCCACGTGCTGTTAGCCAACAAGGAAAATAAGAAGCATATATCTCCATACTGTGCTAAAAAAGCAAACCACAATCAAAGAGCATGTGAGAAGCTTCCCTTCTAAATAGGAAAGAAAAGGAACCAGCACCTACACTCTGAGGGAAGAGTTAGATAAATCATCAGAGTGGACTCATTAGGGGGAGTTAGTGGAAGTAGAGTAGAATACAGAGCAGAAAGTTTAATTAGCTCTTCTAAGACCAAATGCGGAGTTATGTAATAGACTCCCATGTAGACCTTCTTTCTTTCTGGTGAGTTCTTTATCATACAATATGCTCCTGGAAGTATAAGAGTCATCTAGCAAATGAAATATAGCCACTTAATGGTGCAGTGGGGAAGTAACTTGCCTAGGGAGTAAGAAGTTGCTGGTTCGAATCCACGCTGGTATGCTTCTGAGGCTATGGGAAACACCTATATCCAGCAGCAGCGATACAGGAAGATGCTGAAAGGCATCATCTCATACTGCGCGGCAGATGGCAATAGTAAACCCCTCCTGTATTCTACCAAAGAAAACCATATGGCTCTGTGGTCGCCAGGAGCTGACACCGACTCAATGGCACAACTTTACTTTAGCAAATGAAATTGCATGAGATACTCTGCACAAAAGTTGCCATGCTTCATGCTTTCCTGGAAGTTCTGTCAATGAAACTAGCTCATGTATCACAAAATCCTGTACTTGCAAGGGAATTCTGTATCCTATATTGATATTAGGGATTAATCTGGCCTAATATAATTTTCAGGGATTGAAAGCAAACATTTCTAGCATGAGAATTTAAGTAGACCTAGCAGTGTCTGTGTGCCTTAGAATCCATGTCTATGGAATAATGTTCCTGTTGAAGCGACAAAATGAATTATTATTTATAATCATTATTTGGAATGTTAATATACTGCTTTTCAACAGAAAAGTTCAAAAGCAGTTTACAGTATAATCTGTAGAAGGAGGGCAGCATGGTCACCACACCATGTTACATGTGGAAGAGCAGCGGAGGCATAAAGAGGATGGCTTGCCTAAGGCTACCCAACGGAGGTGAAATTTGAACCAGGAACAGTTTCTAACTCATAGCTCATTCTCTTAACCAATACAGTTAAGAAGGTTTCCACAAACTGCATTAATCAGCCTTAACTTTCTGGAATTCACTCAGCAGAGGCCAGGCATGGCACCTTTCACGTTCCTTTAACGCAATCACATGAAATCACATACATTCCCCAGGGATCTCATAATAAAAACAGCAGTTATAGTCAGCACAGCCTGCGTCATCCCTTGCTGAACATGGCATATGGATGTTGCAAAACAACGCAGAGGCACCAGAAAGTGTGGCTCCATTCCCACCGCCTTCTTAATGCTAGGCAATGCCAGTGAACGAGACATCTCAGAGGTTCCACAAACATTACTTAAAAGAGTGGCTTTGAACACACAAAGACAATAAAAACTTGGCATTTGAATGTTAAGTCTCTCTGATAGCTGCCAGTTACAGTGTTTCTGGTAACATGTAAAAAATCTAGCATATGTTTTATATGCTTTATTAAAGAATAATTATTTTTCTGACCAGGCTTAGGCCTGGAATGATGAGATTTGATAGCCTGAAATTATATCCTGTAGTTATTGAAAATGCAGTTAAAAGTCCTGCCCATACATTTTAATTTCTTTTTGATTCTATAGTGCTTCAACAGTCTTCTGCGGTAGGGAGTGCCACAAAATAATTATGTCTTACATGAACAAGAAGTTTCTTTAAACTGTTAATTCACCCATTAATCTGGCTGGTATGCCAGCTGTGTCTGTTTCATGAGATGAATGACCTCAAAACGGTGGTATGCTGTTTTATGCTGGTAACCTCTAGGCTGGATTACTGCAATGCGCTCTATGTGGAATATACAACTGCAATGCTGCCTTTGTATGTAGTCTGGAAACTGCAGTTGGTCCAGAATGCGGCAGTCAGGTTGGCCTCTGGGTCATCTAGGAGAGACCATATTACTTCTGTGTTGAAAGAACTACACTGGTTGCAGATACATTTCCGCGCAAAATACAAGGTGCTGATTATTACCAAGCCCTTAACAGTTTGGGACCGGGATACCTGAGGGACCGCCTGCTCCCAAGGGTTGCTGCCCGCTTGACGAGGTTATCTGAGGGGGCTCTGCTCCAGGTGCTGACAATGAGGGCGGCTCAGCTGTCGTGCACGTGGGACAGGGCCTTCTCTGTTGCTGCCCCAGACTCTGGAATGCTCTCCTGTTGGCTATTCACTCCTCAGTCTCAATCACAGTTTTTTGAAAGCATGTTAAATCTTGGCTTTTTGTGTTGCTGCTGCTGCTGCTTTGTATTTTGTACAGTTCTTATACTTGTATTTTAAATCTTTTTAGTCAGATTTGTTTTTATATTTTAGCTTAATATTTTAATTGTATAATTTTTATAGTCTTGTTTATAATTTTTGTGTGAACTGCCTCGAGATTGTTTTAATGAAAGGTAGTATACAAATTTAACAATCACTCAATCAATCAAACAATCAATACTACCTATAAATCCCTAAACAGCTTAGGTCCTGGGTATTTAAGAGAACATCTTTTTCACCATGAGTCCCACTGCCTGTTAAGATCATCTGGAGAGGTTTATCTGCAGTTGCCTCATCTGGCAGCTACTCGGGAATGGGCCTTCTCCGTTGCTGCCTCTGGACTTTGGAATATGCTCCCTGTTGAAATAAGAGCCTCCCCATCTCTGGCAGTTTATAAAAAGGCACTGAAGACACATTTATTTGCCCAGACTTTTAATTAGATTTATAGTTTGAATATTTTGAATATTTGGTTTTAAATTATTTTAATGTTAATGATTTTAATGGTTTGATTTAATGTTTAAATGGTTTTAATTGTAAACCACTCAGAGATACAAGTTTTGGGCAGTATAGAAATATGCTAAATAAAATAATAAATAATAATAATTCAGGCATTCTCTAATGTCCTTTTGTTATGCAAAAATACATCCTTTAATACCAGCACCCAGTAGGCCTGCTTATAGTGGTTGTTCTGTGATCATATAATCTTTCCTTATTCTACTCATATACAGGACATAATCAGCCAAAGTTAAGCATTTTTACATTTAATTACTTTCAGCAGAAGTAATTAAATGCTTAGCACCCTCACTGAAATCAATGATACTATAAAAGTCCTAAACTTTGCTTGGTTTCTTCAATGATCCTCAGAGATAACTGGATTGTTGCAGCAGAATTTAGGCCTTTCCCGATTACCAAAAAGCCCCAACACAACCCTTCCAAACCAAACGAGATAAATGGACTGTTGCAGCAGAATTTAGGCCTTGTTTGATTACCTGAAAGCCCCAACACAACCCCTCCAAACCAATCTTGTATTTTTCTGTTAGTGCTGTGTTTGTTGCACTGGGTGGTATCCACATTTTTGTGGTGTGCAGTTGACAGAAGCTTTTTCTGTGAGGAGAATGGAGTCTATCTACAAGGGATATGCAGTGTTATATACAAGAACTGGGGGTGCCATACGTAGGACAGAATTAAGGGATAGCCTTGATCCATCAGTGGGACATTCCCTTGCAAATGAAGGCTAGTCTGTTCACCACAATTAAAACATTTTGAGGAGGGGTTCTACAGCTGGTGAGCAAATGCTTTTCATGTGTGATCATTATTAGCAATAGCAATGTTAAATGAATTTATTTGTATGGCAGTAATACTGGTAGGCTCTGTTCATTTAATGTTCTATTATATTCTGTTCCAAGGTTTCTACAATTGCGTCAAAGGACTGCTGTGACTGCAGAGTACTTTTACATCATACAGAGCTGCAGAATTAAAACATTCTATTTCAGCAGATGGATACAGCTCTTGATTAAAAAAAGCTATGTTTCTGAAGAAGTCTTGTCTGGGATTTAAAGAGCAAACTGAGTTGTGCCTAAAGGCTTGTGTATGTCATTTTAATTTGTTTCTCTTTGAAAGCAGGCCCTCATGTCCTATCAAGATGCTTTCAGAATTCTCATTCATTTTCAAAAGTAGTTTGCTATGTAGCATGGGAAGTTTCTGTTTGAAGGAAACAACAAAAGTCCCCTTAAGCATGTGGAAGTAGTCCGAAGATGTTTCATATCTTGTGTTGTCCCATGATAGGTGTACTGCTGTCCGATTACTAACAAATAATGTGGATGTAACATTTAATACACACACTATTTTGACTTCCAAGTAAGTGCATATTATTGGAGTCTAGATAGGACAGGGCTGTAAGACAGGGTAAGATGTTATGAGGCAAGCTCTAATAAACTCCCATATTTCAAGTTATCATTAATCTTTTGTGTTCCTAACTACATTAGAAAAAGTCACACGTAAATTCCCAACTGAAATGTAAACAAAATCCAGATCATATTATCAATACTTGCATTTTGGGCTAACATTTGCAGAATTAGCCAAAGATTAGGGTTTGCGTTCTGTGTTTTCCTGTCCCCAGCACTGCTGGCTGTGCCAAGACAATCTTCATACACTATGTTATCAAATATGTAACCCAGGGTTCTCTTCTATTGTTTTAACCAGGTGTCCATTCTTCTGAAAGTCACTCCTCATTACATTTTCTGAAAAGAAACACTTTAACCATTACCATATGGAGAACTCCCACTGAGGCCTTTAAGGAAAGCACATATATAATAATGGCTAATATGGATAAAAAGCTATTCATTGTGGTTTCAGAAAACCCTTCTTTCTACAGGGCTAGCACCTTAACATGTATTACACTACCCCCAAACTCAACATATGATACTAAAAAGCAGCACTTCTCTTTGGAAGGCTTTTGCAAATGGTGTAATCATTTTCATATCGGCAAACCCAGAAATAATGAAGCAAGCAGTAGCTTCCTGACCTCACCTATAGTTCCATGAATTCATTCTGGTCCTCCTGCTGTTATGGATTTGACTGAAAGGCTGTTCTCACATGCAGCCTAACCCAGGCTATGGACGCTCAGCGTGGGTTAGGCTGCACATAAGTACCGCTCGGATCGGCTCCAATCCCGGCATGACCTCAGCGGCAAGCCCTCCAGTTAGCCGAGGTTAAGAGCATGCTCGTGCCCTTAACTGCCATCTAACTGCTCATGTGTCAGCACCAGTTACTTGCAGCCAGGGCTGACATACTGCAGGGCTCCCAGCCAGTGCTGGGGAGATCCCCAAAATGCACCATTCACCCGTGCGGTACATTATGGGATTTCTCAGGGCCGGGACAATGTGTCCCGATCCTCCACGCTGTTGGGGGCAGCCTGTGTTCATCTTGGCACACAATCCACATGCCCAGCTCGTACCCAACGATTTGATCATCTGCGGGGGAGATAAGTTTCAGCAGCCTTCTTCCCCCTGCGCCTTGTAGCCCTTCTCACGGATCGTGAGAAAGTGCCCTGAGAGTTGTAAGCAGCATCTTTACCTGTTTTGAAGCAAGGTAAGAGGAAAACCTGGGTAGCTTTTCCTCCTACCTTGCTTCCACACAATCACTTCTACCCAGATTGTCCTCTTTCCTTGCTGCCACACAGCTCTCCCAAATGCTATAGAACACAGGTTTTGATCATGTGAATGACCTTGATATGATGGAGTATACCATCAGTTAAGCCAGCTGGGCCTAGCCTTATCCCTACAAGGTGAAACAAGCATTTCAGCAGCAAATACAAAAAATACACAATTTACTGGAAGCTGGGCTGGAGTAAGCCTTTCATGAGCTGCAGCAGGCATTAGGAAAGCACAGTTCTACAGTGATTCTACTACTGGATTATCCTGAGTTATTTTTATAACTGAAAATACAGTCAATATGCTGATATCAGTTAACTAGGTTTAGAAGTCGATGAAACCAAGAATAGCAAGTAAAAGTTCTCTCTCTTTTGTGAATCCAGTTGCAACAGCACCAGTAAATTACACTCTCAGGTACAATATTTGTATTCAAAACATGGTGTGAAGATAACCACAAAGTCAAATATCCCTAATAACTTAGGCAGGATAGGTGTACATCCGCTCCCAACCCCCACCCTCACAGGTTTTCCAGAAAGCAGAACTATAAATATATCTCTTCAGAAAAAGACACCATCTAAAAAGTAAAATGCCTTCACTGATTCAGGCACACGAAGTCCAAACCTCTCTGAACTTCCCAGATTTTGACAAGTAATTTGATGGAAGCTCGGCCCTCTCTTTGTAACTACTGACCCATGATTATTCCCAGCACAGAATTATGTTAGGTTATGTGACAGCTTTAGAACCATGCATAACAGGAAGAGAGAGATTCCTGAGTCATCTCCATTGTGGGCTGAATCAATGGTACCTTATTCCATGATCTTACATATACTCAGAATCCCAGCTTCTACTTTTAGCTGCATTGCTATGAATGCAAGAAAACCACAATTTAAGAAAACTGCCCAGAGACACAAGTTTTGGGCAGTATAGAAATATTTGAAATAAATAAATAAATAAATAAATAAATAAATAAGAACCGGACATAGTATCACAGTGAACTTCCAAACATTTTTAGGCTGGGTTTTTATGTACCTTTTGGACCTCACTGAATCACTCTCAGTGGTGAACATGAACATATGGAAATGTTGCACTGGAACTATAATCCAAGTGAATTTTCCAGGAACAATCCTAAGAGCAGGTATCTAGGTGCCAGTTGGGAATAATTCCCACATTTATATGGATAACAAACTCTAATATAACTTTCCTTCATTTGTCTATAGGGATGGGGTCACTTCAAAAAGTTATTCCATAAGCATAAATATTATATCAGAAAGATACCTATGAGGGCCAATGCACACTTCATTTTTATGTGTGCACTCTTAAGGTACATCTTTGTTTAAGTGTACATCTCAAAATATAAAGAATGCACGCCACAAACACACAATTGCAAACATATGTACTCATAAGGGGCTGCAAACCCCTGTTGAGTGCAAACTTGGTGGCAAGCCCAGGTTTGCCTCTGAGTAATGTGTGAAATTGCCCTAATCAGTTTATGTTGGCTTGAGTTTTATGAGAACTCTTCCAAACCTTCACAGTTCAAAAAGTGGCTTTATATATTACATGATAGCAATTCCATGTTTGTTATCAAGCAATTAGAATCAAAATCATTTCTAGCTCCGTGGCAACTCTATATCACTCTGTTTGCAATCATGTGTTTACCATAAACATGCCTTTAAAAAAGCCCTAGAAACATATCTTTTTAGCCTGGCCTTTAGTAATTACTGAGATGATTATTGACATGATTTTACTGTGTGTTTTTAAATTTTGTTTGTTTTTTATGAGTGTTTTTTAAAATCTGCTTTTAGATTTGTGAACTACCTAGAGCCATCTGAGTGAGGTTGGTATTAGAAATATAATAAATAAATAATCACTAATTACTTGTTTACATTTGCAAGTAAAATATCACCCAAACAATCCCATAGTGTGTGTGTGTGTGTAAAATAAGGACTTGTTTACACTAATCATAAGTCACTTTACAGAAACCAGGAGCTAGAAGAATTCTGGGAATCTCAGTACAAAAACCAACAGATGAGAATACTTTATTGTTGTTTAGCGGATTTACTGATGGTTTGAATCTTGGTTGTAACAAGTATTGTGTGCAGACATCCCCTTTTAAAAGTGTTTAATTTCTAGGCAAGTCACTTTACTGATCCCATACATTTTTACTATGATTTTCTGAATATGCTGGACAAAAAAGAAAGAAAAGCAAAGAATGTCCATTTGTCATAGGGAAAGACTGAAACTGCTGCTACTATCTACCTCTCAAACCAGACCAACCACTACATGTCGTGTACATTACATGTAGTGTGGTATTAAAGTTGTACCTCACCATTTCTCAGGATATCATATATTTATGTATTCTGAAATTAATTTGAACAAAGTAATGCTTTGGATCAGAAGCAGTCAAAACTTCTCTCTCCTCCGCTTTTGGATTTCCTGGTGCAGCCATAGGAGAGACCCTTCCCTCTGGATTAGCGTTAAAGTGAGAAACGTTGTTTAAAGGCTAATAAAAAATCAATGAGCCATAAATACTAAGTGATTTTAAGTAAATATGGCTTTTCCCATGGTGTGCTGAGCTGTTAGTGTAATATCTGACAGCTTGTAAAACACATGCACATAGATACATATTTTTGCTGAAGAACAAGGAGGGGCAAAAGGAAAAATTTCCAATAAAGTAATCAAAGCTAGTTGAGCTATCTGTTCCCAGATTTAAGGTGTTGCATCAACATATGCTGTGTCCAGAGAGGGCGAGAATGTGCAGCAAAATGGTTATAAAATACATGTTTGTGAGAGAAGACAGGAAATGGTTCTCAGAAATATTCTAAGCCATTTGTCCCATCTGGAGAAATAAAACAAGACAGACATCTCCGCTGCCCAAAAAGCTGGCTTTCCAGGCAAGCATCTCTTAAGGGAGTGAGCAGAATTCTGTGTGTGCATTTATGGTAGTTAAAATATTATATATTCTGCAAGGCAGTGTGGCTATATCTCGAAATGGTTCAGCTCTAAGGAACTGTGGTTCCTTGTACCTAAGGGCTAACAGGTTTTGTTTTGTTTTTTAAACAAGTTTCATCTTGCTTTGTCAAAGTGGCACATTGAAGCTTGCAGCTCGGAAGGTCACTTACCTTAGCTCAGAGGAAACACACTTGCTGTTTTAACACTTCCCTTAGGGGGTATGGCAAGGATGATGGTATTTTCAGGAATGATAAATGAACCTCTGCTTGTTCTGTATAATTTAAGGGAAAGTCTGAGAATAAAAACACTGGAACAGTATGAAACACTGCCTCTGTTTTCAGTTCTACTAAGCAGAACTACTGTATGACTATTATTCACAAATAGCTTTAAAATTAAACCTCACCAGATATTTCTGCTTAAGCCAATTAAAACCCAGTTGAAATCAACAAAGGAGTTCATGACTGAGGTGCTGGCCAGTTCCTTAATGTTAAATCTACAATCTCTGCTGTCCATCAACATCATTTACAAATATTGGTATTGTTTTGTACATTTAATAAGCAGGGCCTAATTCTGTATTGGCAAAAATAGCACAAAATGTTTGGAATCCCACAAAGTATGTGTAAGAAAAATGACTGCGTGAATATTTTCTTAAGGTGAATGTGTTGTGAAAAGGTTATTTATTTGTTATTTCTCTGTGTAAACCACCCTGAGCCATTTTTGGAAGGGCAGTATAGAAATCAAAATAATAATAATAATAATAATAAAATCTGGTTTATGCCAAAGTGGAGTAAAAACACTTCATAGTATACTTTACTTGATACTTGCAGATGTGTGACTGGGTTTATAATCCATTGAGGAAACCGTAGATTACAAAGTAATTGTGATGAATAAACTCAAGAGTAAGGAGAACGCCTTCAAGCCCCAAAGTTGTGGGGTCCCCTCTTTACTAACAGCTCAGGCAGGCAAACCTATCTGACTGCTTGAGTGTGCACACTGAGCCTAAAAGATGAGTTGCTTGAACGACTTCCTGACTTTAAAAAAGTAGCCACTCACTTTTGGGAAAACTTAAAAAGGCTTTTTATTCATTAAAGCAAACCTCAGGGGAAAGAGAAAGAGATTCCTTATGTACCTTCTTCCCGACACCAACCCCCGTGTGTTTCTCTCAGCAACAGAAACCCGGTTGATTCACCACCCAGAGCAAGAGAGAAGTTCCTCTGCGGTCTGTCATTTCAGAACAATAAAAGCATCAAGCTTTGCAGGATATGGCTACGCTTCCCTACCAGTAAATTAGTGTGCGGTGCACGCGGCGGGGGAGGGAGGGGAGCCCACTACCAAAATCTGAAACAGCCTTTACAATGGGAAATCGGCGCCAGTTAGCGTTTTGCTTTTACGACTGCTGTGAATAATCGTGTGCATTGAGGATGTAAGCAGACTGTGCTGACCAGCACAGGAGAGAGTCTTACTCTTACCTGGCCACTCCTCATTCTAATTCCAAAGCCCGACTTGGATTTAAGTCTATGTCGTCCCAAACGAAATCAATCGAAGTAAATTGGTGTAGAGACACTGAAGCGCCAATCCTATGAACGCCTTTTCAAAAGGCCCTTTTGGGAGTAAGCTCCATTGAACATAGTGAGCCTTACTTCCCAGCAAACATCCATAGGTGTGGGCATCTCACTGTCTTTGAACCAAATACACAGACAGCCTGACCCGGAACCGGTTTAGGACGAGGGTATAAATTCCATTGATGGAATTAGAATTAACTTTGAAGTAAGGGTGTGATCATAAACGATTGAAAGGAAGGCTCTTTGCTTCCGTGTATATGTGAGTATAGGATCGCGCTGCACGTGTCCTTGTGTGGTCAGGATGTAACGGCGGGATGAGACTAAGTCAAAGAGGCGTCGAGGTCAGGCTGCCAGGTTTGTCCTGGGCTCTCCAGGAATCGGCAGCATCAACATCAGTCTCCCGGAAAGATACAAAAGCAATCCATTGAATGTCAATGGGTCGCTATTGGCAAACATATTGGCGGAACGGGGACTGGTGACTCCAGGAATAGCTTCACTCAGCGGGCAGCCCTACTATGCTTGAGAATGTGTGTGCAGGCGCGCATTTTGTTGTTCAACTCGATTGCTGACTGAATAAAACCCCTAAAGCCCTCAAAAAGCGTTGTTTTACTCGCATGGGAACTTCCTTCATTCCCGTAAATGAATGCACACGCATATCCATGTTACCTCTTAGGGGCTATACTATTTTTGATTTCTCTTATATTCCATATATGATGATCTCTCTCTCTCTCTCTCTCTCGTGATATATCTAATAATCACTTCTGCAGCAATGTATATCTCATTTTAAAACATAGTTGTTAATATCACAAAACTATTGTTATTGATCCCATTTTGCAGAGACCCAGTTACCAGCCAACCTATAGCTGAAATGGGATTTTTAACAACATAGACACATCACCACTCATCTTAATAGTAACAGATGTTTCTTCTGTCCTTCCACGCTAGATGGTTGCGAATAGAGTGGTTTCCGTGTCTTTTCGGTAAGGTCTAGGTGTTTGTCTATTATTTCTTTCCTTGAAATTTGGTTTCTTCTCTTCCCCACCTGCTCTAGCCTTATTTTTCTCAGGCAAGCTCTCTCTCGCTCCCTGATGGTCTTCCTAGCCAGATTTCTTCTCCCAACTCTGCTCCTGCTCCATCTCTTTGTATCTTAAAACCAAGGTGGGCAGATGGAAGGGATTTTCTGCATGCTCTTTAAAAAAAAGAAAGAAAGAAATTAACGGCTCTGCTTTCGACGGAACAATCTGGACAAAAATCTAGCCTAGAGATGCAGATTTTTGTGTCTGCAGCTGCTGGATCTCGGCGTTGGCGCCAGCAGCATCTATAGGACCGTTCTTAGCCAAGTGGTCTTGCATTCCCGTTCCCTTCCAGCTCTAACAAGCGCCTTGTATTTATTTATTTGCTTGCTTGTTTTGCTGGCCACGTATTTCCACTTGTAATGCCTTTAAAGGGGGCTGTCCCATGAAGCTACGAAAGCAGTCCTGTTGAAATCACCAGGACGGCACCCCGTTGTAGAAGCGGTCACTGAACTCTGCCTCTTCGGTTTTGGCAGCATCTTGCAGCCAGATCCCATTCATATTTAAGTAAGCCCCATGTATTTACATGTGGCTTATTCCCCCACCCAAGAAAGTCTACATAACCGCAGCCTCAACGTTCATTAAAAAGATTTAATTTGCATCGATTTCTTCGGGAGAACACAGGATAAAACATGATAAAGCCAGCGTTGACTGTTGCTTTATTTTAAGTATTTCCAACTTGTGATGTGCTCAGGAGACGGTCTATTATTGCCTGCATCGCTGCAGTTTGAAGCGAACAGCCGTTGTAAAAGTAAAGTTGTGTCGTTGTACCACGCTTGTTCACTGGCTTCCCCCCAAACAGGTTAACGCGATCATCATCACTTCCATTATAAACACAAGAGTACATTCTTGAGCGCTGCTTTACTTAATCCGGAAGAACGCCTCCTAACTGTGGTTCCCTTCTCACACTGCTAAAACGGATTAAGCCCTTCACTTTTCCTATAAGCAAGCTTCAAAGGGGTATAGGGATGTCCACCTATTTAACTCCTCTAGTAATGAGAATAAGGGCGGCTCAAATGGTGTAGAGGTGAGAGGGGACATCTTTTCATTCGCCGTCTGAAGTGGAGTAGGAATGCACACATACTGCCGACTTCTGCAGGACTCTTTGTCACACACAATTCCTTTGCCATCCAATTTTTCTTATAAATGTGAATATCCGAATAGATACAAACTGAATACACACACACACGCGCACGCACACACACACACCTGTGCCCCAAATCCCGAGTATAGCCGAGAATAAGCTAATTCTGCCGGATGAGGAGTTCAGTGCTGATCAAAAGCTTGCTGTATCTAGGAAACGATGGCACCTCACCCTGCATTTGCAGCCACCTCAACATTTGCTTGCAACTCCCGGTCACTGAAATCTATTTTTATTCTGATTGTAAGCCACCTTGGGCACACTATGAGTGGAAAGATGGGATTAAAACAAGCAAGCAAGCAAGCATGCTGCCAGTGATGAAGCAGAAGCGTGCACTTGGAGTGCAGATGTTTCGAACAAGATGGGAAGCGGGATGAGGTATAACAATTCTTTCGGAATTCTACGCAGAATGCCAAGACAGAAAGAAATATAACACAACATGTTACATCTTTTTGGGGCATGATCCGGTCAAACTGAAGCCCGTCCAGGTCCCATAGATTCCAATGGGCGAGTTAAAGCAACAGAGGCTTGTGTAGGGGTGTAGTGGGGGAGTGGGGGGACGCGGAGGGACGGAGAGCCGGAACTTCTCGGCTTCTCTGGCTGTTGGGGTGGGCATGGCCACCGTGTGGGGGCTGTCATGGAGAGCGCCTGCAGGTCTGAATTTGCAACCACATCACTGGTCTTGTGGCACCTCAAGACTAACGGATTTATTGTGACATATGTTTTCTCAGACTAGATTTCACTTCATCTGATGCATAAAGTGTTTTACACACGAAGTGAACAATTGGGGCGGGGGGAGTAGAGTCTGTGGCAATTCTCTGCAGAGTTTAAATGTGTACCAGTTCACACACGGCGGCGACCATCTGTTGAGCACCTGCTTAAATCTCTCCCTTGAAGACAAATGGGACACGGACGTGCTTAGTTTGGGATGGATCGTGGATGGAACTTGGGATTCCCCGGGTGGTGAATACGAGGCTCTCCTTTTCGGCATCTCTGGGGAAAGCGGGGGCCGTATACAGTTAAAAAGCGGCAAAGCGGCAGCGCTCAATAAACATGTCACTACAGGAGGCGTTGAGATCCGAGGAGTCCCAACGGGCTGTCATTAAAACGTCAATGTCTAAAGAGGACGCAACCAATGCAAAAATATAACCCACATATTTAGAGGAACAAATTCGCCGGGGCCAGAAAAGCTTGCTTCGCTGGCTGCTGCCGCCGAAGTCACCAGTCTAGCGACCGCCGTCTCAGAAAGCAAAAACCAGGACCTCCCCGCCCACTGGAATCCGTGGAGCCACGGGAACCCACGGCTCTGACTCTGCGCCGCTGGGCTAGGCGGGTCTAGCCTCGGGGCAGCTTTCATGAGTCAGGGGGCGGGGGTGGGGTGGCCTTAAAGCAGCATATAATACAGACAGTCGTTTTGCTCTGAGAAAAAGTCCCCTTTCTTCCATGGCCTACACACGTAGTATCTTTCCAACTTTTTAAAATGGGCTCCGATGCCTCTTTCGTGTCACCCACCCTCCTCTCCTCAACTCCCGTCGTCTGTCTTTCTCCAGTCTAACCCTAGAGCTGCTCCACAGCCTCCCCCAGCGAGACTGCGCGGCGATCAGGAGCTTGCAACGTTGCCAGTCACCTAAGAGACTCACTCAACCCAGCCGCGGCGCCTCTGATGCGGTCATCTGCTGCCTACGACAGTCAGTGCCACACAAGAAACCACTTTTAGCCGTTGGTGTCACAGTGCCTCTTTGGATTTTTAATGGATATTATTAACAGTAAAAGAGCGATCTAATTTTGAAATGACCTTAAAAAAATATTTGATTCAAATTATTAACAATAACAACAACAACAATAATAATAATTCTTCAATTTCTATACCGCCCTTCCAACCATTCTACCCCCCTCCCAACCCCCCCGTGAAGTTTTGTTTGTTTGTGTAGGGGGGGAGTTAGCTCTATGGCTGGAAGGCCCTCCTAAGCGAAAACACCTCCAACCATTTCCTGAGAAAGAGTAATTATTAGCTAGACGCGTCCTCCAGCTTCTGACGGAAAATATATAGCAAGTGTAACCAACTCATCATAACCAGTGATCAAAGATGTAACAGGCATGGGGTGTGTAGGGCTGGGGTGGGCCAGAGTACAAGTCTTTCTTGTGGTGGAAAGACCAGCCGATCTTGTGGGAAGAAGGGTGTGTGAGGATAGCTTCAGTAAAGACCATGGTTGCCTTTTTAGCATTGGGACTCAGCACATGAGCCCTTTGGACTCTTAGGCCAGCTGCCAGGTTCCCTAAACTGGCCGCGCGCAAGGAAGCGGCCCACTTTGGCGGGAAATCAGGCTTTGGCGGAGGGAGCAGCATAGGGATCAAGGACAAGATGAGCCAACAGATGGGGGAGCTCCTCCCTCTCTTAATAAAAACTGAAGCAAGAGAGTGACAGGTTTCACCTGCTTTCAGCTCAGGGTGGTGATGACTTTCGCTAAAGATGGTGGGGAACCCTCGATGGCCACAAAAAGTAGTTCTATACACAAGATGAATTTTAACTACTTAACTACTAAATAAAAAACATACCTGCTTAAATCAGGCTTTTAATTTATAGTGTTAAGGTTTTAGGTTTTCAAGTTTCTAGCTATATTTTAAATTGTTGTGCGGTAATATTTTAATTATTGTTGTGTTTTAAGTTGCCTGGAGATTTGTATATGGGGTGTGCTAAATATGTCATTAAAAAAAAATAAAAATACCCAAAATAAACACTTTTGCCAGTTGAGCACATAGAACTTTCCGGACAAGCGTTAAAAACCCAAACTATATTTTGCATCAAATGAGAGGAACAAATAGACATGGGTATTGTTATGCTATCGTAAGAAAATAAGAACAGCCCTGCTGGATTGGGCCCAAGAATGCCCATCTTGTCCAGCATCCAGTTTCACACAGTGGCCCACCAGATGCTGCTGGGACCCTGCAGGCAGGAGTTGAGGGCATGCCCTCTCTCCTGCTGTTACTCCCCTGCAACTGGTACTAGAGGCATCCTGCCTTTGAGGCTGGAGGTGGCCTATAGCCCTCCGACTAGTAGCTGTTGATAGACCTCTCCTCCATGAAGTTATCCAAACTCCTCTTAAAGCCATCCGGCTTGTTGGCTGTCACCACATCTTGTGGCAGAGAATTCCACAAGTTTATTATGCAATCAATTTCATGGGATGACCCCTGGTTCTAGTGTTATGTGAGAAGAATTTCTCTTTATCCGCTTTCTCTACTCCATGCATGATTTTATAGACCTCTATCATGTCTCCCTGCAGTCCTCTTTTTTCTAAACTAAATAGCCCCAGGAATTGTAGCCTTGCCTCATAAGAAAGGTGCTCTAGATCATACCTCTTCTGTACCTTTTCAAGTTCGACAATGTCCTTTTTTAGATATGGTGACCAGAATTGTACACAGTACTCCAGGTGTGGCCGCACCATCATTTTGTACAAAGGCATTATGATATTAGCAGTTTTATTTTCAATCTCCTTCCTAATGATCCCTAGCATGGAATTGGCCTTTTTCACAGCTGCCGCTACATAGAACCAATGAGAACACAAAGTTAATTACAATCTTCATCCTGTTTTTACCTGCCACCAGTGGTGGATTAACAGAGAGGCAGAGTAGGCATTTGCCTATGGCAGCAAAATTTGAGGAGCAGCAATTTTTGCCCCTCCTCAAATTTTGCCACCCCTCTCCATGGGCAGCGGCGATTGCAGCAAGGGTGGAGTGGGTGAGAAGAAAGCCCCCCCTTTACCTTTTTTTTAAAAAAGGTAAACCTTTTTTGTTTAAGGTAAAAGGGAGGCAAAAGCCTTTGGGCGGCGGCAAAAAGCGTAATCTGCCCCTGCTTGCCACAAACCTGTTAGCCCATTATAATTCTAACTTTATTGTGATATTGAGTGTGTCTTTTATAAGATGTATAAGAAATACATATGAACACTTCACAGTGTGCCAGCTTAGTCCTTAGTCCTAATTCTCTGAGCCCGCATACTCTCCTCAGCAATTTTACTGTATATTTTGGTTCTTGGACTATAAATACAACAACAGCAACAACAACAAATATTTATATACCACTTTTCAACAAACATTTCCAAAGCAGTTTACATAGAGAATGAATGAATGAATGAATGAATGAATAAATAAATAAATAAATAAATAAGATGAGAATACAAACAGATGAGGATACAGACAACCATTTGCAATTATTTAATGGAAATTTACCACAATGAACATACAAAGTGTACACAACATCACTTGATAAGCCATTCATTGGTCTTGACAATGGTCCACCTTCCCTGGATTTCAGATCAGGTGCAGGGGTGAGTTTCCTTTACTGCTTGCCAGGACACCATAGTTGACTAATGTATTAAATAATGATTTAAGTTACCACACTGTTACCGCACAAAGCAGAAAGTTGCCTGTGTTCAACCTAAGTCAGCAGCTGAAGTGGAATCAGACCAAGGCCTACCTAACTGCAGATTCCAGGACACTGCTTGCTGAAAGACACTGGCTATCTCTTCATTCACACGACTATTTCGAACAGAGCAGTGACTTTTCTGCACATTTTCACTTTTTGAATTAGTCTCTTGTAGGTCTGCCCTCTCTCCTGGACACACAGGCAGATGTCCAGTCCCCCAGATGCCTTGGACCCCCCCATATGTTTAATTATATCCCAGGTGGTGGTGGTCTGCTGTTGCCCCTTGCCGCCCCGGGCGGCTGAGCGCGAATCATGCGACTGTATGAGGGTGGCTGTGTGGCTGCGTGATCTGCTCCACTCATGGTGGGGCCAGACAAGAAGGCTGCCGAGCCACAGACCCTTCTGTCCGGCCATAGCAGTACCTGCTCTGTGTGTGCAACTGTGCACACGTGACCAGAGCAATGCAGCTGGGGTGCTCTGAGGGGGAGGAGGTGAGCTGGGCCTGCGGCACTCTGCCCTTGGCCTCTCCGGTATCCTCCTGCTGTCCCTCCTCTCCATCCTCCTTTGCTCTGCCTGCCTCCTGTTTCCAAGAGCAGGCAGCCTGTGGCTGGCTGGTGAGCGTGTGGCATGGCACGGCAGTGATGGTGGCTCTGGCAGAGGAGGGCTATTGGTGGGCTCTGAAGCCACTGGAGGGAGGGGAGAAGCATGTAGGAACAGCACCTCGCAGTGCACTGGAGGCACTGCTTTCGGCACTTTGCGCAAAGAGCCTCCCACCTCTCTTTGGCCTGCTGCATCACCTGTCTGCCACTCAGGTTCTGTGTAAGATGAGGCGTTCCCTATTAGGAGAAGAACTTCCACCACATAATGCATGCACATAGAAGCCTATGCCATGCTCCTCCCGGCTTAGTCATATTCTTTCTCAGCTAAAGTTCCCCAGGGCCTAGACATCTTACCCTCACCCCCTGTGTTTCTTAAATAAAATAAAATAAATACACTTTATTTGTTAGCTGCCCCATGACACATTGTTCTCTGAGCGGCTCACAGCACAATATTAAAACATCGAAACAAAACAGCTAAAACACATCCAATCCCAACACACCAAAGAAAGAATACAAAATACAGTACAAAAATTTAAAACTAGGTTGTTTTGGCTATATACATCACTGATTTTTTTATTGTTATCTGCTTATTTAATGATCTTTTGTAAGACTATGTTGTAAGACTAAAGACTATGTTGCTGGTGGAAAAGCAGGAAACAAATGTCTTCTGAGACCTTGCTTGCCACACTTTGTTGATTCTACAGGTGCTTTCATGATTTCTGAATGCGCATATCCACGTGGGGTTTCAAAAAAGAAATTAGCCAGATCTCACATGTGCAAGCCTGCACACCTCTGTTAGCCCATTAGGTTTGGGGTCCCAAATTATAAATCTCGTGGAGCGGGGGGCAAAAGGCCTCTTGTTTCAGTCTCCAAAATTCTAGTCTCTGGAAGAATCCTGTATCCAGGGTTGTGCTAAATAGCATTTGGATCATGCAGGGGTACATTTATTTTACTGTCTGAAAGTGATAGGGGAAAGCCAGACTGCAGTGACATTTCCTCTTCAACGAACTTGTGTGAAAATGGCTGCACTTTTATTTCAAGCAAGCCAAATTAATGATTTCTGTGAGGTCTGCCTGCAAGTCCTGCCAAATAATTTCCAGACAATCCTTAAAGCACGCTATCACATTTGGGTTTCATAAATTCATACATTTTTGTCATACAGCATGTAACTTCCAAAAAGACTAACATTTGCAGTACTCAGAATTCATTACATATGAAATCAATTGTCAGTTCCAGTTCCTGAGGCTCATCGTGCTGTGTTTGTGGATTGTTGGTTTTGTCCTCACCAACACTTAACATACTCATGTTGAGGAATATGTGAGAATGATAGAACTTGGCTAGTGGAAAGGAAGAGAAGGAACATTGACAAAATATAGAAATGTTAACAAGCTGGGTGTGCAGAGGAGGTAATAACAGAATCAGAGCTGGAAGGAGCCATCAGGTCTGTGCCATACCACACTCAAAGGATTGACCAGATCTCACCAATCCACCAATGCGACCCAGACCAATGCACACCAAAGTCAGAGAGCAGGTGCACTACAGAAAGGCACTTACAAACAGACAAGGAAAGACAAGGATTGGAGGTTTTTGGTGGGTTTTTTGGGGTTTTTTTGGCTTTGCTTTATTTTGTTTTAACTGTGAGCAGCTGAATTTAAATGCTCAGATACACATTTTGAAATACTTAGTTCGAGTTTTCCTCAGTGAGGAAGCTTCAGGAGAAAGTCACTTACAGAAATGGCAGACTTAACTCTCTCTCACACCCCACTCCAGCCATTTTATTGCCCTGAACCTGCCACCTCCTTCAAAGGTTCCTATGGTTACAGTGAGAGATAAAAAGAAGCATAGATTGCTCCATGACTCAGAGCAGAATCCTCCTTGCCTCTGATTAATCTATTCAAGACAATACAATGTGTCCCTCTGTTTTGTTCTGCCCAGGAAACCTAATGGTTCAAGGTGGACAGGGGAACAAGGGCTCTGCAGGTGAAAGGTTACTGGCCCTCTGGCAGGCCACTTCTCTTTTCAGGTGGTTATTAAACTGGCCTGGGCTGTAAGTAATTGGCTGTAGAAATATCCCAGTGAATGTTATAATGCTTAAGGCTATAACAGGTGATGATGAGAGAGAGCAGGCAGATCAGGAGGTTTCAGCACTTGCGAATGTCTTCATTTCATCATGGTTCAAAAAGGAGTTTTTATCTAGGGTAATACTGAAGAGATACTAATAAAACTGCTCCCACTGAGTGAGCCTTATAGTATATAATTATATTGTTCTCTCAGCCTATTTCTACATACTTGATTTATTCTGATAATACAATGCAAAGCTCTAAATATTGAGGATTATAATGTAGTAAAGTTCATTAAAAGATACACATAATGGATGTTGTCAAGGACATAATTCCTTGCAAAGCTGATTCATTTATGTGAGTAACCAAAGAGAGGGGGGGGGACATTCCCTCCTCCTTGTTTCACCCTTGGCTCACATGAGCCAATCATCTGGGAGCTGCTAGCATCAGACAAAGCCACAGTGCAAACGACCCATAGCTCCTTTCTCTACATATCTCAAGGGACATTGTGTGCACACTGTTGGACACATGGAGCATTCCTAGGTTGACAGAAGAGATTCCGTTGTATTCACAGAGCTCCATACTTGCATTGGAGTTGCTATGAATGCACATATTTGTTTCAGTGGTGCTTTGGTTATATGTTTGAAAGACTTTGCCATAGGGATGTGCAGAACATTACAAACTCGGTACTTTCTTACTTGAAACAGGCCATGGAGAGTGTTCTGTTCTGAAATGGAACACCCTTCAAATGAAAGCCTCATTCTATCGGAAACAGTTGTTCTGATGGGATGTGCCCTTCATTTGAAGGGCATTCCATTTCAGAACACTCACAATGACACGTTTCATGTGAGAACATTCCAAGCTCAGAACATTCTGCACGTCCCTACTTTGCCATTAGTCCTCTGTATTACCTCCTAGGAGCATAGGAAGTTGCTTTATACTAATACTTCCTTATAGAAAGCTGCCTTATACTGAGCTGCCTTATACTATTGGTCCATCTAGCCCAGTATTGTCTACACTGACTGGCAACAGCTCTCCAAGATTTCAGGCAGGAGTCTTTTACAGCTCTACTTGGAGCTGCCAGGGATTGACTTCTGCATGGAAAGCAGATGCTCTGCCACTGAACAACATCCCCCACTACATCTCCATCCCCAAGTTGCTTTATCCCTCACTACAGCTCCATCCCCAAGTCAGTTAGCTAAAAACTGGACAATATATGTGCAGAGCAAGGATCAAGGGTAGTATAGAAATAGACAATGATGTGGAAAATGACATCATATTGCCCAAGAAAATAGGGGTGTGCACAAAACTGGCTGGTCCAGTTTGGTTTGGGTCCAAATTGGACCTGAACCAGACTGGGCCAGTTCAGTCTGGCACCCCCTCAAACCTCGCTGGTCCTGTCCGGGTAGTGGTGGTGGTTCATGAACAATTAAATTTTTTTAAACTTACCCCCTCCAGGGCTGCTTTTCTGAGGCAGCCATGTATGCCCAATGGGCCTCTGCATGGCCGGGCATGACCCAGGCCACGCAGAGGCCCATTGGGCATGCTCAGTGTCCTCCAAAATGGCCACCACAATGGGGATGAGGCCTGGAATGGGCTGAAGACCACCTGAATAAGGCGATTTCACACATAATGGAGATTGGTGGGGGTAGGAGAACCCCCAGACACCCCCCTGTGGCCTCGGAGAAGCACCCCAGAGGGATTAAGTAACATTTTTTAAAAAAATCCCCACCCAAATTTAATGATTGCACACCCCCCCCCCCCGAATGGCTGGTGCTGAACCGAACCGGGTAGGGGTTTGGTTTGACACCGGACGATTGAACTGAACAGGTTCGACACTGAACCTGTTCGCACATCCCTACAAGAAAAGTAGAGGAACTATAGTATGGTCTTTTCCATTTTCCATTGTAACAGCGGCTTCTAAAGTGTACTGCAATATAAAATTATGCAAAAGTCCACTTACTGTAGGAAATGGCGATGAAGGGAAAGTCAGGCAGTGTCAGTACTCATTGGCTTTGAGATTAGGAGTTTGAGGCTGACTGCAGGTGAACCAAGGATACTTCCTAGCTAATGCCATGCCTGAGGGTTATGACTGGATCCTACAGAGCCTGGAACCCCTTAAATGGTTGCAGGTCAGGCTCAGGAGCTTAAGTAACAAGTACATTCATTGTTCTTTATTGCAATCCCCTTCCAAGAGAGGATTGGTCCTAAGTATTGAGGCTTTAGAGACAGAAGTCCAGTTCCGCACCGCTTCTACCTACAGAGCTCTGCACCTCTTTGAATATACATGGCTCTGTGTCTTATTGACTCCATTACCTCTGTAAGTGGTTCAAGTGATAATTAGGTGGGCGCAGGGCAGGGGAAGGTAGGAGGTATGGAGCAGTCTGGAACAGCTGGTACCTTTAAAAATGTTCAGGAGCAGTACCCTGGATAAATGTCGTATTTGCCTAATGGGTAGGCTAATGCTATGCAATACTATACAAAGCTCATATTCCCTGAAGTTATGAGGTGAAAGATGAGTGGAATGTTCATACTCCCACATCTCCTCACACATTTCTAGTTTGAAAGAGGTCATACTCTGCAACACCTGGCAATTACTGCCAGATATTCCTGCTGAGATAAAAGAAAAAAAAGAGAGATTAACTAAGGAAAGGCTGTTACCACACTTGCTCCAGGCACATGTAAACTACCATGTCCATATCTGTGCTTTTACTAGACATGGGTGGATTATCTCTAAAATCAAATCTTGCAAATGTGGCTAAAAATATGTTTTATATAGCTTTTAAAAGTTTTAAATAGAAATATATATTTATTTTTATACTTAATATCTGTACTTTCTGTATTTTATTTGTGCATTGTTTTAATTATATTGTAAACCGATTTAGGATAATTTTATTATTTATTTATCATATTTTTATACTGCCTGATATATACATCTCTAGGCGGTGTACAAAATTTTAAAACAGTTTTAAAAATCACAGATTAAAATCTACAAAATACAATAAAAACAAGAGTATTAAAAAGCTATTAAAACAAATTATTAAAATTCATTCTAATTAAAAGCCTGTGAGAACAGGTGAGTCTTAAGGGTCTTCCTGAAAGCGAACAGAGAAGAAAATGCTCTTATTTCAGCAGGGAGCATATTCCAAAGCCCTGAGGCAGCCACAGAAAAAGCCCGGTCCCAGGTTGCCACCAGACGAGCTGGTGGCAACCGTAACCAGAACTCTCCAGAAGATTGTAACAGGCAGCAGGGTTCATGACAAAGAAGGCGCTCTCTTATAAACCCTGGGCGCAAGCCATTAAGGGCCTTGTGGGTAATAACCAACACTTTGTATTTCACCCAGAAACATATTGGCAACCAGTGCAGTTCTTTTAAAATCAGTGTTATATGGTCCCTTCGTGTAGTCCTGGAGATCATTCTGTACCAATTGTAGTTTCCAGACTATGTACAAAGGCAGCCCCACACAGAGTGCATTACAGTAGTCAAGCCTAGAGGTTACAAGCATATGTACCAAGGTTTAAAGGTCATTTACCTCCAGAAATGGACATAGCTGAGCTGACGTATCAGTCGAAGCTGATAAAAAGTGCTCCTAGCCACTGCCTCAATCTGAAAAACAAGGGAGAGAGCTTTGGATCCAGGAGCACTCCCAAACTATGTACCTGATCTTTCAGAGGGAGTGTAATAGGGATATGCACGGAACCGAGCAGGGGTAGTTCAAAGGTGGGGGATGTTGGACTTGAAGGTTGGATGAAGGTGCACTTAGCCCTCCCTCCGCTTTCCCCTCGCCAGTGCTCAGTTTTTGTAAAGTCCTTCCTTCTTGCCGTCCTGTCCCCTCTTTGGCCAGAAGTGGCTGGAAGTACCTGGAACATGTGCGCGAGCCTGCCCAGATCCTAGCGCGTGCCTGGTGTGCGCACATGCACCTGGTACTTTTGGCCACTTCCGGCTGAAGAGGGGACTAGGCAGCAGGGAATCAGAGAGGTATGCTGCTGCCCCGAAGGATGTTACAAAAACCGAATGCCACTGGGGGGAGTGCACCCTCCCCACCCTTAAAGTCTGACACCCCCGCCTTCGAAACTTGGAAACTCCCAGTGTTTGAACCTGTTCTGAGACCCGTAAAAGGGCCTCCGAACAGGTTCATGCACATCCCTAGAGTGTAACCCCATTCTGAACAGGCAGATCTAAACCATCTCTTGGGTCCTGACTCCCCACAATCAGTACCTCTGTCTTATTTGAATTCAACTTCAGTTTGTTATCCTGCATCCAGCCCAGTACTGCCTCCAGGCAAATGTATGCCATTTCCTGATGGGGCCGACATGGAGAAGTAGATCTGGGTGTCATCACCATATTTATAACACCTTGCACCAAACCTCCTGATGATCTCTCACAGTGGTTTCATGTAGATGTTAGAGCATTGGAGACAGTATGGAGCCTTGTGGAACTCACACTTAAGCTCTCTCTTTGCAGAACAACAGACTCCAAGTGACACCATCTGGAATCTAATAGAGAGGTAGGAGCAGTTCCACTGTAAAACAGTGCCACCTTATCCAACTCCCTCAGGCAGTCCAGAAGGATACCATGGTCAATGGTATTGAAAGCCACTGAGAGATCCAAAATGATCTGCAGAGTCACACTCCCTCGGTCAATAGTCAGTTGGAGATTATCCATCAAGGCACTCTCAGCCTCATAGCCCACATGAAAGCCAGTTTGAAATGGGTCTAGATAATCTACAATACATCATCCAAAACTGCTTGGAGCTGAGAGGCCACCACACGCTCAATCACCTTGACCAGCCATGGAAGATTAGAAACAAGCCTGTAATTAACTAACTCCGAGGGATCCAGTGCAGCTTCCTTCAGAAGTGGTCTAATAATGGCCTCCTTAAGACAAGGAGGTATACTGCCCTCCTTCAGAGAAGCATTTATAATATTTACCAGACCCTCTCAGATAATATGATTACCAGATGAGATAAGCCAAGCTGAGCAAGGGTCAAGAGAACAGGCTGTAGAACGCACAGTACGAAGCAGTTTGTCCACTTCCTCAGGACTCACAAGAGGAAAATGATCCAATCTAACCCCATAAGAGGAGTTGCTGGACACCTCGACAGTAGACTCTGCAGTAACTGTGGAATCCAGCTTGGCCTGAATCTGAGAGATTTTATCAGCAAAAAAGTCATTTAAAACGTCACAGCAAGTGGCCAATGGCTCCAAGTTTAAATTTACGGGAGAGGAGGTAGATACTAGCAACCTCACAACCCTAGACAACTCAAATGGAAGTGAATTTGCAGAAGCAATGCGAGCAGAAAAGAACTGCTTCTTTGTTGCCCGCACTGCCAGAGCATAGCTCTTGCAATGTGCTCTGTGTTGTGCCTGATCAGACTTGCGTTGAGTCTTCCTCCACTTGTGCTCTAGTCATCGATCTCGCCACTTCAGCTCCTGTAGTTCATCCAAATACCTTGGGGCTGTCTTTAAAGTAGGTCAGAGAGAATGCTTAGGAACTATTGTGTCGTCTACTGCTCAAATAAGTTCATTATCCCATGTTTGCACTAGAGTATCAACAGAATCACTTACAGAGCCAACCCTAAATCCTTTCAAGGCTTCTTGGAATCCTATTGGATCCAATAACTTCCTTGGGAGGACCAATCTAATAGGTCCTTCAACCTTGCAGAGGTGGGTAGCGGCTGTAAGTTCTGCCTTAACCAGATGGTGATCCATCCATGATAATGAGGAGAGGACAGAAGTCCCCACCCATGGAACACCACCCTGATCAGAGCAAAAGATCAAATAGAGTGTGTGACCAGCATCATGTCTTGGTCTAATATAAGCCAAATCCCTGACAGGGATCCTGGTAAGGGAGATGGTATTCTTATAGACCACAGCCACCCCACCTACCCGCCCACATCTTCTCACCTGCTCCACCATGGAAAAACCCTCTGGGAGAATCTGGGACCAAACTGGACCATTAGCCTCTCCCAACCAGGTCTCTGTGATACATACCAGGTCAGTTCCTTCATCCATGATCAAATCATGCATTACCTCAGGTTTATTTTGAACTGACCTGTCATTACAGAGTAATAGGGTGAGGTTCTATGGGTGGTTGGCATTGCTTTCCAAGGTCAAAGAGATGGTAGGCCTGCTGGAAGAGAAAACAGCAATTAAATTTATGAATTCCCTTCCCTCTAATGGACTGCTGGCCTACCAATACCATATCTTCATCAATTCCACACCACTATAGCTGCTCCTTGCTATCCCTGTTCAACTCAAAACACATACCTATACCAGGGCTAACTAGGTACTAGACAACAGTGAGGGGTGCAGGAGTCTTCCTTCCAGCTGTCCAAGATGGTAAGTTGGCCCTGGTCCCACCTCTGAAGGCCACCACCAAAGGCTGGCTCCTTTTGGAGGCCACCTGCCGGTGGCCTGCACCAGCGACTGTACTTCTGGCCTGCCTCAGTCCTTTTAAAGCTCCTTTTGGAGGCCACCTGGAGGTAGCCTGCACCAGTGACTGTACTTCCAGCCTGCCTCAGTCCTTTTTAAGCCAGAAGGCCCCAAACTCCACCTCTCCCGTGGACTTCTGGAGCCTGGCTGTTGGAACAGCTCCCACGCAGCTGTAGCGTGTTAGGGCCATCAGACTGTGGCTGATGCCGGAAGGATCCAGCAGGCGATGATTCTCTGCTACTCAAGACCGGAGGGAGGGAGGGAGGGAGGGAGGGAGAGGCCAGCTGCACAAGCTTCCTGGCTCAAGCGAGGGAACTTTTAATGTAAAGCGGTATAGAAAATGAACAATATATACATAAAAATAATAAAGGATCATAGTCTGGACACTGACAATGTCAGAGTATTCCAGTGGAGTAACACAGGGATCCTCAACGTTGGGCCCCCAGATGTTCTTGGACTTCAACTCCCATAATCCCCAGGCCCAGTGGCCTTTGGCTGGGGATTATGGGAGTTGAAGTCCAAGAACATCTGGGGGCCCAATGTTGAAGATCCCTGGAGTAGCAGACTCAGAGAAAAGGCTTTTGAAATAAAGAAATAACTAGTGGGCCCGGGCACAGAGCATCTGTGCCTCTAGTTGGGCCCAGCTGTCCCCACCCCGCACGCCGGCATGCCCGGCTTTCTGGCTGGCCGACCAGCCGACCAGCCACTCACCTCCACCCATGGGAGTGGAGGAAATTAGGGTCCCTCATTAGCTTCTGCTAGTGGAGTGCAGGTGCAGCACTCAAGACTGTGGATATCTGCAAGTCTACAGCAAGCAAGATTAGGTTCCTGTAAAATCAAGCACAGAGGTTAGCTCATGGCAAGCTCATTATGAGAAGGACTCCGCCTCAAAGGCTTCTATCTGGGATTGTTCTGGGTTTTCCACTCAGGGAGTCTTGGGGTTCTGTTGTTGTCCTCTATCCCAGTGTTTCTCAAACTTTTTGGAGTCACGGACCGCTAAATTCTTCGTGCAGAGTTTCAAGGACCGCTACATTCTTCATGCGCAGTTTCCCGGACCAGCAGTTAGTAAAGGGGTTTCAAGTCTGTCTATCTATCTATCTATCTATCTATCTATCTATCTATCTATCTATCTATCTATCTATCAGACTTCTATACTGCCCCAAACTTGCATCTCTGGGCAGTTTAGAATGAAAATAATATAAGCATTAAAATAATTAAATTTGGAATCTTTTGCAAACATGGAATATTAGGGGTTCTTAACCTTGGGTCCCTCAGTTAAACTCCCATAACCCCCAACAACAATGGCATTTGGCCATTATGGCTGGGGATTATGGGAGTAGAAGTCCACCAACGTCTGGGTACCCAAGGTTGAGAACCCCTGAATCTAAAAGCCTGGGTGAACAAATTTGTCTCCAGTATGTCTGGAGTGGAGGTGCTTGTGATTATTCAATGGAGAGGGGATGTTGGGCCATTAGAAACATTCAAAAGCTACATGGGGCCAATGAAAACAACATACAAGCAAGCCCTACTGATGCAAGAGGGAAACAGTGTTCCCTCTCAAGGCGCCTCGACCACAACAGGCAGCTGGGTTTCAATCAACCAACCTTTGGCTGCAAACAATGACCATGCAAGAACCAGCAGCCCTTCAAGTGGCGCCCACTGCCATACTTTTTCCTCCATGCCCCCGCATCGCATACAGTTTGAAGCTGTAAAGATAGGGAATAAGATAGCTGTAGGAAGATCTCAGCAGCACGTGGAGGCAAGGCACAAGAAGGGTCCCACGCCTCCGTGATACTCTTCCTCTTCCGTGCCATGTGCAAAATTGAGGAAGTGAGTGCCTTGATTTCAGTTGGGGCGGGGTTGACTCCCAGTCAGGGACCGGCACTCAACCCTTCGGGGACCGGCAGCGGTCCAGGGACCGGTGGTTGAGAAACACTGCTCTATCCAGTAGACTTTTATGTTTTGTTGTTGAGAAGCTTGTCCCAGTGGGGATCCTGTAGAGAATGTGGGGGTGGGGGGGTGGAGTCAGAAAGGAAAAAGGGGAGCAAAAGGAGAAGAAGAAAATGGAGTTATTTCTTTAAAAAAACTCCAAGTTAAATCTACATTACTTTGCGTTTATGGGGGAAACAGCTATAAAACAGGTTCTCAGGCAGTCAGAGCACAAAAAAACTCTTGTGTAAGCCCAACACAGACACAAATTGCTGAGAGCGACCAGGGCAATATAGCAACTGTCACATACAAGGCGCATTAAAAGCTATTGCTTTCAGCTTGAGGTTTGAACTCTGTAGTCGAGTTCTCTCAGGGTCCCTGCAGCCCAGTGGTCCAGCTTAAAGTAAGGCGAACATAGGACTGAAGGCGGATTCAGGCGTTTGACTGGGTGGTTACTCTGGAGCAGTGATTTGGCAACTTACACCATCAAATCCCCACAGTGGCATCAGGCCTTGCTGCCTCTCGGGAATTTTCTTCCAGATAAACAAACAAAACAAACAACAAATATTTATATACCACTTTCCAACAAAAGTTTCCAAAGCAGTTTACATAGAGAAATAAGACATAAATAAATAAAGATGGCTCCCTGTCCCCAAGGGGCTCATAATCTAAAAGATAACACAGCAAACCACTCACTGGAGCTAGACAACACATTTTATAGGGGTTTGCCTTGATTAACAACACTTTCCCCCTCAAAGGCAGGAACACACTTAGTTTAAAGTCCAGGTTCGGGGGGGCGGGGCTTGAAAGGGATATGCATGTCCTCCATTCAGTGGATGACCAGAACAAAAGGCTCTGATGTTCAAAATCTGCATACCTAGGAACATGGGAACATAGGAAGCTGCCATATACTGAGTCAGACCATTGGTCCATCTAGCTCAGTATTGTCTTCACAGACTGGCAGCGGCTTCTCCAAGGTTGCAGGCAGGAATCTCTCTCAGCCCTATCTTGGAGAAGCCAGGGAGGGAACTTGGAACCTTCTGCTCTTCCCTGAGTGACTCCATCATATCTTACAGTGCTCACACATCAGGTCTCCCATTCATATGCAACCAGGATCTGACCCTGCTTAGCTAAGGGGACAAGTCATGCTTGCTACCACGAGAGCAGCTCTCCTCTTCTCTCCTATATTCAGTTGTTTGGTCTAGGACCGTAAATAAAACTTGACTGACTGACTGACTACCTATATTCAGGTTTGATTGCATTCTGGAGTGCTGAATAGGTTAAAGCTCACTGTGGCCTTGCATGCTCTTAGTACATAGATATTTCTTTTGTTCAGCAGGAACTCAGGCTTCCTCAAGGACACATCAGGGAGCCTCCCATTTCCATGTAGATTTCCACTGGTCTAGTTTCTGCACAAGACAGTGATTTGATCCAAATCAAGATCCAATCTCTCTCTGTGGTATCAAAAGCCTGCTTATGCTGGAGTGCTTCTATTGGTGAATGATAAGTTCCCAGCATGGACAAAAGGAAAAACGGTGGAGGAGAGTAGACTAATAACAATTGATTAAATATGCAGTGCTCTGTGACAATTTTTCAGTTGTACTACCAGTCACTATTGGGGGTGACATCAGGGGTTATCCAGGCTGGGCATGGGCCCAAGAATGTGAGCTCATTGAAGGGCTCTGAGCCAATCCCTGAAGCCCCGGAGCATTTGCTGTTGGCACTGCTGCCCAGTAAACAAACAGTAGGCATCGTCATATGCTGTTGCCTTCCATTGTCCATTAATTGAGGGCCAGCATGGTGTAGTGGTTAGAGTGCTGGACTACAACTGGGGAGACTCGAGTTCAAATCCCCATTCAGCCATCATCATCAATTTTATTACAGCCATTGACCAGCAGAAATAGAAATAACAAACATATCCAATACAACAATACTAAAACACAATAAAACAAAATACAGTCATTCATAAAAAATTAGTCCCCATTCAGCCATGATACTTGCTGGGTGACTCTGGGCCAGTCACTTCTCTCTCAGCCTAACCTACTTCACAGGGTTGTTGTGAAGAGAAACTTAAGCATGTAGTACACTGCTCTGGGCTCCTGAGAGGAAGAGCAGGATATAATAATAATAATAATAATAATAATAAGAAGAAGAAGAAGAAGAAGAAGAAGTCAGGATCCAGTGCAATGTTCCCTCTAACAGGGATTCCCAGATGTTATTCACTGCAGCTGCCAGCATCCCCAGCTGCAATGGCCTGTGGGAGTTGTAGTCAACAACATTTGGGAACCCCTGCTAGAGGGAACACTGGACTCCAGTGGTGGACTGTTGACCAGGCATTTAGCAAGCCATTTACTAGGCAGCAACAACAGCAGACTTCCTTCCTTCCGTGCTGCCACCTGATGTGGTAGCACTGAAGGAGGAGCACCCAGCTGCTCCCGTTTTACCTTTCCCAAGCAGCCATGCACCATGAGGGGTGGAGACCAGCATGCCATCTGAGGACCCACAGCAAGTCTTTGCTCCAGAATCCCAGAATCATGGGGTCAGCATACATGGTTCTAGAGAACAGTAGCAGCAGCATGATATTTTGGTGTGTGTCTCCCACGTGGATGTAACCTAATCAGCCATGCATTACTGGTAATGTTTTTTGTTATGTTCTCACTCTTAACATTATCAAGTGTACATTCTGCAACTTTGCTTGTATTAATAACATCTATACATTTCTATGCATGCATTTATCATCTTCTGAGAAGTATTTAGGCTCATGTAAGGGATGTGCACCATTCCAGTGGATCTTTTTATTTTTTTCTTTTGATCAGCTGGTGTGTTTGTTGGATCCTGTTCACAAGGAAGTGTCTATATTCTGGTCTAGAATTCTGTTCATAAGTTGAGTTCAAGTAGGAGTGGGTGAGCTACTAGATTTATTTCTAGTCACCAGTTATTAGGCTCGTGCAATATTCAGAAGTGCCTTTGAAGCATCCCTCAACCTCCTGCTCAGTTTTCTAATGATTGCTGTTGGGGAAAAGAAACAAGTTAAAATTCTGCTTGAAATGACATTAGTGTTACAGTTTTTTAGATTCTGGCCAAAATGAACCAGATCAATTAACCAGGGGTATGTGTGTGAGAGTTACTGTATACATTTTAATATTTTATTATTTTTATTATTAAATATTAGAACAGAACTAGTAGATATACTTTGGGTTTTTTAATTTTTGAATGCATGGATTATTACTTATGATATCATACAAAATTTATAAAAAAATATTTAATCTACACACTGAATGTGTGAGTTCAAGCACGGGAGAAGAGGTGGTCTGATCCTGGAAATCTTTTAAATGAATAACCTTGACATACAATAAATGCTTTTATTAAAGTAAGAAGATTATTGCACGATCATTAGGTAATTGATTTAAAAGTGTTTCACCTTCTGTTTATACTCAGCAGGAATCGGTAGTTCAAAAGATTTAATAGCATTAATCATTTAACAAAACCTGATGGTCATTGCGTTATAGTTGTTACTAGCCAATTTAACCAGTTCTTGCAAAGCTTATTTTATTTCATGGACACATTATTTGAAAGCTCTTTTTCCTGAAGAGGATTTTCCTGAAGAATTTTGATGCTGGATCATCTGAATGTATGTGTGTTCCTGTATAAACTTGAAATAATGCAGGATAAATCCACTTCTTTTATTTGCCTACATTAGGGACAACTACCTTTCAATATCTTTCTTTCTTTCTTTCTTTCTTTCTTTCTTTCTTTCTTTCTTTCTTTCTTTCTTTCTTTCTCATATGGTAGGCATCTGTACTAGTTTTTTCATAGGATGTTTATAAGTTTGGTTGCTACTAATCTGATCATTGGTTTTGTTGTTGCTGGTCATATTTACTAACTTACTTATCTATCATATTTTTACACCACCTGCTATGTACATCTCTAGGTGGTGTACAAAATTCAGAATAATATAAGAAGTCATTAATTAAAATCCATGAAACACAATTAAAACAATTGCAAAAAACAGTTATTAAAACAAATTATTAAAATTCATTCTAATAAAAAGTATGTGAGAACATGTGAGTCTTGAGGGTCTTCCTGAAAACAAACAGAAGGAAGGAGGAGATGCTCTTACTGCAGTGCGTAGCATATTCCAAAGCTCCGGGCAGCCACAGAGAAAGCCCGATCCCAGGTTGCCACAAGATGAGCCAGCGTCAACCATAACCAGACCTCTCCAGAAGATTGTAACAGGTGGCAGAGTTCATTACAAAGAAGGCGCTTCATTACAAAGAAGGCGCTCTCTTAAAAACCCTGGGCCCATTAAGGGCCTTGTAGGTAATAACCTACACTTGTAGGTAATAACCTACACCCAGAAATATATTAGCAACCAGTGCAGTTCTTTTAAAAGTAGTGTTATGTGGTCCCTTCGTGTTGTCCTGGAGATCATTCTGTACCAATTGTAGTTTCCAGACTATGTACAAAGGCAGCCCCACATAGAGTGCATTACAGTAGTCAAGCCTGGAGGTTACCAGCATATGTACCAATGTTTAAAGATCATTTTCCTCCAGAAATGGACATAGCTGACATATCAGTTGAAGCTGATAAAAAGTGCTCCTCACCACATTGAGGAGCATCTGAGAAACACTGCATTGAGGCATCTGAGAAACAAGGGAGAGCTTTGGATCCAGGAGCACTCCCAAACTATGTACCTGATCTTTCAGGGGGAGTGTAATAGGGATGTGCACGGAACTGGGCAGGGGTGGTTCAAAGGTGGGGGATGTTGGACTTGAACGTTGGAGGAAGGTGCACTTTCCCCTCGCCAGTGCTCAGTTTTTGTAAAGTCCTTCCTTCCTGCCACCCTGTCCTCTCTTTGGCCAGAAGTGGCTGGAAGTACCTGGCGCACGTGCGTGAGCCTGCCCAACATCCGAGCGCATGCCTAGTGTGCGCATGCACACCTGGTACTTTTGGCCACTTCCGGCTGAAGAGGGTACTGGACAGCAGGGAATCAGGGAGGTATGCTGCTGCCCCGAAGAATGTTACAAAAACCGAGTGCCATCGGGGGGAGTGCACCCTCCCCACCCTTAAAGTCTGACACCCCCGCCTTCGAAACTTGGAAACTTCCAGTGTTTGAACCTGTTCTGAGGCCCGTAAAAGGGCCTCCGAACAGGTTCGTGCACATCTCTAGAATGTAACCCCATTCAGAACAGGTAGCTCTAAACCATCTCTTGGGTCCTGACTCCCCACAATCAGTACCTCTGTCTTATTTGGATTCAACTTCAGTTTGTTATCCCTCATCCAGCCCAGTACCAACTCCAGGCAAACGTATGCCGTTTCTTGATGAGGTCGACAGTACGGAGCAGTTTGTCCACTTCCTCGGGAATCACAGATTATTTATTCAGAACTAATACGTTTAATAATTTTAGATTTGACCTAAGGTTGTCAATCTCAGGTAAATGTCAGGTTGATGCAGTGCCAATCTTGCATCACTGAAGAATTTTGGGTTCACCTGACTGGAAATTGGGAGCATGAATACTGCACAAATCTATGGTTTAATGTTTACTGGACATTGTTCTAATAGTGTGAACTGTCTCATTATATAATGCATGTCAAATGCATTTTACCTATGGTAAATGATTTCCAGTTGTTATTTATTATAAGCTACACATGGTTTTATGTTAGTTTTTTTTAACTGATTAAATTCTAGTTTTAGGTTATATTTGGCAGATATACCTCATAACAAAGTGTTTCATTGTGCTATGTAAATATCAGTAATTGATATTTACTAGGTCTGAAATACTATGAGCTTGTTGGCTCTCAGAATCATTGCTGGTGAGAGAGGTAATGTAAAGAATACTGTACTATGCAATAATATCACAACCATAATGGAGTATGTTCCTTTCAGGTCTACAGCTGATTCCTGCCTTCCTTTTCTTTTAAGTCTATGGGGTCTCCCTATAATTGTCATTTCATTTTGTTCAGGTGGTTGGGGGAGGAATACAAAACAGCAACCTTCACAACTTCATATGGTTCATGTTTATTTTAGCAATCATCTTCCGCTTTCTCCAGAGTGTAGCAAATATGTTACTGTAATGTTTATGTAATAGCTGCAGTTTGGCTAGGATTAAAATCAGATTAGGGTTTAGCAGGGAACTGGGTAAATAAACATTTCAAAAGAAGAAATGATCAGACTTTGAGAGTGGGACGAGGGGGAGCAAATCCTGTTTGTTGGGCTAATGAGACCAATGAGGCCTTTTAAGTCAATGAGATGAGCAGCGCCATTTAACTCCAAGTTAAGAAAGATTTATAGTGATGTTTAGAAACTGGGGAATGTCTAGAGAAAATGAAGTGTTGAGCTCCTTTGAGCATATAAAGGACTTTATGGGAGTGAAGAGCATTTTGATTTAATCTTGCTAACATCTGTCCATTTCAAACCTGGAAACAGCCTAATATTCACCTAATAGTCTTAGTGCATCTTGTAATGAAACTAATTAAGCAAAACAGCTTGGCTAGCTCCTCCCATGCCTCCCTTGTAGTAGAAACTGAACATAATCTCTTTTATTCATAGAACAGCTAAAATGCATCCCTTAACAAGGATGTCCCCCACCCCTGTTAATCTTTCAGGGTTCCATACTTTATCTTGGGGCAATTGTGCACAACATACCATAGCAAAAAACAGAGTGTGTGTGCCTGCAGGGAGGAAGCCTTAAACCTCTCTAGGGAAAGAAAGGTTTTGATCTTAGCAAACCTCACTTCCCCCTGCTCTTTGTTTCCAACATCTATAAAATGCTTCTAGGCAAAATTAACTTTCAAGTCTATAAAATTGTGATATATCATTTAAATCATGACTTTTATAGCATCCTCTTTTTATTGCTGGAAAGGGGAAACCTATGAAATGGTGTGAAAAGATTCCTAGGCTTTGAAGATGACTGATGATAACAAGGCATTTTCAGTGTATATCATTATTAACATGAAAAGTACTTAGGCTGGGATCCTAAGAGCTGCTTAGGCTCATACAAGCTGCTTGCAATGACCTAGTGGAATATTTGACATTTCTCTTTGAGCAGCTGAGGCCTTCTCGACAGAAACATCTTTTGAAAGTTCTCTCAGTTTCAGAAGGAATGGCATGAAGAGACACTGCTGTTCAAGAAAAACAAATTAAAGCCCCTTGGGACCTCAGAACTACTTCATGGTCGTAGTCTTAGTTGGTAAAGACTCACGGAGCAGGCTAGCACACTTCACAGCTTATTTGGTACCTTTAATCAGCTCAGTCATAATTAGCTCAGTCATAATATACAAAAGGATATTGCAGAATGCACACATTTTTTTCACTATCCGTATGCTGCAGAGAATAAGCAAAGATACAATTCTGGGGCCATTCAGGAAAAATCCTTGTATTTCTCTTGCACCTGATACATTGTGGGTATGTGCAATATTTTGTACCCATTTGCTCGATAATGTGTGAAGTGGCTGTCTGTCAGTTATGTACAAATGAAGTCTGGCTTCTTATTAATCTGTTCCTAATAGGGAGAGAAGAGCTGGTCTTATGGTAGCAAGCATGACTTGTCCCCTTAGCTAAGCAGGGTCCGTCCTGGTTGCATATGAAGTGTGAGCACTGTAAGATATTCCCCTCAGGGCATGGAGCTGCTCTGGGAAGAGCAGAAGGTTCCAAGTTCCCTCCCTGGCTGAGAGATTCTCCTGCCTGCAACCTTGGAGAAGCCGCTGCCAGTCTGTGTAGACAATACTGAGCTAGATAGACCAATGGTCGGACTCAGTATGTGACAGCATTCTATGTTCCTATGAACAACAAATCTCTTTGCCATCTAAGTACTATGTGAACTACAGTATCTCCATACAAGCTGCTGCCAGTCAGCGTAAATAGTACTGAATTAGATAGAACAAAAGTTTGACTCACTAAAAGGAATTTCCCCATGTTCCTATACTTTAAGAAGGACAGCTGGTCTTGAGGTAGTGAGCATGAATTGTCCCCTTTGCTAACCAAAGCAAGGTCTGCTTTGGTTTGCATTTGGAGGCAGTTTCCTGAACATAGCCTGTCTCTGTTTAAGCATACAGACCAGAATCTGTACTTGCCTATGGACAGTGAAATTTTCCACTCAGTGTAAGCTGCAATTTTGCCTCCTTGAGACTGTGGGTATAATTTTGAAATTCACAGAAGAATGTGAGTTGGTAGGCCTCACTGGTGACAACTCAACACAGAGTGAGGCATATTTAAGCCAAATAAAATGGGTTTAAGTATCCTGTTGAATAATGACCATTGTCAGCTATGGGAGGCAAAGAATAGAGAACACAAATTGTTCCACAGCAGACAATAGTTTATTCTGGCTGTGTTGGGATACTCCTTGCTGATTTGCAAAACAAAAATGTTTTAATTAAACTTAATGGTTCTAATGGTTCCAATAAATTTTTAATGCTACTCGTAGATGCCAAAAATAAGGGAGACGTATTTCTTGGTGACATAAAAAAGAGAAAGGCATTCTGGCTATATTCAAGGAGGAGAATGAACCACATTGTCATTATTAAGAAATGCTATTTGCATCCACTTTGAATCCTGCTAGTTTAGCATTAGTTTGGTTAAGGTTTGGAAATCAGATTTTGAAATTTTATATGTCAAGTTTTTAATTCTGAAATTTATTTAATGCTCACTTAGTTTTGGAGTCTTATGGCAGATGTGTGAGCTACAAATTTATTTCAGTGATAAGAAATATGGTGTTCGTTTGTTCATTGCTTAAAGAAAATGTAAAAAATGTTGGCTCTCTTTAGTGAACACAATTCAGGTAGAGAAAGATGATGTTTTGATTTCTGCAGTGTTTAGAAATAATCTCTGTGTTATTTCTTTCATCTGACAGAAAAAGTGCTTTGTTAAATAGCAATCACAGAGGGCCAGTTTGGCTGATATTTATTTACTTTATTATTTAATTTATATACTGCCTGACTCCAAAGGCTCTAGGATATGTTTGACCATTCTACAAAATCACGTGCGGAGGAGTCTGATTACATACATTGTTGTGACATTTTGCCACCACATGTGGGAGAGTGGAATGTCTGAACTGCCATTACCATGTGATATAAATACTATTTATAGTAGTAAATAAATCATGTCATATGAGGGGAAGTTTGGTTGTTTTGCCCACCCACATGATTGTATGGTGGCAGAATGGCACAGTGGGTGAGACTGGGTGGTCCTTTCCCACATGATTAGGCAAATCTGATGGATCATATCCATGAAACTGACCCAATATCACAGAATAATAATAATAATTCTGGGGCAGAAGAGAGCAAGTCGTTGCTCTTTCAGTATGACAGCCCTTCAGATATTTGATGTGTGCTATCATATTCCCTCTCTCACTTCTTTTCTTCAGACTAAACATAACCAGTTCTTTCACCTTTTCCTTTTAGGACTTGTTTTCTGGACCCTTTACCATATATGTCACCCTCCTCTGAAACCATTCTAATTTGTCTGTAGTCTCATTACATTGTAATAACCTTAGGCTACATTATACAGTTCCCAGAACTGAAGGTAGTACTGCTGATGAAGTCGATCAGTGTGGTATAAAATGGAATACTATTTCTGTTAACAGAAATATTAATAGAAACAATAAATGCAGCCTAAAATTGCATTAGCCTTTCTTGCAGCTGTATCACACTGCTGACACATGTTCAGGTTGTTATCAACTGCAAGTCCAAGATCCTTTTATATGTACTACTGCCAAGCTAGCTAGTCAGACCTGACCTCAGTCATTCATGCATTGGTAACATCCAGATTGGACTACTGCAATGCGCTCTACGTGGGGCTGCCCTTGAAGACTGTTCGGAAACTTCAGCTGGTTCAGAATGCTGCTGCAAGGATGCTCATGGGTGCAAGCCACTTCACGAGTATTACACTCATCCTGTGTCAGCTTCATTGGCTACTGATCCGCTTCCGGGCTAGATTCAAAGTGCTGGTATTGACCTTTAAAGCCCTACACAGCCTGGGGCCGGGGTACCTGTCAGACTGCATTCACCCATATGAATCTTCCAGGGCCCTCTGACCATCATCTCAGGCCCTGCTCATTGCCCTGCCACTAACAGAGATCCAGTTGTCGGGGACTATAGACAGGGCCTTTTTGGTTGTGTCCCCTTGGCCTTGCAACACCCTCCCTGAAGAGCTTCTCCATATTCTCTCCCTCAGTGTTTTAAAAAAACATCTTAAAACATCTTGAAACACACCTTTTAAAGGAAGCTTTTTAATGCTCCCTTGTTGGTTATATCTGGTAGGTCCTTCAGCTTTTTATAATTTTCAGTTTTTAGCTTTTAAAATAACCTTTAATTTGAACCTAATAATGATTGTGATTTTTAATCTGACAACTTTTTTGTTTTATTTAGTTAATTTTATTACTTTTATTGTATCTTGTATCTATGTTATTGTTGTGAGCCGCCCCGAGCAGTAGTGCACTGGAGGGGCGTGGTATAAATATTTTAAATAATAATAATAATTATTATTAATAATAATAAATAGATATCCCCCATCCTATATGTGTGCATTTTATTTTATTTTATTTTATTTTTACCCAAATGTAGAACTTCCCATTTGTTTCTGTTGAGTTTCGTTTTGTTAGTCTCAGCCCAGCTTCCCATTCTATGAAGGTGTGTTTAATTTTATCCGTCTTCTTTTTTGGTGTTGTTCTGGTTTGAAGATTCTCTTGGATGAAAATGACAGCTGAATCCTTCAACCAGGTTAGAGAATAATCTATTTGAAGGTTTCTTCCAGATGTCACCACAATAGCAACTGCTTCTAAAGAGTTAAGGCTGATATTAAATAGGATTCATCCCAGTATTACCATCCAGCCATATGTCCCTGTTTTTTTTTTTTAAACTGAGAATGACTTCATGTTGCATTTGCAGTAGGAAAAATATGTACATAATATGTACTTTAAAAAATCCTAACAGTTTGGAGATTATTTATTATTATTATTATTATTGTTGTTGTTGTTGTTGTTATTTCTTGTTTGCATAGTCAAACAGATGTTATTGATATTGACTGGTTTGTTTTATCCAGACATCAAGTCCTTCCCAAAGACCTGGGATGCCAGAATTTTGTTATCAATATTGTTGTTGTTATAGGTAGTGCCGCAAAATGTAGGCTGTTCCCAGTAAAGTTGTTTTTTGTAGTTGGCTCATGGTGATTTCTGTGGCCCCTATGGTGTTGAGGTGCTCTTCAAGATGTTTTGGAATTGCACCTAGGATGCCAGTTTCTACTGGAATTATTTTGCTCTTCTTCTGCCACAGCCTTTTAATTTCCATTTGTAGATCTTTGTATTTTGTTGTTTTTTCTATTTCTTTTTCTTCTATTCTGCTATCCCCTGGTATTGCTATGTTGATTATTTTAATTTGTTTTTCTTTCTTCTCGACTACAGTTATATTTGGCTGCAGGTAGCTTGTATTTTTTGCAGATGTTCCAGTGTATCATCACTGCTACCTTGTCATGCCTTTGTTTGTAGTCAATCTATGTGATCTTTTTACAACAGCTGATTAGGTGGTCCACTGTTTCATCTGCTTCTTTACAAAGGCGGCACTTGCTGTTTGTGGTTGATTTTCCGACTTTTGCTCTTATTGCATTTGTTCTTAGTACCTGTTCTTGTGCAGCCAGTATTAAACTCTCTGTTTCTTTCTTCAAGTTGCCATTCTTAAGCCACTGCCAGGTCTTGGTGATGTTTGATTTTCTGGTTATATCGTGCAAATATTGACCATGCAGTGGCTTATTTTTCCATTTTTCTGCTTGGTTCTTGACTTGTTCTTTCTTGTAGGCCTTCTTTGTTTCATTGGTGTTGAATAGTTACTCGTTATTGACCATTTTAAGTGCATCTTCTTTGCTGTCTTTTATATATTCTGTAAGGCCTCTTTTCTCCTCCTCTACTGTTTGATGGACTTGCAGCATTCCTCTTCCACCTGAGCTGCGAGGGAAGTATAGCCTATCGACATCAGTGCGGGGGTGCAGAGCATGATTGATGGTCATGATTTTCCTGGTCTTACGATCTAGCGTCTCTAGCTCTGCCTGGGTCCAATCTATTTTTCCTGCAGTGTATCTGATAACAGGTATAGCCCAGGTGTTTATGGCTTGTATGGTGTTCCCGCCATTGAGTTTGGACTTGAGGATTTTTCTAACTCTCCTGATGTATTCATTTCCAATTTTTCTTTTAACTTCAGTGTGTTTGATGTTATCAGCCTGAAGAATGCCCAAGTATTTGTAATGTTCTTGTAATGTATTAATAATAATAATAATAATAATAATAATAATAATAATAATAATTCCATTTCTATACTGCCCTTCCAAAAATGGTTCAGGGCAGTTTACACAGAGAAATAATAAATAAATAAAGTGGATCCCTGTCCCCAAGGGCTCACAATCTAAAAAGAAACATGATAGACACCAGCAACAGTCACTGGAGGTACTGTGCTGGGGCCTGGGGGTGGATAGGGCCAGTTACTCTCCCCCTGCTAAATATTTTTTTGGTAATGTGGAATCACCACATTAAAAGGCGCCTCTTTGCCAAGTTAGCAGGGGTTATATGTCACTCTGTTCCTGCTTCAGTTTCTGCATGTCCTCAGGGACATATTTTTGGGTGACACAGAGGGCTTCTGAGGGAAGAGGAGGTCATCATAATCTGCTCCCCTGCATGAGTGCTGGTCCTGAGTTAGTCACTCTTGTTGACTGCACTGATACATATTATGGGGCACCAGCACTTTGTTAGTTAGGATGTTGGCCCATATCTTCTTCTATTCCCTTGATTGACTATATCTGAGCCTCTTTACTTATTCTCAGCCGTGCATGTAAATATCATTCATATGGGTGAGAAGGTAAAAGAGAAATTGAAGGTATGTTCTCGTCTGGGCACATTTTACTTCTCATTACAAGCAATTTAATTAAGGCCAATGTGTGAAGAGTATGACTTTCCTTAAGTGGTACTCCTTTGGGTACCACATGGTAGTTAACAAGTCAAGGTCTAATATAAAGAAGATACTTGCTACACTACATATAGTACATCCGTGGGTGGCTTTGCTTACTCCAAAATGGCTATCTAACACTTCAACTTAATCCACAGTGAATGATGCAGTGAGGGTGGGTGACTTCACCAAGTCCCGGAATATGACCTGGGACTCACCAAAATTTAATACAAAGTGAAATTTGAAGAGGATTTCAGGGTTCCTACCAAGATGAAACATCTAAGCATTTTCAAGTGAAATTTCAAGCTAGTTTCTAGAGGGTGTTGCACATCCTTACCCAGGACTTGCCAGGCTGAAAATTATATTGTGTTCTGGCTGATCCTGAAAAGACCTATGATCCTGGCTGAAAATTATATTGTGTTCTGGCTGATCCTGAAAAGTCAGGCATTGCCTCCGGGTACAATTCACACTGAAGCCAATGGCAATACTCCCTTTTATTTTAATGGCTTTGGGCTAGTCTCATTGGCAATAATGGCTGACATCTTGACTAATGCAGTGAGGATGCAATGGAAGCTGTATGCTCACAGTGGGGTACTGCTCTTAATGCAGCTGGAGGCTTCCTCAGTGCTGCTGTACCCTTGGGTGTGGTGGAGGGGAGAGAGGTTTTTTAAACTATCTTCTCTGCCTCTGGAAATGCTCTGTGCCTTCTTTAAAATATGTTCCTGAGGGCTGCATGACCTTCAAGGACATATTTTAGAAAGCCCAGGGCACTTTTGCAGGCAGAGAAGATTGTCGAAAACCAATCCCTCCTGTGTGCATGTGGGCACAGTGGGGAAGCTCTCCACCACACAGACATGTCCTCCTGGCATGTCCATGCTGCCTTACTCAGGATGTACTTAATATACTGGGAGCACGGTGCAAATGGGTCTCCGGTTCAGAGTCTTGCTTTGCAGCTCAGATCAGAATTTTTTGCACTGAAAATAAAGAACAATTTAAATGCTATAATAAGAAAGCTGATAGATACATTATTAATAATAGATACATTATTAAGATAGTTCTGACATGCAGATACAAAAGAAAATATAAATGATATAGTATAAGGTTCCAATAAGGGAAAAAACAACAAAAGAGAGAATAAAAATAGCAACTATTAGACACAGGGAATTAATTGAAGGTTTCCCTATCTATCTATCTATCTATCTATCTATCTATCTATCTATCTATTTGTTTAAAAAATGCTAATTATCATATTAAAAATCTTTTCTGGCAGGATTTCTAGACTAAGCCATGAAAAGATACAAAAGATAGAAAGTCCCTGTTCTGCTTTGCAATAATTCAGTGCTTTGTACATTGACATGCAGGCACAATAATCTCTGCCTGCATTTCCCTCTTCTTCTTTATCCTGGTTGTTATTGCTTTTTCACAGGCCCACTTGTCCAATCTGCACAGTCTCTTGGACAACAGACTGGATGTTGCCATGTGTAGCTCGTCCTTCATAATGAAGGATCTTTCCAGTGCCTTAAATAAGGTTATACTAGAGAATGTAAGTGGAGAGCCTAAAAATTAAACTTCTGGAGTGAGTGTGTGTGTGTGTGTGTGTGTGTGCAAGTTCTTGTGGCCAGATCAACAGATACGCAAAGGAGTCATAGTACAGAAAAAGATAAAGGGGATTGTTTTAGATTGCAATTCATAACATTTGAGTAAACCTATTAAAACAAATAGCATTGGCCCATGGATACCCTTTAAGACCATTTGACATAATTTAGTTACTTACACTTATATGATTTTGAAAATACAACTTTTAATTAATTAATTTTTCCAATTTGTAGACCACCCCAAACTTCCAGCTCTGAGTGGTTTACAACAACATCAGTGAGATTAAAAATAAAGACGTTAAAACAATTTAAAACCAGTTCATCATCAATTTTATTATGGCCATTGGCCAGCAGAAATAAGAATAACAAATATGTCCAGTACAACGATCAATAAACAATGCTAAAACACAATAAAACAGAATACAATCACTCATAATAAATTACTTTAAAACAATAAACAACTCTCGCAATTAAGCACTTAATAGAGATCTTAACCTAATGGCAACGTAGAAAAAATTTAGCTACAATTTTTGTAATCTCAGAGCTTGAATCCGCGAGACTGTAATAAGTATAAAAGAGCTCACACCTTCCAGGAAATTTGAGTAATAGAGGGGAAATAAGTTCTTCTCTGGCATCCCGATACAACCACAGTCCAGTTAAAAAGCTTGAGTGAAAAAAAATAAGCCTTCGAGACTTTAAAAAAGTTGTCAGAGATGGGGAGGCTCTTATTTCAGCAGGGAGCTCATTCCAGAGACTTGAGGGCAGCAACAGAGTTTTGTTCTTGCTTTCCACGGTGCTTGCTTCCGATTGGAATTTGCCATACCACATTGTTTATTCTTTCCTCTTTTACTTAATGGAACTGAGACTCAAGGCCACATGTCTTGGCAGGAGTGAGCACTGAGCCCAGCATTCCCAGTCCCAAGTCCAACACATTGGCCATTCATCTACTCAGTGGGTCAATGAAAATCATGTGGGGGGCAGGCACCTCATATTCTCTGACACACCTAATGTGTGAAGTGGGTACTCCATGAAGAGTCCTGTGCATACTGAAGCACATTTAGCACAGTCCTCTCCCACCCGCTTTTTTGAGGTGAATGAAGCATGCAGATCAAACCTACACATGGACCCTGTGCAGAGTGTGTGCTTGCTTCAGTGCATTATGGACATTCACAAGGAGATTGTAGTTTGCTCCTCCATTACTCAAAGAGGATTATCTTTGAGTTGTCTTTGAGAGTTTGTGTGTGTACTGGCTGGGGCATTGGACTACATAACAGGAAGTCCCTGCTTTGAATCTCACCTCTGAATTCAGGCAAGCAATTGCCTTAGGCAAGCAAGTGCCCTATTAGGAAGGGGACTGAAAATAAAACTGTAAATATTATAATGCCCTTTTTTCTCCCTCTCTCACAACATTAGAACCAGGGGTCATCCCATGAAACTGATTGCCCGGAAATTTAGGACTGACAAACGGAAGAACTTTTTCATACAACTCATAATTAATTGATGGAATGCTCTGCCTTGGGATGAGTTGCCATGGCCACTAGCTTGGATGGCTTTAAACGGGCTTAGACACATTCACAGAGGACACCTGTCCAGGACAGGTCTATCAATGGCTACTAGTCTTGGCGGCTATAGGCTACCTCCAGGTTCAAAGCAGGCAAAATGCCTCTGAATACCAGTTGCAGGGGAGCAAGACAGGAGAGGGAGAATGCCTCCATCTCTTGCTTCCCAGAGGCATTCCCAGAGGCAACTGATGAGCCACTGTGTGAAACAGACTGCTAGACTAGATAGGCCTTGGGCCCAGAGGCGACTGGTGAGGGCAGTGCCAAGGGCGGGGTGGCGGCAGCAAGTGGTACCTTTAAAAGACATTACCTTTCATACCACAGATACCTGTAAGCCACCAGGAACTGCAGCACCCTGCCTGGCATCCTGGGTGGTGGCTCAACTGGTCACTGAACATGTGCGGTGGCCATTTGTGTGTTCAGCATGGTGCTGCTGACTACACAAATGGCTGCTGAACATGCACAGAGTACATACTTATGTATGTACTGCTTCTCAGACGTCTACTTGAAACCACTGGGAGAGGTCATGCAGGGACTTGGACTGAGTTGTCAGCAATATGCAGATGACACTCAGCTCTCTCTCTCCTTGTCACCTGATCCTAGGGAGACAGTGGATGTCTTGAATTGGTGGTTGGAGGCCATGATGGGTTGGATGTGGCTAATAAACTGAGATTGAATCTGGACAAGATGGAGGTAAGGTTGGTCAGTAGGAGAGCCAATCAGGATGAGGAGATTCTACCAGTTCTAGAGGGGGTTGCATTCCCCTTGAAAGAGCAAGTGCGCAGCTTGGGGGATACTGCTGGATCCGGCTCTGCTTTTGGAAGCTCAGGCGGCCAGGGGTGCCTTTGCATGGCTTCAGCTAGTGCACCAGCTGTGTCTCTTTTTTGAGAAGGCAAATCTGTCCACTGTTACCCATGCCTTAGTCATGTCACAGCTGGATTACTATAACACACTCTTCGTGGGTCTGCCCTTGAAGAATATTTGGAAACTGCAGCTAGTGCATAATACGACAGCTAGGATGTTATCCGAAGTTGCCCGCTGCAATCATATTACCCCTATTTTGAAACAGCTACATTGGCTGCCAATCTATTTCTGGATCCAGTTCAAGGTGCTGGTTTTGACCTTTAAAACCCTAAACAGTTTGGGCCCTGGATACCTGCCAAGGACTTCTTATCGCTTGTCGAGGTCATCAGAGGGGCCCTACTCTGTGTGCCCCCAGTGAGGGAGGCTTGCTTGTCGTGCATGCAGGACAAGGCCTTCTCAGTCATTGCCCCCAGGCTTTGGAATGGTCTCCCAGTGGGCACCCACTCCCCAGTCTCCATCACAGTTTTGAGAAAGCAAATAAATATTGGCTTTTTATCCAGGCTTTTAAATGAGTGTTTTGTTTGCTGCTGCTTTGAATCTTATGGTTATTGTACATATTTTTTAAACTTTTAATTAAATTCATATTTTTATATTCCATTTGAGATTATTTTAATGAAAGGCAGTATAAAAATTTAATGATACAAAAAATAAATTAGCTCACAAGGATGAAAAGGATGGAAAGAAGGTAGATTTTCCCTACAGTGTAGCTGTAGGGGAAGCATGGCAGTTCAGTCCCCAAATAGCAAAGCAAAACCAGTTTCATGAGAAAGCAGCAAAGCAAGAGGTCTTGAGACAGTTCTTTAGTATTGAATACTTACAAGGATTTATTGAAAGAAAAGGTTACAAGCAAATGTGAAAAAGCCTGTAACTTAATTTCAGCTGTAGCTCATGGCTGAAGAGAGAGACCAAAACAAACAGCCATCTCTGGAGAGACGAAATGGAGACTAACAAGAGGAGTCCAGCACTTTTAACCATGACCCCAAAAAAACCCCAGTGGTCACTATGAGACATTGTAGCTGAGAGCTGATGATGCCAGGGTCCTAGCTCCAACAGTGGCAAGGTTGGAGTAGGCCCTGGGGGAAATGTGAAAAAGGGGCCCTGCCCGCCTACCTTTTTCTTGGAAGAAGTAAGAAGGAGAGAGCAAAGAGCTAGTTGCTGTAAAATCAGTGGTCCTTCTCCCTTGGGCGCCCAAGGATATTTGTTTCCTCATGAACCTTGAGGCCTAAATGCAACTGGTTTTCACCATTTTTTCTTCTTTCTGATTTTCACATTTCCCCCCTTTTATTATGAGCAGGAAATGGAGGAGGGAAACTGTATTTGAATTTCTTGTTCTATTCATCATAAACAGCAAAGAAGATTCACAATTACAAGAACCCAAGTTTACAATTAATTTACAATTAAAATAACTCTAGAAAATGTACTTTTTCTACTTTCTAAAACACTTTTCTTTGTGTTTTGGCTTTAAAAGGAAATGAAGTGTCTACTAGCCATCAAAATACAATATAATCCACTGAAAAACTAGATTGCACTGGCCAGCTGTAAGGGATGTGTGTTGCATTGTGGCTTGAAATGTGTGGGCAAAGGAAGGTTAGCCTTTTAAAGTTGTTAAAACCTTTTGCTAAGCCCTGGGCTTAAAACGCTTCACATTTCTGCTCTAGCTATCATGGTACAGTGAAAGCAAGCTGATGGGGGTCCATTAGCATGAATGATGGTTTCCTTTTACACACAAGTCAATTTGCAGGTAAAGTGTTTCACACTGTCAAAAGATAAAGAGAGCTTTCCTGAAAATGTCCTGGAGGCAATCTTGGGGCAAAGGAGGGTCTCACTTTAAGTCAAAGCAAATGTTTGTTTACAATGGTCAGTTCTTTTCACTCCCCAAACGGCTAAGCTGTTTTTTCCAAGGTGACAAATTAATAAGTGGATTCTTAGGTCACCTGCGATTTGACAAGTTAAACTCTGACATAGCTAAGTTTCTTAACATTTCAGCATATAAACATTTCTGCCATGTTGTGTAAAGCAATATTTTATTCTTAGGATGGAGACATTTTGGAAGATCTCTGATTCTTCTGAAGCTATACAATGCTTGCTCTTCAATCCATTGGAATGAAGGGTGGGGTAATCTACAAATATATAGAGGCATTTTTGGTCACCCGTTGTTAACTTCCAACAGGAGTGTGTATATGAATAATTGCTGTCATAAGTATGCCCCAAAACAACTGTGTTAAATAATCACAAGTCTTATATCACAATGTGTTATTATATTACTCAATTGAAGAAAAAAGTAATTCTGCAACAGGAACACCAATAATGTTATTACAACATCACCATAAGGAATAGGCCATGTGTAATGGGTGCAAGGGGCATATGTGTGTGTGTGTGTGTGTGTGTGTGTAAAGTACTGGGAGAATGGCAAAGGAAGAAGAGAAAGGGATGTTTGGAAAGGGCATCGTTGAAAGAAAGGTTTTTTAAAATTAGGATCACAATGCTATAGAGAATCTTCTGGTATTCAGTGCAAAATGGCAGCATAGTTAAGGGGAGGAGGGCTGTAGCTTAGTGACTGAGCTCTTGCTTTGCACACAGACGGTCCTAGGTTGAATCCTGGATCTCTGGGTAGGGCAGTGTAAGATTCTCTTCCCCGCAGGGGGCAGCTCTACATCAAAGGGTCTGGACCCTGCTTCAGTAAAGAAGTTATTGAGGAGAGAAGAACTGGTCTTGTGGTAGCAAGCATGACTTGTCCCCTTAGCTAAGCAGGGTCCATCCTGGTTACATATGAATGAAGTTCCCTCCCTGACATCTCCAAGATAGGGCTGAAAGGGATTCCTGCTTGCAGCCTTTGGGAAGCTGCTGCCAGTCTGGGTGGACAATACTGAGCTAGATGGACCTATGGTCTGACAGTATATGGCAGCTTCTTAGCAATAGCAATAGCACTTACCTTTATATACCGCTCTATAGCCGAAGCTCTCTAAGCGGTTTACAATGATTTAGCATATTGCCCCCAACATTCTGGGTACTCATTTTACCGACCTCGGAAGGATGGAAGGCTGAGTCAACCTTGAGCCCCTGGTCAGGATTGAACTTGCAACCTTCTGATTACAGGGCGGCAGTTTTACCACTGCGCCACCAGGGGCCTATTATGCTTCTAAGTCTGTCAAAGCTGGTTTTACCTAGTAAAAAATTTCATGTAAGGTAAGTAGTGAACAAATGCAAAGGGGGCATAAGTGATGGCCTCACTCTTATGTCCTTACAACCTTATCCAACTTCTTTGTCCCAGAAGCGCATTGCTTCATGGCTTTGTGACAGGACCAGGGTATCAGATGGGCTACCTTAGATTCGCTTCTTCTCAGAAGGCCACTCTTGTATGTTTGCTGTGACGTGGCTGAGCTATCTTAAACTGAATCAGGTAGTCAGTGTTACCTGTCAAGGAGGCTAGTGAAAATAAGCTTGAAAGAGAAGTGGAGCTTTAGCAAGGTGCGCTGGTTTGCTTGCAGGTTCATCTGTGCAGGTCTCAAAGGAAGTACACTTGGTCTGGAATGCTGAACAGCCGTTCCTGTCAGTGTAGGCAATAGTGAGCTAGATGGGCCAATGGTCTGATTCCGTATAAGGCAGTTTCTTACGTTCTTTTCTCTAAAATGGCTGAATTAGGTGGCTGAGTCAGGGACCAAGAATTTATGATATAGAAGGCAGGCCCCTGGTAATTTTATCTGCCACTGTGTTAATAATGAAAAGACATAGTCAGATAAAAATACCTGAAGTTTGTCTCCACCACAGATAATAGCTATTTGAAAGAAGAACTACCAGCTTTGAACAAAGTTCTTTTAAGGTGTTGGCTGAGACACCTCATTCAGGTCATTTTAGAGATATCTGTGGTGCCATTTTCTAATGCTTTTGCTATGAAGAAGAAAAAAGATAAAGGCCTCAAGATGATGCTAAAGTAAAACCAATGTGGCATTTTGTGTGTCAGAGAGAGAATTTTTAGTCTGTGTTCAAATAATGAAACAGCTTCCATGCAAAAGAGAAATAGTTTCAGATGCCAATTTATGGGAACTTTTAGACCAAACCAATACCACATCTACACTTAAAATATACCAGGTGTGAGGCAGAAAACATGACTCATGCTAAAGACATTAATGCCAAGTACAAGGATGACTAGTGACAGACTGGAAAAAGCAGACTTTAATCTCTGCTTGGGGGATAAAGGTTGCTAACAGTTACAGATCCAGTTGTGAGAGTACAAAAAAACCCCGAACTGGTTATGATCAGTTAGGGGACCTCCACTTTTAAAACAGGGAAATATATACAAGATAGCAAATTCTCAGTGAGTCATACTTGTATTATCCATTAAAATGATTTGCCCAGTGAATGATCAATCAGTGATTTTGCACCAGCCATAAATAGGTATGCATTGGTAACCATTACACCCTTGGCTAGATTGATTAGAATTGTATAGGTCTAGGAAATGTATAATACAAAATTTTAATAAAAGTAGAAAAATTGTTAGCCTTTTTGTTCTAAATGTTAAATCACCTTATTCAAATCCTTTGAGAATCATCTATCTCTATATATAATTCTCCTGGGTGTGCCTTGGAATGTGCGTCCCAGCACCCAGCTGATTGGCTGGGTGGCGGACGCGCCTGATTGGCTGAGGTGCACCCAGGAGCATTGGTTGCTGCTGTGGTGGCCCAGCCGTGGAGTAGGGGTGTGCACGGAACCGCGGAGCTGCGGTCCGGCACTGGGGTGGGGGGTTCCACACAAAACAGGGGGGGCTTTACTCACCCCTTCCATTAAAGTGCCGTATTTTTTCTAGTAATCCGGCGGCAGGGTGCCGCCCGCTTCAATCTCTTCTCGGTGGTCCTCTTATCCATAATCGGGGCAGCAGGGTCGCTCCCAGTCCCTGCCGCCCCTTCAAGCTGTCCCCCTCGGCTGGCGGCCGCCCCCTGAAGCTTCCCAGAGTTCCCCCGCCGCCCCCTTCTTTCAAAATCTGCCCCCATTATAAAGAGGACGGCAGGAGAACTCCCTGCCGTCCCCTTCCCCCTTGCTGGCTAGGCTGCAAATGGCTTCTAGGAAGCCTTTCGCGCGCCTGTGCGAAAGGCTTCCTAGAAGCCATTTGCAGCCTAGCCGGCAAGGCAAGCGGACGGCAGGGAGTTCTCCCGCCGCCCGCTCGCTAAAGTAAAGTAAGCGCTTACTTTACTTTAGCGAGCGGGCGGCGGGAGAACTCCCTGCCGTCCGCTTGCCTTGCTGGCTAGGCTGCAAATGGCTTCTAGGAAGCCTTTCGCGCAGGCACGCGAAAGGCTTCCTAGAAGCCATTTGCAGCCTAGCCGGCAAGGGGGAAGGGGACGGCAGGGAGTTCTCCTGCCGTCCTCTTTATAATGGGGGCAGATTTTGAAAGAAGGGGGCGGCGGGGGAACTCTGGGAAGCTTCAGGGGGCGGCCGCCAGCCGAGGGGGACAGCTTGAAGGGGCGGCAGGGACTGGGAGCGACCCTGCCGCCCCGATTATGGATAAGAGGACCACCGAGAAGAGATTGAAGCGGGCGGCACCCTGCTGCCGGATTACTAGAAAAAATACGGCACTTTAATGGAAGGGGTGAGTAAAGCCCCCCCTGTTTTGTGTGGAACCCTCCACCCGAACCAAAACCACCCCGTGCCCGGACCGGTCTGGAGGCCTTAGAATGGCCTCCGAACCGGTCCGTGCACATGACTACCGTGGAGGCCAGAGATGGTGGGCCTGGTCCGGCCGTGGAGGCAAGGCCCAGAAGGGGGAAAAGAAAGTGTGTCAGGGGGGAGAAGTGGCGGTGGGGAGGAGAGGCAGCTGGGCCCAGAAGCAGAGACTGGGGCACAAGGGGCGGAGAGGTAACTGCCAGCCCCAAAGAGCGCACAGATGCTCTGTGCGGTGTCGGCTAGTATCTATATGATTAATTCTCCAAGACAGGCCATGCATGGGGACATGGTAGAAAGGAGGCGATTGGCTGACAGAATTTGCAAGCAGAAGCACCTGATTGGGCACTGGGGATTCCATATGCAGTTAGAGAGAAGGACCCTGTGAGAGCAGAAGCACCATGGTGATTGGGCAGTGGATATTCCATATGCAGATAGGGAGGAGGAGCCTGTGGCACCATGGTGATTGGGCAGTGGGGATTCCCTATGCAGATAAGGAGGAGGAGCCTGTGATGGTTAAGGTCAGTTGGAATGCAACTGTTACTGGTTGGAAGATGTTCTTGATTGTAGAGGAGAGGAATCTATCTATGTATAAAAGGATAGGAGCAGAGGCGTAACTATAGGGGGGGCAGGGGGGGCACGTGCCCTGGGCGCCATCTTTTCTGGTCACGTGGGGGGCGCCGCCATGACAAAAAATATTTTTTAAATTTTTTTTAAAATTTTTTGTTAATACAAATGTTTCCTGCTCAGTGCAGCAGTGCTGCAGCAGTCAAGGGAGTGCATTGGCGCCCCCTCCCCCACGAGCCGTCCCTTCCGCGCTGCCCGTCCCCCCCCCATTGCTTTGCTGGCGCCTGGCGGCCAGTCAGTGGCCTGGCTTGGCGGCAGGCACTTGTGAGGAAAAACCTAAGTATAATGTAGTATGTTGGGGGGGCGGGGGGCGCCATTTCAGTGCTTGCCCCGGGCGCCGTTTTCCCTAGTTACGCCTCTGGATAGGAGGCAGGGGTCTGCAAAAAGACAGATCATGAGGGAGGAAAGAGCCCCTTCAGGAGAAGGAGGATGCCGTTGTGTAAATTAAATGAGGAAAGAAGATGAACAAAATCTGTTACAGAGGGAGGGAGGGAAGGAGGGAGGGGAAGGAGGGAGGGAGAGAAAAAACATGAAGGGAGGGGGAAGAAAGTGTGGGGAAGAGCGAGTGGAGGAGACAGAAAGAGAGGAAAAAAAGAGAGGGGGAAGAGAGACAGAAGGAAGGGCAAGGGATGGGCCTGAGCCTGTCAGCAGCCTGAGGGGAACGAGCAGCCATGGCAGCATTAGCAGCAAGGAAGGGACCAGTCAACCACTGCTGCTGTTTGGGGCTACCAAGGCCATTGTCAGAGGGAGGGAGGCAGGCAAGAGATGGGCCCGGGCCTGTCAGCAGCCTCAGGGGAATGAGCAGCCCTAGTCAACCACTGCTGCTGCTTCTGGGGGGAGGAGCAGGAACGGGGCTCTGGTGAGGGTGGGGAGGTCTCTGGGGATAGGGGGCTGCAGCTTGGCCAAGAGGCAGCAGCAATGCTGCAGCCACGACCAAGAAGGGTGAGGGAGGTGGAAGCAACAGGATGAAGGAGGATCAGGAGTGCAGCTCAGGTGAGGGTGGGAAGATCTCTGATGTGAGGGGAGCAATCAAGTACTAACGTGCAGATGCTCTAGAGTTCCAGCATTGAAGCGGAGAGAAATAATGGCAGTGATCAGGATGCAGAGGTGGAGGGCCGACAGGCGAAGACCCTCCAGCCAGAAGAGGAGGGCCGACAGGCGAAGCCCCTTCAGCCAGAAGAGGTGGGTGGATGGCGGGCGAAGCCCCACCGGCCAGGAAGAGGAGGCAGTGGTGGGGAGAAATAATGGTGGTGGCAAGGAGGTGGGCAGACGGTGGGCAAAGCCCTACCAGCCGGGAGGAGGTGATGGGAGGTGGCGGCGGGATGGCCTGGCCCTGGCCCGCCCAATGAGGAGGGCGAACGCGCGTGCTGTGTGGGGGAGGGTGAGCATGCATGCAGTGGGGGGGAGAGCGAGCGTGAGCGCTGCAGGGGGGAGGGCAAGCACACACACTGCGGGGGGGAGGGCAAGCACTCACACTGCAGGAGAGTGCCACAAGCTCAGTGCACAACTGCACAGATGCTCTGTGTGGGGTCAGCTAGTCTCTCTCTATATTTCTCCTAGGTGTGCCATGGAATGTGCATCCCGGCAAGCCATCTGATTGGCTGGGGTGCAGGCCAATGGCAGCGGCGGGCTGGCCTGCTGGCCCTGGGACTGGCTGGCACTGGGAGGCAAACAGCGGCTACGGAGGTGTGCGGCGGGCCGCAGAACCGGTACTCGGCCCCGGCTGTGGAGGTGAGGCGGTGGTGGGCCCAGTCATGGCGGCGGGCCAGCCCGCTGGAAATGGCTCACACTGGGAGGCAAGCAGCAGGCTACAGAGCCGGTACTCGGCCCGGTGGCGGGCCTGTGGGCCCGGCTGCAGAGGTGAGGTGGTGGGCCGGTTGCGGAGCCGCCCGTGGAGCCAGGGCACCTGTGGGAGGCCGGGGCAGGAGGAAACCAGGTGGAGGAACTTCCCTGTTTGCCGCCTGGGAGGAGGAACGGCGGCAGCGGGGGCTTTTTTGGCCACCCAACACCCGGTAAGAAGTGCCTGGCCTGTGGCAGCAGAGGTAAGGTACTCAGTGCCGGGAAGGGAGGGGAGGGGAGGGGAGGGGAGAGCAAGAGGGAGGGGGAGGGAGGAGAGGAGGGAGGAGGGCAGGAGAGAGTGGGCCAGGAGGGGAAAGGAAGGGCAAGAGAGAATTGGGTGGGAGGAGGCGGGAGGGCAGGAGACAATTGGGTGGGAGGGGGAGGGAGGCTAGGAGAGAATTGGGTGGGAGTGGGAGGGAGGGCAGGAGAGTGGGTGGAAGGGAGAGGAAGGGGGCAAGAGAGTGGGGTGGGAGGGAGGGGGGAACAGCAGGCCCCAAAGAGCACACAGATGCTCTGTGAGGGTTGGCTAGTAAATATATATAATTCTCTAAGGCATACCCGTGGCTAATCCTGTGCATGGCAGCTCTTGAGAGAGTCCATGAGCAGAAGCACCTGATTGGGCAGTGGGGATTCCATATGCAGATTGGGAAGAGGAGCCTGTGATGGTTAAAGTCAGTTGGAATGGAACTGTTACTGATCGGAAGGTGTTCTTGACTGTAGAGGAGAGGAATATCTATATCTATATCTATATCTATATCTATATCTATATCTATATCTATATCTATATCTATATCTATATCTATATCTATATCTATATCTATCTAATAAAAGGATAGTGGGCAGGGGTCTGTGAAGAGAGGGGTCATGAAGGAGGAAAGAGCACCTTCATGAGGAGGAGGCGCTGTTTTGTGAATTAGATGAGGATTAACTCCGGACGGGAGAGAAAGAGGCAGGGAGGAGGGAGGGCAGAAGAGTGAGTGGAGGAGAGAGAGAGAAGGGAGGGGAAGGGAGAAAGAAGGAAGGATGAGGGATGGGCCTGAGCCTGTCAGCGGCCTCAGGGGATTGAGCGGCCATGGTGGCAGCAGCAAGGAAGGGCCCAGTCAACCACTGCTGCTATTTGGGGCTACTGAGGCCATTGGCAGTGGAAGGCAGGCAGGCAAAGAATGGGCCCAAGCCTGTCAGTGGCCTGAGAGGAATGAGCAGCCTTGGCAGTGGAGGCCACGAGGAAGGACCCCTCAACTGCTGCTGCTCCTGCTCATGTGGGGAGGAGCAGGAGCGGGGCTCAGGTGAGGGTGGGGAGGTCTCTGGGGATAGGGGGCTGCAGCTTGGCCAATAGGTGCCAGCAGTGCTGCCGCCACAACCAAGTGGGGTGAGGGAGATGGAAGCAACGGGATGGAGGAGGAGGAACAAGAGACTCAGGTGAGGGTAGAGAGACCTCGGAGGAAAGTGGGGCTGTGGCAGAGGGTGAGGGGAGCAATCAAGTACTAGTGCGCAGATGCTCTGCACTGGTTAAGCTAGTAATAGTTAAATCAACATATCTTGTTTATTTACTGTAGTCATATTTCCTTTATTTCATCACAAATTTTATTTTTAAGGTTGCTCCATTTTTTATCATGTATCTGTTCATTTCATTTGTAACTAATTATTCAGTTACAAATTCCAGACAGGGGTTTCAACCTGTCTGGAATTTTTACATGAATGATTGGTTACAAATGAGTAGGATTTCCCTTTCCCCCACCCTGTTCTGTTAGCTGGGAGCTTCTGATCTGACCCTTGCAGATGTTGCAAGGACTGTGGGGAGAGGTGGGATGGCAATCAGGCTCATGGTGGCAATACTTGCCATCGCTCTTCACCCACCACCTGAGGTGACTGCTTCACCAAGCCTCATGGAAAGACTGGTCCTGACTTCAGATACTATACAATGGGCAAACCAGAATAGTTGTCCATCTCATTAGGCTACTCATTTTCTGGCAATAACACAAAGAAATTGCAATGAAATTAATATGTGGCTTTTCAGAGGACTCTGAAAGTCATCTTAATCAACTTATCCAATGTCTACCAAAGTTGCAGGGGAGAAATGTCACCATTTTGGGATGGCAAAGTTGATTTTTACTCCAAGTGACATGAACCTTTAAACATGCACATAATTGGACCTCTATTGGTCTGATTCATTGAAAATGTATGTAAAATTAAACATGAACACTTATTAACTGTACCTATCTTGAATAGTGTACTCTGGAAATATGCAAAATGCTGAGTATGCAGTCATATAATGGTAAACATATGATTTCATGTGTTCTGTATCTTTACTTGATATTTTAATGCTATGTTGTGAGTCACCTAGAGAACAATTTGTTATGGGTTTTTTTAAAAAACAAAGTGCAGCCCGTCCCTTTTGTACAGGTCTTGCTTGCCTGAAAATGTGTCCCAGTGCCTAACAAATCTAAACCCCTCCTCCAAGCACCAACATCTCATCCACGCATTGAAACCCCTCAGCTCTGCCTGTCTCACTGTACTTGCGCGTGGAACAGGTAGCATTTCTGAGAATGCTACCTTGGGGGTCCTGGATTTCAAAATGCTACCTATCAGCCTAAATTTGGCTTCCAGGACCTCCTGACTGCATTTCCCCACATCGTTGGTGCCGACGTGCACCACGACAGCTGTCTCCTCCCCAGCACTGCCTAGGAGCCTGTCTAGACGCTGCGTAATGTCCGCAACCTTCGCACCAGGCAGGCAAGTCACCGTGCGGTCAACACGCGGGTCACAAACCCATCTCTCTATCCCCCTAATGATCAAATCACCAACTACAAGGAGGCCCCCACCCCCCAGAGGAGTATCCCCTGTGTGAGAGGATATGGGCTCATCATCCATGGAAGGGGTCCCTTCTAAAGGAGCATTTCCCTCTTCCTCAGACCAATGTCCTCTTCTCCCAAGACCTTCATTCTCCCTGACAGCAGAGGAGCTACCAGCCCTGGAGTGGGATGCCTCTATCACATCCCTAAAGGTCTCGTCCACATTCCTCTCTGTCTCCCTGAGCTTCTCCAGATCCGCCACCTTGGTCTTGAGGGAATGGATTTGTTCCCTGAGAGCCAGGAGCTCTTTGCACCGAGCACACACCCATGACTTCTGCCCATGGGGCAAATAGTCGTACATGTGGCACTCTGTGCAATACACTGGGAAGTGCCCCTTCCCCTGCTGACCTTCTATCTTCATACTGTTTTAGTTGGCTCTTTACAGTATTTAGGGAGCTTATTGTCCGTTTATTAGATAGTTTATTAGGATAGGTCCCAGCTGTAATGGTCAGCTATTTAACTGTCCAAAGAGCCTTTCCCAAGAATATGAGGGATACGAGGGAGGGATATGTACTTACATTCTCTTCTCCACCAGGCTCCTTGCGATCCTTGTGATCGTGGGGGCTTGTTCCAGGCTCCCCCGCACACTTCCCGCTAAACTCCTGCAAAACTCCTATGTCCTATGTCCTGTTTGCTATCCCTGTTCACTATGCTCTGTTCGCTATGCTCTCGGGCCTACACATCATATGTAGAGTAGGCTTCCAACTGTCACACAGGATGTGAGTCAAAGGAAGGAATGTGGGGCCCCTCCCAGCCCTAGCTGACTCCACCCCCACTACTAAGTAAACACTGCCTTTAGGTAACCCTAAGAACTCCTAGCCCTGTTATATGTTAACCCTAACAAGTAACCCTAACAAGTAACACACACAGAGATAGCGAGACTAAGATCTATCCCTGAAGATAGATCCCTAAAGAGAGAAACAGCCCCTGCAAAACTCCCCTCTTGGTTTGTTTGAAGTGGGAAAGGCTAGATGTTTAGAAGGGCTTGCTCAGCTTCTCAGCTGTGTCTGCTCTTCCCAGAGTTGCCTTCCAACTTGCCTTCCCAGAGTTGCCTTCCAATTCTGGCATGTGCATAGGGCCCGTGCCAGAATTCCTTAGGAGGAACGTCCTTCCACAGGCATTGTTTTGGACCCATTTGCTTAATTAGCTTATTATGTCCCTGGATTCTGGCTGGTGGCATCTAGTCAGTCACCCCACAACATATTCATGGCGTTTGTGTTCAAAGTTGAGTGTTTGTGTGCCTTCAGAGGGGTCAATGTGTCTCTGTGCTCTTTTTAAAGCCTGTAACATTGAACGATTCCCTATCCAAGCTTTGTGGGCTGGGCTTTGCAAGGAGTACAGGGTCTGGCTGGAAGTTGCCAGCAGCTTTCTCCCCTTGTGCCCCCTTTAGGTGCTGCCTGGACCAGAAGCTGGGAGCTCCTGAGCTGAATTCTTGCAAGGGTGTGGGGATAGGTGGGGTGGCAATGCAGGGGTGAAGTGGTGGTACCTGCCAACACCCTTCACCCACTCTCAGAGATACATGCTTCCCCAACTTCATGGAAGGGTTGGCTCTGACTTCAGATCATACACAGAATGCAAACCTGAAAATGACAAACAATAAGACTATTTCCCCTGATTATCTGTGGCGTGAAATACATTTCATCACATCTGTTGAGCTTATGGCTCAGTTATTTCTTTAATTTCTGCTAGATAATCTAAAAAAATAAAATAATGTGGCCCACCTCTCAAAGGAGGTATCTTTTAATTGTGTTATACATTTTAGTTAAAAGGTGAGCTATTTCCTGTTTTGTGTTATGAGAACTCTTAGCTGGCTGTATCTGTGCTTGGTTCTTGTTATTTTAAAATACCAAGTAGATCTACATAGTCTGAAACATATGATACATTTATGGTACATTTCTTCATCATTTGCCTAGACCAGACATGTAGAAGGTCTGTTGGAACAGGTTCCTGACCAGACATTAGTTATATAGTCAGCTTCTATTATAAAATGAAAACCAAATACTGAGTCATAACTTGCTGGGAAAAGTGAACATTTAAGAAATTGGCAGAGACTAAGAATTTGATTTATGTGCATTCCTAAAGAACTTTCACTAGGCTTGAAAAAAGTACCCCTGGGACTATGAAAAAAAGAGACACTAATGGTTAGTTCACTTTTTAAAGCAGTCTATGTTTATTAGATCCGTCTACTACAACAGAAGTCTCAGACATTTTTGTTGAGCCCCCTAGTGCTGAATTATTAAGAAGGGGGCTCATCCCTGGCTGAAAGCCATTATGCCTTGCCCTGAAAATCTGGAACTCCAAGGAGATAATGCAGGCTGTAGTGACTGAGAGGTGAAAGAAGGGTATTCAATATACTCAGAAGTAAGCCTGCATATGAAGTGGAAAGACACTGTAGCTAGGGCATGATAGGGAAGGCTTACATTTCAGAGCTCAACATATGACTATGTTACAGATGTTGGTACTCAGTAGTGTGGAATAATGGCTAGAGTGTGGAAGTGTGGCTAAAGCAAGATATGCACTCAAAAGGTTTGGAAGGCCAAATTTCAACAGATATTCAGGAGCCACAGAGAAAGAGTCAAAAAATGTTATCAGTTTGGATGGAGAGAAAGAGAAGTCAACATTATTCATTCATTCAGCATTAGCCCAAATGATCAGCTTCTCTAACTCCCACAAACTCTTCTGCTCCAACTCGTGTGTCACCTCCATATCTCATGTGTCCCAAGCCATTCAGGGATGCCACCACTAGGGATGGGCTAGCTGCCCATTTGGCCGATTCGGTTCAAATCTGGACTGGATTTGAACAGACTCAGCCCGGTCTAGTCTTGGGTTCAGCCAAACTCTGTCCAGTACCATTCAGCCATCAAACTGGGCTGCACTGGTTCATGGGATGGTTTGGGGGGAGGGGTATATTTGTAAAGGAGAATCTAGCAACATAAGCATTCCCTATATAGGGATTCACTATAGTAATGTGGGGGGTGGGTGGGAGAGAAAGGGTATTTTTTTACCTTTAATTTTGAAGTGGTGGGCACGGCAGTGGCTGAGACATTGGCGGGGGTGGGGGCTCCTCCAGCCCCCCCCCCAGCCTCCCGAAGAGCAACCCAGGCTGGCTGTGGTCTGGTTCAGGCCTCAGTGCATGCACAGAGGCAATTTTTGTGACCTCCGTGCATGTGCAGAGGTCTGAACTGGACTGCAGCTGGCCCTGTCTGCTCTTCGGGAAGCTGGCAGGGGGGTTGGATGACCCCCACCAACACCCATGTCTCCGCCACCTCCGCTTTCCCTGCCTCCTGAAAATTAAAGGTAAAAAGTAGCCTTTCTCTCACTAACTCACATTACTATAGGGAATGCCCTTTTACTTGTAAAGGGGAGTCCTTGCCAGATTCCATGTACAAGTATACCCCTGAACTGCCCTGTGAACCAGTTTTTAGAACTGGTAAGTAGTAAGAAGTAGATCTAGAAAGTTTCTGCCTTGTCTGGTTGGAACTCACTCTCTCTCTCTCTCTCTCTCTCTCTCTCTCTCTCTCTCTCTCTCTCTCTCTCTCTCTCTCACACACACACACACACACACACACACACACACACACACGATGGTGATGTGGAAATAAAATAAAATGTAAAAGCCTTGAGGGCCATAGGAGGGAAGGTTACCCTCTATAATTCGCCTGTCCATATGAGATGCAGTGGAGCCAGGTGTTCAGTGGCCCTTCAAAGTCAGCAAGGGGTCTTCAAAGACCCTTTTATGGGACTAAAAAAAAAGAATTACTTACTACTTCATCATGGAGAAGAGTTTTTCACTGTCTCTCGGGGACAATGGCCAACTCTTCCCTAGAATAAAAAGATTCCCTAAGGGATCCATGATCTGAAGGTCAGGACCAAAGGCCATTCCTCATGAGGAGGGGTTCTGTTCACAATGCTGAACTCTGCTGCAGACAGGAATGGGTAGCCAACACACCACTCCCTCTTGAGAGTGTGGACTAGGGATGACTTTCATTGGGCTGACTTTCATTTGACATAGGCAATTTCTTCCACGGGCCACTCTCACATGAGGATGTGGACCATAGGCATAAGTCAGTGGCCAGAGGCTTGTGTTTCTAGGCAGAGTGCAGGCCATGATCGAAACCAGAGGAGCTCTTACCCCTGGACTTCGGGGCAGAAGTCCATGGCCTCCACAGCCCCAGGGCCCCCCCAGTCCTCTTTAGTCTGTCCCAGGTGGTGTGGTCACCTGGCCGAACATGATGATGCTTAATTTGCAGGGGAGGAAGGGCCTCTAAAGGCCTTTAGGTCCAGGCTCCAAAATTACCTAGGTATACCTCTGATTGAAAATGATTTTCAGCCAATTTTCCCTCCCAAAGTGTCTGGGCAATAAACCTTAAAATCCAAGTGACCCATCACCACTCATGCCTTGAGCTCTCCTTCCAATCACTACTTCCAATGCTACTTTCAAATATACAAGTAATAGTCAGTGGGAATTATGGGCAAGCTAGTGTTTCAGAGTTTTAGACCTAATAACCCCTGCTACCTAGGCTAAGGGGCTGTAGGTCAGTGGCAAAGCATCTGTTTTGCATGCAGAAGGTCCCAAGTTCAGTCCCTGGTATCTACAGGTAGGGCTGGGAAAGACACCTGCTCGAAACCTTGGCGAGCCACTGCCAGTCAGTGTAGACAATACTGAGCTTTGTGGATGAATGTGACTCAGTATAAGGCAGATTCCTATGTTTCTGTGTGCCTTTTTTAAATGCGGGGGCTTCTTTTTATTCCCCAGCAGAGATCCTCGCCAGTGGCTGTTGCTGCTACCTTATGCTTCTTCTTAGATTGTGAGCCCCTTCAGTACAAGGAACCATTTTCTTTTTTTTAATTCCTTTGCTATGAAAATGGTTTTGAGAACTTTTTGTTGAAAAGCAGTCTATACATATTAAGAAGGTGGCATGCAGCCTGGGTAAACAGTAAAGATCTTCTCACAATCTGTGAGAAGAGCTTCTGTTGGGTCTGTGGGAAGAGTGGGCTTAGCCCGCTCTCGCCGCAGATGATACTGCCCAGAGACCTGGGCGGCCGGATCGGCCACCCACATGATTGCTGGCTCCGTCACAGAGCTGGCAGAGGTGGCAGGGATTGGGGGCCAGCCAGCTCCCAGAACTTCCAGTATGTCCCACGCAAGCGCGGGGGGAATCCTGGAGAGATCTCCGAGCCCAGGAGGCTGCTTGTAGCCTCCTGGTTGAGGGTCTATTCGTGTGTTGCTGCGTGCCACGGTGACACAAGTGCAACAAAATGAGGTTAACCAAGCCCTCGCTCCATTAACTCATTAAAGAGGAGGGTGTTTTAGGCAGGCTAGCTGCCTTTGGAGCACCAGGCTTGTCCATGAGCTTGGTGGTTCCCACAATCAATGGAAAGCGGGCTAAGCTTAGCCCGCTTTCCATTGATTGTGGGAATAGCCTTGCTTTCTTCCATCAGGCAGATATTGATCAAGGTCATCTCTAGCAAGTGAGTGAGGAAGTTGCACCTGTTGAATTTCTGTCTGGATGCATCCCTTCCCAGTCTAATGTAGACCTGAAAGATCAAGCGAAGTGTGGAAGTCCATGGGGCCTAATTTGTAAAGTCATCATGATATGTAAGATTGTACAAAGTCTTTATTGATGATATGGCACAGAAATTAAGATGACCACCTTAACTTGTAATTTCTACACACTAGAGTGAAAATGATGGCTAACAGTAATCTTAAACTGAAGCTTACTAAAACTAAAAGGTCTTTAAAAATATTTTAAAAGGAAGTACCTTAAGGATTATTATAATGTGACAATATTAATTCATTGATGGAAGTGGTGCTACACCTCAATCCAAGACAGAAATAATATGGGGAAAGTTTCTATCCATCTCTGCTTTTAAGTCCAATAGGGGTACCTGGGCATCTTCTTTACATGTGTTTGACTCATGAGTAGATACAGATACAATTCTTTCTCATTGGTAAGACTTTTGTTATGAAAGTGATTTGTGGAAATGACCCCATGAAAGAAAAGTAGCATGCTGGAAGCAGTCAAAAGAACATGAGAGCTGCCATCTAGGATTGGACCATGTTCATCCAGTCCAGTATTCTGTTTCCATCTTGGGCAGCCAGATGCTTCTGGGAAACTTACAAGCAGTGTTCTCTTGTTGTCTGTCCCCAACATTTCCTATTTAGAGGTGCCTCTGAACACAGAGGTCCCATTTAGATACCATGGTTAATAACCATTGATAGACTTATCCACTATACATTTGTCCAATGCTTTTTCAGAAGCACTAATCAAATAGAGAGCACAGATTCAGGTACCTTTAGACACCTCAGCCTGAAACACAAAATGCACTTCCTTGGAAGTAAGTCCCATGTAAATAAACAAGGCTCAGTTTTGAGTAAGCATATTAGGTTCAAACTATTGTACTGTATTAGAAAGCAAAAGAGGGCATTTCATGATTATGGGAGAAATGGAAAGACGGATGCTTGTGAAGAGCAAGTAATGGAATTAGGACATTCTCCAGATGGAGAGTTCAAGGATTAGGTCCTAAGGCCCTAGTTAGCTAGACTGGATTTGGGGGCTAAGCTTTTGGAATAAGCTATCAGTGTTTTTCCTTCTGTACAAAAGCAACCCCCCCCCATTTCAGATACCAATTTCAGATAGTGAAAAATATCAGTGTATTTATAAAAAAAGAAAATCAAGGCAGTTATTTGATATTTTTTTAAAAGCAAAAGCAAATGTTGTGGTTCATTGTTTGTACATCATTACAAGAAAGAGAGAGCATTCAACTTTGATATGAAATTGATCATCACTTAATTCTGTCTGTCTTTTTAGTTTGAACATAAGTAGTGATAGAAAAAGAGCTGTGAGACTATGCTTTAAAGAATTACAATTATAGTACTTGAAAAAAATTCAGCCAGCGATTCTGGAAACTTAGGACAATGGTGAATATATCCAGCAACATCAGCTTATAAATTCAAACCAAGCACTTCAATAAACAGGAGACCATTTATTCAGTAGTCTCCATGAAGTGTCGTATAGTCTACATATTAGATAAAACCTCTGTGAGAGGGACAACCATTTCTGCCTAATTAGACAAGTTTTTAATTTTCTATTCAAAGGTCAGGTTTTTAAAAGTAAATGTCACCTCACTTGTGCCACAACAGAACATCATCCTAAATTATTTTTTAAAAGGTTTTGTAAATTGTGCCCGATTCAAATGGTACTAGAGAAAGACATGCTGTTCTGGTAGCTCTAGGTCTTAACATTCACATCAATTTCAGAGGATGAATACAACTGAAGGAAGCCCAGGCGGGCGCGTGGCTGGGGGAATCAGTCATGTGACTTGCCTCTGGGGCCCCCCCAGGGGAGTGGGCTCCCAGACAACTGTCTCCCCTTGCCCTATTATAGTTACACCCTTTGTTTGGAGAGTTTAGGTTTTGAGTATTCTGACTGTAAAAATATGACCACCTTTTCATGTTTGTTGCAGTCCATATTGTTCACAGTTCTGAGCCATGGTTTCCAAATCCAAGGCACCTCCTGGACCTTATTTCTAAACTGTGAGGCTCCTGGGCTACAGCATGCCTGAAAGTCACATGACCTTGGAGTCTTTCCTCTTGAGTCTGCAGTTCTTTTAATCGAGGTTGTGCTCATCAGTGAGGGGAACGCGCTCTACTCATGCTTACTTTTTTTGCTATTTTTGCATGTTCACTAATTACTACTGTTGTGAATGGTTGCTGCACTGACATTGTATACTTCTGAGCTTTACAGAAGCATGTCACAGACTCTAGCCCTGCTCAGTCATTATGGTCTCTGGGGATGTTGTACTCATGTGCAATATCTCCAAGAGAATGCCCTCAAGTCCCACCCCTGTGCTGATGTGCTCTGAAACTTCACCCATGCTTCCCACTATAGCAGCATTTGCCTGCAAAGACAAATATGATACTTGTGGAGAGATTCTTCTCGTGATCAGAGTGTTGGGATTAGTGGTCAGAGTGCACAAGCGTTCTATTTCTCCTCGAGTACAAAGTTTGTTTCAGTCTACAGACAAATGCAGTGGCAAGCCACGGGGCAGAGGTGGGGAGGTTAGGGTTCCAGAGTGCATTTGTGTTGGGGCAGAGCTTGTGGGCACATTCTCAGGGATGCTGTATACCTGTTCAGGGTCCCTAGACTCCATATAGACTGATCAGGGCTTATACCTCTTAGATTTCATGGCTTGTTGGCCCCACTGTTTACATTTTTTCCTTATGCGTGTGTATGTGCCAACTAAGAATAAAATTTCATGCATCAGATGTAGTGGGTTCTGGTGCATAAAAGGTTGTGCCACAATAAATCTCATAGTTTTTAAGGTTCTACAAGGCTCTTATTTGTGTTGGTTATAACTCTTGTTTGTGCATATGAGTCCTTAATGAGTTAATACAAAGAAAAGAGAAAAGCAGGCCGTAGGGATGACAGGGCATATATCAGTTCTGACATTTGTAAGTATGAGTTTTGAAGGTTGGATTTGTTTGTGTTACTGCTCTGCTGATATCATCTTGTGGTTTTCTTTGAATTGGGGAAGTGAGCAGCTTAAGTGTAGGAAGACTGCAAGAACCCTAGCTCTTGTGGACTCTTGAAACTGAAATCCTTTTGAATGTTCCTATCTATGCTACTCCACCCTTAAAAGAAAGTGGCTTTTTTGGGTGAAGTGAAACTTTGCCAATCAGCACTTTCTAAAAAAGTGGAAGGTGAAAGTGTTGTTGATGTCAACAGATGTAGGCCTCATTGGATGAAAAGGCTACCATTTTCTTGAGAGCTTACCACATTTTGTGGTAAGGCCTGATGTCTGGTAAAGAAGAGACTTTTTTCAAGCATGAGACTGCAAGCTGACTTCAGCATTCAACTTCGATGTGAAGTCATGGAACTGAGCATGCTACAAGATTCTATGCATCTTGCCCAAAGGCCACATCAGATTAGTTGGGTTAAGTATGTGGATGCACATCTTTATGTTCATTTAGATGACTGGTTGACATTTTGTTCCTTCATCTTCTTTGAAATCTCATAGAAGTTCAAAAGTTAAGAACAAGTTTAAAATCAAAGCATAAAAATAAATAGTTGGGCAGCAGGATAAATCCTAGAAAGAGGGCTATTGGGCACTGTAGTCTGCTGCTTTGGGTATGTGTGCCAAAGGTAACCTAAACTGATTACAATGCTGGATCAAAAAGAATAAACAGTAATATTAAGCTAACAATAAACTAAAACAAACAACAGGTACAAGACAGAAGAGCAACTACCCAAATAAAATAAAACCCCACACAGAAAGAGCTAAAAAGCCAGCAGCTCAACAGCTTACACATTAAAGAGTCATCTACCATAAGCACAGTGAAAGAGCCATCTTTTCACCAAACTAAAGAGCATAGGAGCCATATGAGCCTCTGAGAGGAGGGTGTTCCACAAAGTTGGTGCCACCACCAAGAAGGCCCTGCACTGAGTGGATGCACCATACCTCTGATGCATTGGACCAGGGCCTCTGATGATGAATGAGACAAACAGAAAGGCATATGCAGGAGAAGATGGAAATAAACAAGTAATCAATGTAGATAATACATTGATACATAATTAGTAACATTAATACATAACTGCCCTGAGCCATTTTGGAAGGGCGGTATAGACCAAAATAATCCCAGTGGTAATTGGCGCCCTGGGTGCAGCTCCAAAAGACCTTGAAGAGCACCTCAACACCATCAGGGCCACAGAAATCACCATCAGCCAATTACAAAAAGCAGCTTTACTGGGAACAGCCTATATTCTGCGACGATATCTATAACAACTGACAATAAAATTCAGCCAGGTCCTTGGGAAGGACTCGATGTCTGGATAAAACAAACCAGTCAATAACACCTGTCTGACTGTGTAAACAAGAAATAATAATAAAAATAATAAATCCATAGGATAATATGCTCTCTCCTAATAAGTATTTCTTGTCAGCAGCTGGACTGCAGCATTATGTACCAGTTGACATTTCTGGACACTCTTCAAGAGCTGGCCCATTGCCGTAATAATCACTGCAGCAGTCTGCAGCACATTGCAGTAGTCTAATCTGGATGTGACCAGGACATGGATAACCATGGCAATATCAAACTTCTCAAGAAAGGGATGCAAATGAACCAGCCAAAGCACTCTTAGTCACTGTGGCCACATGAGACTTCAAGAGGAATTGTGGATCAAATAGACTCACAAGCTGTGCATTTGCTTTTTAAAGGGGAGTCTGATTCCTCCACCCAGAACAGGTTGGACAAACAATTTCCCCTTGATTCTTACAAACTACTGCCTTGATTTACTGAAGCATTACATGGCTCCAGGCATTGCACTGTTTCCTGACCCAATACAGATTGGGCTAAGCCACAAAGAATAGATTACAGGTCTCATTCCTGGGTAGACTCACTCCTGATGCCAGCATATGTGGTTGAAGTTTCATAGAGAGGGTGGTGGTAGGTGCAATGGTAGAGATGAAATGGCAGTATCTAGAGAAGCTATTGTATACATATGCAAACATGACAGACTGTGGTGCAGTGTATCAGAAGCCACTCTAAAGAGACTCCACTGAACACAATCAATTGAAAGTACCCTGACTATATTAGTGGTTTTTCTTAGGAGAATGGTAATATTTACATGTGACCATTTTGGAAATACAGTGTTCCCTCTCCAAGTTCTGGCAAAACCTCGCCGTTGGCAAATTTGTAGTTGTTGAGGCATTAAAGTCTATGGGAGATGGGGTTAGGGGAAGGAATCACGACTGCAAAAAAAACCTAAAAATAAAGGGAAAATACAAAATAAAAGAGCTTAAAAAATCACAAAAAATCCTGTACTATCACCAAGAGTCACCAAGAAGAATGAGCAGATCAAGCCTCTGGAAATTTTTTGAACCCCCCACTCCCATATCACTCAAAGGCATTTTAAATTGGCAAGGGACAGCAGGGTTCGCATTGGTGACCAAGAGGAATGAGCAGATCAAACCTGTGAACCCCCCAAAATCACTGAACCCACCATCACTAAAAAACCTCGCCAACTGCAAATAATCAGGTCACAGTTGGCAAGACCTGACACAATTTCCTATTCACATATACGCAAAACCTGTGAATCACAAGTATAAGATAATGGGGGGGGCCCTCTTTCGAGAAAAGACGATACGTTAAAATACAGTGATAAATTATCATGCTTTATTGTTCATGCTGTTGCTTTTTTCAGGTTGGGAAGTTGGTTAAGACACTGGATGTAATGCTTCATCTAATTGTAAGCAGCTGCCTTTTAGCCTGGCTTGGCCAAATGTTTTTAATTCCACTTTGAAATTATGAAAGGAATAGGACTTTTAAAGAAATTTTGGCCTGTACTGTGTGTGAACTTGCCCTGTGCTTTTTCAGGAAGTCTCAAAGTGTAAAGCAGAGCTGAGAAAATCCATTTGAATTGACTGCAGGTTTGTAATGATGCAATTGCGAGCTTTACCAGAATGCATTAGGAAAATGGAGACACACTGTGGAAGATCAAATTCCATTTTTGTCAACTTCACAAAACCATTTCATATGAGGCTTCCTCACTGCCAGAGGCGAAAGTGGTTTGAAGCAAAAGGCAAGCCAGCTCCAATTATAATGGAATCTTATGAGCAAGTGGGAGAAGGAAGCTTGAAAGAGGAGGGGTGGGCAAAAGAGAATGCTCCCCTGGGTATACGCGAAATAGTCGACATGGAAAATATTGCAATCTGATGTGTTTTAGGAGTATGTTTCCTGTAAATCTCAAAATCTGTTATGAATTATGTAAAGTAGAACGCTTTCGGGAAGTCTAAGGGATTTTGTAATATATATCCAGCTGAACTTCCATTCCCATGACATGTTCGTCTAGTGTCATAATTGGTTTTGCAAGACAGGTGTAACCATCAGATATTTTTTTGAAATGTAAAACTAATGCCATAAATGCAATGAGTTGTCCTTAACGGTTTTTCTATCTTCACTTGAATTTTAAAAATTAGACTCAGAGGGGCCTTGCCCTAGCCACAGAATACAATCAAAATGTCCATCATTAAGTATTGTAGCTACTTGACTTTCAGAAGGTGGCTTTCTTAGACTTGATCCTAACCAATAAGGAAGAGTTGGTCAACAAGGTTTAAGTAGCAGGAACTTTAGTTAAAAAATGATCATGTAATACTGGAATTCTTTCTGTTATGGAAAGCTAAAGATGAGCGTAGTCAAACATGTATCTTAGATTTCAAGAAGCTGATTTTAATATATCAATAAGTTCAGAGAAATGCTAGGTAGGAATCTATGGCTAGATAGATTCCATGGCTTCCATGCAAAAGAGCCCAAGAGGGGTGAAAGTTCTTTTGAAGGAGATCCTCAAGAACTTAATCTGTTTTTTATATTGTGTTTTAAATTTTGTCCACCGCCTAGAGATGTACATATCAGGCAGTATAAAAATATGACAGACAGACAGACAGACAGACAGATAGATAATGCTTTTGAAGAGGAATTACTAAAAGCACAGTCACAAACAATTCCAATTAGAAAGAAAAATGGGACACATCTAAAAAAGCCAATGTGGCTACACATAAAGCTTAGTGATGAGCTGATTTTTTTTTTTAAGACATGTATAAGAAATGAAAGGCAAGACAGGTCACAAAGGACAAATACAGAGGAGTAGTCCAGAGATTTAGGGACAATGTCAGAAAAGCTAAAGCTTAGAAAGAGCTGGTGAGGGATGCTAAGAGCATAGAAAGAAACTTTTCCAGGTATGTTTGACATAAGATGGAACGGAAGAAAACACCTGGTGCTCAGTAAATACAGTAAATGTTAGCGGGTGAGAAAGAGAAGCCTGGGCTGCTATTATGTTGCCTCTGCCTTCCCTCAAAAGGGGAATTATGTGCAGCCTCATGAAAGCAGCACAAATGCTAATAGGTCGGGATTGTGGTTCAAGATTGATGGAGAATTTATATTGATCAGAAAAACCCTTAAATGATCTGAATTCATCAGGGCCAGATGAATTGCATCCTAGGATACCAATAGAAATTGCTTATGTATTCTTAGAACCTCTGTCAATCATCTTTGAGAAATCCTGGGGCATTGGTGACGAGCCACAAGACTGGTGATGGGCTCATGTTATCTCAGCCTTCTAAAAGGAAAAAAGGAGAATCCAAGAAACCACAGACTGGTCAGCCTGACTTCGGTGCCAGGGAAGATGCTAGCACAGATGCTTGTAAAGCACTCAGTCTGTATGCCTCTTGACGATAATGAGCAGAGAAGAGTAGAAGGAGTGTAGCAAGGTTGGAGTGGGTCCTGAGGCAAAAAGTGAAAATGGGCCCCAGCCCCACCCCCTTCTTCAGAGGAGAAGCCAGTGGGCTCCCTCCCTCAGAGTCCCAGGGATATTTGTCCTCCTTTGTTAAATTCTAGCTATGCTCCTGAAGCTAGCATGGATTTATCAAGAATAAAACTTGCCAGAATAATCTTATCTTTTTTGTTTACTCCACTAATATCAGTGGAGTTTCCCCATTAATTACTTTTCCAAGTCACATATAGCATTTGCTTATTCAAACCTTTTGATTCTACAAAAATCTGATTTTCAGATTTTCATGCCCTATGAGACTCTATAGTCCTCTCCCAGGAGTACACATTTAAAAAGGTATAATTCTTCAAATTGCACAGCAAGAAACTTGGAGCAGCAGCAGGTCTGGAGACCCAGGACTATCAAAGGAGAGCTGCTGTTGCTTCTTCTTCTTCTTCTTCTTCTTCTTCTTCTTCTTCTTCTTCTTCTTCTTCAATGGCAGCTGCCAGTTCAGCGACCGACAACCACTCCAAACTGTGTCATGGTAAGCAGCTGCCAGGCAAGTCTCCCTAAACCCTTGTAATGAGATTCTTTGATAGCATATACTGTATTAAAGATGATTATAAATTAGTAGTAATAAACTGAGTGTCCATGGCTTAATTAGGAAGACGTTTCCTGCTGCAGGAAGGCAGTTTCTGCAATGCTTAGCATATCTCGCATACAAATAGGTGTATGTGTGTGTCTCTCTATATTGGAGAGGGGCTGCCTACATATAGGATTTCCGTTTTGCAGCCTATTTTCCATAAGGAAAGTAAGCTTATGAGAGCACCTGGCGGTACGTGTCTGTTTGTTTGTTTGTTCCCCTATCAACTTCAAAATGCCTGGATCAATATGAACCAAATTGGGTGCAGTTGTAGGAACACATAGGGACACCTCAATGGCATAGTTTGTGAGGATGTCATCCACCTCAATTCTAGATGGTGGATGCGTAAACATTTGAGGCACGTGGCCTAATTTGTGGACCATTTAACCGATCTGAACCAAATTTGGTGTAGTGAGTGACACGTAGGGACACCTCAATGGTGCAGTTTGTGATGATGTCATCCACCCCACTGAAGATGGCATACACGTGAACATTTGAGACACAAGAGGGCTAACTTGTGAGCAGCCTAACTGATTTGAACCAAATTTGCCACAGCTATAGAGACACCTCAATGGCTTGTGATACTATCATCCACCCCAACTGAAGATGGTGGACCTATGAACATTTGAGGTGCAAGCGTGAACAGATATGGATTGAATTTGGTACATTTGTGGGGACATATAGGGACACATCATAGGCATCATTTGTGATTATATAAATCCACCCCAATTCAAGATGGTAGATGTGTGAACATTTGAGGCGAAGGGGGCTAAATTGTGTTAGCCCCCTTGCCTAACCAATTTGGGCCAGATTTAGTCCATTTGTAGGAATAGTGAAAGGAAAGTAGGCAGATTAGTTCTTACCAGAACAACTTGTCTCATTTTAATGTAATTAGTTCTCTCTTCTGTCAGCACTTTTGGTTTTTATTGTTTGTAAAGCTTCCCTATTTTAGAAAAGTACTTATAGCTGCTTCCCCCACAAGCACAATGTAATCTTATGTATATTTAACTAAGGGTTATTCAGAAACAATGCAATTTTCTCCTTCCCCCATCCTTTCCTTTCCTTTCTGACTCCACTCTCCACACTCTCTACAGGATCCCCACTTGGACAAACTTCTCAACAACAAAACATAAAAGATTACTGGATATAATACAACACATCCCTCCCCTTTATAACAACCAGAACTGAATTAATTTAAAATTCAATTACAAAGTCTTCAAGACTTTTAGGTGGTCTCCTGTCACACAGACTTCTCCTAATTCTTGCATTTTCTGGCAAAGGAGTGTTAGTGACATTTTTCTGGTTCTGAGGATTGTCCATCACTTTTATCAGCCTCATCTATTAGGCAGGATCAAAGTCCTCTCCAAGACTCCTTTCCTTCTTTTCTCATAGTATACATGCTGGGAAGTCTTGAATAGCTCCATTTCTTTCTATCATTCAATATGGCAGAATCTCCTTGGATTTTGATTATTTGTTTTGGTTTGGAATATCGGGAACATCTCTTTCTCACTTTACAAAGCAGCCGTACTTGAATAAAATCCCCCACCTGAAATGTTCACTGTTTCTGATCCTGTTTTTCATCCACATACAATTTGTATTTTTGTTGTTTCTCCCTTACCTGATCATGAATCACATGAAATGTCATGGAAAGCCCTATCAATTGTTGCCATTGGGTAAGTTTGATGGTAGCTTTTTATCTTCTCAGAAGTTCAAATGGTGGTTTTCCTGTAGCAGAATGAGGGGTAGTTGGATAAGCAAATAGAGTTTCATGGATTGCCTCTTTCCAGAGTTGTTGTTGTGTAGTAGCTAGTTGTAAACTTTCTTTCATTTATCTGTTCATTCTTCACTAAGCCATTCCCTCAAGGATGTTACAAGGAAATAGCCTTGTGTTTTATATCATGGTTATGCTCCATTTCAAATGAAGTAAGCTGTGTCCCACCGTCAGTCACTAGTTCTTTAGGAAGACCTTCTCTCGGAAAAACTGCAGCCATGAACTGGATCACTTTTTTTGTAGTAATGTTGTCAGCAAATGAAACTTCTGGCCACCTAGAATAGTAATCCACTACCATGATAAAAAATCTTTGTTTTGTGGGTTGGTTATCAAAAGGTCACATTATATCCAGATCAATTTTTCCCCCAGGGACCATTGGGATACCCTTATGGAGCCAAGGGGATGGTAAAAACCCCTGATAACTTGGCAAAGAGGCACCTTTTAACGTGGTGATTCTCTTTATTTAGCAGGGGGAGTGTAACTGGCCCTATCCACCCCCAGCACAGTACCTCCAGTGACTGTTGCTGGTGTCTATCTTGTGTTTATTTTAGAGTGTGAGCCCTTTGGGGACAGGGATCCATCTTATTTATTTGTTATTTCTCTGCATAAATTGCCCTGAGCCATATTTGAGAAGGGTGGTATAGAAATCAAATCAATCAATCAATAAAATAAAGGTCTTCTGTGAATGGTCAGATACAGCACAAGCCAAACAGTGCGAGATTACATTTTCAATGTGTTTGTCCATACTTGTAGGGATGTGCATGGAACCAGCTGGACTGGTTCAGTTCGAGTCTGGACCAGTCTTGAACCCAACTGGGCCAGTTCTGTCCAGCACCCTCCTCAAACCCCCCGGGTTCACGAGCTTCTTTAGTTAAGAAAATATATATATATATATATATATATATATATATATATATATATATTCTTATTGTATATCCTTATTGTGTGTGTGTGTGTGTGTATGTGTATATATATTCTTATTGTATATCCTTAGTGTGTGTGTGTGTGTGTGTGTGTGTGTGTGTATATATATATATATATATTAACCTTACTCCCCTCGGGAGAGTTCCTGGAGGTGGCGTTGGTGTGTGTCCATGGAGGTTCCCCCTCCCCCACCAGCTCTCTGCACCATGCAGAGGCCAAGTGTGCAGGCATGTGGCCTCCAAAATGGCTGACAGTCTGCCAGGTGAAGGCCAAAAACCAGCCGAAGAGCGGTTGAACTGGCTGGAGGGGGCAATGGAGAGAATCAGTGGGGGGAGGGGGAACCTCCATGGACACCCCCCCCGCCGCCACCTCAAAGAACTCCCCCAAGGGGAGTAAGGTAAAAAAAGCTAAAAAAGCTTGCGAACCCCCAAACATTTGGGGGTGTTGGGTTTGACCCCGAGCCGCCAAACTGAACCGGCTCAACATTGAACTGGCTCGATGTTGAGCTGGTTTGCACACCCCTACATACTTGTCCAGTAAAAACTTTCTCTGATTCGCTTTTTAGTCAAGCTCATGCCCAGGTGACCTTCATGGACAATTTTGATCACTTTTGCTTGTAAGGAGGTTGGCACCTTTGTATTCCAGCTCAGCAATGAAGTATCCATTCATGGCAAGAGGGAACTTCCATATCCCCATGGGTGTATGTCTGAAGGCTGCAGGTGCAGATCTGATGTAGTAAGGATGTTTTTGTAAAGTAGGTGGAAAATGATAGTGTACAGAGAACCAGAATCAGCCAGCATCCAAATTTCATGGGCATTAAGTTTTACTTGACAATGCGAAGAAGCAGGCTCTGAGTCTGTCACATTTAAAACACTGTCAGAAAGTGGTTCATCTGCCTCATCCTTATTGTATAGTGAATCACTAATGGAGTGGACTGCAGACTTGCAAACCTTAGCAAAGTGTCCCCTTTTCTTGCACCTATTGCAAGTGACCCTCCAGGCAGGACAGTGAGCAAAATTGGCTTTGTGAGCAGAGTCTGCCTGTTACCCAGTTGTGGATAGTAGTAATAGCTCTTCCTTTCTTGTGCTGCCACTTTCTGGGGCAGTGCCATATGAGAAGATTGGGTTTGGAAGGTTTAGACTGAACAGCCTGGATTGCAGGAGGTTCATTTGGGGGTACCAAAGAGAGTGATTTGGCACAGTGAAGAGCATTTCCCACTCTCCAAGCCATCTCTATAACTTTATCCAAGATAAGTTTCCACTCCAAAAGCAGTTTCTCACACAGTTTGGAGCAGTTTCCTCCCATAGCAATCTGATCCCTGATCATTTCATTAATAAAGTTGGCAAACTCTCAGGTTACACTTAAGGCATGCAATGCTGTGACATATTGACCGATAGATTAACCAGACAGTTTGGATCTAGAATAGAACTTGTGACATTCAGCAATCACATTCAAAATAGGATTGAAATGATCATCTAAGGCTTGAAGAGCAGCTTCCTAAGAACCGGCGCCCCAAGTTGGCAGGAAAGGGCAAATAATTATTTTCACTGCCTTTGACCTTCAGGGCCCAGGCAGTGGAACAATATAGTCTTCTGCTTTGCTGGAGTAAAATCAGGGGTCTGTATAGTGAGGAGGTAATTGCAGAAATAGGACCTCCATGGTTTCCAGGGAAGAGCAAGTTTTCCTGGGGTGGACGAGAAAAAAGGTGGTGGTGGGATCTGAGCCGTGCTGCAGTGGGCATCCAGTGAACAACAGAGTCCAAGACTGATAAGGGGAAAGTACCGTCAGGGGTTTTGCAGGTCAGGAAGCTGGAGAAACAATCAGCAGCAGCAATAGTAGAAAGCAGTTCAGGAATGTCGGCCCCGTAATGCAATGAAATGAAGTTGCAGGAACATTCACAAGCTTTATAGGCTGACACACTTAGGTTATTCAAAATCTCATTGCCAAATGTTTTATAGCTGCAACCCTCAGAAACATAAGGTAATCTTATATAGATTTAACTAGGTTTGTTCAGAAACAACTCTGTTTTCTCCTGCTCCATTCCCTCCCTTTCCCTTTTTGACTCCCCCCACCCACCACACTCTCTACCAGATCCCCACTGGGACAAACTTCTCAACAACAGAACAGAAAATATTAATATATTGAATACAACATGTAAAATGTATACAGATTCACAGTTTTGAAAAAATAAACTTAAAATTAAACTTCTTTTGAAACTGGAAATAAAATTAATGCATGAATTGAAAAAGCCAGCTCCACGCCTCACTCAAAAAACACACATTGCTGTAATACAGCCTTATATCAAAGGTTATTCTTGTTGGTGTTTGTGTTTGTTCTTAATGAACTCAAGTATTATGATATCTCCCTCCACTGAAATGAATGGGGAAAACATTACAGATATTTATTTATTTATTTGTTAGTTATTTCACACACACACACACACACACACACACACACACTGCCCAAAATGCAAGTCTCTGGGTGGTTTACAACAAAACAATAAAAACAACAGATAAAAAGATTAAAACATTACAACAGATAAAATTTAACACATCAAAACTATTAAAAACATAATTAAACAATATCAAATTAAAAGCCTGGGTGAACAAATGCATCTTGACTGCCTTTTTAAAAGTTGTAAGAGATGGGGGGGCTCTTATTTCAGCAGTAAGTGTGTTCCAAAGCCTGGGGGCAGCAATAGAGAAGGCCTGCCCAGATGAGCTGGTGGCAACTGCAGACGAACCTCTCCTGATGATCTCAGTGGGCGGTGTGGTTCATAGCGAAGAAGATGTTCTGTTAAATACCCAGGGCCCAAGTTGTTTAGGGCTATATAGGTTATAACCAATACCTTGTACTTTGCCTGGAAACTTATTGGCAACCTTTGTAGATCTTTTAAGATAGGAGTGATATGGTTTCTCTGAGATGACCCAGAGACCAACCTGGCTGCCACATTCTGGACCAACTGCAATTTCTGGACTACCGGACTACGTACAAAGGCAGCCCTACATGGAGTGCATTGCAGTAATCAAGTCTGGAGGTGACCAGCAGATGTACTACTGTTCTGAGGTCATTTATTTCAAGAAATGGATGCAGCTGGAGTATCAGCTGAAACTGATAAAAGGCACCTCTGGCAATGGCCTCAACTTGGGACACTAGGGAGAGGTTTGTGTCCAGAATCACTCCCAGACTGTGTACCTGTTCCTTCTGGGGAAGTGTGACCCCATCCAGAACTGGCAGATCAAAATTATCTCCTGAGTTCCGACCTGCACAATAAGTACCTCTGGCTTATCTGGATTCAGCCTCAGCTTGTTACCTCTCATCGAGCCCATCACTGCCTCCAGGCAGGCATTTAGGGAAGTTATGCCTTCTCCTAATGATGTTGACATGGAGAAAAAGATTTGGGTGTCATCAGATATGTACATGTGGGCAAAGATAATTCAATCGGGGCAATGAACTTGCCAAGATACCTTTGCCTAAGAAGCAACTACAGCAAAACAAATAGACCTATGAAGTTATGAATGTGCTCTGCTTGACACATCGTCGTGCATGTGCTTGCCCACAGCTCAGTGGTAGAGCACATGTTTTATGAGTAGGCTCCAGGTCCAGGCAGCTCTAGGTAGTGCTGGAAAAGATCCCTGGCTGGAACCATGGAGGGTTACTGCCAGTCATTACAGACAATTCTAAACTAGATGGATCAGTGGTTGGACTCAGTATAAGGCAGCTTTCTATACCCATGGTAATTTGCTTGCAAAATGCTGCCATTAAAGAATAATAATGAAAGAATGATTTCTTAAACAGCAACAAATGAAAGATCAGTTCCACAATATTAGTTAGAGTTATCATTCAAAGTAAGGGTCATTTCGATCCCTTTGCAAGAAAACCAGTTCAATTGTACCACTTAAGTCCTGTCTGCAATCTCAAAACGAGGCCAAAGTGCACATACTTGCCATGTGCAAATATTAGGAAAAGATAAGTGAGGAGTGAGAGCTATTTAGATTTAGCATGTCTTAACAGCAGAGACGTAGGCAATGTGGGGACCATCGAAGGGGAAAGGGAAGCAGTAAAGCTGCTAACACCATCTGCTCTAACTTTGTCTACCAGTTATGTTCATCAACACAAATTTGACCTGCTGACTGCCTGGTAGAGTGCTCCTCTGCCATAAATGGCAATGGAGGAAGAGGAGGAGGAGAAGGTGGTAACAGCAGTAATAACCTGGATGTTTAGAATTGGATTGACTGAAGCAGTGGCACCACTGAGTATAATGCTGCTAAGACTCAACTTAGGAGCTTGTTCGTTTGGTACATTTATTAGCATACATCCCCAAGCTGGTCTACAAATAATGATAAAAGTAGGGGTGTATCTATCATTGAACAAGGGAGCCAGTGGTCCTGAGCCCCGGAGGGAGAGGGGGCTCATCAGCGGAGTGACAGCTTGCTCGTTAAGCTCCCTCCTCCTCTCTTTCTGAACAAGAAGGCGGGAAGGGGCCCATTTTCACTTTTTGTCCGAGAGTCCACTGTAATCTTGCTATTCCCCTGGATAAAAGCTCAGTAAGAGAGGAGCATCAATGCATAAAAACTAGCTGAACCAGGGGCGTAACTATAATAAGGCAAGGAAGACAGTTGTCTGGGGGCCCACTGCCTTGGGCCCTCCCCCGAGCCAAGTCACATGACTAACTCCCCCAGCTGCGCACCTACCTGGGCTTCCTTCAGTTGTATTCATCCTCTGAAATTGATGTGAGTGTTAAGACCTGGAGCTACCAGAACAGCATGACTTTCATTTAATTTTACTATGCTTTTTGTTACCACTATTCAGCCTCATTTAAGATTTATTTACTTCATGAGCTGAGCTTCAGTGAAGTGGGGGGGGGGCATTTTAAAAACTTGTCTCTGGGCCCACTCCAACCTTGCTATGCCCCTGAGCTGAACCATAAAACAAGATTTAGAACCAGCTATATGAGAGGCTGAAATGGCTGGGCAAATTTAAAAAAAGTATTAACCATCAAGTTTCCAGGCAGAGATAAAGTGCGGGATCTGCAAAGCTTTTGTTCAAGTTCCAAGCGTGATCCTACTCACTTTACAGACTTTCTTGTGGGCTTCCATGCTTCCTTCCAGGCATGATCTTGCTCTTGTTACACACACTGAGAGGGGATCTTGTGCAATTTTTGCAGCTCCAGCTGCTGGTCAGCTCTTACATTCTGAAAAGACCCACGCTTTTTCATTACTACTTTTCTGGTGACTTTTCAGAATGCAACAGTTGGTGGCAGGTGCTGCTGCAAAATTGGGAAAGGTCCCTTTTTGGCATGTGTACAGCAGAGGTGAAAATCACACTAGGAAAGAGAATGGGAGCCTACAGAGGCATCTGTATGGTGAGTAAGATTGCCCTTGGAACTTGTGCAAACGTTTTGAAGATCCACACTTTCTTGCTGTCTGGAAAACCTTCTTTTATCAGAAAGGCATTATATTTGGTGCCAAGTGAACTTCTTTGGGGAGAACATTCCATATATGGGATGCCAATGCCAAAAAAATCCCTCAGGTGGTGTGGGACTTGCAGAAGGGCCTATGATGATGATGGTAAGGTTTGGACAGATTTATATGGTAGAAGATGGTCTTTCAGTAGCCAGGTCCCAAGCAATTCAGAGAACCAACCAGCATTTTGGACTGAACCTGGAAGTAGACTGAGCCTGTTTCAGGACTGGTGATATGTCTTCTATTGCAGGTCCTAGTTAGTCACCTAGCAGCTGCACAACTGAAATTTATGAGAATACTTCAAAAGCAAACTCACGTACAGTCCATCTAGAGGTTAGTAGGTCATGGATAACTGTAGCCAGGCTAACTCTGTCCAGGGGAGGTTGTAGGTGGGTGGTATATCAGCCTTCACCGATAAAAGCTGCTGCATGCCATGGACATCACCTGGGCCTCCAGCAGCAATGCTAGATCTGTCAGCATCCCACCTCCCTGGTCAGATGAACTATATGCAGAGCACCTATGTCTTGAGCTTCAGTTTGTTGACCCTCATGCAGTCCACTACTGATCCCAAACACCAATTCAGCACCTCCATGGCCTCATCCGACTGATAAAAAGGAGAGATAAGGCAGGATGTCATCAGGGTACTCATAGCATCTCACTCAGAATCCCTAAATGGCCTCACCCAGTGGTTTCATATAGATGTAAAGACACGAGCACATGCCATGGGGTCCCCCAGCAACACTTTCTGGAATCTGTCACCCAGAGGCTTCTGCTGGAGTCAGGGCTTTCTTCTACTTGGAAGACTGGGAAAGAGGCAGAAAGCCTATTTCTGGCTTTGTTGCTGGCTAGAATTACTATTGAGCTTGGCCTGATCACCTTCTAAAGAAGATCAGCTGTTCATAATGGCACTTAAAATTGGTGATGGAAGACAGCCCAGTGTGCTCCTATTGCTTGTACTGCCCTAAAGGCTGTCCCAGATGGTCACTTGCAAGCGGGACAGCCCTGCTACTATTTTTGTATATGTTATCACTAAGCAAGTGGTCAGTTCCATGCTATGGTAGCCATATTCTGCATTCCATATCTCTTATTACTTTCTATTCCTTCCTGTGTCCATGGTTGTTGGTGGGATGCATTGTGGGGTTTGTTTGTTTTTTGGCATTTTAATCTCTTAAGTTGAATGAAACTATACCATGGTAACAGATTGCTATAGAGCAGACAACATCCCTTTATCTCTCACTGTCCTCCTAACAGCCCAAACAGCACCAAGTGTTTTAAGAAAATAAATCCATCGCCCTCATTTCATTCATGTAATAAATGTTGACATTGACTTGTGAAGAAATGAATTGTTTTCTTCATTATTTTAACAAAATTAGAAGCATTTTCAATGGTCGAAAAATACTGAAGGACATTGTTCAATTGCATGTGGGGGCTATTCATCTGATGGCCCCTAAACATGTGCTCCAAAGGTTTTTGTGATTGAAGGATGCCCCAAGAGTGTGTTGGGACATCCTTTAGTGATGTCAGGGTGGGTGTGCTCTTGGTACATCCCCCTCCTCTTTGCATGTTTTGGGCTGATGTTAATGCCCCCCACCACACTTACCTGCATGTCATGTGTAGTTTGGCTCTGAGTAGGGTGCCCTAAACACTTACATGCTGCTATACCCATAGTTTTCCAAGACTGGGAGGCACATTTTAATTATTTCCTATGTTGCCCCAGTATGTCCCTCCTCCGTGTCCATTATTTGACCTGAATGTCAAATGGTAGCTGCAATTTCAGTTTTCCTTTTAGCATTAATCTCTACCATTCCAGGGCCAGCCCTAGCAATTTTTGGTGCCATAGGTAGAATTTGACTTTGGAACTCCTTCCCCTCACCCCACCAAGAAGTATAGATCCCTGGCTTTAACTTGAGCTGCACAGGCTGTGTATTTGCTGGGCTGAGAAAGAGATTGAGGCAAAGCAAGATGTGTCCTCCAAAACATGGTTAGTAAGCTGGTATACTGTGGGGTGGGGTGGGGAAGTGCCTATGCCCACCAAAGCCTGATTAATTTACTCAGGAGTGTGTGTGCCACACTCCCCGAGAAGTGGTACCCTACACAAATGCTGGTTGTGGGCCAACCACTGGGCAGGCTGGCCCTGTGCCGATCCCTTCCCCAAACTCCAGCCATGTGGGGACTATACCTATGTGCTGATTGATGGTTTAAGTAGCAGGAGCAGCAGTGGGGCCCATCCAAATCAGTAATAGTATGGGATCCCCATACTGATTTGCCGCTCTCCCTTGAGGGACTCCCCATTCCCTTATTCCCATTTAGTTCTGCAGTCACTAGGATGGGGGAAGCTACCTTCTGGACACAGTCTTTGGCCTGCTCTAGATACACCTTTACTGGCCTGGTTTCTGATGCCTTCATAGCTGTTCTCACATTATTTCAGGTATGTGTAAAGAACTTCTGCCCACAGATTTCAGCTTCTTGGCAAGTTTGGAAACCAGCAGGGGCGTAACTATAATAGGGCAAGGGGAGACAGTTGTCTGGGGGCCCACTGCCTTGCCCCCCTCGAGGCAAGTCACATGACTGACTCCCCCAGCCGCGCACTGGCTCAAGCTTCCTTCAGTTGTATTCATCCTCCGAAATTGATGTGAGTGTTAAGACCTGGCGCTACCAGAACAGCAAGTCTTCCTCTAGTACCATTAAATGACTTGCATTGTCCACAATTTACAAAATCTATCTATCTATCTATCTATCTATCTATCTATCTATCTATCTATCTATGCTCTTTGTTACCACTAATCAGCCTCACTTAAGATTTCTTTACTTCATGAGTTGAGCTTCAGTGAGGTGGGGCATTTTAAAATCTTGTCTCTGGGCCCACCACAACCTTGCTACGCCCCTGGAAACCAGGCAACTGATTCTAGGTTCCTTGGTATATTCTCTGCTTCCACAGTTTGTAGACGATCACAATGCCAACCTGATGGGTCTTTACATCACCCAGCCAATGTAGGAATAACCCTGGTGACAGTGTGACACCAGAACCATCCTGCTGGATCAGACCAAAGGTTCACCAAAGGACCATCTACTTCATCATTCTGCCTCCAACAGTGGCCAGGACACATCACTTGAAAGTCCACAAGAGACCATGAAAAAAAGCAGTATGTATGTATGTATGTATGTATGTATGTATGTATGTATGTATTTATTTACTTTTTTGCTTTTGTATGCCACTAAATCATAACATCTACAACCCAACTAAAATTGCTAAAAACAACTAAAACAATAATACAACCAACAAGTTGCTTGTACCCAGCATCTGTTATTCAGAGGTTATGCAGTTGATTTACCTATTGTAAGCTAAAAGCCATTTATGCCAGTAAACCTATCTATCTATCTATCTATCTATCTATCTATCTATCTATCCAATCACATTTTTATTCTGCCATATATAAAATCTTAGGGCAGTTTACAATTTGATCAATCAACAACTAAAATCTTAACATCATGTAAAAACAAATTAGAATTATCATAAATAAATTTTAAAACTTCAAAACATCATGAATGGAAAGCCTGGGAAAACAGGAATGTTTTCAGAAGTTCTTTAAAAACAGCCAGAGATGGGGAGATTCTGATGTCATTTAGGAGTGTTTTCCAGAGCCCTGGGACACCCTAGAGAAGGTCTGGTTCTGGGTCGCCACCAAGCGAGCTGGTGACAACCACAACCAGACCTCCCCGAATGATCTTAATAGGAGGTGGGGTTCATGAAGAAGAAGGTGCTCTCTTAAATACCCTGGGCCCAAGCTGAATAAAGTGAGTTTCAGACTCCCTCTTACTGGATGATTTGATACAACTTCTGTAAGGCTGACAGGGTCATAACTATTATTGAATAAGTGGGGAGAGAAATGTCCCTGGGCCCTGAGTGAGGGGTGGGTGGGTTAGACAGCAGCTGGATGTCAGCTTGTTCTTTGCTCTCACCTTTGTGCCTTTGTAAAGAGCAGGGGAAAGGGATCCATCTTCACTTTTTGTCCTAGGGCCCACTCCAATCTTGCTACACCCTTGATTTTTGGTACTTATAGTAACTCTGTTCAGAGTAACGCAGAAATACCAGTCAGATCAGAAAACTGCATAATCCCTTATTACTGCTATAGATCATCATCTATGTGGTGCTGAAGAATTGCCACATTATGCATGCGAAAACTGACACATGCACCAACGCTCACTCCCCGCCAGCTAAAGTCAAGCATTATTAGTTCCTTAAATACCGGAGGACCGTGCTTTGAGAAGACAGGAAACCAAACTTTCTGTTTTCTTGCCAAACAGCCTCATCAATTTCATATGTGGATGAAGGACCAACCTAACCTCAGGGCACTTAGTGTCTTTGCGTGGGTGATTATACTTGGACACATTTTCTTCTAAGAAAACCACAGGAAAACTATCAGGACAGGATATCAAGAGGTTGCAAAACTCCTACACAGTGCCGTGTTAAGGGCATTTCTTCTGATTCTTTTCAAGGCCTGCTTCTCAGTCTTGCTGGGCTTCCCACTGTGTCCCGTATTGCACTTGGTGCACTGGAGGAGAAGAAAAACACATAGCAATAATATGGTGACAATTTCACAGGAATAAGAGCAAGCACAGCCTATTTAAGGGAAGGGAAGGGTTTCCCCTTCATTTTAAGGGAAGGGTTTTAATAAAAAATAGCCACCTAATGAGCCCTTGGTGGCGCAGTGGTAAAACTGCTGCCCTGTAACCAGAAGGTTACAAGTTCGATCCTGATCAGGGGCTCAAGGTTGACTCAGCCTTCCATCCTTCCAAGGTCGGTAAAATGAGTACCCAGAAATGTTGGGGGGCAATATGCTAAATCATTGTAAACCGCTTAGAGAGCTTCCAGCTATAGAGCGGTATATAAATGTAAGTGCTATTGCTATTGCTATTGCTAATGGTACAGCGGGGAAATGACTTGACTAGTAAGCCAGAGGTTGCTGTTTCAAATCCCCACTGGTATGTTTCGCAGACTATGGGAAAGGGAAACACCTATATCGGGCAGCAGTGATATAAGAAGATGCTGAAAGGCATCATCTCATTTTGCGCAGGAGATGGCAATGGTAAACCCCTCCTGTATTCTACCAAAGAAAGTCACAGGGCTCTGTGGTCACCAGGAGTCGACACCGAATTGATGGCACACTTTACTTTACTTTAATGGTAAATCTCTTAATTTTAATATTGTAAAAATGTGCCAACATTGAATTAAAAATGATCTTTTGCTATTTTATTGCTTAGATAAACATTGTATAAACCTTTAGCTATGATGCCATCATTTTTTCAAAAAATGAAAACGCTGCTTCCTTGTTCGCAGCCGCTTGTGCATGGTCTTTTGCATGCCAGCACTGGTCCTGGATGTGCAGTGGGGTGGTGGAGGAGCAGGTAAACACCTGTGTTCCTCCTTTTTAAAGGAACTGATCTTGCCTTGCCCGTGGCTGCCAAGCTGTCTCATGCACATTCCTACAAATAACTAGAAAGCCAGTTCACACAGTTGTTAATGGGGTAGGACAAACATCCTACCCAGCTTCAGGAGCTGTGCTTGTGAAAACCTAGTGAAGAGGAGAGCATGATTGTCTGTGAGACGGAAGCTGGGTAAGATGGCTTTTCCTCTTACCTTGTTGGGTTGGATGGCACTGTCCTAGCCAGGTCCCTCCTCACAGACAATCACTCCCCCTCCTCCTTCCTAGATTTTCAGCAGCACATGACCAAAACCCAGGAGTGCATATAGCACACAAAGCTGGGTAGTATGCTTGTCCTACCCTATTATTGGTCGTGTGACCTGGCTTAATATTTGCAGTGCATGCAGAAGGGCGGTCTGGATGATGCCCCCCTCCAGCACCCCTCCTACCTCGGTGCCCTGGTGTGCCAGAAAGAGGGGTTGGACATGTGTGCTGATTGCATAGCATACTCAAAGTTTGATCCAGGTTTTGCATTCCTGGAGCTTAGGTAGGCCATTTCCATTGACCTTTTATTAAGAACGATTATCAGCCTGATGAACTGAATATTCCGTTGCTTGATCTTCTAAATTACAATTATTGTAAGGGGTGATAATATTGAAAATAACATCAGAATGGTTGATGCCTGCTATTTTAGATAGGTTACCTATTATTCATGCAGCAAAATCAGAATCACATTCATGGAAGCTTAGGATCATTTTGACACCTAAACTGAGCACTTGTCAGACTCCCTAACATAGCCAGATTAAGGGGTGGGTCCAGGGGGTCTGTGCACCCAGGCCCCCATATCAGAGGGCCATTGACTCCTGCCCAAGTCCAATGTTGTCTCTCTGCTTTGCTCGATCTGCCTTGCTCACCAGTGCTGTCAGAGTTGCAGCTGGGTAATTTTGGAGCCTGGGCCTAATGGACTTATGGGGGCCCCCTTTGCAAAATAAGCATACTCTACACACACACACACACACACACACACACACACACACACACACACACACACGTCCCATGGTTTCACACAGCATTCTTGAGTGCACAATTCCAACTTTTAAAAAGGTTTTTTAAAAGTTTCTAAATTTTTTAAAAAAATTCATACACACACACACACACACACACACAGTTTTTCTTCAGATTAAATAGACAGGACCCTCTCATTCTGCCCTACATCTGATGCTACATCTGCCTTACATCATATTTCAAAGCCCTAAGCCAAGCCATTCCAGGAGATCTAAAGAATTGGGCATAACAGTGGCCATATCTACCCCCAGCACAGTACCTCCAGTGACTGTTGCTGGTGTCTATCTTATGTTTCTTTTTTAGATTGTGAGCCCTTTGGGGACAGGGATCCATCTTATTTATTTATGTTTTCTCTGTGTAATAAATGGCTCCCTGAGCCATTTTTGGTACAGAAATTGAATGAATGAATGAATGAGTGTAAAGTATTCCACTGTTCTGCCCAATCCTGTAGATCTCCTGGAATGGCTTGGCTTAGGGCTTTGAAATATGAAGTAGGGCAGATGTAGCTGTAGGTAGAATCTATCCTTTGCATAACCATGCACACGAGAGGAGATTGGGTGAGTGGGGTGCAAGCTGGCTGCAGCCACCTCAGCTGCCCGTGCTCAGCCACCCAGCCCCAACGCAATATGGTCCGGATTTCTGCCCAGTAGTCAAGTCCAAAGGGCACCTCTGTCGCTGTGTTCAGCTTCCCTAGTTCCCTGGAGGAACCTGTGTACATGTAAATCAGAGGCTGAGCTCTGCCTCCCCATGTGCTTTGCTCTCCGTGCTCCTCTGACAACAATGTGCAACACTCTGTCTTGTTATATCAAACCATGTGCAAGGTTCTGTTCTCCCTGTGCTTTCCTTCCTTCCCTTCCCTCGAGCCTTGGCATCTCTGTAGGCTGTTTCATGATCTTCCTCTCCACTGCTGCCCCAGGATGGAACTTCTCCTTGATGACTAACCATGGCTGGCCCTGAGGTGTGTGAAGGTGCTGCTAGTGCAGGTTGCGCAAGGAGGAAAAACCCACTGTGGGGTGTCTCTGCTTGGGCTTGAGGACTGTGAAGGTTATTGGGGTGGGGTAGGGTGAGGTGTGGGGGGGGGGATGGGGGTTGAGCAAGGAAGAGAGAGAAAACAAAGCTGCTTCTGCTTGGGATGTGGTGAAGGAAGAGACACCCACCGAGGAAGGATCTGTGAAGGTGTAAATTGATTACATCCTTTGCTGGATGGTTTTTTGTTTTGTTTTGTTTTGTTGGGGAAAAGCCGAAATCTCGTTAAGGAAAAACAAAACAAAACAGTCCAGCTTTGATGCTGCAGGTTTTTCCTTTCCCATAGGATCATTATCATCTTCTTCATGTCTAGCACATTGGATCCAACAGGACTTACTCTAAGGGAAGAATAGAGTATAGAATTCTAGCCTCAGTTAACAAGACATTGAAATGAAGAAGATTAAACTCAGAGATCATGGACTTCCAGAAATGCTACAGCTAAAACAAGACTCTGAATTTCCTGTTTATTCTACAATCAGTACCCCATGCACTTGGGAGGCAGTGTGGTGTAGTGGTTAGAGTGTTAGGCTAGGATTGGGAACACCTAGCCATGAAGCTCACTGTGGGACCTTAGGCCAAATATTGTCTCTCATCCTTTCCTGCCTCCAAGGATTGTTATCAGAATAAATTGTGGCAGGGAATCATATACCCTGCCCTGAGCTCCGTGGAGGAAGAGTAGAACATAAATGTCATAAATAGTAAAATACCCATATATGTGTGTATTTAGGACTGTCTTTAGATTTTGTGGGGGCCCTCTGTGAAACAGTGGTATCTTATATTCAGTGTAGGGACAATTGCTCTCTCTGTGCATCTCAACACAGCATCTCTCCAGTGGCTGTTCCTGGTTCTTTCTTTGGGATAGGGTAACATCTTCTAGTTCATTTGTTATGGAAACTACTTGGAGAAGTTGTTGTTGTTGCTTTTGAAAAGCAGTGTATATATGTATGTATGTATTTTTTATCATTATCATCATCATTATCATTATTATTGTTGTTGTTATATTTAATGTTCTGTCCCATATGCAGCGGGGAAATGCTTGACAAACAAGCAGAAGGTTGTCAGTTTGAATCCCTGCTGGTACTATATCGGGCAGCAGCGATATAGGAAGATACTGAAAGGCATCATCTCATACTGCACAGGAGGAGGCAATGGTAAACCTCTCCTGTATTCTACCAAAGAAAACCACATGGCTCTGTGGGTGCAAGGAGTCGAAATTGACTTGACAGCACACTTTACCTTTTACCCATACAGCAATTCTTTAAAATAGTCAAAGAACCTGTTATGTGTCAATAGGCATTGTTCTTTTAAAAAAATAATTGTCTCTAGCACCTAGTGAGCTCTTGTGTTTGTTTTCAGTCTGAAGAATGACAGACACCCAGCTTTTTTTAAAAAAAAATATATTTATAACTTAAGAGTACATTCTTACAAAGGATATACACACACAATCTTACATGCTGGTCATGGGACAAGACCACAAGCAGCCCTACCCATCTTTAGTGCCCCAGGCTCTTCAAGCCTTAATCCAGCGCTCCTCCCTAATTTTGATTGGAGAGTTAAGCACCCTCCCATTGAGTTTAATAGGTCAATAGTACTTAACATTGACTTGATCATGCCCCAGATTGGTGTGGTCAGAATGCGAAGGTCATGCAATTGCTTCAGCATGTTCCCCAGCTTCGCCTATATTTACTATGAATTGCACACAATTCCTGGTTCCTTTTCTTTCAGTCTTCATGTATATTGCTTTGTTCAGATTTGGTTCTGTTTCATCTTTAGATCTATTTTCTTATAAATGTACTGAGTACAAGTGAATCATAGAATAGAAAATACAAGAAAAACCAAAATCAAAGCTGACTTTCAAGTTTTGAACCACAGTGATTCACTCAAGTTATCACTTTTAGTCATATAATCAGCCCATGTATGCACATATACACAGTCCTGGGAATTAGGGAAGAATGTCATTTCTTACACACGCAAACAAATTATTTAAGGTTTTGGTGCAGGAGGGACTTTCTGGTTAGGAAAGCATTTCACTGTGGGTGAGGCGTGGGTGGATATTCATGCAGCCAATATTTTCCTCACTGAGCAACGACTTCAATGGCAAAATGGTGGGAAACAATGGAGCTGGGATGCCCAAAGGATGTTGATCCATGATAGGCTCTACAGCTACCACACTTTGGACAAACTGTATAATATTTGGACAAATGGCCCAAATCAAAGTGGAAGCAGATTCCATCACAGCTTTGGACAACCAAATTTACTAGAATAAACCACTGGTCACTGCAAAAGGCATTATTCGTTGGACAAAAACAGCCTCAGTTCACCCTGTGCATTTTATACAGGTGGCTTCCTAGGACAGCTTTGGTTTTATCTTTGCTGTGCTGCAGTGCCCAGGGACGACTCTGGAACAATTAATTTGGGGGGAGCAAAGGGTTGGCAAAGAATGTTATTAGGGAAGCAAGGTTTTTTCTATACATTAAACTTCAGAAATGAAAAGCAAGGGATACTCCTGAGGTAGAACAGTGGAGGTATGATTTACTGCTTTTTAGTGCTTGTGGGGGGAAAATGGCTTATTTTAATGTGGACAATGTTTGCCTCTCAAGACCCCCTCCACAAACTATTTCTTTGGCTTTCATGTAACTGTTTCTCCTTAATGCCCAGGAAATTGTGTGTGTTTTTCCTTCAAGAAGAAAAAAGGAAAATAAGTATATATTGCACTAAGAAATTTTTCTCTAGAAAAGAAGGAAGTTGAAAAGAGCAAAAACATGCATGCAAGCAAGCAGCCTGAGACAGTGACTCACTGGGTTCCTTGTAAACTATGGCTGTGAAGACTATCCAAGTTATTTCTCACAGTTTCAGATTCAATATGAGAGAGCAGCCATTTGCAGAGCCCCCCCTCCCCATATTGGCTTTTTGTAGAGCTGATGAGGGATGGGGCTGTAGATTAGCGATAGAGTACATGCTTGAGACGTGCCACCTAATGGCACAGCAGGGAAGCGACCGGCCTAGAGAGCAGGAGGCTGTTGGCTTGAATCCCCACTGGTGTGTTTCCCAGAATATGGGAAACTCTTCTATCAGGCAGCAGCGATATAGGAAGGTGTGGAAAGGCATCCTCTCATACTGCACAGGAGGAGACAATGGTAAGCCCCTCCTGTATTTTTCCAAGAAAAACTCATGGCTCTCTGGTTGCCAGGAGTTGACACAGACTCGGCGGAACAATCTTCCCTCCCTCCTCCCCCTTTTACAAGCTTGAGAGGCAGAAGGTCACAGCTTCATTCCTTGATATCTCCAGGAAGGGGTAGGAAAGACCACCCTAGGCTGCTCAACTTCGGCGCAGATGTTGGCCTACAACTCCCATAATCCCTGACTATTGGCCACTGTGGCTGGGGATTGTGGGAGTTGTAGTCGAAAAACAGCTGGCGGGGCCTAAGTTGAGCAGGCCTGGATATGAGGCCAGTTAGTGCAGACAGTACTGAGCTAGATGGACCAATGATATAACTGTGCCTAAGCAGCATTGTAATCCATATGGAGTAATATTGTTTGTTAGACAACTTGATTTAAAGATTCTCTTCACCAGAGAAGATTAATTTTTGTCCTATAGCATAAGACCCAAAAGCAAACAAAGGTCAACCTTGTTCTCTTGAAACAACTCAGACATTTCTCTGGTTTGTGTGACAGCTTCTGCTTTATTGTCAGTGTGGAAACCTGAACACTACAGCTCTGAAGCCAACTATTTAGCTCTTCTCTTGGCTTGGCTGCAGTGTCAGATGCTTATATTCTGTGGGAGTTGGTCAGTATTGTGAGAAATGATACACAGATATGGCAGATAGTAAGGTTATAGATGTAGCTGCATGTGTGCAAGCCCCGTTGATACCAATGGGATCGATATGAGCAAAAAGATGTGTGTAACACAGGATTATGCCTTTCTGGCACAATCTAGAACCAACAAAGCGAAGTACTTTTTCACACAACGCATAATCAACTTGTGGAATTCTCAGCCACAAGATGTGGTGACAGCCAACAACCTGGATGGCTTTAAGAGGGGTTTGGATAACTTTATGGAGGAGAGGTCTAACAACAGCTACAAGGTGGAGGGCTATAGGCAGGATGCCTCTGAGTACCAGTTGCAGGGGAGTGAGAGCAGGAGAGAGGGCATGCCCTCAACTCCTGCTTGTGGCTTCCAGTGACATCTGATGGGCCACTGTGTGAAACAGGATGCTGGACTACATGGGCCTTGGGCCTGATCCAGCAGGGCTGTTCTTATGTCCTTATAGCACATCTGCACAATATTTTTAAGGGTTGGAAGTCTGTAGATACTCCTGGTGAGGCTGAGCTCCAACAGAAGGGCCAGGCCGACTGGCTGAAGGAACAAGCAGCTAATCCAAGTGTTTGGAAGGAAGGACTCAGCAGAGCTGTAGTCCTGCAACCAGCTGCAGGTGTGGGAAGTCTTACTGAGGCAGTTTGTCGTGGGGCTGCACGTGGCACCCCTCTATGTGATTTGGAGTTGCAGACTGGCAAGCTCCATCTTGGATACCTGAGCTCACGGGAATGTGAACCCTGCACATGCCCATGTTCAGCAAACTATGCAGTTTGGTTCCCAAGCAAACATAGGAAAGCACTGCCCAAGTTCAGAATACCAAATGACTGCAGGGAGACCCCCATGGCCTGTCTTGCAAAAAGGGAGGAAGCTAGCAAACAGACCCAGGTCAAAGCAAAATAGCTAACTCCCTTTGCAATGGGATTTGCCTCTCCAATCTCTGCTACAACTACTCAGATTAGTATGGCACACCCCCAGCCTCCTATCACAATGTTAATGCACTGGCAAGGACCCAATGATAGGATAGTTAACAGAAAAGGAAACCTATCTCTCTTTCTCAGGAAGAGATGTCCTAGTCTCTGATAAGCCTTTTGAGTTCACCCATCCAGTACTCTACACATACCTCTCGACCAGTCATTCCAGCTTTTGTTTCTTAAAGATCACACCCACTTAATTGGTTCATGTAAACATGAACTTTTTTGTTACGCGTGGGTTTCAGCCCCTGCAGTCAGGGTGCTTGACTTATGCATTGCCTCAGGATACGTTTCTGAGTACAAATACCCTGGCCCAGCCACATGGCCTCAGGCTCAGAATGGGAATCAGACTCCACATGGATCCTTGCCCTTCTGGTTCTCAAGGGTTTGAGTGGTAGCTCTTTGCTCCTCACCCTTTCTTTTTTTCACTTTTCTGCTGCCTCCCCACTACAAGGAAGTCTACCTGCTCACCTGAACTTGCAAGTGTATCCAACACACAAATGGATCAGGACCGGTGATACTAACTGCCTATCCCTTTTAATCTCCTTGCTCTGTTCTCTCTCCTCTTCAAGCCTACATCTTGGTCTTTTCTCAAGCAAAGCTGATTCAACTGATTATTCAGACCTTAAGCTAAAATGCCTCAATGTGAGACATTAGTTAATATTGTTAAGATTTTATTGTCTCTTTGCCTTGCCTAATCAATTTTCTCTCTCTTCCTGTACCCTGATTATCCCTAAATAAATCTGATTGTAACATATTCCTGTCTTCTCATTTCCAGACTAAAACTTTGCACACATTGATACTGTAATGAACTATGTGTAACAGTTAATTACAGTATCAATGTGTGCAAAGTTTTAGTCACACTGATCCCCCAAATTAGCCTAAAAGCTCGAGTTGAGTGTTGAGCCAGCAACCCGGAGCAGTTTCATTAACAGAAGAGCCTTAGGAGGAGTCACCTGGAGAGAAGGAGAGCAAATGCAGGAAGGGTGCGGTTAGAGAAGGAAGAGAGGGAGAAAGATCCTGTAAAAGAGGAGAGGACGGTGGGAGAAGGGAGCAGATAGATAAACGGAAGGACAAGCTTATCCTTCAGCAGGAATACATTAAGCGAGACTTGCACTCCAACCAGGAAGTCTGCCAAGGAGACATACATAGGACCTGCAGGCAGTTGTGCCTGGGTGAAACCTGGACCAGATGAAGGCTGTGACTTTGCAATATCCATGCTGAAAGGATCTGGAGAAGGACTTTTCTTCAGAAGGTGGGGTCTGGATCCTGTGAACAAAAGAGAGAAGCTTTACAGACTGTGAAACAACAGAAACTACTTCAGAGTTGTAAAACCTCTAAATAAATAAAGAGCTTTAAAAGTTACTCATATTTGTGCACAGTACTGATCTTTTGCTATGTTCCAAGCAACTGCTCCTTAGCCAATTGATGTTGCCCTCCCCCTCCCCCCTTGGGAGGAAGAAGGTGTCACAGTCTTCCAGCTAAGCTGACCTCCTCCCCCTACAGATGACTGTGGGAACGGTGAGAACAGCATGAGCCAAGCAGTGTGTGGACTAGAGTGGTTGAATAGTTCAGATGAAGCAACTCAAGAAGAGCCCTGCTGGCTCAAGCCAAAAGTTCATCTCATCCAGCACCCTTAGGGCTAGACTTCCAGAAAGGCCTGGTGATGCAGACACTCAAGACGGTGGACTGGAGGATGCAGCAGCCTCACCGCCTCCTCACCAGATGTCTGCTCCTGTCCAGGGTCTGCTAATTTCCCACTCTCCCTGCCTTTGAAAAGAGAAGGGATGGGGGATGAAGTGGAAGGGCCACTTTGTCCCCAAATTTCATGTTGTCCCCAAATTTCACCCCACTTGAACCGCTGGGATATTAGCACTTGCTTGCAAAGAGGAAAGGCCCAGCCTGAAGCCGAAGCAGCAGCAGCAGCTACTGCCCCCATCAAGGAAATGGAGGAAGTTTGGATTATGGGGAGAAACAAGGGGGAAGTCAGCAAGCAAAGGAAGCCGCCTTATACTGAGGCAGACCATCTAGCTCAGCATTGTCTGCAGCTCTCCAAGGTTACAGGCAGGAGATGTCCAGAGAAGTAAACTTGGGCCCTTCTGCAAGCAAACGTGCCAATGCTCTTCCACTGAGCGCTGGCCCCAATCCCTCTGGGAAATATCGTACAGCACCTGACATGCAGTCACCCATCCAAATGCCAGGCATGGCAGACCCTGCTGAGCAAAGGGGGCAATTCATGCTCACAAGAGAAAGGAGGGGAAAGAGTGCGCTAGGGGGAAGGAAGGGGTCAGTGTTTGTACTGGGAGATTGCTAGCATGCTCTGCACTCTATGGGGATGGAGGCAGTGGCTCACGTACTGCCTCCAGCAACAGTCTGGCTCAGGCCAGGCTGCTTAGAGGGCTTCTAGAAAACCCCCACACAGAATGTGAGGGCACCAGCTTTGTTAGCCCCTGCTCCAGGGGGATTGGACCCCCATTGATTGGCTGGGAGCCCTGGACCTGTGGGCTGCCCCCACCCCCGACCTTGTTTGGGAGAAGCAAGAGACAGTGGGGAGGAGCATGCTCTGAGCTGGAACCTTTCAAGCATTCCCCATAATTTCCTCCTCTGTCACTGAGCCTCCTTCTCCCCTCTCTGTGTGATTGTATTGGGATGGAAAGGGAGAGAGAGTGCGTGCCAAGCACCTTTCCCCCATCCCCCCTATCTCTCTGCCCCTTATTTATTATTTATTATTTTTCATTTATATCCCGCTCTTCCTCCGAGGAGCCCAGAGTGGTGTACTACATACTTAAGTTTCTCTTTCACAACAACCCTGTGAAGTAGGTTAGGCTGAGAGAGAAGTGACTGGCCCAGAGTCACCCAGCAAGTATCATGGCTGAATGGGGATTTGAACTCAGGTCTCCCCGGTCCTAGTCCAGCACTCTAACCACTACACCACGCTGGCTCCCTTCCCTTTCTATAGAAACCCAAGTGCCAGGGGCTTGGTGGAGAAGGAGGGACTCATGCCCAGTGGCAACCCAGCTGTCGGCAACAATGGTGGGGGTGACAGCAGCAACCAACCCTGCTTCTGTCCAACACCAACCAAGTGGGTGGGCCTCAGGCCCAGCAGCAACCCAGCTGATGGGATGGAGAAGGGGTGGCAGACGGCATCCTCTTATGCCCAGCAGTTGAATTGCTGATCAGTAGGAGGTCACTGAGCATGCTCAGAGGAAGGCCAGTGGGTGGTCTCTTGCCGCCCGGCTTGGTGGAGGGGTGGCAGGCAGCTCCGGAGCCCAGCAGCAACCCAGCTGCTGAGCATGGTGGAGGGGCAGTGTGTGGGGGGGGGGTGCTTGTGCCAAGTGGTAACTCAGCTTCCAGGCTTGGTGGAGGGAATATCAAGTGGCTCTTGTGTCCAGCAGCAACCAGTTGCCAGGCATGGTGAGGGGTGGCATCATGCCCAGTGGCCTCATGCCCAGGCCTCATGCCCAGTGGCACCCCAGCTGCTGCACATGGCAGAGGGGGTGGCCGTTGGGCTCTTGCATCCTGCAGCAGCCCAGCAGTTGTGTATGGTGGAAGGTCTTGAAAGGAATGGTGGGTGGCCCTCTTGGTACCCAACACCAACCCGCCCATTGAGCAGGGGGATGGAGATGGGGGTGATGTGGTAGGTGGGTGGGTCTCACAACCTGCTGCTGGAATCAGTGAATGGGGTGATGGTGACATAGCCTTCCCTAAAACTTGGGTTTACCCCGCTCAAAAAACCACCTTATTGGCTTCTCTTACTTTCCTTCTCTTATGGCAATGACTGTACAGCTTGCTAGCTGCTGCATTTTGTGGCAACTGGAAGGAGCAGACAAAGTCTGGAATTATTATTTTTATACAGATATCCCTGTGCCTTCCTACATTTAACTTCCCCTATTTCTCTCTCATCTGTGTAGGAACACATTCTTTCCATTGACAAATATGTCTGTGACTTAGAATGATGGAAATGTTTTGAACTATTTTAGGAATGCAGGCCTCTTAATAATTCTATCCTGCTGCCAAATCCACCCTTAATTTTCACCCTTGAAATGACATTGTCTTCCTTGACTTCAGCAAGTACTAGCAAAAATGCACATTTATACAAAGGTATAATTTGACTCCCATCATGGTGCATTTATAGAACTCTGCACAGGTTCAAGTTAATGGCAGATTGACCCATAGATGATCTGGACAGCGGAGAATGTCCACAGAGAGGGCTTTTCCTGTGGAAGCCTCTGTGGGCTCTCACAATAAACTGCCTGATTTGAGCAGTCATTGCTGTACATCCACACCTCGTGGTTTTTGCAAAACTTCATTCTGCTATTTTATGTCTGCACCATAGCGGATCCACTCTGTTGGTTCCCTTTTCACCATCCCCTAAGGTGCTTAATGTGCAACATGGAGGCAACAACAATTTTCCTTTTTAAAATGTACATTTCAGCATTGCATAATAGTGCACTTCTGTTTTATCAGAGTTCCAGCATACTGAAGTTTTGCAGCATTACCGCTCCTTCAGCTGACACTGCCATGGGGTTTGCAAAGAATGCATGCTCACTTGTTGTTTTCAGTGTCTCCTTATTCTCTGGACTTCATTAATCAGTTCCTGAAATCCCATCAAACTGCTCCCCTTCCTCCTACACCATCACCCTCCCATTAATGATTTAACTACAATCAGAGGTGCACCTAGGTAATTTTGGAGCCTGGACCTAAAGGCCTTTGGAGCCCCCCCCCCACCAGGTTAAGCATCATTTTTTAACATGTAGGTTCTTGAGGGCACCAACCACACCACCCAGGACAGACTAAAGAGGATTTGGGAGCCCCCAGGGGGTATGGAGGCCCTGGACTTCAGACCCAAAGTCCAGAGGTAAGAGCGCCTCTGACTACAATCCTAGGCACACTTTCCTGGGAATAAATTCTGTTGAATTTGCTCCTATGGGACTGAGTACCGATTAGAGATGTACTGAAATGCAAATCGGCATCCAAATCATGGGCATATACCTTTAAAAATGAGGGCTTACACAGCCCCTTCAAAGCAGAGGAGAACACATCCATACCTGCTCCTCCTTTGATCACTGCCATTGCGGTAATCCCAGTGCTCCCCCCAGCTATACACATGTGTAGCATCCATTTGCCATGGAACAACCTCCGCATGCGTAGAGGCCATGTGCATGCCAGCATTATGCAGGAGCAGCTGGGAAACGCCCTGGAGGTGCATGGGCATAGCATGGGCATTTTTAAGGGGATATCCCTGCGATTCAGATGCCACATCACGATTCGAGCACATCCCTGGAACCCATGCATCTATTCTGCTATTGCATTCACAAAACCTTCTTTTTATTTTTTTAAAGGTAAATTGCTGCTCAATTACTGGGGAGGGGGCAATATATCACGAACACTGCTTTTTTACTGTCTGTCTGTCTATCTATCTATCTATCCACAATAGGAGTACAACAGGAGTAAAAGAAACGGCTCATGGGTGTTGAGCCTAAGTAAGAAGTTAAGGTAAGAGGTTGTCTGGTCCTCTTTCTCTGATGCTTCAGCCATAAATATGATGGGAAATCACTAAAATATTTATAACTGGTTTGTTTGTGTCAGAACAATAAGAAAACCAGAAACTTGGTAGGCCCTTGTAAGGCCATTATGCCATACATATTTCAATGAAATCAATACAAGATTTTTTATTTGGGCACAGTTTGAAGTTTTGAATCTTGACTTTTGGCCCTTTAAATCTCCCAGTGTTATCTTCCTGAAGAAAAAAGTTGTGAATGCCTTCTTTGAAGTAGCTCCTTGGTCTTTGTAATGTTGTTGCTGTTGCTCTTGATTCAGTCACTCTGCAGGGAGGACAAAGAGAGAGCAGGCAAGCAGGGCCGGCTCTTACCAGTAAGCAGATGATGCACCGCATCGGGGCGCAGTCTGCAGGAGGGCATTGAGCCAATGAGTCGGGGCGTTGCTTCCCAACTGCAAGGCGCACCTGTGCACTTAAGTCTCTTAACTGCGCAGGCACGCCTCGCAGTTGGGAAGCAATGCCGGGCCAAGCAGCAGGCCACGACATTGCTCTGATATCTTCTGCCACCGGGGGGCAGGGGTAGAAGGACACACACGCACCCCCGCAGCCATCCCCTCAGCCATGCGGCGGCTCGAATTGGCGGGAGGCGGCGAGCAGAAAATGGCCCTAGACGCAGTGATGATGGAAGAGGGAGGAGGAGAAGGAAGCGGCTGGCGGCCTCATAAGGGAGCCTGGCAAAGGGTGGGTGAAAATGGCAGGGAGGGAGGGAGCCCGGTGGGGAGAGAAAGCGCTGTCAGAGGTGGGGGAAGCTGCCTCTGGCAGGATGTGGACGGGGACCTCCAGAACAATGGGGAACTGACTCTCTCTCTGTTTCTCACCAAGACTGCTCCATTCTCTCTCTCTCTCTCTCTCATTCAAGCCAAGACTGCTCCATTCTCACTCACTCACTCAAGCCAAGACTGCTCCATTATCTTAAATACCCAGGGCCTAAGCTGTGCAGGGCTTTATAGGTTATAACCAGCACCTTGTATTTTGCCCAGAAGCGTATTGGTAGCCAAATAGCTCTTTAAGTATAGGAGTAATATAATTATAATTATATTATATACAATGTTATGCACATAATTAAGTAAAATCTTTGTGTATTAAATTTTGAATACACACTAATTGTAATTATTTTGAATTTTTATTTTTTACTAGGGGGGGGCACTCAACAGAATGTTGCATCGGGGCACCAGATCCCCCAGAGCCGGCCCTGCAGGCAAGCTTAGGAAGGGACAGGTTAAGTTGTGGGGCGGGGTGGGGACCATTCTCCCTAAAGGCTAAAGAAGAGCACTCTAATGCAACAACCCTCACAAAATAAAACAAAACAAAATAAAACAGGGACTGAAAAATTGTAATTTCAATCAACTGGCTTTGGGTTCATTAAAAAAGGACTGCAAGACCTGGACAAAGATTTTGCTCAGCTGCAGAAGTGAGGGGTGTGTGCAGGGAACCTCCCACATACCACCACCTATGCAAGGAACTGCTCCTCTACAACTTTGCTATGGCCTGTCTACACTTTCCCCCACTGTGCACAATATTTGCTGAATATTTTCAGCAGGTGAGCAGAAAGGTGGGGGGACATTTTGTGTGACATCACTTTGAAAAAACAAAAAGTATCTTTGCATATTGCCAGTTCTTGCAGAATAAATAAGACTATCAGCAACTGAAAAGCTGAGTCTAACCAGACAGCTGGTGTAGCAGAGTGGCTCCGAAAATGAGAAAGTCCCTGGTTCTAATTTCTCCTCTGCCATAAGCTCACTAAGTGACCATAGACAAGCCACTTTATCTCAGCCCCTTATCTGTGATATGGGGATAACACCCTAGAGTATTTTGAACACTGGAAAGTGTTATACAGATGCTAATTATTATTATTTTCTGCACTGTTCACTCATAGTTACAGTATTTCTTAAATATTTCTCAAAGACTTACTCTTGGTTATTTTAAAAATCTATTTCTCCTTATTTTTGATTAGAAACACATATACCTTTTGCCTTACTAATTTGTCTTTGATACATTCTTGAAGTATTGTTCTATAGAAATGGAGATTAACCGTCCAGACTGAAATCCTAACCAATAATACACAAACACAAACATATACACACAGAAACAAATGCTCATGTAAGCCACACACATGCAAGCCATACACAAGCATACTTACACAACACACACTTGCACAACACAAAGTTACATACAGAAACAGAAACACAAACACACATGCAGGCACACAGAAACATAGATGCATATGCAGACAACTTAAGCAAACACACAAAAATACAAGCACATATATAGAATGCAAAGACATGTACATGCACACTCAAAACACACATACACATACTCTCTCTGCAACACACACACCCAAACACACACTTAGCTGTGTAGATGTGTAAAACTGAGACCCTCAAGACCCTTTCTGTTCAGCAGGATTTGCTTCTGAGGAAGCCTGCCCACTATACTATACTATACTATACTATACTATACTATACTATACTATACTATACTATACTATACTATACTGTGGTGCTGGCCAGGGATTCTGCCTGCAAACGGGTTCACGTGGCCCCATTTACAAGCAATGTAAGATGTCAGACACAGGGGGTGTGGCTGGGGCACCAGGTGTGGACCTTGATTGGCAGTGGCCTGGGTTCTTCAAACTCTTTCACTCAATGGTGGCTCTGCCCCTACCTTTCAAGTCCGAGCACCACCTTGGAAGATGCACGTGTAGCACTGGGAAGCATAGTCCTTCCCAGCATTTTCTCTACAGAATGTTACGGGGCAAGTGCTAGGAGGAACACTAGTTCTCAACATTCCATGTGCACCTTCCAAGATACTGTTGAACATACTGTAGTATACCACAATGACTCTACTACAGGGTTGCTCAACTTTGGCCTTCCTGCAGATGTTGGCCAACAATTCCCACAATCCCTGGCTATTGGCCACTGCGGCAGGGAGAGAGGAGCTGGACTGGACGGCTCTGTCCAACCCAGCTCTCATACCGAACAGAGGAGGAATTGCTGCCTGACCCAACTCCTTTCTCCCAGATGATCACTTCCTCCACTCCGATCTTGCTGTTTCACTCACACACATTCACAAAACAGGAGTGTGCAGCTCCGAAGCTAAAATGGGACTTGCCCTACCCTAATCATAATCATGTGGATTGCCTCATTGTGTACTCTGATAGGTAGTAGCTGCTCAACATTTGAGCAGGTACCTCTCCCAGCTCTGCTACCCAAGATATTTTCACTAGGAATGTCAAGGATTGAACCTGTGACCTTCTGAGTGCAACAAGGTGTGCACAGTACATGTGCACACAGAAGGAAGTACAATGTCAAAGAAAGTCCTCCAGAGTAAAGCAAAGACTGACAGTAATTAATTTGCCTCTAAGATCCACAAGGTGGGAAAGTATAATAAATTACACCCCACCACCCCGATGTGGGTGTTGGCATTTAAATGTGTTATAGAACAATGGCATTGCTATTCAAATAACTTGCCTAGCATAAAAATGTCCAGGAAATTAGCATTGTCCCTATTTAACCTTTTCCTGTTTGCAAAACTTGAGCAAGTGTAGTCTTGTCAAAGAACAAGTATATTTCATCCATACAATAGCACTATATTTATTCTTGGAAATAAACACTTCAATTTCCCTTTTCCTTTTGGTATTCCTATGCGCTACTTTCCAACATGAGTGCTCTAGAAGAAAGGAATAGTAAAGGCTTTCCCCCTTACAGTTCCTGAACCAAGTTTGAATATTTTCTTCCTATGATGAATACTTAAACTAGAATTTACATTTTGCCTCATTTGCTTTGGCAGCTCTGACTAAAATAGAAGCAGATGCTTTCTTTCCTCTGCTGTGGCTCATGTGATGTGCAGACAGCCAACCACAAGTTACACAAACAAGTTAATCACTCTAAATTCATGAACAGCAACTGGCAAATTCAGAAACATGGAAGATTTTATTGCTAATTTCCACAGTTACTGTTGTCTGATATATAAAGCAAGTTCATTAACTTCACATTTTCAAAAGGGAAAGAAGATATGACTTTTGCTGTAATTAGATACTGTTCCAATAAGTATGTGCTTAAATTTTAATCAAATTAAACCCAGAGCAAAATGCTTAATCACACGCCTATATAGCAAAGCTGAATGGCCAATTATGTGATCAGTTTTTATAAAAACCTTTGTATAAAAAGTAGACTCTCAATTTCTGCTTTATAAGTGTCTAAAGCAAGCACTTGTATAACAAATCTGTGGTTGCCCCTACATTGTTGGTCACAGATGTAGGCCTTCATGGGGTGTGTTGTACATTATAAAACAGACCTGGAGAACTTGTGACTTCACTAAACTGAACACATCTCACAAGACTGACAGATGTCCGTTGCAGCCAGGCAGTAAAACAGGAGGTGTGTGTGTGTGTGTGTGTGTGTGTGTGTGTGTCTGAGTGTTCAACTATCTCCTCTTGCCCCAGAAGTCTTCTATCTTGCAAAAATATATTACCCTGAGAGCTGCCTGACCGTCAGGGATATATTTTTGGGTGACACAGAGAGTTTTCGGGGGAAGGGGAGGCCATTGAAATGTGCCCTTCCGCTCATGAGAGTGCCTGTGCTATTGGAGCTGATCCTGTCTGCAGCACCAGTACAACTCATGGAGCACCAGCACTTTGTTAGTTAAGACGTTGGAAATTATTGGCTAAACCTTTTGGATTAATTGCAAGACCATGCAGCACGTCCTGAAAAATCACTGTTGGGTAGCATCACCTTGTAAAATCGTTGTAGAAATCAGTCCTGGGTGGTGGTTGTTTTTAAATCCCATCACAACTTTTTTCTCTCTGAAGGAGAAGTGGGTATTTCATTGCTTGCATATGTGCAGTGGCCACATTGCCAAGTGTACCTGAAGGCTTCATTCACATGGGTTTCCTCCCATTTTTGGAAAGGAAAGGGATTAGATTGTATGAATCAGGGAATTAGATTGTATGAATCAGGTTTACTTGAGCATAGATGTATGTGTATGTACGCATGTCACACATTTTATATTATATTATAATATATCTTCCCTGAGCAGTAGGGGTGTGCATAAACCCAAACACGTGGCTTGTTTTGAATTTGAATCAACTTTCAACCAAACCACGTTCCTCCAAACCCGGTTCCAGCTGGTCTGGTCCATTCAATTGAACTGGTTTGGTTGTTTGGGCGGCAATACTTGTAAAGGGGAATCTGGTGAGGATGCCCTTTTACAAGCAAAGGGGCCGGGAAATGACAAGAAAGATTGTTTAACGTTCTCACCTGCCTTGCCGCCTCTCACCACCCACCCCAGCCAAATCACCAGATGGATCACTCTTTAAACACAGGCCTCCTGAGTTGCGGGCTGTGTTTAAAGAGCGATCCGGCTGGCAATTTGGCTGCGGGGGCAGTGAGCAGGGAGCAGCAATGAGCCAGGTAAGAGCCTTAAACAACCTTTCTCACCACTGGCCCACTTCCCCTCGATGTAGAACCAGAACTGAACTGGGCTTGGTCTGGTTCAATCGTGGACTGAACCAGCCCCAGTTCGGTTCATGACCGATCCAGCCCTGGTTCGGTTTATGACCGAACCTCTGAACTGTCCCAGTTCGATGTGAACTGGTTCTATATCGAATGGTTCATGCACATGCCTACTGAGCAATATTGCACTGGAAGGATGAGATATTAATATAATATAATATAATATAATATAATATAATATAATATAATATAATATAATATAATATAATATATAAAGCATTTGAAGAATCATGCTTTCTGCTTCTCACTTTTAAAAATGTATGTATATTTTATGAACTTTAATATGTTATGTCTCTTTCAGGGGTAGGATTGAGGGGTGTGTGTGTAAGTTACACAGGAGCAAGGGAAGGGAAAGGTTAAATATATGACGCATGATTATTGTCTGCCTGGAAATAGCTTGAGAGTCCTTGCCATGACCCAGGATCTTGGGCCTCCCCTCACTGGAGGACGAGATGGACAGTTCAGGGGATAGGACAGGGTGGGAGAAGCCTACAGTGCAGATACACAGGAGAAGCAGGAGACATACCTTCTCTGACCTGAGAACATGCCACTGCCTTCATCCTCTGACTTGGAAGAGTCCTTCAAAGACCTGCAAGTCCAAGCAGAGGCCTCCCAGAGACAGGGGAGTCAGAACATTGGGTAAGTACCCTTTTGAAAGAGGAGCCTTCCCCAGGAAAGGGTAAAGCCAATCCATTTTATAGCAATAGCTATAAAAAATTGACAGTAATTTCTAAGCGTGTGATGGAGCAACATCCATCCCAGTTCATTCTGGAATTGAATAGTTCTCAGACAAGACATAGGTGCCTTCCCCTGAAAGAAGCAGGACAGGCAAACTAAGAATTCTTTCACCATGCTTGTGACCTCCACGGGTTTTCCAAGCAATGGCAGTGCTGTTGGTGGGTCTTACAGCCCTAGCAAATGCCCAACCTTGCCAGCATCTGATGTTTACTCTGCAAACTGGCTGAAGTACCATTTATTGTCTGTTTTTTCTTTACTCTCGCATGTGGGCAATGCTAGCTGAAATCTCAGAAGTCAGATGTGGGCATGGGAGTTAAGCAGGATTTCCATCAGTTAGGAGAAGAACCCCAGTGTCCTGCCCTTTCTGATGCTGATCTGAAGCAGAGGAATAAATTATGCAAAATAATGCAGTTATATGCAGTTTTGGATTATGTGCCTAATTTACACAGGTGAGAGAAAGCAACTTTAAAAAATCCAAACAGATTTATTTCACAACACACAGACCTACCTGATAGTGGCCTAAGCAGAATAGTTGGAGAGTCACAGAGAGAGATTTACAGATCACACAGGGACAAAGAAATGAAACCATCCCTTGCAAGAAGAGAAACAAGTTCTGCCAGTCACGTTTATGTCACAACAGGTCTGTCAGGATGTAGTTCCATATAATGACAGTCCCACAAATTATAACATTCTCCCCATGTAGGTACTTTTGCACTCAGAAAGGCGTGAACTTTTTGTCATTCAAAGCTTCTCTGAAAAGCAAAGCAAATAATTTCCAGTGAGACTGTCGCCACTTAGGGTCAACCTATATGTGACGCTCAGTATTGTGAATGCTTTCCCTGAAGGCTTTAAACAAACAAACAAACATCACCAAAGCAGGTGTGGAAACCATTTAAAAAATATATATATATAGTCGGGTATGCCTATCTTTTTCCCCTGTAGGTTGTTTTTCTTATTAAAATTGTTCCCTCCAAGCTGCTTTTCACCCTATGGAGAGAAAAATAAAGGAACTTGCAATGCAAGTTCCTTTATTTTTCTCTCCATAGGGTGAAAAGCAGCTTGGAGGGAACAATTTTAATAACGAACAAAAACCTACAGGGAAACCCCACAGAGCATCAGGCATCTACCCTGACTATCACATCTATATTTTGTCACTTTCTTTGGCCCTTTTTGGTGGTTTTTTGTTTTAGTCTGGGAGCCTAACCCCCATATACAATACACAATACAATGAATATTTATATACCACATTTCAACTAAAGTTTCCAAAGTGGTTTACACCAATATAAATAAATAAATAAAATGGCTCCCTGTCCCCAAAGGGCTCATAATCTGGAAAAGGAAAAGGAAAAGAAACATAAGACAGACACCAGCAACAGCCACTGGAGGGATGCTGTGCTGGGGATGGATAGGGCCAGTTGCTCTCCCCCTGCTAACCCCCATGTCCCCATAGATGCAATTACTCATTATCCGCAATTTCATTATCCACAGTAATCTGAGAGAATGGAACCCCCGCGGATAATAAGGTCCACCTGCATCTGTCTGTCTATCTGTCTATCTATCTATCAATATTGTAGAAAGACAGATAGTAATCAATGCTAAAATAGAATATTGTTGTACTGGGCTGATAGGTATCTTTACAGCTGTATCTGTTTTAGCAGCTTTTAAAATTAATTATTTCTTCAAAGCTTGCCACATTGGGGAAAGAAGTACCTTTTAAAGTGGAGGCTTTCTGCATTTATTTATTTGATTGATTGATTGATTGATATACCGCCCTTCCTAAATGGCTATTTTGCAGAAGGGGAGCAAGCGTTCCTATTCAGCCCCAGCACAGTGTTCCTCCAGTGGTTGTTGCTGGTGTCTCCCTTGCGTTTCTTTTTAGAACATGAGCTCTTTGGGGACATAGAACCACCCCCTTTCTATCATTCTTGTTTCTGTTTAAACCACTTTGAGAATGTTTCTGTTGAAATGATACTAATAGTGGGCCAGGGTAGCATGGATGGCTCAGTAGTACCATCTGCACTGCTTCGTGTATTTCAGACACTGCCCAAGCTGATGTGGAACAACCCTGCTCTGCTGCAGTGTGAAATTGTGCCATCACAGTTGCGCAATGCTACATCCATTGGGCTGTTCTGCAATGGCACTATGGCAGTGTTTGAAATGCACACAGGGGTGCAGGAGGTGCTTGTTGGGAATTCTCTCTTGTAGGAGAAACCCTTTCAGAGTGGACAGAGGTGCAACACAGCGGAATTTAGTTAGGCATGCATGTATGCATGTAAGAGTAAAGTAACTTGGAGCCAGTTCATAGTTTCAAATCAATATATATGGCATTTATTAAATAACTCCATTCTAGATAGGAAAGTGAGGAGTTAGGATCTCTAATCTATCTATCTAGCTGGATGCAGATGGATTCTGCATCTTCTCTGCACACATGGTGCAGGGAGAGGAGCTTGCAAGGTAGAAGGAACAGGAAGAGAAGGGAAGAGAGGAAGTGCAAAGCAGGAAGTAAGGAAGTTAGTCCCTAAGAGAAGAAATCTACATTCCAAAGGGATAGTGGTCAGAGCAGTAGAGAAGGGATGACCAATGTCTTGACTCTCTAGCCCTCTGACTCACTAGTCTGTCCTCCTATGTCACTGAGACAAGAGACAGCGTATAGTCCTTCACTTCCAACAGTGCTGAACCATCCGTGTTACCCTGCACAGAAAGCAAGCCAATAACAACTATAATAACAGACAGGGGTGTAACAAGGCTGGAGTGGGCCCAGAGACAAAATTTTGAAATTGGCCCCTCGCTGATACACACACACTCACTTCACATGTGACTTGCCTCTGGGGGGGCCCCTCGAGGTGTGGGGCCCCCCAGGCAGCCGCCTCCCCTTGCCTAATGGTAGTTACACCCCTGATAACAGATATTGCAGAAAAGGCCACCTCCTTTCATATGAACCAACTCATTTTTGAAAGAACTTCTTCAGTGTCCCTCACCTTTTGATTGCCCTGTAAAGAAGACAAAAGTAACATGGCCGCTACTCAGAGGAACTACAATGGCCCAATTTGATTGTTCAGCCAGAAGTACCAAATCGTTTGGCCACCTGAGGCCAAATGTAGACAAACAGACATCACTTGCTTTCTCTATACCTGATTCTCATAGACAATAACTGACAGCTGCTTGTGTGAAATCACTCATTGTGTTCACATAATATGAACATTTTGCCCCCAATGTCCCTTTCACACAAACAAGGAGTGCAACCCAGTAATAGGACCTTGCCACATTGGCAGTCCTATTACATTGTCCTAGCTAGTCACAATAAAGGAACTGAGGTTGTATGGGATTCTGCCTTGTTTTTCACCCTCTCTGTTTTCATGTGCTATTCCTAGATGCTGGTTTAAATCTGGTAGTAAATTAGTTAAGGACATTGATTGATGTGGATGGAGACATGCATGCCTCTGGGACTACAAGGCATAAACAACAAAACAACTAAAGCCAAATTGAGGGCTATATTTAGAAATAATCCCACTGACTTCAATGGGACTGACTTCTAAACATATGATCAGGAGATAAGATGGACAAAACACTGTATGGGGGATAATTTACCTGTTTTGATTATATTTGGCCACATTATTATTTGTACCTTACAATCTTTAACAAGTTGTTCTAGTAAGAACTATTCAGCCTACTTTCCTTTCTCTGTCTCTACAACTAGACTAAATTTGGTTCAAACTGAGGTCCACAAGCTAGATCTCTTGCACCTCAAATGTTCACGCATCCTCCATCTTGGATCTGGGTGCATGGCATCATTACAAACTACACCAACATTGAGGTGTCCCTGTGTGTCAGTCACCACAACTGTACCAGGGGCATAGCAAGGCCCAGAGACAAGATTTTAAAATGGCACCCCCTCACTGAAGCTCAGCTGATGAAGTAAAGAAATGTTAAATGAGGCTGAATAGTGGTAACAAAAAGCATATATATATATTCATCATCATGATCCTAAATTATTTTTAAAAGGTTTTGTAAATTGTGGACAATGCAAGTCATTTAATGGTACTAGAGAAAGACATGCTGTTCTGATAGCTCCAGGTCTTAACACTCACATCAATTTCGGAGGATGAATGCAACTGAAGGAAGCCCGGGTGGGTGCGCAGCTGGGGGAGTCACCCCAAGGCAGTGTGCCCCCAGACAACTGTCTTCCCTTGCCCTATTATAGTTACACCCCTGAACTGTACACAAATTTGATTCAAATCAGTTCGACAGTCCACAAGTTAGCCCACTTGTCGCTCAGATGTTCACATGGCCACCATCTTGAACTGGAGTGGATTACATCATCACACACCACGCCATTAGGGCATCCCTCTGTGCCCCTACAGCTGTAGCAAATTTGGTTCAAATCGGTTAGGCTGTTCACAAGTTAGCCCACTTGTGCCTCAAAAGTTTACGCATTCACCATTTTGGATCAGGGTGGATGACATCATCACAAATTACCCCATTGAGGTGATGTATCCCTACAACTGTAACCAATTTGGTTCATATTGGTCCAGGCATTGCAAAGTTGATGGGGGGGGGATGACACACGGACACACACATGGAATTCCAGGTGATTTCATAAGTCTACCAGAAAGTAAGCTAAAAATCTTGATAAAATCTTTATGAACAACGTATATTGTTCTTTCCTTCAAAGAATTCATGGCTGAATTTAACTAAGCATAGCTCAGATAGGCGAGGTTTGACTAAATGAAAATGGGCCTCAGGTATCATTTCATAGAACAAGTTTGATTTCAGTGAGCCTTTTTATTGCATGTACTGGGGAGGAAAATGGAGGGACAAAAGAAGCAAAAGCAAATGAAAGAGCAAAGTTGCATAAAGGAGTTACATGACAAGGATGGAGGAAGATGGAATGCAGTACACTGTAATTTAATTTACAGTGGGTACAATCCCATCAAAGTTAAACAACATTACATTGTTTTGATTTCAAGAAGAGAGTTAAACTAAGCATGTAGTTAGATATCCCTTTTTGAAAGCAACCAAATTATTTTCCTTGTGCAAGTGCCATTGTGGTGAATCACAACTGTGCAAAGTCATTACTTTGATTTCCACAACTCCCATTTATTTCAATGGTATTGGCATAAGAGAACTTTATAGTGGATTCTGCCAATGTACAGTGAAGGCCAAACTAGACATAAAGTGGAAATCCATATCAGTAGCATATGGTGGGTTGTTTTGTTGTTTTTTTAAACTTTCCTTCTCTGCATCAGCTCCCTAACTTATACCCTCCCCCAACTGCTATTGGCCCCGGGAGAGAAAAATTACACAATGTTTGTGCCTCTAATTATTCTAATTATTCCCCTCACAGCTAATAGCAGCTTTGAGTATATGTATAATTTGAATTAGGATTGCAGTGTGGACTAATTCCCCTCCTCCTCATATCATGGTCCTGATCCCCAGTGAATACATATTTCGATGTATCATAGAAGAGGAACATGTCTGTTCTTCTTTATGTTCACTGGTCTGATCATAGGTGTTGACAAAGGAAAAAATGGGCAACAAAAGAGGGGGAAGAAAGAGCCATTAATCAAAGTCAGACCATGAGCCATATTCTTTCCTTTCATTGTCAGCTTTTATTCTATTTTGAGTTTTGAAAACTCATCAGTAGTCACGCATGCTTATTAAATGAAAAACAGGGAATGAAGCATTTGACTTTTGGTAAGTGAGACATCAGGCTGTTTGAAAGAACTGCATGTTACTGAAAATGAACAAATAACACAAACCATTTAGGTCAGGATAGCGTACACATTTAGAGAGTGGAATGTACGGTGAATTCCATGCATATACTGACAGGGAAAATGCAGGGAAGTGACACTTTTCCTTGGAAAGAGTGTGTGTGTGTGTGTGTGTGTGTGTGTGTGTGTGTGTGTGTGTGTGTTAGATTAGGGATGTGCAAACTGGCTCAAGGTTGAGCTGGTTTGCCATGAAACTGGGCCAGACCTGGTTCTGCTTGACCTCAAGCTGAACCCCCCCCCCACCGGACTGGCTTGGAGTCAGTCCAGGGTATGAATTATTATTATTATTATTATTTAAAAAATTGTTTTTATAACTTTCTGCTGGGCCCAGGGTAATTTTGCCTCCAGTGGCTGCAGCCTTGGGGGATATTAATGTTATTTTAGAATATTGTTTAATTTTTTTAAAAAATTATTGTGTTAAATTTCTTGTTTTTGTTTTTAACTAATGTTTTAATGTTTCTTTTACTGTGTGTTTCTAATCTGCAGTGCTTTGCAAAGCAGGGATGCAAACTGCACTGCAAATTGCAATGCAAAACTTGTGTGCACTCTGTGAGTCCAGCTTGTTTTGTCCATAGGGAACAATGGGGAACTCAAAACACCCAGTTGTTCCCCATGGCTAGGTCTTAGGGACACCAAAGTGGCTTGGATGGTAGGGCATGATGAGTGCCACCTACCACCCAACCCACAACCCTCCCCCCCAACTCCAAATTGCTTGCTTGCCCGTTTCTTTTGTGGGTTGGGTGGTAAGTAGTCATGCCCACATGACTACCCACCCAGCCCACATTTCTTCACGCCATACCACCCAGCCCACATTATTTCAAACACAGTCCACAAGTGGCCAAAAAGAATCACTGACCCAGAATCCATTGCCAGCCACAGTGCCTGCACTGCAGTAACATCATTAGTACAAGTTTCTCTCTCACATACAATTATGATTCCAGTATTGTATCAGCGGCCACAGCAGCACCCTTAGCAGCAAGCACAGCCATAAACTCAACTAGAACATCTTCAGCCACATTTTGACTGAGAACACCTTGTAATGCAGAATGTAGATTTCAGAGCAGACCAGAGCAGTGAGTGAAGCACAAGTTAGTCTCAAAGCCAGACCTGGGGTTCATGTCACAGCAATCACCAAGAAAATAGCACACATTCACACATAGAGCTGAGGGGCAACACTGTGCATTACTCGCCACAACACCATCTCAAAACCAGACCAAACCACAACTTAAGGAAGGATCGCACCCAGGTTCTGCCCTTTTCAAACCATATCCAACAAAACCAGCAAGTTAATAATATAGCAGCAACAGCTCAGCATATTATGCTCAATGCTGAGAAAAGAAAACCACCAAATCAAACCTTCCTTGATTCCTTCCTTTGTCCTCTCCTGATGTATCCTCTTCAAGGGCACACTAAGAGCTCTTTTTGCCTCCCCTCCCAAGACCCTTTGAAAATATTTTGAAATTCCCTCCTTTTTTGTTTCCCCTCCCTCCTCTCTTTCCCCCCAGCCAATGTGGGCACAGTTGCCCATGACAACACTTGATTTGTATGATAACAAGACAACCAAGAAGCAATGAGATCTCAAGCCAATTGGTAGCCAGTGCCAGAATACCAATCAGCGCGGCGGGGGGTAGGGGGGAGCTTGTCAGAATGGTGTTCAAATCATTCAAATCAATTCAAGCTTGAATTGGAGTTGTTTTGATCTGAACATGAAACAGGCCCTTTATTTTAAGGGCATTTCATTTTGAGTACAAATCACTCGAAATGGCCTTATTCAAGCTTGAATAGATTTGAACTTGAATTGATTTGTACATCTCTACAAGTTAGGACATGTCAGCCATTGGTTCATAGAGAACATGTTATCCTTATCACAAGAAAGATGAAAGAAAGAAAGATAATGTAAAATTTATTCATTTTATTTCTCAAATTTGTAGATTGCCCCAAACTTCTGTCTCTGGGCAGTTTACAATAACCTAAAACAAATTAAAAATGAGAACCTTAAAACAATTTAAAAGCACAGTCAAGTTAAAAAGCATGGGTGCAAAAAAATGGGACTTTAGGGACTTTTTACAAGTGGAGGCTATGTCAGCAGGAAGCAAATTCCAGAGTCTCAGGGCAGCAACAGAGGAGGCCCGTCCCTGAATAGACACCAGAGAAGCCAGTGGCAACTGTAGACAGACCTCTCTGGATGATCTCAATGGGCAGTGGGGCTCATGGAAAAGAAGAGCCTAAGCTGTTTAGGTTTTTATAGTTGCAACCAGCAAATTGCATTTTGCCTAGAAACTTATTGGTAGCCAGTGTAGCTCTTTTAGTACAGGGTCATTTTAATATGGTACCTCTGAGATGACCTGGAGACCAACCTGGCTGCTGCATGTGGTACTGACTGCAGTTTCCAGACTGCAAAGTCTGGAGGTTACCAACAGATGTACCACTGTTTTGAGGTCATTGATATAAAAGTTCAGATTTTGAAAAGCAATAGTTTCCAAGGGACACCATCTGGAATCTGCCCAAAAGCTTCCCACCTTCAACCCCCCACCCCCACCAGATGCTACAGAAAGATACTATGGGTGATAGTATCGAAAGCCACTGAGAGATCCAAAAGGACCAACAAAGTCACACTCCCTTCGTCAATTCCTGAAGAAAACCACAGGGCTCTGTGGGCACCAGGAGTCAAAATCAACTTGATGGCACACTTTACCTTTAATTAGAGATCATCCGTCTGGCCAACCAAGGCAGTCTCTTCCCCATAGCCCACCTGAAAGCCAGTTTGAAATGGGTCTAGATAGTCAGTTTTCTCCAAGACTGTCTGGATTGTTACTGATCTGACATATTGTTGATAACTATTAATTGGGTAGTCAAAAATATGACTTGTGTCTCATTGAAATAATAATTTATCATTGTCAGATTCATAAATGCCCCTTTGATTCCTTGTTCTTTTTGTGGGGGCTTAAAAATAGGGCAAAATGTTCACTCTGATTTTGCATTGTGAGATAATCACATCTGATCAGCTGTGTGGTATCATCATGCAGTATATACAAAGTGAAGGAAATACTGTTACAATCTTTCAGCTTTGTGACATCACCACATAGCCAGATCAACTGCCTGACAACTTGATGCCATCGTATTGTCTATGGGATCCCTGACTGGTGGGATTGTCTCAGAAAGCCCTTTTAAAAAGAAGGTGCAAAGGTGGCACATTGGGGAAAGCAGCAGCTGTGAACAGCTGATGAACAGCACACTAAAACGATAAAAAGGGTGTTTTATGAAACTTCTGTCCACCCCAAACCCTCCTTTTTGGCCTGAAAAGTTTTATTGGGGGAAAGCTGTCCTATTTTCAGTATGCAAGAATCTGGAGCAATTCCAGCACAGATTTTACAAACCGCTTAAGTTCTCTCCAGAGACGTAGCCAGACAACAATGGAAGATTCTGCTCGGCGTCATTCTACATTTCCAGAGGTTTGTATTGTGTCTGTTTTAAAATAATAATATCTGTTTGTACTGACCTACCTCTCTGCATATTCCTGATTTCATGAAATATGTTACAGCCCTTCCTATTTATTTTCTATAAAACAAAAAAGTCAAGAATCTGGGATGCTTTCACCTCCATTCTTAACATCTGACCTAGGGAAGGGAGACGAAGACTAGCTGGGGGATCGGACTGTAACAAAAGCCCTATTCAGATATTACATTGTATGTGTTTGTACACATTTACATATTTTTGTGTGAATGACCATACATGCATTCACTCTGAAAGTGAACCTGGGTACAGGTCCTTCCAATGCATGGAACACAGATAGGAGAAGTATAGCACACTGAACATAACACGTGAATAACTGTACATGCGTACAGATTGGTACTTGCATACATTGTATACAGATTGTATGTGCACTGGACATGTATAAATAGGATTTTATTTCTTTGTGTGATCAGATTTAGTATATATGTGAGGAGTGGATTGCCAAGCAAGTCTATCACAGACACTTTGAACTTCAGAAGAGGAAACTTCTAAAATAAGGAGTTTAGTGAAAAGAAAACTGAAAGGGAAAATCAGGAGACTCACTTCACTCCAGAATGCATGGAGTTTATTTAAAACCACAATAATAGAAGCCAAGTTAGAATGTATATCAAAAAGGAGGAAAGGTGCTAGCAAGTCCAGGAGGATGCCAGCATGGCTAACAAGTAAAGTCAAGGGGAAGAAGACCTCCTTCAGAAATTGGAAGGCCTGCCCAAATGAAGAGAATACAAAGGAACACAAACTCTGGCAAAAGAAATGCAAGGGGATATATATGCTAAAGGGATTCAATAAGAGGATTTGAGAAACATTTAGCTAAAAGTTTTGGGGATAACAAAAATTTATTTAAATACATCAGCAGTATACAACAGAGCCTGCCAGGGAGGCGGCTGATCCATTAGGTGATGAGGGAATGAAAGGGGTTATTAAGGAGGATATGGAGATTGCAGAGAAGCTAAATGAGTTCTTTGCATCTGACTTCATGGCAGAGGATACTGAGCGTACCTGTGCCTGAACCAAGTTTCTCAGGGTCAGAGGCTAAAGAACTGAGTCAGGTAGAAGTGATAAGAGATGACTGTAGAGACCAGCCTCCCCACCCTCTAAAGAGTTACCAGGAAGTGAACCCTTGTCTTGACTGACAGGCTAGTGAACTCCAGGGCAACCAATCAGTAGACCAGGTGGGTGGGACCTAGAGGGCTGTTGCTGGGATTTCTGGGAAGAAGAAAGGAAGTTGGGGCAGAGACGGCGGATTAGCATAAGGTTTGATGCCTCATGGTGGAGCTGCAGGATAATCTCTCAAGTTGAGAGATCTGCACGAGGCTTGATTCTCATCAGGAGTTTGATGAGTTGAAGGTAAAAGAAGCCAGGGCTTTGGTTTTGGGAATTTAGTCTAGGGAAAGGTTTGTGTAGTCAGACTTTATGTTAGGGATTTCATTTTGCTTTCTGTGTGGTGTTTTGTATTTCTAAATATCTGTTCTTTGCAACTGAGTAACTAAGATTTTAATGTGAGCCGCCCTAGAACAACCAGTGTGCTTTTGAAACATACTTGTAACTAACTAAGCATTTTTAAGTGTTTCTAAAAAGCTAAAAACCTGAGACAGAACCAGTATGTAGTAATTGAATAAAAGTTTTCCCCTCTGTTCTTTTTACAAGCCTCTGAGGGTTGGTTATTAACCCTGCAGAGGGGTAGGGCTATAAGGGGGATTTTTCTGGTGCAGAACACATCTCAAGGCGAGCTTGGTCAATTAATAATTAACGCACATTCAGCAAAAGGCATGGGGGGGGGGAAGGTTTTATTCTTTCCTATCAGCAAGGGGCAGTATTATTTTTTTTGTATTTGCCCAATGTCCAGTTACAGAGAGATTCTGAACTAAGTCCAACAGTCTTAGTCCAAAAGTTGGACTCTCTGAAAGCCTTAGAGTGCTTGGTGGCAGCAGTAACCTACCAGAGCTTCTTGGTTTACCAGAATCTTTTTCTTAGCTTTCTAGGTTTTGAAAGTTAAGGATTTTAAATCATTCATAGGCAGCTTCTCTGAGCATGCTGCGGAAATGACTCATCGCTGATAGGAGCCATTTCTGAGCTAAGTGACTGAGAAGGATGCTAACAGCTGGTTAAAACCAGTTCAGCCAGCTTATTCATTGACTGACCTGAGTCAAGAAAGGAAATTTCCACACACCAATCCGCCACAATGACGTTCTAAACTGTCTGGGAAAATCCACCCGAGAGTCCTTAAAGAACTCATATGTGAAAATGCCAGCCTCCTTGCAAAAACATGTAACTTATCCCTACTATCAGGCTCTGTATCAGAGGACTTGGAAGTAACCTATGTAACACCACTTTTCAAAATGGTGAAATTCCAGGAACTTCCAGTCTGATGCACACCAGGGTGGCAAGGAGGTATGCTGCTGCCCTACATGAGACTGTTTTAAGCATGGTGCCGGTGGGGGAAACATTCATTCGTTCGTTCATTCATTCATTCGATTTCTATACCGACCTTCCAAAAATGGCTCAGGGTGGTTTACATAGAGAAATAATAAATAAATAAGATGGATCCCAGTCCCCAAAGGGCTCACAATCTAAAAAGAAACATATGATAGACACCAGCAACAGTCACTGGAAGTACTGTGCTGGGGGTGGATAGGGCCAGTTACTCTCCCCCTGCTAAACAAAAGAGAATCACCACATTAAAAGGTGCCTCTTTGCCAAGTTAGAGGGGGAGGGTAAGAGCACCCTCCCCGATCCTTAAGGATACCCCCCCTGCCAAACTGGCTGTTGCCGGTTCTATGCACATCCCTAGTAAGTAGAGAGGTGGTCAAATTTGTAGATGACACCAAACTATTTAGGATAGTGAAATCCAAAACAGATTGTGAGTAGCTCCAAAAGGATCTCTCCAATCTGAGGAGTAGGCAACAAAATGGCAAATGTGGTTCAGTGTAAGCAAGTGTAAAGTGATGCATATTGGGGCCCAAAACCCCTGCTTCACATATGCACTGATGGCGTTTGAGCTGTCAGGGACAGACTAGAAGAGAAATCTTGGCATTGTGGTGGACAGCTTGTTGAATTGAAAGTGTCAACACAATGAGGCTCTTCTCACGATCGGTGTGAAGAGCCTGGATGGGGCTTGCGGGGAGAGCAGGCTAAGCCCGCTCTCCCTGCAGACAAGCAGGGAAGCAGCCCTGGGCAGCCACAGCGCCCATCCACATGACTGCCAGCTCAGTTACGGAGCCGGCGGGGGCTGCGGGGATTGGGGGCCGAATGGCCCCTGGAAACCCCCGCATGCCCTGCACAAGCACGCAGGGCATATTGGAGAGACCCTCCAGCTGGGAGGCTGCTTTTTAGCCTCCTGGTCAGAGGTCTACTTGTGAGTTGCCATGGCACGGAGCCGTGCCCTGGCAACACATGAGCACAAAGATGGGGTTGGCGGAGCGCTCCCTCCGCTAACCTCAGCTAAGGGCAGGGGCAATTAAGCAGGTTACCCGCTCGTAAACCACCAGGCTCGCCTGGTGATTTACATGACCAGCAAAAATCGGGCTAGACTCTCCTAGCCTGATTTTTGCTGGTCATGAGAATAGCCTCAATGTGTGGCAGTGGTGAAAGAGGCCAATTGCATTCCTGAAATAATTCGGAACGGGATTGAAAATAAAACTGCAAATATCACAATGCCCTTATAGAAATCTATGGTGCAGCTACATTCTGGTCACCATACTTCAAAAAGGACATTATAGAATTGGAGAAGGTACAGAAGAGGGCAACCAAGATGATATGAGGCCTAGAAAACCTTCCTTATGAGGCAAAATTACAACCATTGGGGCTTTTTAGTTTAGAAAAAATACGACTGAGAGGAGACATGATTGAGGTCTCTAAAATTATGCATGGTGTTGAGAGAATGGGCAGAGCCAGGGGTCATCCCTTGAAACTGATTGCCAAGAAATTTAGGACTGACAAAAGGAAGTTCTTTTTTTTAACACAACACTTAATTAATCTATGTTTCCTGGTTGTTGACCATTATAAAGATTGATTGATTGATTGATTATTAACTTATGCAATTCTCTGCCACAAGTTATGGTGACAGCCAACAGCCTGGATGGCTTTAAGAATGGCTTAGATAAATTCATGGAGGACACGTCTATCAATGGCTACTAGGCTGGACTTGGTATAGAATGGCTACAAGATGGCTATAGGACATCTCCCGTCTAAGAGGCAAGATGTTTCTAAATACCACTTGCAGGGGAGCAATAACACGAGAAAGGGCAAGCCCTCAGCACTTGCCTGTGGGCCCTCCAGAGGCATCTGGTAGGCCACTGTGTGAAATGGGATGCTAGACTAGCTAGGCTTTGGGCCTGATCCAGCAGGCTGTTCTTATGTTCTTATTTATTCGTTATATTTATTCGTTATATTTATTCGTTATATTTATACACCTCCCCATCTGTTAGCTCTGGGTGATTTACAATAAATAAAAGAAAAATATTATCAATTTAAACCAGTAAAACAATAAAAAAACTAAAACAACATTAAAATTTTTAAAAACCTTGGAAGGCCAGACTAAAAAAGTAAGTCTTAAGGGCTCTCTTGAAGGCCAGCAATGTTGTTAAGCCCCAGAGAGCGAATCCCACAGCCTAGGAGCAGCTGTGGAGAAGAACCAAATTCCAAGTTACCACTAGACTAACTAATGGCAGCTGGAGATAGACCTGCATTGGGGATCATGCAGAAGAAGGCGCTCTCTAAGGTATCCCAGACCTAAGCCATTCAGGGCTTTAAAGGTGATAACCAGCAGATTATATTTTGGCTGGAAACTTATTGGCAGCCCATGCAGTTGTTTAAGTATAGGCATGATATGGTCTCCCTGAGTTATCTTGGGGACCAATCTGGCCACCTTGTTCAAGCAGCTTGTTCACATCCTCAGGATTCAAAGGCTGAAACTGACCCATTCTAATACTACAGAAGAGATTGCTAGAAACCCCATAATAGACTCTGCAGAAATAGTGGAGTCCCAAATGGATCCAGATGCAAGGGATTTTATCTGCAAAACCTCATTAAAAGTGTGACAGCAGGTCTGCACAACATAAGGCCGGGGGGGGGGCAGATCTGGCTCACGGGCACTTTTTTAAAAAAAAATGGCTCCCAGGTAAGAATATCCTACAACAACACAGGAGCTAGAAACTGCCTTATTGCATAATCCTATGCACATTTACTCAGAAATACATTCCATGGTGTACCCAGTGAGGCTTACTGATAAGCATGACTACTATTGCAACCTGAAAGCAACAGTGATTTAGGGAGAGGAGAGGACTTGGCATTTTGGGGGCCCGGCATGCACTCCAGGGGCCCCACTGATTGAGCAGGACAGGACCTATTTTCTGGCCATGATGTTTGGTTGAAACTATAGGTCCCTTGACAGGGGAATAGATCCACTAGTAACTACTAACTGCTTTCATTAATATATTTAATTTTAATGTAATAATGCACTAAAACAGGGCTTCTTAATCTTGGGCCCCCAGACGTTGTTGGACTACAACTCCCATCATCCTCAGACACAAAGGCCATGTCTGGGGATGATGGGAGTTGTAGTCCAACATCTGGGGGCCCAAGGTTAAGAAACCCTGCACTAAAAATTTACCTCAGCCCCTGCATGCCAAGCTGTGGTTGTTTCTGGCCCACCAGGGCATTTGAGTTGTGCAGCTGTGTGTTGTAGTGAGACAGAGCCCTTTCTCATGAGCAGAGATAGGGTTCTGACAGGGTGAGGGGAGGAAGCCTTGAAAAACTTGCCTCCCTCTGCAGACGAGCAGGTCCTCGCCTCTGAGCAGGCAGATGATCCGCCCACACGAGCACCAGCTTCTGCCAGTTGCTCCAAGGGTCGGGGTGTTGGGATGTGTTGCTCCGCCCCCTGGAGCTCCAATAATGCACCACAAGTGTGCAGTGGATTATGGGTAGTGTGCGGTGGATTATGGGATCCTCTCTCTCCTCCGCAAGTCTGCTAGCTGCAGCTGTTTGCAGCCGTGACTGACAGACGATCCAAAAAATGAAGTTAGGAGACCACTCGCTCTCCTAAACTCATTTTGAGGGAGGCTCCACAAGCGGGTTTGCCACTGCGGTTCTGCTGAGATCGAGCACAATTCCAGTGGTTCACACATGCATGCGAAACCGGGCTGGGCTCCCTTAGCCCGGTTGTGTGTGAATAGCCTCATAGTCACAGAAATAAGGATTATAGTCATTATTTCAGTGGACCATGCTTGAAACGGAATGCTCCAACCGTTTATGAAGTTACACAAATACAAAACTACCTATGCAGTAAAATATAAACATTCCTTTGCCTGGAAGTAAATTACAATGATATATACTATCATTTGTCTGTCCATATGGAATTGGATCCTAACGAGTTTCAGATTGTAATTATACAACTATCCAATGCCCCATCTCTTACAACTTTTAAAAGGGAAGTTAGGACACATTTGTTCACCCAGGCTTTTAATTAGATACTGTTTTAATTGTGTTTTAATTGTGTTTTAATAGTTTTAACTTTTTAATTTTAATTGCTGAAATGTTTTACTCTTTTATTGGCTGTTTTTATTGTTTTGTAAACCACCCAGAGAACTTGCGTTTTGGGCGGTATAGAAATGTATTAAATAAATAATTCTAATAAAATAAAAAGCAGAGAAGACATGTGATTGTTAAAAGTTAGTCATATACATAACTTACATGATGGACTTCAAGAGATTTGTCTACTATGGAAAGCTTGGGAGGTTTATACTTCAGATTTACCTTCCTAAGGGCTATATGGCAATCAATAAGAGGAAAAAAGGCCATGATCTTAGAGAACCATGAATCCCCCAAACCCGTGTTTCTCAACTACCGGTCCATGGATCAGTGCCGGTCTGTGAGATGTTGAGTGCTGGTCTGTGCTGGTCCGTGAGGAATTAATCCCCCCACCAAACAATTTTGAGCTGGTGGGGGTCACCGCTGCTGGGCACTCTCTGGAGCTCATTTCTTGGCATGCAGCCCTCACTGCTGGGATAATGTTCATTTTGAGGAAGCTGATTGAGTGTTATCCCAGCAGCGAGGGCTGCCTGCCCGGAAATGAGCTCTGGAGAGCTCCCAGTGGCAGTGCCCCCCCCAGCTTGAAATTGTTTTGGGGGGTGCCTGGGGGTGGGGGTGAGTGGGGAATGACCCCTTTACTAACTGCTGGTCCTGGAAACTGCGCACAAAGGATGTACCAGTCCATGACTCCAAAAACGTTGAGAAACACTGCCCAAAACCATGACACATCTTTCACAAGGAAACCTTCAGCAGTCTTGCCAGAAGATTCATGGAGGTTACAGGATTACAATGAGGCTCATTCTTCAGCAGCATTTCATGAGTGACACACCTACATTTCTCTTTATGTTGCTATAAGACCTGGCTGGCCTGTTCGTTTCAGTGCAGACCAGAACTCTCTTGATTTCTGGGACACCAACAATGAGTTGAAGACATAACTAGCACACTCCCCTGTTTCTTACCTCAGTCTCAGGATAGCAGTGGTGGAAAGCATATTTCTGTCAATAATAAAAATACAGTTTTGCATCTAATAGGATTTATAAAAATGGCTTGTTTTGTTGTTTTATTTTTATAACAAAAAAGGGAACACTTGGAATAAAAATAAAGTTTAAAAAGATGAAACTCAGCATAGTTGCTGTGCAGCCAATGATCTCAGATCATGGCTGCAGTCCGAGCTATGCATGGCATGCTTACTCAGAAGCAAGTCCCACTGAATTCAATGGAAATCACTTCTTAGACATGGGGGGGGGGGCATAACACAGTGACAGAGCACATGCCTTGCATACACAAAGTTCCAGACATTTCCAGTTAAAAAGATCAGGTGGCAGATAATGGGAAAGACCTGCTTCTTGAGTCCCTGGTGGAGTGCCACTGCCAGTCAGAATAGATAGTACAATCATCCCTTGCCAACCGCAAAGGTTCCATTCTGGCAAAATCTCACCGTTGGCAAAATCACAATTGGCAAGCAATTGAAATAAGAAACATAAGAAAAATAAGAACAGCCCTGCTGGATCAGACCCAAGGCCCATCTAGTCCAGCATCCTGTTTTGCACAGTGGCCAACCAGATGCCGCTGAAAGCCACAGACAGGAATTGAGGGCATGCCCTCTCACCTGCCATTACTCCCCCGCAACTGGTACTCAGAGGCACCCTGCCTTTGAGGCTGGAGGTGGCCCACATCCCTCCGACTAGTAGCCATTGATAGACCTCTCCTCCATGAAGTCATCCAAACCCCTTTTAAAGCCATCCAGGTTGTTGGCTGTCGCCACATCCTGTGACAGAGAGTTCCACAAGTGGATCACGCGTTGTGTGAAAAAGTACTTCCGTTTGTTGGTTCTAGACCTCCTGGCAATCAATTTCATGGAGTGACCCGTGGCTCTAGTGTTGTGTGAGAGGGAAAATAATTTTTCTCTCTCCACTTTCTCCACACCATGCATGATTTTATAGACCTCTATCATGTCTCCTCAATGGAAAACAGGGGGTTAGGGGGACTGTAGCAGCGTGGCCAGAACCTAAGGGGTATACTCGTGAGTCAAATGGGCCGTAACCCAAAATTTGGCTTTTAAAAAGCCACATCTGGCAACAGAGGACTGTAGTCACAAAAAGAACAAACCAAAGAAAAAATCCATTTGTTTTATGTGGATGTGGCAGCACCATAGATTTTTATAAAGACATTATAATATTAGCATTTTTATTTTCAGTCCCCTTTCTAATGATCCCTAGCATGGAATCTGCCTTTTTTTTTTTTTTTACTACTGCCACACACTGAGTCAACACTTTCAATGAGCTGTCCAAAATAATGACAGAAGGAGGAAATGCATTGATAGTGACAGACATAGCTGTGTAATATCAAGGATGACTAATCAAATTGCAAGCAAATTCTGAGGAAATGTTAACGTGAAAGAAAATCCATGCCATGAATAATGAACTCAAATCCATGCGGTTGATATTTTTCAAAAGGAAAATCAGAAATTCAAAAATCTTAAAAATACATTTTTAAAATAATTCTATTTAAGCATTTATAAAATTAAATGTGGTGTCCATGAGCAATTTATTGAAGTGGCTAAAGAGACCTTTTTATGTCACTAAACTAATAACATGATGTGTTTATAAGTTCTTTAATAAATATTGTTTATAAAACCAACATGTATTAACAATAGTCTTATTACAGGACTCAGCAAAGGATCAGCAACTGTTTCCAATCCCCCCTCTGCCCCTGCCAAATCTGCCCCAGAGAAAGTGACCCTCATAGATGAGAAGGTGGTAGCTATGGCAACAGAGTTGCTGGCAATCTACTTTAGTAAACAGGGGGAAGGGCTGGCAGTTTACTTTCCTGCTCCCCAAAGTGATGGGGTCTAGGGTGGTAGAGGGTATGTAGTGGATTAAAGCCTTTGTCTCAGAGCAAGCTCACATGAGGGAAAGAAAGGCTGAATCATCCCTGCTGAGCTGCTTGGCTAGGCTTCTCCTAAAACTATCCTGTATTATTGGTAGGTTCAAAATGCTGCCACCAAGCACCCTAAAACTTGCAGAGAACTGGACCAGTGGATTGGGTGCTGTAGTCCAAGGTTCCTCTGTAACTGGGTATTGGGTAAATACAACAACAAAAATTCCAAAAACCAACCCCCTTCCATGTGTAAGCTTACATGTGATGAGAAAACTGATAGCTTCTAACCATTTGAGGACATGATTGCACCAGAGAACTCCCTCTTTCACTCCTCCTTTTCCTGAGTTAAAAACGAACTTGGAGAGGCTTGTAAAAAGAAAAGAACTAAAAATCTAGTTTTATTCAATTACTACAGACTGCTTCCATCTGAGGATTTCTCATAAAATTAAAAATACTTAGTAGGTTACAAAAATAGGTTGTCAATGCACACTTAAATGTTTGTTTATTTATTGAGTTTATATACTGCCTAGTATAAAAATCTCAAGGCGGTGTACAGAATTAAAACATAAAATAAAATATAAAATATTACAATACATAAAAAGAAAAAATAGATATAAACACATTAAAATGTAAAAGTTTAGTCTCAGTTGAAGGCCTGGGAAAATAGGTATGTCTTCAGGGTCCTCCTAAAAACAAACAGAGAAGAGATACTCTTATTTCAGCAGGGAGCGCGTTCCAAAGCCCTGGGGCAGCCACAGAGACCCAGTCCCAAGTTTTATTATTATGTATTTATTTAACATATTTTTATAAAGCCCAAAACTTAGGTCTCTGGGCTGTTTACAACAAAAACAGAAAAGTTAAAACATTAGTTAACAGATAAATGACAACAAAGAAATTAAAACATTGATTAAAATAAATGACAACAGAAAGTTAAAACATAACAACAATTTTAAAACCTTAAAACAATATTTTAAAACAATGTTAAAACTATTAAAATGGTATTTAACTAAAAGCCTGGGTGAACAAATGTGTCTTTAAAGATTTTTTTAAAAAATTGTCAGAGATGGGGAGGCTCTTATTTCATCAGGGAGCACGTTCCAAAGCATCGGGGCAGCAACTGATGAGCCTGTGGCAACTGCAGATGAACCTTTCCAGATGATCTCAGTGGGTGGTGGGGCTCATGGAGAAGAAGACGTTCTCTTAAATACCCAGCGCCTAAACTGTTTAGGGCTTTATAGGTGATAACCAGCACCTTGTATTTTGCCCTGAAACGTATTGGCAGCCAGTGTCATGCCCCCACTTGAGGACATTGGAGAGGAGTGGGAGGCAGGCGACTTACTAGAAAGTGGGGAGGCGCCTGAGGAGTAGCAGGTCAGTGATGTGAATGGGGAGGTAATTGAGACAGGCCAGGGTGAGTGTTTGGCGCAGGAGGGGCCAGCAGGGCCAGGTGATCTTTGGAGAGAAGGGTCAGGATCTGAGTTTAAACGGCCCCTATCTCCTCAAGAACGCAGATGGAAAAACATCAGCAGCAGGTGAGGGAATTACAGAGGAGTAGTCAACTGGCGAGAAGACAGGAGCCAGATTGAATCTATGGCAGCTGGCAGGGATGGAGTGTTGATTAAGTGCATGTGGCTGCTGACTATAAATTGGGCAGCCTGTGCCTTGAACAAACTGCTGGAAACAACATGTCAAATTGGCTTGGAGCTTTTGTCAGAGAGATTGTGATTTTGGAATTTGGGCTTCTCACCCCTGTATTCTTGTTGAGACTGTTAAACCTGACTATTTAGCAGTAAAACTCATGACAGCCAATGTAGCTCGTTGCTTTGTTCAATACAGGAGTAATATAGTCTCTCCGAGATGACCCAGAGACCAACCTGGCTGCCACATTCTGAACCAGCTGTAGTTTCTGTAATACATACAAAGGCAGCCCCACATAGAGCGCATTACAGTAATACAGTCTGGAGGTTACCAGCAGATGTACCACTGTTCGTCGTTTAGCTCAAGAAACAGGCGCAGCTGGCATATCAGCCAAAGCTGATAAAAGGCACCTCTGGCCACTGCCTTAACCTGGGACACCAGGGAGAGGCTCAGATCCAGAAGCACCCCCAGACTGTGCACCTGTTCCTTCCAGGGAAATGTGACCCCATCCAGAACAGGTAGATCAAACTCATCTCCTGATTTTTGACCCCACAAAATAAGTACCTCCATCTTATCTGGATTCAGTCTCATTTTGTTATCCCTCATCAAGCCCATCACTGCCTCCAGGCAGGCATTTAGAGAGATTATGCCTTCTCCTGATGAGGTTGACATGGAGAAACAGATTTGGGTCCCATCAGTATACTGATAGCAGCCTGCACCAAATCTCCTGATGATCTCTCCCAGCGGTTTCATGTAGATATTTAAACAACATCGAAGACAATACGGAGCCCTGAGGGACACCATATGAAAGTTCAGATTTTGAAGAACAACAGTCTCCAAGGGACACCATTTGAAACCTGCTCAAAAGGTAGGAGAGGAATCACTGCAAAGTAGTGCCCCCCACTCCCAACACCCTAAGACGCTCCTGAAGGATACTATGGTTGATAGTATCAAAAGCCTGGAATTCACCAGCATGTCAGTCAAGACAAGGGTTCACTTCCTGTTAACTCTTTAGTGGGAGAGGTAGTTGACCTCTACATGGTAGTTATCTGGTCCTGATCTATTTTTTTTTTAAATAATTTGTTATCACAATGAGAAGACATATGAGCTATTGATTCACTGGCTCGGCCCAAAGATATTGGCCCAAAGACACCTGAAAACCTAACAAGGTCACAGTTTTCTCCTCATTCCCCTGCCACCCATTGCTTCCTTCTTCCATTGGTATGCAGATAAACAAGGCTATGAGTCAGCATTCTGTCCTCAACATGTGACCCGAAAGTACTTCATGTAATCATCACTGAAAATCTAGGACATTCTGACTGCAGGGAAAGTCCCACCTCCACCCAAATACTCCTATCTTTTCTGTGCTGTTTTCACTGAGCTTGAAAGATCTGAAAGGAAGAGTTACGAATAAAGAAAGAAAAGAATCCAAACACACATTGAAATCAACAGTAATCATTGAGATTATCAGTCTGATCTTCCTGTTTGCCATTCAGCTCTAGTGGCATAAATCAAAATATGCCATGTACAAAGTATAGCTCTTCTTTCTCCTATTAGAACCACAAGAAGGATTAAAAAACAGTAATGGAATCAACTGTGTTATTAATTTATTTCAATAATTTATAATTCACCCTTCTACACTGAAATATATTTAGGGCAGCTTACAAATTTTAGTTATTGGCTGATGTGATGAGGAAAATTACTCAAAGTAGTTCCATTGAAATTAAAAGGACAAATTGCTGAACATGATACTAATGTTCTTCATATACTAAAGTTTTTACTAACAGTTTACAAATGCTCAAAATGCTTAACATTCATTATCTCAGTAATTACAACAATATTGCAATGAAAGAGCATCTTCATAATGTGGTATATAGATTGGATAAATGAACAAAACCCCTATAAAAGAGGCTGATATTGTCTCCATATTGGAAATGGGGAGCTGAGAGGGGAATGACCTGGCTAACTTAAGATCACTTAGTGAGATCATAGCTGACATAATGTGGACATAAGGTGGACTTCCTAACCAGGGGTGTCTGAAGCAGGGGTGGGTGGGTGGCGTAGGCAGGCAGTTGGCCAGGCCTTCATGTACAGGGCCCCCACACTGCAGCACAGCAACAGAAACTAGTTCTGGCAAAGCTGAAATAACATTGATTAATCATGGGAGGGCCCACACTTTTTTTGCCCTGGGCCTCCCACAAGCTAAAGACAAGCTCTGTTCCTAAGTCATGGTGATTCTTTTATTCACAATGGTATACTAGCTGTTGACCAGAGGCACTGTTACCCCTGGATTTCTGGGCCAAAGTTCAGGGCCTCCACAACCCCTGGAGGCCTCCAAATCCTTTTAATCTGACCCGGGCGGTGTGGTTGCATTAAAAATGTGTTAAAAATACTGTGTATATGTGTGGCGGGGGCTCCAAAGGCCTTTAGGTCATAGGAACATAGGAAGCTGCCCTATACTGAGTCAGACCATTGGTCTATCTAGCTCAGTATTGTCTTCGCAGACTGGTAGTGGCAAGGTTGCAGGCAGGAATCTCTCTCAGCCCTATCTTGGAGAAGCTAGGGAGAGAACTTGAAAACTTCTGCTCTTCCCAGAGTGGCTCCATCCCCTGAGGGGAATATCATACATTGCCCACACATCAAGTCTCCCATTCATATGCAACCAGGGTGGACCCTGCTTAGCTTAGGTCATGCTTGCTACCACAAGACTAGCTCTCCTCTCCTAGGTGCAAGGAGATTTTGGTCCAGGCTCCAAAATTACCTAGGTGCACCTCTGCTCTCGCCATGAATTACAGGAGCTTGCCTAGCTACTCTTCTGGTGTCCTGGAGAAAAGAAGATGGATATCTTTCCCTGACACATGTTTAGAACTCACAGTGCAGCACTCTAACAGGATCAGGGCATTCTGAATATGCCCTAAAACTGGAGTTTTAAAAACTAGCCACTGGTGGCCCATGAGCCTGATACAACCCACGAAGCAATTTCATCTCGTCCCTGATGACACTATCTAATTTTAATAAAGGTGTGGCAAAATATTTTGTCCATAGTTTCACTTGCAAGGAAAAGAATATTGTTTTCAACATCTATGAGAGATACAGATATTTGGAACTAGAGTAGAGTAGGAAACAGGAAAAAGTGGCTGGAGCAATGAATCGAAAGAAATAATACACAGAAAGGAAGTAGAGTTTAGCACTTCTCTCCCTTGTGCTCCTTTTACAGTTAAACCTTGTTAAACCCACTTCGTATGTGAACAAGGTGGAAAGAAACACATCAGTCACTATCATGTCTGGTTTGGTCCTAAAATGGAGACCTCGCTCAAGATCAAAATGGAGACCTCGCTCAAGATCAAACTGGAAGCTAGCCTTTGGCATAACCCCCTAGTAGGGTTATAAACTGACTGAATCTATTCCTGGAGATTGTTCCCGCCTCATCCCCTCACCCCCGCCGGCAACATTTCCCCCAATATTTTTCACAATATCAAGTCATTAATATCTCTAGGATACTTTCAACAGAGAACCGGAGATTGATGTTGATTCCTGGAGCCTCCTGGCAACCCTACTCCTAGTCGCCGTTCCAGACTGTAAGGTAAAGTGTGCTGTCAAGTTGATTTTGACTCCTGGCAACCACAGAGCCATGTGGGTTTTCTTTGATAGAATACAGGAGGGGTTTACCATTGCCTCCTCCCATGCAGTGTGAGATGATGCCTTTCAGCACCTTCCTATATCGCTGTTGCCCGATATAGGTGTTTCTGGGAAACACACCAGCAGGGATTTGAACTGGCAACTTTCTGTTTGTTAGTCAAGCATTACCCCACTGCGCCACCAGACTGTAACTAAGCTTAATTAAGTATGTGTAGCTGAAACAAAGTGATATTTTTCCCCTGCTTCCCCTGCCTCAATTTCCCTCCCACCTGTGTTTTCTTCTTATGCCAATGCCTAGACTGTGCCAATGCCTCCCATGTTTTGTAAAGTGCCATGTACATGGATAGCATGAAAGAAAGAAAGAAAGAAAGAAAGAAAGAAAGAAAGAAAGAAAGAAAGAAAGAAAGAGTCTCTATGGTGTTTACATCCCTGCGCTATTCAAAATGCCCTGCTACTAAAAAGTGTTATGATGAGAGTCTGTTTACAGCCTTAAAGATTATTTTCTGTAGAAAAGTGAAATAGCAATACAGGTGGCAACTGAATTCCAGTCTTTTTTCTTTAACATATATATATTTAAAGAGTTAGTTGAACTGAGTTGGAAACAATCACACCAGGGATGATTTAGCTCAATGTCATTTGTAAAACAACAGGACTTATTGTCTTAAGGGGGAGGCATCAGTATGATTATCTTTAAGAGTTAACACCCTCTGAAGGATTTCTGCAGCTGCAGGAACACACCCTCATTGTCTCTCTGCTTTCCTGGTGAAATCTTCTATTGCTCACACTTTTCCCCTTCCCATCTTGTTTGTTTTATTTCTTAACTTTCCAACACAATGAAGTATAGAAAGTGCAAATGGCTCAAAGGGATTACATTGCCAATGTAACTAAGCACTTGACTATTTCCACATATCTCAGCTGTTAAAAGGGATAGAGGGTTTTTATCTTAAAAATGTGCATGGGGAAAAACAAAGCAACTTAGGACTATAGGAAGCTGCTGTTTGCTGAGTCAGACCATTGGTCCATTTAGCTCAGTATTGTCTACTCTGACCAGCAGTGCTTTCTAAGAAGGAACTTTTCTCAGTCCTACTTGGAGATTCCAGGGATTGAACCTAGGACATTCTGCATGCTGAACAGATGTTCTACCATGAATTACAGCCCCAACCCCTGAATGAAGTTGACATCAGTTGTTGGAAACCCATGGAAGTTGCTCTGCGTTTTATGGAAGAAAGGTCTCACACTTTTTTGTTCAGAAGAAAGTAACATTCTACTAGGTTCACTGAGGCTGCAATTCATACATACTGGGCTAACATCCATACTAATGAAGTACCAGTGCTACTTGAAAAGCCCTGATGCTTCTGATGAGTTCATCTAATTTAGCTTATGCATTGGTGGCAGCGGGGTGGGTGGGGGGGAGAGTCAAATAATGAAAGCTTCCCCAGGAAGCAGGAGCCAGCAGCCATGGAGGCGGAGGGGGCTCAGGCTGAGGGGCACTCACACTCAGATGGCAGCAGGGCGCACAGGTGAGGGGCCCACCGGGAATTTGCCCTGCTGCCCGGTGGGCCAGTCCGAGCCTAACAGGAAGTGTTCTGTGTCACCTGAAAATATGAGAGCCACACAGCCTGCAGGGTCAGATTTTCAGGTGACACAGAGGGTTTCCAGGGAAAAAGAGAAGTTGTTGAAATTCACACACACACACTGGTGAGCATTAATCTGGAACTCTTCAGAAGCACTGCCACACCACTGATTCTCCCATAACAACAGTGTTTCATTAGTCAGGATGTCAATCACCTACTTTGGAGTAAGTAATACTAAATGCAATGTGACTTATTTAAGTAAACATACCTAGTACCAGGCTGCACAGTGCCCACCATTTATAGAATTACTTCTGCAATCTGGTGCTCTGCGGATGGCTATAAACTCTGCTAAATCCAAGAAAACAGAGGAGAGCGGAAACCGTCATACCAGCTTGTGTATACGTATATGCAAATATAATTTCTTAAAAGTGTCTTAAAAACAATGTTCTTACAAACATAACATTAACAATAACAAAATCCTGTCCTCAGATGTACAATCTAAATAAAGACATACATGGGTAAGGGGAGACATAAACAGTTGTCACGTGCTTATCAAGGCCTATTTGCCACCCCACTCTCATCCCACTTCCTATGAAGCCAGTCAAGCACTACCTGTTCCCCTGCCCTGCCGGCATATAAAATGGCAGCCAGTAAGTCTCCCCTGTCCTAGGGTTCACCTAGGGAAGCCACAGATCTATTTCAGGATTTTCTAGTCCACAGCTCAAGGCTACTGCTGCAGCTGAAATCCACCTAAAATATAATCTGGAATTAAATTTGATGAAGTAATTTTATCAAGGGGAGGGGGAACTTTGTAGTACTGTATTACTTATAAGAGGTGGCCTAAATCATGGCATGGAGGCATCAGAATTAGGATAGCCAGAATTAGGATAGAAGCTATTTTTCTCAGTAATTTTTCCAATATTTTAAGACCAAACCATTAAAAACTCCAGGAATATTTTCAATAGTTTTCTGGATATTATCAAAGGAACATAGGAAGCTGCCGTATACTGAGTCACACCATTGATCTATCTAGCTCAGTATTGTCTTCACAGACTGGCAGTGGCTTCTCTAAGGTTGTAGGCAGCAATCTCTCTCAACCCTATCTTGGAAAAGCCAGGGAGGGAACTTGGAACCTAGATGCTCTTGCCAGAGCAGCTCTTAAGGGGAATATCTTCCAGTGCTCACACTTCTAGTCTCCCATTCATATGCAACCAGGGCAGACCCTGCTTAGCTAAGGTGACATGTCATGCTTGCTACCACAAGACCACCTCTCCTTTCCCAGAGACTCCAGGTCAAGCCCAGAGGGTTAGCATAGGTTACAATCATATGGAGGATGTGTCTTTGAAGGGGTTTTAAATATATACACCTCAGATAAAAGGGTTGTACTGCACCTAACAAACGACAAGCATATTGAACTACTACTACTATTTATTTATTTATTTGCCACATTTCTATTCCACCCCATATACAAATCTCTGGGAGGTTTACAATCTAAAACACAACAACTGTTAAAACATTAACACAATTAAAACAATTTAAAATATAGATAAAAAATCTAAAACTTAACACTTCAAAACCACTGTACAAATTAAAAGCCTGATTAAACAGGTATGTTTTTAAATTTTTCTTAAAAACACCCAGAGAAGGAGAGGTTCTAATTTTGTTAGGAAATGCATCCCAAAGTCTTGGGGCAACCCTAGAAAAGGCCTGGTTTTGAGTTGCCACCCACCTAGTCGGTGACAACCATCACTGGACCTCCCCTGATGATCTTAATAGGCAGGAGGTCATGAAGGCCCAAGCCTTTCAGAGCTTTATTTACATAGGCTATTTACATGTTTAAAATACTTTCCTCAAAGATGCAAGTGCAGATAATTCTATGCTAAATTAATTGGCATCTATTTGCACAGCAGGTACATGTCATTTGTGAGCTCAGAACTCTCGTTATTAGGTGTTGAAAAAGCCTTTGGGAACAGATGGGTGTGCAGACTCCAAGGATTTCCTAATGGCACCATTCTAGGTAATGGTGAGACAAGGATGGCTGTGAAAAGTTGTTGTGGTTTTTCAAACTTGTAGGAGAGGCAAGAGTACATATCCACCAGCAGTAAGTCCCCCACCCCACCCCCGGCTTTGAAAAACCACTTTCTATGACAGGCTTGCTCCTTTTCATATACAAAGCACATCCATCTTTTACCAAGAATAAACCAAGGTGGAAACCATCCTTTGTTTGACTTTGCTAACTGACTGATTACCCACATGGAGAGGGGCCGTTCCAGGGGCATTGCTACAACTGAACAAGGGGTGGGGTGCGTCCCTCCCCACTGCTGGCTGGTTATGTTGCTTTATAGTCTCCCCCTCGCACCTCTCTTAAGAGGGGGGGGATCTTCACTTTTTGTCCCAGGGCCCACTCCAGCCATGCTATGCCTCTGGGCTGCTCCAACATTCTGCCCTACATGATTATGCACCAATGGGATGTGTTGGAGATTTGTGTGCCCATGGTTTTCCTCCTGTGATTTGGTGGGCTGGTTGGGTGGTATTACCTGAAATGTCCCAAAGAGAGGCAGGTTGAGGGGAAAGACTCATTCTAGCAAAGATGTTCAGTCTTGAATGGAAATGTTTCATTGGGAGAGATATAAACATTTATTTGTTTATATCTATGTAAACCACTTTGGGAACTTATGTTGAAAAGCGGTATATAAATATCCATTGTATAGTATAGTATAGTATAGTATAGTATAGTATAGTATAGTATAGTATAGTATAGTATAGTAAAAGGGAGAACAATCAAGATCTAGCTTCTGGCGGGGGGGGAATCATGAGTCACAGAGAGACAAAAGACTGACAGAATGTAAAATATATCATGCTTCTATATTAATAAGCAATGGCATAGAACAGAATTATTCTGTATTAGTACTCAGAGTTTAATCTAAATATTAAATTAAATTAAATGTTTAATATTTGTGAAATATCTCCTGGCAGGCACTAAACAAATGCCAAATAGTATTGTAAATATATTCAAAAAATCAAGAATGCCAAAATAAGCCTCGACGTTTATAGTGATGAGATAATTGGTTACATTAAAAAACAAACAAACCTGGGCATATATACCTGCCCACTCCACCGTCCTGGGCCAAGAATGTTGTTGCAGGACAGGAAGGGCGCCAGGGAGGCCTTCCTTGCTTCTTCAAAGGAGCTTTTCTTCAAAAAGAAACAAGTCACCAGGGCTGTAATATGTACATGGGACTCACTTGAGCCCTGCAGAGCAGGGAGATTTTTATCAGTGGGAGGAAAAGGGGAAAGGGAAAAGAAACAAGGCAGACAGGATGATATGCCTTCTGTTCAAGCTTTTGGGAATGAGAAACCTGTTTTTCCCTTTTCTCTATTATGTCACTCAAGCAGCATAATAAACATGTTAATGAAGCCTTAAAGTTGTTTAATTAAAAACTCTACGCAGAGTCAAAAGCGGAATGGCCTCTGGCTGTGCTTGCTTTGCCACGTTGCTCCTTGCTTGCATGGCTTGCAGCGCCCACTCTTTTCTGAGGGCCAAATTGCCGTGGCTCTGATGGGATTAGGCTTTAATCTCTACAGCAGTCCCCAAAAGCTGTCATTCCACTGAAGAAATCAAGGAGAGAGGTATGACAAATGACCAATTCTCTGGCACCCTGGAGCTTCCTTTGCCCTCTGGTAAGCAGGTGATGGACTCGGTGTGTATAGCACTGGGCCTGCTGCTTTTACCAGGGCTAGGAAGGAAGCTGCTGGTGCAAGGGAAGTCCTCCAACCTTGTTAACACATGGAGGCTCTGCAAGGTTGGGCCCATGCTTGACAGGCTCTTGCGGGTAAGGCTTTGATGGGCTCTCCAGGCTCTAGTGATGGCTTAACTGCAGCCTTTTGCAAACGAACCGACAAAAGTCCCAGTGTAAAGGTCAAGTCCCACTGTAAAGGGTACTGTAAACTTATTTATTTGAGCCCAACGCGTTTTGGCCGAAGCCTTCAGGGGCAAAATCTTATCCAATGTAATCCTGTTAAAGCAAAAAAACCTTCTTCAAAAACAAGAAACGATATCTTGGACTACCAAAGTTGATGGAGCACATTTGCTGCTATTTTACTAATGTGAAGCAGAGTGGCAGCAGCCCAGAGTGTTTCATAGTGGATGTGCTGGTGGCCACCATCTCCCCCCCCTTTTTTACAACAGTGTAATGCATCTGTTGGACCTGCAAGGCAGAGGAGCAGCAACCACTAAATTGCAAGCACTCTGGGTCATTCTGCCACCCAGGTAAGCCACAGTGGAGGGTGGGCTTCCGGGTGCTCTCCCTAATTGTGAATGGTTTTTCCTTCAGGGGTGATGGTGCAAGGGCCTCTGAAGGAAGACCATTCATGGATAGGCCCCTGGGGATAGGGAGGGCAGGAGACAGCAGTGATTGAGTTGTCATTCAAATGCTAAGTACTGGCCAGGCTGTCAGGGCCAGGCCATAGGGCTTTTGATGGTACTGGGCCATGGCTGAACTTAGCCAATCTCTGATGCCAACCCTGACTTGCTGGCTCTGGGTAAACCGATGCAATTCAGACAAAGATATGCATGCTCAGATTCCAATTGACCTTAAACAGTTAATTTTTGACAGCCATGATTGACTGCCATGATTGAGCATGATTAATTTTCTCTGGGTTGTATTCACTGCTACTAGAGATGTCTTAGGATGCAACCAGAGATTGAGGAGATCCATGAACAGGATCTCCCAGTATTTAAAAAGTGGAGGTCATGGGCAGGAAGACATCTGAATTAAATTGGGGTCCTGGCACTAAGGGATGGGACAAACTCTTTACCTCATGGCATTTTCACAATTAAAATAGCTCTCCTGCCACTGAACTATTACCCTGCAGGGGGGTGTATGGTACTCGGCAGAGCAAATAGCAATTTTGGGATCATTTTAATCAGGAAATCAATGCAGGAGAATGGGGTTTACCCCCCTCCTTTAATATGCAACCTCATCCTCCATAGCTAACTATTATTTTAAAAAAACCTGCAAGAGTTTCTAATCAGTCACCTCCTGTGCCGTGGGTAGATACAACCTTACTATTTGTTGTATTATTTTCTTGCAAGCCAAGTTGAACATTTGTGCAGAACCCTATCCATTTCAGTGAATTACTGGGAAGGAGTCAAACCCAGCAGCATGAATATGTGCTCCAGGGGTGGGAAATGTTGCAGGTACATTTGGTGAATTTTGGCTGCATAGACTAGAAGTGTATCATCATTCTGTGATGTGTTTCAAGGGAGTATGCCAGTATAGAAAAATGTAATAATTTGAACATGTTCTGACTTTTCCTGTATCGTCCTCAGTCTAGAATTAATTTGTGTTCTTCCTTAACTGCTAATTGGGATTTATAGAAGGCTTTTAGGGCTGATTTTTAAGGATTATATAAAAAGCATTAGCATGATAGACAGGCTAGCTCTAGCAAGGAGAATTAAGACTTGCTTATTCAAAAGCACTCTGACATGTAGTTTCCTTTTGATTGACATAGTGCTTTGGCTTCTTTCTCCTGTTTTGAAATTTGCACCAGATCATCTGTTTTTCAAGACGAATAATGAATGGCTGAGTGATTAATTATACTTTCTGAATCTATTCTTGGGAGAAAGGCTGGCCTTCTTTGTAATGAAAAGAGCAGCAGCAATGGTATAATTTCCACACAAGCTTGTTGTAAACCCTCTCCTGGAGGTTTTCCACACGTGGCTTTATGCCTTGGCCTTTATGTGTCTGAAGAGCGAATCTGCCTCACAGCAGATTAACAAGATGTTTACTTTGGGGGATTAGTTTGACAGTTCACATAGCTGTCAGCCCCTCCACACACACTCCCTGGCAGATCTTTTCCCTGTGCGTTTGCATCTACCTGGTCCAGGTTTTCCCTCCAACACAGAGGAAGAAATAAGAGAGTTTCTTTTTTAAATAGTTAAGAGCAAGAACAAATTGTCAAACAGCTGGATCAAACAGCAAGATGCTTAACCCTTCCCTTTGTGAGTGACGGCCTTCATCACATAATATCTACCTCCCCTGCCCCCCCCCCCCAATTGAATCAGCCTAGACAACAAAGGGCTCAGGTTAAATCCATTCTGCATAACTAAAGCCTATGTAAAACATAGCAAGACACACATTTGGGAGTCTGTGCTTGAGTTTAACTCAAGAATTCCTCTCCCCCAACAGAGTATCACCAATCTACAACACACACACACACCCCGCACCGAGCATTGGCAATTGCAAATCACTAAGAGCAGACCATACCCCAAACAGCTGACAAACTCCCTTTCATTGATAAAAACTCGGATTTACTGGCATGACCACCCCAAACATAACAGAGAAAACTGCAGGGCATAACAAAAGCCCTGGGCTATTTTTCAAAAGCCTTTGAAACAATCGGATTTTTTTTAAAACCAGACATACTTCAGGCTAAGCCAGAATCCACAGCCTCCATTCGGGGAAAACCAAAGTCCTGTCTGTCCTGGTCCCTGATAGCCCGCAGGGAGGTCGGGGTAAATCCAGCGAATATGTGGACTGGCACACTCCAATCAGGAGTGGATTCGCAATAAAAACCCTGTCTGAAAAGCCTCCTGGGGAAAGGCGTGATCAGTGCACTTAGTCACATTGCTGTACTTCAAAATCCCAACGGGGATAGATACATCTTTAGAATGACTTGCTGCCAAAGGGTTCTTTTCCCAAGGGGAAATAGCAAGCAAACTGAGACCCTGCCTTGTGGAGAAGGATCATGGTGGAGGTGGGTGAATGTTAAAGCCCCCCGTCTCCTCAGTCCCCCGTTAAGTACCCCAAGTCAGCTGCTATTGTGTTCAACAGCAAGTGCATGCACACATAGAGTGGTACATGCTCAGGTTCCCCTTTTAAACATTGTGCCAAACACATGGATGGCAGGGGCAGGGCTGGCGGGCAGGATAGCATCACGGTGGGGGTCAGTGGGTACAGCCCCCCTTCTGCTCTGGACATTTGTTATATGCATGGAGGGCGTGACTGAATAGTCTATTTCCCTCCATTTCCATCCCCATCTCGCTGTCTCTATCTATTTGTACTACACTCCTAGCTACATATATCTGACTACACTCATAACTCAGTGTTTGCTGATGCCTATGTGGCATTCACATTCTGCCAGAATCCTTTCAATGCCTGGAGGTATCAGTTCTGACTGGCTGCAACTGCTGAGTTTATCAGCAAAAACACATGCTTGCCAAGCCACCTAATGGCGCAGCGGGGAAATGACTTGATTAGCAAGCATGAGGTTGCCAGTTCAAATCCCTGCTGGTATGTTTCCTGGACTATGGGAAACGCCTATATTGGGCAGCAGCGATATAGGAAGGTGCTAAAAGGCATCATCTCATACTGCACAGGAGATGGCAATGGTCAACCCCTCCTGTGTTCTACCAAAGACAACCTCAGGGCTATGTGGTCACTTGACAGCACACTTTACCTTTACTTTAGCAGCATTAGTATAATTTCCCAGACCCCTTTTTATCCAGCAGCCAGAGGCAAACAATATACTTAGGGACTATTCTCTGCCATGGTCCTCTGATAGCTAGGAAGGGCAAGACAGTTTTCTGGTAGCTTTCTGCCACACAAGGTGCCACTTATTATGGTAAGACTGGTCCTGGGCATTCTGACACACTCTCGTACTATGGGTTTCTTCATCATTTCTCCATTGGTTTGCCTTGCATGCCAGCAGATAAAGATTATCTGAGAATCACCATTGTCCTGGAAGGTCAAGGCTGCATAGTTTGACAAATCCAGTGGATCCTAAGAAAAACACATCATTGAAATGAACTCCTTGCACAGGGCCATACTCTGTGATATTTTTCTTTGACTAGGATTTGCAATTAGCTGCACAATGATGTTGGAGCACTTAGTAAATATTAAGATTGTGAAAGTAACCTATTAAAGTCTTTCCTTTTTCTCCTTCTATGACCATGAAACACAATATGAAAATATAAAGAAAAATTGTGCAACTGCATGGAAAAGATCCTAAGCAAGAGACTATTATTATTATTATGAATAATAATAATTAAATTTATACCCCGCCCAAACTTACGCCTCTTATGTCTCTTACGACTCTTACGACTAGTCAGATAAACCCCCAAACCAACATCTCAGCTGATACAGGGAAGCTCTAGTTTAGTTGCCTAGAACTGCAGGCACATTCAGCACAGTATTCTCATCTTGCTGTAATTAAGAACACTAGAATAAGCCAAAGCCGTGTTTGACAGCACTTAACTAACTGCCTTGGCTTTAGAACTACTTCCTATGTAAACACACAAAAAATCTTATGCAGGTTTAACCAAGACTTTATTCAGAAACAAACTCTATTTTTTCCTTTCCCCTCCTCTTTCTTTCTGACACCCCCCCACCAGGATAGGGATGTATGAGCCAGCTCAAGTCAAACTGTGGTTCAAACTGAACTGGTCTGGTTTGGGCAGTCCGAGTTCAAACCGGACTGCCCACCCCACCCAAGGGATATGCCGGTCCGAGTTTGAACTGGACCAGTCCCGGTTTGAACTGGACCTGTCCAGGGGTCTACTGGTAAAGGGGAATCCAGTGATTACTGTACGGTTGACTAGATTATTATTTATAAATGATACAAGAAGTAAAAAGATTTAACCATCGAACCGCTGTCTTAAATTATAAATATACTACTGCTAAAGACCATGGTCTTTATTTGCTATCTTTTATGGCTGCTGTATCTGAGTTAGAAACACTAGCGGACATTATGAGGAAAATTACTCAAAGTAGTCCAACTAAAATTGAAAGGGCAAATTAGGCAAAGCATAACTTGTCCTAATTTCAATGGGAATCCTTTGAAAATTTTTCCTCATCATGTCAGCCATCATATTTTCTATTTTATGCCTGAGGACCAGAGTAGGGACACACCATGACAAAACAGCACTCAAATCCTGGGCCAAGTGTCATTTGCAACTTTTCTTAAAACAATAAGCGAATCTGGAATTCCCAGGGCCATCTGTCAGTCATTGTTTTCTTCAACCATTTCAGCTGTGGGCATGTATGTCTAACTTTATCTATCCCTTTCATTAAAGTCAATCAGCAAGGGACAGTTGCATGGGAAACCTTTGTAGTGGGAATTCATAAACACTGATGTTGTGAGCCTCCCTAAATCAAGTAAATCTATTCAAGCCATCCTAGTATAACTAAGGTGCAGGAAAGATTGCTCACCTGCCTTGGAATGAGTCAGTTTTCCTGGAAACTGACTTACTTTCTTACTTTCTCTATCTTGGAAAGTAAGGTAAAGGTAAAGTTGGCAACCACAGAGCCCTGTGGTTGTCTTTGGTAGAATACAGGAGGGGTTTACCATTGCCATCTCCCACGTAGTATGAGATGATGCCTTTCAGCATCTTCCTATATCGCTGCTGCCTGATACAGGTGCTTCCCATAGTTTGGGAAACATAATCATAATCCTAGAAACATAACCATAATCCTGGAAACATAATCGTAATCTGGGGACATATACCAGCGGGGATTCAAACCAGCAACCTCTTGCTCCCTAGGCAAGAGACTTCCCCGCTGCGCCATTAGGTGGCTTTTATCTTGGAAAGTAGAGCAGGTAAAAATGGGACAAGGCCACTGATATCCTTTAAGATGTTGATGGAGAACTCTTATTGAAATTGCTAACTTCTGACCCAATTAAACTGTGTTGCCGTAATAGCTCTATGGCAGTAAGGCGGTATTTAGAAGCAGTGACTACTGCATGCTACTGAAGGACATTCTTCTGCCCTCTCCTCTTGCCTAGTGTAGTAAGCTGGACTCCAGTTCAACCTAGAAAACATAGTCCTCTTGCAACGTTAATTAGTATGAGCTAGGAACAACAGAGCTAATCAGATGCTACTGTTTTATCAATTACAAAGGAACGAGTGGGTGAGCATTTGACCTCTTGGATCAAATCACAACTTTAAAAAAAGGATCTAGAAAGAGGTGAGGAGAATCAGGGAGAGGTTTACATGATGCAGCCTAGGAATTACTCACCCATGGTTAGGGTACTCTCTTGCACTTACAAAGGCTGGGTCTATAGGACTTATGTTCATATAGCTCTAAATTGCACCCAAGAGTTCAAAAATCACTTGCAAACATTAATTAAAGTGAAACTCAAAACACCCTGTAATTACTCCAGTGGTTCAAATAAATATGCAGGGTTACTGGTCTAGTTTTGAATGGAGATGGCTGTGCTAGGCACTGTACAAACACATATGCAATCAAATCAGCAATACACTACCTGCAACAGGGCAGGAGTTAACAGAGAGTAGCAAATTGATGGGCAAAGAAATCTTATGGTGCTGGCTGGTATGCCACGTGTCTGCTATGCAAGCTGTAATCCTACCGTCAACCAGCAGCACACCTGCAGAAACAACTGCTAGCATAGCAAAACTACAGATGTGTCTAGAGTATCCCTGAAAATGTTGCCTCCACCCACAATCATGATGCTGCTTGTCTGCAATACCCCACATTACCCATCCACAGAAGGCACCAATCAGTATGCAGTGATGACCAAACAATTCTATGGTATCATTTAACTCAGCACTCTCAGTATGCAATATGTGCTGTTTTTCTTCCCTCCACTGACACAGGGGGGCTCTTTCCTTTCCCCCTTGCTGGTGGAGGAGGACCTCTTTCATCCCCATAGTGGGAGCTCTTTCTTCTGCCTTTCCTCTGTTGGCAGAGGGTGGGGGAGGCACTTTGCTTTCTTCCCAGTTGGTAGTTGAGGAACTCTTTCCCCTTCCTCCTGTCCCCACTCCTTCCCTTGCTGCTGCTGCTGCCACTTCTCAATCTTCTCCTGCTTCCTGACTTTTGAAAAGGCAGAGGGCAGGGAGTGAGTGAGGGAAGTAAGTAAATACTTGTGGAGGAGTAGGGGCTGCTGCCTGCCACAAAGTTAAGGGGGGTGCCAGGGAGAGGTGCAGTAAGCAGTGGCTAGGTCATTTTGGAGCCTGGACCTGAAGGACTTTGGAGCTGCCCCCCTCCCGCCACGAGCCCCTTCTGCCATGAGGCTTCCCAACTTTTTCAACATGGTTTTTAATAGACATGCTAAGACTATGGAATGCGAAACACAGAGCTAGCGGGCCTAATAAAGACTCAGTGAAGCTCTTCTCATGATCAGTGAGAAGAGCTTTGGGGCTAGCTGCTGGGAGAGTGGGCTTAGTCCGCTCTCCCCACAGACGAGCAGCAGCTAGTAGCTGAGCGGCCAGATCGGCTGCCCACACAACTGCTGGCTCCGTCACAGAGTTGGCAGAGGTGGTGGGGATCGGGGGATGCGTGCAAAGTGTGTGGGGAATTCTGGAGAGACCCCCGAGCCTGGGAGGCTGCTTGCAGCTTCCTGGTCGGGTGTCTACTCGCGTGTTGCTGCGCACAGTGGCAACACAGAAGCCAAAAGGTGTGGTTAACGGAGTGCTTGCTCCGTTAACCTTGTCTTAGAGGAGGGGTAGTTAGGTGGGCTAGCTGACTTGGAAGCACTGGGCTCGCCTGCAAGCCCGGTGGTTCCCACAATCCCTGGGAAGCAGGCTAAGCTCCCTTAGCCCGCTTTCCAGTGATCGTGAGAATAGCTCCATTGTCTTACTTGCTCCATATCTGGCATCAACAGAGAGCTCTTGTTCACCCAGCATTTGTGTAGTTTGCAGTCACATCATGGCCCCCTTCAAACCAGAAGGGACCTGCCAGCAATCCTCCCCTTACACACACACTTACTTGACTGGCAGTGTATCTAATTCCACTAAAAATAAGGCTACTTCAAGCCAACATCTGGGAGCAGCTGGCCTCATGGTGAGCATACCCCATGGGTGAGCATACCGGGAGCAGAGGGAAGGTCACACCCACATCCTCACATTTGGGGTGTGTGTGTGTGTGTGTGTGTGTGTGTATGTGTATTTGTGCGTGTGCCTTGAGAGAAAGAGAATGTTTTTAAAAAATAAGGAGAGAAGCCCAGAGCATTGGTGGCAATAAAGTTAGCTGTCTGCGTGCCTCTCCCGTGGGAGAGGAGAGACGGTTCTTCTTTTGGGAGAACCCTAGCCCTAACCCTGGAAGTGCCACATACTGTACAGGACTCAGGAGGCCAGATGTTTCTCCCTGCCCCCCCACCCCAAGAAAGTCTACTGTTTACAGGAATCTTTCAGCCATCCCCCAAGGGAAATACATTACATACAGTGCTTCAAATGCTGAACAGGGCATTTGCTTTGCAAATGGACTGGGACAATGCATGATTGCTACTACAAGACTTGCAGCTTATCAAGCAAAACTAAAGCCATTACAGTCAGAAGTTTTTTCTCCTGCATCAGATTTTTATCCTGCAATTAATACCCACATAGTTGAGAACCAGTGTGGAACTGTGTAGTGATTAGAGTGCTAAATTCTAGGACTGGGGGACTTGTGTAGAAAAGTAACCGGCAAGATCTTGTATGAGCTTTGCAACACTCTCTGTGCATCCTCCAAGCTACAACTTGCTTGGCCAAAACTAGCAATGCGACTGGAAATTTTATGAAGGAAAGGGGTGGGGGAAGAAAGGTCCAAAAGGCATCACCAACCTGCAGCTTTAGGTTTTGAAAGCAAAGGCTAAGGCTGCCTGGAGAAAGTCTGGGTTCTCTGTGTGTATCTTTGTTCTGCACTCCCTCCCTGTTCCCCGGGCCCGAGATTAAAAAATAAAAGACTTGCTCACACCTTCAGTTTTGTCCTAGCCTCTGCTTCAGATGATCTGCCTGCCTGGTCTGTCTCCAGCTTCACTTGGAACATTTTTCTTTTTGGCCTCTGGGATTTCTTGAAGTAAAAAAGTATTTTCCAATTTTTTTTTCCTTGGAGACATTGGAGTCAGGGCTGGAGAAGGATCTCCTGCAAGCTTCACAGTCTCTTTCTCTCCCTGTCCCAGCTAGCCATGCCACCCTGCTCTTGCAGAGATTACTGCCTGCGTCCTCCCCCTGCCACTCAGAGAGTGATAAAGATCTGCTGAAAACTTTGCAAGTAATGGCCCATTACTTGTTGACAGGGGAGGGGTGCACTACAGCTCAGCTGAGCCTTCTAATCAGAGGCAAGTGAAGTGAGAGCAGGTGCTCACTGCAGCAGCGGCAGAGGCAGGAGTCAACAGAGCCCACTTCTCAGCATGCTCTTCCCCACACACCAAGTAGAGAGAGGAGAAGGGATGTTGGGCATGCGGGGCCCTCAAAAATGCGAGGCCCCTAGCAAATTTGCTACTACGTTAATCCGCCATAGGCCTGATAATTCAACCAGAAATTTTAATGGAAGAAGAAACATGAGCAGTGGGGAGGAATTGAGTCCCACTTGACAAAGATCCAAACTAGACAAGACGTTAAGTGCCTCATTGTCTATTGATTTTGAAATTAAAAATGCGAGAGGCCATAATATGCACCAGGAAGGTGTGTGTGTGTTTTTAACTGTTAGTTCTATACCTCAAACTAAGGATGTGCGAACTGGTTCGAATTCAAACCATGGTGGTTCAAAGGTTTGAATTTGAACCGAACCAGCCATCAGGTTCAAGCTGCAGGTTCGAATTCGAACCGAACCAGGGGGTGGTTCGATTCAAACCGGTTCAGACATCCAAAAATTGGTAGGATGGTAGCTGGCCCCCAGGGGTACCTGCCACCCAAAACCCAAAGCAATCGGACACTTGTATGATTTTTTATGATTTTTTGAAAATTATTTTTAATTTTTTCTCATAGGGTATAATGGGACTCGAACCAGGCCATTATTCCTTATTGTGGAGCACCCATGGGTGCCAACAATCACCTAAACCCTGAAGCAATCGGACAGTACTACGATTTTTTTATGAATATTTGAAATATTTTCAATTATTTTTCTCATAGAGTATAATGGGACCAGAACCAGTCCATATCCCCTACTGTGGAGCACCTAGGGGCACAAAAGCGGGGTGGGTGGTAGACAGACAGACAGATATTTCAAATATTCATAAAAAAATCATAGGGGTGTCTGATTGCTTTGGTGTTTGCATGGTTGTTGGCACCCATGGGTGCTCCACAATAAGGAATAATGGGCTGGTTGGAATCCCATTATATCCTATGAGAAAAAATAGAAATAATTTTCAAAAATTCATAAAAAATCGTACAAGTGTCCGATTGCTTTGGGGTTTGGGTGGCAGGTACCCCTGGTGCCAGCTACCATCCTACCAATTTTTGGATGTCCGAACCAGTTCGAACTGGTTCTAACTGGTTCAAATTCAAACCGAACCAGGGGGAGGTTCGAGCAAAACCAAAACCGAACCACCCCCTCCTGGTTCGAACCTGGTTCAAATTCGAATTGAACCGGGCAAACTGGTTTTGTGCCCATTCCTACCTCAAACGCCCCCCCACCACACATCTCATCCTGAAGCTATTATGGGTCTCTGATGGTACACTGCAGAAAATGGAAGGTGTCTTTAGCAAACTGTTGGAGGGGATAAATTTTTGGTGGGAAAGTGGCATGGAGGAAAAGCTTATACCCCCTACCTCTATGCCACAGTCCTGATCTCGATGGGACCCCCTCAAGTTACATGTATAATGTTTACTTTTAAATAACGCTCAAACTAGGCAATAACATATTGAACATCTCACCTAGTTGGGCCGTAACACTCTACTTATGCAGCCATTATGAGGCCTTTGTAGTCACTAAGCCCATGACCTGTCCCTTTCCTTCCCCTGACCCCATGCATGGGAGGGCTCTCCCAGCCATGTGGCCTTTATGATGTCACAGGGGCCCTTTATGATCATAGCTTCATGAAAAAGCACAGGCTGCGTGCAAAAGGTTCCAGGTTCAATCCCAGCCTACAGTCTTCCAAGAAACAGATGAGGGACAAGGCAAACTCACAATTTATTTTATTTTTATTTATTTAACACATTTCTATACTGCCCAAAACCTATGTCTCTGGGCGGTTCACAATTGAGAGAAAGCAGTGGGACAGCCAGTCAGATATAATGATATATGGATGAATAGTTTCACACAGGTCATTGTTTAATCTCTTAATGTCCCAGGCTGCAATTTCTTTTGCTCAGCCTCCTTCACCCTATCCAGCCACTTCTCTGTGGTTAATTAGGAGAATTGCTGAGTCTATTGCTTGATCTGCCAAGACATTTTGTTGTCACTCTCCCTCTTTTGCTTTTTGTGGCCCAACTGTTGAGTTTCTCATCACAATGAGGGACCATGAGATGTTGAGATTAACCCTTTCCCTTGCTGTACTCCACGACTGTGGCTGGAGCGGGGAGGGAAGATATGGAGAGAGTGGTTTCTGGGGAGTTTAGTAGAAGTATTTTATCTTAGCACATCTGTTTGGCAGGACCAACCCGAGTGAGGAGTCTGCCTAGGATCTGCTCCAGTCTTCTCTATAACGTGCCCAACTTCCCTATAATGTTCCCCCTATTACCCACTTTAAATAGGTGGACTCTTATGGGCATATTAGCAGTAGCTTCCTGCCAGTCAGCATAATGGTAGCACTACACTAGTGTACACTTGCATGACAAAGGGATTTAGAAGCCATCCTATCCCACCCAGCAGGTATAATTGTGGTTGTGATTGCTATGCTCACATTTCCAAAAGGTCATGTAGGGAGGTGTACAAAGCTAAAGGTGTTTGCTTCTTGGATAATAGTGACAATGCATTTGTCAAAAGTAAACATCATAACAATATTTTTTAAAAAGAACCACACCCACACCCCTTTTGCTGATATATAATTATTTCACATGTTATAAACTCATCAGGAAGTTTTTACATAGCTGTGGAAACCAACCAGGCATTTTAATGTGGCTGCAGGGGTAAAATGCTGACTTGTTGCTTTGTCTCTATTCTCCTCACCTCTGTTCAGTAGCTGTGTACATGGGGAAAGTAATAACCCAGGTCCCTGCCCTGAGGAGTTTCCAATAAACCCCAGGGTGGAACGTGTAAGAGGAAAAGGCCAAGAGAACTTGCAAGATCGTGAAATACATAATATTGTTCTGCATCCAATACTCCCCACGTCCTGAACAGTGGGGCATTCCAGGGATGTAGTGCTACTTAGGTTGTAGCTTCATTCACTGGAAGCTTAGGGTATCCATGTAACATTTGGTTTGTTTACAAATATTTTGCTATTTACAAATAAATAGCATTAGATACAGCTGAAGTTGCAGAGCATTCGTACAAGCAGCTGCTACATCAATTCCCCAGAAAAGGAATATTCCAGTTTAAGGTGTGCTAGCTTTTTACCCAGATTATACATTCTAACTCTCCAAAACTGTGTTGCCCTGCCTCTGGTTTTCCAGCTACATCTCTTTCATTTACCACACAGGCACCTCTGGTCAGGGTGGAGGGAGTCCTCTGGAGAATCATTATGGGTGACAATATGAGGACTGAAAGGAAATGTGTTACTAGGGACAGACAAATGCCCTCCAGATCAAAATGCTGAGAGTGGCCTGGAGTTGGAGAAGCAAATCAGAGAGGCATCAGGGAGAGAGAGCTGTAATAGGCTTTAATTACCCTCACACAGACTCGAGGTAAATGACCTTAAAACAGTGGTCCATATGCTGGTAACTTCTAGGCTTGACTACTGTAATGCACTCTATGTGGGGCTGCCTTTGTACATAGTCTGGAAACTACAATTGGTACCAAATGCAGCAGCCAGACTGGTCTCTGGGACAAACCAAAGGGATCATATAACACCAATTTTAAAAGAACTTCACTGGTTGCTGACATGTTTCCTGGCAAAATACAAGGTTCTGGTTATTAAGCTATAAAGCCCTCAACAGCTTGGGTCCAGGGTAGTTAAGTGAGCACCATTTTTGTCATGAACACTGTTGCCTATTAAGATAATCTGAAGAGGTCCAGTTATGGTTGCCGCTAGCACGTTTGGTGGTGACTCGGGACCAGGCCTTCTCTGTGGCTGCCCTGAGGCTTTGGAATATGCATCTTGTTGAAATAAGAGCATCTCCTTCTCTGCTTGCTTTTAGGAAAACCCTAAAGACGCACCTGTTTTCTAAGACTTTTAATTGAAATTAATTTTTAAAAATATATTTTTTAAAAATCTTACGAGATTGTTTTTATTTATCTTGTGAAATTTTGAACTATTTTTACTCTGTTTTATATTTGTTGTGTTTTAACTCTGTACACTGCCTAGAGATGCACATATCATGTGGTATAAAAATATGATTGATAGATAGATAGATAGATAGATAGATAGATAGATAGAGGGACATGTTAATGTGTAGATTAGGAACCAGTTGAAGGACAGGAAACAGAGGGTAGGAATTAATGATCAGTTTTCACAATGGAGGGAAATAAGAAGTGGAGTCCCCCAGGGATCTGTACTTGGACCAGTGCTCTTTAAGTTCTTCATAACTGATCTAGAAGTTGGGTTATCCAGCGAAGTGGTCAAATTTGCAAATGACACCAAAGTATTGAGGGTAGTGAAATCCAAAAAAGATTGCGAAGAGCTCCAAAAGGATCTCTTCAAACTGAGTGAGTGGGTGTAAAAATGGCAAATGTGGTTCAGTGCTGACACGTGTAAAGTGATGCACATTGGTTTGGCCTGGCATTTTAGGGTTTTAAATGATTGAAAAACTGTTTTAAAATTCTTTTAAATGGTTGCCCTGGATCTCCAGGGCTTTTTAGCTGTTGAATTGTTTATTGGTTTTATTTTGTTTTCACAGTTCTGATTTTAATTGTTACTTGTTTTACCTTGTTGTAAACCGCCTTGAGCCATTTTGGAAGGGCAGTATATAAATCGAACAAGCAAACAAACAAACAAATAAATATTTATATGTGTATGTGTGTTTGTATATAAAATACACACACATACACACAATTGTATTATAAAACACACACAAACACACACACACATATACATACATATATATATATACACACATGTGAATGAGTTGGTTCATTTACAAATAGGAGTGATTATTAGAACAGAAGAAATGTTCTGAAACAATAAAGACATTAAATTCTGATTTCTTCTATTTAATGAAAGCCATTCTAGTTCAGGGGAGGAGGACCTGCTTGGCAGAAGAAACATGCATAATTCTTAATTAAACTCTCAGCCTGTCTTTACTTGTCATTCAAGATTCCTTGGTAGTTCAATTATTATTATTATTATTTTAAAGAAAACCAGCATTACATAAGCAGTGTTGGGAAAGCAGGAGGCATTGCTACTGTACAGGCAGCAAAACAGCATTTCAGGACTTAGGTAGCTATCAGCACAGTTTTGCTGTTTGTAAATAATGAACAAGTGTGATTTCTATCTCTAGTATTTCCCTTTACCTACTGGTTTTCATGGGTGCAACATCAGATCTGTAGACTCAAATTTCTGCTCCTTACTTGGCAGCACAAGAAGCTGGCTTGACACCATTGGCTAGGCTAATTTCCATCTTTGTTTTTTTTAAAGGATTTTTAAATACTTGGACCACTAAACTAATTTGCTTTGGCAAACATCACTGGACTTCTTCTGAAGGCAGGAATTAAGGACACACGGTGAAGTAAAGACGGCATTTGGAGTAATAAGACAGCTCACCAGATACGTAATGGAGCCTTCCAGTGGCTACAATAAGCAGCTTCTGCACAATTGTTAATGAAGACCTGCAGCAGGTTCCATCCAGGTCAGGCCTGCCCGACCTTGATTATCACTTCTGTCATCTCCAGCCACAATGGATGATGGGAGTGTAGTCCAAAAACATCTGGGGACCAAAGTTGGAGACCCCTGATCTTGGTCAAAAGAGGAGTGGAGGGAAAAGTCTGGAAACTGGGCTGACTTAAGGGAACAGTGCTCAGCTAAACTACAAATCAGCACAAAGAGTTTATTGTGTTCCCGGTGGGCTGCATTTCAGCTTGGTAGGTCACAAGTTGTGCAGGCTTGAACCAAACAGGCATTTGAATACATGCTTTTGGAAGGTAAACAAGTCTGTCGAGCAAATTAGTGCCTTGATTATTATGAAGCTAATTATGAGCTTGACCCAGGTCAGAAGAACATTAACTCAGATCCCCATACGTGACCTCAGACCAGCTTTGCGGGTGTGTAATCAACTGGAAGGGGCAACTTGGAGCTGTAGTAGCTTTCCAACATTCCCTGAAGTACTATGCATAGTATTAATGCATCAGATACGGCATCATGCCTCTCCTCTTGATCCTCCTACTTTCCTCCTCTTTGTCAAACTGATGGCAATCAGTGTGGGGAGATCAGCATCAGGTGTTAGTACAAAACCTCAGCTGTTCCACAAATCAGAAAGCAAGGCCAACCCGGAGAGTCCTGCAATAGTCAGTCCTCCCTGTTCACCATTGTTCCCTGATACCAGGGATTCATTATAAAGGAGCTTTAAATGGGACTGAACTGAAACTATTAGTAGTTGTTTTGCAAAACGATCAAAAGTGATAAATGCTTTCCTTCTCTGACGTTTCTAAACACTGCTTGGGAAATTTATATTTACCTTAAATGTCCTTGATTGGTTTCCATTCCCAGTTGACTTCACCTACTCTCAGTGACACTATTGCTTAACTGGGCTGATTGGCTATGTGGTATTGTGACATCATTTCATGCAGTATGTGATTCTAGATTGGCTGGGATAACCCATGTGACCGATTCAGGAAAAAGGAAGAAGCAGCAGCCAAGGATGTGTTAGCATTGAATAGGACCAAAAAAAATGGGTATTTGTTCAAATACAATGGCTAATGCTATGCTCATGCAACAAAGAAAGATGCATACACATAAGAAGGATGCATAGTTGAGCACCCTGTGGCATCAATGCAACAAATGGTTGGAACACAAACTCCCAGCTTAGTGGAGCTACCTATACCTAGAGCAGGGATTCTCAAACTTGGGTCCTCAGGTGTTATTGGACTTCAACTCCCATAATCCCCAGCCTCAGTGGCCTTTGGTTGGGGATTATGGGAGTTGAAGTCCAATAACACCTGAGGACCCAAGTTTGAGAATCACTGACCTAGAGCAAATACTTGCATTAGTACATGTTTGCACTAGTGCAGTATTAGTCTGGATGTCAGCCACTAGCTACTGGGAAATATTTCTAGCCCATTGAAATCACTGGCTGGCATACCATACAAGGAAATGAGGGCAGTTAGAGCACTGCCCATGACCTGCAACACTGTAAACACCACCAATAGTGTTGCAAAAGAGAGCAGGTTCACTCCATCATAAAGCTTTTAACTTTTAAAGCTTTGGTTTTAGAGTTTTTATTGTATCTTAAATGGTTTTAATTAAGCTAATATTTTAATGGTTTTATATTGTGAACTGCCCAGGGACTTTTTTTTATATGGGGCGGTATATATACAAACAAACAAATAAATAAAAGCAAGCAGGCAGGCAAGCTGCACCAACACAGTTGCACGATGTGATGCCCATTCCAGTTGGCATTACATTACACAACTGCATTTGTGCAACTTTACGATGGAGCAGAACTGCCCTCTTCTGCCACACCACCGGCAGTCTACTCTTTACACCGATACAGTAGTGTGGGCACTGCCCAACCACCTTTGTTTTCTTGCATCCTGAAAGGCAAAACTTGTGACTCTGCTATGTCACCCTGATTCCAATGCTCTTTTCTCTGAAACCTGGGATAGGCACTGGCTGAGATCCAGACTAATATTGCACTAGTCACTAGAATGCTAAATCATTAGTGTTGCACCAGTGCACCAAGATGTGTTCACACAACTTGTGGCATGTATCCTATTGTGGAACCTCTTCAGCGTATCCTGCTGATCATGGAAATGCCTGCCAACACCGTTACAGTGGATACAGTTTCAAGCCGCCTCAATATAGCAGCTATTTGATGAGAAGGCAAGACTTATTGTGCCCTCTTTACTTACTGTATAGTTGCAATCCTGAGTCAATTGGAAGGTCAGCATGAATGGACACAACCATAGTTTTCTCATCAAAAAGTCTGCAATCCTATCCAAATTTACTCAGGAGCAATTCCATTATAATCAGCGGGACTTCCTTTGTGGATAGATTCAACGATATACTTCAAAATGGAACTGGATTGTAAATGTATTGAGTTTTTGTTTTAAGTTTATGTAGGCTTCCTTTAGGGGATGGGACTGTTGCTCTGCTTTGCACCAAGAGCAGTTGGCCAGTAAAGGGAGGGGGCCCCTATGCCCCCACCCATTCCTCAAACAAAACAAAACACAGGATCCAGCAGAACATCAGACTTGCCAGCAGCCAGAGAACTCTCTCAAGCAGGGCACTTTCACCAGCCCCTCCTCCCTCTGCCTGTAATGTCCTGGCTGGAACAGCTGCTAATCAAGCTGCTCCAGCTTCTGATCCCTAGTGGGTGGCTCCTGGCAATGCCCACTCACAGAAGTAAAAATCGAGTTGAAAATACAACCTCTGAAGCCAAAAGGAGTTTGTAGCCTCTCACTCAATTTTTACTGCTTTTGGGGGGTGGGATGGGGGGTGGAGGTGGGGTCAGGCTTCCCCTGCCCCCAGGAATCAGAATGGCTGGAGCAGCTTGATGAGCAGGCTGTTGCAGAGAAAGGGTCAGAGGAAGTTCTGCTCAGGAGAGTTCACTGGCTGATAAACTCTGATAATCAGAGTATGGCTGATCTTCTTGTATTTGCTTTTGTTTGGGGGCAGGGAGGGAGTAAGAGAGAAAGAGAGAGAAAAGGGGTTGTGTGGATGGCAAGGTTTTGTGAGGGAAAGAATTTTTAAAGCTGCGAACAGAACTCCATAAAGTATTATTTGAAATGTATATTTCTGTGGGTTTTTAAATCTATCCTATCTATCTATAACTGGTTCCAGGTAAATACATATGTAGTAGGCAAGTATGATATTGCTGAAACTGTGAAATGCTTAAGCATCTTGCTTCCCAAGAGCTAATCTGAGGTTATATCTTAGAGAAGTGGAAACTAGGTAGGGACCAAAGATCTCAGAGATCTTTGCAAGTAAGACAGTTGATGTGGAAAGTTTAATTATATAACTTGTGTTGCATAACATGGATTGTATTGGGTGAGAAATGACTGTTTATGTTGCATGCTTTGTCCTTGCAAGATTTCAGCTGAGTCTTATATTTTCAAGTTACTGAGCTCTGGTGACCTTGGGAATGCTAAGGAGCCTCTAGGCAACTTACCTGTGTCAAAGTCATCTAGCTTACAACTCTTGTTTTCACTCATTAAGATCTGGCATATATCTATCTGCTTGCTTTGTTGATAAAGGTACCTCAGATGTTGGAAAGGAAATAGTAGACTGTGCAATGAAGGTTTTGTGAAAGTGTTTACTTTGGTATCGAGCTCTGGGTTCTATTTCCCATCTTTTATTGTAGTCAAACAAACATGCCTCTTTATTGCTGTGTCAACACACAATGTAGAAACTAAAGGGAACCACACAAAAAAACCCAAGCGTAGAGTCCAACCCATAATAGAAGGGTCTTATATTTAACTGTTTAACATTCCTTCCTTTTAATTGACAATTTCAACATCGACTTCCAAATAACTACAAGATCTTCTTTCCCTCGGATCATGGCTGGGGCAACTCTGCATCTGCAACAACTAATCTGGGGGACCAAAGGGATGACAAAGAACATTATTAGAGGACTGAGGATTTTGCGATGTGTTACATACTTACAGAGGTAAGATGATTAATGTTGTTAGTTTATTTAGCTTAGTAATGAAGTTTGCTTGACATTTTCAAATGTATTCAAAAAATTGGCCAACTTCTTAAAGGATAGTGGAGCTCTTCTCATGATTGGTGAGAAGAGATCCGGGGTGGTCTGCAGGGAAGGCACGTTTAACTTGCCTTCCCCGCAGACGATCTCTGTGCCTTCCACGCAGTTTTCATCAACATAGGGTTGCCTATCATGTCAGTCACTGGTGTTTGTGTGTGTGGGGTGGGGGGGCGGTGCTTTAACCATGAATGGGCACTTACTATAATCAAAAACATCTTGTTCATGAAGTGTCCTGGAAAGTCTAGTTGCAGCCAAAACCATGGTTGTCCTGGTCATCCCCAAGAATAAAGAGCTGGGATACGTTGATGCACCTGACATGGGAGACGATATAGTGGTATGTTCTCAAGATAATCCTGTAATGTTTTTCCATAAGGCAAAGGGAAATATGGACTGTGCATTACTTGATCTGAGATTGCAGCCTTATAGTAAGAGCTTTCTAAGTATGTTGTCTCAGGAATTAAGTCACATTCTGGTCAATGGGATTCACTCCTTAGAAAGTGTGTTGGGCAGGCTTCAATTAGGGAGTGCTTCCATTTCAGTAGGGTCAGGGGTTGGTATAGCTGGGCAGCTGCCAAGGGCCTGGGCCTTCAGGAGGACCTGGTGCTGATCCCTGAGAGCACCCCCATGCCCATAGTCTCTTTTTGTGACTATCAACAAAGAGTGACTCTCTTGGGGTTCACTCATGTAGAACCCCAAGTAGGAGAGAGCCTATGGAGGACAGTGCGGGGCCCAGGGCAAATCATGGGTGCGGGTCCCAGGGCAAATCAGCCAGTGCGGGGGCCCTTCCAGTTAATTCTAATGGGGGTTAAAAGAGTGGGGCCTGGGGCGGTTGCCCTACTTGCCATGCCCTAAGGACAGCCCTGGTTTCTTCCTCCCCCTCCTTGTGACCAAATGGCTTGTTTCCTTAATCCACCATTTCCCCATTCTTTTTCAAATTATCTTTTAGCTAAGCATTGGCTCCTTAGTGAAACAATGAATTTTTAAAAATCACAATTCCAATTACAAAATGAACTGGGTCTGCAAGTTGCAAAGTATGGGCTGGGCTTTGCAACTCTCCCCTTCCAGTTTGGATGGATGCCAGCTCTCTCTGCCTCCTCCTCCACCCTCCTTTCCTTTCCCAATGAGGAAGAGAAGAGAAGCAACACAGAAAGTAGCACTTGGAAGAAAACTGCCTTCCCTAGGAAGTGCTGGTTTTTGAAAGGCAGACACTTGAGATAGCCTGGACAGGCTGCCCAAGTGAGAGGGATTTCAAATCTGTGTGACCATGCAGACACACACACACACAGGCACACTTTGGACTGGACTTCCAGGTGGAAGTCCAGTCCTCCAAGCCGGGGGTCCCCAAAATGTCCCACAGGGGGCCAGTGGGGATGTGCTGCCAGTCCGTGCTGTGCTGAGACTGGGCTGCCGAGCACGGGACACAGCCGAGCATGGGATGCTGAGGTGGCTGCTTCCCTGATCTCCTCTTGTATGCACAGTCAGGGGTACGGGGCTGAGTGCCAAGTGTGGCTGGGCCTGTTGCATCCAGGCCAAGGCTGCCTGCCTCCATGGGCTGTGGTGGGCCCGGCTGGGCTTCACCAGCCCAGGTGACGTCCAGGTGAGCTGCCCGAGTGGGCCTGGCCCCGCTGCGCCTGCTCAGTGCAAGTGATGATGCATGCATTGCGCGAAGGAGCGTGTGAGAGGGGATGCTGAGCGGAATATGCTGCCTGCACAAGGAGGGAGCAAAGCAGCAACAGGGTGCTGAAATGAGGAAATGGCATTAGAGTAACAGAGATGCATTAGCATGTCTACAGTATTCTATGCACTTTCCAAACAGCATCTATAGAGCATCTGCAACACTTTTAATACTCTTTCTTCATTTCCTCTTCTACTTCCCCTCTCTTTTTGCTATCAGCTCAGCAGGGAGGGAGGAGGAGGAGCTGCAACAGAGGAAGGCAGGAAAGGTAGTGAGGAGGGGGCATATTGCCATCTCATTCACTGCCTAAGGGAACCGCCTCTCTTTACCTTATGGAAGGACTACCTGGATTTATACCAGTGCATGCTGAGAATACATGACCACATGGAAGGAATCTCTGTTAATAGATGGAAGTCCTGCTGTGTAAATTGCCGCTTCGATTTATGAAATTTGTGTGACATTTCAATTTACGAAACTACCATTGATGAAGCTGGATAAAAGCAGGTGCCACAAGACAAGATACATGGTGTGAAGCAGCTCCCCATGTGGTTTGAGCTATTTCAAGCATAAGCATACTATGTTCGTGATGGCATGGTTGAAATCTCCTCAGCTATGTACAGAACTGTGTTACACATAGGTTTCGCACCAAGGAGCAGTGTACAGGTTTGCATTATGAAATGCACCAGCCCCATGCCCATGTTCCTCATTCAACCATGCTTCTTATTCCTCAGGCTTGCCCCCCTTGCACCTGAGGTGGCTTGACAAACCACTGCCCCCACCCCTGCAATGTGCAAAGAATGCTGCACCTCAATTTCCCCCATACTGATGTTTCCATTTGTGGCATGCAAAATTTGCCAAAAGTCAATCTCCTCCTCACCTCTGATTTTTCTTTTACCTGGAGCAGGAAGTAGAGGTGGTGGCTAATGATCGTCTTCATTGTCATTCTCCTCCTCCCACTTGTCCATTGACTCCATTCATCCAGTTCCAGAGAACAGGAAAAGAAATGTGTGGAAGATCTCCCCCGCCATTTCCCCACTACCTTCTGTTTCCTGCCCTGCCCACTGCCTTTTCAAACAGCAGGAAGTGGGGCAGACAAATGAGTGGGAGGAAGAGAAGAAGTGGCAGTGGCTGAAGCATGTCATTGCCACCACTGCTAGTACCACCAGCAAGTAGGATGGCCACCTGCCCACCAATGAAACAGTCAGCTAGGCGGGCACTGGAAGTGGTCGGCCTGTTGAGGCAATTCCCTGTCAAGTTGCCACCTAAGGCAGCTGCCTCACTGTGCCTCAGTTGCAGGCCGGCTGTGCTGTTCTTCCTGATTCACCCATAGCAGGAGTACAATGTCAGGTGCAATACACACACCCCTAAGTACGGAGAGCCTAATTGAAAAGAATGTAGGGTACAGTGAAGCAATTGCTTGATGAATGAGTGCGTTTGATGAGGCAGAGTAATGAAAGCCATGTCCTCCTTTCCCTTGTCTCCTTTTACCGCCTCCTCTACGTTGCCTTTGGTGCTGTAGCCGAGCCCTTCCTCCTACAGAGTAAGTAAACTCACAAGTGCTGACATCACTTTTGAATGTTTTGCTCTGATTGCATCTAAGGGAAGAATTGCTGTACTTGGTATACTGTAATTCCAGGTAATGAGTGGGTATGTGACCCAATTTCCTGTATGTATATTTTATAATCCTCAGGAGATCCTGTTCCCTATTATAGTCTATGTTAATAGGAGAAAGTTCTCTTCAGATTGATAACAACTTGGAAGGAGTACAGCCATGTTTCTGGCTTAACAGAGTCTGGTTTAATGCTTTCAATCTGGACGGAAGCAGATGAAAAGAGTCCAGTGAGCATGAAATGAGAATTACTCAAGCTTTGCTGCTGCTCTTCTTCTACAGATGTTCAAGCTTGTTTACACAGCAGCTTTATAAGCGTGTCACAACTGACTATGGCTGCATCAGATCAAAGGCCTTTCCAAATATCATCTCTTTGCACACAGATAGTTGTTCTCTTTTATTGTGGGGGATCCAATTCAGATTTTTCAGGTAGCACTTCCTTTGGGATTCATCCCAGATCTCAAAAGTGCTTGTCTGTTGTTGCTGGGTAAAGGTGATTTCTGTCCTCCAGGCAGGTGCTATGATTACAAGGGATGAATCAAAACTGGGAATGTTTCTTGAGAAATATTTCACCCCCACCCATTAATACCACCCTGCTTCCATTTCAGGTATTCTCTCAAAGGGGCTGTCTGTGAACAGGGAAAAAACATTCACACATTCCATGTGGCCACTATGAGCATTGTTCTCACTCTAATTAGATTATGAGCCCTTTGGGGACAGGGATCCATTTTATTTATCTTGTTTATTTGTTATTTCTCTGTGTAAACTGCCCTGAGCCATTTTTGGAAGAGTGGTATAGAAATCAAATAAACAAACAAACAAATAAAATAATTTGGTGAATGAGCTGCTGTGCCATGGCAGTGATTCAGGATTTGGTGCAAGGATCCTAGTACTAATACAAATGGACAACTCTTTCAAAGCAGAATTTGAGCCTGATCCAGCCCCTCAGTGTGCCATATAAAGGCAATGTATTGGTCTGGTAAGGAATGGAGGTAGGGGAAGGGGTCCTTTGCCCCCCGCCACTGCCGCCTTGTTCAGACTCCTGTGTTCCAGTCATAATTGATTGTAAGGAAAGGGGAAAGGGTTCTCTTGTAAAGTGATAGCTCTCCTAGCAGGCATAGATTCAGGCTTCAGCTATAGTTGTGAATACCATATAGATAGATATAGATAACATAAATCTAGATAGATATGCCATTCAACATATAATCGGACAAGAGGCCAGATCTTCCTGTTCAGGTGGTGGCATCATCAGTATTGAAATAGAGCATCACTGATAGATCTGGTGATGCTTGGTGCACATTGGGCACACACAAGCAGGGCCATAGAATGGGGGGCTGAAGCCAAAACAAAATCTTGGCATCTTCCTCCTGCACCCCTCCAAATTCTGCCAGTAGCTAATGGACAGTGATAGTGTGAAGGGGGCCCTCGGCTTTGTGTGGCCCTAGAGCTTTGCCCCCTTTGCCCCTCCCTGCACTCCTGGCAAGTAGACATTCCTTGCTCAGAGAGTGATGTGTGAACTGGGAGAAACATGGCTACACCATAGAACTGAATACACAAGTTTTTGTCCTCATCCCATCCTCTTCAGAGGAGGAGTCATTGTGGGAATGAGATGTGCAAACCATCCAATTCACTCATCACTTCCTGCAAATGGTGGCTAGCCACCATGCACCCTTGTGTCCCTCCATGTGTACAGAATTGCCAGATCCATCCGCCTATGAGCCCAGAATATGTTGCACAGCTAGAGCTGACAGACCAGTAAAGTCTTGCTTTCAAAATGAGACAAAAAAGCCACCAAACAGAACATGTGATCTCAGGCAGACGTTTAATTGTAGAGCAAAGGTTGAAGTTAACCATGAAAGGTAAGCCAATTGACACTCAGTAAGCAGCTCCTTCAGTGTTTGCCTGAAGGTAACAACGCAGTCACTGTTACTAATAAACCTAATTACTCCCACTACAACAGAAATTAGTCAGGGGGAAAGATCCGACATGTGTAGACAGGATGATTAGCTGTTGGTTTCACTTTTGCAAATGCTCTTCCTTTGGGCTGGAGAGGTCTTACTGAATTGCAAGGCAAGACATGCAACTGAGCCTCCTTTATCAAGCCAGAGGTGCAGTTATTACAATACAGCCACTTTAGCTTCAAGCACCATTTTGTAATATCACAGAGCTAACGGGTCGTTTTGATTGGGTGCTCTTGAAAAATCCCCCACATGGAAGTTCATAATAAAAATTTCCAGTGATCTCTTTGTGCACTAGATTATTTTTCCGCTCTGAAAGCTGCAGGTTATGATCCTCAGTAATCATGCTGAAGCATAACTTGGATGACTGGAGGAAGGAGAGACTGTTCATTTTATCAAATGCCCTCTGCACAGTCACTTGCCCTCTACACTGTAACACCCCCGTGGGCTGTGGATATGAAAGCAAAACGCAAAAGGGAGTTGTGAGCTACTCCACACACATTTGTTTATTTGTTGGATTTATACACTGCTAAGAAATACAAGACAGTTTACCATTATTTATCTATGAAAACAACAGCACCAAATAAATATGACAAAAGATAAAAACAGAGTTGTCGTATGTCTGCTCAACTTACCTTTGTTATAATGCTCAGCATAGATGAAGACACAGGGCCCTGGCAGGGATGGGTGGGCATTTTAATTCACCGAGGTAGCAAAAGGCCTGTTGGGCCAGAGTTGGTTACAGTTAAGTGGTTTGCACAACACTACAATTCTATCTGGTGTTTTTTTAACACCATATACTCTGCTTCCCCACTCCCACACACACACTCCCTGGTACAACAAGCAAAAGCAGCCTACAATAACAAAATTGCCAAAACACCAGCAAAAAGCAGTCAACAATGTTTCTTGTTGGTGAAGTTCTTCAGATGTCATATAAAAGCCACAGAAGAGCCTGATATATGTCTCAGACATGGCAACGCAAAGGCCCTGACTAACTTACTCAATGGAAGTCCTATTGGAATTAAGCATCCCTTTAGAGTAACTCGAGGCGTAGCTATAATTGAGCGAAAGGGTTCAAAGAACACGAGCCCCCAGCTCCCGAGGGCCCTCCAGCTCCACCAATCCCTATTTTCTGCATTACCTCCCTTACTCTGGGGGGCTGCCAGAGAGAGGGTTGAACACGGGCCCCTTTTCCCCTAGCTACGCCCCTGGAGTAACTCCTAAGTAACTCTGTTTGGATGTCAGCCCGTGTCGCCCGTGCCTGCCAAATGGATCTCACTTTAAGTTCCAACGTACATGGATGGTCACTGCAAGTGTTCTTTTAATAGGGTATTATTGAAACACAGTCGTGAATTTTCATTAATAAATGTGCACTGAGGGCCCACCAGCACCAGCCCTCCCTATTTTCTTCATTATTTCCCTCACTCCTAGGAGCCGCCAGGGAGAGGGGTGAACATGGGGCCCCTCTCCCCTAGCTATGCCCCTGATATCACATCAGATGGAATATGCATTAACTCAAGGGTGGCCAACACCTGACACTCTTCAGATGTTGGAATACCATAATTCCAGCTGCAACTCATTGCAGTGGGGATGATGGGTGTTGTAGTCCAACAAGAGTTGGAGAGCCTCAGGTTGCCTACCCCTGCACTCACAGATTAAAAGCAACCCAGTTAGCTGATTATTGTACTAACAAACAGGGATCACAACCAAGTGGCACAGGGCATACTCTTCCTACATGAGGGCCCAGCTTGAAGCATCAGTATGGTTTTAGAGTTGTTTTTGTTTGTATTCTTGCTTTAGATCTGGTTTTAGTTGTTATAAGTGTCTTCCTATAAACTTGACAGGAAGCTGAGTCATGGGCAGCAGGCCCTGGCGGTTGCTAGTGCAAAGCTGGGACTGGGAGAGCCACAGACACACCAGGGATCAAGCCAAGTAGCCAATCAGGAGCCAGAGGATCTAGACAGGAGGTAAGAGTCAGGAACAAGCCAATGATCAAGCTAAATAAGTAGCCCGGAGCCAGAGGACCAAGCAGGTAGCCAGGAGTCCCAAGGCAAGCCAAGGGTCAAACTGATCAGACAGGAGAGATACTGAGGCAACCACATTAGAACAAAGGGAGCTTGATATTGAGGGAAGGGTAACTTCAGACAGGAAGTCTCTCTTACTCTTACGGTCTGCAGGGGAGCAAATAACAGGTCTCACTGGGCTTGGCAAGCATAGGGCTTGAAAATGCAAATACTGCCACAAATGGTACAGTATAGCAAGTCACCACAAGGGGTGCTGTGGAACAGAGTCCTTGCCACCGGGAATGTTTGACAAAACTACTCAGTCAGTTGAGTGGTGTACAGATTTAATAAACAAATCAATCAAACCCATTTCAGATAGCAAGAGTGGGGATATTTCCAGGTGGAGGGCTTTCCCCCCCACTAGCTTTTATAGGTTTGAACAATGAACTGCATGTGGAGTCATGTACTGTATTCTGTACTTTTTCTCTCCCTTTTGTGTCTGTAATGATTTAATGTGTTACGTGTTTTTATTGTATGTTTTAATCCTGTGTTTTGAGCCACTCAGAGAACAATTTGTTATGAGGCAGCTAACAAATAAAGTTTATTATTTTTTATTTTATTTTATTTTATTTTTTTATTAGCTGGGTGTCTATACTTAGCAGTTCTTGTGCTAGCTCATTCCACTGTTTTGTGTCTATACCAGGGCATTAGAGACCACTGTGGGTTGGAGTCACTCCCCTGCCCCTCCCCACTGAAGTGTGTGTTTTTAAAATAAATTTTGTTGCACTGTTGTGCGCTTGTAATTTTGGGTGCTCCCAGCTTGCTGGACTTTAGCAGTACAGTACAGACTCCCCCAGTATAGACTTCTTCTGAGTCTCCCATCAAGCTTGGAGTGGAAGAAAACATGTTTGATGTGGTTTTTGGTGTCTCCTGGTTCTCTGGTCTTCATTGATCATCACTTAATAAATCACTTGCTGAAAAGCACATTTAATAAATCGCTTCCTGAAATCCCACTGAAATGTTCCCCTTTCCTCCTGCTCTGTTGTCCCCCTTTAATGACTTGGCTGCAATCCTATGCACACTTTCTCCTTGAGTAATTCTCACTGAACTTAGTGGGATTTACTTCTGAGTAACCAGGAACTTGATTACGACAACAATGAATGCACCACTGAGAGACCTTAAGGGCAGTGGTGGCCTGTGAACGTGCCTCCGGGGGGGCACTTTTAAGAGTGAATTAATTCAGTGCTCACCTCCACTGTGGCAGCATCTGAACACTGTTCAGAGCTGCAACATGCCACCCAGCAGCCCCTACGGTGGGGAAGCGCCTCCCCCACTCACCTGGCTGCTGGCAGAGGCTTGGCTCCGTGGAAGCCGGGTGAATGATGGAGGCGCTTCCCCTCCGTAGCACCGAATTAATTTACTCTTAAAAGTGCCTCCTGCCACCCCTCCAGAGGCGCCTTCACGGGCCGCCACTGCTCAAAGGCCAAGCTGGAGACAGATCATCCTGGAGAGAATCTATCTATGTGGTTGCTAAGAGTCGACACTGACTTGACGGCAATCAGTCAATTGATCAGTCAATCAAGTCATGCATCTATTAGTTTTCTCCTTTTAATTTTTTTAACATCAAATTGCTGCTTTTTTGCTCTTACATGGAAGAGGAAGAACAAATGATATAGCACCGATACTAAAGTTTTTGTTAAACATAAGTGGGGGGTGGGGGACACAACAGGGGAACAGAGGCAGGGAAGGAGGTGGATCAATTAGGTGTTGAAGCCTGAGGAGTAGGACACAGAGGTTGCTCATGCCGCTCAGATATCTTCATCCAGGGTTGTAGCTATAATTGAGTGGATGGGTTCAAAGAACCTAGCTCCCCAGCTTCTGAGGGCACCCCATCTCCACCCCACCCTATTTTCTTCATTATCTCTCTGGGGAGATGAGGGGCTGCCGGGGAGAGGAGCAAACAGGGGCCCCCTCTCTCTTAGCTACACGCCTGTCTTCATCTCTGCCCAATGCTTTGAATATAGACTATTATGGGAAATCTTTTTTTAAAAACCCCACCTTATACAGTAGTAAGAACAAGATGAACAATTAATCAATGGTAGATTCTGGTGAGGCATTGGATCATCTGGATTTCAGCCAGCTGGTCCAAGAGTTCCTATCCACTTTAACGTGTTGAGGCTTGAGCGTTTGCCATTTAAATCCCTGTGATCAATCAGATGGGAACACTGTTTCTAATGTTCCTTTAATATGGACTGTGAGTCCATAGAGTGGCTCCTGGTTCTCTGCAACACTGAATAAAGAGAAGCAATCATTTTGAGACAGAAGGAGAGGAGGCTGAAGAGGAGGAGTGGTGAAAGGTCTACTTTCTGTAAAGCCTGATTATTATATTTTAAAGAGTTAACATTATGAAAAGAACAAAATTGCACAAAGACATCAAGAAAAAATAAAGATTAAAGCACTACCCATGCGAGGCCAGCTTGTATAGGCATTTATGCATGTATGCCTTTGTTCACATTAAATGCTCTGTGCCACGTGATCCAGATTGTAGGTTTCCATAAATGTCTCTAGCTGTGAAAATACTGGCACAAGAGTATAATCTTAATCATTTTTGTTTGTCCAAAACCATTGTTAATCCTTTACAAAAATCAGTGGTAAACATAATATGCAACCTCTTTTGTGCAATAACTCTGACTCGACCTGGGTGAGGCTTTTTTGTTGTTGTGCTTATGCATTATGAATTTGATAGAGAAATTCCTGTCCAAATCTGGTTGAACTTGCTTTGCAATATTTGGTCCAGTCTTTGAAACATAGTGACATGTCCTTCCTCTAAAGCTCAGTGAATCCACAGGAAAGGAATTAAAGAAGTCCAAATACAGCGATATCTTGCAAGATTTTTGGCATTCCATCCTCAGTTTACCCAATCCAGTTTGCACATCCATCGGTCAAGATTGCAGAAGCCCATTAAAATAATAAATCCTGATCATATGCAATTTAAGATACAACTGGAGTCTACCACCTCTGGGCACACCTTGATGACAGGGAGGAGGCAATTTGTGTAATTATTTAGACAGCAGTCAGTCATATGGAGCTGGCAACAACAACAGCACATGGAACGAAGCTGGAGGCTGCATGAAGTCTTACTCATCCTAGAGTGTAAGTTATGTATTTGCATACAGTAAAACCTTGTCTGATGATTAAAACACCAGTTACACAACATTCTGAAAGATCGATTGCTCTTGGGTGTCAAATTGGCTACCTGCTTCTGATCACCTTGAGGAAGCGACTGTATTTAGGAAGCGACTGTATTTATCCAAATAGAAGATGACTCTGAATTTATGACAACCTCCTTAAAAACATGTTATATCTATACCCTTTCTTTCTTGAAAGGAAGGGGACACTGAATTTAAGATTACTGCTCCCCCAGAGGCGTAACTATAGGGGGGGCAGGGGGGCACGTGCCCCGGGCGCCATCTTTTCAGGTCACGTGGGGGGTGCCGCCATGACCAAAAAATTTTTTTTTGAAAAAAAACTTTTTAAATACAAATTTCTCCTGCTCAGTGCAGCAGTGCTGCAGCAGTCAAGGGAGCGCGTCGGTGCCCCCTCCCCCACGAGCGGTCCCTTCCGCACTGCCCGTGCCCCCCCCATTGCTTTGCTGGTGGCCAGTCAGTGGCCTGGCTTGGCGGCAGAGGGCGCCGCGGCGGGCGCCTTTAATGCTGCTCACTGCGCCTGCCCGCCCGTGCCCCCCCCCCATTGCTTTGCTTGTGGCCAGTCAGTGGCCTGGCTTGGCGGCGGGCGCCTTTCATGCGGCTCACTGCGCCTGCCCTTGGCTGAGGCTCGCTCGCTCCGTCACTCGCTTAGTCTGGAACAGCCAGAAAGAGGCCCTCTAGTGGCTTGCCAGCCAGAGGGTCTCTAGTCAGTGACGCACGCACGCACGCACGCGCAACTCGGCCGGCGTGCTGAGTCGCGCTGCGCATGCGTGTGGTGCGTTTGTCCTCCTCTGTTCGCCTGCACGTGGTGGCGCGGTCGCCATCGTGGAGGAAAGCGTCGTTGCTGGGGCTGGGGCTGCACTGCAGCAGGCGCAGGCAGGACGACGAGGACACACACGGACACCCGGCATGGAAGAAAGGATTCGGCAGCGGGCGGGTGGAAGCAGCAGACCAAGTGTCAGGGTGAGAATGAGTTGCAAAAACTACAGAAGCCACATGTGGGGGAAAAAACATATTAAAGAATCAGGCTTTTATTTAGCTGCCCAGCTATGGTCTCAGGTGCCTAACAGGTGTTAATGTTTGCATTATACGCTCCTCTCTCCGCCCCAAAAGAAAGAAAAACAATCATAAAGATTCTTTGGCACTCAATCTTAAATGCATGCATGTATATGGAACTGAGAGTCAATTCCCACAGCCTGGGTAGTACAGCAGTGTGAGTTGACTCAAGCAGTGTAACATAGCTGCCTGTGCATTGTTACAAGGTGTTTCAAGAGAGTTTTACCATGAGTTCTGCTTGCTGTCATGCTTGTTTTTGCACTGTGAAAGCTTGCCTTGTGATCTCAGTTTACGCTGAAGTGCTCCTATAACAGCTCCATCTCAGAAAAACCTGCAGTGTTAGCTTTAACAAGTGCCTGTGGTATCCTGCTAAAGACACAAAGTTTGGCAAGAAAAATGGGGGAGGGGGTTATATGCCAGGACCTTTGGAGATTGTCTCTTGCTTGTGAGGAAAAACCTAAGTATAATGTGGTGTGTATCATCAATCATTGCATCATAATTCTGTTGTTTGAGATACAAGCCAACTCCACAGGGTTGTTGCTTGTGAGGAAAAACCTAAGTATAATGTAGTGTGTATCATCATTGCATCATAATTCTGCTGTTTGAGATACAGGCCAACTCCACAGGGTTGTTGCTTGTGAGGAAAAACCTAAGTATAATGTAGTGTGTATCATCATTGCATCATAATTCTGCTGTTTGAGATACAGGCCAACTCCACAGGGTTGTTGCTTGTGAGGAAAAACCTAAGTATAATGTAGTGTGTATCATCATTGCATCATAATTCTGTTGTTTGAGATACAAGCCAACTCCACAGGGTTGTTGCGTGTGAGGAAAAACCTAAGTATGTAGTGCACCACTCTGGGCTACTTGGAGAGAGAGTTCGCATTTCGTTATTTATCGCATTTTTGGTTATTTATCACATTTTGAAATTTTTGGTAATTTTTATAATTTTTTAAATTTTTAAAATAAAAGTTTTCTGAAACATGTGTGTCAGTCAGATGTATGCTGGGGGGGCGGCGGGGGAGCGCTGCGGGGGGGCACAATTTCAGTGCTTGCCCCGGGCGCCGTTTTCCCTAGTTACGCCTCTGCGCTCCCCCCAGTTTCTAACATCAAAGAACTTGGAAAAAACCTAGTCTTAGATTCAGGTGAATACAAGTTCTAGATAACTAGTGGCAGCAAGATATAGGGGTGTGCAAACAGGTTCGAATTTGAACTGCCACGACGTCAAACATGCCCAGTCTGGGGGTTCGATGTTGAGCCTGCCTTGACGTAGCCATGCAGAGGTCCATTGTGCATGCGTGGCAGCCTCCAAAATGGCCACAACTACACAGAGGCCTGGAATGGGCCAAAACCCGCCAAAACTGAGCTGTAATGACACTGGGGGAAGCTGGTGTGGGGAGGGGAAATCTCTGGTGGCAGCACCCCCAGAAGCAGTAAGTTTAAGTTAATTTTTTTTTATGGTAGAACCCTCGAACCAGGGTTTGTTTGGGGTTGTTCAGGTGTGCACAAAACTGAACAAGTCTGGTCCGGTTCGAGTCCAGTTCAGACTCGAACCGGTCATACCGGTTTTGTGTGCACACCCCAAGCAAGAGCCTTAATACCTGAAAGTGTTTCTTCTCCTAGAGCCAAATTGCACATTATGTTGGAGCTGTGTAATTGGAACTCTCAATATTCCCAATGTAATGAGAACTCCCAGGGGCACCATTCTAATTGGGTGGATGCATTCCAAGAACACAGGCTGCCCACGGTCAACCTGAGAGGAGGAGCCACAGAGGTCTCTGCATCTTTGCTCGCTCACCCCCTCTTCCTGCCACTTGCTTGCTCACAGGCTTGCCTGGCCACCTACTGCTGCCCTTGCTGCTGCTCGGCACTGCTTGCCAACTGGCTAGCACACCGGCCAGAAGCAGCAAGGCTTCTTTCCTTGTTCCAGTAAGGAAAGAGACCAATCTGTTTCTTATCGGTGTAGGAGACTGTTGGCAAGTGGAGGTGGCTGCAGCAATTGTGGCAGTGGCAAGCGCAGGGGGAGGGATGAGTGAGCAAAGATGTGGGGCCCTCAGAGGCTCCTCCTCTGAGGGTGATCATGAGCAGCCCTTATTTTTGGAACACATCCACCCAATTAGCTTGCCACCCCTGGTATGTACTTCCTGAAACGAGAAGCTTTCTTAGATTGAAACAGCTTTACAATGGAGAGGGATGTTTCTCTTTAAAATCCCTTTAAAAAAAACCAACAACGCACATTTTACCCATGATCAATGTAGGAATTAGTTTCTTTCTTTCTTTCTTTTTTACTGCCCAGTAGAGGTTGAACTATATGGCCTTTTAATCTATTCCAACTCAATGAGTCTACAATTCACACCAAGAGGTTGATCAGTCCATTTAGGCTTACATTTGTAACAAAGGAGACTCCAAAAGGGAATGAGGCAAGAAGCTTTGCATGGTTTGCACCTTGTTAGGGCAGGGGAGGCCTTATTCACTTTGTTTACAGCATGTCTCAGATGTTTTTCACAGCCTACCAGCCTTCCTGACATTTTGCAATTGTTTCTATGACTATGTCTTATTGAACCTAATAATAGACGTTCTGGAAATTACCCACACTTAAAGTGAAACCCATAAGGTGATTACTCTAACATGATAGTGGCTGCTGTAAATATCCACACCCTTCCCTACTTGCGCACAAATGTATTATTAAGGATGAAAACAATCTGCCTCATGCTAATTATCTACCCCCAGGATGGGCTTGCCTACTGACCACAACCTGAATCATGAGCAGTGTGAATGAAAGTGTTTTGTTTTGATTTTGATTTTGTGTTCATCCTCTGAAAAGCCTGAAGAGCACTTTGCATCGGGAAAACAATGAGGCACACTGCACTGGCCAGAAGGCCACTTACAGGTGGCCCCTAGCCATCCATGGTCCCAGCATCCGCGATCGTGTGTATCTGCAGCCAGGCTATGGAGACCCAACCTCATTATTCATGGGTACAAAAAGGGTTTAAAGTTCACCAATCCACGGTTCCTAGGTGGCCAGAAATGACCTTCAAGTTCATTTCTGGCCTCCATTTTGCTCAATGGAGCCATTTTGTGGCTCTTTCCTAAACAACAACAACATTTCCTGTGATTTTTCATGGGAAAATTGAATTGGAGTTTGGGGGGGGCATTTCTGGACAGCTGAAGACCAGCAGGGCGTGGCATGGTACATTATTTCTCTAATATCTGCCTTTTCATTACTTTTTTTGCCCCTTTTTGCCCTGCAGGAACCTCCCCACACCATTGCCATTGACTTAAGTTCTCATTATCTGCAGTTTTGTTATCTACGGAAATTGGCAGGAACAGAACCCCCATGGATAACGAGGGGACACCTTTACTGTACATCACATCAGAGATGTTTGGCAGTCCAATCTGTCAGGTCATAAGCAAATGCTTTCTTTTAGGTCAGTAGCCTGTTCTCCATTTTAGAAGGGCAGCTGTTAGCATATGAATATATAGCAAAAGAAGCTGCCTTGCACTGAGTTCAATAGTCCATCTAGCTCTACACTGGTTGCTCTCCAGAATTTCAGACAAGCACCTTTTCTCAGTCCTACCTGGTGATGTGAGGAATTGAACCTGGGACCTTCTGTATGTGTGGTCTGCCACAGATTTGTTTAGAAAACTACCAATCATTTGATCATGGAGACTAATCATCTGGAAGACTGTGGAGAGTTTAAGCAAAACTCTTTGGGGTCTGAAGAAAAGTTCACCTAATCTAACTTTCTTGTTCCCAACAGTGGCCAGTCAGATAATTTAAAAAGTTCTCAAGCAGGGCAAGAAGGCAACAGTTTCGCTCTATTCCTTGCCACCATCATCTAGCAGGCTTTCAGAGGTGTACGGTCTCTGAACAGAGAATGAAGGCTATTCACTCTTGATACACCTGCCTTCCATCATCTTAGCTACTTCACTCATGGCTCTGGTATGCATGGCTAAGATTGTGTCCACACTGGCACATCTCATTTAAATAAGGGACTGTGTTTGGCCCTTATTTCTTATTATATTATTTGTTATATTTCCCAAGCAGTATGTTTGTGAAATCTATGTATGATACTCTATTGACAGTACATATGTTTTCCCCTCCCATGGTAGTAGGCTGTTCTTTCAATTTGTTACATTGAGGGCTTAGTTGTTGCTGTTATTTTTTAACTGTGCTCAGGTAGACATGGGCTCCTTGACATATGTGCTCCTTAATGGTGATGTGCAAAAGGTGTGTGTGTGTGTGTGTGTGTGTGTGTGTGAGATGTGAAGAACCTTACAAAGAAGTCTCTGATTAAAGGAATAGTGGGCATATGTGAAGACAAAACTGGTTCCTGATTAGTGCAAATTGGTGAATAGGTGAAAGAGGATATTGCAGGGATGGACAGGATGAAACAAGCTGCATAACATGTGACTGGAAAAGGACATTGCACTATTACTTCTAGTGTGAACCCCGCCTTCTTCTAGAGTTTATATTAAATATCCCCTAAGACCCACCTGTTTTCTCAGACTTTTGTAAAAATGTTTTTAAACTGTATTAATTGCTTTTATTGTGTTTTATTTCTGCTGTATGTACACCATCTCAACATTTCTATTTGAGGCAGTTTATAAATATAATAAATAAAATATAGCTTGTGTGTGTGTGTGTGTGTGTGTGTGTTTTAAAGCAATGTCTCTGTAGAAGTTTTTTTGCCATTGCCATTTATGATGATAATTTTTATTTAGTTCACACTATATCCGTTTTCACTGATATCAAGAAGTAACCATTTGTGGCTGGGCCATACACTTGCATAGCATACATCCTTGTCACATTGCTCTCAGAAAGGACTAAGGTGACACTTGGAGATGTGTTATTAGTTCCCATTTTATATATACATCTTTCAACATGTGTTAAGTGGTAGTTGAAATATTACCAAATTGAATTAACTGTGGCTGCATTAAGTAGCAATCTTAGCATTACAGCAAAAAATTGTTGTGCTAAGCTGGTTTATATGTGAATCTCCACTTTGGAAGATAATACAAGGTTTCCTTAGTTAGGCCACCAATCCACCCAGCCCAGTATTGTTTATGCCGACTGGCAGCAGTTCTCTGAGGGCCCAAGAGGCAGGAAGGGTCTTTTAAACTCTGCTACCACTGGGATCCTTTTACACTGGAGACAGAGCCTAGAACCTTCTGCCTGCACAGTAAGGACTCTTCCGTTGAACTTTGGGTCTTCCCTTGCTTGGTGGCTCACAAAGTTGTGAATTGACTGAATCAACAAGGTGCCAGATCTTGTGTGTGAGATGAAACGTCCGTCCGTTGGTGGTGTTTGATCTGAAATGGTTCATTCACAGGCAAATCACCAGTTGACGTGGTAGTGATCAAATAATGAATATACATTTCTAAACCAGGCCAAAGAACTCCCTGATTCTATTAATAGATATTGTCTTAAACTAGTTTGTACCTCTGTTTTACTCGCAAATCAGCAAACTGCACAGATATACATGCAACTTCAAATGTGTGCAGTCTGTGACTGGAGTGCCAAAAACATTAAGCTTAGGTACACACGCTTAGGTACTTTTTATGAACCTGTGGGAGTTAGATTCATTCTTTGATGTTCTAAGTGGCCTACAAAAAAACCAGCACATTTTGAAGTACATGGCTCTTAGTGGAGGGTTATGCCAACCAAGATATGTGGTGTTGCCCAAATGTCCTCTTTCCTATCAATGTGGGTATAGGAGCTGATGCAATTGACTTTTCTTCTGCCACCCTCTTCTTCTAGAGTTTATATCTTGTTCTCTTTTTTAAAAAAACACAATTATTTTATGTGCGGTTTTCTTGCCACTGTAGTTTATGATAATACATTTTCCATTTAGTTTATACTGTTTCTGTTTTCACTAATAATCCAAATTTAACTTCCATTTGAGGAAGGTGAATCTGCTGGAATTTTCCTGACTCTGACTTCCTCTCTATCCAGTGATGACAAAGCCCTGACTAGGCTGAGAAGTGACTACAAATCGCTCCGATCCAGCTAAAATTAGTCATGACTAAGTCCTGTTGAAGTCAGTCATAACTAAAATCCAATTCCATTGCTTTTTAAAGAAGTTTCATTGCAAAAAAAAAAAAAAATTGTTCCCCCAAGTCTTTATATAAGCTAATACAGCTGAGATGCTCAAAGCTATTGGCATTAGTTATTACACAGTCTGTACACATGCCAGACATTCACACATGTACAACATAACAGCAAATCAGCCCATAGATGCAGATGGTTAGTGCAATTCTACAGTCAACATCTGTAGAAGGGCAACACCACAGAACAGGGTAGTAAGGTCCTCATTATCAATGAATACCACACAAATGGTGAAAGTTGCCTTTTATTTGCCTGTGATACAGAGACAGAATGCACTGCAAACATATGCCACACATAATAAAAGGACAGGGTGCTTGGTAGATCATGGAAAAGAAGCAAAAGGCATCTGCTTCTCATAATCAACCAAAAAAATGGTATGAAACGGCATTTCCCATGGTGTTTCTGAACAGGATTCCACAACAGCTATGCACATGTCGCAGTGAGCCATTGTTAAGAACACTTCTCAGACTGCAATAGTCAGCCAATGTGCAGGAGTGCTCATTGCCTATGACCTGTCTATCAGAATTCAGGAAAAGTAAAATTGTGATTTCAACATGTCTTCTGTGTTGCAATGGATACTGTGCCAGTTACCACTCTGATACGCAGAATGTCGTTTCATAGCCTGATTTCAAAACAGCCACAGTATGGGTTCATTCCATCAGCACCATTCATTGCCTGATGTTGCTAGATCTGGGTCTGAAGCTGAATCATCATCTCTTGCTAAGAGACTTGCATGGTAGGAATGAAATCAGACAAAGCCATGCTTTCCAAGTCCAAGTCTAACATCTGGCAAGTCTGTGTAGCACAATACAGTCCAGCACTGGAAGGTCTTGTTCCTGAACTCATGCCCAGAGTGTAAGTGCTGTGACACTCTGCATTCAAAGAATTTATTAAAGCCCAGTGCAAGTCAAATGTTCCAAAGGCTATGACACTAGCTGGCCCAATAGGAAAACACCTAGTACATATTAGATGGTTAATAAATATTCTGTCTCACATACTAAATGGAAAGGTAATAAAAAGAGAGCTGGAATTATTACATTTTGGAACTAAACACAGCTAACATAGAGCAATTGCCTGGAGACAAAGAATTATTAGTCACAAGAATACCTGCCATTGGTACAAAGGAAGGATCCAATGTGCCTTGTCTTCTGTTTGGCCAGCTGGGCTTATGTGATAGGGCAGCTAGATTTTGAATTAGATTCCTGGCTCAAAAGCAGTCCTGCAAAGCTCGGAAGTTTCTTTTCAAAAGCTCACCTCAGTTAGGATTCATGAAAGTTAGCAGCTTCTTCACTTCTGATTTCATGTATCAAACCTAATCAAACGTTTGTAGCATGAAAAAGGTGATATGATTCCTGGATATGCAATGATGGCTGAAATCTTATGCTTTATTTGATTGATTGATTGATTGATTGACTGATTGATATACCGCCCTTCCAAAAATGGCTCAGGGTGGTTTACATCAAAATAAAAACAATTAAAATCAATTAACAATTAAAATCAAAACTAAATCAATTATACAATTATAATCATTTAAACATTATAATCATTAACATTAAAATCAATTAAAATCAACATTAAAAATTTAAAACCATAAATCTAATTAAAAACCTGGGTGAATAAATGTGTCTTCAGTGCCTTTTTAAAAGTTGCCAGAGATGCGGAGGCTCTTATTTCAAAAGGGAGCACATTCCAAAGCCCAGGGGCAGCAATGGAGAAAGCCTGTTCCTGAATAGCCACCAAATGAGTTGGCAGCAACCTCCGGCGAACCTCTCCAGATGATCTCAACAGGCAGTGGGGCTCATGGTGAAGAAGACGTTCTCTTAAATACCCAGGACCTAAGCTGTTTAGGGCTTTAAAGATTACAAGTTTTTTTCAGCCCGTTATAATAACGGGCGCTAGGTTCCCCCCCCTTTTTGCCTTCTTCCTCCGGCCCCCCCTCTTGATTAAGGGCCAAATCGGCCCAAACAATTGTTGCCGCGGCCGCCCGCCCTCCCAGCTGCCCGAGTCCTCCTTAACCCACCCCTACATGAATAAGGGCCAAATCGGGCCAAACAGTTGCCGCCGCGGCCACAGCCACCGCCCGCCCACCCGCCCGCCCAGCTGCCCGAGTCCTCCTCACCCCATAAGGCCCGTGTCAGTCGGGCCTTTAAAGTCCATATTCTGAGTAGAAGAGAGGAGCTCACAAACAGAGCTCCTCTCTCTGCAAAGGCTCTGGCCGAGCTGGCGCTTTGGGCGCAAAGGATGCCTGCTGCGTCCTTTGCGTCCATAGCACCATTTTGGGCAGAGGCTTTGCTGAGAGAGGAGCTCTGTTTGCAAGCTCCTCTCTCCTTCTCTGAATATGGACTTTGAACGCCCGACTGACGCGGGCCTTATGGGGTGAGGAGGACTCGGGCAGCTGGGAGGGCGGGTGGGCGGGCGGCGGCGGCAATTGTTTGCGATTTGGCCCTTATTCATGTGGGGGGGGGTGAGGAGGACTCGGGCAGCTGGGAGGGTTGGTGGGCGGTTGGCGGCCGCGGCGGCAATTCTTTGGTCCGATTGGGCCAACATGGCCGCCCGTGTCTGGGTGGCCGTATCTTTCTCGGCAGTTCTGGGCATGCACTTTGCGCATGCCCAGAACTGCCGAGAAAGACACGGGCAGCACGGGCGCACACTTTACCTCTTTATTATAGAGGATAACCAGCACCTTGTATTTTGCCTGGAAACGTATCGGTAGCCAGTGTATTTCTTTCAGCACAGAAGTAATATGGATGACCCAGAGACCAACCTGGCTGCCACATTCTGGAGCAACTGTAGTTTCTGGACTATGTATAAGGGGAGCCCCACATAGAGCGCATTGCTGTAATCCAGCCTAGAGGTTACCAACATATGTACCACTGTTTCGAGGTTGTTCATCTGAAGAAATGGATGCAGCTGGCTTGGGATAAATCCCACCGAACCCAGAATTTAGGATTAGGCTGTAACTCTGGTTTACAGGATTCCTAAGGTGGATTGCACAATTGGACTTGTTCCTGCCTTCCTTCTGCCTTCCTTCCTGTTGATTGGAGCAGGGATTCAAAAAGTGTGTGTGTGTGTGTGTGTGTGTGTGTGTGTGTGTGTGTGTGTGTGAAAGCTCTAGCTGGCATACATGAAAAGAGGAAAGCAACAGAGAGACACAGAAAGAGGAGAAGCACAAGGGGAGAGAGAGAGGGAGGGAGGGAGGGAGGGAGGGAGGACCAACACAGGCTATATTGTATATTCCCATTACAGGAAAGTCCAGAACTGAACACTACGGAATTCCAAAACTCCCGGTCTCTTAATTATTGTGCATGTTGATTGCATGGCAACATTTAATGCCTGCAACTATTCTCTCTCTCTCTCTCTCTCTCTCTCTCTCTCTCTCTCTCTCTCTCTCTCTCTCATAATAACAGCCAAATTGGGGCAACTACATGTTTTGAAGGCAACTACATTTGTCTTCAAAGCCAATTGCCTTAAAGTGTTGTGTATATTAGCTAAAGTACCCTGCAACCAAGCTACATAGTAGCCCTATTCAGTTGTTATGCTGTATGAGCATACAGATATTGTACACTCATACATGTTTTTGTGTTTTTGGAAAAACTGTACCTGTGCTCAATTAAACAGTGAACTGGGTACAGGCCCCTCAAATGCATGGGACATATAGAAAGTGTACTGCTGTACTTGTGTTCAACATAACATGTTAATAGCTGTACCTGTGTACAGATCTGTACCTTTGTACATGGTACACTTGTACAAGTGTTCAACATAACATGTGAACAGGGCTAGTATTAGCATGTGCTGTTATGTGTAAGCCACTGGTGATAAATTTATGGGATGGGTATCTTTTCACTTACCGCTAGATTTTCATGGAAGAAGCCTGGCTCTTTCGCTTTGCCTGGTCTTCCACTAATTTGGCCTGTCCTGGCATTAGTGCTGCCTGTTAAAGGCGGAGCTGTTGCCTGCTGCACATGCGGGAAGAGGCACGGACAGGTAGTGATGAGCTATGTGGTGTTTGGAGACCACTTTAGGCAAAAAATGGGAACTTTCTGGCCATCTTGTACCAGTCATGAGTGTATGACTGAGTGCTAATCTAAGCATTGTTCAAAATGAGATGGTAAACACTGATGGTGGAATTCTGGAACATGCCACTTCAGCCTGCAGGTGGGGTCATATGTGTGAATGTCTCCCCATGTAAAAAGCTCAATGTCTAGAGTAAACTCGTATATATGGGATAAGGCTACACTCAACAAATTGAGAGCCCCTGGTGGCGCAGTGGTAAAACTGTCGCCCTGTAACCAGAAGGTTACAAGTTTGATCCTGACCAGGGGCTCAAGGTTGACTCATCCTTCCGAGGTCGGTAAAATGAGTACCCAGAATGTTGGGGGCAATATGCTAAATCATTGTAAACCGCTTAGAGAGCTCCGGCTATAGAGCGGTATATAAATGTAAGTGCTATTGCTATTGCTATTGCTAACTTTTCTGTCCAATGTGCTAGTTTACCACTCACAGGAAGATTTGTTTTTCAAATAAGTGCTCTCCATTGCAAGGCCCAGGATCCAGTGGTGGCTCCCATGGGCCCTCAGTGTGGCACCCTGACTAATTGTTTATTGGGTCTGCATGAAACAACAGCCAAAGCTGAATACTCCATATGCACACTCCAGCACTGCACAGACCATTCCTGCCCCACAGAGCTGCATTTTGCTCAGAGCCAAGGAGTCGCCATTATGGGAAACAGAGCCCTTTTGGAAGGCAGTATAGTTTCCCCCACTGCTTTCCCCATAGAGCTCTATGGGAAAAGCACAAGCTATGCTTTCCAGTGCTCTGTGTGCATCTTCCAAGACGGTGATGGAGCTTGATGAGACTTCATTTCTCTTAAAGGGGAAGCACACTGCTATATAGAGGTCAGTGTGGTGGGAAATGGCTCCCATATGGAAGGTTTTTTGCCCATGTGCCCCCCCCCAATATAATGAAGATCAGTGCCCTACAATCTAAAATGGTACAGCCCAAAATGCTACAACCTCAGCCTACCACTTCAAATTGTATAATGTGTTGATGGAAAGCAGAAGAGGGCAACCAAGATGATCAGGGGCCTAGAGTACTTTTTTGATGAGGCAAGGCTACAACACCTGGGGCTTTTTAGTTTAGAAAAAAGACGACTGCGGGGAGACATGATAGAGGTCTATAAAATTATGCATGGAGTGGAGAAAGTGGAGAGAGAGAAATTCTTCTCCCTCTCACATAACACTAGAACCAGGGATCATCCCATGAAATTGATTGCCAGGAAATTTAGAACCAACAAACGGAGATACTTTTTCACACAACACATAATCAACGTGGAATTCTCTGCCATGAGATGTAGTGACAGCCAACAACCTGGATGGCTTTAAGAGGGGTTTGGATAACTTCATGGAGGAGAGGTCTATCATCAGCTACTAGTTGGAGGCCTTGAGGCCACCTCCAGCCTCAGAGGCAGGATGCCTCAGAGTACCAGTTGCAGGGGAGTAACAGCAGGAGAGAGGGCATGTTCTCAACGCCTACTTCTGGCTTCCAGTGGCATCTGGTGGTCCACTGTGTGAAACAGGATGCTGGACTAGATGGGCCTTGTGCTTGATCCAGTAGGGCTGTTCTTATCTTCTGAAGAGATTAGAAATGGTGGGGCGGTGGGGGGGGAGGCAGGTAGAAAGCAAAGAGCTATGTGAACTTACAAGTTTGGTAACAGATCTATATACTTGAGGTAGCAAATAGTTTGTTCATTCATTCGTTCATTCATTCATTCCTGCTTTCTCTGTTAAGAACATGGGGCTCATTAACTCACCATGACTGGAACAGTATGTGTGGGCTCGTGTTTTGGGACTTCAACAAACTATACATAATTCACACAGAGTGGAAACATACAGATCACCCCCGTCAAAGCATCTGTGATGATCTTTTATCTGGAATACATTTAACACTTATAAGCATTTTGCATCTGTCGGTGTTTTGACACATGCATGCAACAGTGTGGTTACCAATATGCTAACATTTTGTCTTAACTGTGAGCTTTGAAAAATACAGTACAGTTTAAGCAGCACAGGTGCACACATTTAAGCAGATAACATAACAGTAACAAAAAGTAACATAGTTGCTACAAAAAGTTGACAGAGCATTCAACACAGAGGAGTTGCTAGGCACTTAAGAAATGTGGGTCTCAGGCCTACAGCCATTTCATGCTCTCTAAAGGAATCCAACCCTCTCTTCTCTTTTTGAAGCCAGTAACCACCAGTATAGTACAGCAGATGACATGTTTTGGCCAGGGGCACTGCTAGGGTTGTTAGAATCGGTTTCCTAGTCCACAGTATTGCTTTGTTTTTTTTAAAAAACAACAACTCCCCCTTTGCAATCACTTGAAGTGGCCTTGGCACCATACAAAATGTGGGGAACTGGTTTACCGTGCATTAGTAACTCAATCCCCAACCAATTTCCCCCCTTTGAGGGGATGGCATTGCTGCTGCACATTTTTTCCAAAAAGAGTTTTGTGGGAGAGTTAACAGTATTTTTGGGGGGGAGGGAGTTACCCACCTCCTTCTCCTGGGCCATCCTCACTGCCTCCTTCATTGACCTTGGCCATTGTGTTGCAGCTAGGCATGAGCACCGCACCCACTGCCCCTTCCATTGAGTCCAGCATTGCTGCTGGGCACGGGCTGGTTGCCCTGCACACTGAAAGCAACCACCATCCCCTGAGCAACCACCATCCCCTCCCCTTTGCACGTAAATGGAAAAAGGGGGGGGGAGTAGAATTGGAATTAGGGAGACTAGGCTTAGCTCCATCTCTCCCCCTTTTCCATTACAAGCCCAAAGAGTGGAGAGGATGGAGCCTCCACAATGGAGGAGGTAGTGATGGGAGTACCTGGTGGGTTGGAATTTTTAATTCCAGCCTAGATCATCTCCCTCTGCCACAGCCTCCTGCTTTGTCCGAACAAGGTTGGTGGAGAGTGTATGGGGCAGGCAGGTAGGCAAGCGGGCAAGAAGTTCAAGGCACCTAACCACACCCTGGGGTATATGCCCTTTGTTGTTCCCAGTTCTGTCAGTGCCAACGACTCATCATAGAACATCTCCATAAGTCTACAGCCCTTGTATGACCTTGGTTAAATTGCTCATTATTACAGCCCATCAAAACCCATTTTAATTGCCATTAGCTTACATGGTAGTACACTTCTGGGATACTAGATACTGGGGACATGCTTTGGGAGAGGATAGTTGCCTTCATGCTCTGCTTGTAGGGGGACGTCCTGGAGGCATCTGGCTGGCCACTCTTTGAAACAGGATGTGAGAGATGGACACGATGTGATCCAGCTAGTCTTCATTTCTTATGACCGTTTGCTCAACAAGGAGATTAAACTTAGTTCCTTGGCAATAGGGCTTCCATGGAAAGCCATGGAACTTCAAAGTACTTACTTTTGGCTGGATCATGGCCTTCGAGTTTTCAAATCACTGAATTTCCTTCAGAGTCTATGATCAGAGCCAGTAAACTAATAGATTGTGAAAGTAATTTTTTCTCTCTCTCTCTCTCTTTTTAATCTCCAAAGAGGGAGCAAGGGATAAAGGGAGGGAGGGAAGAATAGACAGAAGGATGGATGGGGAAGATAGCTGGTGGCTGTTTTCTCCCTAAAATAGGCCACAGGATTTCCTTTTTATTAAAAACAATAAAGAAGCCCCTTTTAAAACGTTATGTCATCCTTTTTTCAAAGGGGTTTAATTACAGGATAAAGAAGGTTTGTGAGCTTGAACTCTGGGAACACAAGAATAGTGAGTGAAGTTTTCAAAACCACAAACTCCATGAGGTTCTCCCACCCCTATGCTGGAAACAACAAAAGATGAATGTATGAGGAATGCCTGTTAAGGATAAGTTTTTTTTATTTTATTTTAATGATCATCTGCAACTTGTTATTCCATAAAATATGCCATTAATAAATTGAATTGCCCCCAGAAGTCTGCTTTGCTAAAAGTGCTATATTTCTTGCATCTGCTGTATGCATGTTTCATCACATCTATGCATCGATTTTAAGCCATTGTTGTTCTGAAACCTTATTACACAAGACTCAAACAGAGAAGGATCTCAAAGCCAGTATTATCTGGAGGTTGATTAACATGCATATTATTTACGCAGTATTCTATCACTCGGGTACTCCTGCCTGAATGTATAAAGGGATTCCATTGTGTTAGGATATGAAAGTGTTCTGTCTGTTATGCTTGCTGTGTGACTAACTGCAGACATGCATGCATTACTTGAGGTAACTGTCATTGGCTCCCATCACACAGCAACCCCAGTTATATGAATATTCCAATCACAAGGATACACCCAACTGCATGGCTAATTTCTAGAGTAATTATTAATTATCATTGCTATTATTATTATTATTATTATTATTATTATTTCTTGTTTACACAGTCAGACAGGTGTTATTGACTGGTTTGTTTATTATCATCATCATCATCATCATCATCATCATTATTATTATTATTATTATTGGCTGACATGATCGGAAGCCATTACAGAAGTGGAAGAAGACGTGGGGATGTTGCAGCAAGAATTCTGCTGAAAATGTGTGGGTACGAAAGCAGCATCCTCACAGTTTCCCCCTTGAGCAGAAGGGGAAAACTGCAGGGACACCGCTTTCATACCCACACATCATTGGCAGCAGCATTCTCACTGCTTAGGACAAGATTTTTTTAAAAATAGGACAAGATTTTTTAATTGATCCAACAAACTACCAAAGCATACAGTACGATATCAAAGCACAGTTATATACAAAGTGGTTGTTTGTACATTATCTATTTACAAAGATTTACAAACAAGGATTTGGTAACCCACAGGGTTATAAAGTATATTCAGGCAGTACTGTAACTCAGTGGGGGGGGGGGGATTACAAGGCACATCACTGCTTAGGAGTCTGCAGCAGCCTTCCCTCTAACAGAGAATTCCAGATGCTGTTGACTACAACTCCCAGAGCATCCCCAGCTGGCCTTTGGCTGGGAATTATGGGAGTTGTAGTCAAAAACATCTGGGATTCCCTGTTAGAGGGAACACAGGTCTGCAGCCATATACCCACACCTCCCTCTGTCTCTGTTACAACTGTGGAGCATGTCAGCCACTATTACAGTTTTCAATGAAAAAATCCTTAATGTGGTTTACATAACAGAAGAAATAAGAAAAAATTGAGATCGCACCAGGAGGGAAGCCTCACATATGTGACCTAAGCAATTGGCTGCATTGTTCACATGCACTGGCCCGCAATGTGGGATCACACAATGGGGAATTGGTTCACATGCTGCTTGGGTATGTGTCTGTCTATGGAAGCAGGGTTGTCAGCTGGCCATGAAAAGAGTGTCTTTAACAGAGGTTTGGTGTGAAAAATTTAGCAGTTCCATGCTGGCAAAATCCAGACTAATGCTGTGCTGGTGTTAAAGTATTGGTGATACCCCTGTACTGGTGATACCCCTGCTAACTTGGCAAAGAGGCACCTTTTAATGTGGTGCTTCTCTTTATTTAGAGGGGGAGAGCAACTGGCCCTATCCACCCCCAGCACAGTACCTCCAGGGACTGTTGCTGGTGTCTATCTCATATTTCTTTTAGATTGTGAGCCCTTTGGGGACAGGGATCCATCTTATTTATTTATTTATTTATTCATCCATCCATCCATTCATTCATTTATTTACATTACTCTGTGTAAACTGCCCTGAGCCCTGAGAAATCAAATTAATAATAATAATAATAATAATAATAATAATAATAATAATAATAATAATTTGTACGACCCTCAAGGACATATTTTCTGGAGTCACAGTAGAAGGGGAGATTGGCAAATATCATCCCTTCCCCATAGCACCATTGCAATGTTAATCTGGATGTCAGCCACTGTCTACCAAAACTTGCTAGATATCAAATTGTTTTTAAAGAGGCAGTTGCCAGTTTAGAAGTTGCCAATAGGGGTGTGCATTTTGGAATTTTCTTGTTTCAATTTGTATCCGAATTGAAACATCCCTGTTTTGTTTTGTACCCAAATTTTCTGAATCCGAATCAGCCCTGTTTTGTTTTGTAACAAAATTTTCCAAATCCAAATTGATTTGAATTTTTAAAAAGGGTCCCAGGGCAAAAAGAGTGGGTGGTGGTGGTAGTGTCCAGTGGGTGGAAGCTACCACCCAAATTTCAAAGGAATTAGGCAAAGCGCTGTTTTGTTTTGTTTTTGTGATTTTTTAAAAGTTTACACATCTTTAAGAATTTTCCCATAGGGAATAATGGGGATTCCAGCAAATGTATTGCTTCAAATCAAGGGGAAAGGGATGACCCAGAGCAGAGTGTGGTGGGTGGTAGTGCCCAATGGGGGCAAGGAAACTTCCAGAATTATTGCAAAGAAATTGGGCAAAGGGCTGATCTTTTGTGATTTGTTGAAGTTTACGTGTCTTTAAGATTTCTCCCATAGGGAATAATGGAGGTTTCAGCAGCCCCATAATTCCACTTGGGGGGGGCGAGGGGTTGTGTAGTGCACATAGGGTGTCAACCACCCCCATACCCACAAGCCTGTGGGGTACTGGGTTTTGGTGTTTCTGAGGTGTTTATTGTAGATTCTCTGGTAGCATTTGAGATTTTCAGTGAAAAACAAAAATCCACTCTCATATGCTACCAGAGAATCTACACTCAGAACACCACAGAAACAGCAGAACCCAGCACCCCATGGGTTAGCAACCCTTCCCCTGGCCAATGTGGGGTCAGTAAAGAGTGGGAAGAAGCAAAAGAGCCAATGGGGAACAAGGAGGGAATTGTCAGCAGGTCAGCCTATGATTTAGGTCACTGATCAGAAGGCTGGAAGGGCGGGAAATTCAAAGAGATGTCAAACACAAAATGGAGACTGACTCAGAGATCACCACAAAATGGAGGTCCGAAACAACAAAATGTTTTGTAGCCGAAACAGGGGCGTTTTGTTTTGTATACAAAACTTTTGGATCTGGAAAATGGGTGTTTTGTTTTGTCTACAAAACACCCAGAACAGGCTGTTTCACACATCCCTAGTTGCCAATCCTAAAAGTAAGTCTTAAAATTAGTGCAAATTAATCCTGCATTTTCCTTTATTGTAGCTTTATTTTCTCTCTCATACAAATAAAACAGAACTCTTACCTGCAAAAATGGCATGGTGCATTTTAATGTGAAACACTTCACTGCATCAACAATAGTTGTGAATCACACTGCAAACCTAAATGAGTTTCAAGTTGCTGGTGTCACTGTTTTAGTTTGCCCAGATGGAGCTCTGTGAATGGCTATTGTGCAAACAGGGTAGAGATCTTGAAAAGAAGTTCTCAGCAAAACAATAGTGTTCCGTGGATCAAGTCATGGGACTTAATTAAATTTCTAAATTACTAGGCAAATCTGAATGGTGACATGACGCATGTGGCAAATTCTTTTTCATATTATTACTTCTGAACTGTGTATGAGGCTGTATGAAGTGTAGTAATCATCATCATCATCTTGCAGGTTTTTAAAATGAAAAAGAAATTGTAAAAACCAGCTTGAGCCTGTGTACAAATATGAATTCGACAAATATTTATATACCGCTTTTCAACAAAAGTTCCCACCGCGGATTACATAAATATAAATAATTAAATAAAATTGCAAAGGGCTCACAATCTAAAAAAGAAACATAAGATAGACACCAGCAACAGCCACTGGAGGGATGCTGTGCTGGGGGTTGATAAGGCCAGTTGCTCACTCCATGCTCAATAAAGAGAATCACCACTTTTAAAAGGTACCTCTGCTCAGTGTAGATATCCCATCACCATCTTTCTTGACAAAGTCAGGCAGCTGGATGGTTGCATCCAGTGTAGAAAGGGGTGAAGTGATGCTTAGGCCATACTCCATGCTCAATAAAGAGAATCACCACTTTTAAAAGGTACCTCTGCTCAGTGTAGATATCCCATCACCATCTTTCTTGACAAAGTCAGGCAGCTGGATGGTTGCATCCAGTGTAGAAAGGGGTGAAGTGATGCTTAGGCCATTTGACTGAACAAGTCAGATGGAAAGCATCACCGCCTCATGATCATGGACCACGTGGATCTGAGCAGACATTGACTTTTATTTGTTTATTCACTGTGGGTGTTTATATTATATAGATAGGCTCATCAGAGTTAACCATTTATGAACATAAATGTTTATAGTTCAGATATATATAAAACATATCATTGGACTATTCTTGCATTTACACTTACAAAGTGGGAACTCAAAAAGAAAGTGGGAGGACAGAAAGACTCCACCCCACTTCCTTGGTCCCCGCAATGTACTGATTGTTGGAGAGGGGACTGGGCTGAGAGAAGCCTTCCTCACCTTCATTCCTGTCCCTCCAAGCAGTCACTTCAGTGATGAAGGGAGGGTTCAGTCTTGCTTCCTCCCTGAAGAAATCGTGTGTGTGTGTGTGTGTGTGTGTGTGTGTGTGTGTGTGTAAAACAAGTGAGCCTATGCTCCACATGTACAAAGCTCCACTGTCTCTGATCCCAACCTTGTTTTCATTTGTTTCATCTTTCATTTGTTTAATTTATTTTCATTATGTTCTTATTTTTATTCACTATCCTGTTCTACTTCACTTTCACTTTATTTTTTGAATGGAAAAATAAACACTGCTTCTCACTTGTACCAAGGAGGTCCCAGATGGATTTGCACCATGCACCTACCTCCTTCCAGTGACTCTTTTAAACTCATATTTCTACAATGCAGCATTGTCAAGAATTGACCCCTGCCCTCAGCTCATTGTCATTGGTTCTTTTTGTTCAATGGGGCATTTCTTTGGAGAGAATGGAAGGAGAGCTGGTCCATGGGAGGAAAGCTGGTCTTGTGGTAGCAAGCATGACTTGTCCCCTTAGCTAAGAAGGGCCCACCCTGCTTGCATATGAATGGGAGACTAGAAGTGTGAACACTGTAAGATATTCCCCTTAGGGGATGCAGCTGCTCTGGATAGAACATCTAGGTTCCAAGTTCCCTCCCTGACAGCATCTCCAAGATAGGACAAGTTTTGTGTTTTTTTTAATAGGACAAGATTTTTTTTATTGAACCAACAAACTATCAAAGCATACAGTACGTTGCCAAAGCACAATTATATATGAAGTGGTTGTCTCTACATCATATATCTACAGTACAAAGATTTACACACAAGGATTTGGAAACCCACAAGGTTATGAGGTATATGCAGGCAGTACTGTAACTCAGGGATGAGGGATTACAAGGCACATCAGGTAATCGGGGCAGGGGGGTGTTATCCAAGATAGGACAAGATTTTTTTTTTTAATAGGACAAGATTTTTTAATTGAACCAACAAACTACCAAAGCATACAGTACATTGCCAAAGCACAATTATATACAAAGTGGTTGTTTGTACATGATATATCTACAAAGATTTACACACAAGGATTTGGAAACCCACAAGGTTATGAAGTCTATGCAGGTAGTACTGTAACTTGGGGGTGGGGGATTTCAAGGCACATCAGGTAATGGGGGGGGGGGTTTACATCCAACGTCCATTTCCACAATTTGTCCCATTGCTGTTTAGAAGAGATACTCTTGTCTTTTTGCACATAACCATACAAAATTTTCCAGAAGAGATTTACTGTCTCATCTGCGTGAACCTCTTGGTTGCGTCTTCCCTCCCTATTCCTATGCAGGAGCATTGCATAAATGACATACAGATTTACTAACCTGATTACGAGAAGGGGAACGTTCCAATTCCCTAGTATGAGGGCACCCATTCCATCCTGTTTCCTTGAAGGTTTCTTTCTGGGACCTCGAAAGGAGGTTCTATCGCTCAAACCCGAGGTTAGTTCTTCCCAAGTCTGTTTTTCCAAATCAGGCCACTCTAACAGCTTGCTTACTCCCTGCCACACTCTTTTGCCTACCACACACTCTTTTAAGAAACGTGAGTGGGTTTCCCTGAATGTTTTGCCTAGCTCGCTAGCTTTCTGTTTGCAGGTGATTTTAGGGCACTCTTGCTGGTCCTCTGGGAGCCATGGCTTAGCCGCATTAAGTGGTAGTACTTGATGGTATAAGCGCCACCTTGTTTCCCATAAATGGAAAGGGACTTTTTTCTCTTTAAAGAGAGCGACAGGGTGATCGGGCTGCAACAAGTACTGTGAAGTGCAGTGTTTGTAGCGTTTACGTTCTAAATCAGGTTTTAAGAAACCCACTTCTAGAATCTCTCCATAAATTGTTTTCCTTAGCTGCTTAACTGAGGAGGATCCTTTAAATAGATCCGGTTCAACCTTCCATTTTTAAAGTGTGAATAACAAATCTCTCAAGTAGTCTGGGTGTTCTCTTTTTAATACTTGTGTGATATTACCATTGAAAGATCCTTTCCCCCACCATGCAATGCCCCATGCTGACTTGCGCTAATGCAGAGCAAAAAGCAAGACCCAGGTTTTTTTCAGGAGGTGTTGGACATATTATGGACATTCACAAAAATCCAGTTTCCAAAACTGTAGGACATGAATTCAGTTACAAAATAGGGTTGCAGGGCAGGTAGGGCTAGGCCTCCCCACTCAACCTCCTTAAATGCTACCGCACGGGCCAAAGGGAAGGATGCTGTGTGCCATACTAGACGAAAGATCTGGCTTTCAACTCTCCGAAGGAGATCGAGCCGGGGAGGATAGACTACCGCCAGGTTATGCACCGGGGGTATCAGGTAAGTCCGGATGTAAACCACTTTCTGGTACATGGCAAGGCTCCATTTTTTCCACATGGTGATTTTAAGCACTACTTTTTCTTCCCAATCTGTCCAATTCCCCCCCCCCAGACTTTTTCCTTAATCCCATATTCAATCCCCAAAATGTTTACTGTATCTACCCACTTCAGTTTGGACTCTGGGGCCCCTTCACTTTTATATTCAGAGATGGGTGGGCACAAGAGTTGCTGGTGTCCGGTGTCCATTTTAACAAATACACTTTTGTCAGCATTTAATTCTGAGCCCGAGAGGGCTGAGAGAGATTCTTGCCTGCAACCTTGGAGAAGCCGCTGCCAGTCTGTGTAGACAATACTGAACTGGATGGGTCAATGGTCTGACTCATTAAATTGCAACTTCCTATGTTCCTAATGAAAAGGAATGCTCATAGTGCCGGTTCACATTCATTTCCATTTGTTTGGAAAATGAACACACATGCTTATCACTTGTGTTCCTACAGTCATGGAGGTACAATGTGGAGACATTAACAAGACTAGCAATAAAATGCAGTATGCTTTTATAAGTGCAAAAAACCCCAAACAAACCCCAAAACAATCATAGCAGAGTGCTGAATCTGCAAAAATAAAAGTAAAAGAAAATTCCAAGGCCCTCAAATAAAAAAATATCAATCTATTTTCAAAGAAACTAATGCTTTCATTATGTGCATAGTTATCTTCATTACAATAAGACATATGGTTTCACAAATACAAGAGCCATGGTGGGGTATTATTTGTAAAAATTTAAGGCCATAGAGCTTTCTAACCTTAGAACAACTAGAAATACTAACTAGTGATGAGAAGCAGATCTGCAAACATGACTCCATGTAAACAGAGGCTGCTAAAAGACAATACACAATGCTCTCAAGTTAACATCATCAATCTGGGGAAAGTGAAGTGCTCTGAAGAGCCATTGGAATCAACAGGAAAGATTTGGATTCCAGGGTTGCTGATTTTTGAACAGTACAGATGTTCAGAATAAAAGAGGCTTCAGCCTTCCTTTTCAGACCTCACTGTTGTTCACTCTCTCAGACAAGTCAGAAGTGACCTTGCTGTTTTCAACCACATTTGTTTCTTGCCCATATTCCTTCTTCTTCCTGTTCTTTCCAATGATGAATCCTTTCATCACTGGGTGCCTGAAAATTGAGTATGTCAACAATTTCCCCTTCTGTTGTTTCTCTGAGATTTGTAGGGTTGTCTCCCACCAGAGACTCCCTAGGTTTATCTTCTTGTTGGATCCTGACAGGCAGGCAGTGTCAATCTCCTCAATTAATTATTACTCTCTTGTTCATTCAGCTAATATGTACAGTTGTCAGCATGCTACCTACTTATTTATTTATTTACTTCCTTACTTACTTGCTACATTTAGATACTGCCTTTCTGCTCATTTGCTCAAGGCAGTTTAACACCCCAAAATAATGGTTTCTGATTTAACAGACACAATGGACAAGGAAAAGGGGATAGGAGAGAAAGAGGAAAATAAGTAAATGCATGGAAGGAACAATGGTTACCTACACATATCTATCAGGTGGGATGGTCTGTGCAGGACACAGTTCTGGGTGATGAAGAGCTGGATGGTAACTGAGTGGGCCTCAATTACCATTGAGTGGGACTTGCTGTGCGAAGCAGCCAAGTGGAATAGCTGCCAATGCAGGCTGTTCTGGATGGGGCAGAGCCACATGGTAGCTGGTTCCAGACAAGTTAATGGATAAAGCCTCACTGGCCGCATTCGCATGTAACGCGAAACCGGAAGTCGGCAGAGCTGTGGTTAATTTTTCTAACCATGGATCACATCACAAACATTTGTCCAACCATGGTCCAACAACATCTGATTTTAGGGCAGAGGAGGCCCTCCCTCTTCATGGTCTGATGAGGCTGCATCTCAGGAGGTTCTGTAGCACTTGCATCACCAGACAATGGGCAAGGCGTCAGCATGTCAGAAGGGTGGCAGCCATTGGCCACGATATTGAAGGGGGCATGCCAAGCCTGATCATGCCTTTTCAGAATGGTTTGTCCACACTCAGTAGGGAAAGGGCATTTAAATTCCCTTAAATGCCATGCTATGCAAGCCTTTCTTCTAGCAGCCATTGCGCCTCTACCCTCCTAGCAGTCTCGAAACAAAACTGTCTCACACAAGCACAATTTCTGATTGGGGGGATTTCCTGGGGGCCCCACTATTTTCCTGTTACTCAGGAAAGGAGTAACATGATGACTCAGAGAAGGAGAGAATATGATGACTTTCTAGGAGAAGATATGTAGACATGGAGGGGATATGCAAATGAGGAAGAGCAAAGGATCCTGGGGTCTGGCCTGCTGTGACCAAGGATGCTCTTGTGAGGGCTCACCCTGGCAAAGTAGTAAATGGTGACCAAACCACATCTCTGCCCCCCCCCCCCGGTGGCTTGCTGCCAGTGGACCAGAACTCTCATGAGAGGACCAGTTTACTGGGAAGGACCTAGGCTTGTCAAAACCTTCGGTCTTCCATCAGACTGCAAGCTGATGAATTGAGTTAACCCCCAAAAGGGGGCCTCGCTTGCATGCCCCCCCCCCCACTCTCTAAGGTTAATGATAGAACTTTTGCACAGCTACCACCTCCTCTCCAGGGAGGTCTTTCATGCTCCCAAAGGGCATTCTGATGCTCCATGTGTCCGGGCGGAGCTGGGACCTGGGAAACACCAGGAGTGCGGACAGATCTTTACTCTCATACAAAATTCCTGGGCTTGGGCTGGCATTGTGCTGTATGCAGATCTCCCAGTGTGGGAAATTGTGAGGGCACAGCATTCTCTCTATTCCCCCCCCCCCACATCTAGGTGTGGGAATGAGTTTTGTTTTGGGCAGCAGTATCAAGGCAGTGTGTGCACATGTGTATTCAGAATGGGGCCTTCCTGATTCAACCTGAGTGGGAGCTAAAATTAACTAAATGAACTAAATTAACTATTTTTTTAAAATTAACTATTTTTTTTTAAAACAAAAAACAAAAAACATGTGTGTGTGCACACATGCACATGCCTTAGAGGGAATACTAGAGGGGAGCCCCAGTTTCCAGTGAACCCAGGAGAGCAGGATTACCATTCCAGGCAAAAACAAAGGTTGATGTGTTCCTGTGAGTGGACGGGCTGGCAAAGGGCACACTGTGACAGCTTCTTGGTGTCAGTCACCATGACAGGGAGAGCTGTTGGTGGGGTACCCCCCCCTTGTTTTCTAGGGGGGCAATCGGGCTGGGTGACATCTGCCATCTGGCCCCCATGGCCTGACATTCTTGTGAAAGAGCAGACCATGGGAGAAGGGGGATTGTCATTACATCTTATTAGTCTGACACCCCTGTCCCCACAGCCAGTTCTTCTCATGAGTTGTGAAGAGGTATCCCCATGGCCTTACATGCTCATGAGTGAGCAGTCTGCTCAGGATCAGCATCCGTCATCATCGCACATGCCAAATCACGCCTTACACTGGGGCAATGCTGATCCTGTTGCCCAGCGCTTCTTATGAGTAAGCCTTGGGAACACACAGGGACCCCCCCCAAGGGGAGGGGGCTGAGCCCTCCTTCCCCAACATAATTGTACAAAAAACCAGACCTTTGCCATTCAAGAATTCCAGGTTGTCTTTTAAACCCAACCCTAGGTATTGCTGCCCTGCCATAGGTTTCAGTCCCAGTGCACAAATGGAGTTTCCCTGCCTGTGATGCCAGCTTGAAAGGCTGTGGTTGTGAACATACATCATTATCACTTAATTTTCAGAGGGCAAAGCACTTAGTGCCCAAACCCATCTTGTCATCCCGTCTCCTTTCTTTCCGGCTTGCCAGGAGTGGGGAGCAAGGGACAGAGTGAGAGGAGGGAATGCCCCTGTGTGACTTTGCCATTTGACAGGCTGACAAACCTGGGCTGGTACGTGGTGGTGTTCCTGTTGTATAATAATAATAATAATAATAATAATAATAATAATAAGAAGAAGAAGAAGAAGAAGAAGAAGAGTGATTTCTGTGGCCCCTATGGTGTTGGGGTGCTCTCCAAAAGACCTTGAAGAGCACCTCAACACCATAGGGGCCACAGAAATCACCATCAGCCAATTACAAAAAGCAGCTTTACTGGGAACGGCCTATATTCTGCGACAATATCTATAGCGATTGACAATAAAATTCTGGCATCCCAGGTCCTTGGGAAGGACTCGATGTCTGGATCAAACAAACCAGTCAATAACACCTGTCTGACTGTGTAAACAAGAAATAATAATAGCCAAAAATTATTAAGAAAAAATAGAAAAAATAACAAAATACATAGAAAAAATAACAAAACGCAAAGATCTACAAATTGAAATAGAAAGGCTGTGGCAGAAGAAGACCAAAATAATCCCAGTGGTCATTGGCGCCCTGAGTGCAGTTCCAAAAGACCTTGAAGAGCACCTCAACACCATAGGGGCCACAGAAATCACCATCAGCCATTTACAAAAAGCAGCTTTACTGGGAACAGCCTATATTCTGCGACGATATCTATAACAACTGACAATAAAATTCAGCCATCCCAGGTCCTTGGGAAGGACTCAATGTCTGAATAAAACAAACCAGTCAATTACACCTGTCTGACTGTGTAAACAAGAGATGATGATGATGATGATGATGATGATGATGATTAGTTGATTTCTATACCGCCCTTCCAAAAATGGCTCAGGGTGGTTTACACAGAGAAATAATAAATGTTGCCGGGTAACTGCTTTGTTGGATTGGAGACAGAGAGCGGGGCGAGTGCTCAGAGAGGCAGCCAGTGAGAAGTGCTGTGGGTATGGAGAGGGCGCGATCCCGGGCGGGTCTGCACTGCCATCTCTATTATTGTTGCTGCAGAAAGCAAACAAAATCACAGTTATGCTGCTGCCACCAAACCTCAGGTTGCAGTGGTGAAATCACTACAAACGGAAGGTTAAAATTGGAGTTTGGCGAGGCAAACCGCAAGTTGCTTTTGCTGCAAAATTGTGGTTGCACACATTCGGACAACAATGTGTATCTTTTGCATTGTTTATCATTGCTTTTGGGTGACTGGCTGATAATCACAGCAGTGGCTCCTCTTAACTCAGCCAGAGTCTTCCTGAGCAGCAGAACATTTGTTTGGGAGAAGAGGGGACTAATTTTTGCTGAACTCCCCTGCCTCTGTAAGTGCTCCTTGGTTTGCGGTGCAACCCTCAGGGCCATGTCTCTGGAAGGCAAAGAGCACTTATGGAGACAGGGGAGATCAGTGAAAATTGTCCCGCTGCTTCCATACCAGTAGTGGTAAAGAAAATGCTTCCAGACTGGTAGTAGCCTATACAGGCAGGGGAGGCAGTAAACAAGTCACAGGTGTAGCTCATTTCTACTCTACTCTCCCCACACTGACCACCTCACTCTGCCTTGTTTTGCCCACTACTGTGTTAACCCTTGGTGCGTGGGCTAGTTATTCATCCAGTTCCCCAACAGAACAGATAACCAGCCTGTGCTGTGCACATAGGGTTAACATGGCGGCTGGTGAGATGATGCAGAGGTGAGGCAGTGGGGGTGGTGAGAGGAAAATGGGCATGAGGTGCACCTGTGGCTCAGTCCCTGTCCCACCTGTATAGGCTCCTACTGCCCCATGAGCACACTCTGCTTGTTGGGAAGTCTCCAAATTCAGGGACAAAGCCTTTTGTGGCATCCTTAGAACACTGCTCTGTATGTCAGATAATGAGGCATTTTAATGATTATTTCCACACATGATTAGTGTGGAGGGCCTTACCGGGCACTGTGGGGAGAGCGGGAGCTCTCCCCACAGACGATCAAGCCTGCAGCCCTGGGCGGAGGTGTCCTGGAGCCAGTGGGGGCTGCTGGGATTGAGGGCTGCTCGGCCCCCCGAAGTCCCAGGATGCCCCACATGAGCACGCGGGACATTCTGGAGAGACCCCCGAGGCCGGGAGGCTGCCTGCAGCCTCCCAGTCAGGGGTCTACTCGTGTGTCGCTGCATGCCGCAGCAATACATGACCAAAATACCAAGGTTAATGGAGTCACTCCTCATTTAAGGGGAGGGGGAATTAGGTGGGCTGGCTGCCTTGGAACTACCGGGCTCGCTTGCGAGTCCAGTGGTTCCCACAATCACTAGAAAGGGAGCTAGGCTCCCTTAGCCCACTTTCTAGTGATCGTGGGAATGGCTTCAATGTCTGTAGATTCTGATGATTCTGCCATTGATACAATATGGGGCAATACTCCACCAAGCATATTGTCATGAGTCTCTTTCTTTCACCATGCTAAGAACCCTTTAAATATGGTTTTGTCTCATCTGCTAAGATCCTCTGCAGAAGCCGCACAAGTGAAATATGCTAAGAGTGCTGAGGGTATTTGGGTGCATATTCTGCTTGTCCAGGTAGACCTTGGTAGACTGGTAGACCTTGTTGGGCCTTGTACATTTCCATGTCCAATTGGGTGTGTTCCAGAGCCTACTCATCACTCTTCTGTAGCTGCATATTGCATGGTAAAACCACTAATAGTGGCCAAGTTGTATTTTGGGCAATTCACCCATCATTCCTAATCTTCTAGACACAGACCAATTCATAACTTCTCAAATTTGAGACCAAACCAATGACAAATGGTTTGCTGACATTACCCCTTTCTGTCTTCCACTAGAAAATAAGCAGATCAAAAGAAAATGGACATGGGTGTGCCCAGTCACTGAACCCCCACCTAAAAAGTAAAAGGCATTGTGAACTGGTGCGTGGCCAGGACAAGGAACTCTGTGAAGGATTGCTCAGCCGTCTTCTCTGGTCCTCTGGGCTTGATGCTAATGAGTGGGTAGCACAGGAAGGCACTGACCCCAGCTGGGCTACCATCCCTCAGGTATCACTTCACCTAGGGTTGGTGGATGGCAGTCAGCTGAAGCCACTCCCTCTGCACCTTTTAAGGTGCCATGCCAATCAAGCCCAGGTGGCTCTGGTGGACAAAGATCCAAACTGCATGACCCTCCAACATGACATAGCAAACTGGCTGAGAGGCAGCAAGAAGGGAAGCCAACCAGCCAAAACTGTCACCGCACCCTGTGAAAGTCCAACAGGAGTACCTATCAGGACCATGAGAAAATGATTCCCAGGTTCGGGTGGGTGCAGTGAACCAACACCTTAGTCCTTGAACCAATAAACCTTTTGAAGCACACTCTGTTCTTTCTGGTCTTTCATTGCTGCATGAACCCAAAACACCTTCCTGGTCCCTTAGATGCAGAACTTTCCCTTTTGCGGAGAGAGGATACATCCACTGGCATTTTCAAAAACTCAGTGATTGAGCTGGAGACACCTGCCTGGCACATGAAAACATCAGACATACCATAGTACATTTTAGACTGTAAGCCCTTTGGGGACAGGGATCCATCTTTATTTCTCTGTGTGAACCGCTATGGGAACTTTTGTTGAAAAGTGGTATATAAATATTCTTTGTTGTCGTAAACAGACTCCCACATTGCTTTAGTGGTGCTGGGTCGGCATTATGTCTTCTAACCCACCATCACACATGGGGACAGTTATTGAGAAACATTTCCAGGCACCTTTTCGTCCTTCTCTAGGGAGTCCCATAGCATGAGAATCAAAGGCCTGCAGAATGTGAACATTACAAAGTGAATTAACATTTTCCCACATTAACATTTTTTTCTGGTATTGCATCTATCTATCTATCTATCGTATTTTTATACTGCCTGATATGTATATCTCTAGGCGGTGTACAAATTTTAAAATATTTAAAGTCACAAATTAAAATACATGACAATAAAAACAATAGAATAAAATTATTAAAACAAGGTTTTTTAAATTATAAAATTATTAAAATTAATTATAATTAAAAACTTGAGAGAACAGGAGGGTCTTGAGGGTCTTTCTGAAAACAAACAGAGAAGGAGATGCTCTTATTTCGGCAGGAAGCTTATTCCAAAGCCCTGGGGCAGCCACAGAAAAAGCCCGGTCCTGTGTTGCCACCAAATGAGCCGCTGGCAACCATAACCGGACCTCTCTAGAAGATTGTAACAGGCGGCAGGGATTATGACAAAAGAGGTTCTCTCTCAAATAGCCTGGAACCAAACCATTAAGGGCTTTATAGGTAATAACCAGTACTTCATATTTCACCCGGAAACATATTGGCAGCCAGTGCAGTTCTTTTAGAACAGGTGTTATGTGGTCCATTCATGTTGTCCCAGAGACCAATCTGGCTGCCACATACTGTACCAATTGTAGTTTCTGGTCTCTGTACAAAGGCAGCCTCACACAGAGCTCATTACAGTAGTCAAGCCTGGAGGTTACCAGCATATGTACCACTGTTTTAAGGTCATTCACCTCTAGAAATGGACGTAGCTGACATATCCACCGAAGCTGATAAAAAGCACTCTGGGCTACTGCCTCAACCTGAGAAACCAGGGAGAGCTTTGGGTCCAGGAGCACACCCATGCTATATGTACCTGATCCTTCAGGGGGAATGTAACCCCATCCAGAACAAGCAGATCTAAACCATCTCTCGGGTCCTGTACCTGTACAGTCAGTACTTCCATCTTATTTAGATTCAGCTTTAGTTTGTTATCCCTCATCCAGCTCATTACTGCCTCCAGGAAGGCATTTAGGGAAGATATGCCATTTCCTGATGAGGTCAGCATGGAAAAGTAAATCTGGGTGCCATCAGCATATTGGTAACATGCAGCACCAAACCTCCTGATGATCTCTCCCAGCAGTTTCATGTAGATGTTAAAGAGCATTGAAGACAGTATGGAGCCTTGTGGGACTCCACTCTTCAGTTCTCACTTAGCGGAAAAACAGTCTCCAAGTGACACAATCTGGAATCTGCTGGAGAGGTAGGAGCAGCACCACTGTAAAACAGTGCCACCCAATCCCAACTCCCCCATGTGGTCCAGAAGGATGTCAGGTTTGATGGTATCGAAAGCCGCAGAGAGATCATAAGAACATAACAACAGCCCTGCTGGATCAGGCCCAAGGCCCATCTAGTCCAGCATCCTGTTTCACACAGTGGCCCACCAGATGCCGCAGAAAGCCACAGGCAGATGTTGAGGGCATGCCCTCTCTCCTGCTGTTACTCCCCTGCAACTGGTACTCAGAGGCATCCCGACTTTGAGGCTGGAGGTGACCCACAGCCCTCCGACTAGTAGCCATTGATAGACCTTTCCTCCATGAAGTTATTTAAACCCTTCTTAAAGCCATCCAGGCTGTTGGCTGTCACCACATCTTGTGGCAGAGAATTCCACAAGTGGATTATGCATTGTGTGAAAAAGTACTTCCATTTGTTGGTCCTAGATTTCCCAGCAATCAATTTCATGGGTCCTAGATTTCATGGGTCCTAGATTGTTGGTCCTAGATTTCCCAGCAATCAATTTCATGATCCAAAAGGATCAGCAGAGTCACACTCCCTCTGATGATATCCGGTTGGAGATTATCCATCAGGCCGACCAAGGCAGTCTTGACCCCATAGCCCACATTTAAGCCAGTTTGAAATGAGTCTAGATAATCTGCATCATCCAAAACTGCCTGGAGCTGAGAGGCCACCACCCGCTCAACCACCTTGCCCAACCATGGGAGATTAGAAACAGGTTTGTAATTAGCTAACTCTGAGGGATGCAGCGTAGTCCCCCCCCCCCAAGAGTGGTCTAATAATAGCCTCCTTAAGACAAGGAGGCATCTTGCCCTCCCTCAGAGAAACATTTATAATATTAACCAGACCCTCTCTGATAATATGATTATCTGATGCAATAAGCCAAGTTGGGCAAGGGTCGAGAGAAGAGGTTGTAGGGCGCACAGTCCAAAGCAGTTTGTCCACTTCCTCAGGAGTCACAAACTGAAAGTGATCCAATCTAATCCAATAAGAGGAGTTGCTGGACACCTCCACTGTAGACTCTGCAGTAACTGTGGAATCCAGCTTGGCCCGAATCTGAGAGATTTTATCTGCAAATAAGTCGTTAAAGACATCACAGTGAGTGACTGATGGTTCCGAGTCTAAATTTAATGGGGAGGGGTACATACTAGCCCCCTCACAACCCCAGACAACTCAGGAGGACGTTAATTGGCAGAAGCAATGCAGGCAGAAAATAACTGTTTCTTTGTTGCCCGCACTGCCAGAGTCTTCCTCCACTTGCGCTCTAATTGTCTACCTCATCACTTCAGCTACCATATCTCATCCAAATACCACTGGGCTGTCTTTAAAGCGAATTGGAGAGGACGCTTAGGAGCTATTGTGTCTACTGCTCTAGTTAGTTCATTATTCCATCTTTGTACCAGAGCATTGACAGAATTGTAATCAGAGCCAACCCTAAACCCTCCAAGGCTTCTTGGAATCCTGTTGGATCCAATAACCTCCTCGGGTGAACTAATAGCAATAGCAATAGCAATAGCAATAGCACTTACATTTATATACCGCTCTATAGCCGGAGCTCTCTAAGCGGTTCACAATGATTTAGCATATTGCCCCCAACATTCTGGGTACTCATCTAATAGGTCCTTCACCCCTGCAGAGGTAGTTCATGAATGTAAGTTCTACTTTTACCAGATGGTGATCCATCCATGACAGTGGGGAGATGACAGGCGTCCCCACCTATGGAACACCTCCCTGATCAGAGCAAAAGACCAAATCAAGTATGTGACCAGCATCATGTGTTGGACCAGAGACCAACTGGGATAAGCCCACAGTCGTCATGGTCGCTATGAACTCTTGAGCCACCCCCGACAACCCGGTCCCCAAATGATCATTAAAGTCCCTCACCACCACCAACATGGGTGACTCCAATGGCAACTCAGCAACCAGCTCCGTCAGCTCAATTAGGGACTCCACTGGGCAGTGGGGTGATCGGTACACCAGCAGAAGTCCCAATCTATCACTGGTCCCTAGGCTTAGGTACACACATTCATTATAGGCCAAATCCCTGACAGGGATCCTGTTAAGGGAGATGGTATTCTTATAGACCACAGCCACCTCACCTCCCCACCCACATCATTTCACCTGCACTACCATGGAGTAACCCTCAAGGAGAAGCTGGGACCAAACTAGACCACTAGCCTCTCCCGACCAGGTCTCCATAATACATACCAGGTCAGCTCCTTCACCCATAATCAAGTCATGGACTACCTTAGATGTATTTTGAACCGACCTGGCATTACAGAGTAATTGGGTGAGGTTCTGTGGGTGGGTGGCATTGCTCTCCAGAATCAAAGAGAGTGGTAGGCCTGCTGGAAGGCAAATCAGCTATTAAATTTCTGAATTCCCTTCCCCTATAACAGCCCGCTGGCCTATCAATGCCATATCTTCCCCACCACCACTGGTATAGCTGCCCCAGGGTCACTGCCCATCTCCCCATCTCTGTTCAGCCCAAAACACATACCTGTTCCAGGCCTAGCTAAATACTAAGTAACAATAAAGTGAGCCGGAGTCTTCCTTCCAGCCATTCAGGTTAATAAGTCAGCCCCAGCCCTCAGTCCCACACCTGAAGCTGCAGCCCACTCTAATAAAGGCCAAGAGATCCGAAGCCCAATGGGTGTATCTCACACCCACACCAATCAGGCAGTTTGGCCAGGTGCAGAATATATAGAGATAGACAGATAGACAGACAGACAGACAGACAGACACACACACACACACACACACTTAGAGTGAGTTCAGCCCCCAATAATAAACAGGCTGCAAAGAGGAGGACAAGAGCACAGAAAAAGCCTTGGCCAGATCCTTCTCTCACCCAGAAGGATTCCTCACCCCACAGCCGTCTTCTAGTCACCTTTCTAAATTTTGGGGGGTGGGGGTGGAATATTTATGCATTGTTGACTTTCTATATCTTGATATTTTTCATTGTGCACATGGAGCATTCCCCAGCACAGGGCAACTCCTCCTTACACAGAGTTCCATCATGTGTGCAGCACACCCCCATCGGTGTATTGGAGATGTTGTACAAAGGCCTATACATTTCATTGCAGTACTCCATTAGCTATGGCTTTGCCCTCTACCTCATTTCTGACCTATAGTTGCTTCATTCCTTCAAACTAACTTCAGGCAAGGTAGACACATATTGCCTAATGTGGAAGAAATCCACATTGCCTGAACAACTCACAGCCTATGTTGACTGTGTCTCCCAATGGCAGGTGATGGAACGAGCATCAGTTGTGCCAAATGGACTGTGGCCAACAGTTTAGTCCCAGGAGTCAACACCACAGTTCTTATTGGCTTCAGTGAGGGAAGGATATCATGCTGTGTGACAACAACAACAAAAAATAGAGGAATAATATAAACACTTTTTTAAAAACCCCAGATACAATGATTTCTGTTAGTACCGACATCAGTGGTATAATGTTTATAAGTTAAACTAATAACACTATACATATTTTAAAAAATGAAAGGGCTCAACAGGTTATCGTGGATCTAATTATACCCCAGACAGATTGTGGAGACAGGTGGGGAGGGAATCTCTTTGTTGTGATTCAACAGATACATAAACCCCAGGAAGCTCTTAAAATCTTGCAAGAGACGGGCTCATTTAATGTTAAACTGTCTGAGTGAGAGGGGATCAGACATAGCAAGGAAGACAAGAGATATATAAACAGTCAAGAGATTACTCTGCTTGGTATCAAAAGCCACCCTCTCCAGAGAGTTTCAAAAGATACTGAGTAGTCTAGATTCATTCTTCTTCACTGTCGGAACTATCTGTTTTATGAGATTAACTATTTTAACTTGCTAGAATTTTTTTTTTTTGGCGGGGGTGGGGGAGGTAGATGTGTTACATTTCTTTTTCATTAGTCCCAAGGTTAACTTTGTTTTATGTTTTGGTAGTTGCCCCCTGTCTCTTAAAGGCAGACTCCAGTTAACCTCTGAAAAACTTTTCACTTGCCTCTAGTGAATTATCTTTAGATTAGAAGTGGGGTACTGTGATCAAGAGATAAATTTAAGGGAGGTATCTAAGGGCTGGTTCAGTTATTAGTCACCCTTGAAATCCCCGACACATCATGATGACATGGACATGAGTCTCAGTCATGTGTGCATGCACCTACCGCTATGTGAAATAATATACACACCTACCTAGATTTATGCTATTTGCCCAATTTTCACAATCCCTCCACTTATGAATGGGGTGGAAAGGAAGTAGATATCAGGCAAATTCCACATACCATCATACAGATGTATGAATGGCTCACATGTGACAGCCATAGGATCTAAAAATTGTTTTAATTTTTTATGTCAACTGCCTGGAGATGTTTTATATTAGGTAGTTTATAAATCCAAAACATAATAAATAAATAAGTCACGATTTTGACCAATTAAATGTATTAACACATTAATTAACTAAGGATTCACTTCTCTGGCATTATTAAGCTATGGTAAATAACAATGAAATTGCAACGTCAATTGAAATGTGGGTCAGGCATAATGAACATGGCTTTCTTACCCACATCAAGAATGCTACTTGTAGTCTGAATTCTCTCAAGATACAATAGCCCTTGGTAAAGCCTAACCACCTTACCTAGGGGAAGATACTACAAAGCCAAAATGGGTCTCAGGCAATTAGTTGTAGCTGGTACTATGCCAGCTGGCGAGCAAAGTGCAGTTGGCATTGGGAGGCTTCTATAGCAGCTAATCCTTTATGGAGTTGGATTAATTCTGAGGTTAGAAGATTCTCCACAGCTGGGATTTTGGGGGTTTTCAGCCAAGTAGAAGAGTGAAGGAACAGTTGAGTGGAGAGCTGTGTGAAATTGCACTGATTAAAACCATCAAGTTCTGAATGATCACATAACAAACATGCACAAATGAACTAGCTTTCAGTTTAACTTTTTTTAAATCCTATGCTACTAATTAAAATATGGTTGAAGCAAGATATCATTATTATTTTGTTATTTATTAATTATTAATTTATTTATCAATGTTTATACCAATATGTACATCTCTAGGCGGTGTGCAAAATTTAAAATATTTAAAAGTCACAAATTAAAATACACGACAATAAAAACAACAGAATAAACTAATTATTAAAACAAGTTTTTAAAATTATTAAAATTAATTCTAATCAAAAGCCTGAGAAAACAGGAGAGTCTTGAGGTTCTTCTTGAAAATAAACAGAGAAGGAGATGCTCTTATTTCAGCAGGGAGCATATTTCAAAGCCCTGGGGTGACCACAGAGAAAGTCCGGTCCTGGGTCGCCACCAAACAAGCTGGTGGCAACCGTAACTGGACCTCTCCACAAGATCGTAACAGGCGGCAGGGATTATGACAAAGGAGGCACTCTCTCAAATAGCCTGGACCCAAGCCGTTAAGGGCTTTATAGGTGATAACGAGCACTTTGTATTTCACCCAGCAACATACTGGCAGCCAGTGCAATTTTTTAAATCAGGTGTTATGTGCTCCCTTCGTATTGTCCCAGAGACCAATCTGGCTGCCACATTCTGTACCAATTGTAGTTTCTGGACTATGTAAAAAGGCAGCCCCACATAGAGTGCATTACAGTAGTAAAGCCTGGAGGTAACCAGCATATGTACCACTGTTTTAAGGTAATTCACCCCTAGAAATAGATGTAGCTGACATATCAACCGAAGCTGATAAAAAGCGCTCTTGGCCACCGCCTCAACCTGAGAAATCAGGGAGAGCTTGGGGTCCAGAAACACTCCCAAGCTACGTACCTGATCTTTCAGGGGGAGCGTAACGCCATCCTGAACAGGCAAATCTAAACCATCTCTCGGGTCTCAGCCCTCCAGAGTCAGTACCTCCATCTTATTTGAATTCAACTTCAGTTTGTTATCCCTCATCCAGCCCACTACTGCCTCCAGGAAGGCATTAGGGAAGATATGCCATTTCCTGATGAGGTCAGCATGGAGAAGTAAATTTGGGTGTCATCAGCATATTGATAACACCCATCACCAAACCTCCTGATGATCTTTCCCAGCAGTTTCATGAAGATGTTAAAGAGCATTGGAGACAGCATGGAGCCTTGTGGAACTCCACACTTCAGCTCTCACTTAGCAGAACAACAGTCTCCAAGTGACACCATCTGGAATCTGCCAGAGACGTAGGAATGGAACCACTGTAAAACAGTGCCACCCAATCCCACTTCCCTTGGGTGGTCCAGATGGATACCATGGTTGATGGTATCAAAAATCTTAGAGAAATCCAAAAGAATCAGCAGAGTCACACTCCCTCTGTTGATAGCCAGTTGGAGATCATCCAGCAAGGCGACCAAGGCAGTCTTGACCCGATAGCCCACACAAAAGTCAGTTTGAAATGAGTCTAGATAATCTGCATCATCCAAAACTGCCTGGAGCTGAGAGGCCACCACCCACTCAACCACCTGCCCAACCATGGAACATTAGAAACAGGTCTGTAATTAGCTTGCTCTGCAGGATACAGTGTAGCTTTCTTCAAAAGTAGTCTAATAATTGCTTCCTTAATACAAGGAGGCATCCTGCCCTCCCTCAGAGAAACATTTATAATATTAACCAGACCCTCTCTGATAATATGATTATCAGATGAGATTAGCCAAGTTGGGCAAGGGTCAAGAGAAGAGGTTGTAGGGCACACAGTCAGAAGCAGTTTGTCCACTTCCTCAGGACTCACAAGCAGAAAATTATCCAATCTAATCCCATAAGAGGAGTTGCTGGACACCTCGACAGTAGACTCTGCAGTTACTGTGGAATCCAGCTCAGCCTGAATCTGAGAGATTTTATCAGCAAAAAAGTCATTTAAAACATCACAGCAAGTGGCCAATGGTTCCAAGTTTAAATTTACGGGAGAGGAGGTAGATACTAGCCACCTCACAACCCTAGACATCTCAAATGGAAGTGAATTTGTAGAAGCAATGCGAGCAGAAAAGAACTGCTTCTTTGTTGCCCGCACTGCCAGAGCATAGGTCTTCAAATGTGCTCTGTGTTGTGCCCAATCAGACTCATGCCGAGTCTTCCTCCAATTGCACTCCAATCATCTACCTCACTGCTTCAGCTCTTATAACTCATCTGAATACCATGGAGCTGTCTTTAAAGCAAGTCAGAGAAGATGCTTAGGAGCTATTGTGTCTACTGCTCTAGTGAGTTCATTATTCCATCTTTGTACCAGAGCATCAACAGAATCATTAACAGAGCCAACCCTAAACCCTTCCAAGGCTTTTTGGAATCCTATTGGGTCCAATGATTTCTTTGCACGGGCCAATCTAATAAGTCCTTCACCCCTGCCGAGGTGGGTCGTGGTTCTAATAGGCATGTGCACAGACCGGTCTGGAGGCCATTCTAAAGGCCTCCGGACCAGTCTGGACCTGGGGCCGGTTCGGCGGTTCGATGCCGGGGGGGACCTTTAAGGGTGGGGGAGGGTGTGCTTACCCCTCTTGACGCTTCCCCCCTCCAGCGATCCCAGCTTTTAAAGCATTTGGGGTGGCAGGGTACCTCCCTGCCGCCCCTCCCCCGTTCCTCAGCAAAAGGCTTCAAAAGCCTGACTGCATGTGTGCACGTCGCACGCTCGTGTCACATCTGTGCGTCGCATGTGTGTGTATGTCGTGCATACATACACACATGTCTGACGTACACATGCAAGCAATGCACAGATGTGATGCATACATGTGATGTGCGCACGCATGACGTGCGCACGCGCAGTCAGGCTTTTGAAGCCTTTTGCCGAGGAACGGGGGAAAGGGAGGCAGGGAGGTACCCTGACACACCCCATGTTTTAAAAACTGGGAGCGATGGAGGGGGGAAAGCGGCAGGAGGGGGTAAGTACACCCTCCCCCACCCTTAAAGAGCCCCCATTCCCATTGCTGGACTGCGGAGGTGCGGTTCCATGCACACCACTAGGTTTTAAGTTCTACCTTAACCAGGTGGTGATCCATCCATGACAAGGGAAAGATAACAGGAGTCTCCACCCATGGAACACCTCCCTGATCAGAGCAAAAGACCAAATTGAGCTTGTGACCAGCATCATGTGTCGAACCAGAGACCAGTTGGGATAGGCCCACAGTCATCATGGTTGCTATGAACTCTTGAGCTGCCCCAACAACCTGGTACCAAAATGAACATTAAGGTCCTCGACCACCAACAACCTGGGCGACTCAAATGGCAACTCAGCAACCAGCTCCGTCAGCCCAACTAGGGACTTCACTGGGCAGCTGGGTGATCAGCACACCAGCATTAGGCCCAGTCTATCCCTGGTCCCTAGGCTTAGGTACACACATTCAGTATAGGCCAAATACCTGACAGGGATCCTGCTAAGGGAGATGGTATTCTTATAGCCCACAGCTACCCCACTTCCCCATCCACATCTTCTCACCTGCTCTACAATGGATTAACCCTCTGGAAGAAACTGGGACCAAAAAGAGACCACTAGCCTCTCCTAGCCAGGTCTCCATAATACACACCAGGTCAGCTCCTTCATCCATAATTAAGTCATGCACTACCTCAGATTTATTTTGAACTGACCTGGCATTACAGAGTAATAAGGTGAGGTTCTGTGGGTGGGTGGCATTGCTCTCAAGAATCAAAGAGGTGGTAGGCCTGCTGGAAGGCAAAACAGCTATTAGATTTATGAATTCCCTTCCCCTATAATGGCCTGCTACCAACGTCATATCTTTGACGATTCCCCCCCATCACTGGTATAGCTGTCACTGGGCATTCTCCATCTCCCCATCTCTGTTCAGCCCCAAACCCTGTACCAGGCCTAGCTAAATACTAGGTAACAATGAAGTGAGCAGGAGTCTTTCTTCCAGCCATCCAGGCATGGGCGGAGCCACCATTGGGCCAAAGGGTTCAAAGAACCCAGGCCGCTGACCAATCAGGGGCAGCGTCTCGCGGCCCTGACACGCCCCCTGCGTCTGACGCCAGACGTGGGGAGGCTAGTTTAGCTCCAGAGTGGGGGCCGCGCAGCCCCTTCGAGAGCCAAACAAAGGCTGGCACTGCGCTCGCAGCACCAGCCAGGAGCGGCTCTTCCCTGCAAAGGCAGGGAAGAGCCGCTCCTGGTTGTGCGCTGCAAATGCAGTGCCAGCCTAAGTAGCTCCTGAAGGGGTTGTGCGGCCCCTTCAGGAGCTCCTGGGCTGCGCTGTGAAAGCAGAGCCAGCCTTCGTTTAACTGCTGAAGGGGCCGCGCGGCCCCTTTGGCAGTTAAAGAGCAACTCTCCCATCCTGGGCCTCAAGGCCTCAAGGCTCCGTTCAGCCAGACCACGCCCCCATGTCTGACGTCAGACGCGGGAGCATGGCTAACCCCAGCGTCTGACATCATACGCGGGGGCGGGGTCAGTGGGGCCGCTGCAGTGGCCGCACACAGGCCGCTGGCGGTCGCTGTTGCATCCAAGACAATAAGTCAGCCCCAGCCCTCTGCGCCTACCCCCAAAGGCCGGCCCGCTTTGGCGGCCGCCTGCAGGTGGCCTGTGCCAGCGGCTGCACCTATGGCTGCTGCCCACCCTAATAACCGCCAGGAGATCTGAAGCCCAATGGGTGCAGTTTTAATCCCCACCAATTGAGCAGTTTGGCCAGGTGCAGAATACCAAAAACGCAATTAGAGTGAGTTCAGCCCCAAATAACAAACAGGCTGCAAAGAGGCAGGGAAGAGCACAGAAAGCCTCGGCTAGGCCCTTTTCCCACTCAGAAAGAAAGTGGAGCCCAGAAGCCCGATAAAACCGCCTTATCCCACAGCAAGCCTTCCAGTGACCCTTCCCTTTATTTCTTTAGAAATAATATATATTAATTGGCCTTCTGCCTAAGGTGCCCTAGGCAAGGTACAACTTCTAAAATGGGAATAAGCTAAAAACAATGAAACAGTTGTAAACAAACAAACCAGTAAAGCAGGGAAAAGCAATGAAGCATCTATTTCAGTAATTCAGTTGTCAATGTTTGAGAAAATACAAGGATTTTTGCCTGAATTCTATCAGTGAGGTTGCCTGATGAGCTTTGCTGAGCAGCTTGTCCAAAACTTCAGGGGCCACCACCAAGAAAACCCTGCTTAATAAAGAAAAATTAGGTATTATTCAGGATGAGGCATTGAAGATGATAACAGGTTAGACTGTATGTAGGAAGGTTGGGAAAATGTCTTCTGTTTCTCCAGAAAGGCTGAGAACAAGCGTTCTCTCTTGCCCATAAGAACATAAGAACAGCCCTGCTGGATCAGGCCCAAGGCCCATCTAGTCCAGCATCCTGTTTCACACAGTGGACCACCAGATGCCGCTGGAAGCCACAGGCAGGAGTTGAGGGCGTGCCCTCTCTCCTGCCATTACTCCCCTGCAACTGGTACTCTGAGGCATCTTGCCTTTGAGGCTGGGGGTGGCCCACAGCCCTCCGACTGGTAGCCATTGATTGACCTCTCCTCCATGAAGTTATCCAAACCCCTCTTAAAGCCATCCAGGTTTAGGGCTGTCACCACATCCTGTGACAGAGAGTTCTACAAGTGGATCACACATTGTTTAAAAAAGCACTTCTGTTTGTTGGTCCTAGACCTCCTGGCAATCAATTTCATGGAGTGGCCCCTGGTTCTAGTGCTGTGTGACAGGGAAAAGGATTTCTCTCTCTCCACTTTGTCCACACCATGCATGATTTTATAGACCTCTATCATGTCTCCCTGCAGTCGTCTTTTTTCTAAACTAAAAAGCCCCAGGTGTTGTAGTCTTGCCTCATAAGAAAGGTGCTCTAGGCCCCTGATCATCTTGGTTGCCCTCTTCTGTACCTTTTCCACTTCTACAATGTCCTTTTTAAGATGTGGTGACCAGAATTGTATGCAGTACTCCAAGTGTGGTCGCTCCTAAAATAAGGTCTGAAATAAGTTCTGATTTCCCAGTTGCTCACAACTGCATTGTAGTGGAAACAGCTATGTAGTTATGTATTTCAAGTGATGAAGTTACCACCTTTTATACTACTGGTTGCATGATGGGAGCAGCAATGGCCACTTGATGCTTCTAGAGCAAACTGAAGTTATTTACCCTAATGGCTTTTGGTGACTAGCAGGTGTTTCTTAAATAGGTATAGATAGGGGCAATGACTGACATCCTGACTAGAGCACATGCCATAAGAGTCTTCTTCCAACTCAGCTATGGCAATGGATTTAGCTGATCTCCCTGACTACTGCAGAGCCAGATGAATTTTGGCAATCTCCTCTTCCCCCAGAAGTTTTTCCAATCTCCCCTTCCTATACCTCCCAAAAATATGTCCCTGACGCTTGTGTCTTTGGCTTTAAGGACAGGGCTGCTACCACTCTGAGAGCCATGACAACCTATATCAGGTTAGGCTAATTATGAAATCCACCATCCAATCTGTTTCAGCCAGTCTCTTTCAAATCCTTCCCTCCCTCGGCAGACACATATTCTTTTCTTCTTGCCAGCTGGTATTTTGGATTAGTGTTCTGGGCTCTCAGAGGCTTGGCAGGATTTCTTGCCAGCTTCCTGCTCTTAATGCCTGTGCCTTAATGCCTGTGCCAGAATCTGGCAGTTTGCATAATGCTAATTTGCCTTGGAGCCCAACCTGCTTGCTGTTTAATATGCAACACTACCAGAATTACTTTGTGCTCTGTGCCTTATCTAAAAATAAGGTTTCCTCCCCTTCCTTTTGCTTTCTTCTCTGGGTTACCCCAGAGACCAGTCTGGCTGCCGCATTTTGAACTAACTGAAGTTTCCGAACTACATACAAAGGCAGCCCCACGTAGAACACATTGCAATAGTCAAGCCTGGAGGTTACCAGGGAGTTATTCACACATGGCTTCATGCTGCGGGGCAAATGTTGAGTGAAGCCACTTCGAATTACACTTGCGGCATTGAGGGAAGCAGCTCCTCCTCTCTGCTCTCAGGTTTTATGTTGGTGCAGGTTCACATCACATGCCTTTGTGCTTTCTTTCTAGCCAATTGGGTGGAGAGATTTCTAAAACCTATATCAGCATTCCTAAAATAGTGTATCCCTCTTATCATGTTAATGATTCTATGTCAGTGCCTCTCCTTATTTGCTCTGGCATTTTCAGGAAAACTCCTCAAAACCAGCATTTTAAGAACCCAGAAACACATTGAGATAAGCTAGAATTTGGAAGACAAAGCCTGATTTGTGTGCAGAGTGCTTCCAAGGATCTCAAATTGACTTTGGGGTATGTCTGCTGGTGTGTGAATGCACACACTCTGTTCCGGAGAAGATTCAGGGTAACAGCCCTGTCTATAAAGCCTCCAGCTGATGCACCACTGTTTTGAGATTGTTCTCTTCAAGGAATGGATGCAGCTATCGAAGCAGCCAAAGTTGATGGAAAGCGCTCCTGGCCACAGCCTCCACCTATTTCAGGGATATCAGGGTGAGGCCTGGATCCAAGAGCACCCCCAAACTGTGTGCCTGTTCCTTCTGTGGGAGTGTAACCCCATTGAGCACAGGAATATCTAACTCATCCCTCAAATTCCAATCCACACAATGAACACCTCTGTCTTGCTTGGATTCAGCTTCAATTTGTTGTCCCTCATCCAGCCCATTACTGCCTGTAGGCAGGCATTTAGGGAATGAATGCCATTTCCTGTTGATGATGATAAGGAGAAATGAATTCAGATGTCATCAGCATACAACCTGCACAAATTTCCTAATGATCTCACCCAGCAGTTTCATGTAGATATTAAAAAGTAGTTCCCTTCAAAGAGCAACCGTCACTAAGCTCCCACCATCTGGAATCTGCCTAAGAGAAAGGAGTGGAACCACTGCAAAGCACTGCCTCCTATCTCCAACTCCCCCAGGTGATCCAGAAGGATACTATGGTCGGTGGTATCCAACACCACTGAGAGATCCAAAAGAACCAACAGAGTCACACTCCCTCTGTTAATTCCCTCGTAAAGGTCATCCATTGGGCTGAAAAAGGCTGTCTCAACCCCAAAGCCTGCTCTAAAGCCAGTTTGAAATGGGTCTAGAAAATCGGTTTCCTCCAAAACTGCCTGGAGCTGGTTAGCCACCACTCTCTCAGTCACCTTGCCCAACTATGGGAGACTGGAGACTGGCCTATAACTATCCATCACTGAGGGATCTAGGGAAGGCTTCTTAAGAAGTGGTCTAATCATTGCCTCCTTCAAACAAGGAAGCATCCTACCCTCCCTCTGCATTGAGTTAATGATATTAACTAGGCCATCTCCAACAATTTCCCTGCCAGATCAAAGCAGCCAAGTTAGGCAAAGATCCAGAGAACAAGTGGTAGGCGGCCACACTGCCCCAAGCAGCTTGTCCATGTCCTCCGGCATCACAGACTGAAACTGATCCAATCGAATACTGCAAGAGGGATTGCTGGAGACCACTTTAATAGACTCTGCAAAAATAGTGGAGCCCATGTCGGCCCGAATACAAGATATTTTGTCCGCAATGAAGTTCGGCATGCTTAGAACCACTAAAACGAGCGGCTGACATATTGTGCAATGTTACACACACAGTGGAATGAAGTATTTGTGTAGTTGCACAAACACAAGCACAAAATGTTGCACAAGCACAAAAATGGCACAAATGGAGTTGTGCAATAGGGTCACTCATATATATGATGGCTGCACTGTCATGCAACTATGTTTGTGCGATTTTTGCACTTGTGAAGTAGTGCTCTTGTGTAACTCCATGAATATTAGATCCCATTGTGTGCCTATTGTGCAGTATGTCAGCCAGTGCTGGTTTGGAGCTTATTTGCTTATTATTTATTTATTCCCACTCTATCCATTGGCTAGGAGTGGCTTACAGCATTTTTTTTATTTTTAAACATACTCTTTTCCTCAAGGGCTCAAAACCGTTTTGTTGTTGTTAAGGAGTTCTTCTCAGAGGGAGATGGTCCAAATGGTCGTTGGTCTTTCTCCCGCTGATGGAAGGACTTCGCTGCTCTGCCTCACACTCTGCTGCAGCCTGCTTGAAACGGCTAGAGGAGGACATTGTTCTTTTCAGAGGGAAGGGGCCAGATGACAATTGCGGTAGAATATGTACAAAGACATGCATTTCTGTGTGCAGATTTACAAAACCAGAGGAATGAAGTTTTAGGTGTTTGAGTGAGGACTTGGTTGCTCCTCAGCCTACTCATTGCTAGAGCCTCCTCCCTCCCTCCCTCCCCCTGCCCCCATTCTATGCCATTCGTTGCTATCCTGCTCCATTTGGTATGATCCTGCATATCAGTCATCCACAACCATTTCCAGAATACAAAGATGACATGTTCCTACTCCATATGTGAGTGTGTGTGCATAGCAAGGGAGCAGTTCTGCAGACACAGACAATAAATAAAAAGGTGACACAAGTCAATTACACAGGCAACAGGTAACAGTGGGTAGAGAACGGATGGGGGCCGATCTCTATACTCCATTCTCTAGTCATTCTAAGTTAACTCTGTTTGCTAATCACATTGTTTGATGTTTGTTAATCACATTGTAATTTTGTATCCAGAGATCCCAAAGTTAACTTTGAATGTACTTCATGCAGATTCTTCATGCTTCCCATTCTTACATTGAGTTCGGAGTATTTTCCCAAGCCTTTCATATCTAGTATTGAACATCTGCTCTTCCAGTAGAGATGTGCACGCAACTGGTTGTCCTGATTTGGCTCAAATCCAGCTTGGATTCAAGTCCTGGGAAGCTTGGGCTCGATCAAGGCAGGGCCCGGTTTGGTCTGGCTGTTGAGCTGCCTGCCCTGGCTCGGGAGCCAGCTCAAGGGGGTAGACTTGTAAAAGGAAATCAGGCAAGAATTCTCCTTTATTTATTATTTATTACAAATATTGAAACCTCGCCCCTCCAGGACACTACTGCTCGGGGCAGTTCACAACAATAACATAGATACAATATAAAACAAGACAAATAAAATTAACCAAATTAAGTAAACAAGTTAAAAGTCCAGGCTAAAACCACAGTCAGAATTACTGTTGCTGTTTTATAAGTTTCAAATTAAAAGTTATTTAAAAAGGTAAAAATTGAGAATTATAAAAATTAAAGGACCTACCAGCTATAACTAAAGATGCAACATTAAAAAGACTCTTTAAAAAGATGTGTTTTTAGTTGGTTTTTTAAAATACTGAGGGAGAGAGCATGGCGAAGTTCTTCAGGGATGGCGTTCCAAAGCCGAGGGGCCACAACTGAAAAGTCCCTGTCTCTAGTTCCTGCAGGGGCATAACTATAATAGGGTTATAAACTATTATAATAGTTTATAATATTAACAAACTATAATAACTACATAAAATTTTACTTCATTGAGGGGTGGGGGCCCATTTTAAAATCCTGTCTCTGGGCCCACTCCAACCTTGCTACGCCCTGAGTTCCTGCCAACCGGGTCCCTGTTAGTGGTGGGCTATGAGCAGGGCCTGAGATGATGAGCAGAGGGCCCTGGCAGGTTCCTATGGGTGAATTCAGTCCTCTGGTACCCCAGCTGCAAGAGGCGTAGAGCTTTAAAGGTCAAGACCAGTACCTTGAATCTAGCCCAGAAGCGGACGGGTATCCAATGAAGCTGCTGCAGGATTGGTGTGACACTCGTGAAGTGCCCACGAGCATCCTTGCAGCAGCATGCTGGACCAGCTGAAGCTTCCAAACCATCTTCAACGGCAGCCCCGCATAGAGCGCATTGCCGTAGTCCAATCTGGATGTTACCAAAGAATGAATCTCTTCTCACAATCTGCAATCCCCTCAGATGAGCAGCTGCTGGCTCTGTCTGCGGGCTCCATCATGGCTGCCAGCTCCGACACGGCGTCGGCAGGGGCTGTGGAGATCGGGGCCACATAGCCCTCAGAAGGTCCAGGATGCCCCGCGCAAGTGCGCAGGGCATCCTGGAGAGACCCCCGAGCCTGGGAGGCTGGTTGCAGCCTCCCAGTCAGGGTCTACTCATGTGCCGCCGTGCGCTGCAGCGACACACGAGCAACAAAATGAGGTTAATGGAGTGCTCACTCCATTAACCTCATTTAAGGGGAGGGTGTTCTAGGCGGGCTAGCCGCCCCACGAGCCCAGTAGTTCCTACAATCTATGGAAAGCGGGCTAAGCTCCCTTAGCCCACTTTCCGTGGGTCATGGGAATAGCCTCAATGAGTGACTGAGGGTAGGTCCAACTTCTCAGAGTCGGGTTGCAGCTGGTGTACCAGCCATAGCTGGTAAAAGGCACTTCTGCACACCGCTGCCAGCTGTGCCTCCAAGGATAGTGTGGGGTCCAGAAGTACCCCCCCCCCAAGCTGTGGACTTTGTCTTTCAGAGGGAGTGTGAGCCCGTCCAAGATCGGATTTATCTCATTACTCGGATGATCTGTTTTACCAACCTAGAGCACTTGCGTTTTATCTGGATTGAGTTTCAGCTTGTTTGTCCCCATCCAGTCCAGAACAGCCTCCAAGCCCCGGTTCAGAGCATCCACGGCCTCCCTGGTGTCTGCTGACTTAAAAGATAGTTCGAGTTGGGTTCCATCCGCATATTGATGGCACCGCAGCCCACACCTACGGATAACCTTTCTTGGAGGTTTCATGTAGATGTTAAACAGCATAGGGGACAAAATAGATCCCTGTGGCACCCCAGAAGCCAAAGGCCAAGGGGAGCAGGAGGCATCACCCAGCACCACCTTCTGAGTACAGCCCTCCAGGTAGGAGCAGAGCCACCATATAACCGTGCCACCGAGTCCCTTCACAAGTAAAAGACTTTGCCATGGGGGAGGGTGTGTTTGAGGAAAACTTTTTTTAACCTTAAAAAAGAAGCCACTGGCGGCCGTAGTGGCAGGGATGGTGTTGTGGACTGCAGCAGCAGGGGCTCCTCCAACACTGCCCCCCCACCTAAAAGACAGGCCAGTCAATCTGTAGCCCATTTTGGGCCTCTGTGCACATGCAGCCACCATCACAATGACCTCCGCATGTGCGCAGAAGCCATTTGCATCACCACACAAATCTCATGGAAACGCAAATGGCCTCTGCGCATGCGTGGATGTAATTGTAATAGCTGCCGCACATGCACAGAGACCCAAAATGGGCCGCAGACTGACTGGCCTGTCATTTGGGAGGTTGGCATGGGGGTTGGAGGAGTCCCTGCTGCCGCCATCCCCAGCAGTGGCTGGGGCAGTGGCTTGTTTAAAAAAATGTTTTTCTCACACACCCCAACCCTGTACTTACTATGGCAAAGCCCTTTACTTGCCAGTTTCCCCTTCACAAGCATACCTCCTTGAGCCCCTCGAGCTGGTTTGCGAGTTGGGGCTTCAAGCTGGGCTTGGGTTGACTCGATCTCGGACCAGCTTCATCAGGCCAGTTTGGTTCGAGTGCAAGCCTTCCAGCCAAGCTGGCTCGAATTCAAGCCTGGCTCACTTTGAGTCAGCTTGCACACCCCTATCTTCCAGCTTAGTGTGCACCCTCAATGTTCAGTTGAACTCCTGGTAGCTAAGAGCCTGGATAGAGATGAGCTGTCCCATAGCCATTTCCCCCTTATTTCAAAATGAGTGATTATACAGTTTCCCCCCTTTTGTAATACGGTTTTAGATACTGCATCATTATACCTTTCGTTCTAGATATTACTCATAGTTAATAAGGGTGGCAGAACTGGACTGCTCTGCTGATTTAGAATGGCTTTGTCAGATCTCTAAGGGAGTAGTGATACTGTAAGATAACACCACGCCTTAGGGACGTTCCCTAGGGATACTTGCCAAGCAACTTCAGATCACAGTGGCACCACAAAATATTACAACATGGCTTCTACTGAATAACACAGCATTCAGAGCAAAATGCAATATAACAGATAACCCAAATATCTAAAACTGAGCTCCCGGTTGACCCTTGAAATTGTGATAACTAAAACCGAGAGAGAGAGAGAGAGAGAGAGAGAGAGAGATGGAATCAAATACTGTCAGTGGAAAGTTATATTTGTTTAAACTTTAATTCCTGTTCATGTCATTATATTGACCATAAATCAAGTTACAGCCACTGTTCCTTCCATAGGCCATCCTTGTTTGACAATCAAAGAGTTAGATAGTTTCTCTCAGGGAGCCAGATTTGCCCCAACAACTCTGAATTGGTCATTCTTAAGCCACCATAATATCCAAATTAAGGAACAATAGTTTTGCTGCCATTAATAGCTGAACTTTTATTTATCTGAGGGAAACTAGTTTCATACAATTACACAACTTGCCTCATTAAAAGGTTCACCATTTTACATTGAGTGAAATGAAAGTTCTACCTGGCATGTAATGCAAGTCTAGTAGCAGCCTAGTGTGTCATACTTTCTCCTTTCAGGGCGCTGACCTTATTAATTTGCATGGCATTTCACTACAGTCAGTGCCAAGTCACAGATTCACTTGAAGCTGACAGACTAAGCTTCTGAAGAAGTCAGTGGGTGGATGGGAGTGAAGCATTCATCAAGGCATTATAAAATTACTTTTCAGAGATTATCATCAAATGGAACCATTTCTGTAAATTCCTAATGATTCCTAATGACTGTCATGAACAAACTCAGTGTATTAAGTTTCTTGGAACGCAGTCTGCCCGATGATTTATTGTCATCCTGATGATTCAGCTTTTTTGGTAATTCCCAAACAATACGGTTTCATAAGTCCTTGATTGCCAATGCTTCCCTCTCCCAAGTGGATTTGATCAACAGGCTTCTATTTCATTGCCGATTAAAGCCTCTTCCAACATAGTGTTTCATGCTTATGATAATCTGTTGAGGTTGGGCTTATGGAATCCGTTACTCAAAACCTTATACAGATAATCAATTCTCATGTAATGTTATCCCATGTAAATACTTGATGTGGATGGGGCTCGTTCCTTGGTCCACTTAACCAATCAGTCAGACACAAGGATTGGGAATTATTAATTGAGGCTTTATTGCTCTGCAGATAACAATAGGTAATCAATAGGCTCATGCTCTCAAACTGATTACAGTTTGGTTACAGGTGCACCTTATGTTTATACAAACAATCTAAATGGTGCTGACACCCTAGACACAGTATGGTGGTCCAAGTATCTTGTACGCATGCAAATGATTAATTGTTTATCTGGTGATTACTCCTTATTTGGTTAGATCCTGTTTTCTTGACTGTGTCAGCGAAAAACGGTGAGAACCTTGACTATGTTAACAAGTTTCATAGATACAATTTTGCTACCGTAAAGGCAGTGATGTAAATTATGTCCCTCAGCTGGGCTGGGGTTAGAAATGGGGTTTCTAAGTAAAATGGAGTTGCGTTGGCTTTACCTGGCACATCATACTCATGGGATCACTTTAAAAAGATATTCCATGAGCCCCAAATATTGTCTGATTCTGCCAGAAATTATAGCTAACAGCCTGTGATGATTTGCATGTTTTGAGTGTTGTCGTAAAAGGTATTATTTATATGTGTTTACAACTGCAAATATGTGTTTAAAAGTTCTGTCTGTAGAAATGTGAAAGTATGTGCAGGAGGTTGATTGACAGCAGCAGCAGTATTGAGACCCCTGCAGGAAGGACAGAGAAGCCCTGCTTGGAATGCAGGAGAGAGAGAGAGAAGACAGTGAGGCCGCGTTCAGACATCACAGGAAACCTGAGGCAAACTCACCTCAGGTTCCCCCTCCTCCATGTCCAAATAGTCAGATACCGGGACCCAACTGCACCTCCGATTCCCACCCCCAGCCTCCAAATGAATCCTTGGTTGTAAGTAAGGTTAATTTACCAAACCAAGCATCTGGAGACTGGACGTGTTGTCTGGTTTGGGCAACTTGCCCAAGGAGGGAGAAAGCTTCTTACGCTGCTTGAACTCCATTGACTGACTGGTGCAGCTTTCCTTCTAGGGATGTGCATAGAACCGCACAGGGGGGGCTTGAAGGCGGTGGGGGTGCTGTTTTAAGAAAGAGGGAGGGTGCACTTCCCCCTCTCGCCGCTCCCTCCCCCGCTGGCGTCTGTTTTTTTCAAAGCCCATCAAGGCAGCAGCATACCTCCCTGCCACCCCATTGCCCCCATTGTCCAGATATGACTGGAAGTCTCTGGTGTGCCTGCACGCGCCAGTATGGTTCCATACACATCCCTATTTCCTTCCTGGGTCCTGGCTCAGCCAGTTTCTGCCCTCTTCCAGGCTTGAAGAATGCAGGTCTGGCTTGTCTGGGAGCATGTCAGGGGATGGGGAAGAGAACAGTTGGTTCACTGAACACATGGTTCATAACAACATCTGGAGAGAGAGAGAGAGAGAGAGAGAGAGAGAGAGAGATCAGTTAGAAATCAGTTGGAGGACAGTTGGTCAGACAGTTAAGAGAGCAGAGAGGGTGAGCAGGAGGCTTGGAGGGGGAAAGGGTGTACTGTTCAGGAAAGATTGCTCTAGGGCGTAAGTTGAGGCAGGAGGTAAATCTGCTCTCTATATGTTACTGACCATTGAAGCAGGTCAGTAACAAAAAATCCATGAGAGGCACCCAAACCCCAAGGTGGAGAACGAAAATAAGGAAAGAACTACAACTGTTTATTTCACTGAGAGCAAAGGGGGTGGAACAACAATATTTGGGTAAAAGAGGCACAGGAAAATGGCTGGCCTAGTTTATTAACAACAACAGTAAAACAGAGGGGTCTAGTGGATAACAAGGCAGCTGAGGTCATTAATAACTAACTTTGTCCACAAGAGCCCCAGACGCACCAGCATGCAGCTAGGCTACAAAGGGCACTCTCACCTTAACAAGCACAACAACAACAACAACAACAACAGCTGCTGCTACTGATGCTGATGCTAATGCTACTGCTGCTACTGATGCTGATGCTAATGCTACTGCTACTACAGCAGCCAATGGAGGGGGCTGGCCTTTGGGGGTAGGCTTCAGGGGTAGAACAGAGGGCTGAGACAAGTTATGCTGCTGCTTTAAGAACTTCTTTGTTTACTTGCTAGACTGTATGCAGGTATGTGTTTTGGTGAGCTTGGAGTGTGTGTGTGTGGGGTGGGGTGGGGGGAGGGGGCTGTTCACTGTCCCTGGGGTGATTCCAGTGATGGTGGGGAATAGAGGAAGACACAGCATTGGCAGGGTAGCAGGTCGTTACAGGGAAATGGAGATCAGAAATTTAAAAGCGTTTATGCCTTCCAGGTTTCCTGCCAGCTCTTTGACCCTGGGGAGCAGTACCAAGCCCGCGCAGGACCTTACCTTGCTTCTCTGGAATGTCAGGTCAGTTCAAAATAAAACATAAATCATCCATGATTTGATTGTGGATGATGGAGCTGACTTGGTATGTATTACAGAGACCTGGATCGGGGAGGCCTAGACTGGGGAGGCCAGCTTCTCCCGGCAGGATAATCTGTTGTAGAGCAGGTGAGAGGAGATGGGCGGGGAGTAGTAGTGGCTGTGGTACATAAAAATAATATCTCCCTTACTGAGGTTCCTACCAGGGAATTGGCCTATATTGAATGTGTGTTCCTACATCTGGAGACAAAGGATAGACTGGGATTTCTGTTGGTGTACTGTTCACCCAGCTGCCCAACAGAATCCCTAACTGAGCTGGCAGACTTGGTTGCAGAGCTGGTGTTGGAGTCTCCCAGACTGGTAGTTCACTTTGGAACCAGTTTGTCAGGATCACCTCAGGAGTTCATAGTGGCCATGAGAACTATGGGCTATCCCAGGTGGTCCCAGGACCCACACACATTGCTGGTCACACTCTCGATTTGGTTTTTTGCTCTGATCAGGAAGGTGTTCTGTGAGTGGGTGCTCCTGTAATTTCCTGTCATGGATGGACCACCATCTGGTTAAGGTTGGTTCTACCAGTTATTCTGTTGATGGCCTAGTTCAGACTTGGAATAATGAACTCACTAGGGCAATAGGTATGATTGCTCCTAAGCGCCCTCTCTGACCTGCTTCTAAATTAGCCCCTTGGTAAACAGAAGCACTACGGGGGCTGAAGCAGCAAGGTAGACATCTCGGGTGCAAGTGGAGAAAGACTCAGCTTGAATCTGACAGATTACAACACAGAGCGCATTTGAAGATCTATGCTCTGGCAGTGCGTGCAGCAAAGAAACAGTTGTTTTCAGCCTGTATTGCTTCTGTAAGCTCATGTCCAGCAGAGTTGTCTAGGGTTGTGAGAAGGCTAGTACATGCCCCTCGTCCCCTGAATGAGTATTCGGTTCCATCAGTTACCTGTTGTGACATTTCTAATGAGGTTTTTTGCAGATAAAATCTCTTGTATTCAAGCTGAACTAGACTCTACAGTTACTGCAGAGTCTATTGTGGAGGTGTCCAGCAGCTCCTCTTATGTGGTTAAATTTGATCAATTTCAGTTTGTGACTCCCAAGGATGTGGACAAGATATCTGGGATACAGCACCTCACCACCTGTTCTCTTGATCCTTGCCCAATATGGCTTATATGATCTAGCAGTGAGGTTATTGGAGAGGGCCTTGTTAAGATCATTAATGCTTCTCTGAGGGAGGGCAGGATGCCTCATCTCAAGGAGGCAATTATTAGACCACTCTTGAAGAGGCCTGCATTGGATCCCTCAGAACTGAGCAATCATAGGCCTGTATCCAACCTTTCATGGTTGGGCAAGGTGATTGAGAGGGTGGTGGCATCTGAGCTCCAGGCTGTGTTGGAGGAAGCAGATTATCTGGACCCATTTCAAACTGGCTTTCAGGAAGGCTATGGGGTTGAAATGGCCTTCGTCGGCCTGCTGGATGATCTCCAATTAGTAATTGACAAGAGGAGTGTGACTCTCTTGATCCTTTTGGATCTCTCAATGGTTTTTGATACAATTGACCATGGTATCCTTCTGGGGTGCCTGAAGGGGTTGGGAGTGGGAGGCACAGCTTTGCAGTGGTTCCGCTCTTACCTCTTGGGTAGGTTCCACATGGTATCACTTGGAGATTGTTGCTCTTCAAAACAAGAGCTCTGGTATGGAGTCCTGCAAGGCTCCAAACTGTTTCCAATGTTTTTTCGACATCTACCTGAAACCGCTGGGAGAGATCATCAGGGGATTTGGTGCAGGGTGTTATCAGTATGCTGATGACACCCAAATCTATTTTTCCATGTCAGCATCATAAGGAAATGGCCTAACTTCCCTAAATGTGTCACCGTGTAGCTAAAGGCTTAACCTGCCTTGTAAGTAGAAATCATGCAAGGCTGCAGTTCAGATCAGGACCACAGCATGAAAGCAGGTTTACTTCTAAAGTTGACTTCTGAGACCTTTTCCTGCTGAAAATCTCCCCTATCCCAAATTGGTCATTCAATCCTAAGAAATACCATTTGCTACAATGGCACTTGACAGGTTAAATATCTGCTTTGAGTATGTGTGTGACCCCTGCTAACTGGGCAAAGAGGCACCATTTTAACATGGTGATTCTCTTTATTTAGCAGGGGGAGAGTAACTGGCCCTATCCAACACCAGCACAGTACTTCCAGGTTCTGTTGCTGGTGTGTATCTTATGTTTCATTTTAGATTGTGAGCCCTTTGGGGACAGGGAGCTATCTTATATTTTTATGTATTATTTTTCTATGTAAACTGCTTTGGAAACGTTTGTTGAAAAGTGGTATATAAATATTTGTTGTTCTTGTTGTGTGTTGGTGGTGATGATGCAGTGGAGGGAACAGCATGGAGGTAGTTAAATATCCTCTACTTACACACTAATGTCCAGTTATGAATCAAGCCATGTGCAGCTTCAGGGGTTGTCCTTATGAAGGGGTTTCTGGTGAGGATTCCCCTTTATGGGTAAGGGGGCAGCAGGAGTGGGGGACTTATCTAACTGTTTAAGTAGTAAAGCACTCACAAGCAGCGGAGGCAGCCACGGGTGGGTGGGGTGGCTTCTGCTACTCCTAACCCCTGCCAGCCTCCCCCAAGTCTCCTGGGTCAGCGGCGGCCCGGTTTCGGCCCATTTCGGCTTTTCTAAGGCCCCTTTCTGGCCTTCTGTGCATGTGTGGAGGCCTCCACACATGCACATATATGAAGCTGTCTTAAACTGGATGGGTTCACACAACCGACCAAAAGTCAGTTAACCATTCGAGAAAGGAAACTGGAGGTTCCCATGGCTCGCACATTCCCATGTGGCATACCATCCAAACCCACCCCAATCCAGTAGGCAACTGGCCAACCCAACTTGTTACCAACCTTGTCAAACCAACTGCAGCCCTTGGTTACAAACTTGATTGGACTTGGTAAGAAGTGGGGTTGGCAGGTTGCTAACCATACTCGGACAGGTTCAGAGCGCACACCGCATGGAAGCATGCATGCTGCTGGAACCTCCAGTTCGCCCCTCCAAACTTCTTACCGACTTTCAGCAGGTTGTGTGAATCCACTCACTGAGTCAGACCATTGATCCATCTGGCCCAGTCAGAGTCAGAGACCCACTCCAAGGTTCCACAGAGAGGTCTTTTGAGGGCCTGCTTATGGAACCCTCTTTGCTGGAGATACCCGAGATGCAACCTGCGACTTTCTGTAGACATAACTTGTTTACTACCACTGAACTATAGATCTTCCCCAGTAAGGCTCTGAAAGATAATTCATGCTTTTGATTAACAAAAGCTACTATTCATGGTTGGAAGGAAAGGCCGTCTCTAATAGCTGATCTCACTACCTATTGTAGTTTCACAACAAACAACACAAAGATCATTAGTGTAGTGACACTGGCGGCGGCCTTCAGCTAGATATTTTGGTGGCTCCTGCCTCTGCCTGCCCACTTGCCTGCTTGTCTGCCTTCCTCCCTGGCCTCCGATCAGCTGTGGACTCACTGCTATACTTGTCGCTGACGGTCTTTGCCTGTCATGGTCTTATGACATCACGACCCAGCACCACACAAAGTGTGGTGGTGTCATTAGACTGTGTCACTACCAACTCTTTACCAGCAGAGATGAGTCCCTGGCCAAGAGGGGACTGTGGAGGACGTCAGGTGGGCAGGTGGGTAGCTCCCTCACACTAGTGGGTGTCCTGTGTCCTCTGCACACAGTTGGCCAGTGGTCAATCTGCCAGTGGACAAGATAATCACTGAGCTGCTGCGGGCTAAAGCCCAAAGACCTTGGATTGTGCCTTGGAGAGCCTGTGTATTATTCAGGAGACCAAGATTCACTTTTATTTTCTTTCATGCAAGTCATTGGCTGGCCTTGGGCCAGTTACTATTTTTAGTGTAGCAACTGTTGCATGCATAAAAGTGAGATAAACCTGAACTCCTTGGAGGAAGAATAATGTGTTGTCTGTTGAACCTTGATTCCTCATTCAGGAATTATTAGTATTAGTAACATAACACATTTATTGACCAGGGTTCTCTACTGTAGCAGGGCTGCTAATATCCTGCAGCAAGCAGTGGCACACTTACCCCTGGACTTCAGGATGAAGGTTTAGGGCCTCCACACCCCTGAGGGCCCCCAAATCCTCTTTAGACTGTCCCAGGTGGTGTGGTTGCTGCCAGCCTGCACTGCACCAAGTGGCCGAGTGTGCTTTAGCGGCAGAGGGGGGAGAGAAGAAAGAAAAATGTGGGATGGGAATATGTTAAGTTGTGTGTTGAAATGTTTCTGCTAATGCATATTTGTATAAATATACCCCACATGCTAAAAATACAATGTGTGTCATGTGTGTTTGTCGTGTGTGTGTGTGTGTGTGTGTGTGTGTGTGTGTGTGTGTGTGATTAACTTGCAGCAGGAGAGGGGGCTCCAGTGGGGGAGGGGGCTCCAAAGGCCTTTAGGCCCAGGCTCCAAAATTACCAAAGTGTATCTCTGGCAGCAAGGTTTCTCTAATATGAGGGAATCCAAAGGCTGGGCTGTACTTCAGTTGAAGGCCATATTATATGTGATGTTTAACATGGCTCTAGAAGATGCATTTAACCTGGAAGTGGTGATCTGATCTTTTAAAACCAGCCAAATGGGACTCTCATCCAATTTGGGAGTGTGGCGCACTGTGAGTGGGACTTAGGACTTTCCTCATGTACTTATTTTGGCCTGAAAATCACCCCACCACACAGCAATTTGACCCCAAAGAAAAATTTTACATGGTGGGGGCGGCGGGGGGAGCAGGCTTTGGGGACTAAATCAGCTCAGGAGGAAATTAGGATATCCCTTCACCATGCCCCACACTCAGAACTTGTATTAAGACCATGTTCAACCTATTTTTAAATTTCAAAGGCCCACTTCCGAAACACTTCTGGGTTCTAAAGATATGTTGCATGTTGTGTAGTTTGGCCCTTTCAGCTCTTGGGCATGACACAGGTGGACTAAAAATGTTACCAATAACATATTCAAACCAGTTCAAGGGCTTTTCCTATCTTTGTAAGTGTGAGCCCTGTGGCTGAATGCCTAGCTCCTGTTTATCTGGTCTTCTGATTATACTAATGTTCAGGGGCATATCTATGGTGGGCAGGCAGGGCACATGCCCCGGGCACCACTTGAAGGGGGACGCCATCTTTAAAAATAAAAATAAAATTAAAAATGGCCATTGAAAACAAAATGGCCACTGCACATGCTCAAATGGCCTCTGTGAGGCTCTAAGCCCTGCCAGGCCTCACAAAGGCCATTTGAGAATGCACGGTGGCTATTTTGTTTTCAGCAGCCATTTTTTAAAATTATTTTTAAAAATGGCCACTGCACATGCTCAAATGGTCCCTGTGAGGCCCTAGAGGCCAGCGGGGGGAGGGAGAACCTTTGCAGACCCCCCATGGCCTTTAGGAAGCCCCCTAAAGGGGCTACAGGTAAAAATAATAATTTAATATAATATGAGTCACTGTACACATATTCAGATTGGCACTATGTACAGAGAATCAGGGCTTGTGAATCCTGAGCTGAAGCTTATGATCTAGGATTGTATTCATTTGCTCTTACTTTGCTTCTTGTGATAAGTGAGTTAAATGTGATGTCTTAATAATATGGCTATTAATGGTGAGTTTGTCTTTGAATCAGTGTGAAATCCTTAGTATTAAGTCCCACTGGGAGTTTCTTGCTCTCTTTCTCTCATTTTAACTGTCTTTCTGAAATACTAGAATATATTCCAAGTAGTGACACAGTCTACTCTGCATATCCTTTAATTATGTTCAGAGTATCTGGGAAAAGTCAAATTCTCCATTGATTTTTAAAACGTATGTAATAGTGATGCTACAATGCATAGTAGAGAATTAGACAGACACTTCTGTTTAGTTTTCCAAGTACACCTCCACATAGTATTTGGGTATTTCATGAGCCCCAGCATACTGAAATTTGTAGTTTTCCAGCATTTTTTGGTCTGGCTACGTCCACTGCTAAATAGCTTTTGAAAGATTAAAAGATTAACGAACTTGATTTGTATTTTTCAGCTGATATTATGGTAAAGTTATCTGAAAGATGGGTGCCAGATGTTTGGACAGGGGGCGCAATTTCATTGCTTGCCCTAAGCACTATTTTCCCTAGATAAGCCTCTGCTAATGTTCCAATATTAACATGCAGTACAATATTAACATCTTTTAAAACTCCCTGTTCCCATTTGGAAGAACAGTTCTTGGGCATCCAGGCCAGCACTGTAATATGGTTTCTGCTCTGGATTCTGTTCTGTATAGAGCAATTGCCATTTTTGCTGCTGCTCTTGCTGCTGGTATTGGTTTGGCTTTCACTTTCCAAGTATTATGTATTTATTGTTTTGTTTTATACTTTTTTTTATCAAGTGTGGAGTTGTTTTTGAAATCCTTTGAAGTTTTTCTAGTGAACAAAGTGTTTGCCTCCCCAATTCAGACATTGTTTGCATTAAAAGTTCAAAACCAACTCACGTCAACAGCAGATGCAAATTGTTACCATCTGACAGCTGGTGTGTGTGTGTGTGTGTGTGTGTATGCAGGGGGGGTCTTAAAAAACAATTAGAGTCACCATACGTGGCAGGGACAGAAAAGTTGGCTTTGGGATGTACTGCCAAAAAAAAAAAAAAAGTCAAGGCCTTCCTTTATATTCAGGATCCTTGATACAAATAAGAAACAAACAAGTTCCCTGCCATGGTGCTGGTCAGATCACATGCAACCTCAACAGGTAAGTAGGTGTGCATGAAGAAGGGCATAGGGCCAGGTCTTGGGGTCACCTCCTATCCCCAACTAGGCATATAACCTTTCTGTGAGGATGGTCTGTGTCCTTTACGTGTGTAAACCCCAGATCTTGCTGAAGGCTGTATGAGTGGTGGAGAGCGCCTGTGAGCCCATGACTGGCCACATATACTGGCTGCATAAACAGTACAGCCTGCATGTTGGCTGTCCTTGCCTTTTTCTCTAGAAAATGTGGTCTTTAAAATAAAATAAAATACTGCTACACGCTTACAGATGAATTTACACTAATACAAAGTTACCCTTGGAAAGTCCCAAGAGCTTTTGCCAAAGCTTGAAGCTCGGGAGGAATACTTGACTTGAGACAAACAAAGGTTCAGTGGTTTTGATTGTTCTTTCTCTAGAGCAGGGCTGCTCAACTTCGGCCCTCCTGCAGATGTTGGCCTACAACTCCCGTAATTCCTGGCTATTGTCCATTGTGACTGGGGATTATGGGAGTTGTAGTCCAAAAACATCTGGGGGGCCTAAGTTGAGCAGGCCTGCTCTAGAGCAACAAACACAATATTTTAAAAAGCCCCCCCATGGTCTTCCTGTGTTCCCACTGAGGTAGGTTCTCAGGTCTAGGGTTTTCTGGGTCCCCCCATATATACCAGCCCAGTGGTAGTATCTAACTTTTTAAGTTACATTATTCAGCTCTATGACAAAAGGTTTCACAAGTGATAAATCATTGGTGGTTCTGCATGCTATGTTCCAAACCTATGCTCCAATATGACTATTTCCTGGGACCTTATTCTACTGAAACAACAAACACCCTCTTGGCTTTCAGACCAGTAGGCGTCTCCCCAGGGGAGTAGAAAGGGGAGAAGGGGTCTCTCCCCAGCGGCCCCTCAGAGTGAGGGAGATAATGAAGAAAATAGGGAGGGGTGGTGGGCCCTTAGAAGTTGGGGGCCCCGGGTTCTTTTAACCCATCTACTCAATTATAGCTAGACCACCCCAGGTGAAAAGTTCAGCATCTGAAGGGCTGGGAGTATGCACAAGACAGGAGCTACATCTTCTTGCTATGGCTGGAATGGCAATGAGGCAGCTCACTGCTGCCAAAGGCAGCTCTGTTTCCCCTCTCCACACATTCTTTCACAGCTGGCCTTTTATGGAGTTGAGTATCTGCTGGGGTCTACAACAAGGTTTTGTGTTCCATATTATGGGCTTCTGCTGGGGTCTGCAACAAAGATTCCATCTAGTCCTGCCAGGATATAGCCCTGAGCCTTTGGCCTACTTCCCTCTGCACTCACTCCCCAGGGTCAGCCAGCACTAGGAGGTCCCCCAGCAGGGGCCCATACAGGGCCCTCACTCTTCCTGGGCCAGGTGTGCTGTGTCCACTTTTGGCTGCCACAGGACTCCTTCAAGTCTCAGTGCTTGCCGGATTAGGGGCTGTAGCTGCGGCCGCAGTCCCCTGGACAGCTCTCTCAGTGGTGCACTGAGCTCACAGAAGGCTACTGCAGACTGAGGGCCAAATGACACATTACATTACATTAGACTTGTGATTTGGCTCTGTGCATTTGTTTTTTCTAGGTGAAATAAGAAAAATAAGATGGGGGCTCAGGTAAGGATGTGCACAACTGGTCTGGGCAGATGCCAGTGGGGTGGGGAGCGGTTCTTTTAAAAAGCAGGAAAGGAGCTCCTTACTGCCGCTTTTCCAGTGGAGGCACCTGCTCTCCAAAAGGCCATGCACAGCTGTGGTGCTGTTCCCCGCAGCCTCCTCGCGGAGTTGGCATGCACATGGCCGGGGCAGGAACAAGCAGGTAAGGAGCTCTTTACCTCCTTTGAAAGGTAACCACTCCCTGTCCCGCCAAGCCAGTTTGAAAGCTGGCACCCAAGCCAGTTCGGCGCTTCCCAGAGGAGGCGCCAAACCGGCTCGGGCACATCCTTAAAATCAGGACCAGGATGATGGTGGCATGACGGGGGGGTTGAACGCTTTCCCTGCCATGGTCCTGATCTAGATTGGGGCCCCCATGTCTGATATTTCCCCTGGAAAGGGAAACCTATGGGAATGGAGTCATAGCTCAGTGGTGGAGCATCTGCTTTGCATGGATACTCCCTGGCATCTCCAGGTACTGCTGGGAAAGACTCCTGCTGGAAACTTTAGAGAGCTTCTGGCAGTGTACTGATCTAGATGGACCAATGGCCTGATTCGGTATAAGGCAGCTTCCTACATACCTAGAACCCCACTGGTGCCAGTGTTAACATAACATGTCACTTGGCCCTGAATAAATAGTTGATACAGTAATGAGCAATGGCAGAATGTGTATGTCGAGCAGTACTTCTTGGTTTGAGGTATTATATGTGTGTCCCTATTTTCACCTGGGAAATGTTGGAAATTGATGATGAAATAGCTTCAGGGAAAAAGAGGCCTAAGGTTATGCAATATAACCAAAGAACCATGTTGCTTCCACATTTGTTTGCTTTTTAAAAAATCCACTGACATGAGGAAAAACACTGTGTCAAAATCTGCCTTCGCTTATAAAACATAGATAGCCAACATCAATAAGATTTTGGGACCATGACTCCTGCATTGGCCAGTACACTCTTCACAGTGCTTCAGTGAGACAAGCTCTAGTGGACAGATGTTGGCAGCAGAACTGGACAAAATAATCCTTACCATTTGTGGAAATGGCAAATTCAATTATGCATTCATCAGATCTGTAAAAAACAAATCACAGTTCTTGAGAATCTGATATAGGTGCACAGACCTTGCTCTAGCACAAACAAGTAGGTGCTGTCCTAACTTTTTGTGGATAAAGATGGTTTTTGACTTGGTAATCAAATGAAAAATATTTGAGCACAACCAATCAAATTATTCTCTCTCTCTCTCTCTCTCTCTCTCTCTCTCTCTCTCTCTCTCTCTCTCTCTCTCTCTCTCTCTCTCTCTCTCCTCTAGAACCAGGGGCCATCCCATGAAACTGCCAAGAAATTTGGGGCCAATAGAAGGAAGTATTTTTTCACATACACATAACCTATGGAATTCTCTGCCACAAGATGTGGTGACAGCCACTAGCCTAGATGGCTTTAAGAAGGGCTTAGATAAATTCATGGAACACAAGTCTATCAATGGCTACTAGTCTGAGGGCTATAGGCTATCTCCAGCCTCAGAGGCAAGATGCCGCCAAATACCAGCTGTAGGGAGCAACAGCAAGAGAGAGGGCATGCCCTCAGCTCTTGCCTGTGGGCTTCCCAGAAGCATCTGGTGGGCCACTGTGTGAAACAGGATGCTGGACTAGATAGGCCTTGGGTCTGATCCAAAGCAGGGCTGTTCTTATGCTCTCTCGCTCTCTCTTGCTGTTTGACAAGATATTTATTACTGTAAATGTATCTTCTAAATAAATGAAAGAGTAGGTAATGTAGATTTTAGTGAAATCTAAATTAAATTTAGATTTGCTGCCATGCCATTTGAATGCCAAGTCAAGATCTTGGAATGTTTGTGTGCAAATCTGATGATGATCATCCCTAGCATTGCGATGTGACATCTCCTTTGTCATAAATTTATGGTTAAGATTGCCTCATAGCAGTATATGCACACATAACAATCACATCCAGGAAGTACTGAGGTAAGTTTCCATATTTTGATATTTTGTATTTGGGAAATCATTCTGAGGTTAATATAAGGCTACAGTCACCAGAAAGTGTCCTTGTTCATGGGGATGTTGTAAGTGCAGAGTTTTTAAGAGCAGGACTTTTGTCTCTTCAAGAGCCCTGAAGCCAGGCAGCATTTGACACAGGGTGTCTTCTCTCAACGCTCTGATGGGGAAATGGCACATATGAAACCTTTGACATCTTCAGAATTCTTAGAGACAGAAACTCTGTTGGCTTCTTATTATCTTATTTTTGGCAAAATGTATTTTATGGGAAGAAAAGGAGCATGGACGAGTGTAATTTCCCTTAAGAGCAAACATAGGCATATTTCAAGAATCAAATGAGAAACTCAGAAATACAGGCATAGCTTTGTTAGAGTAGATTCCAATTCCATTTGTAGGCCAGAGACATGATTTTGGACGATTTTAGGTTTGTAAGGAAGCTTAAAAGGCTGAGTTTATGGGCATTTGTGCTCTATTAAAAAGTCTCTCCCCCACTCCCGCAATAGTGCCTTTTTAATGTCATTGTCCACTGGAGTTATCCAAATGCATTTGGGCCAAACTAGAATTTAGTATTTAGTACTAAGAATGCTTTAGTATTCATTGAAAGTAAAGTGGTGTGGATCTAACCAGTGGCTGGACAGGAGACTGCTGGAAATCTTTTTCTTGTAAGAAGCTGCTTTGAGCTTTTTGTGGAAAACAAAGTTATGTGTATTATAAATATTACATATAATAAAAATTATTACTCCTAGTCATTAGGAAATCACACACCTGAGAACTGTTTCCTCTTTTAATCTCTACTAACTTTTCTTCCTTAACTAATTGACCCTGTGTGAGAGATGGCAATGGTAAACCCCTCCTGTATTCTACCAAAGACAACCACAGGGCTCTGTGGTCACCAGGAGTCAACATAGAATCAGCATATTGCAAAATTTTTATCAGCCAATTTTCTTTTGAGGGCAATTCATTGTCCTTCCATTTCTGCGCATATACTATTTTGGCCACCGTGGTTGCATACATAAAAAATGTTAAGTTTCTTCTGGAAAACTCTCCTTGTGTTATTCCCAGCAGGAAGGATTCTGGCCTCTTAGGAAATGTCATTTAAAATTTTTTCTTCAACTCATTATATATCATATCCCAAAAGTCCTTTGCCTTCCCGCAAGACCACCACATATGAAAAAAAGTTCCTTCACAATGTCCACATTTCCAACATTTGTTTGGAACATTTTTATACATCAATGCTAATTTTTTGGGTGTCAAGTACCACCTATACATCATCTTATAATAATTTTCTTTTAAAGTATAACATGCAGCGAACTTTAAATCCATTTTCCATAATTTTTCCCAAGCTGCCATATCTATCTTATGACCCACATTTTGAGCCCATTTTATCATAGTCGTTTTAACCACTTCATCTCTTGTCTCCTCCAAAAGCAACAACTTATACATCTTAGAAACTAATTTTTCATCGTTTTCACACAGCTCCTTCTCAAATCTCGACATTTGATCCTCAAATCCAACTTTAAGATCCTTCTTATAGATTTCATTTATCTGATGGTACTGAAACCAGTTACTAACCAAATTTTGTACTTCGATTAGGTTTTTTAATTTACAGCCCTTTTCTTGGAAACATAACAAATCCCTATAGGTACCCCATTCAGATTGCATATTTGTCTCTTTACATGCTAAAGCTTCAATTGGGGATAACCATAATGGAGTTTTAGATTCCAACCATTTTTTATATTTTACCCACACTCTCATTAGACTCCTTCTTACATAATGATTAAGAAAATCTTTATGCACTTTACTTTTATCATACCACAGATATGAATGCCATCCAAACCTTCTATCGAATCCTTCCAGATCAAGTATTCTGGGATTTCTTAATGTTATCCATTCTTTTAACCACGTCAAACAAACAGCATCAAAATATAACCTTAAATCAGGCATGATTTTTAATCTGGATTTTACAGTTCTATTACCATTTTATACTCTCCTTTTAATCTTTTCTGTGCATTTTTATAATAGAAATAGTATTATTTTATTTTTAGCAGTTTTAGTTCTTTAGTATTAATGTGCATATATGTAATTTTATCTATTCTAGCTTGTCTCTTTTTAAATTGCAATTATCTTTAATTGTAGCCTTTTCATCATATCTATCATCGTATTTGCAATCACCATTATCCTTCTGTATTTTTTAACATGTAACTTTTAATTTATATTTTCTATTAGTCCTTCTAGCATCACTCTCATTTAACATGTAATTTTATGCTGGTCTCTGACTGTAATAAAGGTTGATTAATTGATTGACTGTCATTTGAAACATGTAAGCTTCAATTGATTAGTTTGGTCACTAAACCAAGTTATGGCTTTGCACTGCATAAGTGAGCCAACTCTTTCCTCCTCTTATGCAATGATTTCCTCCCTTTTATGACAATCTATAGTTTGCTGTTATCTACATAGGACTATAGGAAGCTGCCGTATACCAAGTCAGATCATTGGTCTATCTAGCTTAGTACTGTCTTCACAGACTGGCTGTGGCTTCTCCAAGGTTGCAGGCAGGAATCTCTCTCAGCCCTATCTTGGAAATGCCAGGGAGGGAACTTGGAACCGTCTGCATGCAAGCATGCAGGTGCTCTTCCCACAGTGGCCCCATCCCCTAAGGGGAATATACCTCCAGACCAATGAGCAGTAGTTTGGCATTGCCCTTCAAACAAGATCTTACGGTTTGATCTTGGTTTGCCATTCTGGCTTGGAGGATGAATGTAAACCATAGTTTGTGGATTTGGATGTAATGACAAACTATTATTTGCCACCAGTGTTCCCTCTAACAGAGATTCCCAGATGCTGTTAACTACAACTCTCAGCATCCCCAGCTGCAATAGCCTTCGCTTGGGGATTATGGGAGCTGTAGTCAACAGCATCTGGGAATCCCTTTTAGAGAGAACACTGTTTGCCACATAAGAGAAGTGCAGGAGGGTGAGGGGAGAGGAAGGAGGAGGGAGTATGAGAGATTGTGGATCTTTTATGTCTGAACCAAATAATTGGGCAGCATCCAGATTAAGACTGGCGTATGTGAGCAGAACACAATTGCTGCTACCTCTTTCCTCCCTCTGTTTCTCTCTGTGCTTGCTGAAAATATGTCCCGTACTCTGAGGGTTCTTTTTGGTGGGCACAGGGGACTGCAGAGGGATGTGAGCTAGCAAGGAGTAGTGGTTAGAGTGCTAGACTAGGACCGGGGAGACCCGAGTTCAAATCCCCATTCAGCCATGATACTTGCTGGGTGACTCTGGGCCAGTCACTTCTCTCTCAGCCTAACCTACTTCACAGGGTTGTTGTGAGGAGAAACTTAAGTATGTAGTACAGCGCTCTGGGCTCCTTGGAGGAAGAGCGGGATATAAATGTAAAAAATAAATTAAAATAAATGTGGGGATTGGCAAAAACCACTCCTTCTCAACCTTCATGAGTAGAAGGGTTCTGTTCACTAGAGTCTTCGTCTGGATGGTGCCCATTGCTTCCAAATTCTAGCCAAAGTTGTAAAACACCAATCATTTGGATTATTTCATATAATGACAACATTTCAAATACTTCACCACCAACAAAAGCAAACCCAGAGAATTGCTCATGACTTTAGTGGTCCTCCTTCACATTACACTGTAGCATGTCAAAATAGACACACTTCCAATGAAAAGTGTTATTAGTGTTAGGAATGATGAGTTGAAATACTGGTAATCATTGCTTACAGCTAGTGGTGAGCAAAACTCCCATTCAGCTTCAAATCTGGAATCAAAAAGAACTTTTCTCCCCTAACGTGGAAACCATTGTTGTTTTCACCCACTAGGGGTATGCACTGAACCGGTTTCTGTGGTTTGGTTCAAATTTAAACCAAATTTGGACCAGACTGCAGGTTCAAGAACCAGTTTGATCGAACCAACTGCTGGTTTGGTTAGAATCTGAATGGAATTCAAACTGGTTTGAACTGATTGGCCCATAGGGAATAGTGATTTAAATAATGGACTTAAACCAGCCTATTATACCCCATGGGTAGTACCTAGGGACACCAAAGCGGTTTTGAGTAGTAGGGCATAATGGGTGATACCTACCACCCAATCTGCAAAACAATTGGGCAATTGGGTGGTTTTTAAAGGGTTTTTTTTTTAAAAAAAAAAAATCCTGGATCAGTAGGTCAACCTTAAGTTGACCCAGACAAAATTTAAAAAATCATTAAATATCACCTGATTGCCCGATGGTTTTGCATGATGGGTGGCAGGCAGCACCCATAATGCCCTACCATCCAGCCTGCTTTGGTGTCCCTAGGCACTACCCATGAGGAATACTTGGTTGGTTCATGTCCCCCATTGTTCCCTAGGGGTGAAATAGTGCCACGCCAAATGAAAAGGGAATCGCCTAGCACAGAACAGAACACACGGTGCGCAAAACACAGTCCACAAAAGAGTCACTGACCCAGACTCTTACAGTCACAGTGCCAGGTGCCCACGCTGCATCATTGGCACAAGTTGCTCTTACACACACTGACACACACACAGTTATGATGACTGCATTGCAACAGCAGCAGCACCCTTTCCAAGCATAGCCATAAGCTGAGCTCAACTAGAACAACTTCTTCAGCATCAGCCACATTTTTTTGACTGAGTACACCTGACCTTGCAATGCAGATTGCAAACAGAGCAGACCACCAGAGAGCAACTTCCAGTTCAACCACTTTTTAAGAGAAGGGGGATTAGTAGTGAGGAGGATGGAGAGGGATCGGGCTGGGCTAGAAGCCATCAACACCTCCTTCTCTGCTCCTACCAAGGCAAGAGCTTCTTACCTGACAGGGCCTCTCCCTACTTCTACCTCAGCTGCCACAGGTGAATTGTGGAGTAGACCTCTTGTTGCTGTCACCCCCACCAGCATCACCCCTCCCTCTGACTCTGCTCCTAGTTTTGCTCTGCACACTCAGATGCAGGGGGGGAGGGTTTGATATCAGACGCCAGGGGTGTATGATTTCACTCCCAAACAGGGCCGCGTGGCTGGAGTGACTCTCCCTGCCTTTTAAAGGCAGGGAGAGCCGCTGCTGGCCATGCTGCCAATGCAGCGTGGGCAGATTTCGCTCCCAAATGAGGCTGCACGGCCTCGTACGGGAGCAAAATTCATCTGCACTGTGTTGGCAGCATGGCCGGAGTGGCTCTCCCTGCCTTTAAAAGGCAGGGAGAGTTGCTCTGGCCCGTGCTGCCAATGCAGCACGTGCTAATATTACTCCCAAATGGGGCCATGCGGCCCCGTTTGGGAGCTATGCCATGCCCCCGTGTCTGACATCAGACGCGTGGCATGGCTAAATGCTCCCTGTATCTGACGTCAGATGCAGGGAGCCAGGCTAGGGGGGCCATGGTGGCAGCTGTACCCAGGCTGCTGCTGGCCCCCTCCGCCCCACCCCTATCACTCGCAGTTGTGAGTTTGTTTGGATCCTGTCACATTCCTGATGATACAAGTGCCCCCCCATATCTTGTATGTGGGGCACGCCACTCCCTGCCATACCATACTGCTGCCTGCCTCCTCCTTCCTCCTTCTCTCACTGCCATCTCTTTGAACGTCCTCTTACCCTGGGGCCATTAAGCTGCCCACTGTTGTGGGCACATGAGATTTCCTCTCTGTTGCCAGGGAGAGAATCTCAGTCACTTTCGCTGTCTTAGAGTTCCCGGTAGGCTTTTAGAGCAGCCAGTGTAGGGACTGGAAATATCTTCTTGCACCAGTGCAGAGACCTTTGGTCCTCTCCCCTCGCTCACTGCAACTACCACCAATGAGATGGCCAGTGAAGGGACTGGAGGTTTCCTCAGCTGCTTGAGAGGAAACCTCACGTCTTCTCCCCTCACTTGCCACACTAAGAGCTTGCTGAGAGTTCCCAGAAGGCTCTTGGGGGTGTGGAGACAATGGAGAAAGTGGGTACAACTGTCCCTTGGCTGCCAGGGTCTGGGGGACCCCCAAGGCCCCTCCTCACCCTCAACCAGGGCACACCCTTGCCCCTCCTGCACCCAGTCAACAAACGAAACACTCACTGGATGGGAGTGAGAGGTGTGCCCCTTTCCCTCCCCAGCCAGTGTTTTGTTGAAATGCTGACTCGGCTGGCGGGAAAGCCCAGCCATTCATTGTTTCATTGAAACACTGACTGGGGAGGATGAGATAGGGTATGAACAGACCCTCTCCTAGGCTGCAGCCATTTCCCCTGTGTCTGGTGTCAGATGCAGGGGGTGTGGCCAATATCGGGGAGGGAGCCAGTCAGCCCCTACAGAGTTTTCCAGTCTTGCAGTTTATTGAATTGCTGGCTGTGAGCTCCTTTCCCTGTGTCCTCCTCCTGCATGAATGCTGGAGGCACAAGTGGGCCAACTTGTGAATTCCCTAACCCATTTGGACCAGATTTAGCCCAGTTATAGGGATAGTGAAAAGAAAGGTGGCAGATTAGTTCTTACTAGAACTACTTGTTAATCATGCAAAGATGTACTGCAGTCACTACACTTTACCAAATGCCTGCCAAAATTAAACATTCAAGTGGTATAACTGAGTTCAGTTTGTGAGTTTAACTGATTGACCAGTTTTTAGAAAGTTTCAGAAGGAATAAACACCCAGGAGGCTTGCCACAGTAGAAGCATTTTAATGGGATTGTAAAACAAAATTAAATACAGGAGGATCCCCAGCACAAATATATCAAATATATATCTTAAAAGTGTTTGTTCCAGTGAATGTCTCTGTGATCTCAGCAGGGAGTTTTGTTTTGTTTTCTTTTCTTTTGTTCATTCATTCATTCATTCATTTAAAAAAGGAATAATCAACTTTTCTTTGATAAAATAGAATGTACAGGGGGTCGTGGGAAGGATCAGATTGGACCAGGGGCATAGCCATCGGGGTTCACATGTGAATACAGGCCTTTGTGCCCCCAGGAGCTGCCACTGTCTCCCCCACCTGGCCTGCACAGGCCCTCCTGGCTGCTGCTGCAGCCTCCACCACACCACCACCACCACCTCCTTCCTCCACTCGCTGTCCCTGAGGTCATTAAGCTGCCTACTATGACAGGGCATGTGTGGTTTCCTCTCTGGGGCCAAGGAGGAAAAAATCTGTCCCCTCACTGGCAGCTCTAAGAGCAGGGGCTCGGGAGTTTGACTTTTGCTGGAAGACAAAGTCCCACCAGTGGCTCTTGCACCCCTTTTGATACTTAATTGTGTGTGTACCCCAAGCCACGCCCCCTGCATCTAATGCCATATGCAGGGGGCGTGGCCAATACCAGAGATGGGGCCAGTCAGCCCCTGCAGAGCCATCCTGAATTGAGGTGGATGACATAATCACAAACTATGTGTTTGAGATGTCCTATGTGTCCCTACAACTGTACCATATTTGGTCCAAATCAGTTCTTACTTGCACCTCAAATGTTCACATGTTTGCCATCTTGAATGAGGGTGGATGACATCATTACAAGCTACACCCTTGAGCTGCCCCTATGTATCCCTACAGCTGTAGCAAATTTGGTTCAAATCGTCCAGGTGGTTCCCAATTATGCCTCAAATGTTCATGTGTTAAATACCCCGGTTTGGGCCCGGGGTATTTGAGGGACCGCCTGCTCCCAAGGGTTGCTGCCCGCTTGACAAGGACATCTGAGGGGGCCCTGCTCCGGGTGCCGACAATGAGGGAGGCCCGGCTGTCGTGCACTCGGGACAGGGCCTTCTCTGTTGCTGCCCCCAGACTCTGGAATGCTCTCCCAGTGGCCATTCGTTCCTCGGACTCCATCACGGCTTTTAGAAAGCTTTTAAAGACTTGGCTTTTTACCCAGGCTTTTACATGATCGTTTTCTACTGCAGCTTCTCTGTGTTTTTATTTGTTGTATTGTTTTTATGCCTGTTTTTATATGTTTTTATATTTTTAACATGATGTTTTTATTGTCTTTTTATTGTATGTTTTTAACTTTTGTAAACCGCCTTGGGGTTATCTTTTTAACGAAAGGCGGTATATAAATGCAAAAATAAATAAATAAATAAATAAATAAATAAATAAATAAATAAATAAATAAATGTGTTTGCCATCTTGAATTGGGGTGGATGACATCATCACGAATCATCCCATTGACGTATCCCTGTGTGTCATTCACTACAACTGTATGAAATTGGGTTCAAATTGGTTAGGCGGTCCACAAGTTAGCCCTCATGCGCCTCAAATGCGCATGTGCCTGCCATCTTGGATCGGGGTGGATGGCATCGTTACAAACTACACCGTTGAGGTGTCCCTCTGTGTCACTCACTATAACTGTACCAAATTTGGTTTAGATCAGTTAGACGGTCCACAAGTTAGCCCACTTGTGCCTCAAATGTTCAGACAGAGATACTATGCCACTGAGGCATCCCTAAGTGTCCCTACAGCTGTAGAAAATTTGGTTCAAATTGGTTAGGCAGTTCACAAGTTAGCCCAGTTGTGCCTCAAATGTTTATGCGTCCGCCATCTTGAATCAGGGTGGATGGCATGATCTATCCCTATGTGTCCCCACAACTCTACCCAGTTTTGTTCATATTGGTCCAGGCATTGTGAAGTTGATGCAGGGAATGGACACATGGAATGCCAGGTGATCTCATAAGCCTTCTGTAAAGTAGGCTAAAAATGATTGAATAAACAGCTTGTGCCTCTGCTTTGAAGCCTCCAAGGAACATTTTGGCATTACCTAAGTAACACAGTTGCCATTGCAGTGGGGCTCCTTCCAATGGCAGTAGGGGACGATCAAAAGCCCTGAGCCATTTCTGAGAAATCTCAAATGCACTTCCTTTCCACTGATATCACCCTCCCCAGCATCACTATCAGACTTCCTGAACTGAGATCAGACTGGTGTGGAATGGAGCCACATTGTGGATTTATCTCACATGTTCCTAAGCTTCTATGAATACCTCAGGAATAACTCCCAAGCTGCTCTGATGATGTCAATGTGGGTAGGTTGCAGGCAGGAGTCAGCCCTATCTTAGAGATGCCAGGGAGGAACCTTGGAATCTTCTGCATGCAAGCATGCAGGTGCTCTTCCCAGAGTGGCCCCATCCCCTAAGGGGAATATTTTATGGTGTACACATATGTTGTCTCCCATTCAAATGCAACTAGGATGGACCCTGCTTAGCAAAGGGACAATTCATTCTTTATTGGGCAAGACCAGCTCTCTTCCTCCCTGGCTTCCCCTCTGGATCCTCTCTTCCATTTAGCCCCACTGCTGGTGTATTTAGATTTGCCTTCCCACCGGGTGGCTTCAGCCCCCTATTCCTGAGGCCCACCGCTCGCCCCTCCAGTTCTGGCATATTCTGGGGCTTGTTCTTATGCTTTGGTGATGTCAGTTCTGGGCAATAGAGGATGTGTCCAGTCTACCAGTTCTTTCATCACTGTAGAGGCAGAGAGGTTCTGTGGCAGTCAGAAGCTATACTGCACATTCCTGCTCAATATTGTAAATATTACTGGGTTTTCCGAGGAATCATGTAATACATTACTAGGATGGTGTATTACTTTGTCACAGATTTCACAGATAAATTTGTAGGGTGTCGCTGATGTTATTATCACAAATGCTGAAGGTCACAATCTGCTGCAGGGTGATTTCCCTGCGCCCTCAATGAAGAGGGCATATTTTTTTCCCTTTGCTATTAAGTTAGTCCTGATGGAAGTCTGTAGTAACTGTGGGAAGCTACTGGATCTGAATGCAGGAATGAGAGATTTTGGTTCTGGGATTGGTTCTTCTATTTATTTACTATATGACCTTTATTGTTAATTGAATCTCTCTGAACTATTGCAGCATCATTAGAAATGTCTGTGTTCTTAAGACAATGTCTTTGTTCCCAGTGTTCCTCTGGGTGAAAGCAAGGACAAAATGTCCTCTCTGTGGTTTCTGGCAAAAGCTTGGGCAGTAATGTACCCACCATCAACTCACTCTTGTCCAGCATCTGTGGCCGGCTTTTGACCTTACAGACTGAATTCAAAGGAAAGAAAAACCCCAATGAGGTTGGAGACACATTGTCTAGTTTCTGTGCTCTGCATAAGATCTAGGACAATATTGTAGTCCCAACATCATTATCTTGGGCTTTGACAATATGGTAGAGCATATGCTTTTGCATGGAAAAGATCTTAAATTCAATCCCTGGAATCTCCAGTTAAAAGGATCAGGTAGCAGATGGAAAAGACCTTCACTTGTGTCCCTAGATAACTGCTGCCAGACACAGTAGGCAATACTGGGCCAGGTGGACCAGTGATCTGACCCAGTATAAGACTGCTTCATGTATTTTCATATATGCTCATTTCCCAGCTCAACACCAATGACTTCTGCTGGCCGTGAAATGCACTGCAGCAGAGCAGCAGAATTATAAACCCATTGGGTAGGGTCTGTCTTTATACAGTATATGCTTTATAAAGCACCTTGTTTTTTATATGCTTTACAAATTATTATTAAAATTATTATTATCAAAGAAAGACAAGTTGTAATGGAGTATAGGGGGAAAGTGATAGAAAGCTGCCATTAGAAGCAACACCAAGAACTCCATCCATTGGCCTGGTGGGGATCAATGGCCATTTGGCCCTTTCTTTCCAAGAACAGTGCCTCTAGTAGCCATTTCCACCTGAATGCAACACACAGAGAGGCAAGACACCAAGGCTCCCTCCATTGGCCCAGATAAAACTGTAACAAAGCATTTATCCCATATTATACTATATTATAACCCATATTATACTGTAACAAAGCATGTGTCCATGTGCATCCAATAACCACATATTCTTCCTCTATTTTCCACGGTCTTAACTACCCTCCTTACCTTCACTACTATTTTCTCTTTGGGTCAGTTTGGATGTCTTTCCCCACTCTGGCATCCCTGCATGTGGGGAGGGCAGAAGAACATGTGCACTCATGGTGCACAAACATCTTTATGCCATTGAGCTAGACCGGCAGAAGAAGTATGTTCAAAGCAGTCCTCTTTGTCTCTTTTTAGATTGTGAACCCATTTGAGATAGGAATCACCTTCTCATTCTGTGTAAAACACCATGCACACTGGTGGTGCTGTATAAAATAAATAAATGAATTTCAGCAGTAGCGATGTATGCATCACAACAATTTGTTTGAGCATTTTAAAATTAGAGTGAATTACAGTAATCCCTCGCCAAGCGCGGGTTTCCGAAAAGTGGTTTTAAGTATTCGCAATTGGGAAATTGTGGCAAGTCTCACCAACCGCAGCCCAAGTATCCACAGTTCGGTGAGATCTGGGGGGAATTTTGGGTGGGTTGGTTTGTGGGGTTTTTTCCATTTCTGGGGGTCACAGAGTAACCCCCCAGGGGCCAGCAGTGATTTTGGGGGCTCAGGGCATGGCCATAATGCCCATTGGACAAACAGGGACAAATGTCCCTGGGCCCAGAGGGTCAAGGGGCCCCAAGCAGGCTGCCCCTGCCTTGCTGCTGCTATTTCTGTTGGCCTGTGGGGGTTGGGGGTGAGCCAAGTGGTAATGGTGGGCACTGTCAGCCAGGTGGCGGTGGGTGCTGTGGCTGGCCAACTGGCCAGCCTCTCCGGGGCCTCTCCGGCCCGATATGGACGTCGCATGCCCATGATGTCGTGGGCATGAAACATTCATATCCGAACTGCACAAGCACGCAGTTTAGCCAGAAAGGCCGGCTGGTTGTCTAGCCAAAGCACCTGCCGATGCCACTTGGTTATACACCACCACCCTCACCCCCCACCCCCTGGAGGTCAACAGAAATAGCGGTGGTGGGGCAGGAGTGGCGGGGCAGAGGAGTGGCGGCGGTGGAGAGATGTTCATTGCCCTGCCCCTTGCACCTGATGTCAGATGCAGAGGGCATGGCTTAGGGTGCTGGTAGTGTGCGCACACCCCAAAGAAGATGTTGTCACCTGGTCCCTAGGGGTCTCGCTATGCCCTTGGCTCAGGGGGAGATTTTCAGGGCTCAGGGGGTCGTTTTCAGGGGTTCAGCAGTGTTTCCCCCCCCATTTTTAACTATATTTTGTGGTCTTTTTGTGACTGCGATCCCCCTAATCCCCTGTTTCCTATTGGTTTTAATGCCTTGCCAACTGCAAATTCACCAACTGTGAGATTTTCCTGGAATGGAGCCCGCGGTTGGTGAGGGATGACTGTATCCCCTGGTTGTTCGATATCCCTCATGATTGAAGTGAACCGTGGTCATATCCATACACTACCACAGTGTCTTGTGCTTCTGACGCCAGCACAAGGGGTGTGACCAGCATGGAATTGGGGCTGAGCCCCAAACACAGAGGCACTGCTGCCCAGGGGTCACACCCTCAGGGGTCACACCCTCAAGGCAGGGGGCACACCCTCAAGTCCTGCCCCAAGGCCACTGCTGACCTTCCTAAGGCCCTGACTGGATGACTTCTACCTCAGTATTGCCTACACTGAATGATGGCAGCTTTCCAATGTTTCAAATAGGATGACCTGGAGATGCCAGGGATTGAACCTGGGACCTTGTACATGCAAAGCATGTTCTCTACTACTCAGCTGCAGCTCTTCCGCATTAGTCAGCTTCCATGCTGCTCCAGCAATGAATAAACTGTGCTTGTATTTGATTCAGTGAATCAAACAAGAGCTGTAAGATTCCCCCCCCCCCCGTGCATTACTAATTCCATCAAAAGGATCTAGAGACTTTATAGTATCAAATACAGCTAGAATAATTTAGCGCTCTTCTATACTGATTTTTAGATGTTGTCCCTAATCAATGTCTTCTTGTTTAAGATGTGTGATTTGGCTTATGGTTCTGGGTAGTTCACAGACAGCTTTACTCTTCTGAAAATAAGCTACTCTGTGTGTGACTGGAAACAGCCCCTGAAGAGAACAATGTACACTAGAATGAGTATATTTAAGATGCCCACCAAAATCAGTGCAAGAGTAAAGTAGGCTGGGTTTCGGATCCAGATGTCTGTGCCTCTGCACTTGCACACATCAGCTTATAATTGTCCACACCAGAAGAGAAACCAATAAAAATGTTTTTCTCATGCTATCTTGCAAGGAGGTTGCTTTCACCCACACAGAGATGAAAGGACAGAGCACATTCTGCTCTAGAACATAAACACTGTTATCACGCTAGCTGCAGAAAGAGTGCAATCACATGGCCGTTTGGGGACTTTATGCCATTCAGCTGGCTATTGAAGAATTAAAATGCAATTAGTGTAGCAAAACAATAGTTTGCATCTTTTAATTATGACTTTGGTTTCTTCTTAACAGACTGTTTTAATTACATCTCTCTCTCTCCCTCTCTCCCTCTTTCTCTCTTCTGTTCTGTTTTTATTGATTTGGTGCCAGTTCAATTGTGTCACCAAGACCTCCCAGGACTCCATGAATTTACCTCAGGGGATTCTGTCTCTTTCACTGCTTTAAAGTAAACCAGATACCCAACTACCTACAAAACAAAACCCAAAGAGGAGGAGATGAAAAGGAAACAAAGGATGAGTTTTGTTTGTTGGTTTGTAAAACAGCCATGCTTTCTTCATAAATTTGTTCAGCAAAGGCCATTGAACAGATGACATTTTCCCTACGTAGAGATTGTATCTGTGGAAGCTCAGCCCATCCAACTATTCAGTTCATAACATGTTCTCACGACAAGCTAAACTCTTTTGCTATACCTCCTATGTGATGGTGCAGGTGAAAGTGAGCAGCATATTGGAATACAGACTACTGGAAAAACAATAGGGGAAATGCAGGAAAGAAAATCACCATCATTCATCACTAATAGCAATAGCAATAGCACTTACATTTATATACCGCTTTATAGCCAGAGCTCTCTAAGCGGTTTACAATGATTTAGCATATTGCCCCCAACATTCTGGGTACTCATTTTACCGACCTCGGAAGGATGGAAGGCTGAGTCAACCTTGAGCCCCTGGTCAGGATCAAACTTGTAACCTTCTGGTTACAGGGCGGCAGTTTTACCACTGCGCCACCAGGGGCTCACTAAGCTCCAAGTACCAGACAAACTTAATGTGAGAGTTCTGGCAAAATATGCGGCCTCCTTCCATTTGTGTACATTTATTTTTCCTACCCTGAGATTATCTCTGGGTAGGAAAAATGTCATGTATGAAGTGACTCTGATTGTTTAAAGATAGATTGTCATTAGGAATGTCCAAAAAGACAATGGTTTCTATGTACAACTCTCCTCCACTGAAGTGTTTTTGGAATGATTCCTGTTGAATAATAGAAGCAGGTTGACAGGAAAGGTACATGGACAGGATACACTACTCCTGCCAGCAACTATTCATGGATCTCCAGAAAAATCCATGTGCATTTCCATTTCTGGCATAGTCTTTTCCACATGCATGAGAATAATAGATAGAGAGAATTAAATCCAAGTCCGGAAGTGATGGAAGTAGGCATTTCTCCAGATGGAGGTGTTGAAAAAGCTTTCTGAGTCACTTGTAAGCAATTATTCCTCATGGGAGCCCTATCAAGAATGCATGTTGTTGCACTCCATTGCCCTGAATCAGCCATCTCATTTTGTGAAAAGGGAGCAGTGTCCTCATCATGGGCTCTCTTAGCCTTCCCTCTCTTTCTTTCCCTCCCTTTCTGTCTCTGACCAGTCTCTTTGTGTACCATCTAATAATGCACATACCGAAATCCATTTCCAGTAGCCATGTCCATTTTTCTAGCACTTTCTCTCACACAGGGGCGTAGCAAGGTTGGAATGGTCCCAGAGACAAGATTTTAAAATGGCCCCCCCCCACTCAAAGTCCAGGGCCTCCGCACACCCCAGGCCCCCAAGGATTTAAGTCTGATATTCCAAAATAAGTATGCTGCCTGCAAATACATTTCACTGAATACACACACGCACACGTCACAATATATAGTGATATACATTGAGTACTATACATTGAGGGGAGGGGTCCAGAAGGTGGTGCTGGGGGACTACTGCTCGGCCCCGTGGCCATTGGCCTGTGGGGTCCCGCAGGGTTCGGTCTTGTCCCCCATGCTGTTTAACATCTACATGAAGCCGCTGGGAGAGGTCATCCGGGGATTTGGACTGAGTTGTCAGCAATATGCGGATGACACTCAGCTCTATCTCTCCTTGTCATCTGATCCTAGGGAGGCGGTGGATGTCCTGAACCGGGGACTGGAGGCCGTGATGGGTTGGATGTGGGCTAACAAACTGAAATTGAATCCGGATAAGACGGAGGTGCTGTTGGTCAGTAGGAGAGCCAATCGGGATGTGGAGATTTTACCAGTTCTGGATGGGGTTGCACTCCCCTTGAAGGAACAAGTACGCAGCTTGGGGGTACTACTGGACCCGGCTCTGCTTTTGGAAGCTCAGGTGGAGGCGGTGGCCAGGGGTGCCTTTGCACGGCTTCGGCTGGTGCGCCAGCTGCGTCCCTTTCTCGAGAAGGCAGATCTGGCCACGGTTACCCACGCCTTAGTCACGTCGCGGCTGGATTACTGTAACGCGCTCTACATGGGGCTGCCCTTGAAGAATATCCGGAAACTGCAGCTAGTGCAAAACGCGGCAGCGAGGGTGTTATCCAGAGCTGCCCGTTGGGAACATATCACCCCCATTTTGAAAGAACTGCACTGGCTACCGGTTCGTTTCCGGGTCCAATTCAAGGTGCTGGTTTTGACCTTTAAAGCCCTAAACGGTTTGGGCCCAGGGTATTTGAGGGACCGCCTGCTCCCAAGGGTTGCTGCCCGCTTGACGAGGACATCTGAGGGGGCCCTGCTCCGGGTGCCGACAATGAGAGAGGCCCGGCTGTCGTGCACTCGGGACAGGGCCTTCTCTGTTGCTGCCCCCAGACTCTGGAATGCTCTCCCAGTGGTCATTCGCTCCTCGGACTCCATCATGGCTTTTAGAAAGCTTGTAAAGACTTGGCTTTTTACCCAGGCTTTTACATAATCGTTTTTACTGCTGCTTCTGGGTGTTTTTATTTCTTGTATTGTTTTATGCCTGTTTTTATATGTTTTTATACTCTTAGCATGTTGTTTTTATTGTGTTTTTATTGTATGTTTTTAACTTTTGTAAACCGCCTTGGGGCTATATTTTAACGAAAGGCGGTATAAAAATGCAAAAATAAAATAAAAATAAATAAAATAAATTCCAATTGTTCTTTGCTTCCATGGCAATTCTGTCAACAGGTCATTAACACAACTCAAACTTCCAGGCAGGAAACTGGAGGAAGATTCCTGGAGCCTGAATAACAAAATATTCATAGGAGATACTTGTCTGAATGCTTTACATGGGCCTACCAACTAAGGTTTAACCACACATGTTTTCTCCCTCTTTCTCTCTCTAAGCTGGTGAAGCCCAGACATAGATTAAAGGATTTAGCTCTAAATTCCTAAGAAGAAAACAACATGAACCACCCAAATTAGCTAGTAACTTGTCTTGGGGTAACAAAAACAAAAAACGTTGGAAAACATTAATCACATTATGCTCCATTCAGGTGGAAGATGAGATTTGCAATAAAAATCACTGGCCGTAGGAGGAAGCTAATGCAATGTTGATCATTCTGTTGGGGGAGGGGGGAAGATGAAGCTATTAGTGGGTTCTTCTTGAACAGACCCTGCCAGTTTGGCACTAACTAGCATGTTGTTTATATTTCTGCTTTGAACAAGGTAGCGAGGGCTCAGAACAGATCATGACTTTAAGAGAGCTGAAAGTGCTGTGTCAGAGGGGCTAAATTAGACATTCAATAGACTTGCAATACTGGAATGCCGCAAGTCCCCCCCCCCCCACCTTCAATAAGCAGCCATGGCCAAGGAGGAGGGGGGAATAACCTTTGCACCTAAGCCTATTCCTTGGCTTGCACTGGCACCAGTGGCAAAGCATCCTATGAAGCTGAGCCTACCCCAAAATAAAATAAAATAAAATAAAACAAAACAAAATAAATCATCTACCGGTCCCAGAAGCAAGCCAACAACCAATCACAAAATCTGTTCATTGTATTTCCCTATTCATATAATACCGCTGTGCACTCGCTCGTGAGAGGCTGACAAAATTCAGCCTCTAGACTCCATACAGCACCAGTGTGCCATGCACGGGGGAAAAGGTGGGGGAGGGTAGAAGAGGAGCTACTTTAGCCTAAAGTGATCTGAGGCTAGCCTCTGTTAGGTGCGAAACCCCGACGGTGAAGAGTATTCATCACTTCCGTTTCCATGCATGCTTTCCCGCTTGCCAGACAATACAAGGAGGCTGCTGTATGTTAACATATCAAATTATTAGAACATTTGGGGCATCTTTGGCATGAATAGCTGGGAAAGGTCAGGGAAGACTCTCACAGCCCAAGGAATTGCCTTGGTAGTCAGTGGCTGGTCATTAGACTGGGCTAAACATCAGATGTATCACAAATAGTTGTGCAGGTAAATCAGAATTTTTCTTATTTGTTTTTCCTAAATCATTTTAATTTTCAGCCTCCCCAGTTCCAGCTGATTAGCTTTGCCACTGACTGGCACCTCCCTATGCTGATATTTGCCTCATTAGGGAAAACTGGCAGGCACCATTGACATAATTGGCCTTGGTGTACACATACATTTCTTTTGTCCCACAGCCATCTCTGGACAGGCAAGCATTGCTAGATTTTGATACAATACAGAAACATGCTTGACTTATTTTTGATTGTGGGTGAGTGTGTAATGCTTTATCATCTCTGGGGGAAGTGTCATGCTTGGGCTGCGGCTTCCGTCCTGTCACCATCACTACTTGTTACCATCATTACCACTACCAATGACATCTTGGCTCTGTGAACTGCAAAGCCAAATAACCACAATCTACATAAACCCTCATGGACTGCATCATTTTGGCAGGGTGTGTGCACTAGTGAGAGAATGAACTGAAGGATGACCTTCCAAAAATGGTTCAATTGAATTGCAAAAAAACTTTGGTATTGTATCAGGGCTGTGACAAGCTTTAATTGGTTCAAATGAGAGGGGTTTGCCATCTGTGGAATGCTCTCAGGAGAGGAGAGCTGGTCTTGTGGTAGCAAGCATGACCTGTCCCCTTAGCTAAGCAAGGTCCACCCTGGTTGCATATGAATGGGAGACTTGATGTGTGAGCACTGGAAGAGATCTAGGTTCCTAGTTCCCTCCCTGGCTTCTCCAAGATAGGGCTGAGAGAGATTCCTGCCTGCAACCTTGGAGAAGCCACTGCCAGTCTGTGAAGACAATACTGAGCTAGATGGACCTATGGTCCTATGGCAGTTTCCCACATTCCTATGTTCCTAAGCAGTGTGTGAGTTTTAGTAGGCACTGAGCCTCTCCAACTTCAGAAGCAACATGGGTGGGGTGTATAATGATGCAGGTTGGCAGATCACTGCACAGAATGTAAGCTAGTGTATCCTCAGTCAGCCAGCCCCAGACCTGACTCTTGAACACTGTACAGCATGGGAGGGGGAGATTTCAAGGCCTTGAAATGCACTACACGATTCTTGTTCCAAGCTAGTGGAAGTCCTAAACAGGAGCCCTTTTCTTAAGGGATGGACATACACAGCAACATTTTGTTGAAAGTTCCCCCATACAAAATACTTTTAAAGTTGTGTTCAACTCAAATCTATGCATATTGCATTTCAATTAATTTGTGACATGTCCCTGGTCAGTAGAGCATAATCTCTCCTTTAATTTAAGAATTCCTTGAAGAATGTAAGTGGAAGAGGTCTGAAAGGCATTGTTGTCTGCATTTTCTGAAACTATTAGCTTTTTAAAAACACTTCACTTTTCATTGCACATGTCTCACACCTGAGTCATTCATTAGACTGGTAAGTCAGGCCTTTTCTTCTTCAAGGTAACCACACATTTCTAAAGTAAATTATAGCTTTAGAGATTATAGAAATTTGTTGTCTGGGCACACACCCTGGCTCCTTTCTTTCTACAAAACATGTAATGTTGAAACCCACCCACCCCGCCCCCACTCCCTCCACAGCAAATATAAGCCTAATGTAGGAACAGTTTTGTGTTGTGAAATCATTTGGGAGTGAATATAAGAGGAACCAAAAAAGTGGCTGACATTACACAATGTTCCATTGGCCTTGCAATGGAGCATTTACACAGTTGCACAAGAGTGCTCTTCTGCAGGACTGCAGAATTGCACAAACGCTGTTGCACAACAGAGCAAAGGATGACCCTCTATCACACTGCAGCCTTGCAAGCGCACTCCTGCACAACTGTACAAGCACTCCATTGCAAGGCAATGACTTTTTCCTTCTTAGCCCAATTCAACTGCAAACCAAAGAAAACAGAGCTTCTGCGCATATTTTTGCACAATTCTTTCTTTCTTTCTTTCTTTCTTTCTTTCTTTCTTTCTTTCTTTCTTAACATTTGTTTGTTTGTTTAACATATTTGTATACTGCCCACTACCAAAGTTTCTAGGCAGCTTACAGCAATAAACCAAACCAAGAAATTTTAACAATTTTAAAAAAATATATCAAATTAAAATATCCATACAAACTACCAAATTGCTAAAACCTTGTCTGAAGAGATGTGTCTTTAGTTGTTTCCTAAAAGCCAACATGGATGGAGCTGCTCTACTCGCAGTAGGCAGTGCATTCCACAGTTCTGGGGAAGGCAGACTCATCAACAGATGCGCTGGTGGCACCCTCAGATGAACCTCCCCAAAGATCTTAATAGATGGCAGGGTTCATAATATCCAACATTTATATGGTGTGTCATATTATTTCAGTCCACATTGCTTTTCAAACTTCCAGAGGTCTACATTTGAACTGTATTGAACTGCTTTGTTATGAAATTTTGTTTGTTTGCTCATTGAGAGTATTTTTATCCTGCCCTTCAGGTTAAAAAACTTGCAGGATTTTTAATGCAGCAATATATAATAATGCACTAAAAAAAAAAAAAAAAGACTCCGCAGCATATGAACATACTATAAAAGCTGGATAAGTAAAGTCTAGAAGGCCTGGGCAAATAATGAGGTCTTCTCCTGGCACCAAGGAAAATAAACTTAGTGTCAGGCAACCTTTCCTATAGAGATCATTTCACAAGTCAGGTGCCATCACAGAGAAGGCTCTGTCATGGGGTCCCCACCTGCCACACTTCTGATGGGGTAGGAACCTGGAACAGGATCTCCAACATTTAAGGTGCTTACTGGGCTCACACAGACTTGGTTCAGGGCACAGTGAAAGAGCATATTCAGGGGATATGGAGAAAAATAAGGGCAAAACTTATGCATACTGTCCATAAACATTCTTCTAGGTACAAAAGCTACAACTCTTGGGATGCACAGAAGTAAGTGCATAGTTCTTTAGATCTTGGGCCATTTGTGATTTCCATGGAGACAATTTATGGCTGGAGACAAACAACACTTTTTAGAAAAACTTAAAGTGATCTGAGAGCAGCAGCATTTGCTATGGTATGCACATTTTTAGTTTGTCCCACCCTTGCCTCTGGTAACTAAAACTCAAAAACTTCCGAGAACTGTTTAGAGAAGCAAAAGTGGACTGACTGGAGTTTCCCTAGAATCCTTATGAAAATTGGCTCAAACAGGATGAAAAACTTTTGAATATGGAAAATGAGATGTTATTGCTATAGGAAGAACACTCTACAGTGGATGACAGGGCCCACCTGCCCGCCCCCTGATTTAAAAGAAGTTTGAAAAAGGAACCATAGGCTGGAGTGCGTGTACACTCGCCCAGTTTCCACCTCTGGAAACCAGGTTTTGCAGGTTTTTGTAATGTATTAAAGCCTCAAAACCTCTCTGAGCAGACATGAGAGTGGGATAAAAGAAATGTGTGTGCATCGGGGAAGTGATGCTATTCTCCAGCCCTCTTTAAAAAATGACTGTCTCCAACCCATACTTGTGTGGTTCAGCATCAATTTCCAAAACATCTGATCCCTTTGCCTCCTTACATCTCTTCCTTCTCTCTCTATTTGTAATAACATGTTAGCAGGCCAGTTCCCACTTCTTTCTTCATTATGTTTTTCAGACAGAAAAGACTTAAATATGTTGTTTAGGCCTCAAGGTATGGACTAGGAGTATTGTAACATCAGTTCATTATTCCAGCTGCTAGCATTTTATGATTTCATGTTCTACAGAATTATTTCTGCACAGTTTTGTCTTAGAGGAACTGCTACAACCTGATTGTATCTGCTAATTGTTATCTAATAAAGTAAAAGTGTTTATTAGGTTTTGTAGGTTTTGTAGGTTTCACAGTTTTGGAATTCCATAAGGAGAAATAAAGGTTATTACAGTTTGTTGTGACCAGGAATGAAAATTACAGTCCCCCCTGCTGTTTCCTTCACCTTTTTTTTTAATGGTGATACATTCCAGAAAATACAAGTCAGTTTCCTCCAGTCTGCCTGCTCCATCTACAGATGCATGTTTTCATGCTATGACCAGCTGTACCAAATTGCATCAATGCCGCCTTTAGTGCTGTACATGAAAAGGAAACCTGTAATTTATTGCAACAGACCACACCATTTCTGCTGTACATCTTGCCTCTTCTGTTGAGCCGAGTGTACTTTTCATGGCATATTGGTAACTTGGCAAGTGGAAAACAAGATCACTGGAAAGAAACTCCACCATATGTTGCAATCAGATAATCGATAAAAGAACAAAAAACATGATGTTTATTTGTAAGACTGAGCTTTCTCCACCAGTCAGAAAGAATGTGGAGCTAAATCCATGCTTTGTGTAAATCTGCTTGCCTATTAACTTCATCATTGGCCGAGCTCTGTGGGGGACAAAAAGCCATCCTAAGCCTTTTGTACTAAGGCAGGAATATAGATTCCTAAATAAAAAATTGCTTACCACCTCTACAGGGCTAGGACAAGGGACGTAGCCCTGCGGAGATGCAAAAAAAAAGGTGGAGCCTAAGTACATACCCCGTCTCCCTCTGCAGCCTCAGTGAAGACAGAGTGGAGGAGCATGTATGATTTTTGCTGTTCTCTCCTCCCTCCGGGTCGAGTTCTCACGTGCAGAAATCTGGCTCTGAGAGTGACACACCACAAGGGACAGATTCCTGCAAGTGAATACTCAACCTGGAGGGAGAAGTCTATTTTCATCTCTGCAGGGATACTTCCCCTCTCCTAGCCCTGTGGAGAATGTCAGCCTCTGTTCCTAAATATAGATTCCTAAATAAAGATGTCCTAAATAAAAATGTTCCTAAATATAGATTTCTAAATAAAGATGCCCTAAATAAAAATGTTCCTAAATATAGATTTCTAAATAAAAATGTACATGATGGCTGAGCAGCATATGAGCTCCTGGGATAGAGCAGAATAGAAACCAAATAAATACAGACAATAGCCTACATCCAAAATAAGAGTTGTATATAAGAGTTCCACATGTGTACATAGGAGTGGGCAATTTTCAGGGATCCCACCTTCCTTCCACAAAACTGCCTTCCCACCTTTCTTCTATAACTGACATTGAAAATAAGTTCCTGATGGTTGTGGGACACTAGGGGACATATTTTCAGGAGGTAGAGGGAAGATAGAATCACCTAAAGCTGCCCTTTCCCTCCATGTGTGCAGGGAAGCCTTCTCCATTCATTACCCTTACTTGGGATGTTGGCTAGTAAATCAATTCTTAAATAGTAAAAAGCAGCAAATTTCTACTGAAATGAGTGAAAAGTTACACTAGCAAAAGATGTGGTCTGTATCTAGAAGAATGTATTCATCAAGATTTTATAGTATGCCTTTTCTTGCTATACATCTGTGACTTCTACAGTCAAGACAGGAATTATATGAGATTGTGACCTCTTTCCTCCCTCCTGTTGTGATTTTTCTCTCCCACCACTCGCCATTTACAGTTTATTAAAAACTAGCCAAATGTCTATTAAATTAGACAGCTGGGTTATGGGAATGGGCAATTTACTTATTTTCTTTCTATAATGATATTCCACTTTTCTGTGTCAAGATATATGTAAGGCATTTTACAACCATGTACAGCAAACAATAAAAAGATATGATACCAAATGATTTAAAAAAATATAAAGCAGCCAAAAATATTAAAAAGCAGCTGTGAAATAAAAACAGAGGCCTGATGGAATAAAACTGTTTTCAAAGTCCATCTGAAAGCGGGCCATGAAATGGCCAGGTCTCTCTCTCTTGGGAGGCCATTCCCCATTCTGGGTGCCACAGCCACACAGACCCTGTTTCTAGCACCCACCTGTATACCCCCACCCCCCATATTAGAGGAGACAGAGAGAAGGGCATCTGAAGCAGAGTATAGTTCTCATACAGGTTCTTATAAGAACAAATGATTCCTGAAATACCCTTATCCAAGCATGTTTAAGGCTTCACTAGAGGTTTTCATACAGAAGCTGGATTGCCATCTGCCAGGAACACAGTGTAGCAGATTCCTGCATTGAGCAGATGGTTGAACTAGAAGACCCCCAAGATTCCTTCAAACTCCATGATTCTATACCTTATCAAACTCTATACCAAATGATATAGAGTTATTATTGATTCTCATAGAGTATTCATAGACTACTCTATGATTCTATACCCACCCTCACAACAATCCTGTTAAGTATATAATAAACTGTTAATTTGCAGATTACTCAAGGCTACCCAATAGCTTTCATGACTAAAGGAGGGTATATGAGCCTGGGCCTTCTGTGTTCAAACCCAACACTCTACCGTTAGCATCTTTTATTTGTCCACTTAATTGGTTAATAACCCAGATTTGGCCCACTGTAAAATTAAGGGGGACATGAAGTAGCTTTGTTTGTTCCAGCTCTGGATCAATACAATGTTTTTCTTTCTTCTTCCCTTACAAATTCTGTGTTTGGATCCCATTCTGAGGCACAGTGTGTATAAATCTGTGTGTATAACTTATTTGAATACCTAATGTGATGCAAAGTGAACAAAAGTCCCCAAGCCAGACAACTTATCAGTGTTAGCAACAAACGAGAACTCATATCCTGGGGTTTTATATTCATTCTTTCCTCTCATGTGTAAAAAAGTCAGCGTGACATTATAATCTGTCATTCTGTAGACCCAGTATCATTCTCTTATGGGAAAGGTCTGACAACCATCTGTGGGATTTCTCCTCAAGAAAGACTCAGAGCTTTCTTTGTTTTATTTGAGGAATGGCACTTGGTCTTGGATGTGTGAACATTAACAACCAGACTCAAGATCCATTAATGTTTTCCAGAGACTTGAGTGGGAGGGGGGAATTGCACATTTTCTCCTCTCTCGCCAACCATCTTGGAGAACTTCCCATGCTACAGAAATTCACCATGAAGTCTGAGGAAGAGAGGATGGTCTGTGGGGGCTTCTCTTTATGTCCCACCCAGTCCCTGCACCAAACAAAGGGTGAGGTTTCAACACAGAGGATTCCCTTGGCATCTGGTCCACAGAGCAGCAGTGAAGCCATATGTTAATATTTAAATGAAAAGGCATTTTCTCCATTTTGCAAAAGGCGTGGAATGTTGTTTCCCTCTGTGTTTGCTTTCCCTCTGTACACATCTTTCACAATTTAATTTTATGGCTTTAAGTATTGTCTTGGAGAAAAACCTGTCACCACCCCCTGCTGTACTACCTACAGAGTTGCCTTCAGCACCACCCTCAGAAATACCCCCCAGGGGCAGTGACACTCTTCCCGTATAGAGCAGTGTGATGTCATCACACATGCCTCCTGTGCCAAAATGTGCTTTGCTGACAAACCAGGATGGATAGTTCCAGCTCACATAAGAAGAGAGGAAGTGACTACCAGCATTTATACCGTACAGAGCACCTCACATACATTATCTCAGGAATCCTTATAACCACCTGTATCATCTCTAGCCACACAATATGCGAGGATTTGACCCAGGGGCTGCTTTGCTCACAGCTCTTTGTCACTATACAGTACCAGTTCTCAAGGACAGACCATATTAAATAGCTAAATTTTATTATTTATAAACATTCTGTCTGAATAAAGATGAATATTTCAATCTTATTTTATTAATAAATAAGATGTTGCTGTGAAAGGCTATGAAAATTCAATGGTCCTTTAAAAAAAATTGACATTCTTTGTCTGTTCACTCTTTAGTCTGAATGAATTTATAAATGCATATCACTGCTCTGCACCAACTCAGATCATTGGTCCATTTTACCCTGTACTGGACAGCAGCCCTCTGGGGTTTTAAGTGGAGATATTTTTCAGCTTTACTACTTTTTCCCTGGAGGCTGAATCTGGGACCTTCTGAGGGAGAAATGTACGTTATGCCAATGAGCTATGCCTCTGCCTGTCATCAATTAATCACAAAATCACATCAGTGAATCACTTCTACTTGACAGAAGCCCTATTCAGACATTATGTTGCACAAGCATTCATGTGTCTGTACACATGTACTTGTTTTTGTGTGAATGAGTGTATGTGCCTTCATTTTAAAAGTAAACCTGTTTACACTGTACCCATCAAATGCAGGGTACAGATCGAAGTGGACTATGGTACCTTTGTTGAACATAAAGGGTTGGTTCAGATGAGGCAGCCACCAGAACACACAGTGAGAGCATGTCCACCATGATTCTGCAGAGGACATTGTGACAGGCTCTCAGCATATCCCTTTATCATGTAAGAGGGCTGTTTTTCCTTGAACAGAACCACCCCTCTATACACGGCCCCCAATACTTGTTTAAACAACCCGAGAGTGCATTGGGACTTCCTACACCGATGTCACAGCAGGTGCCCTCACAGCATGACTCTATCCTCGTTGTGTGTGCTGGCAGCCATCTTGGCCAAACTAGCTCAATGTATGTGTGAATCTACATGTGTAAATAGCCCAGTTCAGATATTATGCTGTACAAGTGTACAGAGATCTGTACACTCATACACGTGTTTGTGTGAATGACTGAACCTGTGTTCATTTTAAAAGTGAACCTGGGTACAGGCCCCTCAAATGCATGGTACAGATAGGAAGTGTACTTCTGTACCTGCATTCAACATAACCTGTGAATGACTGTACCTGTGTGCAAATCCATACCTGTGTACAATGTACACTCGTCGTATGAGTGTTGAACATAATGTGTGAACGGTCTAATGTGAATAAGGCTTCTAGTTCATAGTGGTTTACTATGAAAGGGACAAACTAGACATGGTTGAATCACACCATTTGCTCTTCGATGTTTGTTTGCTTGTAAATAGCACTGGGGAGTCAATGATCCAGAGTGCGAGCACAGCAAAGTGGGCGAGGGCAGGGATGGCCCTTACTGCCTGCACTGCAGTCTCAGCAGCCCCTCTCCCAACTACTCTTTGCCCTGGGAGGGAAGCTGCTATTGGAGCCAAAGGTGTGGGGCAAAAGGTTGCGTCCCTGCCCCCCCCAACTGCAGTCACCGTCTGGATTGGGGGCCCTACAGCTGCTTTTTACAAAGAAACCCAAGAAGAGCAAGCAGCATGCTTTAAATCATTTCTAATTGGGTCCAAAGTGTTCCTTACCAAAAAAAACCAAAAACAGTATTCAGCGTAATCAATGTTTTCAGTAACATGATTGTTACTGAAAGTGATACAGGTAGATTAAGAGCTATCTAAACTAGCTGAAGATGAGTCTATAGATCACTTTGTAGGACAAATGTAGGGCTTGATATGACCCAGGATTAAGATGGAGAGGATAAGTGGACATAGCTTTTACTTCTTAAATTCCATTGGAATACAAGCTGCATGTTTCTTTTAAAGAGAGATGAAGGAGATATTTACTGCCTTATAAAATCAAAAGAAATATGTGATTAAAAAGCAATCATTAAGTTTAAAGCTCAAGTAAGTCTCTTTATTAGGTGTTAATAATTTTATTAGGTACTGAATTGCTCAAGGGTAGGGATCATATGAGTCAATATAAAGCATCTTGATGCATCGTGTGTGTGTGTGTGTGTTTCCTTTTCCTGCTCTCTTCCCTGATGACTCATGGACACACATGAAACTATATGTGCATTGCTTAAAGCAAGTAGGTAACTATTTCTTGTGCACCTATCTCCTTTATGACTAGATGCAAAGGATTGGTTAACACTGGTGTGTCATTATTCATGGCAATACTTCTGCTGCATCTTCATGTGAAAGATCAAATTTACACAATGATGCTCTAATGGAAATAAAACTGATATGCTTCCAATCAAATTCTTAAAAGCAATAGGGAGGGCTTAGCTTCATGACTAGTCATAGCCAAACCCAGCCCCATCCAAGCTCTTTGAAGTGAAACTTCTCATGTCTAGTCAGTCACCTTCATCAAATAATACCCAACATGTTGAGAAAATTGCAATAGTGAATCCTGACTTCTGTCTATCTATCTATCTATCTATCTATCTATCTATCTATCTATCTATCTATCTATCAATCATATTTTTATACCACCTGATGTGTACATCTCTAGGTGGTGAGAGAGAAAAGTCATTATTCTAAAGGTAAGATCATATATTCAGAAAACACTCAATAAACTTCACTGACTTCGATTAAGTTATGGTTCAATTAGTTAAAATGCATAGTTTGGCCTCGAGCATTAAAAAAAAAAAAAAAACACCTTAAAAAAGGCCTATGGAAGTTTCCTTCCGAGGGCTTACAGAGACTTCAAAAGGGGCATTTTTGGTCTGGATCTCAGTGCAAAAGGGCAAAGAGTTAAATACTTTCTCCCCATTTGGTGCAGTGCAGATCCTGACCGCCCCCCCCATGACTCCTTTTAAAGTTGCTGTTTTTAATAATACGTGGGACCAAATTGTATATTTAATTTAAGATAATGGCTTCATTCACACGTGACTCGCAACGAAGGGTCCAATGGACCAGTGGTTCTGCCTCACATACACCCGCACTCACCTGCATAGGGAGGAATAGAGTCTATTTTGGGGACCAAACAACATTTTTTGCATGTGTTATGGTGTCCAAAATTCTAGGGAGCAGCTGGAACTTTTTGACAACTCAGAACCCTTTGGTCTCATGGGCAGCTTCTCTCCCTCTGTCTCCTCCTCCTTCCTGCTGACCATCCATCCAATGGGGAAGCCAGAGGGGAGGAGGTTCTGCTTCTGTGGCAGGTTGCAAAGCCACGTGATGCAGGATAAGTAGGCCTGGCAGGTGCAGCTTGCATGCATCCTTCATGTGGTGGTGGTGGCGGCGGCAGTGAGAAGTTAGTAGTTAGCTAACTAACCTGACTCAGTTAGCAGCTACCCCTAACCAGTGTGTACATCCCTACACCCCAGAGCTTTCTTCTCAGCAATGCTCACATGAGATTCGGGCTGGGAAGAAAGTGCCTGTGAGAGGGCTGTGGGAAGGCATGCAAGAGTGCTGTTAACTGTGCTCGTCATTCACACTCTTTCTCTGTGATAGTAGCAGATCTGGGTTTAATCACACAGACCTGCCTCCAGTACATCTAGATTGCTCTCCAGTCAATATATTGTGCATAGGATTACAAATAATTATTTTAGACGGAGACCAAACATACTGCTGTGGACCTCTCACCATCTTGACTCATTTTCTCATGCACAGGGTCAAGCTTCCATGTGGAAGCTGCTTCAAACTACTTCCTGTAGAGTAGGAAAGGTACTTCATGATTCATTTGTGCATAATCATTCACCATGATGTAAATTGGGAGATTTCCTCCTCATCGCTGAGCCATAAAGAAATGCCTGTAGAAAACCCGCATAAAAGCTAGAGTGCTAAGAAGTCACTGTATGAACGACCCCACGATGGGGAGCAATCTGAAGTGGCAATTAACCACAGTAGAAACATCCCCATTTTAGATTACTTTAACTGCCATGGCTACCTGCAAAGAACTTTGGGACTTGTAGTTATGAGCTGCTGAGAATTCTTGGTTAATGTCTCTAGTTCTCCTCAATCCCAGTCCCCACAGAACTACAATTTCAAGATTCCCAGTAAAGAGGAAATGACTACTGAACCACTGTAGTATAAATATTGCATGTGACAGCCATATCATGCACACTATGCCATATTTGAGATCCAGTGCCATGAGTAAAAGCACAACAAATGCGAGCCATACACTGTTGGGGTTAATCACATTTAACACTTTTTTTGATGACTCTGTATTGCATCCTTTCTGGGGAGCAGATGACCTAAGAATTGCAGTGTGTGCTAATGTATTTCAAAGATTACTAAATCTTTTGAGGTAGGTCTCCTTTTATACTGGTTACCTCGCTGTAACTAATAGCAGGATGTTTGAAAGGGGAAAGCCAAAACATGCTTGAACTTTTCAAATCTGAGATGATTAACATTTCTTCTTCTTCTTCTTCTTCTTCTTCTTCTTCTTCTTCTTCTTCTTCTTCTTCTTCTTCTTCTTCTTCTTCTTCTTCTTGCAGCAGGACAGATCCCTTTCCAGTAGAGTAGACAATCTAATAATGTATTTTGTACTTAGAAATGTGTGTGTGTGTCCTAGGTACAAAATATCTCATAACTGGCCCTCAGGTTCTTAGAGGTACGGTAAGAAGGCTCACCACAGATCATTCACTAGTTGTCAGTGAAAGAAGGATCAATAACAAATGAATGGCCAGTAATTGCTGAAGCCAGAAACCAATGGCAGTTCATGTCTGAGCCATAGAGAAGTTCTTACATGGTACATGGAGTGGAGTATTTTAAAGAGCCAATTATTGGCAGTTTTGGAAGGAAGGTCCTTTTTGTGCCATGCTAGGGTGTGGGCAGGGGAGGAAATGATGGCACTCTGTCATCTATGGTTAGCCAGCCTATGGGGAGATGATGGGCAAGGGCAAATCAGACCAAGAACCTGCTCCCGCTCCATTTAAATATAGTCTAAGGAATCTAAAAGAGGAACGGGCTCTTGGGCTAATCCACATCCATTAGCTGAGCAGCCACGTAGTGGATGAAAACTATATGAATGGTGCTAGCTATCGCTGGCCTATACTTACCTTCCTTTCAAAGGTCGCTTCTCCCATCACAGCAGTCAGGTTGTAGTGGTCATTTCGTATTTTGATGGCAGGAAGAAACTCGCCTCTTATGCCATTCCTATCTGTGTGAAGATACAACAAATAATGTTATGGCCTGTTTCGTTCTAGCCATTGGTATTGGTCTCTTCCTCCATCCCCGTCAGATGCACTTCCTACTGCAAATACAATTTGTGGTGCATCTCAGGACTGATCAGAGTAGTCCCAGTTTCCCTAGTGCTAGTGTAGTTTTGTGCTGAATGAAGATGATTGAAAAGGGATTTGTATATAGGATGGTATACGGCTTTGACTTTTGCACTGGAGGGCTCTGCTTTGTGTTCATGAACAATGAGGCATCATACTCAAACTTGACATGAGCCTTATATCTCCTATTCATCTCTATTATTTTATGTTCTTGAAACAGATGTTCTCTGTCTTGTTCTCCCTCCTCCTACATTTTTGCTAGTTAGACCTGTAAAAAGAAAAGAAGACCCTTATGAAAAACAAATCTTAGAATACCACTAAAGATGTATTCAGGCAGTCTGTATATCAGGGGCGTAACTATAATAAGGCAAGGGGAGACAGTTGTCTGGGGGCCCACTGCCTTGGGGGGGGCCCAGAAGCAAGTCACATGACTAACTCCCCCAGCCACACACCCGCCCGGGCTTCCTTCAGTTGCATTCATCCTCCGAAATTGATGTGAGTGTTAAGACCGGGAGCTACCAGAACAGCATGTCTTTATCTAGTACCATTAAATGACTTGCATTGTCCACAATTTACAAAACATTTTAAAAAATAATTTAGGATGATGTTCTATTGTGGCACATAAGAAAGAAAGAAAGAAAGAAAGAAAGAAAGAAAGAAAGAAAGAAAGAAAGAAAGAAAGAAAGAAAGAAAGAAAGATTTTACTTTGCCTTTTGTTATCACTATTCAGCCTAATTTAAGATTTCTTTACTTCATGAGCTGAGCTTCAGTGAGGTGGGGGCATTTTAAAATGTGGTCTCTGAGCCCACTACAACCTTGCTACGCCCCTGCTGTATATGTTAGTTATTTTAAATGGGCAGGTCCCAATCCCTATGATGCCAGCTAAACGTGAAAACTGAAATTAACACAGTGTGCATGCTTCTAATTTCCGGTCGTAAGCATCTGGAAATGTTCATCATTTAACAGACGTCATTAATTTGTCAATCTCTGTTAAATGTTGGGTTGTGGTGCCATCCAAAACGTGGGCAAAAATTTCTGAGTTCTTATGACTGGAAACCAGGAGTGCATGCACTGCGTTAATATCAGATTTCGGCCTCATTCACATGTAATGTGGAACCACATGGCCTGCGGTTCTACGGACATTATGTCTGAATGTGGGGCCCCTCAGTAGGACAGGGTGACAAAACCAAGGGTTCAAGATTGGGACTCCAATCTGAACCACCAAGATGAATGAAGTTTTGTCACCTCAACGCGAGGTTCCCATCAGGCTGCGGTATGTCCGAAGTTGGAACCGCAGTCTGTGGGCCTTAGAAGCTCCTTCCTCAACTCTAACCCAATTGGTTGTGCAGGCTATCCTTCTGTCAAGAAGGAAGCCTGCTCAGCCAGGTCCCTCAGGTCCCTGACTACAGAGAGACAGCTGTCCTGAACATCCAAACCTATATCCCCTGCAAAAAGGGAGGGGGGAAACTATGCATTTCCAGAAATTCATTCACAATTAAAGGAAAGAAAGAAATTGAAACGAACAGAGACAGAGACATCTCCTTCAGGAGATGAAGGAGAAATGACATCTGAAAGTAAAGAGCATGCATTACAGGACTTGCTACTATAGTATTTTTGTGGGTGGTGGAGCAAACATGGAAAGTCTTTGGGTGTTCATATGTTTGTTTTTAAACCAATATTTTTCACCAGTTGCTGGAACTTTACCCACAAGTGTTGGGAAATGAAATGAAATATTAGCTATGTTCACATCAAATCTGTTGGCAAGGAACAGTATGAAGAGTAGCACTTTTAGGGGATATTTGTAACTTTAAATAAATGTTGACAGAAAATGTAAACATATTGTGTATAAGAAATAGTTTACCAATTACATTTGTCTTCACAAAGTTGCATTTTGGCTGAGATAGTGAACCAATCAAAAGAATAGTTGGAACTGAGACAATGAATCTGTTAGGAATATCAAATTTGGACAGCATCTGAATTTCTCAACCAGTTATCAGTTATCATAAAAATGGCCATGCAACCAAGAAAATTTGTCATGTGATCATCCTCCCTCCCTCAATAAACTCACTAAGACAGCTTTTCCCCCATGCACTTCAGTACTAACATATAACCTACTAACCCATTAGTCTTACCAACACATGGACAATAGGAACTATCATTGTCGAAGCAGCAATACTGGATCTGTCTTTTTGCCCTGGACCTTTAAATTAAAATGCAGACTGACAGCTGCCAAATGTGTAACCCACTCCAGGCCAACCTCTGTTTTTCATTCCAAGGTGAGTTGCCAGTTCTAAAGATCTGATGCAAAGGGATGTCTCCGCCATCTATGCTCTATGCTCCTGCATCCCTTTCCTCTTTGACTTCTATGAGTCCAGCTCCCGGGTAGATAGTCAGGATTTCCTATACTGGTGGTAGAATGGAAATCTACCAGTACCTATTCCTTATATAAATACGCATACTGGCAAACATACTATGCAAGAGTACATCAGCCTAGTAATGCTGCATTTGAGCATTACTTTTGCCATTTGCATAAGTTGAGCAAATGCAAACATTTTGCACAGATTCTGTTGCATAAGCCTGTTAGTTCCAATGGGTTTACTCTTGTATAACACAGTTTGTGCAAATTTTACATTTGCACGGGCTGCTCAATTGACTCAAATTGTAAAGATGCAATGTTGCTAGGCTGATATACTATTGCACAGTATGCTGCTACTGATCCCAGGGTGCCCATAACAAAGCAGCATATTTTGAAAATAATTTGAGCATTTGCACAACTTGCTCAGTTTATTCAAATTGTCCAGATGCAATACAGATCATCCTGGAGAGAATCTATCTATGTGGTCGCTCAGAGTGGACACCGACTTGACGGCATTTAATCAATCAATCAGTCAATGCAGATGCAGATGCAATGGTACTAGGCTGATGTCCTATTGCACAGTATGCTGGCTACTGATCCCAGGATGCCCGTAATAAAGAAGCATAATAACCCTCTTCAGATGTTCAAGAGCACCGCTGTGGCACTGCACTCACGGTTACATCTCCGACAGCAGAGAGGATGCCCTTCTCCAGAGCTGTCACTTTAATGTGCAGCAACCTCAGGCGATCATGGAAGCACCGACCATCACAGATATGGCACCTCCCCTTTCAAACAGAGCCATAACCATGAGTGGCTGGCTGAAGGGGGTGAGTGACAGCTCTGGGGTAGAACTTCCTCCCCGCTTTGGGAGCTGCAACTATGAATGCAGTGGTGTTCATGAATGTCTGAAGAGGGCTAATATCTTTGCTATAATCCACACTAGACTTTATGCTCCCTGCACAGATATTACAATGAGCTAAGACTATTCTGAATGAACATGTGGTACATTCCAACAGCGGTGCATTCCAGCTCTAGCACAAATTATGATGGGAGGTAAAACGAGAAATCCCCATGATGTAATGTTCTTAGCATCATCTGTAGGCAATTTGAGGCAATCCATGGAAATGCTGGTTTTTTCAAGTTAGAATAAAAGGAGTTTGGCGGGGGGGGGGATGCAGGTTTTTTGACAAATTGTCACAGATTGCCAGCAGATGGAGGTAAGCATAGTATACAAGATCCTTGAACATTGTGTAGATTTCTCATTTTATCTCCTGTTGTAATTTGGATTGAAGCTGAAATATATATAACTGTCTGGAAGAGCACCGTGAATACCTCTTCTGGTTTGCAAAGCATGCACTTATTCCTTGAATGTCAGTGTCCACAAGAAACCAACTCCTTCACCTGTATTCTGGTAGAAATTTGGAACTCTGCAGCAGTAAAACAGATGGGGAAATCCTAGGGTGGTGATCTCAGTAGGCCACCCGACAAAACCAAATGAAAGAACACCAACACTCGTATCACCACATCATATGAAGACAAGCAAGCAAAGCAATGAAACCACTGGTCTAATTACATGACAAGCATTGTGGCAAACCAGATGCAGTTGTTCCAACCACTGTGCATATGTTCCTTAAGAGGAAGAAACAAACATCAGAAATACATCTTGTAAGATCCAGTTGTTTTATCAGTTGATGACCAAGAATACAAGTCTCAAAAATACTTAAGAGCCCACGAGTGCTAAAGTCAATGAACAAATGTGTAAGCACTTTCAGGATTGCAGCTGACTGCTCATGTAGCTAGAATGTTTTGAGGACCAAAACCAGCTCATTTCTTTTGTCAGGGTTTTGGGTTCTGTTCTGTTTTGTTTTGTTTTTTGGTTCCACTTGATATAATGTTACACTTGATGTAATGAGCCAGCGTGATGTAGTAATGAGCCAGTGTGGTGTAGTGATGTATTGTTAAAGTGTTGGACTAGGACCAGGGAGACCTGAGTTCAAATCCCCATTCAGCCTTGAGATTTGCTGGGTGACTCTGGGCCAGTCACTTCTCTCTCTGCCTAACCTACCTCACAGGGTTGTTGTGAGGAGAAACTTAACTATGTACACCACTCTGGGCTCCTTGGAGGAAGAGCGGAATACAAATGAAAATAATAAATAGATAGATAGAATAATGCTATTCAATCAATGTTTACAATGGATATATGCAGAAGAAGTGCTAATCCCTTCTTATTTATTATTTATTTATTGAATTTCTATATCACCTAATATAGAAATTTCTAGGCAGTATACAGATTAAAACAAAATACAAAACATTTAAAATTCATAAAAACAGATAAAAATAACAACAGATAAAAACACATTAAAATTTAAATTTAAAATTAAAATTTCAGATAAAAGCCAAGGAAAACAGGTATGTCTTCAGGGTCCTCCTAAAAACAAACAGAGAAGGAGATGCTCTTGTTTCAGCAAGGAAGCACATTCCAAAGACCTGGGGCAGCCACAGAGGGTTGCCACCAAACAAGTTGGTGGCAACAGTAACTGGATCTCTCCAGATGATCTTAATAGGCCACAGGGTTCACAACAGAGAAGGCACTCTCTTAATTACCCTGGACCTAAGCCGTTAAGGGCTTTATAGGTAATAACCAGTGATTTCTATTTTGTTTAGAAACATATCGGTAGCCAGTGCCGTTCTTTTAGAATCCGTGTTATATGGTCCCTTCGGGTAAACCAAGAAACCAACCTGGCTGCTGCATTCTGTACCAGCTGTAGTTTCCGAACTATGTACAAAGGCAGTCCCACATAAAGTGCATTACACTAGTCAAGTCTAGAGGTTACCAGTATATGTACCACCGTTTTAAGGTCATTTGTCTCCAGTAATGGACATATCTGGCGTATCAGCCGAAGCTGATAAAAAACACTCCTGGCCACAGCCTCAAACCTGAGAAACTTATGAGAGTGTTGGATCCAGGAGCACTCCCAAACTACTAACCTGATCTTTTATGGGGAATGTAACGCCATCCTGAACAGGTAGATCTAAACCATCTCTCCCGACCCCCCACAGACAGTACCTCCGTCTTGTTTCGATTCACCTTCAGCTGGTTATTCTTCATCCAGCCCAACATTGCCTCCAGGCAGGCACTTTATGAGGTCGTGCCATTTCCTGATGAAGTTGGCATGGAGAAGTAGATCTGGGTGTCATCAATGTACTGATAACACCCTGCACCAAATCCCCTGATGATCTCTCCCAGTGGTTTCATGTAGATGTTAAAAAACATTGGAGACTGTATGGAGCCTTATGGAACCCCACACTTTAGCTCTTGCTTCTCAGAACAGTCTCCAAGTAACACCATCTGGAATCTGCTGGAGAGGTAGGAACAGAACCATTGTAAAACAGTGCCACCCAATCCCACCTCCTTTAAGCAACCCAGCAAGATACAATGGTCAGTCTTCCATGGTTGGGCAAGGTGGTTGAGCGGATGGTGGCTTCTCAGCTCCAGGCAGTTTTGGATGATGCAGATTATCTAGTCCCATATCAAACTGACTTTTTGTGTGGGCTATGGGGTTATGACTGCCTTGGTTGGCTTGCTGGATGATCTCCAACTGGCTGTCGACAGAGGGACTCTGCTGATCCTTTTGGATCTCTCTGTGGCTTTTGATACCATCAACCCTGACATCCTTCTGGACCACCCGAAGGAGGTGGGATTGGGTTCTGTTTTATTATCCAGAAGATGGAAGATCCTTAGCCCTGTTCAGGCATTGTAAAAAGTATAGATGCTGCATTAGTGGACAGCATGATCTCTGAGTATTGATGGAAAGCATACTTAAGGACAAAATTGTTAAACATACAGAAGAAAAGGCCTTGCTGAAGGAGAACCAGCATGGCTTCTGCAAGGGAAAGTCTTGCCTCACTAACTTTTGGAGTTCTTTGAGAGTGTCAACAGGCATGTAGATAAAGGTGATTCAGTTGATATAGTATTCTTGGACTTCCAAAAAGCTTTTCATAAAGTTCCCCACCAAAGGCTCTTGAGTAAACTTAGCAGTCATAGAATAAGGAGACAGGTTCATGTGTGGATTGGTAACTGGTTGAAGGACAGGAAACAGAGAGTAGGGATAAATGGACAGTTTTCACAATGGAGGTAGGTAGAAAGTGGGGTCCCCCAGGGATCGTTACTGGGACCAGTGCTCTTTAACTTGTTCATAAATTATGTAGAAGTTGATCATAAGCAGCAAAGTGGTCAAATGTGTAGATGACACATACTAAACTATTTAGGGTAGTGAAATCCACAACAGATTGTGAGGAGCTGCAAAAAGATCTCTCCAAACTGGGGGAGTGGGCAACAAAATGGCAAATGCGGTTCAATGTAAGCAAGTGTAAGGTGATGCACATTGGGGCAAAAAAACCAATTTCACAGACACACTGATGGGATCTGAGCTTTCGGTGACTGACCAGGAGAGAGATCTTGGGGTAGTGCTGGATAACTCATTAAAAGTGTCGATTGAGTGCATGGCAGCTGTGAAAAAGGCTAAATCCATGCTAGGAATCATTAGGAAGGGGGTCGAAAATAAAAACCGCTAATATTATAATGCCCTTATACAAATATATGGTGCGGCCACATCTGGAGTACTGCCTACAGCTTTGGTCACCATACCTTAAGAAGAATATTGTAGAACTAGAAAAGGTGCAGAAGAGGGCAACCATGATGATCAGGGGCCTGGAGCAGCTTCCTAATGAGGCTAGGCTACAGCACCTGGGAACGGGGTTTTTTTGGGGGGTGGGGGGTTTCGATGTCAAACTACTCAAAAGTTATGGTACAGTTATGGTGCTTACAGAGCCTGGAGCATCATACAAAATATATACAGGTAAAACACTATGTACAAAAGGAAATATTTACAGATTGAAATACCTTACAGTCTGCCAGAAAAGTATACAGCAGTTTGAGAGTGAAACATAATCCAGCTTTAGATACACCTTTGGAGATATGAAACAAAACATTTACGTGATCGGGGGGGTCACCTCCTCCGTCCACTTACAGAATTTCTCCCAGTCTGCTTTGGAACTAGTACGCTTTCCCCCATTAACAAAACTGGTGAAAAGTTTCCAGAAAAACTTAAATGTCACATCCTCACTAATTTCAGTGCCCTTCTTTCTCTCCCTGTTTCCATGGAGATGCATGGCCTGAACTACGAACAGATTTACCAATCTGATGACTAATAGTGATATAGACCAGTAAGTACCTACAACTTCTCCCTTCCTCCCCCTCTTCACCCTGGACCTCCGTCTCGGTCCTTAGAAGCATGACGCGCCGCTATGACCGGAAGCTATTTGTTCCCATGACTGGCACTCCAGAGCGGGCCAATCTAGAGCTAAACTTACTGCCCTCCATACGGTTCTCGCTACTACACACTTCTTAAAAAAGTGCTGGTGATCTTCTATGTGAATAGCATTCGAGGTGAGCGCTTCGTCTTGACACTTTAACCGGGGACATAACTTTTGATCATCCGGCAGCCAGGGCATAGCCCCACGCAATGGCAAGACTTGATGGTAAAGTCTCCATCTCAGTTCCCATAGATGATAAGGGATTTTATTCCTTTTCTCTGCGAAGGGGGGGATAGGTCCCTCTGACTCTAGGAGATACTGGGAAACGTTTGTTTTCTGCTTTTTGCGTCTGTAGCCGGCCGGATATACGTCGTTTCTAGCACTGCCTTATAGATTTTCACTTTCATGTTCCTCACCGTGTCACCCTCTTTAAGGAGGGCTGGCATCACTTTCCACTTTTTAAGAAAAGTCAGAGTATCTCTCAAAAAATCCGGGTGGGCCGCTCTCACGGCTTCGGTAACCCGGCCTGTGAACGAACCCCCGTCCCACCAGCTCTTACCCCACCTTGTCCCCTGCCAATGGGTGGCGAAGAGGGAGGCCCAAAGTTTTTGCAGTAGGTTACATTTCCCCCAGACACAGGCGGTCGCCCATGTTCCAAAATTATAGGCGACAAAATTTGACAGAAGTCGCGGATGCAGTGCTGGTAGGCCTAGACCGCCATTCTCTGTGGCTTTATAAGCATTAGCTCTGGCCAAAGGGAATGACGCTGTATGCCACACCAGGTTGAAAACTTGACCTTCTACTTTTTTTAACAGTCCCGGTAGTGGTGGATATACTGCCGCAAGGTTATAAACCCAAGGAAGCAAGTATGTTTTAACGTAGACCACCTTTTGAAACATGGACATATCCCATTTTTTCCAGATCTTTATCTTTGTTTCAACCTCCTTCTCCCAGAGGGTCCAGTTTTCCTCCCAAATATTCTCTTTCAGACCATAGAGGATTCCTAAGATCCTGATCGAATCCGCCTAGGCCGGCTCGGACTCCGGCAGTTCCGCCTCGTCACTCCTCGTCATGGGTACACTTAGAAGTTGGCCTCTATTAACATCCAAACTAACCAGGATGCTTTTTACGTTATTCAATTCAGATCCCGAAATTTGACCAAATTCTTCAAAGATCTCTTTAACCAAAACTACCTCTCTTTCATTTGATAATAGAATAGTGACATCATCAGCATGAGCCACGAATTTCCAAGTAAAGTCTGAAACCTACCCGAGAGGGTTTGGCGAGCCTCCCCTTCCTTCCTTCCTTTCCTCCTCGGTTACCTCTCCTCCGTCGCCTGAGAAGGATTCCCGGATGGCGGGGAGGAGAACCTGGAACCCTCTTAGGCGAGGCTCCCTTTGCATACAGGCCAGCACTGGATCTAAAGCCAAAACATAGAGTAACGGGCTCAAAGGGCAGCCCTGATGGACCCACGATCCGAGTCTTATCGGGTCTCCCGGCCATCCATTGATTTGAGGGGTCACAGTAGCTTCCAGGTACAGCAACTTTATCCATTTGATAAACCGGCCGGGAAGTCCCTTTGGATTCCAGTACCATCCATAGGTAGTCATGTCGGACTTTATCAAGGGCCTTCACTTGATCTACCATCAGGAGGGATGCCTCCCAGCACCCCTCTCTCACTTCACAGAAAAATTCCCTTAGGAGGCATAGAGAGTCTGTCATTTGCCTCCCAGGGATCGCACTTGTCTGTAGACAATGTGTCAATTTAGGGCCTAATTTTGCCAATCTATTGTTCAATATTTTTGCCAGAATTCTATAATCAACATTAGTCAGGGTGATCGGTCTCCAATTTTGCAGAAGCATTTCATCCCCTTTTGGGGGAAAAAAAAATCAGTAATCCATCATGAAAAGTGCGGCTCAGTATACCAGTCTCTTGATAAAAATTGTACAGCCTCACTAGGGCTGGCACTAAAAGTTCTGTGAACTCCTTGTAGAACGCCCAGGTCAGGCCATCGGGCCCTGGAGCTGATAGACTCTTGCCTTGCGAATGACCAGCACTACTTCCTCTGGGGTGATGGGCCTAGTCAGTTCCCCGATGTTTGGAGTGGTGATGTACTCTGTTTTTCAATAGGTCCCAAGCATTTGCTAGGTCATCATCTGATGACATAAAGATCATCACTTGCATCGTCAGTTCCATTAATAGTGCCTCTTTGACAAAGATCTGAGCCAAAGTTCTTGGGTGCATCCTCCATAGGGGCTTACCCCGCAGCGATATGTTGGCATAATTACACACAAACCCCACCATGGAATGATCCTACCACGGGGTTACTGATACCTTACACCTGTAAACCTTCAAAGCCTTTGGTGCCCAAAATCTGTCTAGTTGGCTCGCCGAGCGTGGATGGTAGTACATGAATTTAACGCCTGTGCTCCAAGCACATTTATAACGGGAAATGAAAAGATTTTTATAGCTAATCGGGAAAAATCAAAATCGTTTGGGGTCTCCAGAGCTTTGTCCCTCAAATCTAAGCTGCCCTCCAAATAGTATTGAAGGGATTGTTCTTCCCTAGTTAAGGGCGGGTCAGGAGAGGAGATTGGAGAGCCATTTACAAAAAACTTCCTGTCACACTGTCTTGCTCTATTGTCCAAATCTCCCGCTATGAGGAGACTGCACCCCGTATTACAGGCATCTTTCAGCTTTGCCCAAAGGGCTTTTCTAGCTCTCGCCTGTATGGGTGCATACAAGGCGCAGGGACGAAAGGGACAATCTCTTTTCAAGGTGGACGTGGAGTTTGTATCTCCCTTAACTACAAAATCCACATAGAGCAGCCTACCCGGCTCAACCTCTAGAGAACCCTCAACTTCCAGATCTGGCACGGTCTTAAACAGGACAGTGACACCGGCTTGCCCACTCCCATTGTGCGACCAGAAAGAAGCCTTCCACGCTTTTGGGGCCAAATGTCTATGGTTCTCGTTGAGGAAATGAATCTCCTGCAAAGTACAGATATGATAGTTCAATTTCTCCAAAAAATTCAAGATCTCTCCCCTCCTCTCCGAAGATCTCATTCCATTAACATTCCAGGTAGCCATATTAAAAGTGTTAGGGAGAACCCCCATTATGATACTATATAATATAATATGAATATGAATAATATAGAACACCCCAATCAAGATATATAACAGAATATGAATAGCAGACTATATAATGCAATAAAATCAAAAACAGATCATAATGTAGACCAACATAATACAACCTAATTGAATTCACAGGATCCCAGGCTCAGAGAGTACATACAGGCATCGGTATAAAGAATAATCCCCCTTGAGGCAGATCACACAATAGATCGGTCGATTCAATAAGAGTTCCTGGTTCGAGGTCGTTGCAAGCCATTACAACCCCCTCCCCCCGAGTGTCATAATTCCTCAGGGGATACTTCTACCCCCTCCATCGATGAAATGCACGGAGGTGTAGCCTTACTGAGTATCGGTTGTGCCCCAGGTAGGTTTGGTGGAGGTGGGGGGTTCAGGGGTTGTGAAAAGAAGGGGGGAAGAAAAGGGACCCTCGGGCTCGACGACACTCTCGAAGGCCACGACCCATTCCAGTGGGTATTCCAGTGCTCTTCCCACGATTTGAGTTGTGTCATTTTCTCTCTTCCATTGTTAGATGAGGAGGGTTCTTCTTTCCGCTGTTCATCATGTGACATGGTCAAATTTACACTCTCAGTTTCCAAATGCTCTGACACGGATTCATCATTCTTTTCCTATTCCAATCCCATAAGTACTACCTCTTCAAGTTCACCTGTAAGTAACCTCACCCTCGCTACTTGAAGGCCATACTTGTTCTCTGACGGTGAGTTCTTTTTTGTCTTCACCCATCTGTGTTAAAATATTGTCCAGCTTTTCTACTTCAGGGTCAGCGCCCCCTCCGAGATTGCCTTCTGGGTGCTTTGCTTGGATTAGTTCACAGACTTTTGCTTTCTCCTGTTCTAATAGCTTCATCGCAACGTGTAGTGACCAAAGCTCTCCCATGCGGTCCTTCTCTAGCAGCAATTAATCTTCCTGATATTTCTTCCTGTCAGGTGTAATCTCTTGCTCAGAGGTGTGGGAAACTGATTTGGCTCCCTTCGCCACGTCGAAGGTCAAATCATTGCTTTTTGCTCGCTTTCTAGGTACTCTTTGCTTCTTGCTTGATGCTACCACTTTCGATGTGGCTTCCATCGTAGTCTCCAAGGCCCATTCACACCGTGCATCTGAGACTTCATCTGGCATCACTATCATCTCCCCCAGTACATCAAATCTGTTTTGCTGTGGCAGGGTAGATCCTTTACCTCCTACCCGATCAAATCTGGTAGATGGAACTCCATCTCTTGACCCCTCTTTCATAGGTCAGTGATCTTTCTTTGTGGCTACTCTAATCCACTCCGTTTCGGGCCTATTTTCCTCCATTTCGAGACCGATTCCTTCTTCCCTATCATTATCTTCTGGGGTGGGCCAAGGTCTATCTTTTGCCCCCGGTCTCCTTTCACAATGTCCCTGCCGCTGCTGGTGTCCTAACCCTTGTTCTTCTCCTCTCGCCTCCTGTCGTTGTGCTTGCTTTTCCCCGGATTCTGCCACTCTTGCAGCTTTCTCCGCCCTTTCCGTGTTGGTCTTGTTGTAGTGGGCCTCGGGGCACCAGAAATAGGTGTGGCCCCACTCCAGACAGAGGTTGCATCTTATGGTTTTCTTACAGCTCATTGAGCTGTGTCCTCGTACTCCGCATTTCGAGCATAACGAAGTATTACATTCTCTGTGTATATGATCGTACACTCCACAGTAATAACAGGCAGGAGGCTGCCCGCTATACCTCAAGCTCGCCTGATCAGAAAAAAATACTTTGGTAAGTGCATAATGCTTCCGTTAAGGGAGTCTGTGCACAGAGCCACGACACACCTGTATTCCCCGGTCCATATCCCGTAAGTGTCTTTTCGTTCGTGTAGCCCCATTAAGATGTTAACATACCGTGCTAGCCATTTGGCTACGTCCTCCACTGGGATGGTGGTAGTCCTGAGGGCGATGGTCAAAACCCTTGTGTCTGACTTAAACAAGGGCACGAGGTGAAACCCTGAAAGCAGGTTCGGATGCAAAGAGTCTACTTTTTTACAAGTTGTCCAAAACCCATGGTAGGCAGCTTGTGTGCGCAGACAGACATCTATCTCCTTTGAGCCCACCTGATGAATAACCGCCCGTAGACTCGACAATGGGAAATCCATTGTGTCACAAATCAGTGTCTTGATCACGTAGTCTCTAGTGCATTTCTGAGGATCTATCCCCAAATAGAGAAATCTGATTACATACCTCTTCTTTGGATCCTCCTCTTCAAAAACTGCATCTGGCATAGCTGCCAGTGCTTCGTCCTCTACTTCGAAAGAGGCTCGTCCATCTTGAGCTACCCCTGCTATGGGTCTCCCTTGTTTCAGGCCCATTGGTCTCCAATTTTTGACAGGATTAGCTGCGGCCGCATATGATTTCACCGTCCCAGTGGTTGTCGTTGCTGCAGCTGCCGATGTAGAGGGCTGAGTTCCCTCCGTCACCTTCATGAGGCTTCCAGAACCCGCTTCCAGTTTTTCCTCTTCTGTATGTGAGGCTCCCCGTGCAGCCTTACCCAATGCTATGCTCGATCTTGTTGACACGCCAGTCGTTGATACAATCAGGTTGGTTGAAGCTTTGGGTCTCCCCCCAATTTCTCAAAAGGCGCGGGTGCCAGTGTATCCAGTGTGATCGGAGTGGTCGATGGTGCAGACAATTTTGGCCACTCTCCCTCCACTTGCATGGGGAAGGTGGGGCTCAGATGATCTTCTTCTACAGTTTTGTCAAACCGCGGTCGTTTAGTTGATCCACGGTTGAGTTCTTCCATTCCATATTCTTTGGGCCTAGTGTCCATCGACTCTGACTGAGTTGTGTGCTTGAGAAAGGATGCTGCAGTCACCACCCCTACTCGAGGCTCTTGTCTACTCAGATGCTTTCCCTTCCGTTTTCCACCTGATTGATGATCATCAAATGTTGTTGTCATGCCTTCTTTGTCATTTTGCTCTAAAGTTTGAACCCTCTTCTCTTTTATGACTTTTACCCTTTGTTTCAGATGTTTAGTGAGGGAGATCATCCAATCCAGCCAAGTAGTCAGTGGTAGGATTGACTGTATATCCTTCCCATTCCTTAGAAATGGAGACGGGCCGGTAGAATCATCTATGGTCCCCAAGATTTCTTTCCAATTTGTGGCTATCTTTTGTAAGTTTTTTAATAATGCTTCTTCAGTTAGCCATATAGGGAATTGTAGTGCCTTCAAAGTTTTTCTCCCTCCTTTACTCAATTTCACCGTTAGCAATCTTTCCAAAATGAGTAAGGAGGTTGAAACGGCTAATGACACAGTGTCTTCAGATGGGCCCTCATGACCCTTTAAATAGGAAAAAATAACCTCAGAGTCTTTTATTAGTTTTCCCCAGAGTATGTACAGACCCTTCTTTTTCCATACTCCCCATGGGTCATGTACTTTTGGGACATCAATACGGGCCAGAAAAAAAGCCCAGAAGACAAACATGTCCACTGGTTTTGGAACTGATCCTACTAGAATGGTAGAGGCCTCCACAAAATCTGCATTTATTAACTCTTGCCACTGATTGGGTGTCAAGGTGGCAGCGCACTCCCAATCTGCTCTGATTTCAGTGCCTGTCAAGGGCCTTAAAAATTCACTGGTGCCTACTCCTAAACCTTCCTCCTCTGAACTATCTTCAAAACCGGACCATTCAGCATCTTCATCAGAGATTGAGATCACTGACTCTCTGTAATCTCCTTGGTTTTCTATATCAGAGTCATCCCCTTGGGTTTCAGTCTTTGAAAACTGGGGTATTTTCCCTGTAACTTTATCCTCAACTGGGATTTCCAAAGCAACATTGGAATCTTGTGGCCAAACTGCAGTAGAGCAGGTTGACGCCTCTAATGGCTGAGATGAATCTTTGCTCAATACTTCTGGCAAAGTTACTATTTGGGGGCGCATTTCAAATTGAACTCTTCTAGCTGTCTTTGTTGCAGGTTCAACAGGACCCCCAAAATCTTCCTCATGGTAGCGAGTGTCCCTCCCTGGACTCTTCAGGGGAGATCTATCTCTTCCCCCTGGAACCAGCATTTCACGGCTCTGAAACTTTTGTATTGGGGTCAAACTCTCAGCTAACAATTGCTTCCCCTTTCCCACAACAAAATTTTGTTCCCCTTTAAACTTGGTCATTCTCTTTGACTTTATATACTTTAAATCAGTTAGTAATGTTTGGGAAACAGCCTCATTCTGTGAAGGCTGCATTATTTTCTCTTTCACTTTTACAGCTTCAAGGGTCCTCATAGATTTCAATGGAGAAGAACTGGCTTCAGTTTCCTCAAAGTTTTTAGGGGTACGGGAGGGTGATCCACCTTTTTCTTGGCATTCATTGTGTTCTCCAGACTGTCGGGGTTCTATCGCTTCCTCCCCTGGGCAGCTCCCTTGTAAAATATTCGACTGACTTGTAAGATTAGAGACAGTCCCCAGGAAATCTGGCTCCATATTGCTTACAGGCTTCATTTTTTCTGCAGCAGCTGCAGACCTCGAGATTGATGATCTCAAATCTTCCTTTACGCTGTACCCCAAAACTGCCAAATGGCTTCCTTCTGTCACAGACACACTCATCTCTGACCCCTCCTGCATCAGGGGTTCTTTCTTCCCCCTCAAAGGAGCCAAACTACTACGTTCCTGAGAGCCCTCCAGGAGCAGCAGAAATACATGTCTGCCTCCTGAGGGGAGGACTAACTGACACCTGGGGCTCTTTACCTTGGAAAAGAGGCGACTAAGGGTGATACCATGTTTGGTATCAGCTTTTGGTGTGTGTGTGTTTCCACAGACATGTTCACACATAAAATGGCTTTATATAACTATTTTTGCTCCAGATATATTTCGTAATTTTGCAATAAGTCACTGCCCATCTAAAAGTAGACTGTGTGGGGGTGAGATGAATCTCTGTGCCATATTCTGGGCTTGAAGCAAAAGAAATGCCCTTTTTTCATGCCCACCATTGGACCTCTGATGGGGCAGACTTAAAGAAAGCAATCGGGAGTGGAATGGAGTTCATGAGCAGGCAGGCACATATGAGAGAAACAGATTGTTATGGTACTCTAGTCTCAGGACATTAATCTCTCTCTAACTGCTTTGGGAACTTTTGTTGAAAAGTGTTATATAAATATACATCATACCATATTCATATAACCAGTTGGCAGTGCAAAATTGGATTGGTAAAATTGGACAGGGTTTGATTTTACTGAAATTTGAGGGTTTTGGAGAGAGTCCGAGCCTGAACTTGGCCAGCCCAGTTTGGATCGTACTTCTCCAACCTCTTTCCCCAAAAATATTTCTAGAGCTCCCAATGGCAGTGAGAGACTTTTTAAAAAGAAGTTATTGTGTGTTGGGAGACCCATCTTCTGCCCTTTATCTGTTCACCTTGCTGCCTGCCTTTAAACTTTTAAAAAGCCCATTCACTCACTAGCAGCCTATTTCTATTTTTCTCCTGTGATTCTCTGGTGTTGCATCACTTGCCCTTAGATTCTCTGATGTTACCTCATTTTTCATGCATTTCTCTGATGTGAGATAACTTTCCTTCCAGGTTCACAATAAGTATATCTGCAGTTGCTTCAAAAATGTGTTTAAGGTTTATCTAACTCCAACCCTAGTCTGACCCCAATCCCGACCCCAATCCCAACTCCAATCCCAACCCTGAAATTAAGCAGTATCCAAAGGACTCTGAACCAACATTCTCGGGCGGATTAAATTGGATCAGACCCAGTGCCGACTTTTGTGTCCATGCACAGGTATAATAACCAGCACCTTGAATGTAGCCCAGAAACAAATAAATAACCCCTGAAGCTGGCAAAGAATTGGTGTGATTATTATTTTTTTTACATTTATATCCCGCTCTCCCTCCAAGGAGCCCAGAGCGGTGTACTACATACTTGAGTTTCTCTTTCACAACAACCTTGTGAAGCAGGTTAGGCTGAGAGAGAAGTGACTGGCCCAGAGTCACCCAGCAAGTCTCATGGCTGAATGGGGATTTGAACTCGGGTCTCCCCGGTCCTAGACCAGCACTCTAACCACTATACCACACTGGCTCTCTAGTGATGTGATCCACTGGCCCCAAACACATCTCTCCTGTCTGCATTCAGCAACTGAAGTTTCCGGACTGTCTTCAGAGGCAGTCCTACATAAAGTACAGTACCTGAAAGTGGCCAGGAGAAGACAATTATTCCTTAGTGAGAACAACATCAGGACAATCAGCACCCCACACCTTTTTTTAAAAAACAACAACCTTGTGAGCGTATAGTGGAGGAAGAGTCCAGTGCATGATGTCTCAAATTGAAAGACGAGCTCTCCTTGAAAATCTCAAGGGTTGGATTACAACATGATGAGCCCTATTCACATGTTATGTTTAATGCTCATACAACAAGTATACAGAATACATAGGTTCAGATCTGCATGCAGGTACTGTCATTCACACATTATGTTGAACACAGGCACAGCAGTACACTTATCTGTCCCATACATTCAAGAACCTGTACCCAGGTTCACTTTTAAAATTAACGTAGGCACAGTTGTTCACACAAAGACATTTTTATGTTGATGATGATTTTTACATTTTATATCCCGCTTTTCCTCCAAGGAGCCCAGAGCGGTGTACTTCATGCTTACGTTTCTCCTCACAACAACCCTGTGAAGTAGGTTAGGCTGAGAGAGAAGTGACTGGCCCAGAGTCACCCAGCAAGTCTCATGGCTGAATGGGGATTTGAACTCGGGTCTCCCCAGTCCTAGTCCAGCACTCTAACCACTTCACCACGCTGGCTCTCCTGTGCACAGATACCTGTACACCCGTACAACATAATGTCTGAATAGGGCTATGGTCTGACAAAGATGTTTGTATGAATCTATCCAAATATGAGTAAATTGCATTGTTTTTAACACAAGTTTGGCATTTTACTCCAGCTTACACAAACCTTTGGAATTTCTGAAGATTTGCAGGGTGCTTGGCTGCACAGCCATTTGGCATTGTAATCCAGTTGGCTTTGTGTTGGAGGAAAGGGCAGAAGAAGTCAGGGAAATGCTATGCCACGTTCTTGTAAATATTTGTAATCAGCCATTTGATCCCTTGCTGTAATAATTAATTGGAATTTTATGTTTTCTACCAACAAAATAACAATACATTGTCAGAGATCACTATAATAAATTGAGTAAACTATTCCCCCCCCCTTGCCTAAGGTATCTTTAACATTTCTTGTACTGTTTACTTGGTTGTCTGAAGTGATCAAAGCAACAACCAGATTCACACATAGTCCACGCCCACTGCTCTACATCTTCATGAGTGAAACAGTTTAGAAGGTCTCTCAGTCATGCTTCGTGATTAAGCAGCCACAGAATTTCTTTTCCAAGGAACAAAGACACTTCCTTGATCAACAGGAACAAATAAACAAAATGAGTCAGCTATAATTGGAAACAAAGGTTATGAGCTTCAATTAGAGCTGATTAGCATTCATAAACTCTGATTCAGTTTTCCTGAGCTTGTGTCCTACAAATATTTTTCAAGTCCTTCCATCCAGTTTAATTCTTTCAAAACAAAGGTTATGAAGAGTGAAATATCAGTTCACGCCACCCTGTTAACATACAAATCTTTTTTAGCCAGAATACTGATGAGTCTGAGTGAAACCAAGGACAGCCATGCCTAAATGCTGTAAATGATGGCATGGCTTGATGTCAGCCTCTGGTTCATCTGAGGTTCCTGAGCTGTTTCACAAGATCATTCCGAATACCCCTCGAATATGTCTCCTTCAGAAATAGGATTGTGCTCACAGCAGGGCCTCACGCTACTGTATGCTAATGTTTGGATCTGAACCAAGGATTCCAGATGGGAAGAAAAGAGAATTCCTTGAAAACAAATGATGGCTTTGATAGTATAATGGGAGTCAGTGGGGTGATTCCAACAAACTGTCTGAGCCAACCCCACCCACGCATCAGTAGGAATGTGTAAGAGCATGTCATTTGAATCACTTCCTCCACCTGATTAGGAGAGAGGAAAAGGTAACACCGGAAGCAAACGGAGACTCTGGTGCACTGACCACTGCTGCCGCCACCACCATATGAGACATTCTGTGTCAAAAGGGGGCTGGTTTTACACTTCAAAGGCTTGCACAGTTTGGATCCCAATTCTCCAAGGCTTTGGACACGTGCAGGTCTTTGGAACGCAGGGCAAGGATGAGGGGCTGTTGGCAGCAGGCTGTTCTCCTTAACCCATTGCCCCGTTTAAACCCTGCAGGGGCTGGCCTGAGCGGGTGGTTTATTTTTCCTGAAATAAGGTGGTATTTTGCACCTCACCTCAAGTGTCCAAATACTTTTACCAAGCACCAAAAACCTTGCAAATGTGTGTAACTTCAGATCAGTTCCAGATGAGGCATCACTGTAAAGTACTCTGGGGCAGACAGGGTCTGGAGGCTGAGATTTTTCAAAAGAAATACGATTATGACTTCACTAGCCGACCCCGCACAGAGCATCTGTTCGCTCCTTGGGGCCAGCTGTTTCCCCCTCCCTCTCCCTCCTGCCAGGTGTTTCCTCTCTCCCCCCACTTCCTCCAGCCCCACGCTCTCTTGCCCTCCCCCCTTCCATTCCCCCCCCACCTGCACAGAGCCACGGCGGGCAGCCAAAAAGGACCCCTCCGCTGCCATTCCTGCTCCTGGTGCGGCGAACAGGAAAGCCCCGACGCCTGTTTCTCTCCCGTCCCAGGCTGCAACAGGCTTGGGGGCTTCCCCACTCACCCAGGGCCAGTTCCAGGGTCAGCTCCAGGGCCAGTTTGTCCCTACTCATCCAGGGCCAGGGCCAGTTCATCCCGCTGCCTCCCGCCTCCCCCTCCACCTGGCCCACTTCCCCCCGCCCACTGTGGTTTCTGGCCTGGTGGCCCAGCCGACCCTATGCAGCTGCCGCTGCCTCTCCCTTACCCGGGTGGGCCTGGCCTGCCGTCCCTCCACTGCCTTCCACCCCCCAGTGGCCATGCCATGCCGCCGCCTCCCCCTTATTCGGGATGGCCAGGCCTGCAGTCCAGCCGCCACCTCCCACACCGGCTGGGCTTTGCTGCCGCCACTGCCTCCTGTTACCCGGGATGGCCAGGCCTGCCGTCCCACCTCTGCTGGCAGCCGAGGCTGCCTCCTCAGGCTGTTTGGTGGCCCACCGCCACCATTCGCCGCTATTTGCCTCCCCCCCCCAAACTCTCGCCAACGCCAAGAGCTTTCGTGAGAGTTCCACTGCCAAATTCAGGACGCACATGCCGGCTAAGCGTATTAAATATATAGATTCTCACAATCAGAATCCTGGTTATCAATCCTGGTTAAATGTGGTTTAACCACTGTGATATAAACAGGATCTCCTGGGAAATCTGCACCCTCACAACCAGCTGATCAACTCTTTAAACAGGAATGCCATGTTTGTAAGTACATAGCCTGTGTTAGGAGGAAATGCAGCTCAGTAATCAGCATATGGATGCTGGCTAACAGAGTGGGTATAGCAGAAAGGATATGACAATTGCAAGAAGGGGGAGCAGGGAAATTCTATTATGCCTCTGTGAGGAAAGTAAAAGCCAAGTTGGAAAGAGAGGGAGGGAGGCTATATTTATTATAGCGGTGGCTATAATAAATAATCATCTTTATTATGGCCTAAGACCAGCATAAGACAAAACAGTAAAGCATGATTCAAAATAATAAAAACAAACTAGCTGGGCCGGGTGCAGAGCATCTGCACCTCTAGTTTTCACTACCCGCCCACCTGCTGCTGCCGCTGCCAATTTCTTTCCCAGCCTGCTCGCTGCTGCCACTGCTTTCTTCCCCTGCCCACCCTCCTGCCTGCTGCCATTTCCTTGCCCTGCCCATCGCCACTGTTGCTGTTTTCTCTCCCTGCCCCCACTGACATCATTTTCTCTCTCTGACCGCCCCGCCATCATTTTCTCCCACCCACCACACCACCCCCACCATTTAGTCCACCCACTGCCGTTTTGTCCCTCCCCCACCATTTTGTTTCCCGCCTCGCCTCCAGCAGCGCTGCTTTCCTCTTCCCCTGCTGGCAGCTTGCTTGCGAACTCTCACACAAGCAGCCACGAATGGGATTAGCGATGGGTACGCCTAAGAGAAATATATAGATAGAAGCTTAACCCATGCAGAACATCTGCACACTAGTACTTGATTGATCCCTTCAACCCCCCCATAGCCCCCCCCACCTGAGACACACACCTGCTACTCCTCCTCCATCCAGTTGCTTCCATCCCCCTCGCCCCTCTTGGTCATTTCTTCATCCCTTTACTCCATCCCCCTCAACCCTCTTGGTTGCGGCTGAAGCGTTGCTGGAGCCTATTGGCCAAGCTGCAACACCCTATCCCCAAAGACCTCCTCACCCATACTCGCTCCCCAGTCCTGCTCCTTCCCACAGAAGCAGCAGCAGCAGCAGCAGTGGTTGACCAGGCCATTCCTCACTGTCACCACCGCCATGGTCGCTTGTTCTCCTCAGGCCTGGGCCTGTCCCTTCCTGCCTGCCTCCCTCTGCCAATGGTCTCGGTAGCCCCAAACAGCAGCAGTGGTTGACTGGGCCCTTCCTTGCTGCCAATAGGTGCCGCCATGGCCCTATTCGTTCCCCTCAGGCCACTGACAGGCTCGGTCCTGTCCCTCTCCCTTCCTTCTCTCTCCCTCTCTTCCCCTCCCTTATTTTTCTCTCTTTTCCTCTCCTCCACTCACTCTTCCCTTCTGTCTTTCTTCTCTCCCTTCTTTTCTCTCCCTTCCTCCCTTCTTCCCTCTCTTCCTGAGTTAACAGATCTTGTACAATTTGTTTCCTCATCTAATTCACACAACAGCAGCCTCCTTCTCCTTAAGGGGTTCTTTCCTCCCTCACAACCCCTCTTTTCGCAGACCCCTGCCTACTATCCTTTTATATATAGACTAGTATCTTTCAGCCCGTTAAAATTACAGGCGCTAGTAGCCTTCTCCCCGCACCTTCCGCCCCAGTATCCAGGGCCACCACCGCCTCACCAGCCGGGCCTGGGCCCCCACCACCGCCAGCCTCCCCTTTCCAGGCCAGGCGCCGCTGCCTCTGCTTTCCCCGCGGCAGGGCCGGACCCACCGCCGCCTCTCCCCTCCCTGCGGATGGGCCGGACCCGCCGCTGCCGCCGCTTCCCTCCCCATGGCCGGGCCAGACCCGCCGCCACTGCCTCGGCTTTCCCCGTGGCAGGGCCAGTCCTGCCGCCGCCTCTGCCGTCCCCGCAGCCCGGCCAGTCCCGCGGCCCGGCCGGTCCCGCAGCCGCCGCCTCCGGCCTTCCCGCGGCCGGGCCAATCAACCGGCCAACATGGCGGCCGGCGGCGGCGGCTGTGTCTCCCTCAGCTCTTCTGCGCACGCGCACCACGCATGCCCAGAACGGCCGAGGGAGACACGGATGCAGACACCAGAGACACGGGCGCACACGCTAGGGTTTTATTATATAGGATTCCTCTCCTCTACAGTCAAGAACATCTTCCGACCAGTAACAGTTGCATTCCAACTGAACTTAACCATCACAGGCTCCCCCCCCATTTGCATATGGAATCTCCACTGCCCAATCATCACAGTGCTTCTGCTTGTGAACTCTCGCGAGAGCTGTCACACACAGGATTAGCCACGGGTATGCCTTAGAGAATTATATATATATATAGACTAGCTGACCTGGCGCAGAGCTTCTGCACCCCCAGTTATCCCTGTCTCCCCGCTGCAATCAGGCCCGTTTCGTTCTCCCCCCCCCCAGTTCGTTCTCCCTCTGCGGCCTGGCGGCCTGGCTGCTATCTCATCTGTGGATGGCCTGGCTACTGCTTCTCTTCCACGGCCTCTAGTTTGTCCCCCCACCTACTATCTGTGTTACCATTTTATCACTTGCCCACCCATCCCCGCCTTCTTCTTCTGCCTGCCTGCCTGCCCATCCCCACCGCCACCTCCTTCCTTCTGCCCGTTGCTGTTTTTTCCTCTGGCCAGCCAGCCACCACCATTCACCACTGTCCCCCCCCCCACAGCCGGCCAGCTGGCCGGCCAACCAACTGCCACCACCGCTGCCACTATTTTCTTTCCTCCTACCCATCCTATCACTATCTGGAAGCTGCTCGAACTCTCGCAAGAGCTGCCATGCATGGGATTAGCAACAGGTACATCTAAGAGAAATATATATAAAAATATATATAAAGAAGATATAGATTCCTCTCCTCCACAATCAAGAACATTTTCTGACCAGTAACAGTTTCATTCCAACTGTCCTTAACCATCACAGGCTCCTCCTCCCTAATTGCATATGGAATCCTCACTGCCCAATCACCATGGTGCTTCTGCTCTCACAGGCTCCTCCCCTCTATCTGAATATGGAATCTCCACTGCCCAATCACCATGGTGCTTCTGCTCACAAACTCTTGTGAGAATTGCCATGGGTACGTCTCCGAGAATTATAGATATAGATTATGGAAAACTATATTACTTTAAAATTACTACTCTAATAATATAAAGCTGCTACACTTAAAAGGGGGGGGTAGCTGTGAGATTATTAAACAACTAAATTATATAAAATGTGAAATGTATAAAATGCAAAAAGTGGTGGCTAAAACGTGATATATAAAATAAGGCAAAGATAGGAAATATGTATATGTAGAAAGAAAGAAAGAAAGAAAGAAAGAAAGAAAGAAAGAAAGAAAGAATAATCGCTTGGAAACTTGCATGTATTTTTAAGCACTCTAGATAACCTGCTTCATGTATGGAATTCCAAACAGTGACCTTTCTGTGTGCTTTGTTATACATTTTAACTGGTAATGATAGTATATTTTCTTTCAAATAATAATGGAGCATGGAGGTTTGTCAACTGAATGTGTATAGAATTAATGGGATAGCAGAGTATAGCCATAGAACAATGTTGCACAACTTTGACCCTCCTGCAGATGTTGCACTACAGCTCCCATCATCCCTGACTATTGGCCATGGTGGCTGGAGATGATGGGAGTAGTAGTCCAAAAACAGCTGGAGGGCCAAAGTTGTGCAGTCCTACTCTAGAAGCTGACAAGACAGTATCTGAATTTAACTTCCTTTAGCATCCAAGACAGTATCTGAATTTAACTTCCTTTAGCATCCTGGGAAGACACTAACAGCATCACACTGTTACATTTTGTCTTTTGAATAACCATCATCCTCCGTGCATCAAAGTGGGAAACATTAAATGATTCAGTTTCCTGGAAATAAGAGTTTGACAAGACCTTTTCATCTGGTAAACATAACCTTGAGGTGGTGAAATACTCAAATTTTTATTCTGTCAACCACTGAGGAAGGGGATGTTCAGTGTTCTTCAAATGAAAACAAGCTCCAGTTCATTCTATAAAATGGAGAATGTGAATTGGGAATGTATGCTATCCCACGGAAAGTATGCTGGCAGTAGTGACTAATATTTTTTATAAAGTGTTGAGTAATCAGATGGAGTCTGATGAAGCAGCAGGGAATGATTTAGCACAATGTATGTGGAGGTTTATAGAAAATCATCTTCATGGAAAATGACACTGTGGCAACCTCACTGATATTTGCGTCAAACAAACCTAAAAGGCACACAAACATTAATAAAAAATTCTGGCCAGCCTTTACTGTTTGCTGCTACTGATCATTGAAGGTTATGATGAACTTCCATGCTTAATCATTGCATCTTGGCCTGGTTCTTATGGTCATACCATTTTCATTTGCTGGTTAAACAAGGTGGGGAAGGTGAGATTACACACAACTTGGCCAGATTCGGATGCAATGCGAAACCTGAGTTAAACGGGACAGAGGTTGGAAATCAGTTACATCTGAATTTGTGCAACCACGGTTTCATGGCAAAAGCGACCTGTGGTTTGCCTTGCCAAACTCCAATTTGAATCCTTTGCAGTAAAGTTTGCTGTTTAGACCAGAGGTTTGGCTGCCAAAGTGTTACGTCCAAATGCGGTTGGTACCATAACCGCTGTTCTGTGCAGTTTTTGAAACCACAATCATAGAGACAATGGCACAGACCCACCGGGATTGCACCCGCTCCATGCCTGCGGCACTTATTGCCGGAGGCCTCTCCGAGCACCAGTCCTGCCCCTCCTGTCTCCCATGTCCCATCCCAAACTTCTCAGCCTGTCAAGCAGCATTCTTTCTCCCCACACTGTCCCTTGATCCCCATTCCTGGCAAACAGGGGGAAAGGGAGCGGGATGACAGGATGGGCAGTAAGTGCTTTGCTCCCCAAGAATAAAGTGACAATGATGTATGTTCACAAGCACAAACACTCCAGGCAGCAACATAAACTGGGCACCATATTACAGCAACAAGATGGGAACATTTGGCAGTGGTTCCTGGGGTCAGGTTTAAAATGCAGCCCCAACTAGGAATTCTTGTACAACCAATTTCTTCCCCTCCCTCACAAATAAGTTGGGAGGGCTGCCCCTTCCCCATTGGGAACATTTGTGCTCCCTAGGCTTACTCATGGGAAGGGTCAGGCAGCAGGATCAGCACTGCTAACACAAAGAGGGGAGATTTCTCGTATGTGATAAATGCTGATCTCAGGTGGATCTCAAGCTCACTCATGAGAGTGTAAGGAGTGTAAGGAGACACCCCCTCACAACTCATGAGAAGAGCCGTCTGTGGGAGAAGAACTGTCCCTGACACTGTGAGGGTGTTGGGCAGAATCTCTCATAATGCGTGATGACAAAACAGCTCTTTCTCCCATGTACAGCTCTCTCACGAGAGTGTCAGGCCATGGGGGCTCTGTATGGAGCGGGGTTGCTCTGTGCAGCACATCTGTGGGGAAGGGTGCCCTGGCAACTGCTCACCCTGTCTTGGCGACTGCTGCCAAGCAGCTGTCAGTGTGCCCCCTGCCAGCCCGTCTGCCGATGTGGACGGATGTGCACCCTTGTTTGTGCCCCAAAATGGCAACCACACTTTCCTGGGGTTGCTGGAAATTGGGGCTCCCCTCTCCCATGATTCCCCACAGTGGCAGATCTCCTTACAGCACAACAGTGGCCCACACCCAGGAATTTTGAAAGGGAGTGAAGATCCATCCCCACTCAAGATGTTCCCCCTGTCTGCACAAGTGGCTAGGCTCTTGACAGATGGAGCATCACAATCTTCTTTGAGTCCATGCAAGGCTTTCCATGGGAGGAGGGGGTAGCAGTGCAAAAGTTCTATCTTTAACCAGAGAGAGTGGGAGCCCCTTCGTTGGGTTTGCTCAACTCATAAGTGCACAGTCTGACGGAAGACCTAGGGTGCTCATCCCAATAGTCCTCCCCAATAGACTGGCCCTCTCATGAGAGTGCTAGTCCACCAGCAGCAAGCAGGAATGTGGCTTGGTTTGCATGGACAGCTTTGCCAGGGTGAGCCCTTACAAGAGCATCCTAGGTCACAGCGGGACAGACCCCTAGGATCCTTTGCCCTCCCTCATATACATATCCCCTCCTGGGAAGCCATCATGTTCCCTTACCTAATAGGGAAATAGTGCCCCCCAAGAGCCCCCCTCCAGAAATCATGCTTGTGTGGGATAGTTTTGTTGCAGGGCTCTTAGGAGGCGGGCGGTGCAATCACTGTCAGAAGAAGCGATGGCAGGGCATGGCATTTAAAGGGATGTAAATGTCCTTTCCATCCTGAGGGCAGGCGGACCATTCCAAAAAGGCACAATCATGCTTGGCACATCCCCTTCAAGATCGTAGCCAATTGCAGCCACTCTGATGACATGCTGATGCTTTGCCCACAGTCTAGCTATGCAAGCTCTATGAAACTTGCTAGAATGTGGCCTTGGCTTACCAGGAAGAGGGAGGGGCCCCCACCCTGAAAATGGAGGTTGCCGGACCACAGTTGGATAAACATCTGCGATTTATGGTTTAAAATTGAAACCACGGGTTCATCAGCCTCCAGTTTCATGTTACATGCAAACCGGGCCCTTATTTTCAAACATTCATTATAAGGCCTGAAAGAGCCCCTGTACACACAAACAGATCTCTCTCCAAATGGTTGGATGTCCTCTTGCTTTTTCAAGATTCTCAGCTGCAAAGAGAGCCCCCACTCCTTGCATATAGTTGTATGTGTCAGAGCTCTTTCAGACCTTACAATGAACAAGTGGAGGTCACAGATATGTTTTTCCCCCTCCCAACATGTTCATACAACAACCGATCAGAGCTGCTACAATACATCACACAACTGCTCTACACTTTCAGCAGTATGTGTGATCTAACAAGCTTGACAAGCATAGTATTGTGAGGTGATCCAGCCTTCTGATCACAGAGGCAACCACCATCTTGCTTACAGCATTTGTCTCTTCAGACAAACACCATAAGCTTGGAGAGGACTGGGAAGGTAATGCTTCTTGCCGCTTCAGGGCCAGGGTGGGTCTTCCAGGTACGCTCTCAGGTCATGTTGTTAGCACTGCTTTCCTGCCAGCTCCCAGAAGCCTCTCTGCTTATGTTTGAGACTGCAGGCATAAGGGTCTTACTTTTGACACACTCAGGAGCCTCACAGCATCGTGAGCTCTCCGTTTGTTGGCATATTGGAGAGCAGTCACTTAACAGGCAGTGGGACAGTTACCCCCAGATTTAGCAGCTACCAAAAGGCCAAATTGAAAGGGAACTAGCCTCACACCATCCCCATGCTGGGACACCTAAGTAGACTCCCGAAGTTAAGCTGCAACAGTTAAGACCTCTCTGTTCAAGGTCTCTCTGCACAACTGACCCTCTTTTGGTTTACCTCCCCTCCATAGATGCTTCAAACAAGCTAAAAGCCAATTACCTCAGCTGGAAGTCATAAGGCTCTGTGAATGTGCATTCCCTCCCTATCAAAAGAAGGCTAGAGTGGGTGATAGGAACTCAGAGATGTACACATTAAGATGCTGATTAGTTTACTAGGTATTTCTGACCTACAAGTTCCTGTGTTTGCATGTTCCAATCACTCCATTTCCATTAGCCTATCCACACATTATGATGTAGCACAGCACAACAGACAAACAATGGGATCTTTTGAGATTCCCTGGAACTTCCTCAGTCAAGAAAGAAGGTAAATTGGAATGTTCTTTCAGGACATGTTTTGGGCTTTAACTGCCCCTGGATTCTTGAGCCAGTGTGCTCCCCTTGGTCGCTAGTGCTACCCACTTGGTTTCCACCTTGTGAAGTCACCCGTTACTTGAATGCTGCAGCGGACTCTTGCTATACCACTTTGCTGTTTTTTTCTCTGTGGGCCACTCTTGCTTCCAGGCCCTAGATCGGCTCCCTTGCCAGATCCCATCTTCACAGCCCTCCTCGCTAACACTTGGAGCTGGCTTCACGAGAACAGGATCAATGGATCAATCCCTGCTCCCTAACTCTCTTGATTCTTTGATGCTAATTGCTGCTTCTCAGTCCATCCCCGATGAAAGAGGTCCTTCGGTCACTCTTGAGTCATGCGGGTCCACCCACTACTGAAGGAAGAAACAAGGTTGTATGATAACTGCTGCATTGCAACCTATGCTCTCTCTATCCTTGTCTCTTCTCTCCTAAATCCAAGAGCTTGTTTCTCTGAACCACCTTTCTCTGGCCAGCCTGGAAGCTACTTTAATTCAGACATTAAGCTAAATTTCCTCTTAGCAGTTGTATGGTTAATCTTATAACACATTTTTTAGTAATAATATTGCTTTTAGTGACTCTCTTATTCCATTGCACCCCTTACCATCAATTAAAACCTCCTCCATTTTTGAAATCTCTCCCTCAGCCAGTCATTTTCCTGTAGCCAGCATTTTCCTGTAACCAACATTTATTCTGATGTGGAACTGCTCCACTCTGAGCTAATTTCCCCACACAAAGCCCGAATGCAATTTTAGGGGATGTTTACCAATCACCCTGGTGCAGTTCTGTTAACAGTCACTATACATAAATACCATGTCACACACACACAAACCCCTTTTGCATGTCTGAAGAGGGGTTCCATGTTTTTCAACTTTCAGAGAAGCATCCTTCAACTGGTTCTTCCACCTCCCACATTGTAAAGTAATACAGTTGCAGGATACCTTTTATCCTCTATCTGAGAAATTTGCCTCTTGGCACCTGAACAGCAACATACTAAAGTTATTCACATGAACAGGCAGGTGAATGGGTGGGGGAGAAGGCAGGGTCGAACCCACTTTCCCTCCAGATGATGAAGGAAATGTTGCTGGGAGTGTGACCCACACTCCCAGACAATCCATGCTGATCTAAGCAGCGTGGAGCTCTGGATATCCCACAATGATCCACCTAATGAGCACAGTACATTGGGGGATACTCCCATGAGACAGGCTCTTTAGGTGCCCATCTTTGTGTTTGCTCAGGCTGTGTGCAGCCCAAGCATACACACAACCCTAACCCTAATCCTGTATCTGGGGTAAAGGGTGCCCTCACACCCTTTAACCAGGTAAAAGCCTGGATACAAAACCCGGGCTCGTGGGGGAGACAGCACTGGGTTCGGGCACTATTCCGGTGCTGCACACCACATTTCAACCATCCAACTCCTCCTATGTCCCTTGTTGAAAACTTATGAAATGTTGCTATTCCCACCACTGATTTTCCTGTCTGTCTATTTTATGAATGTCAAGTGCATAAACTGCATGTAATATTCCAACTGTACAAATATCCTTTCTTTAATTTTCCTGTTGTAACATATAGGCATTTCATGAAAAACATTCATTCATGGATGCCTACAATAAAAGAAAATATAAACTGATTATTTTCATCCTTTATTCAAGCAAACATTTCCAGTAGGAAGCTGTGTGATGCTCAATTACAGGAAGTGCCTGAGACAAGAAGGCCTTTAAGGAAACTTCTCCAGATGATGGAGAATTATTCAGAATTATCCACTTCCTCCTCAGAACCTAGTTTGTTTGGAATAGGACTTAATCATACCATGGATACAAATGCTTCATTATAGTTTTGCAGCTGCCAATTTTATTTTATTTTTTAAACATACTAGCTGATCTGGTGCAGAGCATTTGTGCCCCTAGTTCTCCCTATCTCTCCCCCATCATCATTTCTTCAGTCCCAGTCTGTTCTCCCCCCTACCTTCAGCCCCCTCCCAGTCTGCTTCTCCCCCTCCCAGTCTACTTTCTCTCACTGCCCTCCAGTGGTGTTTTCTCTAAATACCGGCCGGCCAGGCAGTCTGGCTGCCTCTTTCCCTCCCTGCCTGCTGGCTGGCCTGGCCACCATCCGCCTGTCCCTGCCACTATCTGGCAGCTGCTTGTGAACTCTCACAAGAGCTGCCATGTATGGGATTAGTGACAGGTACATTTGAGAGAGAGAGAGAGAGAGAGAGAGAGAGAGAGAGATGTTTTTAAAATACATTTTAATGACAATATTTCAAATATGTTTGAACGTACAGCAAAAGTATTACTGTAGTAGCAATCCAGGTAATCACTCTTGAGCATTAAGGAGCAGATAATTGTCATCCCATCCCATTGTATTTGTATCTTAAATTTACAACAGAGAAAGAGGTACTATAATCTGAGTCTTCTAGGCTTTGTTTATGAAGCTGAAAGTCTCTTAATATCTGTAATATTTTGAATGAGAATGGGGTCTCCAAGGGATAGGAGAACTGAAGCAGTCCCTATATCCCAGTTCCTAGTTATACTGCATTACCTCCTGGTATATCTGGTTGGACATGGAGTTCCAGTGCATCGACCTTTTGCACCAACTATTCTCATGACCACTAGGGGCATTGGGAGTAGAGGTAGCTAGTGAAAGTCTCCTTGCCTATCCCTGCTTGCCTCTACTCTATGACCCCTGCTTTGAGTCTTCAGGTACTTCCTGTAATGAATCAGTCCTCTTCCTTTCTTCTTAGAGAGAAGATGGAGACTTCTCCCTCCTTCCTGACCTATTCATTATGTAGCTGATAGATAGGATAGGTCTTTCCTATCTCAAATGTACTTCACCAATAAATCAATTTAGTTTAGACTCTCAGGCAGGCTTCAGGGAAAGGAGGAGCAGCTGCCGTACTCCTCTTCCACCAGGGCTCAAGGATGGTGACTGCTCTCATTAGAGATGCTGCTGCACTTTTTTAGAGATGCTGCAAAAATCTTTTAGAGACGCTACACAATTTTAGAGATGCCGCTGCAGCGACAGTCACCCAATCAGCAGCTGAACTTAAGCTAACTATAGACTTGTTTAACCTTGGCTAAACACTGGGTTAGAAGCTTGGGCTTGGCATGGGGGCAGCGCCGGGAATGGGCTCAATCCTGGCACTTCTCATGGGCAGCCTAGCCCAGGCTAGGCTGCCCTAGCCTGGGTTTGACTGCACATGTGAATACCTTTAATAGCTGACATACTGTGCAACCTTCTGTTTGCCTTGTGATGTAATATGCATAAGAGCACTCTGGCACAAATTGATTGATTGACTGATTGATTGATTGTTGAATTTATATACCACCTTTCATTAAAAATAATCTCAAGGCGGTTGAATGTGGGAACTGGCACAAATGCAGCTGATTGATCAACAGCCATTTATATCCAGTGGTCATCAATTGTGCAACTGTGTTTACACAAGTTCCCATGTTTGTGCAAGTGTGCCCTTCTGCAACTGTGCGTGCATTCAATTATAAGGAAGACTGTGCAGTATGTCAGACTTTTATGACAAAGCAGTGATTCCTCCACCACACCAACTCCTTACTCCTTTTTTAGTGTAGCATAATAGGCATGTTCAGGACAGGTTGTAGAAACTCCCCCAAACTCTATTTTAGACAATTTTGCTATAGCAAAGAAGTTGCTGGCACTGCAAAACAAAAAACAAAAACATCCCCCTCCCCACAAAAGGCAAGGGCTTTGAGAGATACCATTGCACAGCATGTTGAAGGGGAGACGTTTAGTTCACCCAAATTATAGCAGAGCAAGCCTGTGTGAGAACAGCAAGCCTATTAAAGAGTAACTTGAGACAAACAATGAAGGTTCAAAAGCAGGTAAGGTTTATTGGGGATAGAAGATGCAAACCGTCGCTACAACTGGAGTCATGTCTCCCAACACAGAAATCCTGCTTCCCAAGGTTTTTTTGGCAGCAAAGCCACTGCAAGGGATTGGAAAGAGGAGATAAATCTAAAAATAAAGCGAATACTGTGGACCAGGGACCGAAGCTGAACTCCAGTCCAATTCTCCAGTCCAAACATGTCAAATATAACAAGGGTATACTAGTGATTAATGGCTTCAAAAACTGGAAAAGAGTGCTGGATTCTTTTAGAGCTTGAAAAAGGTGTGTTTTTTTTATGGAAGCTATGGGCCCAGGCCCCAGATCATTTAAGTATCTAGCAATACTACTGCCCCCTCATAATGCCTAGCGCAGCTCAGCATCAATCTGGAGTAAAGGCTAGGCATTATGCGGGGAAATTAAAATGGTGCACATCCTCCAGTCAAATTCTGGCGCACAGCAGCTGGTGGGGAGGAAGAAACACAGGTATCAATTGTGAGCCCTTTTAGCACTTACATTTATATACTGCTTTATAGCCGAAGCTCTCTAAGCGGTTTACAATGATTTAGCATATTGCCCCCAACATTCTGGGTACTCATTTTACCGACCTCGGAAGGGAAGGCTGAGTCAACCTTGAGCCCCTGATCAGGATCGAACTTGTAACCTTCTGGTTACAGGGCGGCAGTTTTACCACTGTGCCACCGGGGGCTCATCTTTTGGATTAGCCTTATTATGATCCTGTGGATATCACCTGCTGATGCTGGACCTGTCTTGATATAAAGTACAGGAGACCGTTGTTATTCATGGGGTTTCTGTTCTTGCCTACAGTTGCAAATATGGAAACCACGAATAATGAAACCTTAACTCTATGAGAATCTGGGGGTTAAGGTACTGCATTTTTTAAAAATTTGCCCAAAAAATGTGGGAGGGTAGCAGAAATAAGAGTAGTAAAGCACAGTACCTTACTTTTCAGCTCTCCAGCAATGCCCCACCAAAACACCCAATTGGCTGATTTTTTTCTGATTTTTGCAGGGTGTTTTTTGTGTGTGTAAACATGAGCCACAAAATGGTCTCCAGACAGGAAATGCCACTGAAAGTGACACTAGAAGTCACTTCTGGTGGCCCAAGAACAGCGTATAGGCAAAAAATATTGAGGATAGTGAAATTGGGTCTCTAAGACTCGTCCACAGATACATGAAAACGTGGTTGCTGAAACCGTGGATAACAAGGGCCACCAGTACCATAAGGAAATCAGCAATCAAGTATTGATTACGCCTTTTCTGTATGCAATGGATCAAAAGCAGTACTTTAGCCAGTAGGAAAGCTAGGCATATCTGTTCATGATCTGCTTCACTGCACCATAAAAACAACTGCTTCTAATAATATTGGAAAAGAATTGTGTTTCCTGGCAATTCCTGCTGTTCCAATTCCTGAGTTGAGGTCAGTGTGCCAACTCTCTGATAATCATATCTCTGTCTGAGAGTATATATTGCATCCAGTCAGGTCCAGGAAGACAAATTCATCCCATCCATTTTGAAATAAATGAATTTAAAATGTTAGAGGAAAAAGCATCTGTGACGGTGGGTAAAATCACATGCTGAAATGTGGTGTGGTGATGCAGAGATGATTTCATTTTCCTATTAGTAATGCTGCCTGTGCCCATAGTAAGAACGCACTTCCCTTAAAAATAAAAGTTAAGGGAAAGGAAAAGTATCAAGTGTCCTTCACTATTTCAAGAAATAACAACAACCATTGCCTTGTCCATCCAAAATAAACACAATGTTGTGCAAACCTACTACAAGGTTCAGTTTGCAACAGGCAATCCTAGGAACTCTTGAAAATGATGACATGAGAACTACTGAGAGAAAGGTAAAGGAGCCCACACTCCACACACACACACTGCAGAACTGCAGACATATACAGAGAACCATATGAGGCGGGCAATGAATAATGTTGTTATTTATACATCGACTTTTCCTGTCTAATTTTTAGCACTCCTCTCTGCTGTACTTAGAATCTTTTTAGCATCCTAATGGGCCACATTGATGCTATTTACTTTCTAAAGTTTGAATTAGGGCTGAAACCAGCCTCTTCAGTGCATGCTCGCTGGCGACTTTTTCTCTCCTGGCTGGTCTACCAGACTTGAGAGTGCTATGAAGAAGCAGTTACCTGAATAGTTTGTCATGAGTGAAACCTGTGATTTATTGCAATGCCACAGCATTCCAAGATCAAATCCGAGTGACTACCTGGCTGGCCAATCCTTTCATGTAGTTGACATGGGCCAGCCAGAGGTGATCTTACTCCTGGACTTTGGGGCTGAATTCCAGGCCCTCCACAGCCCCTTTAGTCTGTCCCGGTTGGTGTGGTCACCTGATGGAGCATGATGATTGGCGGGGTGGGGTGGGGGGCTCCAAAGGCCTTTTGGCCCAGGCTCCAAAATTACCTAGGTGTACCTCTGGGGCCAGCTACAGGGAAGGTCGTACTCACAAAGACTCAATTTATACTATTCTTTCCCCTTAAAAAAAAGGAGATGGTGTTAATTTTTTTGTCTACGAGCCTCCTGTGGAGGGCCCATATCATACATGTTCTTAAAATGAGATTCATGTTAATATTTTAATTGGTTTTATTTTATGTTTTATATTAATATTTTTAATGGTTTGATTTTTTATTGTGAACCGCCCTGGGCTGTTTTTGGATGGGTGGTATAAAAAATAAATACATACATACATAGAATACAAAACATTGCTTTCGGTGTGCAGTGGAAGTGGAACAGTGCTGGATGTGCAATGTTGCAGTGTGTTTCATTGGTGCTTCTCTCAAAGTGCAAATGCAGGCCTGCCCGCCCCTGGTACTATGCACCATTCTCATTCTCTCTCTCTCTCTCTCTCTCTCTCTCTCTCTCTCTCTTTTTTACACACACACACACACACTCCCCCTGCATTGTACAGAACATGCTGGCCAACTATATCCCCTCACCCTACAAACCCAATCTCCCAATCTCACACTCATGGCATGCAAAGTGTGGTGTTTTTGGTTAATCCATTCCTTGATCCAGGCCAGCTTTTGAATGGTGCTTTAGTGACTTGTATTCCAGTCCTGGAGTAGAGGAGGGGCTAATAAACAGGCAGCCGCAGGAGTACTGAAGGCAGACTGCACTTGCCTCTCTGTAAATAACATCTATCTTATCAAACTGTTAATATTCCTGATTCAACTCCTCTGTCTTGTCCTTGCATACCACAGTTCTTTCCTCTGGATTCTACACTAAAGAAACGCTCAACCAGCTTGCTTTAGGACTTTAGTTAAGGTGTTTTCCCTTTGTGCTGCTCTTTGAAGTTTCAACCAAAAGACTCTCAGAGTCAGGAAGCCAGTCAGACTTTCAAAGTACGTAGTGATGACACTGAGGTTCTGCAAACCGGAAACATCCCTGTACTGTATACTTTCTCAATCCAATTGACTTCAGATATCTGCCAGAGGCTCTGGGATTTTAGTGAAAGCCAGGGGATCTAACCTGGGAGATTGGTCATGCTTCGCTCAGACAAATTCCAGAAGGGTAGCTGTGTTAGTCTGTTGCAACAAAAGCAAGTCTTATGGCACCATCAAGGCAATCAGATTTATAGTAGCATAAACTTTTGTGGATTAGAGACCACTTCATCAGGTACACAGACAGTAGTGGTCCAGGAACTCAGCACACCTAGGCAGGCCACCAAATGTTGCCTTCCACTCTCATGCACTTGCAGATGCCTCCTTTTATGTTTGTTTGTTTTTGGCAGCTGCTGTTTCTCTAGGTGCACACACAAAAGTGAACTCCCACACTTACATTCTCTGCAGCAGCATCAAAACTTGCTGCTGCTGCTGCCTGCCTGCCTGCCTTGGTGCACAGCCTCCTACCTCTTTTGTAACCTGCTGCCATAATGCAAACAAGCACATGTAAGAGGAAATAATGAAAGGGCAGTAGAGTACGGGAGGGGCTCTGTACAGCATCTATAGACAGTACTCTACTTCCTTTCCATAGAGTGCAACAGACTCATTACAGAATGCCTCCTGGACTCTACCACACTTTCATTACAGTCGCCCCTTGCCAACCGTGGATTTCACAATTGTGGGTTTGAGTATCCGTGACTGGGAAATTGTGTCCACCCTCGCCAACCGTGACCCAATTATCTGCAGTTTGGTGGCATTTCCCCCCCAAATTTGGGCAGTTTGGGGGTCATTTCCGTGAACAGGGGGTCATTCTGGAGTCAGGGATTATTTGGGGGCAGTTGGGGCAATTTTGGGTGGTTGTGAGCAATTCTGGAGGGTTCAGGGGGTCAGTTCTGGGGGTCAGGGGATCATTTTCTGGGATCGGGGCAGTTTTTTCTATTTTTACCTTATTTTTTCTGTTTTTCCCTACCACAATTCCCATAACCCCGTTTCCCATTCATTGCTATGCCTCATCAAATGCAAATTTGCCAACTGCAAGAGTTTCCAGGAACGGACCCCTCACGGTTGGCAAGGGACGACAGTAATTCCTCTTACACTTCCTTTGTATTACTAGCCTGGAAAGAAAGGTAGGAAGGTGGGAAATTTAGGACCAACAAGCGGAAGTACTTTTTCACACAGCGCATAATTAGTCTATAGAATTCCTTGCCATGGGATGTGGTGATGGCCACCAGCTTGGATGGCTTTAAAAGGGGCTTAGACAGATTCATGGAGGACAGGTCTATCAATGGCTACTAGTCTGATGGCTGTGGGCCATCTTCAGCCTCAGAGGCACGATGCCTCTCAATACCAGTCGCAGGGGAGCAACAGCAAGAGAGAGGGCATGCACATACCTCTTGCCTGTGGGCTCCTCAGAGGCATCTGGTGGGCCACTGTGTGAAACAGGATGCTGGACTAGATGGGCCTTGTTGTGCCTGATCCAGTAGGGCTGTTCTTATGTTCTTAAGGTATGTGGAGGCTAGGAGGAGGCAGCAGCAAAGGACACACTTGGTTCATTTGTTGGAAGTTAAAGGACTTTGCACTGTCTCTTTGTCTCAGACAGTGGAGGACAGACTAGTAAGTCAGAGGGCTAGAGAGTCAAGACATTGTTCATCCCTTCTCCACTGCTCTGATGCTATCCCTTTGAAATGTAGATTGCTACTCTTAGGGATTCAACTTCCTTCATCTCTCTCTTCCTTACCTGTCCTACTACCTTGCAACATGGCAAGCCTCTCTCCCTGCACCATATGTGCAGAGAAGATGCAGAATCCATCTGCATCCAGCTAGATAGATAGATTAGAGATCCTAACTCCTCACTTTCCTATCTAGAATGGAGTTCCTTAATAAATGCCTTTTATATTGTTTTGAAACTATGAATTGGCTCCAAGTTACTTTACGCTCAGCATACACGCATGCCTAACTAAATTTCCGCTGTGTTGTGCCTCTGTGCACTCTGCTATAATGAGAAAGGGATTCTCTCACCACAGAGAATTTCCAACACATTACAGGTTTTATGGTATTCCTTTGTGTGAATGTGTGAGTGTGTATGGCACACAAACCCTTAATTTTATATATCCCCTTATGAAGAGCGTATTTTCACTCAAAACACATGAGATCATCCACACAATCAAAAACTGTCTTCTACCTGGGTTTGGGAGATGTGTGTGCTCTCAGTTTTCGGGAGGGGAAAAGCCTATAAGTGGAAAAATCAGAAAACATTACATGTAGTACTCCTCCATACCCCTCAGCATTCTCCCCTTCTCCCAGGTGACAGAGGTAATGTGTAGACCTTGCATTAAGATTGGTAAGGTGGAGGAGATCTATTCGTAGCATTAACCAGTTACTCTGTTTTATGCACTGTCTGTATAACCAGCTGAACACTAAAGAACAGCTCTTGGTTTCTCAGTGCTTGTGAGATTTTTTTAAAAAGTAAACCCTAATAAAATGCTTCCTATCATCCCAGTTTATTAGAACAAGGAGATTTCCCACAGAAAGCGTGCAAACCCAAGAGAAGCAATAAATCCACGGGATGACATTTTAATATCCCAAAGTATACTGAGTGAATAAGCAGTAAAATGTGTTTTACCGTGTCTTAAGTTAAGAGGTATTCTGCATTTGTCTGACACATTGATTTGAGGTCCTGCGGTCCTGACTGAAGGCTATTATATTCATCTTCAGTTTTTCTGTCAAAGAGTTGTAATTATGGCAAGACGCTCCTTTGAAATTTGCTGGTTGTGCGTGCAGACACAGGACTCTTCCTAATGGAGGGCCTTTCCTCATTTTCTTCCATTGCTTTTTTCAAGGTACTGCGTGCAGAAGAGAAATGGCACTGCCACATGCAGCATCTGTGGGAATTTTTTGTAGCGACTTATGTCACTATTTACTCTCCACACAAGGGAGTGGAATGAGGACAACAACTGGTTGTCTTTACCTCCCTCTGTCTCTCTCTGCCAGAGGCACACCTATTTTTGGCACCCAGCCCCAAGGCTTTAGAGGGGGCCCCCTGCTGTGAGCCCCCCGTTATTTATTTATTTTTAAAATATATGCTGCTGCCCAGCCCCTGCCGCTGCTCCCCACCCCCCCACTATTTCCCCTCCGCCACCACTTGCCACTCATCCCCCAGTGGCGGGCGCAGGTGGGCTTCTGCTCACCACTCACCCCCTGGCGGCAGCTGCAGTAGGGGCAGGCGGGCCTCCTTGGGCCTGCAGACTGGCCTCCTTTGTCTGCACGTGTGCACAGTAGGAGTTATGGAGTGTCGCATCCGTGCCTAAATGTGCCTCTGCTCACTGCCCTTGCTCCTCACAGTGCTTACTATAGCCATGCACAGAAAGAGGGATGTTGACTCACATCTGGTCTTTTATTTAAATACTGTTGCCACTCGCTTCTGATGTATCAAATATATTCAGCAGCATCCACCTTTTACTGAGCTTTCTCTAACTTCTGTGGACCTCGGAAGGGCCAAAGGTGTTGGTTAGAAGTGCCAGTTTTCCACAAAGAAAAACAACAATAAAACAAATGTTCAATCTGGTTTTAAGGGTGTCTGCTTCTGTGGACATTGTTGCTGATAGTTAATTGCTCCCAGTGTTCCCATAGAAACATAGGAAGCTGCCATATACTGAGTCAGGCCATTGGTCTATCAAGCTCAGTATTGTCTTCACAGACTGGCAGTGGCTTCTCCAAGGTTGCAGGCAGGAGCCTCTCTCAGCCTATCTTGGAGATGCCCGAGAGGGAACTTGGAACCTGCAGATGCTCTTCCCAGAGCAGCCCCATCCCCTGAGAGGAATATCTTACAGTACTTACAATGTAGTCTCCCATTCAAATACAAACCAAGGTGGATCCTGCTTAACAAAGGGGACGATTCATGCTTGCTATCACAAGATGAGCTCTTCCATTTGCCCTCCTCAGAAATGCACTTTGTACTTTTGTGCACACCCAATAGTTTTTTTCCTGAGTGCCACCACTCTATAATGTTTTATATATTATATGTCTAATATGCCTCAATGTTCTGCATTCCCCTGCTCCATCATTGGTAGTCTCAGGGTATATTGGGAAAGAAACCATGCAGTGTGATAAGAGAGGGATACAGGGTAAGTTGGATGAGGCATTAAAGAGGGACAGGAGGGAACCAGCCACATTTTCATTGTTGGCTACATATATATTACAAACCTAATTTTGGCCTGAATATATCAGCAAATAGTCTGCCATGGATTCCCTTCATGTCAGAAGGGATCAGCACTGGACTTTTAATATTAGATACCGTATGTTTTGGGTTTTGTTAATACTTGGGGGCAGAGTTCTGTTTCAGTGTTAATGTCTATACATTCATTTTTTAGTTTTCACTTTGAATGGACCCGAAAGTTGGTTTCTCTGAGGCAGCCCAGAAAGCCTTTTCCTATTGATAGAGTTGGCATCAGTCATTTCTGCAGTTTGCTTTCACTTCCCACCCGGGCGCCTTAGAGCTGCACCAAGCCAATTATATAAATGCATCACATCACATCCATCAAGGCAGCAGCTCTGCAGGTCCAATTAGACTAATCCTGAAATCTCCTTGGTGGCTTAAGTACATTTAAAGCACATTTCTACAGAGCGGCACCATTATATTTATAGATAGCCTGGCCAGCTCTTTGCTCCCGCTTTGGGAAATGTCATATGTACATGAATGAGGACTGAGAGAAAGTCAACAGTGAGGTAGGCACAGGAGCAGAGGAAAAGTGCCACTTCCTACTTGCTCCTGTACAGCAGCCCAAATCAAATTAAAGAGATCAATCTATTAAGACAATGATCTGAAACTGCAAGGTGTGTCAGATGTCTGAAACCAGGGACTTTGGCATCTTACTGTCTGCACTGCCATGGCAGCTTGCCAGAAGAGAGAGTTTCTGGTTGGTCTTCTGGTCAGCTGCACTACCCAATGCAGCTGACTAGAACAGAGGTTCCAAGCTTAGGTCCCCAGCAGCTTTTGCACACATGGCTGCTAGTTCGAACCTCCTCCAGAATAGAGGGTGAGTCCCAGGCACAGAGCCTGACCGCCAGTGGCCTGTGGGTGGCCACGGCAGTGGCCCCACTGATCCCGCCCCCCACATCTGACATCAGGTGCGAGGCTAGCCATGCCCCCGCATCTGACATCAGATGTGGGGGGCGTGATCTGGCTCCCAAACGGAGCCTTGAGGCTTCGTTCGGGAGTTGGAGTCCAACTCCCGAAGGGGCCGCGTGGCCCCTTTAGGAGTGAAACTAAGGCTGGCACTGTGTTTATAGAACCGTTCCTGGCCGCGCCATGCATTTGCAGCACAGCCAGGAGTGGCTCTTCCCAAACTTAGCAGGGAAGAGCCGCTCCTGGCCACACCACAAATGCAGCAGCCATTTAACTCCTGAATGGGGGCTGTGCGGCCCCCGCTCGGGAGTTAAACCAGTACCCCCGTGTCTGACGTCAGATGTGGGCGGCATGTCAGAGCCACAAGGCACGGCCCCTGATTGGGTGTGGCCCAGGTTCCTTGAACCCATTTGCCCAATGGTAGCTCCGCCCCTGGTGAGTCCACATATCAGCTGGACTTACCCAGAATGCTCTGTGGGCTATCAGGGACTGGTTCAGACATGACTCTGTTTCCCTCCACATTACGTCTGCGCATCCTGGCTTAGCCCAAATTATGTCTGGCGTAAAAAAAATCCTCTCTTTTCAGCTACCCAAACCAAAGCTTCTGGTAAACCCTGACCCTTATCTGTGATGTGTGGAGGGGCCATTGCTGATAATTTGTTTCCCCCCAAAACTCACACTTTCTTTCTTTCTTTTTAAAAATGTTTGCTGGGGGGATTTCCGGAACACCAAGTGTCAGGAAGGAGAGTTTGACAGCTCGGTCTGGTCTGCTCTTTGAGTGATTTGCAATTGTGAGAGCTGGGGGCGGGTTGGGAGGGTTGTGGCAGATTGGTGAAATTCTGTGGAGGGAGTCCAGAAGGGGAGGGGGAAAGGAGAAATTCCTGAGTTAAATGCAAGCACATGCAAAATGAGAGTCTTCATAGGAACATAGGAAGCTGCCATATACTGAGTCAGACCATAGGTCCATCTAGCTCAGTATTGTCTTCACAGACTGGCAGCGGCTTCTCCAAGGTTGCAGGCAGGAATCTCTCTCAGCCCTATCTTGGAGATGCCAGGGAAGGAACTTGGAGCCTAGATGCTCTTCCCAGAGTGGCTCCATCCCCTAAGGGGAATATCTTACAGAACTCACACTTCTAGTGTCCCTTTCGTATGCAACCAGGACAGATCCTGCTTAGCTTAAAGGGACAAGTCATGCTTGCTACCACAAGACCAGTTCTCTTCCCATGCTTCTTAAGCTTTCAAGTTCGGCTTTGTCTTATTGAAACCTGGTCACCATAGGAACCTAGACTTTACATATGAAGATGTTGCTGGAAGCTTAACAATGGAGACTACAGGTTCCGATGTAACCTGAGCCCTTTGTGTCTGAGCTGATTGAGGCTGCATTTTTCTCTATGACAGAGAGAAAGCAATGGTTTCGACTTTAAACTTCCATGGCCTCTTAAATGGTCTGAGGTGGGGTGGGGGAACATGAAGTGATGAAGGCAGTCACACGGGCAAGTTCATTACAAAAATCAGCAAAGATTTGGGTCATATTCAGCAGGTTCAACTTAAGCGTTCTGTTGTTTTGGCTAGTCAATTTTGCGGAAATCCAGCTGGCTGTAAAACTAAAAAAAAAGTAGTAATGAAGGGAGGCATCTCACGCCTCCTCCTCTGAGATGTGATTGGTGGGAGAAAAGACCTGGCACAAGCTGTGGGAACGTGCACGCAGAGAAAGATGCAGAGGGGAGCCAAGGAAATGCCAAGGAAATGTGAATGGTCCATTTAATGCTGCGAATTAAACAACTCTGAATCTGCTGAGAAGCCTATTCGCCCTTCCGATAACCCGCGGCATGAAGCCATGTCTGAATAACTCCTCACTGTTGTGGAAACACAACGCTCATCAACCTCAACCACAATAGCCAATGTAGCCACTGTTATGGACCTGTGACAAAATGAGGTCGATGGTTCTGCCAGGCCCTTTAAAGCCCCAGGCTCTAGCTTAAGTTGGAACAAACTGTTCCTTAAATAAAGACCAAGTTCCTGTCAGACCATTCAGGCCTGCTTAGCAGTTACAAATATGATGATGAATATTTATATACCGCTTTTCAACAGAAGTTCCCAAAGTGGTACTATAAACAAACAAACAAACAAAATGGCTCCCTGTCCCCAAAGGGCTCACAATCTAAAAAAAGAAACATAAGATAGATATCAGCAACAGCCACTGGAGGGATGCTGTGCTGGGAATGGATACGGCCAGTTGCTCTCCCCCTGATAAATAAAGGGAATCACCACTTTTAAAAGGTGCCACTTTGCTCAGTTAGCAGGGGTTACTTTGCCTCAAGACTGCCCTTTCCGATCTAATACAGTGCATGGAAGACAACAGAATTGGGGCACAGTTATTACAAAGAGGCACATATGCAGCTATGACAGCATAATAAAATAAAATAAAATAGATAAATGACTTTCAAGTGTGTGTTTTAAAACTTAAATAGCATCTGTGGTGTGGGGGAACAGATCATGATCAGAACTGGGGTAGGGGTAGGGTATTAACCCTTTCAGCTAGAAAAGCAAAGAAGGAGAGGGAGGAGGAAGAGGAGGAGGAGGAGGAGGAAAATTAGTCTGCACGTCCACAAATATTCTTTTCAGTAAGTCTGGTATTTGCCTACCCCCATCTCAGGATGATTGGTTAAATGCTTTAAGGTTGTGAGTATTTGATTGATGGTGGAAATTAAATCACTTTACCTTTGTGCCTGATTCTGTCAAGGCCCTGATCCATTCCAATGATGTCATAAAGACTCCCAGTGATGACATAAAGAACTAGAGGCTCCTCTGCACCTAATCCCTCTGTGACCCAGCCCTCACCATCCATTGTTCCCCTTTCTTTCGCAAGCTTATTTTGTGTCAGGTGGGGGATGGGGGGGGAGGGGGGAAGTGTTTCACAGTGGAACTTCAGTTAGGCTTTAGATGTTACCGTGAGCATGCTCAGCAGCATTCAAGGTGAAACTCAGTTTGCCAAGCTTATAGGATTAGCCTGGAGTCTACAGCAGAGGTTGGCCATTGTGGCTGGGCTGGGGATGATAGAAGTTGTAGTCCAACAACATCAGGAGACCCAAGTTTGCAAACCACTGGTCTACAGGAATCAACATCAATCTCTGGGTGACTACTGAAGAAATCCTGAAGATTTTAATGGCTTGATTCTGTGAAAATATTGGAAACAATTACTGGGGTTGGTGGCAGGGGGAGAGCAATCTCTAGGAACAGCTTTAGTCTGAGTTGGTAACTTTAGGCTGAATCAAAGCCCCATCACAAGCCACTGCCATCAAGTAATTTTCGAGCAGGAAGAGGGAAGCTAGTGGCAGCAGAGAGTGCATCAGTGGGAAGGGGTGGAATTAGACTAATTTGTCATGGGATCTGTCAGGAACCCACTCTGACACCCTTCTTAAGTCCACTGAGGGGATTTGTTTTTATATTGTTTTATAACAACTTAGTTTCCAGGTTCTGGGATTATTTTTTCTTTCAGTTTTTACTTTCTTTCGCTGCCATCATACGATTACTTATTATCCTGCTCTCAGTACTCAACACCTTGATTACATACCCTCACGAGTGCAGGATAGCCATAGATGTTCAGTGTACAAATGAAACAAAACTTGAGGTGTAGAACAAAAACAAGAATAAGTTCATTGTTTATGACTGAATTGAAGTCCTCTGCAAGGCAGGGCACATAAACTTCTCTACAAAGTTGCTAAGTATGTCAGCTGTTTAACTCTCTGAGTGGTTTTTTCTTCTTGATAACATGTAATGTTTAGGGAGGTGATATAACTGGGACAGAGCTAAATAAAACTTGGTTTGCAGACTTAGTGAATCAACTCAGAATTTCCTGTCTGTCACCAGGAGGTTTCAGTTCTGGGCACCTTTCACATTCAAGGTTTCTTTCCCAGGCTTAACACTCCCACACTTTTAGAGTACTGTCCCAGTGTACTGTTGGTTCCACAGTCTCCACACCAGGGGAGGAACCACCATTGTGCAAACGGGTTCAAAGAACCAGGGCCACCATTGAAAAGGGCTACCAAAGCCCACAGTGGGGCATGGCTCAGGCTCCGGAAGAGCCCTAAGCAAACTCCCCCATCCATGCCCAGGCTCTGGAAAGCCCTGAGTGATCCCCTGTCCTTTTCAGGCAGCACTTGCTGCCTGACAGCATGTATCCAGTGAGGGATAGAAAGGGAAATACATTCTGTCATGCAGCAAGCACTGCCTGAAATGACAAGGGAAGAGCTCACTCGAGCTCTCCAGAGCCCAGGCCACACCCCCTTTATGTGAAATCACACATACGGGGATGTGGTTCAAGCTCCGGAGAGCCCGAGCGAGCTCTCCTCTTGATATTTCAGGCAGCACTTGCTGCCTGACAGAATGTATTTCCTTTTCTCTCCCTCACTGGAGAGAGAGAGAAATACATGCTGTCAGGCAGGAAGCGCTGCCTGAAAAGGACAGGGGACAGCTCGCTCAGGGCTCTCTGGAGCTTGGGTGTGTTTGGAGGGGGAATTCACTTAGGGCTCTTCTGGAGCCCAAGCCACACCCCCATGCGCATGTCATCACGCGCACAGGGTGTAACTAGAGGGGCTGCCAAGCGGGGCCAGACACACGCCATCATTTGGCTGACTCTGCACCTGCTCCACACATTCACAATTCAAGTCTCACACAAACCCCTGCACAATCTCTCTTGTTCAGATCACATAAACTGATCTCTCTGCTATGCTCTTTCCAACCTCTCACTCCTGACTCTCAGCTCCAACAACCTCAAACTCAAACTATCTTTATTTAAGTCCCTTTCCCCTTGAACATTCCGTGCCTGGTTACTATGACAACAGACACACACACACACACACTCTCCAGCTCCTATATGTACACAACCCCATCACAGCCCCAATGGAGTTGAACTAGCAAAATGCACTTCTCAATTTGATTTTTATCCTATCACTATTCAGGGAAGAGGAACAGAAAAGCATATAAAGGCAATCAACATGTTTGCAGAGGATAATATATATTCCATTCCCCCCCAAATAAAATAGGTTATTTTGGAGAGGGGAGGAATGGGGGGATGGATTGTTGCCCTTCTTGCTTTTCAGAAAACACTATAAGCACATAACTGAAGTGGCAATGTCCTGATGATACAGCCTCAGTTTCTTGCAGGGAGCCATTTGTCTGAAATTAGCCCCACATGAAAATTACAAAAGTTACCTTCTAATAGGCTACTGTAGTTGTGAAGGATTTTCTCTGATGTGGTAACCTGGGTGATTTTCACATGAGGAGTACAGACAAATGATTTCTCACATGAAAAGGTAGTAGTAAAATCTCTGCATGCATACTTTACCCACTCTGTTATACATGCATGAATCATCCCTCTGCCTTATCCTTTTAGGCTTTTCACTGAAGACAGTAAATAATTTGAGTCTGCTGTCCATTCTATTCTTTGTCATTAGGCCGACACTTCCCAGTCATACCTCAGAGCTTCTTCCTTCCAAATAAGCCGACTCTGACCTTGGAGTCAGTTAATAAGTTTCTCGTGGCTATTTTGTTGAAAAGCAAAACCTCTGAATTTATGAGCCCTTAGTTTGTACTCTTACCAGACAGTGATCTTTTTCATATGGTGGAGGAATTCCACAATCTATGTCCTTGCCCTTCACTTCTACCATACATATAATAATGCATATTATTATATATCAGGAAATATGGGAACCTATATTCAGGCTTCCTCTTAAAATGTAGGTATTGGATTGGAATGAACAAGCAAACTGAATGTGTACATACTGCTGTCTGCATGGAGCACCCACTTCACTATTACTACTATTTATTAATATAATTTATATACCCCTTTTCAATGAAAAAGTTCTTACATAAAATGATGATGATGATGATGATGATGATGATGATGATAATGATAAGAATAAGAATAAGCACCCTAGGTGCAATTCCAAAGCAACTTGACGAGCACCTCAACACCATATGGGTCACAGAAATCACCATCAGTCAACTACAAAAAACAACTTTACTGGGAACAGCCTATATTTTGCGATGATATCTATAACAACAACAACAACAACAACAACAACAACAATATTGATAATAAAATCCAGCCATCCCAGGTCCTTGGGAAGGACTCGATGTCTGGATAAAACAAACCAGTCAATAACACTTGTCTGACTGTGTAAATAAGAAATAATAATAACAATAATAACAACATCCCCAGTCTCCCAAAAGGCTCACAGTCTAAAATGAAAACAAAAATGAAACATAATGTAGGCTAGAGGGATGCTGTGCTAGGTTGAATAGGGGCCATTAGGGATGTGCATGAGCCAGTTTGGCATCTCCTCTGGGAAGAGACGAATTGGCTTGGGCACCCACGTTTGAACCAGTTCAGCGGGGCTGGGCGCGGTTCCCTTAAAAAGCAGGTTCTTATTGACTTCATGGAGGAGAGGTCTATCAATGGCTACTAGTTGGAGGGCCACCTCCAGCCTCAGTGGCAAGATGCCTCTGAGTACCAGTTGCAGGGGAGCAACAGCCTCTTTGCCTAGTTAGCAAGGGACATCAGACATTATATTATATGTATAGTGGAAGAAAAAGGCATTCACTATTTTTTCTGTTTCATGAGGAGGATTTGTTTATTGAAACATCTTATATGCTGCCTCCTCCAAAGACTAGGCGGTGAACAGAAATAACAACAACAATCCATTTAATTAAAAAAAAAATTATTAAAGGGCAAGCGCCTGGCAAAACAGGTGGGTCTTAAGAAGGGTCTCAAAGGCAGTCAGGGAGGGGGCTGAATGAATAGGGCGGGGGAGAGTGTTCCAAAGAAGAGAGGCCAACCAGTTGCATGCATGAAATAGATTGTACTCTTGCAGTGGCCAGTTCAGAGTGGATTTTTAGTCAGCTGCTTAAGATCAAAGTTCTCAAGGAATATGAAAAAAGCCCATTAAACCACAAACAATAGCCAGTTGCCTGCAAACAGTCTTCCTTGCATCTTAGAGGTGCTAGTTTCTGGGTGGTTTTTGTTTCTTTGTTTGTTTTTTTGTTTGTTTGTCTTTATCACCTCCTTAACCTGGGTAGGGTCAACAATAGCCTTGAGTGATGAATGAGGCAAGTCTTACAAAGTGTGTTGTATTTAACACTGGATGGTCTTGTGTGTGAGGGTTACTAATCTTCAGTTTGTTATATTAAAAAACAGTTCTTTTTTCACAGTTTTCTCTTGCCATATATTTAAGAGGAGTACTTTGAGCTTTTTAGAGAGGTTAAAGATGACCCAAGAAAACTATCTATGCCTTACGCATATGTCTTACCTTGAACAGGCATCTATGCAAGTCAGATGGCATATTGCTTCATATCCAGACTGCATGCAGCAGGGAAACACATAGGTGACTATTCAGCAGCCATGTAACACATGACTTCAGGAGCCATAAAGGTCCTTGCCCTACATACACAAGCGTACACACATGCACACGGGCACACATGCACACATCATTGTGCACTTCACAAGAAGTCATGAACATTACTGTTTGTTTAATCTGTTTAATTAGGTGAAGTTAATCCGGTGAAGTTTTCTCCAGCTTCCCACAGTAACAGGGAAGGCATGAACAAAAGAGCCAGCGTGGTGTAGTGGTTAGAGTGCTGGACTAGGACTGGGGAGACCCGAGTTCAAATCCCTTCAGCCATGAGACTTGCTGGGTGACTCTGAGCCAGTCACTTCTCTCTCAGCCTAACCTACTTCACAGGGTTGTTGTGAGGAGAAACTTAAGTATGTAGTACACCACTCTGGGCTCTTTGGAGGAAGAGCGGGATATAAAAAGTAAAAATAAAAAATAAATAAAAAATAAGTACCAAGGATGAGAGGGCCTCTGAACATGTACATAGACTTTTTAACAGAGGAAATAGCATGTACACCATCAAGTCTGCCCTGGACCCCATAACAAGGGGGCCTCTCATAACACCGTTAGGTCCAGACCCTGAAATTACTTAGCTGTGCCCCTGTACTGATCAGCAAGCTCTTCCTTCAGGTCTTTAGAGTTAGCATTCCCTATGTAATTACCACACTGTCATCAGAAACTCATGTCTCTGGAGAAATGTATCTTCTACTACTCTGTGATTTCTTGGCTTATCTTCCACGATTTTCTTGAAGACCACACATACTTTCCCCAAAGCACAATAAAAGACATTTTCTTGGGAAATAATGTTGGAAAGAATCTTTCCAAGGATAGACCAGATTTTTTTAAATTAATACATTTGAGAAATCAACACATACATGGAAAATCCAACAAATTAACAGACAAAATAATTTCCAGCAAACAAGAATTTTTTGCTAAGGAGGGGAAACCAAACACACACCCAAACCCATGCCTCACTAGCAAGAAAATATATTTTACTTTTAAACACCTAATATGTGAGTCAGTCTTCATATACTATACATGACAAGCACACAAGGGGATGTTAATCTGATGACCAAGAGCCTCGTGACCATTTCTGCAGATAAGCTTTCCCCTGAGATGTTTGGTAAGACAGATCAGTTAACTGACAAGAAGTTTCCTCAACTAGTTCTCCCCACTGCTGACCCGCCGAAGGAAAGTTCACTATGGATATATTTTCCCTGAGATATCCTTTCCCAACAAGAAGTATTGACAATCATCTCAGAAGATCAATTCACAGTATGGAATCTTGCATTCTTTCTCCATATTTACAATAATGTAATAAAAATAATGCAGGTAAATGCTAAATTAATAGAAACAAATATAGATTTCAACAAGGACTGATTATTTCTCAAGTAAAACTCTTTTTCACTAGTCAGCACATACACACTATACACATACACATCATATGATCACATGTGTATGATCCAGCCAAAAACTAAGCACCATTAAGTTTCATTGATATCGATGGGAGAAATGCAAATCTCATACTTAAGTAACCCCTTGAAACCAAGAGAGCATAAAAGTATTTAATTTTGTTTGGATTGTGCCCCACATTCCTACTGTACTTCCAGTTACTGTTGCTGGTGTCTATGTTTCTTTTTAGATTTGAGCCCTTTGGGGACAGGAAGCCATCTTATTTATTTCTCTATGTAAACCGCTTTGGAAATTTTTGTTGAAAAGCGGTATATAAATATTTGTTGTTGTTGTTACTCAGATATTAATTTGAATTATCACATTGACATACATTTCTCTGTTCTGAACATACCAGTCTTGAATAAACATATTGGCAACATTATTAGAAATGAAACCCTGAGGTACTTGGACTTCACCTCTCATGAGGCTGAGAATGAGGATGGGGAGGATGGGTTGTGTTTTTTGTTTTTTCATGATTGGGGGGAAGAACTAGAAGTGCACAAACACTGCCATGTGATCATTGAAAATGTGACATTTTTTCAGACAAGCACAAAATGGAAAACATCATTCTGGGAAATATCCTTACTCATAATTTCTAAGATCATGGATAGATTAGTACAGGATTTATGTGTCTCCAAAGGCTATATGGAAATTCAGAAATACAAGGCACTTCTATGTTGCAAGGCACTTCTATGATGAATATTGTATCATGGAATGTTTGGCATACTTGCATTGGTCTTGTGAGTTGACATGGCTATTACTTAAAACAGGAGTTCCCAAATTTGGATTCCCAGATGTTTTTGGACTACAATGCCCATCATCTCCAGCCACAATGCCAATGGTACAACTGGGGATGATGGGAGTTGAAGTCTGACATCTGGGGAACCAAGGTTGAGAACCACTGATTTAGAATAAAAACCCTTCCCAAATATGACTTTTCTTATTTGAATCATTTTCAGAAAGGATTAGAAACAAGTTTAATTAATAATCCTGGACCATTTTAGGGGATGTTTTGTTTGTGTTGCTTTCTGAGCAAGCATTCCTACTTGTCCATATTTTGCTCCTTGTAGTACTTCCTTGACTGTTGCACATTTCTGTTGAAACTCTGGGAAAGTTAATCTTTTTAATCTCCTTAGAAAAGCCATCAGACAACACTGAAGAGAGCCCAAATCCCGTTAAGAATCCAGACATAGCTCTGTCTGACTTTCTGATAACAAGTATTTAAAATAGTTATGGGGTCCAGTTCCTCCTCAGTTCTTGTTTATAACAAAGATGTATACTTTCCATTTCTCTACTGCATTGCAATCCATATTCTCAGGCTGAAACTAGACATCAGTAAAAGTGCATTTCGTACCAAAAATGGTAGCTGCACATCTACTCTACTCGGCTCGCCACCTGCACACCCACTGCTGTAATATTTTACTAGTTAGGGAAAGATGGGACACCTTGGGGTCACCAAAGTGCTTGCTTCCCTGCCCCTATTCCTCATTTTTTACTGCCAATAGAAAGAGAACATCATGCCTATCCAGAACTAGAAATATATAGGAGGAAGTGAAACTAGATGTGAAGCTGCGAGATTCAGTAGCAAATGCATAGGCAGCTAGTGTGTGTGTTAAAATATAGATTGCAATAAAACAAGAGGAATGAAAAGTATACTTTTTCAGATCTGCAAATAAGATCCATAACTATTTTAATAGTTAAAATAGTTATCAGTGATCAGATATTAGCTGTCAACAAATACACTTGCTATAAAAAAGTAAGACAGGAGCACTTTCATTGACCACAAGCAAAGTCCTCTACCCCAAAGCACATTGCTGGCTTTGGAAGACCCAAGTCTTGGGGTGTGCAATTTGGATTTTCGGTGTTTCGATTCGGATCCGAACTGAAACACCCCTGTTCTGTTTTGTATCCGAATATTGCCCATCCAAATCACCCCTGATTCGATTCGGATCCGAATTAATATGAATCTGAATCGATTCGGACTAAAAAAAATGGGTTCTGGGGCCAAAAGAGTGGGGTATGGTGGTAGTGCCCAATGGGTGGAGGCTACCACCCAAATTGCAGAGGGATTGGCCAAAGGGCTGATTTTTGGTGAATTTTTGAAGTCTTAGTGTCTTTGGGGCAGATTGGGGGCATAACGTGGGATCTGAGCCAAAATAGTGGGGTGGGGTGGTAGTTCCTAAGGGGTGGAGGCTACCACCCCAATTGCAGAGTGATTGGGCAGAGGGCTGATTTTTGGTGAATTTCTGAAGTTTACGCGTTTTTAAGGTTTCCCCCCATTAGGTATAATGAAGGGTGTATCGCTTCACTTCGGGGGGAAAGGGGTGCCCTAGAGCAGTGTGGGGTTGGTGGTAGTGCCGGGTAGGGGCAAGGAAGCTACCTGAATTTTTTCAAAGGATTTGGGCAGAGGGCTGATTTTTGGTGAATTGTTGAAGTTTACGCGTCTTTAAGGTTTTTCCTCATAAGGTGGTATAATGGAGCTTTCAGCAGCCCCATAAGTGCACTTGGGGGGTGCTGGGGTGGCCCAGAGCGAGTGGTGGTGTAGTTCACATAGGGTGCCAACCACCCCCATGGGTTTCTAACCAATGGGGTACAGGGTTCTGTTGTTTCTGAGGTATTCTGAGTGTGGATTCTATGATAGCAAATTAGAGTGGATTCATGGTGTCTCATTGAAAATCTCATTTTCCCGGCACTACCGGGAACTCCCGACACTTCCACCAACCCCACACCGCGCTAGGCCACCCCTTTCCCCCCGACGTGAAGTGATACACCCTTCATTATACCTAATGGGGGAAAACCTTAAAAACGCGTAAACTTCAGAAATTCACCAAAAATCAGCCCTCTGCCCAATCACTCTGCAATTGGGGTGGTAGCCTCCACCCATTAGGCACTACCACCCCACCCCCTATTTTGGCCCAGATCCCACGTTATGCCCCAATCTGCCCCAAAGACACTAAAACTTCAAAAATTCACCAAAATTCAGCCCTTTGCCCAATCCCTCTGCAATTTGGGTGGTAGCCTCCACCCATTGGGCACTACCACCCAAACCCACTCCTTTGCCCCTGGGACCCAAAATTTGAGTAGACGTCACATCAGACCTTTTTGCATTGAAGTCAATGGTATGCAAAAAGGCGGGAAATTCAAATAGACGTCATTGCTCAAAATGTAGCGGGGGAAAGAAGGCCACAAAATGGAGCTCCGAAACATCTGAATATTTCGGATCTGAAACAGGTGTGATTCGTTTCGGATCCGAAATTATTCGGATTTCTTTGAGGGTGATTCGGTTCGGCTCCGAATCCCCCGAAATTCGCTGTTTCGGGTACAGATTGTTCTGTACCCGAAACGTTTCGCACATCCCTACGTCAAGTCTACCAGTGTATGATGGCACTGAGTTGAAAATTTCTAGAGAGTTTCGTACTTCACCAGACTTCTCTTGCCTCTTTAATTATAGACAACTACCTATCCTAATAACATCTGTCTTAGCAAGCGTATGTATCCCACGGATACATACACTTGCTATAACAAAGCTATAACATTATATAACATTGATCTCTCTGCATCTTGTGCTTACTTCATTTTTTCTGACTGTTCCCAAATATCTAGATTTGGTCCAAAAAACCAGCTAAGAGTATCTGTACTCTCAGCAGACATACTCTAAATACCAGGAACACATTAGCCACGTGCTTAATTTTCCTTTTGAAATCAGAGGGACTTAAAGGTGTTTAACTTTGGCTGCATCATGCCCATTCTTTTCTCTTTATTCTTACAAATGTATTATTTCTGTTCCACTTTTTTTAATTTTTCAAAATCATACCATACTATGACTAAATCTTCCATATTCAGTAATACTAGAAATAATTGTGTCAGTCCTCCTCTCCCCAAATTTCTCTTCTTGTTTTCTTTGTCTCCCTCTGCTCTGCATTTTCTTTTCTTTTTTCATTGTACTTGATATATACCATGACCACAACAAACATTTATATACTGCTTTTCAACAAAAGTTCCCAAAGTGGTTTACAAAGATATAAAATAAATAAATAAATAAAATGGCTCCCTGTCCCCAAAGGGCTCCTAATCTAAAAAGAAAGAAAGAAACATAAGACACCAGCAACAGCCACCGGAGGGATGCTGTTCTGAGGATGGATAGGGCCAGTTGCTCTCCCACTGCGAGATATAAGAGAAGCGCCACTTTTAAAAGGTGTGTCTTTGCTCAGTTAGCAGAGGCTACATATACAGGGCCTAGGCATGGGAGCAAAACAGGAAACGCTTTACTGATGGCTTGGGTGGGCAGAGATTGGCTTGGCTGCAGGCCCGTTACTGTGAGCGAAAAGCTGAGGCTAAATTGTGGATCATATTTGAATATGTTTATGCACACTTCTCTCTCTGTATCTGTATGGCTTTCCAGGATTTGCAGGATCTGCTGGAGCCAATCAACAAGCAATATTCTGAACAGTGGGCTCCTTTTAGGGGACTGAGAGAGGAGGGGAGAGGGAAAATGTAGGAAGCAGTGAGCAAGTCTGCAGCAGCATGTGTATGGGGTGGGGGTGGGGGTAAGATCGTTCTTGGAACTTGCATGAATACTTTAAATATCCTGTGCTTTACTGCTGTATGGAAGTGGTCTTAGAATCACATTTATCTCATTACAGCAGAATGCAGGAATTTGTGTCTTCAAGTGATAATGACCAATAACTATTTCCAAATATCTCAATAATGAGTTCCTTTGTGTGCAGCCAGTACAAAACATTAATTTATAGTCCATCTTCCATAATCACACTGAAGGCAGAGTACATGGGGTTTCCAGACAGTATCCCATCCAGGTACTATCCAGAATCTTGGCAAGGTTGGCTTCAGGTTGGTTTAGGAACATAGGAATATAGGAAGCTGCCTTCGGCTGAGTCTCACCACTGGTCTATCTAGCTACGTATTGTCTTCACAGGCTGGCAGCGGCTTCTCCAAGGTTGCAGGCAAGAATCTCTCTTAGCCCTCGGCTAAGCCATGGCTCCCAGAGGACCAGCAAGAGTGCCCTAAAATCACCTGCAAACAGAAAGCTAGTGAGCTAGGCAAAACATTCAGGGAAACCCACTCACATTTCTTAAAAGAGTGTGTGGTAGCCAAAAGAGTGTGGCAGGGAGTAAGCAAGCTGTTAGAGTGGCCTGATTTGGAAAAACAGACTTGGGAAGAACTAACCTCGGGTTTGAGCGATAGAACCTCCTTTCGAGGTCCCAGAAAGAAACTTTCAAGGAAACGGGACGGAACGGGTGCCCCCATACTAGGGAATTGGAATGTTCCCCTTCTCATAATCAGGTTAGTAAACTTGTATGTCATTTATGCAATGCTCGTGCATAGGAATAGGGAGGGAAGACGCGACCAAGAGGTTCACGCAGATGAGACAGTAAATCTCTTCTGGAAAATTTTGTATGGTTATGTGCAAAAAGACAAGAGTATCTCTTCTAAACAACAATGGGACAAATTGTGGAAATGGACGTCGGACGTAACCCCCCCGATTACCTGATGTGCCTTGTAATCCCCCACCCCCGAGTTACAGTACTACCTGCATATACTTCATAACTTGTGTGTTTCCAAATTCTTGTGTGTAAATCTTTGTAGACATATCATGTACAAACAACCACTTTGTATATAATTGTGCTTTGGCAACGTACTGTATGCTTTGTTTGTTGGTTCAATAAAAAATCTTGTCCTATCAAAAAATAAATAAATAAATCTTGTCCTATCTTGGAGATGCTGCCAGGGAGGGAACTTGAAACCTTCTGCTCTTCCCAGAGCGGCTTCATCCCCTGAGGGGAATATCTTGCAGTGCTCACACATCAAGTCTCCCATTCAGGTGCAACAAGGGCAGACCCTGCTTAGCTATGGGGACAAGTCATGCTTGCTACCACAAGACTAGCTCTCCTCTCCATGGTTCAGTCTGTTAGAGGTTGTTGATTTTTACCCACAATAGGTAAAACAGCAGAGCACTAAAGAATGAGCACACACTCCAGTTACAGAGTAGGTAGCAGAGGATGGTTTGGATATTGCAGCTATTTAGAGAAAACACATGGAGATCCTTGTGTGACTAAACACTAAACATTTATTGATTAAATACACTTAGACAGGAAAGACCTATATCAAATCTAAAGGACTACACAGTGGATAGATAAGGAGAGAGAGAGATGTTTCCATCTGCTCTCTAGGAGGAAAGGAAGGATTGTGACTCAGCACAGGAAGCACTGCAGAGTCAGTTCAGGGGTCATAGAGTAGAGACAGATAGGGAGACCCTGACTCACTGTCTCTACTCCCAATGCCCCTAGTGGTCATTAGGATGATTAAAAGGTCGATGCACTGGAAGTTCATCTTCGACACAGTCTGTATACCGGAGCAACAATGCCTCTTAAAACTGTTGGATCATAGAATAAGGTTGCTTATGTGCAAGCGATGTTGTGCTGTGGTGCATTTCAAGCATAAGCTCATTTGCTGAGGAAATGTACAGTAGATAGAGAGATATTCCAAAGATAAAATTATAGCATTCCAGTATACGTTTTCTTTCCTTTCTTTTTTTAAAGGATTAATTCCAGTGTGCTAGGTTGTTACAGAAAAACCAGCAAAGCTGCCTGTTGCGGTCTGAAGACAAACTAATGTCCAACCTGATCCTGTGCATGTCTATTAGGGATGTGCTCAGAACCGGTTTGGAGGCACTTTATGGGCCTCTGAACCAGTTTGAATGACCAGCGCTTCTGCCTATTTGAAGCGGGGGGGGAGTTGATGGGCAGGTGAGGGTGCACATGCACATCATGCTCGCTCATGCGCACGTTGGGTGCATATGCGACGTGCGCACATGCCCAATGTGCACATGCGTGCTGGGGACTTCTGCTTACTTCCGGTCCGAGGAGCGGACAGGGTGGCAGGGAGGTACACTGCCAGCCCACCGGACCAGTTTGCAATGGAGTACCAGCAGGGGGAAAGCGGAGGAAGGAGTAAGTGCACCCTCCCCCACCCTTAAAGTCAACCCCCTGCCTTTGAACTTCCTCCACCCAGTTCCGTGCACATCTCCAGTATCAATTAGGAATTGTAGTAACCATCAGCACTGAAGTTCCTGTGCTCATGTCTGCCACCTGTGCATAATGGCTATAGCATGCAAGGAGAATGGGGGGGGGGGGGCAGGGGGACACTGGTGAAGGGAGAGGAGCAAAAGCCCCACAATGTGTCTGGGTTCTCAGCCTTCATTCTTTGACCCATTATAGACTGAAACTGAGGGAATTAATGCATATCACATCTGTTCTGCTCACTATAATAAGGGAGGTTCTGGATAAAAAGGACCTGTACACAGCAACACATTTCCTCCATGTGGCATGTATGCAGAACACTGCTTTGCTCTGCAGCAACAAACTACCCTTTTATTTTATTTATTTACATTTTTATATCCCACTCTTCCACCAAGAAGCCCAGAGCGGTGTACTACATACTTAAGTTTCTCCTCACAACATCCCTCTGAAGTAGGTTAGGCTGAGAGAGAAGTGACTGGCCCAGAGTCACCCAGCAAGTCTCATGGCTGAATGGGGATTTGAACTCGGGTCTCCCCGGTCCTAGTCTGGCACTCTAACCACTTGCTATTTGCCTTTTGTAGCCACTAATGCAGCTCTATTGGCTTCCCAAAACCTGGCTTCCCAAGCCAGTACTGAAGCATACAAAAAGAATCCTTTTGTTTGGTGATGTTGTCAAGAATCCCAGAAGGGGAACTTGTGAGATCAGCCTGAGGTGGCCTTGGAATGTTGAGAGCATTACAGTAACAGAATTAGATCACTTACAGTAAGAATAGAATGTTCTTTCCTGTCCTCTCTCAGTGACGGCCACAAGATTCCCTTTCCTTCCCACCTCCCCCTCCTTCCATTTCCCACCTTCTGAATTGTGCTTACACAGGTTTTTCTGAAAGTAAACCATCCTCAGGTGTTTCATCAAATTTATTTGTCTTGTGGGTGGAATCCATACACACTTGCATAGCTTAAGCTTGATGAAGAAGGAAAGGGCAAATAAACCCAAGTGCTGTGGTTAATTTGAATGTCTGTCTGTCTGCCGGGTGACAGCGCCAGGACTCGCAGTCTCAGCCACAATACCTTGACTCATCCTGGAGCCGTCTAGGAGAAGGGGCCATCGCCATCCCCTTGGGAAAGAGCTGAGCTACCTCTGCAGACACAGGGCAGACAACTGAGGGAAGACTGCTGCTAGGTCATGGCCCAGTGTCACGTTTCAGTGGGTTTCAGTCAACTCTCACACCACCATAAGTGGAGGATGTCCACTATCGATGTTTTCATAAAATGTTATGAGTGAAAGTCTTCAGCTGTTCTTAGACCTGCCTAGCAGCTGTTGGTAGTAGTGAAATAGTGGTAGTGTCTGAGCAGAAGCAAAGAGAGCCAGAGCGGTGTAGTGGTTAGAGTGTCAGACTAGGACCTGGGAGTCATATGTTAAGGATAATAATGCAACAAATTCTTACATCCTGAAACTGGAAAAAGCAATGTGAAGGAAAGTACAGTATATGTATGTCTGATATTCGGCCTGATAAAGCACAGGTGCATTGGGAGAAGCACCAGTGTAGCACCAGTGCTTCTGAAGAGTTCCTGACAAACACTGCCCCTGTGCTAATGAGTGTGAATTTCAACCCAATTCCCCAGCTCATAGGAATATAGGAAGCTGTCATATATTGAGCCAGACCATTGGTCCATCTAGCTCAGTATTGTCTTCAGAGGCTGGCAGCGTTATCAGAGTGGCTCCATCCCCTAAGGAGAATATCTTACAGTGCTCACAAGTAGTCTCCCATTCATATGCAACCAGGGTGGACCCTGCTTAGCTAAGGGGACAAGTCATGCTTGCTACCACAAGACCAGCTGCATGACCCCCACCCCCGGGACATCTTTTCAGGCGGCACAGAGCACTTCCTGTGGAAAGGAGGGTTGTCAAAATTTGCCCCCACTGTTGAGCCAGCAACATAGCTGAGTTCGTTGAACTTCTCAGAAGCACCAGGGCTTTTCCTGTTGCACTACCGTGTTTCCCCAAAAATAAGACAGTGTCTTATATTAATTTTAGCCCCCAAAAATGCACTAGGGCAATTAGCGGTACATCAGAAATTACTGCTAGGTCTTACTTTTGGGGTAGGTCTTACTTTCGGGGAAACAGGGTAGTTCTTCATTAGTCAGCATTTCAGCCAATATGTGTTACATTTGTATCTCATCCTTCTTCCAAGGCAGCATACATGGTCCCTTCCATTTTATTTTCATAATAACCCTGTAAAGTAGTGTAGGCTGAGAGAGAGAGAGAGAGAGAGAGAGAGAGAGAGAGAGAGAGAGAGAGAGAAACTTGGCCAAAGTCACCAAGTGAATTTTATAGCTGAGCAGGGTTTTGAACTAGGCTCTCCTAAGTCCTAGTCTAACACTCTAACCACTACAGTTCAGTTACCACTATTTAACTACTGATATACTATCAATACTTGCTAGACAACTCCAAATAACTGTGTGGAAGGAATATACATGGCAGGTATGGCTTCTGACAAATTTTTCCTTGTCATGGGACAGCCATGTAAAAGCACAGGAGGATACTTCTGAACAACATCACTCTCATGGTAATAACTAGAAATGTCCTTGAGTTTTCAATATTATCAGTAAAGTGTTGTTTGCCCTTTAGAAGGAGTAATATTATACTCTATTCAGATAACTGCCTTCATCTATGTCCCATATAATGCAAGTATAGTTCATCGCACTTTTAAAAATATATCCATTCTGATATATCTAATTCTGTAAATTCTCCTGGAAAATGAAGTCACTTCAATGCGAGGAACTGTTTTTGTGCTATTCTCTAGAAGATTACTACTACCTGTTATTTGTGAGTGTTCCGTTCTACACGTGCATGTGCAGACAGTGAATCCATGGATAACGGGGCATTAGGGCTATGAGAATCAGGGGTTAGGTTCCCAGACTACAAAAAATTGCCCCCCAAACCAGTAAGCAGGCCAAATAGAGTGCTCATGCTCCACTGTCCTTTAGGAATCCAGGAATGCCCCCACACCAAGAGTAAAATCTTTGCCAAAAATTGGTCCAAAATGGCAGCTGGAAATGACCTGCGATGTCATTCCAGGCCACCCCTGACCCACAGATATGTAATTTCAACCCTTTTTTTGGCCACCCCCACATATACTGAGGTTGGGTATCTATTACCCGACTGCAGATATGCGAAACCGTGGATGGTGAGTCTGCGATTAACAAGGTTCTCCTGTACTGCCACTACTGCAAATATTTCAATACACTTCAAAAAGTGCTCAAAGCAGTTTACAGATAAAGAGAGAGAGAGAATGACATGGTTTCCTGTCCCAAAAGGGCTCACAATTGAAAAGGAACTATAAGGTAGACACCAGCAACAGAGACTGGAGGGATGCTGTGCTGGGGTTGGATAGGGACAGTGGCTAGATATGAGGGAATCGCCACGTTAAAAAGGTGCCTCTTTGCTCAATTCACAGGATTCAACAAGTTGACATTTTGCTGATTGACTTTGACACCCTTAATTACAGCAGTGTTGAATGCCTTGTTGCTTTGAACCTGAGCATACGAAAACAGATATGTGTTCAATGCAATGGTGGCAGGACAAACCTTTCTAGGAGGTCACAAGGAAGGAAGGGCTGACAAAAGGAAGTACTTTTTCACAAAGTGTATAATTAATTGATGGAATTCTGTGCAATGGGGTGTGGTGATGGCTACCAGCTTTAAGCAGGGCTTAGACAAATTCATGGAGGACAGGTCTATCTGTGGCTACTAATCCTGGTGGCTGTAGAGGACCTCTGTGTTCAGAGGTGGTTTGCCTCCAGCAACTAGTCACAAAGGAGCAGCAGCAGAAGAGGGAGCTGTCTGTAGGGGAAGAATGGCAGTTCAGTCCTCAAATAGCAAGCAAAACCAGTTTGGTGAGAAAGCAGCAAAGCAAGAGGTCTTGAGACAGTTCTTTAGTGTTGAAGAAATACAAGGATTTATTTAAAGAAGAGGTTATATACAAATGCGAAAAAGCCTGCAGCTTAATTTCAGCTGTAGCTCATGGCTGAAGAGAAAGACCATTTCTTTGCTGCTGCAATGCTTAGTAGTGTCCTTACTGATGTGCATTTTACAACGGGAGCAAATGTCTCATCATAATCTTCCCCAAATATTTGCAAGAATCCCTTTGCTGTCAGTCTCACTTTGTAACACTGGACCTCTCCTTCGGCATTTTGCTTCATTTAAAAAACCCACTTGCACCCCGCGGTCTTTCTTCCCTCCGGTGGCTGTGTGAGTGTTCATGTGTTATTTATGAGCAATGATTCCATTTCTTCTATCGCAGCTTCCTTCCAGTTTTGTGCTCCAGTTGCAGGTAAGTTATTGATTTCTTTCCACATGCTTGGTTCTTGAAACCTTTCTCCCTTTACAATGTAGGAAAGTTTCTTAGGTGGAACTCCTTTATTTTGTTGTGTTAAATGCCTCACCCTTTGTTTGTCATCAGCATCCTCTTCTGCTGAATCGCTGCCAGGTGTAAAACGTGCAGTGGGTCCATATTGCCTGGATTCTTTCTCCAACTGAAAATTGGGCTCTAAGTTTGGCAGTTCACTAGTGGTTGGTTATTCATTTTCATTGACGTATGCTACATTGCATATTTTAATTGTTTCTGTGGCAAGATCGTAACAATATAACTGCATAACAACAAATGAATATTTGACAATATTTCGACAAAAGTCCCCAAAGCGGTTACACAGAGGAAACAATAATAAAGTAATAAGATGGTCCCCTGTCCCCAAAGGGCTCACACAGTCTAAAAAGAAACAAGGTAGACACCAGCAGCCGCCACTGGAGGGATGCTGTGCTGGGGCTAGATAGTGTCAGTTGCTCTTCCCCTGCTAAATATAAGAGAATCGCCACTTTCAAAGATGCCTCTTTGCTCAGTTAGCAGTTAGCTTGATAATTATCAGGCAAAACGTGTTGTTCAAAGGGAGAAAATTATAACCATTTGCATTATCAGTGTTTGAGCCATCGATGTCTAAAGTTGTCTTTAAGAAGGGACTGAATATGCATTTTGCAAGACCCAACATGTTCTCAACTGGGATTTATAGTATGACCTGTGGATTATATTGCCATGAAGATATTTTCCCCATCACAGAATTGCTTTTATGTTAATATTTGACAGATATCTGTGTAAAAATATCTTCCAACATACAACCCAAACCAAAGTTTAAAAGGCTGCTACTGTTAGACAGACCACATCATCTGGATTGCCCAAGGCTGCATGTGACAGAGCCACCTGGTACCATTCTGGGGATTTGCTGTGTTTTGAACTAAATTTTAAACTCTCCTGGTTTGTTTGTTTTTTAAAGAATGGTAGAAAAAAGAAATCATGAGGGGAAAGCCCCTGTGTGTACACATGCAACCATTGAGCAAACATTTTGGTTTCTTCTGGGTTACATTGATTATGTTTCTGAGTTTCCCCCCAATCTAAGTTAATTTTATCTAAGATATGCGAGCTCCCTCCCTCCCTCCCCCTCTCTCTCTCTGAGAAAAGCTGCAGTTACTTTCCTGATGGAGTTTCACTTAGTTCTTTTGAATGACTTCTAGGCACTGCTTTGATATGCGTTCTTCTAAAAGGTGATGAGTCATGGGCTATAACTCTGATTTTACAGTTTAATTGTGAGGCACACTGACAGAGGTAAATGATTACAGAGGTCAATCAAAATTTAGATAGATACTTACCTATTCAAGGAAGGACTTTGCTAGAAGAGACAAGTCTTACTTGACTTTCAAGTGGTTTACTATAAAACTGTATGTCTAGAATATTCATGTCACTTGCTTTACAGTAATCTCAGCTGCTTCAATTTGACTATATTTATTATGTGGTCTATGTGCTTAATTAATCTATCTAAGAGATAGTTCTGTTCTTTTACATTTTTCCATATAGGGCCAGCAGATTTAATCTACATATTACAGTGAACTGAATATTGAATGCTGACAATTCGTCTGAATATTGAATGCTGACAATCCTAGGCAACTTTTGTGAATGTCCACAAGATACTGGTTAACTTTGACAGTGCTGGATGTGCTTGCCAACAATCACACATGCATGTCTGACAAGTGAAGAAAATATCTGTTTTGGACCTTCATAGAATTCCTTTGAAATGCTTGACATCACACATAAGTGAAATATTCACCAAACGTCAGAAATTTACTGTAACAAACAGCACAGTACATATTATGTAGCTACTCAGAAATATGTGTAGATGACCCACTAAAGCAGCTGGTATTATACAGAGATTTTTTTAAAAAGCTTAAACAATCAAATGTGTGTATTTTGAAAAAGCAGGTTTTAAAATGGGATATGATGACCTATGACGAGCAAACCATTGAGGCATACCTGGTAGCTCACTGCCCTCCAGCTGCCAGTTCCTAGGAATCTACTGGCTCAGGCACATATTAGCATTCATAATAAAAGAAATTCTAAAGCAACTCAGCACTATACAGAGAGTGCAGAGGAACAAAGGCCTGTCTGAAATGCCTCTCTTGATCTGACTTCAGTTCACCTGCACATTCCGAGTCATACTAGGGATCACAGCACCGGGTCAGAAATTGCAGCAAATTGATCACTCTTCCCCAATCATCTTGTTCACCTTGTAAGGCTGAAACTTCCAGGTTAATGGTTACTATATCACAGATTCATTAATATAAAATATCATTTTGTATGCGTTTAGCTTGTCCTGGGACATAGAAAAGTTGGAGTGGGTCTCTAAACAAGTGAAACTGCACACACACACCTTTCTCACCTCCCTGTTGTCTTTAACATGCAACACCCAAGAATGGTGACTGCCCCCCCCTTCCCCCCAGTAAATCTTGATTTACTGAAAATAGGAAAGAAAGAAAATAGGAAAGGAAAGATTGTGCCATCGATTCAGTGTCGAATCCTGGAGACCATAGTAGAGCCATGTGATTTTCTTGGTAGAATACAGGAGTGGTTTACCATTGCCTTCTCCTGGGGCACAGAATGAGATAATGCCTTTCAACAGCTTCCTATATCACTGCTGCCCGATATAGGAGTTTCCCATATTCTGGGAAACACACCAGCAGGGATTCGAACAAATAGCCTCCTTCTCTCTAGGCAGGTTGCTTCCTCACTTTAGGTGGCCGCCAAGAAAATACAAGCCATGTAAATAGGGCTGCCATATGGAAAAGAGGACAGGTCTCCTGTAGCTTTAAGAGATACACAAAATAATTTTAGAAGTGCAGCTTGTCATGCAGGAACGGCACGGGGGTGGGGTGGGGAGATAAACCTTCTGAAAATTCCCTCTTCTGTGTGTCTCTTAAAACTAAAGGCGTCCTGCCCACGTTTCTACATGGCGGTCCTACATCTGAATCTAACCTGATCTCATGGATTCCTCTCATTCTCCAGCACCTGGCCTGACCCTATCCCCTCCTCTTCTGCTTGTGATTGGCTGGTTAGGTGGACAGGCCTAAGGGGACACCTCAAATGGGCGGAGGGATGCTGTCTGATTGTCCTTCTCTCTCACCCCCACAATAGAGGACTTTGTGGGGATCTCTCATGCTAGCAAGTCAGGGAGGCAGGAGGGGGAGAGCAAAGCATGAGTTGTCACCATGCCATGAAACCTTTCCTCACCGGGGGAGGGGGAGATTTGGTCTTGTGGTAGTGAGCATGTGCTAAGCAGGGTCCACCTTGGTTTGTATTTGGATGGGAGACTACATGTGACCACTCTAAGACATTTCCCTTAAGGGATGGGGCCATAGCTCAGTGGAAGAGCATCTACATGCCTGCAGGCAGAATGCCCCAGCTTCGCTCCCTGGCATCTCCAGGTAGGGCTGCGAAGGACACCTTCCTGAAACTTTGGAGAGCCACTGCTCATCAGTGTAGACAGTCCTGAGCTAGATGGACCGATGGTCTGAGGCATATAAGGGAGCTTCCTGTATTCTATGTTCCTAGGCCCAGGGACATTTGCCCCATTGTGTTCTATTGGAACTATGCCCTGACCTAATCCAGTTCACATGCTTGGGTTCCAAGTAAGGAATCACTAGTCTTTCTTTCTGTTTCCCTTGCTGGGTCCAGATTTCCTATGTTATCCTGTCCATTAACAGCAGAGCCCCAATTTGTTGCCCCTTTCTGTCAATGGATCAATACACTGTGGTGCTGTACCTAGTCCTTTCTAAAAGGAATGGAACAAAGACTGACCACTGCATGACAATTTTTTAGCCTTCTCCTTCCCATCTACACAGGAATGCACAGACCACAGGAAGCTGGAGCAGGTTTAGTTTGACAAACCTTTGCAGGTTCTTAAGTGAATTTCTGTGTTGTTTGTTTCTAAAAGCCGGCAGTGGGGGGCGGGGGATGGAATGAGGCCTGGTTACTTTCTTAATCATGAAGAAAGACTTTGATTTTACTGTGCATGAGCAAGAAAGATGTCTAAGAAGATTAGGAAAGATTTCTAAGTTTAAACATGAGCTTCATTCCCCTCTCCTGAATCTATAGATATGGGAAACGCTATGTTCTTAGAGTAGTTTATGGATTTTATGAGTCAAGAGAAAGTTGGAGCCAGTCCAGAAAATCAACTCAGACAGACCTGCAACAGCCTAACCACATTGCAGACAAAGTGTCCAGAGCCAATAGGGCATCCTTGGATTTAAGAAGCAAACAGACGCCTTGGGGAAGAAGCTACATGAGGACACCCAAAATGCTTTGAAATCTGGGGTGAGAACTCATTTTGAGAGTTTCTGTTCTCCATTATTGATCACACCAAAGAAATGTATTGGCAGTGGCACCATGTTGTCTCAGGTTTCTGGTTCTGTTTCCTGCTGTTTTGTTTTCTGTTGTTGTTGCATATACCCAAAGGTGCCGATTAAGAGCAATGAAAGAGGTGAGTTCTGGGATAATTGCTGTACACGTAGCACTGATAAAGACAGGCTGCTCCTAAAGATAAGAGGTAAGGTCAAACATTTCATTGGGACAGCTTCAATTGGCAAGACACAGAAATGGGAAGTCTGCATAAGAGGAGAGCTGGTCTTGTGCTAGTAAGCATGAATTGTCCCCTTTGCTAAGCAAGGTGTACCCTGGTTGCATTTGAATGGGAGACTACATGTGGGAGCACTGTAAAATATTCATTCCCCTTAGGGGGTGGGGCTGCTCTGGGAACAGCACCTGCATGCAGAAGGTCCCTCCCTGCCATCTCCAAGGTAGGGCTGAGAGAGACTCCTGCCTGCAACCAGTCTGTGTAGACAACACTGAGCTAGATGGACTTGGTATAAGGCAGCTTCCTATGAGACCAGCAGACATGGCACTGCCATGAAGCAAGAGGGAGTACCCTCGAGTGGCATTACAATCCAGGGCAGCAGCAGAGTGGGAGCCAAAGAGAGCTGAGCTACAGGGAGGAATTCACTTGGAAGTTTTCTGACATGCCGTTTCAATCAACAGGAGCTCACAGTGGTGCTGATGTGCAGCTCTTGCCTGTTTCCGCGACACACTTCCATCACAGAGAAAGTGCAGACTCAGTTTCTTTATTGCTGAAGTTGTACAACTCCATCTAGACAAGCCTGCTCCATAAATAAATGTTGATGCAGTCTGCATAATAAATTAAATTAAATTAAATTAAATTAAACCTGTGGATTTTATTCACTGTGGAATATTGGGGCAGAAAAATGGTGTGGCCAGATTTCATTTTGGCTGAAAGAAATTTATTGAATGGATGCATATGTGCAATGATTCAAAGTCAGCATAATATTTTTCTGATTTTTAAAAAATGCTATGAATGAAGAAGGTGTGACAGGACGGTGGGAAGAAGGAACACAATGGGGTTCTGGTCAGACCAATCACAAGAAGGCTTGTATCATTTTAATTAGGAACTAGAGGACTAAATAGTGGCAGATGATAGAATTGTGTATAGTCTGCAGCCACCTCCTCACTGGATGATCAACAGCGGATCACTGGAAAAACTAATAGTCTGAACACCCACTTCATTGGTTAACTTCATGGGATAATATTGCACTGAAATTTTCCAGGCAGCTTTTATTGTACATTTAGCAGACTTCTCTCAAGAGGTCAAAATGCAAAGTCCTTGATAGCTGATTGGTATTTTCCCTTTCCACAGACACCAAGGCCGTGTTAATACACAGTGGAAGGCAGAGGTGAGTTTTCAACAGCTAGTCATCTGAGCAAGCCAGTTTGGGAGTGCTGCACTAAAAGAGATTACAGTGTTCTCAGTGGGGTCAGACTATTAGAACTGAATGTCCCTTGCACATTTTTAGTTGACTTTAAACAATTCCCAGTCTGTTCCTTCAAGTACTTTCTATAGGAAGGGAAATGCTGACTTCAAAGAACTTTTGAAGTCCCCCCCCCCCACACTCTTTCAGTCTGCATTTTTTTCTTCTTTGTAAAATTATGCAACAAGTTTTTTGTGCAATAATGTGCTTAATCCCAATAAAAGAAACAAATGATTCACTGCCACTTAGTGCTTTAAATCTGACGTGACTGTTCTCCAAATTAAGAATTGGTAAATTCTGAAAAGCTAAATAAAAGTGTGTTTCTGAGAATAAACAGCCTTCTTAAGGCATGAAACACTGCCCTCAGTTCTTGCAGTCAACCATTTCTGAAAACACATGTGAAATTTTGCAAAGACTCATGATCGGTTGCTGTATTAAGAACCTAAAGGAAAGCTGATGGAAAGTCCATCCTTACTCATAGGAAACAGCTGCAGCTTCCGCATAACTACTGTAAATTTGATGGAAACATATTGTTTCTCCTCTCATTGTCATTCTTTTAGCATTCAAAAAAATATGAAATCCCTGAAGAAAATATGAAGGTTATACTGTCATTGATCATGAAATACCTGGCTTTGTGTGGGCACACCTGAGTCTTCCTTCTGCTGTTGCTTTAATAGCCTCTTTCCCTCCCTCCTGCCAAATTGCTAAACTGCTTTTTCAGTTCTGAAAAGACAATGTATCGAAAACCGTAGGTGTGCAAGAATAGTTTTCTGATCTTGATAGAATCTACAGAATTCCCATTCATCACTCCCCACCTTGCCTGGTATTGGAAGAGCTGTACAGCTCCAGTAACTGTGTTTCCTTCTGCAAGATCCCTACTGCACATTAAGGTCATTGAGAAAGGTCTGTCTCTGGATGCCACCAGCTCGCCTGGCAGCAAATCAGGAGCAGGTCTTCAGTGTAGTAATTCCTGGGCTGTGGAATGCACTCCCTATAGATATCCATAGCCTAACATCTTTGCCAGCCTTTAGAATAGCCCTTAAGATGCATTTTTTCAGCCTGGCTTTTAGTAATCTTCGAATGTTGTAAATTATTTTACCTCACTGTTGTTTTAATAGTTTGCTTTATTGTATTCATGGTTGTGAACTGCCTAGAGCCTTTCGAGTCAGGCGGTACATAAATTAAATAGATAGATACAACTGTAACAGGGATCACAGTAGCTGATTCCTTCAAAACCATCTTTCCTCCAACACTCCCTATGATTTTTGATCTGATCTGTTGATAAGATCAACTGATCTTCAACTGCTGTGTTTCAGCTGATCTGATATTTCACGTTTTAAAAGTCTGGGGAAACTTTTTTTCAGGTCGTGATTATGTTTCCTTTAATTGCAAGTGGTAAGGAAACAGAGGCCTAAAGGCCTTTGGACAACCCCCCCCCACTGGAAACCCTCCCCCCTCAACTGCAAGTTAAGCATAATTTCTCTACCCACACACACACATCGTGACAGACACAGTATTTTTAATATGTGGGTTCCTGAGGGCACAAACAGCAATTGAACTCACAAGAGTGTAATATGAAATAGGTATATTAATGCAATTATGCCTTTGCAGAAACATTTCAACACACAACTTAACATATTCCCATCCCACATATTTCTTTCCCCACTCCTCCATCTGACTCTAAAGCACCTGGCGCAGGTCATAAACACATTTGGCCTCCCGGTGCAGTGTGGGCCAGCAGCGACCACACCACCCAGGACAGACTAAGGAGGATTTGGGGGCTCCCAGGGGGTGTGGAGGCCCTGGACTTCGGCCCCAGAGTCCAGGGGTAAAAGCGCCACTGTGAGGAAATATCCTTGTTATCCTAAAGTCTGTATGGATAGTGCTTGTGGGGTGATAATTTTCTTTGTTTGTTTAAAGTTGGAAAGGACTTACTTTTATGACTTTCTGTCTACAGCATGTGAAGATATGGTAGATGTGATAATGAACTCCATCACACTCTAGAGAATGCAGACTCATGAGGTTATGAAGGAGCAATGCAGCCCCATCAGAGTAAGACCGCAACAGAATAAGGAGGAAAAGTTGAATAAGTACTAGACAGAACATGTTTATATTGATACCCAAGAGTGACTACAGTACTGTACTGACTGCATATCCTGCAATTTAAGCGCATTTAGCTTATTAACCCACACAATTTCCTTCATCTTCTTTGCAACATGCTTTTCACTTTAAGCCTTGTATTTTGACATGTTTACACATCAGAGGCACAGAGTAGCCATGTGACAGGACGCATATGTACAGAACTGACAATGGGCTTGGATGAAAGTCAGCCATGCTACGGAACAGCCTCACAGACAATGCCATAAATAACAGCTGCGACTCCAAATATGCAGGAACCTCTTCCTTTTCTTGTTACCCTGTTTTGTTGTGGATATCTCCCTGTCAGTGTAAACATACCTGGAGTCAGTATGGGACAGGGCCACTTTCAACTAATTTTATCACTGTATACCAGGAAGCCAGGCAAGGTAAAGTGAATTTATACAAAACCAGCGAGTCATCACAGCCAAGGAAAGCAAATCTGTTTTCTAAAGTGTATATTAAGATGATAATAAAATGTGGTGTGGGCAATTGAGCTCAAAACTGAATTGCAATTCTGCACGCAGTTCAATGAATGGTAAATTCATACTTGGAACAGGATGGCAGTCACTGCAAGCCTGAAAGCACAGTGACACTAGACATAGATCTCTACGTCTGGCATCATGGTGTAAATTATTTAACAATCAAACAGCCATTAATAAATGACATTTAAGTAAGCATAGCAGGGAAATGACTAGCAAGCCCGAGGCTGCCGGTACGAATCCACACTGGTATGTTTCTCAGCCTATGGGAGACACTTACGTATATCGGGCAGCAGCGATATAGGAAGGTGCTGAAAGGCATCATCTCATACTGCACGGGAGATGGCAGTGGTAAACCCCTCCTGTATTCTGCCAAAGACAACCTCAGGGCTCTGTGGTAGCCAGGAATCGACACTGACTCAATGGCACACTTTACCTTATACTATCAAATCATCTGTCTTCTTCCCAAAAAACCTGAAGTTTCAGGTTTTTTAAAACTGTTTGGTTTTTTTAAAAAAAATCTCCAAGAAGTTGCTAAAAGAAAAGCTTTAATATTACCCTGTCCAATCTTTATTGAAGTATATCACCAGAGTAAAAACACCTTTTTAAAAAGTGTGCCCCATCACTAACAGCCCCACTAATTAATCAGCAAAAGCTTATTTGGTTAATCCATTTTTACTAGTAAAAAGAGGTTTCTTGTGATTTTTAAGAAATCACAACTCCAAAAGACTAAGTGTCTTTTGGAGTTGTGATTTCTTAAAAATCACAAGAAACCTCTTTTTACTACTACTTCTTTGGTGATTCTCTCCCACATGTATGCTGAATTTGATCGCACTATGGTCACTGTTCCCTAATGGGTCCATCACACTGACATCACACACCAGGTCCTGAGTGCCACTCAGGATTAAGTCCAAGGTCACCTTCTCTCTGGTTGGTTCCAAGACCAACTGTTCTAGGGCACAGTCATTCAGCATACCTAGAAATTTGACCTCTTTGTCATTATCTGACTGTGAATATACTCAGTATGTGTGGGTAATTTAAGTCACCCATTATTACTGCCCTGCCTCTCCTTGACACCTCCCTGATTTCCTGCTGCAACTCCCAGTCACTGTCAGCATTTTGATCTGGGTGGCAATAGCACGTCCCCAGTAGCATGTTCCCTTTCAGGCCTTGTACTGTCACCCACAGGGTTTCTGTGGAGAACTCTGATCCACCTAGGTTTTCAATTTTGTTAGATTCCATCCCTTCTTTAACATACAGTGCTACTCCACCTCCAAGCTGCCCCTCCCTGTCCTTTCTATAGAATTTATATCCAGGGATAACAGTGTCCCACTGGTTCTCACAGTTCCACCATGTTTCTGTTATGCCCACTATATCTATTTCTGTGTTAGCAACCAAGCATTCCAGCTCACCCATCTTGGCTTGGAGGCTTCTGGCATTGGCATATAAGCACCTATATGCTGAATCTTTTCCCTGGTGTCTGCTATCTTTCTTTTGACTCTTTGACCAGCTGGCACAGCCTTCTGTCTGCTCTTTATGTGGTTCTGCTCTGACCCCTTCTATTTTATCTGAATCCTTTCCACCCTTGCACCTTAAAGGTTGGCATTTGCCGAACAGGATACTGTCCAGCTCCTGTCAGCTATTCCCCAGGCATCATTTTAAAAGCTGCTCTGCAAGCTTTTTTATTTTAAGCACCAGCAGTCTGGTTCCATCTTGGTTCAAGTGCAGCCCATCCCTTTTGTACAGGCCTTGCTTTCCCCAAAATGTGTCCCAGTGCCTATCAAATCTAAACCCCTCCTCCTGGCACCAACGTCTCATCCACGCATTGAAACCCCTCAGCTCTGCCTGTCTTACTGTACCTGCATGTGGAACAGGTAGCATTTCTGAGAATGATACCATGGGAGTCCTGGACTTCAATACGTTACCCATCAGCCTAAATTTGGCTTCCAGGACCTCCCAACTACATTCCCCCACATCTTTGGTGCTGACATGCACTACGACAGCTGTCTCCTCCCTAGCACTGCCTAAGAGCCTATCTAGATGCTGCGTGATGTCCGCAACCTTCACACCAAACAGGCAAGTCACCGTGTGATCAACACGCGGATCACAAACCTATTTTTCTATAGCTCTAATGAATTGCCCACTACAAGGAGGCCCCCACCCCCCGGAGGAGTATCCCCTGTGCAAGACGATATGGGCTTATCGTCCATGGAAGGGGTCCCTTCTAAAGGAGCATTTTCCTCTTCCTCAGACCAATGTCCTCCTTCCCTGAGACCTTCATTCTCCCTGAGAGCAGCGGAGCTATCAGCCCTGGGGTGGGATGTCTCTAACATGTCCCTGAAGGTCTTGTCCGCATGCCTCTCTGTCTCTTTGAGCTTTTGCAGATCCATCACCTTGGTCTGAAACCAGACTAGGGCCGGTTCGGATATCACACCCAACAGGAGTTCACATTCTTGTATCCTGACATTTTACTGACATGTTACTGGCTTACTGACTTGCAGTGGGTCATGTGAAATCCCCAATCAATATCAGTTTCTTCTACCTGAAATCTCCTCTATTTAAATTTCAGACTCTTACGTTTACTAGAGGTGTGCACAAAACTGGCTTGGCCTGTTTGGTTCAAATTCGAACCCAGTTCGAAAAAGGGTGGGTAGGTTTGGTTTTGGTTTTGGTCGAACCTCTCCTTGGTTCAGTTCAAATTCAAAGCCAACTTGAACTGGTTCTAAACGGTTATCTATAGGGATAGATATATATGGTATAATGGGGACTCGAACCAGCCCATTATTCCCTATGCAGAGCACTTAGGGGTACAAAATCGATGCGGGTGGTAGGCCATGGGTGCCAGTAACCAACAAAACCCCAAAGCAATCGGATACTCTTGTGATATTAAATGATTTTTTAAAAAACATTTTTTGCATTTTTCCTATAGGGAATAATGGGGATTTGAGGATGCCCCATCTGCCCCCTTGGGAGCAGGGTGTTTGGGGACCCGAAAGTGGGTTTGGGGAAAAGGCACATTGTACCACAACTCCCCTCTAAAGCCCCAAGCTGGTGGGGTTCATGGTTTTTATAATCTAAATTTTTAAAGATTTTAACCTGTTTGACAGAATGTCAATGCAATGAATATGAATCCCGACCACATTCAGAAAAAGAACAGTGTGTGAACTTAATTGCTGTGAACTTGGTGAACTCAGAGTTCAGAGATGGGTGGGTGGGTGTCAGGGAAGGGGCAGACGGGCAGCTGACACGGAACAATAAAGCAGGGGCTGTGGCAGGGGGCAAGGAGAGCAAAAGAGTCCGAGCACACAGATGCTCTGTGCGGGTTCAGCTAGTTTAAAACTTTTTTACAAAAAACAAATCACGTCATACAAACTCCACGACTCCTTGGCCCAAATGGAGCAGGAGGAGAGGCAGATAAATGTGTTTCAATGCAAATATGGGCAGTCCTGCCTGGAAAATATATTTCAGTGGATGGAAAATATGAATGGTCACCAGCTTACAATGAAACGTTAAACAACCCTTTACTTTACTTTTGGAACCGCTGCACTATTCCATCACACTTAGCAACACATTAACTGTTGCAAATCCCGTAGTCCAGAAAACACCCTTGAGCTTTTTTCTGCTCCTCTCTTTGTGCATGTGGTGTGCCTACAAGGAAAGTCCACCTCAGACTGGCAGGTCCACACACATCTTTGCTGGAAGCCACACAGGCCCCCAACTAGGGGTGTGCATGGAACCGGCTGGCCTGGTTTGGTCTGAGTCCGAACCAGACCTGAACAAGACTGGGTCCGTTCAGTCCGGCACCCCCTCAAACACTCCCCAGGTTTGGTTCAATCCGGGGGAAGTTTCACAAATTATTATTTTTTAATTTGATAGATAGATAGATAGATAGATAGATAGATAGATAACTTAACCCTTCTGGGGGACTTGCTCTAGGTGATGGGGGGGGTCCACAGGGGGTCCCCCTCCCCTCACTGGACTCCTTGCCTCCCAAACCAGCCCTCTTGGCCAGCTCTTCATCCTGTTCAGGTGTTCACTGTCCAGCACGGTGGCCATTTTGGAGGCCACCTCATCTGTGAAAATTTTTTTTAAATCACAACACCACCACCACCCCCGAATGGCCAGGGGGGTTCAGTCCGGGGTTGGACTGAACAGAGGGTGGTTCGGTTCGACCCCTGACAGTTGAACCAAATCGGTTTTATGTCGAACGCTTTCAACAGCGAACCTGTTTACGTATCACTACCCTGGAGCACCCGGAACTGGACTCCACCACAGGTTGTTGAGCATCATCAGGGGGCCCCACACTGAGCGGTGTGAGGAGCGGTGGGGGCCACAAGAGGGAGGGGCAGTCTGGCTGCACTCCCAGCCATCGAGCCCCTGCCCTCCACCCCTGCCACGGGAGCAGCTTCCCTGGCAGGAGAGCCACCCGCACTGCCAGGCTCGGCATGGGGTGGCAGCACTGGCAGAGCACCTGGGCCTGGCTCAGCAGCAGCAGGCTCCATTGGATAGGAGAGCCTTCGCGCCTCCACCTTGCCTGGGGCTAATTCGCCAATGGGGATCTGCGGGACCCCATGATGGTGTCTTCTCTACCCCGCCCCCCCCCTCCTGGCCTCCTGCACCACCTGGGACACACACACACACACACACACACACCGCCTCTGCCTACCACTCTGCTACGAGCCTTGCTTGCCACACGGAGCTCAGACATCTTCCCAATCCCCAGGAGGTTTTAAGGGGTTTTTTTGGAAAGAAATCTCTTTAAAAAAATTTTTTTGCGGGCAGGGGTGTTATTGTATATTTTATTAGCTCCCAGTAGGATACTCCAAACCTTAACAATGACCTCAGCAATATTAAGACAAAATTACTATTTGTATTTTCCAGTATGTCTCATGGAGATATCATGGGACCCTGTGATAAAACAATCCTATGCAATCAGTTCTTACACATGTGCACGCAGACCACTTACTAAAGTAAATGTTTATCAGTCCTGAAGGCCTCTTGTCTAAATAATATTAACCACCAGTCAATTGTGTGGACGTTTCTTTCTGACCCACTGCAGCAGCAGTAAGAAGAAGCGGCTACAATACTTTGCATTACAGTATTGAGAACTGAGGGGTCCCAATCCAATCCAGCTAAAACCAGTTCTAAATTCCATTTAAGTGAATCGAAGATTAGCTGCAGTTCACTTAATTCCAACTGCTTCCAATAGGACTTAACAATGATGCACTTAGCTGGATCTCTACCTCAGACTCTTTCACTGAGCTTTGGCTTGAATAAATATCTGCTGTTTTGTAAATTGGTCCATTAGGAGAAAGTAAAAGAAGTTTACCAAATGTGTGGCTTTTTAAAATAGCAAGTTCTAGTTTTCACTAAAATGTAGCTGTTTATAAATATTTGCCAAGACAGGAAAAACAGAAAGCAGCCTGTCTCCCAGGCTGAAAAGCACAGACATCGTTGCAAAACATCTCATGTGTATACAATTACTCCATTCAGCCTTGCAAATAATTATTTAGAGAAGCCATTGATTTGCTTCTCATTCTGCTCTGCTCATCTCTCTTGCTACTCTACTAAAGGGAAAGAAGAATCCCCAACACAGGCAATCCTCTGAGGCTTATACTTCCACATGATGTTTCCTGTCTTCCAGCCATACCAGTGGACTGCTACTGTATTTACCCAAATAGAAGGTGACTCTGAATGTAAGACGATGCCTTAGAGTTTAAAGAGAGGTTATACCCGTTGTTACCCAAAAGAAAGATGACTCTGAATCTAAGATGGTCCTTCATATTTAACAGGGGAAAACGAGGAAAAACATTGTCTTAGATTCAGGTAAATATGGTACGTGTTTGAGACTAGGAGGGAGAGGGAGAGGGTTCTGAATGAAAGGAAAGACTATTTCTACTTGGGTGCTTGCCTATTAGCACTTGCTCCTCTGCAAAACTAGCAGTCCATAGCAAACGACAAGTCTGATTTGGCTTTAAACTAGATCCTTAAAATGTGCTTTCCTATATGTTTCTAGAATTATATAACCCCAAATAAAAAATATGACCATGAACACAGTAGCACACAACACCCAAGATACTGGAGATACTGAGGCTATTCCCACGATCGATAGAAAGCGAGCTAAGGGAGCTTAGCCTGCTTTCTATCGATCGTGGGAACCACCGGCCGGGACCGTGAGCGGGCCCAGTGCTCCCAAGGTGGCTAGCCCACCTAGAACACCCTCTCCTTATATGAGGTTAACGGAGCGAGTGCTCCGTTAACCTCATTTCTTTGTTCGTGCATCGCCATGGCGCGTGGCGACACACGAATAGACCCGCGACCGGGAGGTTGCAGCCAACCTCCCGGGTTCGGGGGTCTCTCCAGAATGCCCTGCACACTGACACTGGAACTTCTGGAGGCTGCACGGCCCCCAATCTTGGAACTTCTGGAGGCTCCATGGCCCCCAATCCCCACAGCCCCCATTGGCTCCGTGATGGATCCGGCAGCCAAGTGGGTGGCCGATCCAGCTGCCCAGCTACAAGCGGCCACTCATCTGCGGGGAGAGCAGGCTAAGCCCGCTCTCTCCACAGAACCCCATCAGGAGCTTCGCACGTATCATGTGAAGTGCCTCACTATCTGGACACAGGCATTCCTTTTCCCAAAGGAAATAGTGTATAATATACTACACACACATTGCAAGAAACCGAATGACTAGATTTCTTTCCAATCAGCTCTGTGCCCCCAAAGGCACACAGCTCCTGTTATCTATTGTTCCATTATGAGTTGGTTGTCCACCTTTCTTGTCCCCTCAAAATAGTTACATTGATGATCACATTTCCATATATTATTGTCCCCATGGAACAGTTAAGCCATCCCGTAACATCATTGTAGCTGAGCCGATGGAGGTTTGCTCACAAGAATAGCAAGATTTTAGCCTAATTCACATATCTTCTTCTTCTTCATGAACCCCGCTGCCTATAAAGATCATTGGGGGAGGTCTGGTTGTGATTGCCACCAGCTCACTTGGTGGCGACCCAAAACCAGGCCTTCTCTAGGGTTGCCCCAAGGCTGGAACGTACTCCCAAATGAAATCAGAATCTGCTCATCTCTGGTTCTTTTTAAATGACTTTTGAAAACACACCTGTTTTTTCAGGCTTTTAGATTATGATGTTTTAAAGTGTGTTTGTTTTTAATGGCCATTTGAATCTGTTTATATTATGTTTAGATTGGATAGTAACCTACCCTGAGATTTTATAAAAGGTGGAATATAAATGAAACAAACCAACCAACAAACAAACATCTAAGTAGATGTTCTTCTGGACAGCTTTGGAACAGGAGGGAATGTGGTTGCAGTTATTTATGTGGAATTGCACACTAGGAGCTCATTAGACTTGCACACTGTGTCTATTCTCAAGTTGCTGCTTGTTTTCCAGGTGTTCTTTAAGGCGTAAGTTATTACCTGTAAAGTCTTAAATGGTTTGGGACCCAGTTACCTAAGAGACTATGGTGAGAATGAAGGCAAGCAAGCAAGCAATAAAGCGGGGCGGGGGGAATCAATTACCTATGCTAGACTTAAGCAAGGCACACACAAAAGTTAACAGCCCCACTCTTTCAGAGGTGCCATGAAAACTTTCATCCTCTCAAGTGCTCAGAGAGTAGGTTTTTATGTATCATCTGAAATGTTTCCAGCAGCCCTGCATCCCATCAGATAACAATGGGTCAGAATTCCATAAAGAGCTATTATTCTCACAATGGACAAGGAACTTTATTAAAACAAGAACATGAAGAGATTTCTTCTGTGTTTGTGCTGCATTGCTGAGATGTGTCCTAGCATCTTCCCTCAGTTTTCAAACACATCTGGTTTCTTCATATAGCTTTAAAGGATCCAGCCTTATCATCAGAAGTACCCAATCATTAGCTTACAAATGGGGTGTGTCTTCTTTCTAAGTTTATTTTAATGCATCAAGTAGATCCACAGAGATTAAAAAGCCTATACTGAAACTGACTGATTAGTTGTATTTTAATAGCTATTTAGAGCTAAGCAGAAATAGCAATGAAAACAAGATATAGCACATTTATGTTAAGAATGAATCAGCAATACTTAGCAAATGTTTAAAATTAAAATGCTGTGTGGGGAGAAGCATTTTTGTAATTTCTTGTTCACAGTTCAGTTCCCCAAATGGAACTTTCCCAATGTTCTGATTCAATGACTAGTAATACATTGTTTTCATTGTAACTTTCAGCATTCACAAGTAATAGGGGACCGGAGTTGCAGGGAGCTCTGGTTTGCTTATCTTTGCGTCCAAACAAGGTCATAGCATCCGTTGAACAAGGGGGACAATTGTTCCCAGGCCCATAAGTCAGGGACCCCCACAAGGCTCCCCCTGGCTTGGGGTGCTACCTTGACTCTCCCTGCACCCAGCTGGTGAGCAAGGCACTTGCTAGCTGGGAGAGCAAAGCATGCCCCCCTCCTCTCCTCTCCAGCTCTCTGGAAGAGGGAAGGACCCTCTCCTGGGCATTGGTCCTGTCCTTGCATCTGGCATCAGATGCAAGGGGCTGGGCCGATGCTGAGAAACCCTGCAGGGTCTCATTTTGGCAGTGAGACCGGGTGAGCTGGGCTGGAAGAACTAGTGGCGGTTCTTTCTGCCTGTCTGGCGGCAACAAGCATGCTGGGCTCAGCCATGCAGAGCAACTGCTGCAGCAGGCAGGCGCTGGGAGGGCTGCTGGTTGCTGCAGACTGGCCGTGGGTAAGCAGTGCCTGAGTAGCGGGCTGCTCAGCTGGCTGCAGAGTGGCCGAAGCGGTGCCCGAAGAGCATGATCATGCTGGTGGGTAGGAGGAGGCACCAGTGGGGGGGGTGTTTCCTCAATTTGAGCAGCTAATTGTCCCACCCCCTTTTATTGGATGTCAGACACCAGGGGCGTGGCTTGTGGCATGCACACTTTGCATGTGCAATGGAAAAATGGGGCCCCTGTCTGCACTTTGCCGCCGGCCACCTATAAGCTCGCTACGTCACTGCGTCTGAACATGTGTAATTCTGGTCCCGTCTATTGCATGACCTGAGGTTGCACTCAGGAGAGTCCAATTTGAACCCTTGGTTTGTAGTGAGTTTCGCTGCTCCAGAGTGAGAGTTCATGAAGCCCCCATTCTGTCTGAATGCAGCACTGGAGCCTGCATTTGGCTGGACTGGAGTTGAGGGAGGAAGCTCTTCCATCTCTCTTTCCCCAACTGACTGTGCAGGCTGTCCTTCAGGCAAAATGGAACCAGACTGCTGGTGCTTAATCAAAAAGGTCACAGAGCAGCTTTTAAACCAATGCCTGGAGGACAGCCAGCAGGAGCTAGGCAGTATCTGATTCAACAAATGCCAGCCCTTGAGGTGCGAGGTTTTAAATGCTTCAGTTAAACCAGAAGGGGACAGAGTAGAACCAGCTAAAAAGCAGACAGAAGGATGAGTTAGCTGGTCAAAGAAATCAAATGGCCATAATAGGGATAGCACACACCAGGTAAGAGATTCAGTGTATAGATGTTTAAGGGAACGCCTTCTTCATGATGAACCCCATCGCCTATTAAGATCTTCAGGGGAGGTTCATCTGAGGGTGCCACCATCTGGTCTGCTGATTACTCAGAGGCAGGCCTTCTCTGTAGTTGTCCCAGAGCTTTGGAACACATCTCCTGCTGAGATTATAGCCACTCCATCCCTTTAGGAAACAACTGAAGACACATCTCCTCAGCCAAACTTTTAGCTATTTAGTGGGTTTTAGATATTTTAATTTGAACTTTTATATGTTTTAAATTGTTTTAATGTAAACCGCTTAGAGACTTCGGTAGTGGGCGGTGTACAAATATGCTAAATAAATAATAAATAATAATAATGTGAGAAACCTCTGAGCCAAGATGTGTGATCTGGAGTGCTTGGTTGCTAATGAAAGCATATATTTATATTTATATTTATTTATTTAACTTACATCTCTGGGCAGTTTACAACAAAGCAAAATAAATGGCAACAGAAAAGGTTAAGACATTAGTTGAAACAAAATAAATGACAACAGAAAAGTTAAAAGATTAGTTAAAACAAAATAAATGACAATATAGTGGGCATAACGGAAATATGCTGGAACAGTCAGAATCAGTGGGACACTGTTATGCCTAGATATAAACTCTATAGAAAGGACACTCTCTTCTCTGTTACCTGTTGATTTGAATAAACAATGCTGCAAGACAAACTTGGATAAGCCAGCATTATTTATGGAGGCAGCATCCATGTCCAGCCCATTTGATAGCTCATAGACCTCCTATTCCCCAGTGGGTGGGAGGGAGGAGAATCTTACACTGACTCAGGCTTCCCAATATTGAACCAAAGTATGGCTCCTAATCACCACTTGTGCCAATTCCATTTTTCAGAGGTATCATTTCAAATTTTAACAGTGGGGCAGGGGGAAGACACATAGAAACTTTCAAAGCAACTTAACAATGATAACATAGAGGCTATTCACACGATTGAAGAAAATCGGGCTAGCCTCCACTAGGCCGATTTTCTTCACTCATGAGAACCACCGGGCTCAGCTGTGAGCCCGGTGGTTCTTGAGCGGCTAACCTGCTCAAGTAGCCCGCCCCTTAGCCTGGGTTTGTGGAGCAAGCACTCTGCAAACCTGGGCTATCAGATCGTGAGTAGCCGCAGCATGGCTCCGTGCACCAGCTACTCACGAGGAGACCCCACAGAGGGGGGGGCGAAAAGCCACCTCCCGGCTCTGGGGGTCTTGCCAGTATGCCCTGCACGCTCGTGCAGGGCATGTTTAAGCTTGTGGGGGCCAATTGGCCCCTGCTCCTCCCAGCCCCCTCCAGCTCCAACACGGAGCCGGCAACCATGTGGGTGGCAAATCCAGCCGCCCAAGGCTCCCTCCCCGCTCACCCTACCAAACCGGGTCTCACTAATTGTGAGACCTGGCTCACAGTCTATTTAGTCCTGCTAATTGAGCAAAGAGACACATTTTAAAGTGTTGACTCTCTTATATTTAGCAAGTGGAGAGCAACTGGCCCTATTCAACCCTAGCACAGCATCTCTCCAGTGGCTGTTGCTGGTATCTGCTTTACTTATGTTTCTTTGTAGATTGTGAGCCATTTGGGGACAAGAGACCATCTTGTTTCTTTTTTATTTTATTTTTATGTAAACCGCTTTGAGAACTTTGGTTGAAGAGCAGTATATAAATATTCGTAGCAGTAGTCATAATTTAGGAGTATGTGTGTTGGCTGCTTTTAAAAACCATGTAATATTTGTAGCAATATTATCAGCTCCTGAATAGCCTCATTAAGTCTCCCATTCATATGCAACCAGGGCAGACCCTGCTTAGCTAAGGTGAAAAGTCATGCCTGCTACCACAAGACCAGCTCTCATCTTCCACGCTAACTGCAAGAATTTTGAACTAAGGCTGGATTTTTCGGAAAACCCTTGAGCTTGTCCCTAGCCCCAACAAAGAACAAGAATAAGAACATAAGAAAAGCCCTGCTGGATCAGGCCCAAAGCCTATCTAGTCCAGGATCCTGTTTCACACAGTGGCCCACCAGATGTCTCTGAGAAGTCCACAGGCCAGATATGCGGGTGTTCTCTCTCTCTTGCTGTTGCTCCCTTGTAACAGGTATTTAGAGGCATTATGCAAGTGTAATATCTTGTAGAATTACTCCCTGGATGTCAAACAGCATTACAGAAAAGTGAAGGACTAAGTATGAAATACTAATCTGAGTGTACCAATAATAATCATATTTGCTCTGTTTTCTGTTCTGTTATGCTGCTTGGATCTGTAGTATAAAACAAATTTGATAAACAATAGTTTATTATTGGTTTGTTTTTTAAAAAAATCACTAGCTTTGGTGCAATGATACATGATGAACTTTAAGAAAGAAATGCTCATTTGGACCTACAGGAAAATTCATGATAAACTGAACATCAGTTCCCATCAAGCAGTGAATTATTCCCAAAGATGCATTGTGGCAATGATGCTGGTCAGATTGGTGATTTCATCTGTATTGGTTATTATTAATCCAAGAAAGCAGAAGTGTTTGTTTACAATAAGACTCTCCCACTTTTGTTTTATGAGTAGGAACCAAACTCTGGCTGACCCATGCAATGAATCATAGCTTATTTAAGAAAGATTCAAAAATTCCCCCCTTTAGAGTGCTCAGTCTTTGAAATAGCATTGACGGTTAGTCGGTGAATACCAACACTCGTCAGGCAAGATGTAATAGAAAATATAGAATTGTATCATTAAGATCTAATAACGAAACTGTGGGATTAAACAACCAATGAGTCTGGAAATAGTATGTGGGAGCTTCTAGAAAGTATTAAACCATGGATGACCTTTTCTATAGACAAAGTTATTTCAGTTCAGTGCTAGCCTGAATTGTATTTGTTTCCATTTTATATGGGCTTGTGCATTAAACAAAGGAGATGCTATGCTACAAAAGGACAATGCCATTTTAAAGTTCTATTACCAGAAGCATAATATCTAAGGCTCTCAAAACAATAGCACCTCTTTACCCAGTGTGTATTAGCCCTCATTTGAAGCAAAGCATTCATTTCTGGTGGCCACAAATGAGAAGAATGTTGATAAATTGGAAACAATGCAGAGGAAGGCTGTTAAAATGATACATAATCCATGATTGGAGGAGGAACCACTTAAAAATGGCATGTGCTTAACATAAGAAAAATAGGAACACAGGGGTAATTTCCTATATTTAAAATTTTTGCTTTTAAACTATTGGGAATAGAACATCAGCACCAGCTTTGGATGTTAGACAAATGCTGCCTGCTGAATTTGCAAATAATTCCTGCATTCTGCTGGCAGCAGTTTTTTTTTTATTTAAATGAAGTTCAAAGAATAATTTTCAGAGGCCAGGGGACATGCAGGCTATAAGTGCAGAAACAAACAAAAAGGTAAATCAAGATGAGGAGATCACTGGATGGAGACTCACAACAGAAGCTCATCGTGCCACTTATTCATGCATTAGCACTATAGTTGTATGTATGTCTAGGGTATATATCCCCCCAATTCTTCACAGATGTCTCTGAATTTCAGTACCAAACAAACTGGGGGGCAAGGGGGGTGCCACCAAATGGGAGATTGTGAACATGTGAACATTACATCAAAAGGTGTAAACAAGACCTGTGGAAAGATGGTGTGGGAAGTGCCTTGGAAAATCCAGCGCAAATCAAGAATGGGCGCTGTACTTGCAGTTCAGATTCTAAGAGGAAGCATACAAGCAAGATTCAAGGCAGAGGGTTGTAGGGATGTGCAAGACCGGTCCGGCGGTTCACGGTCCAGTGTTCGGGGGTTTGTGATCGAACCGAAACCCACCCACCCCGTTCTGTTGGACCGGGACCGGACCACCCGGTCCGGTCCGGCAGGTCTGCGAACTTTAAAAAAAAAAATGTTAAAGGAACTACCTGTAGCCCCTTCGGAGGGCTTGCTGTAGCTGCGGGGTGTGTGTGTGTGTGTGTGTGTGTGTGTGTGTGTGTGTGTGTGTGTGTTCCACGCGGGTTCCCTCTGCCCCAACCGGCCTTCCTCATCACCACCACAGCCGGGTAAACATAGCCTTTTTGGCCCTTTCGGGCCTTCGTAAAAGCGAGCGGCCGCCATTTTTTGTTTCTTTTTCTAATGAGCGCTTTTCTACATGCAAGGAATTTGATTTTTAATTTTTCCGCTTATAAGTACGCAATCCTACAGCTGCAGTCTGAAGTGGGGAAGGGGTGTAGCTATAATTGAGTAGATGGGTTCAAAGAACCTGGGCCCTGCAGCTCCTGAGGGCCCCCCAGCTCCACCCCTCTCTACGTTCTTCATTATCTCTCTCACTCTGAAGGGCCGCTGGGGAGAGGGGCAAACACAGGCCCTTTCTCCCCTAGCTATGCTCCTGAAGTGAGGCAAATGAAAACGGGGATATAACCAATTTTTATACCAAGGATTACTGGTCGAGTCCCCCCTACCCTGCCACCACCACTATTACACTTTGCTGAGGAGTGAATTCCACCTGCTGTATTCTGTGCACTGCATAGTGCCTCATGCAAGTGTACAAGAGGCAAAAAACCTATGCTCACGACCGGGCTGGCAGGAGGGTGGAAGGATGGGGAAGGCAGGGTGGAACCCCCAGATGATTCTTGATCTTGATCTCATGGGCGTGCTGCTGCTCCAAGCAGCAGCACAGATCTCCGGAGGCATATCTCACAATGCACTGTGCAACAAGCAAACACAGGATCCCAGCTGCTCGGTTAAGGGTGCACTCACGTCCTTAACCCTGGTTAACGGCCAGGAACAAAAGGGTTAGGCAGGCTGGCAGCGCCAGGATCGGGATGGATCCTGGCACTTCACACTGCAGCCGAACCCAGGCTGGGTTAGTCTGCACGTGTGAAAAGCCTTAGAATGTATCCACCCATGCACTTGGAGATTTAATTTCTATTGATTTCTCTGATGTGGGAGCTGAAGCACGAGGAATGATCATTCTAGCAACTCACATGAAAAAAACTGAATAAAGCATCTTCAAGAGGCAAAAACAGGGACAGTGATTTTCCAGGATCAGACTGCAGAAAAGAAGGGCTATTCCTGATAAAAAGAGGCAATGGTGGCCTATGCCCACATCATGAGTGAGGAAAAGAGAGGGGTACATTTATGAGTTGGGGCCATAGCGCAGTGGTAGAGTATGTGCTTTGTCTTTAGAAGGTCCTGGATTCAATCCCAAAATTTCCACCTAAAAGGCCATCAGGTAGTAGGGCTGGAAGAACCTCTGGCTTAATGCTTAGAGATCTGCTGGGCTAGACAGCTTGATATGTTCATATATAGGCAAAGTCAGTCCAGATCATATGCTGACAAGTATCATGTATTACCACTTGCAAGCACCTATATTCCAGCTTGATTTATGAGGACTGGGATGATTTGTGGTAACTTTCCATTCTACTTACAGCTCTTACACGTAATTTCTTTGGTTTCTTCATGTTTCAGAACCATAGGATGTTGGATATTGTGCTATAATGGGAGAAAAAGTACAAAGTGTAACTTCAGTGAGTGGCAGGCTAGAAAGAAAAAAGAAGAAACCCTTGGCAAACAAAGTCTTGTGGTTTTCTATATGCCATGGCAAAACCAAAAACAATTTTCAGTGGAATTGCCCCACTGGTTCTTCTATATAAGCGCAGTAGCCACTAGTTGTTTGTTGGCTCCATAGCTATTAGTAATGGCCTAGGCTGGGTAGCCAACCAGAGGCTCTCTGGATGCCAAAGGTCTACAACACCCACCATCCCCAGCCACAATAAATACATAAACACACACACACACACGTGGTGTGACAAAAGGTACCAGACAAAAGGATTGGGTCTGGCCCCGCCCAGTGGCCCCTCTAACGATGTCCCATGTGCATGATGTCACATGCATGGGGTGTGGCTCAGGCTCCAAAAGAACCTCAAGTGAAATCCCCCCACCCACACCCGGGCTACAGAGAGCCCCGAGCGAGTGCTCCCCTGTCCTTTTCAGGCAGTGTTTGCTGCCTGAAAGCATCTGTTTCCCTGTCTTTCCCTCCAGTGAGGAGAGAAAGGGAAATAGATGCTTTGAGGCAGCAAGTGCTGCCTGAAATGACAGGACAGAACTCGCTTGGGCTCTCCAGAGCTCAAGGCCACGCCCCCTTTGCAATGGCATCACGTGCAAAGGGGGTGTGGCCTTGAGCTCCGGAGAGCCTGTGCGAGTTCTCTCCTGTCATTTCAGGCAGCGCTTGCTGCCTGAAAGCATTTATTTCCCTTTCTCTCCTTCAATGCATTTATTTCCCTTTCTCTCTGCAAACGCTGCCTGAAAAGGACAGGGGAACACTCGCTCAGGTCTCTCCATAGCCCGGGCGTGGGTGGGGGGAGTTCGCTTGGGGCTCTTCTGGAGCCCAAGCCATGCCCCCCTGCAGGCTTCGGCAGCCCTTTCCATTGGCAGCCTGGGTTCCTTGAACCCATTTGCACAATGGTGGCTCTGGCCCTGTACATACATACATTTGTGACTGGGAATGATTGAAGTTGTAGTCCAACAACAAGTTGTAGAGAGCCTCTGATGGCCACTCCTGCCCGAGATCCAACTGAAGGTGAATTTCTTCGTAGGGGAACTGGTTAAAACGGTATTTCCACACAATTTAATGGGGTTTGTTTCTAAAACATTTTTCACTTCAACGCAGTGTGATTGCATATGGCAAAACCAGCAAAAGTTTTTTTTTTTTTTAAAGAGTGGTAGCAAAACAAAACCTTCACGTGCTTAAAGCGTTCTGTCAGCTGGTGAAAAAGTGTTTTTGTTCAATTATCTCTCCTCTCTGATTTCCTATTAACCCAGTGACAGGTTTCATCAACAAGATTTCGATGGGTAGGCTTCATTTTGGTTTTCCCTTTGCAACACTGTACTTTGCCCTCAAGGACCAGGCAGTGAATAGAACACTGTAGCTGGAATATTTGTTTTCAAAGGGGTGCATCCAACAGTTTCTGGAAAAAGTCCTGGGCATTGTGTTATTGTCAGAGAGAGAGAGGAGAAGAAGAAGAAAACTGGCCACCTTGTTGTTATTGTCCTAGATTAACATCTTGCACTCTCTTTTTTTTCCCCCAAGACAAAAGAAGCCAGCTGAGTATGGAACAAAGGAGAATATAGGGAAAAGAACTGAGCGTCAGGCAAGAATAGTTTGGATAGGGCCAAAAGTGGAAAAGGAAGTCTAATTCTGTCTTACTCCAGAGGGGAAAGAAAGGGTTTTGAGCAATGTAAACAAATCAGGAAATCCTGGCACTTACTCCAGTTCCGATTTGGCGAAACACACCATCTCTTTCCCTGTGTGTGAGCTGCCGTTTGTGAATGAAATCCAGATTAAGTTATTCATTGAGTCTTGCCAGTCCCACCATTTCCAGGTTTCCTTTTGCCGATGGCATAGCTTAAATCTTAAAATAATAATAAAAAAACATATGCATGTTATTAACTCTCTATATTCAAATGGAAATACAATGCTATCATAAATCTCTCTCTCTCTTTCTCTCTTTATTCCCCTTAACGTAAATTCCTTTCTCCAGCATGAAGCTGCAGGAAAGCCATTGTATCTGAGTAATCTAAACTTGAAAGGGATTTTTTTTTTTTGTTAAACTAGTTATGATAGGGGAAGCATGTTTTTCACTGAGTCCAAAGATTAAAGTTGGTCGTAAAAGGAGGCAGAGGGGATGGAGGAGGATTATTGGTTGCTCAACTAATGATTAGATACAGAACTTCATGGACAAATTAAGGAGCATAAAAAAAGAAAGATCTCTGAAGATAAGTGAAACCAGTTCAAATAATATCAATAAAAGATGCATAGTTTATCATTCATTTTAATCATCTCCAGCCCCACTCTGCCCCAATTAGCCTAATTAGTCAATGAGAGTTTAAACTCCAATCAAGCCAAAAGATCAACAGCAAACAAATAGACTTTAATATACAAGTCTCTACCTCATCCAGCCCCACCACCCTCAGTCTAGCTTTCAATTTCCTCCCCTCCCTGCTAGCCAGGTTCTTGCCCAAGGGCTGCTGTTGTGTTCACAAATGCATTTAGAATCATACTTCAGGCTATCTAGCCCAACCCCCTGCTCAATGCCAGCAATCCAGAGCTAGAGCATCCCACCCAACAGATGGCTGCCCAACCTCTGCTTGAAGACCTCCAGTGAGGAGAATTCTAGCTACCCCTGGTTACACTGTCTCACTGTTGTGGCTGTGAGAGAACACAGCCCGAATGCATTCTTTCCTAATGTTCAACTGACATTGCTGTAACTTCCTCTGATCAGATCTCATCCTTCCTCAGAGGTAGCAGAGAAGAGTGATACATATTGGGGCAAAAAACCCCAACTTCATATATATGCTGAGCTGTCTGTGACTGACCAGGACAGAGATCTTGGGCTCGTGGTGGACAGCTCATTGAAAGTGTTGACTCAGTGCACAGCAGCAGTGAAAAGGGCAAATTCCATGCTAGGGATCATTAGGAAGGGTATTGAAAATAAAAATGCTATCATGCCCTTGTCCAAATCTGTGGTGCGGCCACATCTGGAGTACTGCCTACAGCTTTAGTCACCATATCTTAAGACTATTGTAGAACTGGAAAAGGTGCAGAAGAGGGCAACCAAGATGATCAGGGGCCTGGAGCACCTTCCTTATGAGGCAAGGCTACAGCATCTGGGGCTCTTTACCTTGGAAAAGAGACGACTAAGGGGAGACATGATCAAAGTGGATAAAATTATGCATAGAGTGGAGCAGGTAGACAGAGCGCAATTTTTCTCCCTCTCTCACAACACTAGAGCCAGGGGTCATCCCATGAAACTGATGGTCAGGAAATTTAGGACCAAGAAGAAGTACTTTTTCATAAAGCACATACAGTAATTAATCTGTGGAATTCCATGCCATGGGATGTGGTGATGGCTCCCAGCTTGGACCGCTTTAGAAGGCGCTTAGACAAATTCATGGAGGACAAGTATATCAATGAATACTAGTCTGGTAGCTGTGGGCCACCTACAGCCTCAGAGGCACAATGCCTCTCAATACCAGTTGCAAGGGAGCAACAGCAGGAGTGAGAGCATGCACATACCTCTTGCCTGTGGATTCCCCAGAGGCATCTGGTGGGCCACTGTGTGAAACAGGATGCTGGACTAGATGGGCCTTGTGCCTGATCCAGCAGGGCTGTTTTTATGTCCTTATTCCCTCTGCAAAGTGCCATCTCTTCAGGTATTTGAAGAGTGCTATCGTTTCCCCCACCCATCCTTATCCTCTCTATCCAATTCCTTTAACCTTTCTTCAAATTACTTGCTTTCCAGACCCCTGACCACCTTTGTTGCCTTCTTCTGGAGCCATTCCCATTTCGTGGCACCCAGAACTGGACACAACAATCTAGATGAGATCTAACTAGTGCAGAATAAAGAGGAACTATTACTCCCCATGACTTGTAAACTATGGTTCTGTTAATGCAGTCTGAAATCATGTTAGCAGTTTTTGCAGCTCCATCACTCTAACTCATGTTTAGCTTGTGATCGACTGCAATCCTGAGATTCTTTTCCTATGCACCAGATATCTCCTATTCTATACATATGCATTTAATTACTTTGCCTACCTGCAAAACTTTGCATTTGTCTGAGATTGTATTTTAATCACTTGATTGCATGTACCTACAGTAGGTACTTAATGACAAGCATCTGAATGTATGAACTGACTCCACTAGGAAGCCCTGAGAATTTTTTTTTAAAGCCCTGATATGCAAGTTTTGACCACAGTGTTAGATCCGTGATGGCACAGCAGCACATATTACCAGTCACTGGAGGCTACAGTCTCAAGTGGTGAACATGAGTATCTGAACCAGCCCCAGGGCCTGACTTATAGTGCTCTGAAGCACCAAGATGCAATTGAAGCCCCTCCCTTACCAACACTAGCCCTTTGGCCCACATCCCTCCCCAAACTGCTGTGATCAGTGGGACTTAATTTTGTTTCACAGCAGATGGAAAGGGAAGGTTGGCAAGAGGGGTGGGAAACTGTATTAAAGCCAGTTCGGCAGCTTCACTGTCCCTTGGTATCTTGGAGCACTTTAAGGAACAGGTATTATCTCCCTGTAAGAATCTGGAAATACAACTCTCACAGGATGTGGAATGCCCTTTTCATTTTAATGGGAGAAAAAGATTTCAGTTATCATGTTTTAAGAGTTGCTGCCTTTTTGTTTTATGTGTGGAAACTCTACAAAGGTTCTACCGTGCAACATTCCCTGCAAAACATTATTTTGCAGCCCAGTCCTAAGGCTACATGTGCTAGGAGATAAATATTCCGAATCTGGAGAGAGAAATATCAACAACTGAACAGGCCAGCATCACAGAACTAAAGACTGCAGTTCTGCTATAGTGACGTTACTGTGGTGCTGATGGATGATATGCCAGCTAGGTTTGCATGAATCTATTAATTCCTATGCTGAAAATTCCAGCAATCTTCCAGTCTCTATTTTAGTTAAATAGGCTAACTGAACCTCATAGATAGATTCTGTGACATCCATGTTCAGCTACACTGAAAGTAGGGACAACTCAAATGAGTCACTAGAACCAAAGCTCTGTTAAAGTAAAGGTAAAGTGCGTCGTCAAGTTGATTTCAGCTCCTTGCACCCACAGAACCCTGTGGTTTTCTTTGGTAGAATACAGGAGGGGTTTACCATTGCCTCCTCCTGTGCAGTATGACATGATGCCTTTCAGCATCTCCCTATATCGCTGCTGCCCGATATAGTAGCAGCAGGGATTCGAACCAGCAACCTTCTGCTTGTTAGTCAATCATTTCCCTGCTGTGCCACTTAAGGTGGCTTAAAGCTCTGTTAGGTGTTCTTAATCTGTGGGTGTGTGTACCCAGTCATGGAGCCAATGGGAACAAGCTGGAAAGTAACCCACTCCCCCACAGATAGCAGTTTGATCCTTAATCACTCCCCACCCTGCTCTCCATGGATACAACACTTGTCTTCAGAGACAAATGCTAATCTTGAGGAGAGAACCTCCCTGTGACTGAGCAACACAGTCTTAATCGCAGGGAGGATTTCTCCCTAAAGAGAGGATTTCTTTACAGTCTCAGAATCTGGATCCCTGAAGAGTGGGAAAGGAAAGATTAAGGAGCTCACAGGTGAAGGGTTGGGGCTTGCTGGTGGACCCGCATTGTCACTGAACCTGACTGAGAAGAGTGTCCATGGATTAAGAACACCTGGACACCTCAAGACTACTTCCTCAATGGTATTTGGTCCACTAGGCTGCTTACCTGATTTGTCAAGTGCAAGCCTTACTGGACTTAACACCTCAGTGCTTCAGTTCAGTGATCCATCTTTGAAAGCAGAGAGCATAAGACTAAAGATCTCTCCTTGGTGCTGTCCCACAGTAGGTGATGGAGCACCAGTGCCCCAATCCGATCCTTCAGCCTCTGCTTATGCTTTCCCTCTCAAGCCTTAGGTGGTCCAGCTGTACAAAGTAGGGTAAAAGAGCATGGCTAGAGCAGACTTGAGCCATGACATCCTGAGTCTGTGGCTCATTGGAGCTGCTAGTCAAGTGTGTCTTGGTCATGTTTAATTTGAAGGAAAGGGAAAAGGACTTCCAAGTCACTACATCGCACACTGTGTTGTAGCCAATCCATAGAATCAAGTATGATCCAAGATACATTCACTTATAAGTAAACCTCTTTGACTTAGGTAGCATGCAGAGGATCACAGCTTTTAACACCAGCTCTCCAAAGCGAGTTGCTAACATGTAGGGTGCCAGTTTCTTAGCTCCTGCCTGTGTGAGTGCTATTCAGGGGTTTGATCCAGTTTGTTTCCCTGTGCTTACTTATATGGGCATTTGCAAAACCCATATAGGATACATCTCTTTTACCCAGTCCAGGGATACATCTCTTTTACCCAATCCAGGGAAACCTGTGTCTTGGAGCCGATATTGAGAGAGATCCTCTAGATCTCTCTGCAAAAGTAGAGGAAGCAGGTGCACAATCTGCTCAGCATCTGGTTTAGAGGATTACAACACTCCAAACACCTGCACACTAGCCAAGACTTGCATCCCATTGTATTATATCAGATTTTCTGCCCGGAGCAATAAAAAATACATATTGTTTATCCGATTTACCTCAGGAACTTGGAGCTATGGGAAATGGTTACCAAATCTGTAACAAACTGATAAGTAAGCAAAACAGAACCAAAGCCTGTTCGTTCTATACTCTGTGAAAGTCAATCACTTGTTTCCCTAAAAATAACTGACAAATTAATTTTCAAATGTTATATAATTTTAAGTGGACACCATTCTTTGAGCTATACTGCTGATCAGCACAAGGTGTCCAAATGAAAGTCATGAAGACGAGAGTTTAGCGTTTTGGCATTGTTAACACAGAGTAGTTTTTTAGAGGGACAATTTATAAAACTACTGATACACGGCTAGTATCAATACAATTCTTTCCTTCCAGGTAAGCTTTCTATGTACGTTTGTGTCTAAAAGCTATGCAAATGTATCAGATGCTTCTAGGACTATCTTAATGTTTTGTTTGACACAAGGACAGTTATTCTCTCATATATATTAGGAAGACAGTTCCTTTGATAATACATCAAATTTGCCAGTGATTCCATAGACATTTAAAAAGGTTATGGGTTTCCCCCCCCTTTTCTTCTGTTTGGGTAGAGCTCCAACTAGCGTTAAAGTTAGGGAACTACAGCAATAGAGGAACAGGACTGAAGTTAACAAATTAATAAAATACACTTAGGCTTTAAGATACCCTTTAATGTCAGATACATTGCACAAGGAAAAGGCTTTTGTTTATTTTCTTTGTAATGCAGGGTTTGATTTTGTCTTTTTAAAGAAGAGGGATTTCATATATCCAATTAAGCAAATGCATATTCATATTAAATGAATAATAAAATGTACAATTAACTTGCATTTTTTTAAAGCTTGCTGTTGGGGAAAAAACATTTCAGTGGGGTATGCACAGTAATCCTATGCACAATTACTTAGAAATAAGTCTCACTGTGCTCAATGGGGCTTAATTCCTAGTAAATGTATTTAGGATTGTAACAAAGAGTCGACCTATATGTTACATTAAATGTATAGCTTAGTCTTTTGTGCTTGTTTGTTTGTTTGTTTGTTTTGTTGTCCCAACATGCTGCCAACAAAATTGCACCCCAAAATCGTTATTAGCCCTGGAAGAGAAATTTCCATTGACACCCATGGAAGCTTCCATTCCAGGATCAATAGCACGATTTTTATTGGGGCTGTGGTGCAGTGGAAAAGTGTTAAATGCCCCCTTCCCTCATGCCATAGTCTCAGTAAAAACAAACTAACAAAAAAACCAAAACTCAACAACAACAAGGCCAAACTATGAGATAATATGACATGGAATTCAGGCTCTAGTCACAAGACAGCTTTTACTGGATTGGGGCCACTGACAGTGATGGGATTGAAGCAGCCCTGATCATACTGCTACATAGGATAAACAGTACGTATTTCTCACTATGATGAGCAAATAACTGGCACCACTTTGGTAGCTGTTAAAGACATGTAGAATGAGGGCTGTGACAACATAAGAAGATATTTTAAAATCTGTCTGTAGTTATGCAGAAAACAGAGCTATTAACTGCTCAGCGCAAGCACATAAATGGACACCTGCAAGACAGCACACGGAGCACTGGAGTTTGTTAAACAGATTTTTTTTCCCATTTGTCCACAGCTCTTCTTCCAGTTTCATAATTTACAACATCTTACGCATAAATGCCATACTTTAAAATACACAGCTTTCCTTTTAAGTGAATGATGGAGCAGTGCATAAAAGTGGAATGGGCAAAAAAGCATACACAATAGAAAAAGAAGAGGCAAAAAGTATTGCATTTGCCAAAACAATGGATATGTGATCCTTGCATGCGCCAGCCCCCTCAGTGCAACCATATGCAAATCCATATACAATTGTATGTACACAGGGGCCTGCGCAAATGCCCTTCAGCCCTTGCAAGATCCTAATCATTCCATGTATACAAAACCCATTAGGATACTGGGACCTCACCTGGAAGGGATATGTATCCATTTGTGCTCTGAGATGTTGAGAGAGGCTTTGTGTTTTCTGCCCTGTTCTTTCGAATGACTGCAAAGTTGGAATAAACTACCATCTAGATATATCCCAGGCCTATTGCCCTTCTTCTTCTCAGGTTTGCTAAGCTGGCATTATCCAAAGGCCTACCTAGTCCAGCATCCTGTTTCACACAGTGTCTCACTAGATGCTGCTGGAAAGCCCATAGGCAAGAGCTGAGGACATGTCCTCTCTCCTGCTGTTGCTCCCCTGCAACTGGTATTTAGCGGCATCCCGTCTGTGAGGCTGGAGGTGGCCTATAGATCTCAGACCAGTAGCCATTGATAGATCTGTCCTCCATGAATTTATCTAAACCCTTCTTAAAGCCATCCAGGCTGTTGGCTGTCACCACATCTTGCCGCTGATAATTCCATTGGTTAATTATACATTGTGTGGAAAAGTAATTCCTTTTGTAGATCCTATATTTCTTGGAAATCGGTTTCATCAGGTGACCCCTGGTTCTAGTGTTATGTGAGAGGAGGAAAAATTTCTCTCTGTCAACTTTCCTCACACCATGCATGATTTTATAGACCTCTATCATGTCTCCCCTCAGACATCTTTTGTCTAAACTAAAAAACCCCAGGTGTTGTAGCTTTTCCTCATAAGGAAGGTGCTCTAGGCCTCTGATCATTTTGGTTGCCTTCTTCTGCACTTTCTCCAGTTCTATAATGTACTTCTTAAGATATGGTGACCAGAACTGAATGCAGTACTCCAAATGTGGCAACACCTAGAGATAATCCTGGTTTCCCTATTCTGCACCTTCTCCAGTTGTCCTTTCTGATATATGGTTACCAGAACTATATGTAATACTTCAAATATGACTGCACCCTAATTTTGTATAAGGACATTATAATATTAGCAGTTTTATTTTCAATCCTCTTTCAAATGATCTCAAGCATGGAATTGGCCTTTTTCACCATTGATACACAGTGAGTCGACACTTTCAATGAGCTGTCCACCACGACCCGAAGATTCCTCTCCAAGTGTGTCACTGACAGCTCAGACCCCATCAGCGTATATGTGAAGTTGGCTCTTTTTGCCACAATATGCATCACTTTACATTTGCTAACTTTGAACCACATATGCCATTTTGTTGCTCACTCCCCTAGTTTGGAGAGATCATTTTGGAACTCTTCACAATCTGATGTGGTTTTAATTAGCCTAAATAAGAACATAAGAACTTAAGAACACCCCTGCTGGATCAAGCACAAGGCCCATTTAGTCCAGCATCCTATTTCACACACAGTGACCCACCAGATGCCTCTGGGAAGCCCACAGGCAAGAGGTATGTGCATGCCCTCTCTCCTGCTGTTGCTCCGCTGCAACTGATATTGAGAGGCATCATGCCTCTGGTACTGGAGATGGCCAACAGCCACCAGACTAGTAGCCATTGATAGACCTGTCTACAATGAACCTGTCTAAGCCCCTTTTAAAGCCATCCAAGCTGGTGGCCATCACCACATCCCATGGCAAGGAGTTCCATAGATTAAGCCCCTTTTAAAGCCATCCAGGCCATTAGCACATCCCATAGCAGAAAAATCCATAGATTAATTATGCCTCCATTTAGAGAACTGTCCATTTATACCTACCCTCTGTATCCTGACCTTCAACCTGTTACAATCAACACATGAACCTGTCCTCTTATCCCATGATTGCTACGTTTTCTCAAGAATTTTTGTTGAGGAACTCTGTCAAAAGCTTTTTGAAAGTCCAAGTATACTGAGTCAACTGGATCACCTTTATCCATATGCCTATTAACACATTTCTAGTCACTTATATTCAGCAACAGTGATGTAGGAAGGTACATAGGAACATAGGAAGCTGCCATATACTGAGTCAGACCATTGGTCCATCTTGCTCAGTATTGTCTTCTCAGACTGTCAGCGGCTTCTCCAAGGTTGCAAGCAGGAATCTCTCTCAGCCCTATCTTGGAGAAACCAGGGAGGGAACTTGGAACCTTCGGCTCTTCCCAGAGCCGCTCCATCCCCTGAGGGGAATATCTTACAGCGCTCACACTTCTAGTCTCCCTTTCATATGCAACCAGGGTGGACCCTGCTTAGCTCTTCAAGACCTGTTCTTCTATATGTTTAACAATTTTATCCTTGAGGAATCTTTCCATCAATTTGCCCAAAACAGATGTTAAGCTAACTGGCCTGTAATTTCCCGGACCACCCCGCCCGGACCCCTTTATGAAAATCAGTGCTACATTAGCTACTTTCCAGTCCTGCAGTAAAGAGCCTTATTGTAGGGATAAGTTATATATTTTTACAAGGAGGTCGTCAATTTCATGTTTCAGTTAGTTCTCTAAGGACTCTTGTGTGGATACCATCTAGCCCTGGTGATTCATTAATTTTAAATTTCCAGACAGTTTAGAACGTCATCGCTCATCACCTCTATCTGACTCAGTTGTTTACCCTCTGTTCCTGAGAAGCTCGGTTCAGGCACAGGAATACGTTTAGTATCCTCTACCATGAAGACAGATGCAAAGAACTTGTTTAGCTTTTCTGCAATCTCCATATCCTCCTTAATAATTCCTTTCATTCCCTCATCATCTAATAGACCAACTGCCACCCTGGCAGGTTTCCTGCTTCTGATGTATTTAAAGAAGTTTTTGTTATTCCCCATGATGCTTTTAGCTAAATGTTCCTCAAACTCTCTTTTCGCCTCCGTTGTTGTCTCCTTGCATTTCTTCTGCCAGAATTTATGTTCCTTTCTGTTCTCATCATTTGGGCAGGCCTTCAGATTTCTGAAGGAAGTGTTTTTCCTCTTTATAGCTTCCTTGACTTGACTTGTTAGCCATGCTGGCTTCCTCGCATACTTGATAGTACCTTTCCTCCTTTTTGGTATACATCCTAACTGGGCTTCTATTATTATTGCGGTTTTAAATAAACTCCATGCATTCTGAAGCAAAGTGACTCTCCTAATTTTCCCTTTCAGTTTTCTTTTCACCAAACTCCTAATTTTAGAGGAGTTTTCTCTTCGGAAGTTTAAAGTGTCTTTGTTAGTCTTCTTGGTGATTATCTCCTCACAAGTATGCTGAATTTGATGGTCAAATGTTCCCTAAAGGTCACTTCCCTATGGTCACTGTTCCCTAAAGGTTCCATGACACTGATATCATGCCCCAGGTCCTGGGCACCACTCAGGAAAAAGTCCAAGGTTGCCTTCTTTCTGGTTGGTTCCATGACCAACTATTCTAGGGCACAGTTATTCAGCGTATCTAGAAATTTGGCCTCTTTGACTTTAGCTGAATGTGAATTTACCCAGAGTGTGTTTGGGTAATTGAAGTCACCCATTATTACAGCCCTGTCTCTCTTGGATGCTTCCCTGATTTCCTTCTACAACTCCCAGTCACTGTCAGTGTTTTCACCAGGAGGGTGACCGATCGTCTCTAGTAACACATTTCCTTTTAGGTCTTGTCTTGTCACCCACAGGGTTCCTGTGGAGGACTCCGGTCTTCCTAGGTTTTCTAGCTTGTGAGATTCTATCCCTTCTTTAACATACAGTGCTACTCCACCCACAATTCGCCCCTCCCTGTTCTTTCTATAGTGTTTATATCAAGGGATAACAGTGTCTCACTGGTTCTCATTGTTCCACCATGTTTCCATTATGCCCACTATATCTGTGTTTTCACAAGCAACCAAACACTCCAGCTCGCCCATCTTGGCTTGGAGGCTTTGATCTCTTTGACTGGTTAGCACATCCTTCTGTCTGCTTTTTATCTGGTTCTGCTCTTTCCCTTCTGGTTTATCTGAAGCATTTACAGCCTTGCACTATAAGAGATGGCATTTGCAGAACCGGAAACCACCCAGCTCCTGTTGGCTACCCACCTACCATCATTTTAAAAGTTGCTCTGCGATCTTTTTTATTTTAAGCACCAGCAGTCTGGTTCCATCTTGGTTCCGATGGAACACATCCCTTTTGTACCGGCTTCACTTGCCCCAAAATATATCCCAGTGCCTAACAAATCTTAACCCTTCCTCCCAAATATCACCTCATCCGCACATTGAGACCCCTGAGCTGTGCCTGTCTCTCTGGCCCAGCATGTGGAACAGGTAACATTTCAGAGAATGCTACCTTTGGGGTCTTCAATATGCTACCTAGCAGCCTAAATTTGGCTTCTAGCCAGAAATGCTCCTGACTGCATTTCCCAATATCGTTGGTGCCACTGTACACCACGACAGCTGACTGCTGCTCAGCACTGCCTAACAGCCTATCTAGCTGCTCTGTGATGTCTGCAACCTTTGCACCAGGCAGGCAATTCACCATGCGGTCTACACATGGGTCACAGACCCATCGCTCTATACCCCTAATGATTGAATATCCCACTACTAGGAGGACCCCACCCCACAAAGGAGTATAATCTATGTTGAGAGGATATGACTCATAATTCAGAGAAGAATTCCCTTCTAAGGGAATGTTTCCCTCTTCCTTAGAATGATATCTCATTCCCTGAGACCTCCATTCTCCCTGACAGCAGAGAAGCCATCATCTTGCGAGTAGGATACCTCTATCAGGTCCCTAGAGGTCTTGTTCACATACCTCTCTGATTCTCTGAGCTTCTCCGCCACCTTGGCTTCAAGGGAATGAACTTGTTCCCTGAGAGCCAGGAGCTCCTTGCAACGAGCACACACACAACTTTTGCCATCAAGCAGACAGTCATACATATAACACTCTGTGCACTGCACAATTCAAGGTGCTGGTTTTGACCTTTAAAGCCTATGACAGTTTGGAAATCTGGGAATGCCTGCTCCCAAAGGTTTCTGCCTGTCTGACAAGGTCATCAGTGGAAGCTCTGCTCCATGTGCCAACTGTTTGGGTTTGTGATTATTTAGCAAAGCACCAAGGAAGCTATAACTCCAGTTGCAGAGTGCAGAGTTTAGTCATTGCAGCTATTTAAGTAAGAGATTACTGTAGAGTCTAAACTAAATTGATTTACTGGTGTAGTGCATTTGAGATAGGAGAGCCCTATCCTATCTATTAGCTACATAATGAATAGGTAGGGAGAGAGAGAGATGTTTCCATATTCTCTCTAGGAGGAAAGGAAGAAGACTGATTCACTATAGGAAGTACCTGAGGAGTCAAAGCAGGGGTCATAAAGAACAGGAAAGCAGGGACAGATAAGGAGACCCTCACTAGCTACCTCTACTCCCAATGCCCCTAGTGGTCATTAGGATAGTTGGTGCAAAAGGTTGATGCACTGGAACTCCATCTCCAACAATGTCATGCATCTGGTAAAGTAGGGATGTGCAGACTGGTCCGGAGGTTTGGGGATTTGGTATTGAACCAAACCCCACCACCACCACCCGGTTCCATCCGGACCAGAACCAAACCTCTGGACACATTCACAATTTTTTTTAAAATTAAAATCAATATAAAGTACCTTTAGCCCCTTTGGGAGGCTTCCCGTATGCCACGGGGGGGGGGGGGTGTGTCTGTGTCTGCGAGGGTTCCACTCCCCCACCCACTGGCCTCTGAAGTCACTGCCGCAGCCCGCGAAATAGATCATTTTTGGCCTCTGTAGTGAGTGTTGGTGGCCATTTTGGCCACCACCGCACATGTGTAAATGACCCAGGGACTCGCAGAGGTCATTTGCACATGCGCGGTGGCCATTTTGGAAAAAACAGGTTGAGAGAGGGGAAGTGTGACTCTGGAAGACTGTCTCTTTAAGGCTTTCACTCTCCAGACAGGGAGTTAGAGCCCATAAGAACATAAGAGCAGCCTTGCTGGATAAAGTCCAAGGCCTATCTAGTGCAGAATCCTGTTTCCCACAGTGACCCATCAGATGCCTCTAGGAAATGCAGAAGCCCAGGAGGACTAGATTCATCACAAAAGTATTTAAGAGCTCAGTCTACAGATGGCTACTGTCAGATCAGCTTATCCAATGTCTATGCTGCAGCAAGCAACTCACTTCACAGGCGTCTTGTCCACAGGATAGGAGAAGAGATGCAGAATGTGTCCTATGCCCCATCCAAACTTAGGTACCCTAAAGCCAATATAAAACCAGTCTTTCCGAACTCACCTTGCAGCCTCAAGGCTACCCAAGCCTCCAGGGGACAAAACTGAAACAGAAACAAAATGGCTACTAGTTACTAACTGATTACACCAGTTATCCTCTGTGAGAATATAGAGGGAAGGGTTGTTTCTCTGGTGCTGTTAGCAGAGCATTTAATGCTAAAAGCTCATGCAAAGCCTTTGAGAACTTTCTTTTTTGAAAACCCCCAAACCTGGGGTGCATTTTTAACTCAATGCTTAACAATGGCAAAATCATTGGATTTCTGGGGTGTACTTTTTATGCCCTGAGGCTGATCTTGGAGTATGTTATTTATCCCACAAGTTCTTCCTAAATATTATATATTTCATTGTCACCCACCCTGTGTAGGTGACTCTGTGCTAGCTTCACTAGTATGCTGTCCCCCAACACCCTCTGCCATCCCGGTGTAGTAGTTTAGCCCCTGAAATGTTAAGATGTGCTGAACCATATTCTGAGGTTTACATTCAGACTTCACAATTATGTGAAAAATCAAAGTGACTGATACTTTAGCAGATCCTAGATTTGCAACCAAGGCACGTAATGCTTAGGACAGGATGGAGGACAATGGCCACCTTAGATCTTCCATATCCCTCACTTTGAGTGTGAAATACCCCCATTTAAGGTTGATCTCCCTGAATTATTTCCCAACAGCTGCTGCTCAGATCACTTTTAGCATCAGACCTTTCTACATAATATGTGTGTGATTTTTGCATCATGGCTCAGTGTCAAAGTTGGTGTGCAAAGGAACAAAACTGTGGCTGCAAGTGGTGTTGTTCTCCCCCCCCCCCCGCTCTTTCTTTGGTTAAAACATTTAATACTGCACTCCCCTCTTACAGCTACAATGAAAGAGAAAACAGATAATTCTGTGTGAGTGTGTGCACGTGTGTGAGAGAGAGACAGAGAGAGGTAATGATTTGGTAAATCAACAAGCCAGCATGTCATGGAAAATAAGTTGACTTTTTCTTTGCATTTATACAATTGAACTGAACAAGTCTTATAGAATCAGAAGTGTTGCTAAATCAACACAAACAAGTACTGCTTCTCTATATTCATGTTTGTTTTATTAAGATATTATAGTTAAGGTTTTATTATTGTTGTTAAAATTTTAGTGTAATTTTAAAATAAGATTTCAATACACTTGTACATCAATCACATCTTTAGCAGAGAGGGGTTTTTTTAGCATTAACTTGAAAAAGAAGTAAATAATAAATATGTTAAAAGTCATTGTTGGGCAATATCCCAATAAAAGTTGGTGCAGGGTGGGGTATTAAGGTATGTTTTTCTAAGATCTGCTAGTTGAAACTTCAGGTGCTCCTCACCCCTAGAAACTGTAGGCTTGGATGTGGACCAAAACCTTTTTCAGCACTTCGTCATATCACTCAGGCCTTCTGTGTGGATGCAAATTTTCCAGTACTCATTGGCCAGACAGACAGACATAGCTAAATAAGTTAGGACAGGTTTGATGCATATAGAAGTGCAAAGAATAAATTATGGATATGCCAAGAGCATAACACTTTCTTAATTTTATCTGTCTGGATCCTTTGAATTGTACTTGGTCTATTTATTTATTAAATACTAAAAACCACCTTTCTACTATTTAACCAGCTTTTTCCTTAAAGGATCAGGGTTGGTCAGAGGCGTAACTATAGGGGGGCAGGGGGGGCACATGCCCCGGGCACCATCTTTTCTGGTCACGTGGGGGGCGCCGCCATGACCAATTTTTTAAAAAAAAATTTTAAATTTTTTGTTAATACAAATGTTTCCTGCTCAGTGCAGCAGCGCTGCAGCAGTCAAGGGAGCGTGTCGGTGCCCCCTTCCCCACGAGCGGTCCCTTCCACACCGCCTGCGCCCCCCCCCCATTGCTTTGCTGGCGCCTGGCGGCCAGTCAGTGGCCTGGCTTGGCGGCGGCAGCGGGCGCTTGTGAGGAAAAACCTAAGAATAATGTAGTATGTTGGGGGGGGGGGCGCCATTTCAGTGCTTGCCCCGGGCACGGTTTTCCTTAGTTACGCCTCTGGGGTTGGTAGTAACATTTTAAAACAATAAACCATAAGCATGCAAAAATATTATCTTTCCCAACTGATACTTTATTGTGCTGGTATGATAATCAACTGAGATAGATAATAACAGAGCCAAATCTCCAGGCCTCTGAAATAGACCTCTCATCTGTTTCAATCCTGGCTCATAGAAGAGCCTTTTCATTGGCAAGATTTTATGCTTTGCCATCAGTGGTTCTGGAAAGCAGGTTAGGTAAAATCTTCTATAGCTATCACAAGTGTCTTTTCAATGCAGGAGTCATTGAAACCATTGAACATATATTATTATATTGTTCATTTTACCGTGACCACAAAGTGAATTGCTACTCCCTTTATTACACAAATTTTCAGGACGTTCAGATGAATTCTACATTTCTTAGTTACTGTCAGATCAACATACAGGAGTTACTTATAAAGTCGCTAAGTCCTGTGCTGCTGCATAAAAGTCATGAAAGCAATTAGTTATGGACATTCCTGATAAACAACTATAAGTAGTTTTATAAGTAGTTTTAGTAGTTTTATCTTATATGTATTTTCATGTAATATACTCAAGTGTTAGATATGATATTCTGTATTCTGTACCAAATTGGTCACTGACCTCAGTAAAGTGATTTATGAACACTTTGAGGTTATTCACACAATCAAAAATTGTGTTCTGTCCAGGTTGGGGAGCTGTGTGTGCTCCCAGTCTTTGGTTGTGTGGAAGCAAAGTAGGAGGAAAACCTAGGTAGTTTTTCCTCCTACCTTGCTTCCACACAATCACTTCTACCCAGGTTTCCCTCTTACTTTGTTTCCACACAATCAAAAATTGGGTGCACACACAGCTCCCAAACCCGGGTAGAACACAGTTTTTGACTGTGTGAATAACCTTGTAGTCTTTTCAAATAACACCTTCATCCATGTCTCCTAAATGCCGGTTGCCCAGTCAAAAAAGATTTTCATCACTTTCAGAAGATAGGCTTGGACTTTATCCAGTCTCTCAAGGAAAAATGTTCCCTAAGAGGGGACAGTTTCTCTTTGTCCTCATCACCCAGAGGCCAATTCTAGCCAGAAGTGCACCTAGGTAATTTTGCAACCTAAAGGCCCTCCCTTGCTGGAGCCCCCACCCCCAACCTGGCTGCAATTTAAGCATCAACTCCTTACACATGCAATAGGTATATTTGTGCAAATATGCATTAGCAGAAACATTTCAACACAGAACTTGACATATTCCCATCCCACATATTTCTTTCCCCACTCCCCCCTCTGTCTCTAAAGCACCTGGCACAGGTCATAATCACACTCGGCTGCCCAGTGCAGTGCGGGACAACAGCAGCCACACCACCCAGGACAGATTTGGGGGTGTGGAGGTCCTGGACTTTGACCCCAAAGCCCAGGGGTAAGAGCACCACTGATCCTAACCGTGGGGAATTCCAAAGTCCAGGGAACTTCTAAGTCACCTCACCACTTTTGTCTTGCACAATATCTTCATTAAAAAAAAAAAAAAGGAACAGTGTGTACAGGTAGGAGTCATGCTATAGGCAAGTAAAGGAAGTGTCTGTGTATGATGTCATGATGAAAACCAATGAGAACAGGAGGCGGCACCAGTGCAGAGTCATAAATTTGCTACACCCCCTTTTCTGAAGGAATTTTTTTCCAGGTACTGCCTGCATGTGTTAAAGGTCATTGCTGAACCTACAAGGGCCAGACGCATATTCATGATTGATTGATTGATTGATTGATTGATTTTAAAATTGTATATCCTGCCTTTATTTTGAAAAACACAACATAGCTTACACCACACGATTTAAAACCATAATATGCAATACAGAACACAATTAAAGATATCTGCCAGATAACAACAATAGAGAGGCAGAAAAAGCAAATAAGCCCAAGGAACGCTTGTTGGAAAAACCACATGTCCCACATTCAGCCCTGGCCTCTTTCCGCCCCAGCTGACCTTGGTACCTCAGTTGGCTTGTCCCTAAAATGCTGTTGTTGAATGCCAAATCAGTGCATAATAAATATTTTAGTATCTAGGATTAAATCCTGAATGGGAATGCTGACCTGGTCTGAACAGGCTGGGTGGGGTTGCCCTATATCAGCATTGCCTTGCAAATTTTGGTACACTGCTGCTGCACCCTTGCAGGGGGGTGGAATTGTAATAGTCTCTTATGAATCTTTTTCTCTACCTAGGTGCCCCCCTCCAAATGTTTTCTTGGTTTTAGTGCCTGTACCTAAAGCTGGATGTTTGGGACAAGATAAAGAGGCTATTCTCATGACCAGCAATAATCGGGCTAGGAAAGCCTAGCCCGATTTTTGCTGGTAGTGCAAAAATCTCAGGCTCTCAAGCGAGCCTGATGGTTTACAAGCGGCTAACCCGCTTGTAAAGCCCTCCCCTTAGCCCGGGTTAGTGGAGCAAGCACTCTGCTAACTGGGGTTTCCGGATTGTGTGTTCCTGCGGTGCGGCTCTGCACCATGGCAACTCACAAGGAAACCCCCGACCAGGAGGCTAAAAAGCAGCTTCCTGGCTCGTGGGGTCTCTCCAGCATGCTCTGCGTGCTTGCGCAGAGCATGCTTGAACTCCCAGGGGCCGCGTGGCTCTCAAGCCCCTGTCAGCTCCGTAACAGAGACGGCAGTCGTGTGGGAGGCCGATCCAGCCACCTGGGGAGGGCTTAATGATCGTCTGTGGGGAGAGAAGGCTTAGCCCGCTCTCCCCACAAACCCTCTGGAGGTGGGTCTCACCAATCGTGAGACCCACCTCACTGTGTTATACCACACACTCTGCTGACCAACAGTTTCCCTACCTGAAGTGGTCTATGGCTCTGTAGTTATTTGTTTTGTTTTGCTTATTTAATTTATATACTGCCTGACTCCAAAGGCTCTAGGTGGTTTTAATGTTCCTTTGTAAAAGGAATCCCATTTTTAAACTGAAAATGTATGTACTTGTGTTTGTTTGATTGTTTACATCTTACATCCCACTCTTTCTCCAAGGAGCCCAAAGTGCTGCTGTCCCTAGTGCTCAACAGCTTTGTAGGGCCCTCATTGTAGTCCTCTGAGCTCTATAACTTACAGTAATGTCAAATTCTGCAGCTGTGACTTTCTGCTTACATGCAAATACACAGAGGACGAATAACCATGGTTACATTATAGGTATTCAAATAGCAAAACAGGACTCTAATTTTCAATAGTGATTTGATAAGGATAATTTGAGAAGGGAACTCACTTGCTAGGTTCCAACGAAATCCCGTGTGTTAGTTGCCATCTGTAGTTCTTGGAGGTAGATTTAACCAAGTCTCCACACAACAACTCATATATCCATTGTGGGACTGGTCAAGTCAAGGTAACTATAAAAAGGGGAACTCACTCTTGCTAGGTTCCAATTGATGCCATCTGTAGTTTTAGAAGGTAGATTAACTAAGATTAACAAAGGTCTTCAAAAAGTCAGCAAGAAACTTCTGTTTATTTATTTGAGTGTCCATTAATGCAGGTGTGAGAAGGAAATACCTTGCTGACTTTTTGAAGACCTGTGTTAAATCGTCTGATATATTCTTCAACATTGCCTGAACAATGACCATAGGATAATGAAAAGCGTTGCTATTTTTCTACTTGTGTTAGCCAAGCCATGAATGGAATTTGTTAACCAAAATATGATAGGCTTTGTCATACATGTTTGAACGTCTAAAGTAATTGTATTGTTTGATGTTGTTTTCAAACTACTTCCCAAGTTTTTATCATGGCTTGTGCTTAAAAAATAAAACTGGGAGCCAAATATTCTTCGTTGTGTTAACAAATAAATTGTATGTTGTTGTTGTTTTAAATCCCTGTACTAGGTTTAGTTAAGAATGACTTTAAGGATATTCCATGGAAATGCCATATTTTCATGGCTCAGAAAAAGTTCTGCTTATGTACAGAAACTGTGGTTCAAAATAAAGTGAAAACCATCATCTTGGTGGCGGCAACTAGTATTTCCAGTCTCAGATTATCAGTGGCTGAATGTGCTGACTGCATTTGGCTGCTGGCATATGGCCAATGACAAGCTGCAATAGTACCAGTGGTGGTCTAAAACCTTTGGGCTCCTGAGCCAGGACTGGGACACAAATTCTCTCCTCACCCCTGCCTTACCTGCTGCCCTCACCACTGCTGCCACTGCCTTGACATTGCTCCTCCATGCTCGTCCCTACCCTCTTCTCCACCATACAAATTACTCCCCCTTTGCACATGCTTCCTCCACACTTCCTGTTTCTCTCTGCCATCCTCCTTTTCAGTATGGTGAGCCTCCTTTTCAATGTGCTAAGTCAGAGTGGCTTGCGTAGAGAAGAGATGGTGAAGGTGCATGTGACATGAGGGAGGCAAAGTGTGGTGAGGGCAGTGGTGAGAAGAAGGTGAAAAGGGAAGAGGAGAGTGGTGAGGGTGGTAACACAGGGCGGTAGGCGGCAGCTATCCACAATAATTCATTGCTTGAAGTGACCACCTGATGATGAGGGCTAGTCTTGAACTTGTTGCCCTTAATAAGCTGATATCTGGCTTTTCATCTAGCATCTCGAAAACATGAGTAATTTTTCCACACTGAAAAGAACATATGTAATTTAAGATTATATTGTTTTAATGACTGACACTAATGGTCTTGGGACTTCTATTGTTTTACCATATTCACACTACTAATAAAAGCTGCTGCTGCTGCAGTAAATACCCACTATCAAACAGGTTCTTCTAATAGGACTAGCAGATACTTTCACAATGGTTTCTTGGCTGCTGCTAAGGGCGACAGCAGAACAACTTTAGTACTGTACTATTACATCACTCACTGTTCTTAGTTTGGAAGAAATGTGTTGAAATCATGGTGACCTGAGTTGCCATTGTACAGTAATTTACAATACATTGGACTGTTCTTCAAACCATCCCCTTTCAAAATGGGGGTGAAAATGAATATTTTTCATTTGATAGCACTGAATGGATGGGAAAGGGAAAGAAACGGCAAGAATTAAAAAAACACAACTCTACACAGATGAAAAAACATGATAAGAAATCCATAAGTGCAGTGTCTCATTGCATTTCTTCAATTATGTCAGCTAAATGTCTTTCTGAGCATATTTATTGTTGTTGTTGTTGTTGTTGCTTGTTCTCAGTCAATTGTTCTCAGACTGTGTTTGGCAAAAGCCTGATCTCAGAAGTTTATGACCGAATCCTCAGTGAAAATACTTTTACTGGTGGACAAGTTTCTCTTATAGACACTTTGGCCTGTACTATATATTTTCCCCTGCAGTGTACAGCCCCAAAGAGTCACTAGTAATAAATGTGTTCTTCTAGCTTATATGTGAACAAGAAGCACAGAAAGTGCCCCATCTGAACTAAATTAGTGCCCTAGAATACACTGCAGGGGCTCCTTTACACACACACACACACACACACACACACACACACACACACACACACACACACACACACACACACCGCCTTTGGACATAAGGCAGAACCGTAGGTCCAATGGACTCATGGTTCCACACCCCTCCCCCTGCTCTCCCATCTGCATTCGGAAGAAACAGAGAGCTCCTTCTCTGCAGTCTTGCTGATGAACCACAGGTCCATTTCTTTACAAAACTGCAGTTGCCCACATTCGGACATACACTTTCTGAAACTGGAGGTGAAGGCACCTCTGGTTTCATGTTACATGTGCATGCAGCCAGAGTCAGTGATCAAGTTCAAATCCAACAGCTAAACTAGGGGTTCTCAAACCATAGGTTGTTGGACTACAACTCCCATAATCTCCCCAGCAACATCTGTCCCTAGGCACATCTGAGCTAACAAACTATGATAAGAACATAAGAACAGCCCTGCTGGATCAGGCCCAAGGCCCATCTAGTCCAGCATCCTGTTTCACACAGTGGTCCACCAGATGCTGCTGGAAGCCACAGGCAGGAGTTGAGGGCATGCCCTCCCTCCTGCTGTTACTCCCCCACAACTGGTATTCAGAGGAATCCTGCCTTTGAGGCTGGAGGTGACCTATAGCCCTCCGACTAGTAGCCATTGATAGACCTCTCCTCCGTGAAGTTATCCAAACCCCTCTTGAAGCCATCCAGGTTGTTGGCTGTCACCACATCTTGTGGCAGAGAATTCCACAAGTGGATTATGCATTGTGTGAAAAAGTACTTCCGTTTGTTGGTCCTAGATTTCCCAGCAATCACTTTCATGGGATGACCCCTGGTTTTAGTGTTATGGGAGAGGGAGAAGAATTTCTCTCTATTCACTTTCTCCACTCCATGCATGATTTTATAGACCTCTATCATGTCTCCCCATAGTCATATTTTTTCTAAACTAAAAAGCCCCAGGTGTTGTTGCCTTGCCTCATAAGAAAGGTGCTCCAGGCTGTTGTTAACCGATTCTGGGTTCACATTGTTCCTCTTTATCCCTCCTTCTTCCTTCATGAGCTCCAAATCCCACTCCCTCAAGCAAACCATAATTTGTCTCAAAACCAACATAGGAAACCATTTTCAAACAATAGATTCCAATTGTGGTTTGGAGGCATATTATGACATGTGCAACCCATAGTATATTTGATTCAGATGTTATGGCACACTATGGTTTGCTCAAATCAGGGAGGGAGGGAGTGAGTATAAAAGGATAGTGAGGGCAAAGCCCATTCATGACAGCTGAATAGCCCTTTTCAGATGTCATTTGAAAAGGACAGCGTATTCACGTACACCACCCAAAGCAAGTGCAGAAATTACGCCCCACTCACTCCCCCTGCTGAACTGCTCACAGTTATGGCCTCTGTCTGCAGATACAAGTACTGTAAGCATAATGGTGAGCACTTCCCTGATTGACAGCCTGCCATCCTTTTAAAATAACATCTGAAGAGGGCTGAAGAGGACATTTTCTAGCCAGGCCTCTCTAGGAAGATGTCATTCAAGGTAAGAATGTTCAACTCTAAGAAGGTGTCATTCAATGTAGAAACAGTGAAAACCACTATCCTATGTGACCTTCTCGGATGTCCTCACAGTTGTAATGACTTGTAAAGGACAGAACCTTCTTAATGGGTGGTAATGGCATTTTAGGTGGCTCTTACACTCACTACATTTCTATTACTCAACCCAACATTTTTCTTGCATTTCTGTTTAAGCTGAGGAATGTCAAACTGCTGCAATCAACATTTCAAATATGGAACAATACTCATTCCAAACTTTATGTGAGGTCATTTATTTTAAAGGAAGCTTCCAAAACATGCACTTGGGAAAATTATAATATAGTGTCCAAGAATTTTCCAGCATTTGAAAAATGTCTGGGCTTGTAAACAAATGATCTTCTGCCATTCTTCACAATTCCATAAATAGCAGCTTGTCCTAAAAGCTTGCTCTGAAAACAATTACAATATTTAATGTTGTGCCAGAAAACAAATGAAAATAAATTGTGTTTCTGTGTAAATACAAGAAAAACAACAAGCAAGTGAGGAATCTCTTTATAAATTGTCCTAAAGTAGGTGTTATTATTGTGAGAACTTGGAGCATCTTGTCCCTTTTCCAATATCCTAATTAGATATTTAAATTTTTAATACTCAGAAACAGATGGGGGAGTGTTTCAATTTCCCTGAACATTTAAGGCTCTTCCAGATCTTTATTCCATCATGAATATTTACTCTTAAAAGTGATTTTGCACACTGTCTAGAGCAGGGGTTCTCAACCTTGGGTCCCCAGATGTTGATGGACTTCAACTCCCATAATCCCCAGCCAAAGGCCATTGGGGCTGGGGATTATGGGAGTTGAAGTCCATCAACATCTGGGGACCCAAGGTTGAGAACCCCTGGTCTAGAGGGCATTCTTTGCATCCTGTAAGCATGTGCCCTATTGCCATAAAACACCCATTTCTTTTCAGACCACATTTTTTCTGGCTTGAAGCAACAAGGGGGGGAAAGTGTAATAAGGAACGTTGTGGACAGAACTTGCCTGTGTCTGAGGAGGAGTAGTTTTCTGCATAGGTGATGATGTATGGGACAGTTGGCTATCAAGGGCACAGAGATGTTTCACACCTGAGCACACTTTATTACCAGGCAGAGTTGCACCAAGGTAATTTTGGAGTCTGGACCTAAAGGACTTTGGAGCCGCCACCCCCTTCCAGGCATTGTCCTTTGCAGTTCCTTTTTTTTAAAAAGGTTCAGTTTTATCATCATTACAAACTTTGTTCCTTCCCTTTTATTTTTGAAACAATTTTGTGCATTATAGGGTTTTTTAAAACAACCATGCTGTGAAAAGAAAGAGAAATAAGAGAACCATTTCCCAAGAATGTTTACAAAAGAAAATGTCCATTTCTCAAAGCGTGTTTCACCCGTTGAGAAGGAGGAGGAAGCAGACGGCAATAGAGCTAGTACGTAGAGTGGAGATTAATTCCTGGAGTCAATAAATGGCTGTATTGCTGTTCCCCACCCTCTCAGTGACATACAGCCAGATACAAATTAGGGGGGAAGTGAGTAGCAGCCACCAATCACACTCTCTTAAATATTTAAATATTTTAGTTTTAAATAATAGTGGTTGACATTCTGCATGGTGTTAGAACTGTGTAACACAGCCCTGGATTAACCATAAGGCAAAACAAGCACGTACTTAGGGCATCAAAGGAAGGGGGGCACCACAGAGTTTCCTCCCTACCTATCATGCCTTTAACTCTTTCAATGAACATAAGAATAGCCCTGCTGTATCAGGCCCAAGACCCATCTAGTCCAGCATCCTGTTTCACACAGTGGTCCACTAGATGCTGCTGGGAGCCACAGGCAGGAGTTGAGGGCATGCCCTCCCTCCTGCTGTTACTCCCCTGCAAATGGTATTCAGAGGCATCCTGTTTTTGAGGCTGGAGGTGGCCTAAAGCCCTCCAACTAGTAGCCGATGGTAGACCTCTCCTCCATGAAGTTATCCAAACCCCTCCTGAAGCCATCCAGGTTGTTGGCTGTCACCACATCTTGTGGCAGAGATTTCCACAAGTTGATTATGCATTGTGTGAAAAAATACTTCCATTGGTTGGTCCTAGATTTCCTGGCAATCAATTTCATGGGATGACCCCTGGTTCTAGTGTTACGTGAGAAGGAGAAGAATTTCTCTCTATACACTTTGTCCACTCCATGCATGATTTTATAGACTTCTATCATGTCTTCCCATAGTCATTCTTTTTCTACACTAAAAAGCCCCAGGTGGTGTAGCCTTGCCTCATAAGAAAGGAGCTCTAGGCCCCTGATCATCTTTGTTGCCCTCTTCTGCACCTTTTCCAGTTCTACAATGTCTTTTTTTAGATGTGGTGACTAGAATTGTACGCAGGACTCCAGATGTGATTGCACCATCATTTTGTATAAGGGCATTACAATATTAGCAGTTTTATTTTCAATCCCTTTCCTAATGACCCCTAGCATGGAATTGGCCTTTTTCACAGCTGCCGCACATTGAGTCAACACTTTCAACGAGCTGTCCACCACGAACCCAAGATCCCTCTCCTGGTCAGTCACTGACAGCTCAGATCCCATCAGTTTATACTTGAAGTTGGGGGTTTTGTCCCAATGTGCATTACTTTACACTTGCCAACATTGAACTGCATTTGCCATTTGGTTGCCCACACACCCTGTTCGGAGAGATCCTTTTGGAGTTCCTCACAATCCATTTTGGATTTCACTACCCAAAAGAGTTTGGTATCATCTGAAAATTGGCCTACCTTACTACTTACCCCAACTTCTAGATCATTTATGAATAAATTAAAAAGCACTGGTCCCAGTACAGCTCCCTGGGGGACCCCACTTCTTATTTTCCTCCATTGTGAAAACTCTCCATTTATACCTACTTTCTGTTTCCTGACTTTCAACCAGTTAGCAGTCCACACATGTGCTTGTCCCCTTATCCCATGACAACTAAGTTTCCTCAGGAGACTTTGATGAGGAACTTTGTCAAAAGCCTTTTGGAAGTCCAGGTATACGATGTCAACTGGATCACCTTGATCCACACACTTGTTGACACTCTCAAAGAACTCCAGAAGGTTGGTCAGGCAAGATTTACCTTTGCAGAAGACATGTGGGTTCTACCCCAGCAGGGCCTGTTCTTCTATGTGCTTTACATTTATCCTTGAGGATGCTTTCCATCAATTTGCCTGGAACGAACATTAAGCTAACCGGCCCGTAATTTCCTGGATCTCCCTTGGATCCCTTTTTGAAAATCGGTGTTACATTTGCTATCTTCCAGTCCTCCAATATAGAGCCTGATTGCAGGGATAAGTTATATATTTTGGCAAGGAGGTTGGCAATTTCACATTTGAGTTCTTTGAGGACTCTTGGATGGATGCCATCTGGCCCTGGCGATTTGTTAGTTTCCAGTTTTTCCAGAGTTTAGAACATCATATCTTGTCACTTCTACTCCATTATTTAGCCTCCATCCCTGAAAAGTCTGGTTCAAGAACAGGGATATGCTCTGTATCCTCTGCTGTGAAGATGGACACAAAGAACTCATTAACTTCTCCATATCCTCCTTAATGGCCCTGTGCTTTTACTCCCTCATTGTCTAATGGTCCAACAGTCTCCCTGGCAGGTTTTCTGCTTCTGATGTATTTAAAGAAGTTTTTATTATTCCCCTTTATACTTTTAGCTAAATGTTCCTCAAACTCTCTTTTCGCCTCCCTTATTTTCACCTTGCATTTCTTTTTCCACCAAGTAAAAAGTCATTGATTTGCAAAAGATTACTGTAAAGAGCAGTACAAAATATTGATAAAACTTCACGTAAAAGATGGTCATATGTTATGATGTCTGATCTTGAAGATGAAATATTTTTCTCAATCATTCCTTCTGTTGTGGCTATTTATAATAAATTATAGGCAGTGGAATTGTTTTGTCTTACCTTTAAAAATCTAGAAGAAAACTTTTAAAAATTAAAATAAATATTAAGGTATAAGTAAATAATTTGCTTGAGTTATAATGTCAGTTAAGCAATGGAGGGGGCCGAGCGGGGCACCATTGTTGGGCTGTGCTTAGGGCATCAGTTGCCCTTAATCTGGCCCTGGTGTAACAGGAGCTGCATTGATGGAAGACTCTGCATCCCAGCTCCACTCAGCATGTTACCAAGCACAGAAATGCATGCAAAGGCAGAGGGCAAGTTATTTCTGCTGTTCTCTACTCCTTCCAAAAGGACCTTTTTTCAAGAATATGTCCTTGAGGCCTGCACAGCCCTCAGGGACATATTCCTGAAGTCAAAAAGTCATTTTGGAGGGAGGAGAGAACAACTAAAATTGCCCCACCTCTGTGTGTGTTTCCCTGCTTGGCAACATGCTGGGGAAAGCTGCAATACAGAGTCTTCAACTGACACAGCTCAGTTGAAGACTGGTTTGCTGAAGATTCAGTAGAGGTAGTGGCTGGCATCCAAAGCAGGCTACTGGAAATAATATATAAATAAATAAATAAATAAATAAATAAATAAATAAATAAATAAATAAACAAACAAACAAACAAACAAACAAACAAACGTGTGCCAGGAAGCCATACCCACACAATGGAGAGCTTTCCTAACTGTGCTGTGGCCACATGGGCAGCTCAGGGGAATGAATTTTAATCATTTGCTCTGCCTCTGTAAGTGACCTGTGTCACCCAAAAATATGTCCTTGAGGGTTTCAGGGTGATGTTTTTGGGCAGCACAGGGCACTTTCAACACTAGAGCAAATTGTCAAATTTTGCTCCCCCTGCTGCATGCCAGAGGCTGCATGGCTGCAGTGGCAGTGGGAAATAGGGGTGTGCTCAGAACCGGCTGGTCCAGTCCAGTTTGAATCCAAACCGTACCTGAACTGGACTGGACCAGTTCATTCCAACACTCCCTCAACACCTCCCCAGTCCGGTCTGGGGGGTGCAGGTTCAAAATTTTTAAGCTTACCGCCTCTGGGAGGTTCTCCAAGGTGGCGGGGATCCGCAAATGCCCCCTCCCCCTGCCAGCCTCCCTTGCTTCCAAAACCGGCCCATTCAGCCATTCTTTGGCCCATCTGGAACTTTCCTCCCCAGCATGGTGGCCATTGTGCAGGTGCAGTAGCCTCCAAAATGGTCACTGTGCCTCCAAAATGGCCAAACAGGTGGAAGAATAGCCAAACAGGCCAGTTTGGGAAGCAAGGGAGGCCAGTGGGGGGACCTCTGTGGACCCCCCTGCCACTTCGGGGAACCCCCTGGAGGGATAAGGTTTTTTTAAAGAATGCAAACCCCCCAAATGGGCGAGCAGGGGTTCAGTCTGGGGTCGGACCAAACCGGGTGGTTTGGTTTGACCTAGAACTGTCAAACCGAACTGGTTTGCAAATCCCTAGTGGGGAAGCTCTCCATTGCCTGGACATAGCTGGCTTCTAGCCGTGGTACCAGTAGGCGACTCTGGATGTCAGTCAGAGGGAGGGGCAGGGGGAAGAATTGACAACTGGCAATGTTGCACTCCTAGTGTGGATAGAAAATAGCAACATGAGTACAAAAGAACCCGCTATGGGAGCTGCTGTGTGGAAGCTCCCTTCCTCTTCTGAATGCAGTTTAATACGAAACCAAAGAAGCTAGTGCAAAAGAGTCCTCCATCCTCTGTTTGGAAATGCTCTTAGTAGAATACTTGGAAGATGCCACACTTCAGCAAAACACGTTTCCGGGGGAAACTCCAGCAAAGTTGCAATTTGTATGTAGATTTGAAAATATCAGTCTGGGGATGATTAAAAACTAGGAGAGGCTAAATCACTACAGAAAGTAACTATTTCTCATTAAGATTTCATCAATTCATTCATTCTGCTTTGCCAGTGCATTACCAGTAAGGAGTGGCCATATCAGTCTGACTAGATGGTTTTCCCTTTTTACTGACTGGGCCTTGTTTGCATTTGACTAGGCACCTTTATCTTGCATTGCTGGACTTTCTGGCCTTACATTGCAGGCTTTACTTTGCAGTCACATTTGCCCTACTACGGTACCAGCTTTCTGTCTGTAGCCATGCATGTGTCTGCCAGTGGAATATAACACTTAGTGACATAGGGACATAGGCAGCTGCCTTATATTGTGTGGAGCCCCTGCTAACTGGGCAAAGAGGCACCCTATAAGGTGGTGATTCTCGTTATTTAGAAGCGGGAGAGTAACTGGCCCTCTCTACCCCCAGCACAGTACCTCCAGTGACGGTTGCTGGTGTCTATCATACGTTTCTTTTGTGGGCCCCTTGCAGGGGCCACAATTTAGCTGCAGGGGGCTAAATTGAGCAGGCCTGGTCTACACTGACTAGCAGCAGCTCTCCAAGGTTTCAGGCAGGATTCTCTCCCAGTGCTACCTAGAGATGCCAGGGAGTGAACCTGGGGCCTTCTGCGTGCAAAGCAGATGTTTTTCCATTGAGCTATGGCCCCATCCCTTCAGAATCTGATACTGTATTTGGAGGGAGGAATTATGTGTGGGTTTTGCCCTTTACTTTAAATAGCATCTGTAGCAGGGGGCAATCAAGACTGTGTCTGTGACATAGGTGGAAGTTGGTTTAACAAAACCAACACCAACACTTGCCACCTATGCCATGGTCTTGAAGAAAGTTCTCCATCCCTCTGCACACACTCCCTGCACACACAGGCTGCTATTTGTGTTGGAAGGTAAACTGCCAACTGATGTGTCATACTACCAAATATGTCAACATTAGACCAAGACTCTTTTGGTTCATATGCTGGTGCCGCTTGTGATGGATTACCTGAGGCTCTTCTCTGGGCTCTACAGAAGAAAATAGTGGCAGTGGGTTTTTTTTACCATATTGAAATAGTTTTAAGATGACAAACTGAAAAAGCGACACACAGTGCACAAAACAAAACACATGAGGCAGTTTGCAAACACCAAAACTGTCACTTCCCTTGCAAAAGTGAAGACGTGCAGTAAGAATATAGAATTAGGTATATTAATGGTGTTTTCCTGATAAACAGAGGTGGAATATGCCTATTATGCAGGAATCAGCTCTCCAAAATATACGTTAGGTTGTGTTGTGTAATGCTCCACAGGGGCGTAGCAAGGTTGGAATGGGCCCAGAGACGAGATTTTAAAATGCCCCCCCCCACTCAAAGTCCAGGGCCTCCGCACACCCCAGGCCCCCAAGGATTTAAGTCTGATATTCCAAAATAAGTATGCTGCCTGGAAATACATTTCACTGAATACACACACGCACACGTCACAATATATAGTGATATACATTGAGTACTATACATTTGTTTTACTTCTAATGCCTAGAACACACTAGAAAGATGAATGATTAAAATGGACCCCTTGCTGCAGATTAGCAAAGGAGACTTTCAACCATGCAGGGTGAGCCTATGTTTGTTTTCTCAGAATTCTGAACAAATTCAGTCAAGTTCGATTCCAGGAGATTTTTCACAGGAGGCTTTTAAAGCCCTTTAACACACATCTCCTCTGGAATGGAGGTGCTGCATTCACATGTTGGCCAGATTTACCCTGAAGTCCCTGCAAGTTATTGGGGAGCAGTTCACACACAAGAAAAATAAAATAAAATAAAATAAAAGCACAAGACATGCTTCACAGTTCTCACTCAGACCTTCTGGGTTGCAAAACAACTTGAACATAAGTGCATTTATAAATGAATGAATGAATAAAATAAATATAATACTGTTTCTTCCAGAAGTTTTTGTAATTTTCTGCCATGAAACAAGCCACTTATAGGACTTTTTAGATAGTTTTTTTTAAGCCAGCAAATTTTCCAAGCTGTTTAAAAATAAATATTCAGAGACTTCTCAGTCCCCCCCCCCCCATATCAAAGCCCTATGGCAAGCAGATGCCTATATATCCGGAGGGGGGAAGGTAACCACAAAAAGGAGTTCACACTCTACCTGGCAAATGCTGGGTTGGGCAGGGCGGCAAGGGGTCTTCTGCTGCAGAGAACAGTGGTGGCCACTCTGGCTGCCTCCTCCTTCCTGGCTGGCTGGCTTGGGCCCTACTGGAGTTCAGGCTTCACAGAGGCTTACAGGAGGCCTCCCTGGAAGCCCCGCCCACCCACCGATCAGCTGAGAAGCGGGAGAAAAGGAGCTCTTTGCAGCTTGTCTGCTGCCTCGATTGCCGGCCAGGAGAACATGCTGGAGAGACGGCGAACAGGGCAAGTGGCTGAGGGGCCTTGGGGCTGGGCAGGGGGCAATGGGGAGTCACGTGAGGTGCCTCTGGGGGGCCCCTCCAGGCAGTGGGGCCCCCCACTGTCTCCCCTTGCCCGATGGTTGTTACGCGCCTGATGCTCCACTGAGAAGTTATTATTAACATAATAAATGCAATGAAACAATTGGGCTACTAAATTATCCACAGGAGAATGACTGTTGGCTGCACAAATCTGCTGTGTCAATGTTTTCATTGACAGCAGCCTTCTTTTTGCATGGCAGCAAGAGTTGAACAATTGCTCCTGGAGTTCCCTGGCAATGCTAGCACCCACATCAATCAATCAACCAATGTTCTGATCAGACAAAAGCCAGGAAGTATACACATTTTCATATCAACCAGGTGACTTTTCAATTAATGGGGCTATTAGTTCTCTCTGAGAATCCCAATACATTTGACAGTATAGGAGCATATGATCAATGGATTCAACTACTTCAGCATTTGCGCTCTTCATAGGGAATTCTGGCATATCTTCCCTCCAAAACAACGGGAAGTACATCAAATCTTGTAAGCACAAATGCTCTCCTATGAGATGGGATGGTAAGAGATGCAAAATAATTTCCCAGTTTACTTCTTTGTTCCTGATTCCACCTCTTACAATATCTTGTAATCCTAGCAATGTCATTTTGCCTATCTATGTCCATCAGCTGCTGTTTTACTGTGATCTTTAGTGTCTCCAGATCTTCTTTATCTTGAAGTAAATAACATTATCTAAATGCATATTTTAAAACTAGAGCTGCCAGCCCTATCAGATGCAATCTCAATTTGACCCAATAATTACAGAGACTGATCATCATTCAGGCCTCAATTTACATAAGCCTGTCTTTAACTGTAGAAGGGAGTTTGAGGTACCCCTGGTCACCTGCTGAATCGCCCTAATGAATTTTGTTTGGACAGCTTCGATTGAAGCTTCCATTAATTCCAGGTTGTGCACCATATAACATTTTATACTCAAGAGGTTTAAGACCAACACATACTTAGGTTGCTCTCTGCCATGGCTCACTACTGACAAATGCCATTGTTGAATAGCCATATAGAGTCAACTTCAAAATTAAACATCTGTAGAAAAAGAAGGTGCAATTCAATTTGAGAACAATTACAATCCCTAATGCAGGGGTTCCCTTGGACAAAGGAGAACTGGTCCTGTGATAGCAAGCATGATTTGTCCCCTTAGCTAAGTAGGGTCCACCCTGGTTGCATATAAATGGGAGACGATGAGTGAGCACTACAAGATATTCCCCTTAGGAGATGGAGCCGCTCTGAGAAGAGCAGAAGGTTCCACGTTCCCTCTCTGGCATCTCCAAGATAGAGCTGAGAGAGATTCTTGCCTGCAACCTTGGAGAAACCGCTGCCAGTCTGTGAAGACAATACTGAGCTAGATAGACCAATGGTCTGGCTCAGTATATGGCAGCTTTCTATGTTCCTAACCTTGGGTTTTCAGATGTTGCTGGACTTTGGCTATTATGACTTGGGATAATGGGTGCTATAGTCCAACCACATTTGGGGGCTCAAGTTTGAGAACCCTTGATCTGCTACATGTAGGCAATGCCTTTGAATGAATCTTGGTTTGGTACAGAACTAGGCAGCCGGTTCTACCCTCCACCACCTCCATCCCCACCCCCGCATGTTAAGCTAAATAGCCAAACAGAAGCATCTCCTGGAAGTTTTTCACACAGGGCTTTGAAAGCCCTTTAACTCACATCTCCTCTGGAATGGAGGGGGTGTGTTCACATATCGGCCAGATTTCCTGTGAGTTAGAGTATAGCCCAATTTATATCCAGGGTTAAAAAAAAATCCATTAAAGCTTCCATTAAATTTTTCATTATTTGGGGGGGGGGGCAATTAGTTCACAGTAAAGCCTCCCAGTAAACTCGTGGTAAAGCCTGCTGTGTGTAAAAAAAAAAAAAGTGTCCCTGCTGGAGTAAATCAAACACAAAGTTTCCAAAACAAAAAGGGGAATAACAGTGTACTGTTTGAGAAGACGTTGTTTTTGCAAGTTTAGTGATGCACAGCTATCTTCTGCAGCTTCCCTTGTGAAAGAAGAGACACATATTAACTGTGTACTCTTTAACAACAGTCCAAAAGCAGCATAAGCTGTTTGTCAAGGACTGAAACATGACATGGATCTAACTGACGGTTTGGCCTAATTTCAAAGCCACTTAAATGGCACAGATATGAAAGTTTGACTCAAAACTTGAATAGCTTTTAGGTTTGCATTCTTCTTCAGCAAGATGGTGGGGATGGAAGAATGCACCAAAAAAATGGGGCAGAGAATTGGGAGAGAATAATGGTGAGGCAGATGGTTAAGGGGAGGGGGGGGTTTGGTGGCGGTGGTGGTGGGATATTGAACAAAACACACTCTTCCTCAGTTTAGTCCTGTCACTGAAACCAGATTCAAGGATCAGGTTCACTCTTTCCCTTTTCTTTTCTCTCTCTTGTGGGAATTTCCCCACGTCTCTTTATCTAGTTTTGGCATTAGGCATGACTATTGGATTGGCAATAGAGTGAAACCAAAGCCCTGATCATGTGTTAATCAATGTAGAAATGAATGCATAATATGGGGTGGAATCAGCCTCACAGTGTTTCCTGGAACCTGTGAGCAGAGTATCCTTGCATGCGAGCTGTCCCTCAGTTGTGAGGGTAGAGCCTTTGTGCATTCAAGATGTGCCTGTGCAATCTCCATTCACAGGTTTCAGTGAATGTATAGGGGACTGGAGGCAAGGCCAGCAGGCATCACCCCACTCGCCCCCTACATTCAGTTCTATCCAGATGAAATGATGAATAAAGCTCAGTATAACCCCAAATCTTGGTGGAAAACCCAGTGGCAATCAGAGTTCTCTCAGCATAAATGCAGAATAGCACACCAGTTCAATTAATTAATCCATTTTAAACAGTTCCGTTGTTTTTATTCTGTAAAATTGATTTGGTTTTGTTTAGATTTAATTGTTTTTTAATTCTGTTTTTACATTTGTTGTATTTTAAATTATGTACTCTGCTTAGGAATATACGTATCAGGCATTATATAATTATGATTGAAAGATAGCTAGATAACAGGGGTGGAGCCACCATTGGGCAAATGGTTTCAAAGAATCCAGGCGGCCGCCAATCGGGGGCTGTGCCTCACGGCCCCAACATACCCCCTGCATCTGACGTCAGATGTGGGGGTGCTAGTTCAACTCCCAAGCAGGGGCTGTGCAGCCCCTGTTCGGGAGTTAAATTGCCACTGTGTTCATGGCGTGGCCAGGAGCGGCTCATCCCTGTCTCTATGGCAGGGAAGAGCCACTCCCCAGTCTAGCTCCCGAAGGGGCCGTGTGGCCCCTTCAGGAGTTAAATGGCACAGCACTGGCCGGATTCCAACTCCCACATGGAGCTGCGCGGCTACGTTCGGGAGCCAGACCACGCCCCCCACATCTGACATCAGACGCAGGGGCATGGCTAACCCCCATGAGTGACGTCAGACGTGGGGGGCTGGGTGAGTGGGGCCGCCGCCGTGGCTGGACACAGGCCGCTGGTGGTCAGGCTCCACGATAGATAGATAGATAGATAGATAGATAGATAGATAGATAGATAGATAGGAGTGGGAGAATCATGCACAAGATGGAGGGTGTAAGGTTTTAGATGGTTTGGGGAGCAAGCAGCAAGATGCTGGTCTTATTTTGGAACAGACAGGCAGAGTTTCAGGATGCTCTACAGGCATATATATAGTCTGGTCAAGCAGAAGTGTTTACTGTTCAGTGCAGTAAACATAGTTCTGAGGGAGAGGCAGGGATGTAGTTAGGTCAGATAGATGGCTGGGTCCCCAAAAGTAGGAATCCAGGGGGGGAATCAGTCTGTTTGACTACTCATTGGGAAAACTTGCTCAAACTGAGCAACCAAGCCTGAAGCAACAGTTTTATAGGCCAGCCAGGTCCTTGTTGGTCTCACAGTTCAGCAGTTGCCTGGTTGGGCTGATGATCAGCAGTACCCATTCTGGTCATCATCTGGGTGCTGCTGCATGACAACAGAGAGAAGGCCAAAAACGCTCTCTGCCTGAAAACCTCCCAGTCGAGTAGGAAGCAAAATGCCCGTCCTGGCTACGGACACACCAAGTTCTGGTTTGATACACGCACAACTCAGTCCCAATACCTTACAGAGAGGTTGGGGGAGGGTGTGCACATTCCCATAGTCTGCTCTTCTTGTTAGTTGTAGCATTCCATTTTCTTTGTTTTTTAAAGCCTAGTATATAGTTACCGAACAACATTGTTGTTGTTGTTGTTGTTAAACAGCCTGTTGTCCTTATTTTCTAGGTCTTAATCAAGTGAATTGGTCAGTAGACTTAATTCAGAACTTCACAGATGTGTAGAAGCTGAATGTATTAATTATGAAATAACTTAACATTAATTAAAATACATTGCATTTGTAATTGCTGTCAAACAGCAACAGAAAATCATGTCAAAGGCACTCCCCCTTATGAGCTTGATTTAACACAATTAGTAATACATACAACTAAAGCCCTATTTAGATGTTATGTTCAATGCACATACAATCTGCGTTGTGTTCGCATGCAGATCTGTACAATTCACATATTATTTTCAGTGCACATACAGTAATACATCTGAACTCTATATTTGAGGGGACCAAGATCATTTTAAACATGAACACATGTATAGTCATACACACAAAAATGTATACATTTGTACAGACACCTGTAAGCATGTACAGCATAATGTCTGAATTCAGCAATATTCTGGGCCATTTCCAATGATACCTCCCTGGTCCATGGGGATGCGCCAAGTCTATGCCCATCATTCTGTGTTCCATGACATACCAAATGCCCTCACAGCATGTCCCTTTATCACATGGGAGGGGGCTGTTCATCCAAATAAGTTCTACACATGCTTCAAATACTAGTTTAAAACAAGTAAGGAAAGGGCACCTGGATGTGTGAAAAAGTCACAACGAGCATGCATTCAGCACCCCTTTTAATTATGTGGGCCAGGGAGGTATCTACTGAACCGGCTCTCTTAAGAGACATGCATGAAGGACAGAACCATTTCTCTAAGAAATGTCTCTTGAGGACACAAGAGTTGCACTGCTGGACAAAAATCCATCTAGTCCACTAGCCCTGTAACTAGTCCTAGGCAGCCAGGGGCCTCTGAGAAGCACTGAGGGTAAAACTACACATTATGTGAAATGTGTCTACAACTTATTATCTATAAATAGCAGTTGTGGGGCCAATCAAGATCAAGATCCCATAAGAAGTGGGAAGGCTATTTAAAAGCCTTTATCCCTATGCTGCCATCCCAATGAAAATCACCGCTGCAAAGTTGCTGTTTCCATGTGGAGGGAAGCTACCTTTAGTACCAACTGCCATCTCCTGTGGATTTTTATTCTGTTGTTTTTCTGCTACTCAGGAGTACATCGTTTCTGACATGGAGGTTCTACAATCTTACATTTAAGCAATCTGTTTACCACCTAGTTATGTGCTTTAATTATTCTGAAAACACATTTTCACACATGGAAATGATCCTTGGGGATGTTTCCCTGTCTTCTGACTATATTATGAAAAGTGGCTCCAAACACATAATTAATTCCCATGGAATGTTAATGAGTGCATGTGACACACAAGCAGAACAGCTGCTAGGGGGATACTCTACTTTCATTATTTCTATGGTCTATCTTAATTAATCTAGCTGCATTTTAATTAAGCTAGCTTTTAACAGGCATTTCCTTATGCTGCTATGAAGGACACTTTCTATTTTTGTTTTTAACCTTGTTAGCGAGGCAGTTTTGTGCAATCTGGTAGTGCTAATTAAGATGTTTACACAGGTTAAGAATACCATAATGGTAGCTTTAACGATGATATGTTTGTGACCTTACCACATGAAAACAACCAGCGGCAATAAAGGTTGTTTGGGCTTCCTGTGCAATATCTTCACTGGTCTCTGCAGTAGATATCTGAAAGCACCTTACTTTAATTTTATCTCACTGGCAAAAAGTTGCTGATAAATATTTTCCTACCAGAAAAATTGAGCAACACTTAAAGAAATAACTTAAGGAAACATTGTACCATGGAATGCCCCTTACATCTTTTTTTTATCAGAAATGGTGCAACCTACTTTCTTGGACATTTGTTTTCTTTGTTCTTGATTCTGCCAGGGGTCTACGTTAAATGACTACTGCTTAAATTCCTAATTTAAAATATTCTGTGAGGGATCTATGTTCTGATTCTGTCAGGAATCTATGTTAGATGAATGGTGCATACATTCCTCGGTAAAAATAATGGTCCTTACTGCAATCTTCTCAAGTTCTAGGCTGGAGGTGGCTTTAAGTTGTCACTGCTGTCACCAAGCATACTGAAAACATTAACTATATACACAGCTAACTCAGATGTTCTGGTTTTTCCAGAAATGGAATCATGTCCACAAGCTATTCCTGTATCTGGACCTTGTGATATGTGCCCATCTGTAGCATTTTCTTTTTGCTGTCCTGACAAATGTGTTGTGGAATGGTGTATGTATGCATGCATGTAACCTGTTTCTATCTCACCTTTAAAAATGAAAATTTCACAGTTCAAAGTAACAAATGCAATCATATAATAAAATCCATCAATTTTTTTTTAAAAAAACCCTAAATAAAACATAACAGAGACAGCTTGCTAAAGAAGATAAAATCAGCCAAAAAAAACCCCCAAACCCTCGTGGAATAATCAGTTTCAAAACAGAGAGAGAAGAGGCTTGATGAATTTTCCCCTGGAAGAGAATTCCATAGTGACAGTGTTGCCACTGAGAACACCCTGCTTTAGTGTCCACCAATCAAACCCGAGTTAAATGCAGGCCAGAGAGAGTATAGAATCTATGAAGCTAATCATAAGGCATAGGTAGGCATATATAGGCAAATGTGGCCTGTAGATAATTAATTAAACTTAAGTAAGTAATACTCTTGTTCCATGACAGAAAACATGGAATAGACAAACCTCTTGGCTCAAGCAGTGTGAAGAGCTACCTAAGCTACCTCACAGGGTTGCTGCTGAGGACCACTTCTGGTGGGGGTGGAGAGTGGTCCGGGCTGATGCACATGGGCCATAGCTGCACCTCTCTTCCCAACCAGCCCCCCACATACGGCTCCAGTTGTAGCCGGGGCAGAGCTAAAAGACAGAAAGAGAGAGACACATAGCTGGGGCAGGCCAGGGCAGGCCAGAATAAGATAGGGAGAGAGACACAGGTGTGATCCATTTGCACCTACATTCCCAGCCCCACCTGCCAGCCCTGCTGCTGGCACCAGCCACCACAGATAAGTAGTTCATTTTGTCTCTCAGGCTAAGTTACCTCACAGGTTGAGGGTAAGCAGAGAGCATAAGGGAATCACAGAAGTAGTGCATTTTCTCTCTCAGACTAAGCTACCTCACAAGGTGGTTGTTGGGACATAGGTTTTTAAAAAAAAAAAAAAATCTGAGTTGCATGCCCTGTTATGGGTGTGTATGTGTGTGAAATCCAACATTTGCCCGTATATATGTATGTTCCTTTTTTAAAAGAACACAACCAGTGCACAGCCACCAAACAATGCAGTAAGTAGACATTATCCATACAATAAGAAAAATATAAGTATTTATTTGTTAAATAAACTCTTGTTATGCAACAAAGCATAAAATAATAGTTAATTTACTCTTGCACCACATTTAAAACAAGCCACAACTTTATTTGATGTTTGTCAAATAAAGTTGTGGCTTGGTTTAAACCCAAGCACCCATCTTTATGATGCCTGACAACACTAAAGCAGTATTTTTACTTTCCTTGTACTAAACGCATTTATATTATGTGGCACATATGGGATTCTCTATTTTAAAAAGCGAGGAAATTCAATTAAAGCAAAAAACCTTTGGTTTACAAGCATAGTTATAGTTGTGGCAGCTCCAACTTAACTGCAAAAAGCAAGTAAATTGAATGGCCCATGATGTTCATGCTATGGTGGTATGAGACCTGTTTTCCAGTGTGAGATACTGTACTGGTCTACAAAACCATAACCATGAAAAGTTATGGCTAGGTCCTCTGTACTCCAATCTACTACCTACATAGACTGGTGGCAACAGCAAAAGCTCATGTGCCTCTGAGCATATGGTGAGTGCTGTTACTTCTTTTACTAATTGTGCTGATAGTAGTAGTTGTCTGCTGAGGTAACAGCACTCACTCTATGCTCAGAGGCACATGTTACAAAATTCTTCTTAAACATTGCTGTAACACTAATTTTCAGTTATTTTATTTGTTTGTTTTGTAGGCCAGTTCAATTATTTCAGAATGGACATCAGGTTTCATTCTCCTGCTGGCATGAAGATCATGGGCCATCAAATTTACTGCCTTTTTGCACTTCAGTTTGAGCTGCCACACCCATAACTATCCATTGAATACCATGTAGCAATACAAAATTGAGTTTGGGTGGATTTGAAAATACATATTCATATTCTATAAGGTCAGACTGCACAAATATATAATTGCCTGCCTGGAAGATGCAATGGTTTTAAGATATAGCAATTATTGGCTATGACAGCCATACATATTTCCTGCTTGAGAGAGATTGGTTGGAGAAATGCAAAAAACCAAGCAAGTGAGCTAGATAAGAGAACTACTTATGATTTTGAAAATATGCCATAAGAATGGGGGAAAACAGTATGAACACATACCTGGTTAGTGATTTAAGTTTCATGGTGGAGCAAAAGGAACACAGCTTACAATCTTACCAATACTGTACTGGGAAGAGGAAAATAATTATGCCAAATTGAAGTAATAAACAAGGGTAATATTAAGCATAAATGAGTGTAGATTTAATTTTGTGTCCTTCAGATGCAATAAGATGAGTTCCAAACATGAATTCTTGCTAATTTCAGAATGATCAGACTCAAAAGTATGCATAGCTAGAAAAATGTGTATATTTAAGAAGAGTCATTTCTAGACCACTTACTATGTACCAGACTTAATGCAACTTAGATTCACTTCTTGTAAAATGCAACTTCTTGCTAAAGAGTGGTTCACTTAGCACTGATAGTGTCCTGAGTGGTTTGCAAGTCAATTAAGTACTGATGAAGCAAAGTGCTTCCTGTTGAGAAATGTCACAGCATTTGTTCTGCTTCCCTTCCTTGGGGCATAGTATGCTAAAGAGTCTCAATCAGATGACATGTTGCCATGTAACTCATGCATGATGCCATGTGACAGTTTGGCTTTAGCAGCATCAGAACCACAAACGTTACGCTGGGTACAAATAAATGGCTAACCAGTAAAGGAAGACTTGCCATATATTTGTTTAAGGTCCAGGCAGTCATCACTACAGTGGACAGTTTGATAAATGGATTGCCCTCTTATGCCTAAAAGCACAGCCAAATCTAAACAGTGGTACACAGGCCTATGCAATTCAACACCAAGTACTGCCAAGTGCCCTTTCCTATTAGATTAAAATGTCTGGCAAGAAGTATAGTCAAGGTCTTTCAGACCATCTCTGTTCCTGTCTACAGATACAAATGCGAGCAAATTGTCACTGACCTGTAGATAATCCATCACTCCTATCATTCAGGAAGATATTGAGTGCTTAATGGAGGTGTGGAAAGCTTCAAATGTTTATGTTTAAATCATTACTTCTAGTGTCAGAAGCCACTGGTGGAATAAATATTTCAAGTACAGTACTACAAGTGTGATAAGTTCTAATTATGATGAAGTGGTTGTTGTAGAAGATACTTTGACTCCTTCATGACCAAAATTCAGCAGGATACTTTATAACATTAAAATTGGTCTGCTGTTGTATATGGCACACTAGTTTTAGAACCTATGATACTCAAGATGGAATACTATATCAAATGAGTTTATACTTCCAAAATTCAGTGAATGTGTCTGAGGGAAAAACAACCGCTTAAAATATGCCCATATCTTTGTATTTGGACAAACTTCAGTCTTGTTAAATGAAGTTTATATCATTAAGATTTCTCACAATTTTTATTCTTCTTTTAAACCATTGGACTGATTTTTTATTTTAAAAAATTCTGAGTCTATTAAAAATAATAGTTTAGAAAGTCATTACTATATTGATTTCAGAGAAATGCTGGGCAGCATCAGATTACTTAATCATCAATTAGGCAAGTTAGTCATGACTAATTTAATTCACATTAATTCCAATGAGACTTAGTCATGACTAATTTAGTCTTAATGTTGCCTACTGAAACCAAGACGATAGTAAGCCTCTTCACATGAGCACTAAAGCTGGTTTATCTGCCTCTAACCAGGGTTCCATGCACATGTGAATCAAGGTAAATGGTGCCTTGATTAAAACAGTGGTGCATATGCTGATAACATCCAGATTTGGCTACTGCAACATGCTCTACGTTGGGCTGTCTTTGTCCATAGTCCAGAAACTGTAGTTGGTACAGAATACAGCAGCCAGGTTGGTCTCCAGGGTTACCGGGAAAGATCATATTACACCCATTTTAAAGAACTATACTGGCTGCCAATAAGTTTACAACTGAAATACAAAGTGCTGCTTATTACCTATAAAGCCCTGAATGGCTTGGGTCCAAGGTATTTAAGAGAATGCCTTCTTCTTCATCAACCAAGCCTCCTATTAAGCTCATCTGGGAAGATCCAGTTACAGTTGCCACCTGATCGGTTGGTGGCAATTCAAAACTGGGCCTTTTCTAGGGTTGCCCCAGGACTTTGGAATGCGCTTCCTAATGAAATCAGAGCCTTCCCTTCTCTGGATGCTTTTAAGAATGACCTTAAAACATACCTGTTTAGTCAGGCTTTTAGTTTATATTTTAAAGTTTAAAGTTTTAGAGTATGTATCTGTATTTTAAACTGTTTTAATTGTGTTAATGTTTTAATTGTTGTGTTTTTAGATTGTGAACTGCCCAAAGACTTGGGTATGGAGAAGTATAAAAATGTATTGAGTTAATTAATTAATTAATTAATAAGTAAACATTAGGGATGTGCACAAATCATTTTTTAAAATTTGATTTGTGCCCAAAACAAATCACCACTGATTTGTTTTGTATCCAAATCTACCCCCTCCATATCACCCCAGATTCGATTTGGATTTGGATCGATTCAGACCACTTAACAAGGTCCCATGGGCACCAAATTAAGGTGGTGGGCAGGTCCCCATGGGTGCCACCTACCAACCAAATTTCAAGGCAGTGGGACATTTGGTTGATTTTTAATGATTTTTTTTTTAGGTTTTACTGATTTTGAACATTTCTGCCATTGGAAACAATGGGGATTTGAAGTTGCCATATCCTAACCCTAAGACGGATCCCCAGCTTGCTTTCTTTTCTTTCTTTTTTCTTTTTTAAAGCTAAGCTCTAGCCCTTGTAGAACTGGAGTTATGGAGCAAAATGTGCAAACATTATTTTTCAAGTGTTTGGATTCTTTGATGTATAATAACTTTTCCTCATAATGAATCCCTATGAGGATTCATTGCACACCTTCATTTCTTCTGTTCATTTTGACTGTCTTTTCAACAGTGCCAACTGTCAACTGCCATGTGCCAACTACACCCCACTCCCACCCGCAAGACAGTGGGGTACTACTCAGTTTATGTTCTAGGCCTTTTTTTCAAGTGTTTAGGCTCTTTGGTGTCTAATAACCTTTCCTCATAATGAATCCATTACACACCAAAGAGTCTAAACACCTCAAAAATTTCTAAAATATAAACTGAGTACCCAGTGGCTTGTGGGTTGCGGGGTAGTTGGAACATGGGATGCCACTAATTCCCCACTCCGACCTGCAAAGCAGTGGGGTCAAAATGAACAGAAGAAATGAAGGTGTGTAATGACGACACCAAAGAATCAAAACACTTCAAAAATACCTAAAAATAAACTGAGTACCCCAGTGTGTGGGGGGTGGGGGTGTAGTTGACACATGGCAGTTGACAGTTGGCACTGTCCAATGATAGTTAAAATGAACAGAAGAAACGAAGGTGTTTAACAAATCCTCATAGGGATTCATTATGAGGAAAAGTTATTAGACACCATAGACTCTAAATATTTCAATTGCCAACTGTCAACTACCATGTACCAGCTACACCCCACCACCACCTGAAAGGCAGTAGGGTACTCATTTTAAATGAAAGCTGGGAATCTGGGGAAAATAGTAGGAGAGATCCGAATCTCGAATCGATTTGATTAGAATCAGGCATGTTACGATTTGTACCCAAATCTAGCTAATGGACCACAGGGATGATTTGTTTTGTCTCCAAATCACTTGAATCAGCTAGATTCGGGTTCAAATCAATTTGTACCCGAATCAATTTGCACTTCCCTAATAAATATGTCCCAAGTTCTGGCAATCTGAATCTTGGTAATTCTGCTTCTAACCCTTGGTCTTAAACCAGGTTAATGCACAGCAGGGGCGCTGGTACTTGGGGTTGTTGATCATGTGTCTGCTGTTTTCAGGTCCCGGTAGCTTGGCAATAAGTTGGTTAGAGAACACTGTGGCTGGAGGGCCTGTAATCTGTGAATGCACCACTCTGCACAGCCCACTATATGATTACTTGCTCAAAATAACTTGAATAAAGTTAGCCCTGCCTCCTTCCCCCTTGTGGCCAGTTAGAGAATGGTGTGACGTAATGAGGTTTTCTGTTGTTCTGGCTGCATGCTGCATTGTGGGAAGGTTCCCCCTGATTCTTAGCAGACTTCCTTGATCCACTGCGGCACTCAAGTGGGGGCAGGTGTTGCAAAGCCCAACGGAGGCTCTGCTTGTCCATCCAGTATGAGATAAAGATTCATCTACGCCCCAAACCATCCCTTTCTGATCATGTGCAAGTGCCCAGTGTGTTTCCAACTATTGCTGAGAGGATGCAAGCTACTAGAGTGGAGACTTCTAAAAAAAAGCTTTCTGCTTTGGTCCATTCTATTTAGAGTCCATGCATGTACATTTGGGTTTGTTAGCCACCTCAAGATTTAGTATTGCAAGGTGGGATGTGTACATACATACAAAGATACATAATGGGTAGTTTTAGGCTGTTTGATACGGAACTGCAAGGATCAGAAACCATTATTGTCCTTTTAGTTTGGAGACAGACAATAAAAACAATCATTTCTTTCCTCTCACGGTCACTTCTGATCATACAAGTCTGGCAGGTTTTTTAAATCCTTGTAAAAAGTGAATATCATAGAATTAGTATACATCTCACAGGCAGTGATACCACCTTCTTTGGGTAAAAAACATCTATATGTAGCTATAGATAGAAAAACATTTGACTTGTACAGCTACAATGACAAATAACTTTGAGCAGTAGGAAAAACAAATATTTGAAAGGTCATGAGTTCTCAAAAAATAAAATCAATTGTCTATTTTAATAATCTTGGCAGGCCAAAATGGAAGCTTTTGTAGCACAGAATGCTTCCAAGTTTCAAGGAAGCTGGTCATAAATAGATTGTTCAGGAAATTAACAAAGTGAGGGTGGGACACCAAGAACTCAAATCAGTTGGTTACAAGACATTATATTTACATTTCTCTGTGTGACTGAAAGCATAGTACAATAGATTTTTAAGGATCTCCTGGCAGTGTTTTCTGGATATCTTACCCAGATATTGAAAATGGTCTTCTATTCTGTTTTGAAGGAATATTTCAATGACAGATTTTCCTCAAAGATGGATAGTCTTTGAGCAGGATATTTTTGGTAAGAGGTGTGGGGGAGAGAAAATATCACAATAAAAGACATCCGCGTCTTTGTGATGACAACAGGAAAAGTGTAAGGAAAGAAGAGAGAATGATGTTGATGGATGTGTGCCAGTGAGGCATTGGCAAAAAAAGACTGGGGGTTGGGTGAAAGGGGAAAGACAGAACTAAAGAGCTAAGAAAGAGATGAAGGAGTTCTGGAAGTGACTGCTGTTTTAAGAGATGACACTGATAGGCAAAGAGGAGGCTATCACCACTGACCTTTAAGTAGTCTCATGTTACAACCGCTGTCAATCTCAAACAATGGCAGAGTTGGCTTCCTCCTCACTATACTAGAACAATTATTCTTGAATTGTGTTCTAGGGTACACTAGTATATCCCAACAGAAGCTGAAGCAAAACTGACAAATTAAACCACCATGATAGATGCATCTGTCCACTCCATCCTCACGGGAGTGAGGAAACACCTTGCAGCATTGAACCCTGCCCTTGGAAAGTGGTATATAAATATTTTAAATATTTTTCAAAGCAATAAACATTGGTGAGGTGGGGGAATTGGAAGGGGTGGAGGAAGAGAATGGTGCAGGGTGGAATTGGTAGGGAGGGGAACTGGTGGAGATCGGTGTTCAGCACGCAGAGTGTGCCACAGGGTGGGGGGTGGCAACTCACTACTACAGTCCAAATCTGGATTGGTTTGTGATTCCACAAACTGGTTTGTTCGGCTCAACCACAAACCGATTTGGTGGTTGAAGGGCAGCACTGGGGTGGTGGTGAGTGACACCTTTTAAAGTAAGTAAGCAGGTCCTTATCTGCGCCCCTGCCACTTCCCCCAGCAGCCCACACATGGTGGAAGTGTGGCAGCGGCATGCACCTGGACTCTGCACATGCACGGATTGCTGGGGGGACCGCTGCAGCAGCAGGAAGCCGCCTGGAGTGGCAAGCACACAAGTAAAAACCTGCATGCTACTTTTAGAGGTGCCGCTCACTCACTCCTGCCCCGTGCCACCCTTGAGCCACCAAACTGGTTTGTGGTTGGGCTGAACCAGAACAAACCGGTTCACAGAACCAAGAAGCAGTCAAAATTTGGACTGGTGCATGAACCACGGTTTGTGCACATGCCTACTCACTACCCCACCTTGGGCCCTGATGGGCTGGGCCTGATGATCCTGAGAGAAGGAAGGCAACAGAAAGCAATGTCTCCTGCGTTTTCCTGCAGCTACAAGGAGGATGGCTACCCATTGTTTGGGAAGCTATTATGAAATACTAGTAGGTGAGGCCCTACTAGTATTTCATATCAGATATTTGAAAATATGATGCAAATATTTTTGTCAGTGAACATATTTAATTCAAAGTATTGTGAAACAAGACAGTTTTCACCACATGTCTAAAAGCAGGGAGGGTAGAACAACCAGAGAGGGTGTTCTAAAACTGTGTTCCCCCCACATAAAAAGCGGTGTCCTTGGTTCTTGCCAATCTAATTTGTGTCAGTGGTGGGCTAGAGATCAGAGCTTGTAAGACCAATTGTAAAGCCCGAGTGAGATCATATAAGTGAAATATGGAACAGGGCCAGCAGCATCTGCCACAGTTCTCTTGACTGCTGATGTCATGGCCCAGCCTCCTCCCCCTCCAATGGCGATTTGGAATCAAAGACTGAGGGGGTGGAACTTGTGCTGGCCCTCGCCTTGGATCCAACCAACAGAACAGCGTGTGGGAAGGCTGACCTAGACCACACCACCTAGAAGCTGAGGAAGCCCTGGGTTTTGAAACCTTCAAAGCAGCCCCTGCGCAGGGTCAGAGACCCCTGAGGTCACACAAGGGGAACCCAAACCTGCCACAGAGCTGGCCTCTTCTCCTCCATCACCACCACCATCCCCAATATCAGCATGCCAGTGCCGCCAGCAATCTGGGGGAGACCAGCTGGAAAGGAGGAACAGCGCCAGACTCCAGGCAATGGCCCCTTTAAGGTCAGGACACTCCAGACATGGAGGCAGGGCCTGGCAGAAGTGATCTGAGATCAGGCAGAATTTAAGGGCAACGTTTGCCTTCAGACACTGGTGAGTCAACTTGTTCCCTGGGATCTCTCCAGGTTATGCCTTGCCTTGTGCTCTGCTGTAGCTTCACCTCCAGTCTGGACTCCACTTCATCTTGCTTTGCCTCGGCCTTCACCACAGCCAGATTCTCAACTGTGCTTCACCTCAAGCCTTGTGGGCACTGAGGGCAGGTCAGAATAGGACAGCCACTCTTTAGGGGCACAGCATAACTCTTGGCAAGCCTTCTTTCTGTCGTGGTCCTTTGACTCTCTTGTGAGGAGGTCGCGGAAAGCATTCTTCTTTCCCTCTAATCTGATAGCACTTCCAGGTCACAGAGCATACTGCGATGGGGACATGGAAGATGGAGGAGATGCATCTGCAAATAGACCTTCAAATTCATTGCAAAGGCAAGCCATTCATCCAGTATGGCCTGTTTCAGGAAAAACAAGCTGTTGGCTCTGGTGGTGGCTTCAAAAGAGTGTTTGCTAGTGAAAATAGCAGTTAGGGACTATTTCCTCTGCTTATCTCTTTGCTAGTCAGTTACAGAGAAAGAAACAAAGAGAAGAGTTTCACTACCAGCCAGCCTATCTGTTCTATCCATCTCTTCTGCCCAGAGACCTACACTTTGATAAAACAATCCCATGTTCTCACCATTGGTCGGATTAGTAGACCGAATGAGATAGCCTGCTGCAGGAGGCAGATATTTTGAGTACCATTACACTGTCATGCACAGTCTCTTATCTTCTTTATTATATTTGTATCACTGTACAGAGTGGCATTCAGATTTCTGCCCTTTGGCACAAAAACATCAGCCTAAGAATGCACAAACTCTCAGCTACAAACAAGCTCTGCTTTGAGAGAAGCAACTGATGCTCATTTGTAGTAGATTCTGCAAAATAGTCACCATACATGAACACAGCATCACAAGGAGAATGGCCTTTGGAGGAATGTGGTTGTATAGTTTAGCAAAAATTTATACTAAATTTAGTATATAAAGTGTGCTGTCAAGTCTATTTCGACTCCTGGTGCTCACAGAGCACCAAGAGTCTCACAGAGCATCTGTGGTTTTCTTTGGTAGAATACAGGATGGGTTTACCATTGCCATCTCCCACGCAGTATGATGCCTTTCAGCATCTTCCTATATCACTGCTACCCAATATAGGTGTTTCACCAGTAGGAATTCGAACCGGCAGCCTTCTGCTGTATATCCTCCTATAATAAAAGAGCTACACTGGCTGCCAATATGTTTCTGGGCAAAATACAGGGTGTTGACTATAATCTATAAAGCCCTAAACAGCTTAAGTCCTGGGAACTTAAGAAAGTGTTATCTTTGCTACAAGCCCTACCACCCATTGAGACCATCCAGAGAGGCTGGCCTGCAGTTGCCACCGGCTCTTCTGGTGGCTACAAAGGGACGGGTCTTCTTTGTTTCTGCCCCAAGACTCTGGAATGTGCACCCTGCTGAAATAAAAGCCTTCCTATCTCTGACAACTTTTTTAAAATCTCTAAAGATTTGTTTTTTCATCCAAGCTTTTTAATTTGACTGTGGTTTTTGTTTTAAGGTTTTAACTTGTTTTATGTTGTTGTAAACTGCCCAGAGATGGTAGTTTGGGGTGGGCTACAAATCTGAGAAATAAATAAATAAATAAATTTGGCCCACATCTTATTGCTAGTTTCAATAAGGTTTGGAAATTAAGCAGAAATGATGAATGCTCTGAGCCTTGTGGGGGCCCATCTCTCAAAAACAGAGCAGCAGCATGACTCTTTGTGGCTTGTGGAGTGTGCAGACAGTTACATTTTGACAGCTCAACTGAATCATTTTATGATTATGCAGCTCTGCATGTGGAAGAATGCACACTAAGTAAGTATTCTGAAATGGATATAAAAACAATTGTGTGTGTTTCTTAATGTTATGGTTTTAATTCACTTCATATTGCATTGAATCTGAAATTAAGATTTAATTTCACACAGAAGCTGGTTAGGACAACCTATGATGATCTACACTAATGACAGGATGAGAAGGAAATGTGACTGCTTTCTTTGCCTGGAAGAAGAAAGAAGTGGTTCTTAAACTCCTTGGAGAGGGCTGTACTTAGGCAGCCAACAGAGGCAGATTGCTGCTGCTAGATTGTCCACTTCAGTCATTGCTTAGCTTGGACCATGGGCATGGGGGAGGGTCTTTGGTGTTTCTCTTTATTTGGGATTGATCTGTTGTGACCAGTTCTGACTACTAGGTTTGTGGTGGTGTTATCTCACCCAGATGTCGGAGGGAGGCTAAATGAGTTTAATTGTGGAGGATGTTTAATTGTGGGAGGTAGGCTAAATGAGAATGCTAATGTTTAAAGCATTAATAGCTCTGATGGGCTTAGTTTTTCTTAGTCAATAGCAGCCAGATCAGGTGCCCCATGGATTGGGACCATGGTGGAGTGGGAAAGGGAGCTTTAATCCTCTCCCTGCCATAGTCCTGATTTAGAGGACGACAGGACTCACCCAACTGCTATTTATCCTGGGGGGGCGGGGAACTCTCATGGTGCCAGTTAGACCAGTTTTCTGGGGCAAATAGCAGCTGGATCAGGAGGTCTTGTGGGTGGAGGGTTGTGTTAAAATTTCTTTTCTCTCCCCATCCTAGCCCCAATACAGTCACCATTAACTAATGAAAAACTAAGCCTATCAGGAATAACAACAACAACAACAACAGGCAGAATAATAATAACAGGCAGAATCTCCAATTCCAGTCAAATCAGAGACGTTTCTACCAAAGCATAGAAGGAGAAACTGCAAGAAAACTAGAAACACCAAATAAAGAAGAAACAGTGCAATTCTGGCGGAAATTATGGGACAATCCAATAGATTATAATAAAAAAGCAGGCTGGATGAAAGAGGTCAAAAATGTAACCAACAAATGCAAGATCTAATAATAACACCAGAATTAATAAGTGAAAGAGCAAAGAAAATTAAAAATTGGACTGCGCCAGGTGACGATGAACTGCATGGCTTTTGGCTTAAACACCTAACAAGCCTTCATAAACAACTATCAAAACAGTTCAATCACATTATGAAAGGCGGTGATATTGAACAATGGCTAACAACTGGGAAAACTCATCTCATTATGAAAGACCCAGCAAAAGATGCAGTTCCAAGTAATTATAGACCGATAACCTGCCTGCCAACCATGTTCAAATTATTAACTGGAATTATAGCAGATGAAGTGATGCAACACTTATTAACTAACAAACAGCTTCCAGTTGAACAGAAAGGAAATTGCCCGAACACCAGAGGCACAAAAGACCAGCTGCTGATTGACAAAATGATTTTAGAAAACTGCAAGAGAAGAAAAACCAATCTAAGTGTTGCATGGATTGACTACAAGAAAGCCTTCGATTCATTGCCTCACACATGGATACTAAAATGTTTAGAAACAACTGGTGTCAGCAAAAACATTCAGATATTTATTTAAAAAGCAATGAGCATGTGGAGTACACAGTTAACAATCAATGGCGAGGCACTTGGACAGGTTAGCATTAGAAGAGGCATTTTCCAAGGGGACTCACTATCCCCTCTATTGTTTGTAATCACCATGACCCCACTTTCACAAATACTAAACAAAACAGGCCTCGGATACCAAACATCTAAAACATCAAGTAAAATCAACCATCTGCTGTACATTGACGATCTGAAGTTGTATGGAAAGTCCCAGTCAGAAATCGAATCACTGCTAAACACTGTCCGTATATTCGGTAGCGATATAGTAATGGAGTTTGGACTAGACAAGCGTGCTGCATTAATAATGAGCAGAGGAAAAATAACAAAAAAAGAAGGAATATAACTGCCCAATGGAAGCAACATCAAATACCTGGAAGAGAAAGGACATTACAAATACTTAGGCATTCTCCAGGCTGATAAGATTGCACATGCTGAAGTTAAAAGAAAAATTGGAAGTGAATAGATCAGGAGAGTTAGAAAAATCCTCAAGTCCAAACTCAATGGTGGGAACATCATACAAGCCATAAACACCTGGGCTATACCTGTTATCAGATACACTGCAGGAATAATAGACTGGACCCAGGCAGAGCTAGAGACGCTAGATCGTAAGACCAGGAAAATCATGACCATCAATCATGCTCTGCACCCCCGCAGTGATGTCGATAGGTTCTACCTCCCTCGCAGCTCAGGTGGAAGAGGAATGCTGCAAGTCCATCAAACAGTAGAGCAGGAGAAAAGAGGCCTTGAAGAATATATCAAGGACAGTGAAGAAGATGCACTTCAAATGGTCAAGAACGAGAAACTATTCAACACCAATGAAACAAAGCAGGCCTACAAGAAAGAACTAGTCAAGAACCGAGCCATAAAATGGAGAAATAAGCCCCTGCATGGTCAATATTTGCACAATATAAGTGGAAAATCAGACATCACCAAGACCTGGCAATGGCTTAAGAATGGCAACTTGAAGAAAGAAACAGAGGGTTTAATACTGGCTGCACAAGAACAGGCACTAAGAACAAATGCAATAAGAGCAAAAGTCGAAAAATCCACAACAAACAGCAAGTGCCGCCTTTGTAAAGAAGCAGATGAAACAGTGGACCACCTAATCAGCTGTTGTAAAAAGATCGCATAGACTGACTACAAACAAAGGCACGACAAGATAGCTGTCTGACTGTGTAAACAAGAAATAATACACACTTTATTAATGCTGCATTTATTTCTTGTTTACACAGTCAGACAGGTGTTATTGACTGGTTTGTTTTATCCAGACATTGAGTCCTTCCCAAGGACCTGGGATGCCAGAATTTTATTGTCAATGGTTATAGATATCGTCGCAGAATATAGGCTGTTCCCAGTAAAGCTGCTTTTTGTAATTGGCTGATGGTGATTTCTGTGGCCCCTATGGTGTTGAGGTGCTCTTCAAGGTCTTTTGGAACTGCACCCAGCGCGCCAATTACCACTGGGATTATTTGGGTCTTTTTCTGCCACAGCCTTTCAATTTCAATTTGTAGATCTTTGTATTTTGTGATTTTTTCTATTTCTTTTTCTTCTATTCTGCTATCCCCTGGTATTGCTATGTCGATTATTTTGACTTGTTTTTCTTTCTTCTCGACTACAGTTCTATCTGGTGTATTGTGTGGCAGATGTTTGTCTGTTTGTAGTCGGAAGTCCCATAATATTTTTGCATCTTCATTTTATTCAACTTTTTTCAATTTTATGGTCCCACCAATTCTTGGCTACATGTAGCTTGTATTTTTTGCAGATGTTCCAGTGTATCATCCCTGCTACCTTGTCATGCCTTTGTTTGTAGTCAGTCTGTGCGATCTTCTTACAACAGCTGATCAGGTGGTCCACTGTTTCATCTGCTTCTTTACAAAGGCGGCACTTGCTGCATTTATTATTATTATTATTATTATTTATTACTGATAGGCTTAGTTTTTCATTATTTAATAGTGACTCTATTAAGTGTGCTGCATTAATAACGGAAAGAGGAAAAATAACAGAAACAGAAGGAATAGAACTGCCCCTGGTGGCGCAGTGGTAAAACTGCCGAATAGAAGAAAAAGAAATAGAAAAAATAACATAATACCAAGATCTACAAATTGAAATTGAAAGGCTGTAGCAGAAGAAGACCAAAATAATCCCAGTAGTAATTGGCGCCCTAGGTGCGATTCCAAAACAACTTGAAGAGCACCTCAGCACCATAGGGCCACAGAAATCACCATGAGCCAACTACAAAAAGCAACTTTACTGGGAACAGACTATATTTTGTGATTATATCTATAATAATAACAACAATATTAATAATAAAATCCAGCCATCCCAGGTCCTTGGGAAGGACTTGATGTCTGGATAAAACAAACAGTCAATAACACCTGTCTGACTGTGTAAACAAGAAATAATAATAAATAAACTGTATTTGTTAGCAACCCCATAATAAATTGTTCTCTGGGAGGCTCACGACACAACATTAAAACATGAAATAAAAACAAGTAAAGCTTTAGGTTCTCCAGTAAAGCTTTAGGTTGACAATTCGGATGTTAAGCTAAAATGCCTCAACATGAGAGTCTAGTTAATACTGTTAGTTGAGATTTTACTGCATCCTTACCTTGTCAAATAAATCTTTTTCTCTTCCTGTACCCCAGTTATCCCTAAATAAATCTGATTGTACCATATTTCTTTCTTCTCATTTCCAGTCTAAAACTTTGCACACATTGATACTATAATGAACGGTTCCATATAGTCACACTGATTCTGCACATTAGCTCAAAAGCCTGACTGGAGGATTTAGCAGTTTCATTAACACCAGAGCGTGAGTAACTGTGGCCAAACTATCTATGCCCAGGTAAGGTCACAGTTGGCGTATCAGCAGAAGGCGATAAAAGGTGCTCCGGGCCACAGAGGCCACTTGAACCACTAGCAACAGTGCTGGATCAATGAGCACCCCCAGACTGTGAACCTGGTCCTTCAGGGGGAATGAAACCCCATCTACAGGTGAAACTCGGAAAATTAGAATATTGTGCAAAAGTCCATTAATTTCAGTAATGCAAATTAAAAGGTGAAACTGATATATGAGACAGACGCATTACATGCAAAGCGAGATAAGTCAAGCCTTAATTTGTTATAATTGTGATGATCATGGCGTACAGCTCATGAAAACCCCAAATCCACAATCTCAGAAAATTAGAATATTACATGGAACCAAGAAGACAAGGATTGAAGAATAGAACAATATCGGACCTCTGAAAAGTATAAGCATGCATATGTATTCAGTACTTGGTTTGGGCCCCTTTTGCAGCAATTACTGCCTCAGTGCGGCGTGGCATGGATGCTATCAGCCTGTGGCACTGATGAGGTATTATGGAAGACCAGGATGCTTCATTAACGGCCTTCAGCAATTCTGCATTGTTTGGTCTCATGTCTCTCATCCTTCTCTTGGCAATGCCCCATAGATTCTCTATGGGGTCAGGTCAGGCGAGTTTGCTGGCCAATCAAGCACAGTATACTGTATACTTTTCAGAGGTCCGATATTGTTCTTTTCTTCAATCCTTGTCTTCTTGGTTCCATGTAATATTCTAATTTTCTGAGATTGTGGATTTGGGGGTTTTCATGAGCTGTACGCCATGATCATCACAATTATAACAAATTAAGGCTTGACTTATCTCGCTTTGCATGTAATGCGTCTGTCTCATATATCAGTTTCACCTTTTAATTTGCATTACTGAAATTAATGGACTTTTGCACGATATTCTAATTTTCCGAGTTTCACCTGTAGAACAGGCTGAACATCATTCACCCAGGCAGAGGAACCACCGACCAACAATAATTCTGTCTTGTCTGGATTGAGTCTCAGGTTATTCACCCTCATCCAGTGCATCACTTCATCCAGGCTGTGATTTCAAGGCAGTCACTGCCTCACCTGCATCTGATGAAAAAGGGAGATTCAACTGCATACTGATGACATCTCAGGCCAAATGTCTGGATGACCTCTCCCAGAGGTTTCGTGTAGATGTTAGACAGCATAGGGGAATATACAGAACATAAATGGGAACATAACGGCTGACGTGACTCTAAGGAGTCCCATTGAAACGAAAAGGAGAAATTAGGCATTATCTTTTAGTTGCCTGTCTTCTGTACATCTTCTGATGTATAAAAGATAAGAGGGTCTTAACTTACAATCTGTGGTCAAGAACTTGCAATTACAACAGTGTGAAATTAGCTAGTACTATTATCACAGTATACACTGCAGATGTAGGGAAGAGTCCTAGTCAGACTTATCCTATTCAGACTACAATGTATTTGGGTGGATGTGTTCATTTTAAAAGTGAGCCTGGGTACAGGCCCCTTCAAATGCAGGGTATAAGCAGGAAGTATACTATTGTGTGTATATTAACATACTGAAGCTCTTCTCACAATCGTTGAGGAGCTCCTTCCAGGTCTGTGTGGAGAGTGGGCTTAGCCCGCTCTCCCCGCAGACAATCAAAAGGCAGCCTTGGGCGGCCCAGATGATTGCCCGCTCCGTCACAGACCCGGCACAGGCTGCAGGGATCAGGGGCCGTGCGGATCCTGGAGAGACCCCCGAGCACGGGAAGCTGCTTGCGGTCTCCCGGTCGGGGGTCTACTCGTGTGTCACCACGCACCGTGGTGACACACGAGCAACCAAATGTGCTTAACTGAGCACTCGCTCCATCAGCCTCATTTAAAGGGAAGAGGAATTAAGCAGGTTAGCCACCTTGGGAGCACCGGGCTTGCCTGTGAGCCCAGTGGTTCCCACGACTCCTGGAAAGCGGGCTAAGCTCCCTTGGCCCTCTTTCCAGTGATTGTAGTAATAGCCTAAGTGTGTGTGTGTGTGTGTGTGTGTGTGTGTGTGTGTGTGTGTGTGTTTGAGAGAGAGAGAGAGAACGAGAGAGAGAGAGTGTGTGTGTACATCTGTATTGTAATTACTTACTTTAAAAAGTGCTTTTAGCTGCTGTTTGTATCTGCTGAATATTAAACTTGGTTCTAATTGAGTTTCACTTTTTAGCCCAATTTATACTGCTCTGCTACCTGCGTACTCTTATTTATGTCTTGTTTTATTGTGATTGATTGCTTTTGAGAGTCGTCCTGAGCAGTGTTGTGCTGGAGGGATGGGAAATAAATATTCTAAACCAGGGCTGCACAACTTTGGCCCTCCTGCAGATGCTGGCCTACAACTCCCATAATCCTTGGCTATTGGCCACTGTGGCTGGGGATGCTGGGAGTTGTAGTCCAAAAACAGCTGGCGGGGGGGGCTAAATTGAGCAGGCCTGTTCTAAACAGGCAAAATACACTATACACAGATTGCATATGCAGTGTGATCATAAGTGTGACTTAGGGCTAATATAAGGCTTGACTAAAGTCATCAGGGATTTCATGACTGAGCTCAGATTTGAACCAAGGGATTTCCAGTTCATAGTTCATTGCTTCTAAACACGGGACGGCTCTATGAATTGTATAATTGACAGTTTTTGTTGTTTAATTGCACCACCTTGTGATCCTGTGGTGGGGACAGGAAACCATAGATCTGTCATGTGTGATTTATTTGCAACACTGATTTTCTGGATTGGTATCACAGTATTATCTGGGCCTCTGGAAACCCACCAATCTACTTCTGTCTCTATCGGTCTGATCATTCAGCAGCTTCCTCACTCTCATATGACCTTGGTGGTCTCTGCCACTGAGGTGATTATTCTGAGGTAAAAGTGCTTCAGTCTCTTGCTGCCACATGAGTAAAACTGAGGTAAATATTCATCATAAATTATGAGGAACAGAAACCTTGGTAAAGATCAAACAAACAGAAAACACCCTTTAATTGCATGGCCTAAAAGGACTCTCCTTGCCCAATTAGGAGGTTGAAATGTATTTGGGGAGCTGACCACTCATTGCCTATAATATTTTAAGCTCCACCCTCTAACATAGAACCATAGACCAATGATGAGCCCTATTCCCTCACATGTTCATTGGGCATGTGAAGGGAATAAAGGGCCATAACTGCTGGCTATGTTCCCAACCCTGCTGGACATGTCCACATCCTCACACCTGGTGAGGAAACATGTGGAAAGGATCCCTATGTGCACAGGGGCTTCCATGTGATCTGGAAGGCTGATTGTACAGCGTTCCACATTATATGGAAGCCTTTATGCAGTCCCTTATGGTCTGCATGCCTGGGCACTGGGAGCATGGGACACTCTCCTTTCCATAAATTCACTAAAGACGTGCAGGGGATGGTCTGAAAGGACCTTTCGTTGGCTGCCTTTTCTTACTGGGTGTGACATGCTGTCCCCTAGATGCTGCTGTACTTGGCGAGTGCTTTTCCCTTTGCCCAGACATATAATTCCAAGGCATGCTTCATTTTAGTCTGCTGTTTTCTGAGGTTAGTGTGTTTTACTGCCTATCTTTCTTTTACTAATGTTGTTCTTATTGATTTTATTGGTTTCTTTATATGTGGATGTTGTACACTTATTACCTTACGTCCTGTGCTTAATTCCATGACCTCTGCAACCAGAGTACCATTTCACAGGACAAGTCTACAAATTTCCTGCATGTTTTATGCTTTTAAAATAGATATGTTCTTAATATTGGTACCTTTTCCCTCCTACTTTCAGAAGTGGGGAAAAGAGAAGTGAAATATGATGCTCAGATACAACTTGCTTTTTTGTAATGCAATAGGTTGCTTCCAGTGAATGTGCTTGCCTGTTAGAACCTTCTGTGAAGAACCCAAAACAGTCAGGCACCAATATGCTAAATACAAGTGAGCATTCTGTTTGTTTGGGAGCTTTTGTGCTTGAAAATACCCTTTGATCAGCCTGCGGTGCCGGAACTGTTTTCTGAGCTACGTGATGAGGTATAGCCTCTTAGCAACTCTTTGTTTTGTGAGAGTAAGACAAGTTAATTGGGCTTGACGATACAGATGACCCTTTCAAGTCATGTAAAATGAGACTGTAGAGCTTATCGCAGGTAGATAACCATTAATATTACTTGTACTGTCTATGGGAAGAGAAAGGGGCTTGTTTGTTTTAAGTGTTTCCAAAGGTACCCAACAAAGGACACAAAGGGGAAATCATCTGCCCATAGGAGACAGGCCAGCCATACAAATAGCTCACAAGGAATTAAAAGACAGCTTCCTATCACTATAACTGATCATTTGTTCTAAAGATCAAGAATCGGATTGTTACATTTATTTATTTATTTGTTTGTTCAATTTCTATGCTGCCCTTCCAAAAATGGCTCAGGGCAGTTTACACACAGAAATAATAAATAAATAAGATGGATCCCTGTCCCCAAAGGGCTCACAATCTAAAAAGAAACACAAGATATACAAGAGCAACAGTCAATGGAGGTACTGTGCTGGGGGTGGATCGGGTCAGTTACTCTCCCCCTGCTAAATAAAGAGAACCACCACGTTAAAAGGTTCCTCTTTGCCAAGTTAGCAGGGGATTTACAATAGGATTAAACCATTCCATTCATTCAATGGAAACTTCAGCAGCATAAGACCAGGGGCGTAGCTAGGGGAGAGGAGGCCCGTGTTCATCCCTCTCTTTGGCGGCCCCTCAGAGTGAGGGAGATAATGAAGAAAATAGGGAGGGGTGGAGCTGGAGGCCCTCAGGAGCTGGGGGCCCGTGTTCTTTGAACCCTTTCGTTCAATTATAGCTACGCCCCGCATAAGACATTCTCATTTGATCTGAGGAGTAATCTTAGTCCCAGTCATTTTAATATACTTGGGGGGGGGCAGGGGCTAAACATAGACTTCATTTTCTCTTTTACAAGGCCTTACTCAGTCAATAATTCTCAACTGGAAATGACAAGAACCTCACTTTGTATCCCTAGTAAGTAAACTCCTTAGGGCCGGCACTTTCTACAGAAGCATAAATTTACATTGATTTAACAGCCTTTCCAATCTTCCATGGAAGTTTCCAAAAACATCACTTTGGTAAGGGTAACTGGAGATGACTAGAAGGGAGTTATCAGCATCCTCACCAAACTACAATTCCCAGGATTCATTAAAATAAATCTAACCTGTTCACATTCAGTATACATCTGCAATGTAGATAGGTCTTGAATGGAATTTTAACCTCCAATCCTTCCTTAATGATTTTTTATCCTTGTGTGACAGACATCTCCCCAGGGGTGGAGCTACAATAGGGCAGAGGGGTTCAAAGGACCTAGGTCATTCCGTGTCCAGGAGCCACCAAGGTGGAGCTCCCCCCGGCCAGGGCTGCTGTGCATTGCCCCAGTCGTCCAGCTACCAGGCCTGTTGTCCTTCCACCGGCCCACAGGGAAGGTGTGCACACCCTCCTTCCATTGACCGGGAGCCCAGCTGATTGCAGGAGGGTGAGCCTGGGAGCTGGGAGAAGCAGCAGGAGGCTGAGGTGGCCAGTGGCAGCGGTGAGGGCAGGTGCACCAGCTGAGGGGGCAGCTGAGGGGAGGTGAGTGGGTGGGGGTGTAGGCGCTTGAGTGTGTGCACTGCCATGGGTCGGCACCACTATAAGTGGGGAGGCTGCCTATGTTCACTATGTGGACACGGACCCATTTTCCCTTCACCTCACGATGCCCCTGCATGTTCATGTTAATCAAGTGAATATTTTTTAGAAATGAAGAAAATTCAAGTAACAACGTGCATTTTAAAGTGTGGGGTTCAATGTGTTTGAGAAGGTAAAACTTTATTGCATTTTAAAATTTTACTGGCTTTTACAATAGCTTTACAATTAAGTAAATATTGGCTTCCCGCTTACCTGTCTGTGCGGTTCACGTTAACTATACATATAAACCATTGCTATAATAATTGAAAACATACATACTCCACATTACTACTCGATTTTACCCAACCCAACCTGCTGTTATTACTATATTTCAAACCCTGCTGAAAAGTCCATATTAGAAAAATAGTTCTTTAAGTAAAGTAAAAATGGTTCCCAATCTTCTTTGAAACATTACAAGTTTTCATCCCTTATAAGTGCTGTAAGTTTTGCCATCTCAGCATATTCCAAAATTTTTATCAAACAGTCTTCTTTGAGGGCATTTTATTGTCTTTCCATTTCTGCGCATATACTATTCTAGCTGCCGTGGTTGCGTACATAAAAAATGTTAAATTTCTTCTGGAGAGCTCTCCTTGAGTTATTTCCAGCAGGAAGGATTCTGGCCTCTTAAGAAATGTCATTTAAAATTTTTTCTTCAGCTCATTATATATCGTATCCCAAAAAGCCTTTGTCTTCCCACATGACCACCACATATGAAAAAAAGTTCCTTCACATTGTCCACTTTTCCAACAATTATTTGAAACATATTAATACATTAATGCTATTTTTTTCGGTGTCAGATACCACCTATACATCCTCTTATAATAATTTTCTTTTAAAGTATAACATGCAGTAAACGAGAAGGAAGAAATCTTACAATGGGGAAGAGAATAGAGAAGGGAAAACTTTATTCCCTCTTCCCCATCGTAAGATTTCTTGCAAATCTTTGTAAAATCATTGCAAGATTTTTACACAATGCAAGCCAGCATTTGCATTACAGCAAGCTGGAGGATGAAATGAAATGTTAACCACATATTTAATGAGAAATGCAAATTTGATGTACTGCTGACTGACAGATTACTACTTGCCCAATGTATTCTTTAGGACCCTCTGACGCAAGATGGTTTCCTGCACAAATATCATTTAAGTGCAAGAAAACCACATGTATCATATGACAAATTCACGTCTGTTTCACTGAATGTACTTGTGGTGAGAAGCCACAATTAGTGGTGGATTTGCTGATTTGTTTCTTCTGGGCTTTTTTCTCCCTTGCTGTTCATTTCTGTCATTGCCATCTTTCCTTTTCGTATATGCAGGTAGCTTTTGTTTTCTGTTTGGGAATGTAATGTCATATTTTATTATGGATTCAAGCACCCTTTCTCATACTATCTCAAACATCCTTTCTCATAAGTACACATACACACTATTAGCAGTTCTGTACCGTTAATGGTAACATTGGACTAATTCAGACAACACAGCTCCCAGCCCCCATGATTCTGAATGGGCCACGCCATGAACACACCTTTTAGGACACCCTGCTTGAATGGCCCTTGTACACATGCTCCAAGTACTTGTTTAAGCAAATACTTGGAGTGCATGTATAGGGGCCATTCAGATGAACAGGCTTCACACACAATAAAGGGATGCACTGAGATTGGGAGGGCATCAGGTCATCCATGGAGGGTGTCCCAACAGGCACACGCTCAGCACATCCCCTGCACAATCACATGTGCCAGTGTGTATATCATCAAGCTATTGTGCTTGTGAATGTTCACCAGGAATAGGTAGCTCTAAGCACATTAGTCTTTTCCTAGGTCCCTCATCCATGCCAATGATAAGCAATCCAGCTACCCATTTAGGCTCCATTGGTGGGCTTCTGTTCCCAGCCCTACCTTCTGTACCAGCCTGCTCAGGACTGGGTCATTCTCCTTTCTAGCTTACTGTAGTCTAGCTCTAAACCAGGGCTGCACAGCTTTGGCCCTCCAGCTAGTTATGGACTACAATTCTCATCATCCCCAGCCACAGTGGCCAAGACCACAGTATTATGGGAGCTGTAGTCTCCTGGCACAACTTAGTCCAAAATCTTCAGGCCAAAATTGTGCAGCCCTGCTCTAAATACTCGTTGTGCTTGTAACTCCCTCTCATGAGTGGGGCTTGCCCTTCCCAGGTGTAGCAGGTCAGCGAGGCATGCCTGCTAGGAGTAAGCCAGCTGGCCCTTGGATTTATTCTGTCTTCCCTCCAGTTTCCCTGGCTGGCTGTGCTTCCATAGGGCCCATGTGGGCTTTGGACTGATAAGCAATGTATAATAAAAGCAGGGGTTGCGGTGGGGGGGCTTAAGACGTAGTCTTCAGCTGGAGAATAGGGGTGTTACAAAAAGCCCCTATTTCCATTCACCTGTAAAATGTTGGAAAGTTTGTGAATGGTCTGGAGGCACATGATTCTGCAACAGTGCTGGAGCTAAGCAGGTATGGACCAGATCATTCCACTGAATGGACAGACCACCGGAAGACCCATGTGTGATATAAAACATTTTTAAAAAATTAGAAAGTCCTGTGTAATTTAAGTGAATGTTTGACTGGAATCATGGCCTTTAAGGATCCTCTCTCAGGAATATTAAACAACTTAATACTAAGCAAGCATTGGACTGAGAGAGGATACATGGGAAATAGCTTGTATCTGTATGTTTACTATATGGAGGTAGATTTGCAGGTTCCACGTCAGATAGAGAGCACTTCATGTCACCTGGAATGTTTCCATTGTTTGCTCAAGGATCAGAATTCTGTGGTCAGGGTCAAATACCCTTGGTTTCGACAGATTTTTGACTTGCATAATACTGAATTGTGAACTCATGATAAAAAGATAGGGAAAAGTCATATTTTTCTCCAGGAAAATGTTTTCAGGGTATGCATGGGGTATATAAAATGGACTGGGCAAAGTTCAAGGCCAGACCAAGATTGCAATGAAAGCACTGCTTCTCCTATTAGCTCTGTGTTTGGATCAGGTCTTCAATAGGAAAGGAAAAATTGTGCTGTTGAGTTGGTGTCGACTCCTGGTGACCACAGAGCCATGTGGTTTTCTTGGTAGAATACAGGAGTGGTTTACCATTGCCTTTCTCCCACACAGTATGAGATGATGCAGTATGAGATGAGGCCTTTGCATTGTCACTGAAGTGATCATACACCTCCAGCACCTTCCTATAATGCTGCTTCCCGAAATATTTACTAGGCACAGTCTGGGAAGCACACCAGCGGGGATTCAACCTAACAGCCTCTTGCTCCCTAGGCAAGCTGCTTACCCGTTGTGCTACCACAGCTGATAGGCCTTCAAGAGCACAGATGAATGACTGATGCTAATTTTCCAGGACAAAAAAATCTATTGCTAGATCAAACTAGGTGGTTAGATCAATGCTCTTGGAACTGCGATGGCATTGATTGTTTCCCCATCAAAGTCCTCTGAGTAGGTGCAACACCCAATCATAGCTGCCACATTTTTTTACCTTACTCCTGGCCAGTAGCACCAGCCGGAGCTACAGCCATGAACAGATGGCATTAAAACAGTCACTTTTGAAGATTTCTGTGGATCAGATATCTACAGGATTTGGATTTTTTTAAAAAAGGAGCCTGGAAATCTGTGGAATTGCAGAAAGAAAGCAGAAAGAAGGCCTTCTACACTGTAGAAAGTATATAATAATCAAATAAATTATTGAAGTTCCTCAGAGTCTCTGCTGAAATTAAGGGAAAGGAAGTCAGGGATTTTCTGCACTGGAAGAAGCAGATAAAGCGTTTAAGTTTTCAAAATGAAAATACTGTGATTTATTGGGCAGAGACTGTGGATAGAATCAAGGATATATAGGCTCAAACATCTTAGTCATCCAATTCTGGACCCAGTGTTTTATAGACTCCTTGTAGACAGGAAGAAGTTATAAAACTAAAATTTTATTCAGAAGCCACTCCACTTTCTTCTTCTCCTTTTATTCCCTTTTCTTTCTGATTCCACCTCCCACACTCTCTGCAGGATTCCCAGTGGGACAAATGTCCAAACAAACTGCAAAAGATTACTGAATAGAATACAAAACCGCTCCCCACCACCACATCCAGCTAGTGTGGGGGGTGGGGGATTTGTGTGCCTGGTCCTTGAGACAGGCAAGGGGGCTGCCATTTTGGCTTCCTCATCACATGACGTATGCCAACCAATGGGAGCAGGGGAGTACCCACATAAGCGGCTGGCTCCCTTCTGTTCACTCTCATTTGCTCTGGGGGCAAAGCACCCATCCCTTGCACCCCAGTTCAGTAAAGGTTGTTCAGTCACCTTTTGGGGCCAAGTAGGAATTTTTTGAGTCACACCTTATTGGCTCTGATGTGGTCTTTTTTGCCTACTTCTCACTGACTCTAATTGTTAGGTTGTCATTGTTGCATGTTTGGTCACTTGGCAGGTGAGTGCAGGTTGGGGTAGGTTGTCTAAGTTCAGTGTCTGACTGGAGGACCATTTAAGGCGAGTAGGCAAGCCGAGGAACAGCCCTTGCAGGTTTTGTGTCCCTTGGGCTGGGATCCATCCCTACTCAGAGGCTGTCTGGTTCCCGCCACTCTGAGTTTTCAGCCTGGGTGGGGTGGGGGCTGGTCTGCCTCCCCTCAGCGGAGCTAAAGCCTCGCAATAGTGGTGACATCTGGACTTGGCGCCGGGTTCAGTCAACATCCAGTCCTTCACCCTGTAGTGGGCAGTCCTCCTTTTGCGGCTGACCCACAGAGGGGGTACCCACACTCTAATTGTAAATACGTCAATGCAGGTTATAGGGGTGTCCATGAAACTGGTTCTGTGCACACCTGAGAGGCGGGGTGTCGCTTTAAGGCATGGGAAGGGTGCCCTTACCTCTCCAGCCGCGCTTCCACCTCTGGTGCTGCTTCAAAAACTGCTGTATACCCTCTTGCCGCTCCGGTCAGCATAGAACCGGAAGTGGTGGGCACGTATGTGCCATACTCGAACAAAGCCCCCAATCTGAAATGTTTGCTGTTCCGCACCCTGTTTCTGATGCACATACAATTTATATTTTTGTTGCTTCCCCCTTAGCCAGTCATGAATCTCTGCATCCTCAGGGTGAGATGGCATGGAAAGCCCTATCAGTTGTTGCCATTGGGTAAGTTTGGTGGTAGCTTTGCATGCTCTTCGCAGTTCAAAAGGTGGTTTTTCTTTAGTAGAATAAGGAGTAGTTCGATATGCAAATAGAGTTTCAGGGATTATCTCCTTCCAGGGTTGTTGTTGTATAGCAGCCATCTGTGAACATTTCTTTCACTAGTAATCATTCTTTCCACTAAGCCATTCCCTCGAGGATGGTACAAGGAAAAAGTCTTGTGTTTTATCCCATGGTTATGCAAATATTGCTCTATTTCAAATGAGGTACACTGTGTCCCATTGTCAGTCACCAGTTCTTTAGGGAGATCTTCTCCAACAAAAAATGCAGCCATAAACTCGTTCACCTTGTTTGTAGTAATGTTGTCAGCAAATAAAACTTCTGGCCACCTGGAATAGTAATCCTCCATCACAATAACAAATCTTTGTATTGTGGGTTGGTTATCAAAGGGCCCCATTATATCCAGAGCAATTTTTCCCCAGGGACCATTGGAATACTCTACTGGAGTCAAGGTGATAGTAAAGGTTTTCTGTGACTTGTCAGATACAGCACAAGCCATACAGTGTCTGATTACATTTTCAATGTGCTTGTCCATATCTGGCCACCAAAAACTTTCTCTGGTTTGCCTTTTAGTCAAGCTCATGCCCAAGTGACCTTCATGGGCAATTTTGATCACTTTTGTTAATAAAGAGGTTGGCACCACCAAATGATCAGTCTGCAGCACCAGCTCATTGAGAAGAGACAGCTCACTTGCTAAATGTGTGTATGGTTGAAGATGTTCAGGTACCCTGTTTTTGCATGGCCATCCATTAGTTATGTAAAAGTTCAGTAAGCACTTGATCAGCACTGAGGGCTGCTTTCCATTCAGAAGACGTGATTACTCCATGAGTGGATGAAGCTATCTGCGCAGTTACTACCCCTTCATCCTCTTTTTCTGGGATCTCCTCTTGGCATGGAAGTGGAAGATGAGATTAAAAATCTGCAGTTGTATTCTGAATACCTGGCAGATATTCCATCTGGAAATCAAAGTCCATAACTCTGGTGATACATTTGGCTATTCTTAGGGTCACTCGACTTGATCCCTGAGTAGTAAATAAAGCTTATAGGGGTTTATGGTCTGACCATAAAGTAAATGTTTTGTCCCACAAGCATGTCCTGAAGTGCCTCACCACCCAGAAACATGCTAGAGCTTCTTTTTCAATGACAGAATACATCTTCTCTGATGCAGTAAGCACTCTGGAAGCAAAGGCAATTCTAACTTCCCTGTCTGTTTTTTGCTGGGTCAAGACATCACCCAAACCATATTCAGAAGCATCAATGGTTACAATAGTGTGCCTGTTGGTGTCAAAAGATGTGAGATCAGGGCGTTATGCAATGCCCAATTTGATAGTCTGAAAACTAGCCTTGCAGGATGCATCCCAGAAACTGAAATTTCTCTGCAGAGATAGTAGGTCCATGTTATCAGAGTTTTCTAAGACTTCTGTCAGTTTAATGGTTTTGCCATACACTAAAATGCTCCTCAATGGTTTTGCCATACACAAAAATACCATCCTGAAAGTAAGTGATGCCATCTATAGTCCCCAAAATTGTATGCATTATTCTTTGAAATACCGAAGCTGCAGAGGCTAATCCATGTTGGGAATTCTCTCTGGTGAGAGAATCCCTTTCTCATTATAGCAGAGTGCACAGAGGTACAACACAGCAGAATTTGGTTAGGCATGCATGTATGCTGAGAGTAAAGTAACTTGGAGCCAGTTCATAGTTTCAAATATATATATATATATATATATATATATATATATATATATATATATATAGCATTTATTAAAGAACTCCATTCTAGATAGGAAAGTGAGAAGTTAGGATCTCCAATCTATCTAGCCAGCTGGATGTAGATGGATTCTGCATCTCTGCGCACATGGTGCAGGGAGAGAGGAGAGCTTGCATGTTGCAAGGCAGAAGGAACAGGAAGAGAAGGGAGAGAAAGGAAGTGGCTGGAAGGAAGGAAGTGTCCCTGAGAGTAGCAATCTACATTCCAAAGGGATAGTGTCAGAGCTAGAGAAGGGATGACCAATGTCTTGACCCTCTAGCCTTCTGACTCACTAGTCTGTCCTCCACTGTTATTGAGACAAGAGACAGCGCATAGTCCTTCACTTCCAACAATCCAAAGGGCAGTCTTTTGTATTGGAAAAAGGTCCTTTGGAGTAATGAAGGCCATGTATGTGTGAGAACTTTTGAGCAGAGGAATTTGTTGATAGGCAGAAAACAAGTCCAAAGTTGTGAACACTGAGGGCTCTTTCAGAGTAAACAGCATTTCATAATGTATTTTAACTTATGTACACTGCCTAGGGGTGCACATCAGGCAGTACATACATACATACATACCATACATACATAGGAGAAACCCATTCTGATGAATCAACAGGCTCTATGATGTCAGCATGCCATAGTCTAAGAAGCTCCTCTTTAAGTGGTTGGTGCAATGCTATGGGTACGTGCCTCACTTTGTCTTGTACAAGTATTGCTCACCTGAATTTTTGGTTTTAGATGTATGGCATTGCTAGGATTATCAGCAAAAATGTCTGAGAAATCAGCAATCATGTCAGCATATGGATTCTCCATCATCAAGGAGCCCCTGGTGGCGCAGTGGTAAAACTGCCGCCCTGTAACCAGAAGGTTATAAGTTCAATCCTGACCAGGGGCTCAAGGTTGACTCAGCCTTCCATCCTTCCGAGGTCGGTAAAATGAGTACCCAGAATGTTGGGGGCAATATGCTAAATCATTGTAAACCGCTTAGAGAGCTCCGGCTATAGAGCGGTATATAAATGTAAGTGCTATTGCTATTGCTATTGCTATCTATAATAGCATTCCATGCTATTTGGGTCTAACACGATCCGAAGATCTTTCTGATGTTTGCAGCCCAATACTGAGACTCCTTTTTGTGACACGCACATTTCCCCATTTACAGTACGTATTTTGTATTCCATGGCAGCAGAGAAGTATCCATTTATGGCAATAGGGGATCCTCATATCCCCATAGGTGGATGTCTGAAGGCTGCAGGTGCAGATCTGATGTAGTGAGGAATTTCTTGTAAATCAGGTGGGAAATGATAGTATGGAGAACCAGAATCAGCCATGCACACTTCATGGCCATTGAGTTTTACTTGACAATGTGGAGAAGCAGGCTCTGGGTTGGTAACCCTTAAAAAGCTGTCAGGAAGTGGTTCACCTGCTTCATCCTTATTGTACTGTGAATCAGTAATGGAGTGGACAGCAGAACTTGCAAACCTTAGCAAATTATCCCCTTTGTTTGCACCTGTTGCAAATGATCTTCCATGCAGGACAGTGAGCAAAATTGTATGTTGTGATATACTGATCGATAGATTAACCAGGCAGTTGGAATCTAGAATAGAACTTGCAATGCTCAGCAATCACATTCAAAGCAGGATTGAAATGATCATCTAAGACTTGAAAAGCACCTTCATAAGAACTGGCATCCAGTGTTCCCTCTAAGGCGTGCACACATGTGTGTGCTCACAAGTTTTTTCATGTCCGCTCAGTTAATTTTAGATCCCACTCAGGTTTAATCAGGAAGGCCCCACTCTGAATGCATGTGCTCACACACTGCCTAGATACTGCCACTCAGAACAAAACTCATTCCACACTCAGATGAAAAAATTAGAGAGAACACTGCTGGCATCCCCTTCCAAGTTGACAGGAAAGGACAAATGATTATATATCCTTTGTCCTTCAGGCAGGGGTGCACCTAGGTAATTTTTGTGCCTGGACCAGCATGGTGTGAGGGGCCCCCCCACTTTGGGGGGAATCCTGCTGCGCTGTTGAGAAAGATCGTTGCAAGCCCATGACATTACAGGCTTGTGACAATCTCTCTCAACTGTGCAGGTGCACCTCACAGTTAGCAAGAGACGCTGGGCCGAATGGGGGAGGGGAAGAGGACTGCTTGGCTCACACACACACACACACACACACACACACACACACGGCAGCCACCAATCAGCTGCATGGTGACTGAAATTTTTTAAATGGAGGTTTGGCAGGGTGGACACGGGGTGGCGGGGTGGGATGACTGCAGGAGGCCCCTCGGCCATTTGGAGGGCCCTCAGACCTTGGAGGCCATGGACAGGGGTCTATATTGCTTCACCTTGGGACACTTTGCTAATTTCAAATTAAAACTGGTTAGTGGCCCAAATTAAAACCACACACTTTCGCAAAGGATAGTCAGTCTTTTAATATTTTACATGTATATACAATCTCTCCGGGTAATTTGTTTTAAATGCTACGTCAAAAATTAGCAGTAACCAGACACTTTATCTTAGAAGGTGAAAACTTGTTCACTCTTGTTTGTCAAACTTACGTCTGTCGCAAGATCATCCAGCAGTTGTATACTTGTCCAATCTCATACATTCAGTCTATCAGGGGAAAAAGGTCCATTTCTTTACCCAGTCAGTTTATTCCTCACAAGATTTAGATAGCATGTTATCTTTAACTACACTGTTTAGTCAGTTGGCAACAACCAACACTGCACTTTAGCAAATATTGTACAATTCACACAATAAAGGCATCAGTAAGGTCAAACACTGTCATGAACATGTTTTGGTCTTGAGCTTGCTAAACTGCAGTCCTACATGCACTTATACAGACTTTACATCCTGTTGACTTCTGTGAGAACTAATCATATTCAGGATTGCAGAATTTATACAGGTAAAAAAACAAAACCAAGCAGTTCTGGTAAGAAATAAGCTGCCTATTTTCCTTGTGACTGTCATCTTGGATCAGAGTGCCTGATATCATCAAAAAACTATCCTGTTCAGGTGTCCCTATGTGGCACAACATCTTTACCAAATTTGGTACAAAGGTACAGGCATTCTGTTGTTGTTATCAGGCGCACATGAACAGCAAGGAAATTTCATAAGGATACTTTCCATGCAGAAAGTAGGCTAAAAATCTGAGCCAGGAGTGAGAGAAGAGAACAATTAAATATTTGCATTTTTAAAATAAAATAAAAACAGACTGAGGGGGGCACTGAGTAGAGTGCTTGGGGAAGAGGAGTGCTTAACTTGGGCAGGTGAGTACTTACAATGATAAGTACTCACTCAGTGCCTCAAATCCTTAAATAGGCCAAGTTTTCCTCCTGTCCCTGTCCCTGGCTCAGCACCCCTCCCATAGCAATACTTGGAATAGTGCTGACACAAGGGTGGAGTCTGGCCAACATGAGGTATGTACCTCCGAAATGAACATCTGAACACCCTATGGCCTTAACCTGGAGGGTAAGACTTGTCTATACTTTTAATTCTTTCTAAAACTATCATACAGAAAGTTTTTCCTGAGAATTCTCTTTTCTCAGCATACTTAGAACTATCAACTTTGCTCCCAGTGCTTCCTTTGAAATCCAGCTGTATGACTGATCAAGGCAGCAGCTGAAGCATTTAACCAAATATAAGCCACATTTTGTTTTGTGTGTCCCTTATTTGCATATACATTTTTATGATTAATTTAGATCCAAAGCCTACTAGCTTGCAGCACTGTGTAGTTGTTCTTTAGATTGTGTGTGTGTTCCCCAAGTATATATCATATCAGATTTTTTAATACCAGATTATATACATATAACATATTATGTTAGTGAACACCTACATGGAAATCTGATGACAAGAAGAAACTCTTTCCAATCTCATCATTATAAATGACAGACTTTGTTATGAAAGAGTAAATACTCTGGGGAGAGTTATTTGATTCAGTTAGATATACATACAAACATACAACATTCAACAGGCCTTTTTAAAAAGGCAAGCCTATTCAAAGGAATTAAACAGAAACCACTTTAACAAGATATTAATTATTAGGAATATTTGTAGGCACAGAACCATTAAGTATGTAGTGTGTGTTCTTTTACAGAGGCTCCAAAAGTTTTTAATGCTAATTTAAAAATAATTACAGTCTATTAGCTATCTTCAGAGTCATGCACTTTCCCCAGACTGCTATCCTGGATGTAGATTACCAAATGAAAGATCATACAAGAAAATGCAAGCACAATGAAGATATTTCACTGTCATTATGGAAATGAATTAAACACTGTGATTTTGCTGCCACCTCTTGACACATTTCAGAAACACAAGTTCAATTATTCAAAATAGTAAAGCAGGTTTAAATTGAAGACTGCAAGAATGAGATGTTTTGAATATTTGATATAATGATCACATGACATGTGAAAAGATGGCAGATTTTTGTAGAGTTCATTTTTGTCTCATGATCCTAATCCGGAAATGTGAACTGGGAAATCCATTTAGCATAGAATCTAATGAAGCATAAAGACTCAGCAGTGAAGAGTCCAAATCAGTGGTGTGGATTTTCCAGAATTATCCCTGCTTACTGGCAAAGAAGCACATCTTAAAGTGGTGGGTATATTACGTTTAGCAGGGGAGAGTAACTGTCCCTATTTAACCCAGCATAGTGTCCCCTCCAGTGGCTGATGGACGAGCCTAATTTGTCAAGGTTTATTGATTTTCTTCCAGACTCATTGACTTACATACCCAGCCAGTTCACACAATTGTAAACTGGGTAGGACAAGTGGTACACTTCCAACTTTTGGTCAAGTGTTGGTGAAAACCTAGGTAGGAGGAGTGGGGGAAGCAGTGATTGGCTGTGCTCCAGGAGCTGAGTAAGACAACTTTATGTCCACCCTCAATAAAGCGCTGGGTACAAGTGCCACCGCTGGGTAGGATGGTGCCAGTTCCTGGTTCACAGAAGATCACTTGCCCCTCTTCCTACCTAGGTTTTTGCTAACACATGACCAAAAATCAGGAGTGTGCAAAACTCCTGAAGCTGGGTAGGATGCTTGTCCTGCCTGACAAGCATCCTGACAAGTAGGATGCTTGTCCAGAATTTACAATTCTGTGAACTGGCTGACAGTTTCCTCTTAATGATAGGTGATGGGATGCAGACACAGTCCCTAAAAGAGACCCAAGTATTTAGTTAGTGGCTGTTAGAGGTTGTTGATTTTTACCCACAATAGGTAAAACAGCAGAGCACTAAGGAATGAGCACACACTCCAGTTACAGAGTAGGTAGCAGAGGATGGTTTGGATATTACAGCTATTTAGAGAAGACACATGGAGATCCTTGTATGACTAAACACTAAATATTTATTGGTTAAATACACTTAGATAGGAAAGACCTATATCCAATCTAAAGGACTACATAATGGATAGGTAAGGAGAGAGAGAGATGTTTCCATCTGCTCTCTAGGAGGAAAGGAAGGATTGTGACTCAGCACAGGTAGCGCTGCAGAGTCAGTTCAGGGGTTATAGAGTAGGGACAGATAGGGAGACCCTGACTCACTGTTTCTACTCCCAGTGCCCCTAGTGGTCATTAAGACAGTTGGTGCAAAAGGTCGATGCACTGGAAGTTCATCTTCAACAGTGGCAAGCCCACTTGGGAAGAGACTCAGCCTTAAAGCCAGGGGGTCCTCCTTAGGTTTTTCACTCAGGGAGTCAGGGACTTCTTAGGCAATCAAAGCACAAGATAAATCTCATGGAAACCCACTATTGAGAGAGTTCCCGGGAATGTGGCTGCTTGGAACCGGGGGAATACAGAAGTGTCCCCATCAAATTTCTCATGATTCTGGATTCTGGGATCCATGGTTCCAATGGAAGGCTCAGCAGCCTAGTGATTTCAACTCAGGGGAAAGGGTTTTGAGAGCCAGAGCAAGCTGAGAGAGGCTTCAAACAGCACAGTACTCCCAACAATAAAGAGGGGACTACTCTCTCTATGAACTGAGGAATATAGTCCCTTTTGTAGGGTTTTGTCTAGTTTAAAGTCCCAAACAGGGGCAGAGCCACCATTGTGCAGGGGGGTTCAAAGAACCCAGGTAGCCATGCTCAGGGGCCGTGCCTGGTGCCCCAGCTATACCTTCTATGTCTGATGTCAGATGCAGGTGGCCATGGCCATGTTAGCAAACGGGGCTGTGTGCCCCATTTGTGAGTAAACTTCAGCCAGCTCTGCATCTGCAGCATAGCTTGGAGCGCCTCTCCTCCCTGCTTGCAAAAGCAGAGAGACATGTTCCAGCCAGGCTGGGAACCCAGCGCTGGCTGGAGCTTTTCATAAACAGAGCCATGCACTGCATCTGGCATCAGATGTAGCTGGTGTGGCTGGGCAGGGGCCACTGGCATTGGGCTGAAAAGGGGTCGCTGGTGTCCTCGCTCCGCTACTGCTCCCAAAGATGAAAAAACTTGAAGGTTCAATCTGCAGCTCATGTGACTCAGGTGAGAGAGTGCCTGTTCAGATCATATTAGAAACATAGGAGGCTGGCTTATACCAAGTCAGACCCTTGGTCCATCTAGCTCAGTATTGTCTGCATTGACTGGCTCTCCAAAGTTTCAGGTGAGAGTCTTTCTTGGCCTTTCCTGGAGATGCCAGGGATTGAACCTGGGATCTTCTGCATGCAACACAGATGCGGTAGGCAGAGGTACACCTAGGTAATTTTGGAGCCTGGACCTAAAGGCCTTTGGAGCCCCCCACTCCACCTGCTGCAAGTTAAGCATCATCCCCCTACACACACACACACACACACACACACACACACACACACACACACACACACACAGGACACACACAGTATTTTTAACATGTGGGTTCTTGAGGGTACAAACAGCCACTGAACTCACAAGAATGTAAGGATATAGAACAGGTATATTTATGCAAATATGCATTAGCAGAAACATTTCAACACACAACATAACATATTCCCATCCCACATATTTCTTTCTCCCCTCCCCTTTTGTGTTTCCAAAGCACCCAGTGTAGGTCACAGTTGTACTCAGCTGCCTGGCACAGTACAGACTGGTGGTGCGGCAACACCACCCAGAACAGACTCAAGAGGATTTGGGGGCCTCCAAGGGTGTGGCAGCCCTGGACTTTGGACCCAGATTCCAGGGGTAAGAGCACCTCTGGCAGTGAGGGGGGGGGGCCCTCCCATTCCCAAGTGGCATTTCCACTGGTCAAGCTCTTGCTCCTTTAGGCTAACATGGCTATCTGAGCACTGTGCCACCAGGAGCCCCTGGTGGCACAGTGGTAAAACTGCCGCCCTGTAACCAGAAGGTTACAAGTTCGATCCTGACCAGGGGCTCAAGGTTGACTCAGCCTTCCATCCTTCCGAGGTCGGTAAAATGAGTACCCAGAATGTTGGGGGCAATATGCTAAATCATTGTAAACCGCTTAGAGAGCTTCGGCTATAGAGCGGTATATAAATGTAAGTGCTATTGCTATTGCTATTTGAAACCAGGTTTCTCAGGCAAGTTTTACTGCTAGATGTACTCCAGTGGCAAGTTCCCAATGTGGACAAAGGAAAAAGGAGCGGAGGGGGAGTGAACAGGCTGTCTGCTAACAGAGGGTTGCTAGGTACTAACAAGATCTAAGGCCCGCAGGTTCCAGCTGAGGCTCAAACCTACACACACACACACACACACACACACACACATATGCCCACAGTATGGCTGGGTGGCTTGTTTGTTTCTTTAGCCTCCATAAATTCATTGGGGGTTTCCCCCCACTTTTGCTATGGCAAGGTTATTGCACAATTTTTGTTTGTTTGTTTTGACCTCCCTCTCTGACCACCACACCTCCTCATTTAGCCCAGTAGTGTGCACTGCAGCTGGGCACAAATTGTGCCAAAGAGAGCCCGCAGACCCCAAACCTCTGCTTTGTCCTTCCAGGCTGCCAAGAGAGCCCGCAGGTCTCTGGGGTGGGGTTGCTGCCCTATGAGAGAGCCTGCACAGGGCTGCAAGTCTGTGGGGGCCAGCACACCATGAGAACCCTGCTACCCTGCCTCCTTCCGGGTTAAGGGGGCCCTCAGGTCACTGGGCTGCTGTCCCAAGAGAGAGTCTCCATAGAACTGCTGGGACCTTGCACCCCAAGTAAGCCCACAGCCCCAGCAACCCTGCCTCCTCTTTCCAAGTTCACCTGTGTCAAAATGGAAAGGGGGAGGGATGGACTGAGCACTGGAACAGAAGAGGACATAGGGATAAGGCGCTCCCTCCGCCCAGCCCTCTTTTCATTACAACACCCACTTGGAAGAAGAGGGACAGGTCACATGTAGAGGAGGTGGTGATAGGGAGCACCCACTAGACTGGAATTAAAAATTAAAAATTCCAGCCCCAGGCACTCCCCAGCCACCTCCTCCTCCATACTCAAAACAAGGTAAGTGGGGGGCAGTGTTGGAAATCTGAGGTACCCAGAAAAACATTCAGGGCATGTGCACCTAGGTAATTTTGGAGCCTGGACTGAAAGGCCCACAAGTTAAGAGCATTATCCCCCCCACACACACACCCCGTGACATAGACAGTATTTTTAACACATGGGTTCTTTAGGGCACAAACAGCCACTGAACTCACAAGAACATAAGAATATAAAACAGGTATATTTATGCAAATATGCATTAGCAGAAACATTTCAACACACAATTTAACACATCCCCATCCCACATATTTCTTTCCCCACTCCCCCTTTTGTCTCTAAAGAAGAAGTCACACTCGGCCACCAGGTGCAGGCAAACAAGTGCTGCCCGGCGCAATGTGGGCTGGTGGCACCATGACCACATCACCACCCAGGACAGATTAAAGAGGATTTGGGAGCCGTCAGGGAGGCCCTGGACTTCAGCCCCGAAGTCCAGGGGTAAGAGCACCTCTGGGGTTGTTACCCTGGTAGGATGTGAAGTATCTTTTCCCTCCTTTGTCAGATTTGAACAATTAACACTACTGTGTGGGGAAAAAACTACCATGCTTCTTGTAAAGCTTATCAGAAGCCATGCATGCATATGTATCACAGCTAGCAAGGGGTGTCTCTTTCTCCCCACTCCTGAAAGCGACACAAGGAGAGAAGACGAGGCTGCTGGCAACCTTCTCTCCTCCCCGCCCTGCACCACTTTCAAAGCTTGCAAGGGTCAATTTTGAAAGGGTCATGGCGGGCCAAAGCAGCATTTCAGACCTTTCCTGAGGTGCTGCAATACCTTGGGCCGCTCTAGGCACATAAACTAGCAATATTATTGTGATACGTGTTAGTCTGTTGCAGCAGAAACAACAAATCTTATGGCACCTTAAAAACTGACCGTTTTATTTCAGCATTAACTTTGGTGAACTATAATCCATTTCACCAGACGCAAAAATTACTGTGACATAAGTTGTTGTACTATGCTAGAACCTGCTTTGTCAGCAATGGGAAGTAGAGCTCCCATCTCTACTAGGATGGGAAATATAGGTGCAAAGAAAATTGGTACACTCAGAATAGCAAAGAAGAAAGCCATTTATTAGCTGTTTCTTTCCAGAAGGAACTGTATTCAAAAGGTGAAGCTTCTGCTATCACTTCATAAAATTGATACATTTTTCATTCCTGTGAAACTAGTTCGAAATTACGCATGACAGAGGATCCAACAGGGCTGTTCTTATGTTCTTATGAAGAGCATATGTTTAAAACGCATGAAGTCCTAAATTAAATTCTTGGAATCTCTGCATTGCTGTTTTAAAGGAAAAAAGTGGCGTTATCTCTCAATAAATCATTAATTAAAAGCCAACATATCTGAGGCTGCAGAGCTCCAAGACTATAAAACTCTGGAGTTATCCGAGTAACAGTAGTTCCCTCCCTGGCATCTTCTAAATGGAGCTGAGAGAGATTCCTGCCTGCAACCTTGGAGAAGCCGCTGCCAGTCTGTGAAGACAATACTGAGCTAGATAGACCAATGGTCTGACTCGGTATATGGCAGCTTCCTATGACCCTATGAGTTGAGGGAGCACATTTTCGCCTGACGGAAGGCTTCCTAGCGCGCACGGATCCCCATCGCAGATTACAATAACGTGGGTTTTCCGAGCAGGTTCCAACTCTGGCAGGTTTAGTACAAGTATGCAGTCTTGCGCGCACTGAGGAGATGTTATGCTCCACGGAATGTAGGGCGACACCCACTTCCTAGAAGCCATGTGCATCTGCACAGTAGCAGGCTGCTCAGTCGGCAGGCGGAATCACTGAGTGAGACTCCCACTCTGCTTGATCTTCTGGCTACGGCCAGAGGATGCCCATCAGTGGGGAGGATGTAACGAGGAGATGGGGAAACTCAAACAGCCAACTCGGTGTTGGTGCCTTACTGCAGGGGGAGCCGTGCTGCCTCCTCAGCCTCCTGTCTTGCCTCTCTTGCCTTTTGCCGGAGGTGGCAGCTCCTCGTCTGGGAGTGGGAGGGCCTTTCGCGGCTGAGCTCCTCCACGCCTGTCTCCGGCTGAAGCCGTGTTCAGTTCCTCCTCCTCCTCTTCCTGCATCCCGCCCCTTTGCCGTGCGCACCGCCGAGGCGAGGCGTCTGCTTTTCCTCTCAACCCACCCGCATCAGCATGCAGGTTTTCCAGTACCCCGAGGTGTATCGCGACGAGAAGTCAGTAAGTACCGACCCCGATCGTGGACTCTTGTCCCTGGGAACACGTTGAAGCCCCCTTTCCTTTTGCCTGCTCCCTTTTGTCTGCGGCGGGGAAAACTGCCGGGCAAGCCCAGTCCCGAATTTTTTAGTCCTGTACTGCCTTTCTGTGGGACAGCAACCCCCGCACCTCGCTTCTTCCTCCCTCCAATTCCTGGTCTCTGTTCCTTAGAAATTTATTTGCTATCCAGCTTGAAATCCCCTTCTTGTTTCTACACCTTGTAAGTCTCCAGATCAAAACGTATTTACAACACTGTGCTAAGTGGCCAGGGCATGGCACTTGAAAACATCCACATGCACACAAAGTTTTGAGTGTTTCTAGCTTTGCTTGAAAAGTCCCACAAATCTGAGTGCCTATATTTTATGTGTTGTGACTTTGCTGTGACTTTGAAAATGGCTTTAGATTAGAAGTGTGAGCCACTGTTCAGAAGTTATACCCTCCTGCCTCTGAGTGTGTGCCTGGAGGAGCTGTCTACACATATATATTTCACACATTTATGAACTGTTTCTAAAAGTTGACACTAAAATAATCTTGCACAGGCCTAAGGCCAAAACACCTGTTGTTTGAGTTAAGGTGGAATTGTTTTCCCAAGTCAGATTGGCTAAGAACCATGGGGTTTCTTTGCAGGATGTGTCATCTTTGGGCTGCTTCAAGCTGCTTGCTTTTAAGCACCTTTCTACAGAACATCTGGTATCTGCTTGGGGCACACACTGTGTTGTGTAGCAGGGAGTGGTGTATGAATCAGTAGTCTTGCTTTGTAGGAGAAACTGGCTCTACACCAGGCCTCAACAAGCTTTATGTAAATATAGCAGCCGGCCCAAAAATTTAGGAGCCAGACTCATTTTTCCATTTTCAGGATTTTAGGTTTATTAGCTTAAACAGATAACTTTTTCTTCCTCCCTCTTGTTTTTTTTTTTTTTTTTAGGAGGAGGGTGTATTATTTTCATTTCATTTATTCATAATTTCATGTATGTCCACTAATTTATTATGTTTATTATGACCATTATGTTTCCATTAACTTAGGAACATAGGCAGCTGCCTTATACTGAGTCAAACCACTGGTCCATCTAGGTCAGTATTGCCAAGCAGATTGGCAGCGACTTCTGTCTGTTACAGACAGGAGTCTCTCCCAGCCCTGTCTTAGAGATGCCAGGGAGAGCACCTGGAAGCTTCTGCATGCAACCCTGCAGATGCTCTTCCTAGAGTAGCCCCATCCCCTAAGGGAATATCTTACAGTGTTCACATGTAGTCTCCCATTCAAATGCAAACTAGGGTGGACCCTTCTTAGCACATGGGGCAATTCATGCTTGCTACCACAAGACCAGTGTGCTGGTGTGGTGTCTGGTCAGCCCACAATGCCTTCCGCTCCATGGTGGGGGGGCTGATTTCCTGTCTTTCTTGCCCTACTTTCCTTGCTGCTCCTGCTTAGGTCCATTGTCCATCACCTGCCTGAGCTAGGCGATGGATAGACATAAGCAGAGGTGGCAAGCAAGGTGTGAGCCAGTTCCTCCCTCCTGCTTGTGTCTGACCATCACCTGGTTCAAGTAAATGATGGACGGACACGAGCAAGAGGAAGGAACCTGCCCCCACCTTGCCTGCTGCCTTCTGTTCGCATCCATTTATCACCTGTCCCAAGTGTCTTACTTACATTTCCAGGTGCCCTGGCAAGCTGGTGCCTGGGATTTGTCAATTACCTGCTCTAGATCACTTCTAGATCTTTTCCGATTCTTCTGATTTGGGGTACAGCTGCCAAATTAAATGTTTGCATTCCCAATTTTGTGCTTGAACTCTTAACTGGACATTTCAGAAATACTGTCTAAATGTAGGAAAGGAGCTGTTAAGATTTTGCACATTAGTTCCTGTACACTTGCATGCACTGCACAACTGTGCAAGATCAAAAGCTTGTGAGTCTCTTGGAAGCTGCATGAGTACAACCAAGGCAAAAACATTCATCTGTATGGGAACCTCTTGAGATGTTTTCCAGTCCTCTTTTCTGCGTTGCAAAGCAATGATTCTGATTTTTCATTTCTTACAGAGTTGTGACACTTTTGCAGATGTCTCCAGTGTTTTAAATTTCACAATCATATACCCTTCTGAGAATACTTATCTCTCACAGAAATCTGAAAAATGGGAAGTCAGGATTTGCAAAACTTCAGTGGTCAAATTTAATTGATGTTTTCCCAAGAACCATGGTCTTGGAAGGTGAAAGAGTGTCACAGCTCTGACTTAATTTAGCCTGTGCCAATAATTCTGCAAAAGTTACTAGTCAACAATAATGCCATCTGCTCCACATAATTGTAATTATGTTTAATTTGAAGCATGTTCACAGCCTAAATAAGTCAGCTCTTCCAGTTGAAAGCTTCCCTGCTTGGTCCCTAGGGAAAAATTCTGACAGGCAAGTGTCTTTAAGTGTGTTGAAGGCTTAACAACCTGAATCATTTGTGACTTTGCCTGGACTCCTTTTTGGCACATCTGAAGTAGTAATTGTGAAGAGAGGATGTCTTCTCTGAAAACTTGTTGGTTTCCTCTTTTTATACTTTTAATAATTTAACTGGGAGTTCTTCAGAATTACAAGTATTGGGCCTAGATGTTTTAATAAAAATAATAGTTACTACTGGTAAATCTTCAGAGTTATGTTGCACTCCTGTACACACTTACTTAAGAATAAGTCCCATGGAAATAAGTGGGACTTCTACATAAATACGGATAAGTACAACCTGCTGTGTGCAGGGAATATTAGGCACTGAGAGAATGGCAGGCCATTTCTAAGTAAATTAAGTTGCCTTGATTTCAAAAGAACTCATTTTCAAACATTTTTCTGGAACATAGGAAGCTGCCATATACTGAGTCAGACCATAGGTCCCTCTATCTCAGTATTGTCTACATAGATTGGCAGCGGCTTCTCCAAGGTTGCAGGCAGGAATCTCTCTCAACCCTATCTTGGAGAAGCCAGGGAGGGAACTTGGAACCTTCTGCTCTTCCCAGAGCGGCTTCATCCCCTGAGGGGAATATCTTGCAGTGCTCACACATCAAGTCTCCCGTTCATATGCAACTGGGGCAGACCGTGCTTAGCTAGGGGGACAAGTCCTACATGCTACCACAAGACCAGCTCTCCACTCCAAAGTTTGAAAGGGGGGGGCAGGGGCTCCCGCAGGACCCCCTGTGAAGTCCATTGTTGTCACCCAGGTGCTCTCTCACTCTCTCTGACTTCTGGGTTGGCATGGTGGTAGGCTATCACTCGGAGGGCTGAACTTGAATCAAAATTACTGGCTGACATTCTGACTAAGGACGTGTGTCCTTGCTGTCCACTACTGGCCCCTGATTTGAAGTGTGACTGGCATAATAAGCAAACACGAAAACCAACGATTGTCTTTAAAATAAATAAATAAACAGAAAATTATAATATTGAACTGAATTTTGGACTGGTTGCCTGATTAGCAATTATTAGGACAGGGGGGAAACCCACTGATGATTAATGTGTTTAACAGTTTGGGTATGTATTTGTGATTTTTGATATTTATGATACTATAATAATTGCTGGTTGCTCACTGTCGCTTTTTAATATCATGCTATATAGCTGACATTCAGATACATAAATCTGGGCTCTTAAAATTGTTTAATTGTTTAAAAATTAAACCTTTAACATGTTTTTAGTGCATGTAAAAGTCAAACAGTGAATGAAACATTTCTTGGTAATTGCCCTGAATAGCACTGGAACTGCCAAAACAAAGTATTACAAATTTATGTTAGCCTGTTGGCTGTGTTGGAAAACCTCAGTGTAGGCCAGGGCTGCCCAACTTTGGCCCTGCCTGCAGATGTTGGCCTACAACTCCCATAATCTCTGACTATTGGCCACTGTGGCTGGGGATTATGGGAGCTGTAGTCTTAAAAACATCTGGAGGGCTGAAGTTGTGCCACCCTGGTTTAGGCTTTAAAAATTGTTTTGGCAAGGCTTACAACTTTTTGGGGAAATAAAACAAATCATGTTTTTTTTAAAAGTCAAATAAGAGGTGATTTATAAAGTGAGCTTGTTAGATGCCCCTTGCATTTGAAAATGGTGGCAGTGCTACTTAGTACCCATGTAAATGGCAGGATTGTATAACTATAATAAAACTGCAATATTATTTAGTACTTTCAGTATATTCACGTCAGAAGTTTAGTTCACTGCAACTTGGTCAAGCATTGTCTCTCTATCAGGGCAACATTTAGAAGGAAGTGTCTTATTTGGAACGGGGGGAAATGAAAGATGTTTTGCCAGCCATTAAATAAAATATTTTCATAAACTCTACATTTCAAGTCCATAATCTGAACATTTCAAAGCTGATACATTACCAAAAATAAAAATAAAATAAAAAAACCTTTCAATCACATATTTAATACAGAAGATCAGGGTAGGTGGTGTCTTCTCAATTAAGGCAAATTCTTACTCTATTCTGTGCTGCTGAGGCGTCTGTCCAAATGCTACCTTGCGCAGCAGTAGTTGTTTCCGGGAGAGCACGGTTTTAACTAATTCCTCCTTCCCACTCCAGTCCCTTGACAGCCTTGACCCCTTGAAAATCATCCCCTGAGGCTTGGGTGGGGGGACCTCAAGATCAGATTTTGAGAGAGTGCAGGGGCAATTTAGTGAAAATCATTGCTGAATTTAAGCATGTTAGACAATTTATGTATAATAATCCCTTTGTGACTATTTAATAATGTGAGTGAAAAGTGGGATTTGGATGCAACCCTGAGCATTTGCAGATATAATCTCATAATGAAATTGCTGTTTTTGTAAGCAAGCTTCACACTGCAGAAGATCTTCTACCACTGCAGCACCTGTTATGATACTGGAGTGACCTATTTCTGTTTTCCATGTCTCCATTTGCAGCCTAGTCCTATAAAGAGTTAAGTGCCCCTAAGCCTATTCATTTCAGAGGGCTTAGGTGTGCGTAACTCTACATTTGATCAGGCTGCTGTAGAAACAAACTGTTTCTTTTCTTGTAAATTGTTGTTACACAGATTTGTACCCAAATTGATTTCCCTTCTTCATTTAAGCTGTTGCTTGAATGATATATTTTTAATTGTTGTTGCTCTTTTCTTGAAGTTCTTCCATATCATACAGTGCTTGATATGTTTGGGCACTCCTCTGGTGCTTGAGGTTTAGTGCTATATCACTAAACAAGAGCTCAAGAAATTCACTTGCAGATGTACTCCAAAGACCTTGTTCTATCAAGTATGATCTATTCCTATACAGCAGATCTCCTAATTTCTAGGCATAGATTGCACTTGCTAGAACAAGACTTTTTGAGGAGGTGGGATCTTTTTATCCAGAAGCCACACTTTGTCTGCAGTGTAGCAGTTTCAGAAGCTGTCTCTGGTTCCATACCAAGTTGATGTTGTATGTCCAGCTCTTCTGACCTGAAAGGCAGAATGGGGGAAAGGTACATCTGGATTGAGACCAAGCAGTCCATTCCTCTTCTCATAAAACTTTCATTTTCGAGAGTCTTATCTTCTACCTGGAGGAGAGCTGATCTTGTGGTAGCAAGCATGACTTGTCCCCATAGCTAAGCAGGGTCTGCCCTGACTTCACAGGGGGTCCTGCGGGAGCCCCTGCCCCCCCTTCAAACTTTGGAGTGGAGAGCTGGTCTTGTGGTAGCAAGCAGGACTTGTCCCCCTAGCTAAGCAGGGTCTGCCCCAGTTCCATATGAATGGGAGACTTAACGTGTGAGCACTGTAAGATATTCCCCTCAGGAGATGGAGCCACTCTGGGAAGAGCAGAAGGTTCCAAGTTCCCTCCCTGGCTTCTCCAAGATAGGGCTGAGAGAGAGTCCTGCCTGCAACCTTGGAGAAGCTGCTGCCAGTCTGTGAAGACAATATTGAGCTAGATAGACCAATGGGCTGACTCAGTACATTGCAGCTTCCTATGTTCCTACTTGATTGCCTGGTAGAACCAGAAGCAGAGTGGCAGGTGCACACGCTTTTCCAAAGTATATGTTTCTGTATATGGACTGGGAGCCTATCATGCTTGTACTTTGGAAGGAATTATGGCTATGCTGTCATGCTGCTAGGTGAGATTACTTGACCACTTAATTGCATCATCCACTTCTTGGCAGTGAACAGCTAGCATATTAAAACCCTTTAAAATGTCTTTATATAAATTATTCAGTAAAGTTCCTTTGTTTTTCCAATTTTAAATCCAGGTGCATAACTATCATGGCTGTAAGATATGTGACCCATATAGCTGGCTTGAAGATCCCGATAGTGAACAAACAAAGGTAAGCTGTGGACATCATGGTGTAGATGCATTTGCATGCTAGAGGTGCAAAATATTGCTCAAATGGGATATGAACCCCAAGCAAGCTGTGTCTCTGCAGAGGAAGCTTGTGAGTGTGTTCTCTGGACTAATGATCAGCTTGCATCAGAAAGCATTAAACAAAATAGCTACTGCTTGGCAGATAATTCCTGCTGCAAGAACCACTTAAATATAGTCAAGTGAATAGAATAAACTTTGTTATGATCATAGATCAGACAAATAGTCAAGCGAGATGTTTGAATGATTGGAATCCAAAATAGTTCTAGACTACTGAGTTTTACCCAGGGATGGCTGTTGTGTGTATGTAAGGATAGACGGAGTTGGTTTCAACTTGTCCATTATGCGTTCTGAGAGAAAGTAACAGAACATGTGCTTTGATATAAAGATCCCAGTTTCAGTGCCTGGCATCTCCAGTGCTGGGAATGATTCCTGCTTGAGACTTTGGATAGCTATTTCTTGTCAGAATAGGGTGATTCTGAACAAGAGCCAGCTCCAGAGTTGTCTTGCAACTTTCTCTGGCCCATTTTTGTGGGGCAGTTGGGTGCCCCGCATTTCCCCTAATATTCCCATAAATAAAAGGGCTCAAGACTATTTTTAAATGAAACAGACTATTTTTAAATGGAAGTTCAGACAGAGCCTGGCATATTTCTAATGGCCAGACTCTCTCTAGACTTCTCATAGGTTAGTGGTAAGCATTCTTGACACTAGGAAGAAGTTATTTCTAATCATGCACTTCTATGATTCTTGTTTCTAGTAAACAACATCAATAAAAAATCCTGACATTCTGATCTCTGCATAGTTCTACATACTCATTACCCAAATTCTTTCAACTTATTGGTAACAGACGTGGGGAAGGCCTGTCATAACGCATAGGCACATCCAAGTCTCTGCTTGTGACACACTAAAGTATGTTTGTTTTATTTATTTAGTTAGTTATTCTATTTAAAATATTCATATACCACCCGTGCAGTACACTACTGCTCGGGGTGGCTCACAACATCAACAAAACAAATCCAATATAAAGAAAAAGACTAATAAAGTTAAACAAGACCAGGCTAAAACCATATTTAAAACTACAAATTTAAGAGTTTTAAATTAAAAATTATTAGCAGAAAGCTAAAAGAACTAAAAAAAAACCCTACCAGATATAAGCAGTAGATAAAACACTTTTTAAAAAATGTGTGCTGCTTTTTACAAATGCCGCGGGAGGGAGCATGGTGAAGCTCTTTGGGGAGGGAGTTCCAAAGCTAAGGGCCACAACTGAAATGGCCCTGACTCTAGTTCCCACCAACCAGATGTCTGTTAGTGGTGGGGCCATGAGAAGGAGATGCCAAGCAGAGGGCCCTGGCAGGTTTATATGGGTGAATGCCGTCCAACAAGTACCCCGGACCCAAGTACCCTGGACCCCGTTTAGAGCTTTAAAGGTCAAGACCAGCAACTTGAATCTAGCCCAGAAGCAGTTATACCAGAATTGGAATAGAAAAGTATAGAAGAAAAGGTTTAATAAAACACAACAAGTTGGTTCAATTAAGCATGCACATAACCCGTAGTGCCATAAGTCAAGGATTTAAATAGCAATATCTAGGGAAGATCAAAGGTTAAATTCCCAGTAATTATTGGGGAATTCCTTATTCTGTGTACACAGAGGCGTAACTAGGGAAAAGGGCGCCTGGGGCAAGCACCGAAATGGCGCCCCCCCACTGCCCTCCAACATACTACATTATACTTAGGTTTTTCCTCACAAGCGCCCGCCGCCACCAAGCCAGGCCACTGACTGGCCGCCAGGCGCCAGCAAAGCAATGGGGGGGGGAGCGCAGGCGGCGCGGAAGGGACCGCTCGTGGGGAAGGGGGCACTGACGCGCTCCCTTGACTGCTGCAGCGCTGCTGCACTGAGCAGGAAAAATTTTTTTAAAAAAATTTGGTCATGGCGGCGCCCCCCCCCACGTGACCAGAAAAGATGGCGCCCGGGGCACGTGCCCCCCCTGCCCCCCTATAGTTACGCCTCTGTGTGTACATGAGTTTATCTTGGGAAGTGATACTGACAGCAGTTTTCAATACACAGCATAGGCAATCTTTTGCCCTTAGCTTAACACCTCTGTGTTTGTGCATGGGTATGTACTGAGACGTTTGTGAAAAATTGTTTTGAAAATGGCATAATCTGCTTGTTCAGCCTGCTATCCCCTCACCTGCCAACTGTGTGGCTGCCCATGGACGTTCCTTAGCAGCTGCTCCCATCTGTAATCTTTTCTTAATTTGTAGCTGATATGATCAAAGGAAGGACAAGTCTATCTGGAAAAGTGGGTGTGCCTTAGTAAGTCTCCATTCATGCTTGATGCAGTCCTACTGGTTTGATACCTAACATGAGTAGTGTTGGGTAGATAATGACCAGTGATTAAATAACTTGACAGATGTCAGCCATGTTTTAGGCTGGTCAAGGGACCTAGCAAAGCCCTTCTAAGTGACCTGTTTTCATTTTCAATTGAGCTCTGTTGAGACACTGAACACTCTGTGGGCATACAGGTAACATGTACATGTGTTTGAGTGAATGTGAACAAAAACCTACGTGTGTTCATTTTAAAAGTGAGCCTGGATACAGGCCTGCACAAATGCTGAGTACAGATAGAAAGTGTATTATATATGTTGAGCATAATGTATGAATGACTGTTCATGTATACGCAGGTTGTACAGTATGTGCATTGAACATAACCTCTGAATAGGGCTAACATCCTCATTGATTAGAAAAGTGCAAGGTGTGAACAGGTTTATTTCTCCATTGGGTAAAATACTGAACGCACATTTTGCTTCACATGTTGAGTGCTGCAAAGATTTTTTATTTTATTTTTAAATGATAGCTAGAAATTAGACCAGCTATTGGCCCAAATGGCCACCAGGTGGCATTTTAGAATCTGGGCAAAACCTGTATATGTTTGGGCCATGTAGTAACCTTACCTGGGAATCCACTCTCATTCTGTTTTCTAACACATGTACAAAATGTATTGTTGGAACTGATTCTTAAGGTGCAACTGCTTTAGTTCCTCCTCTATTAAATTTTGGCATGCATGATACACACGTAGACATAAGACTGCTCAGCCCTACTGAAATCACAAGACTTTGAACCATTCACTGCATGAGAACATTCCATGGGACTCTGGACTGCAGTGCAATTTATAAACAGCTGTAGCATGCAAATTGTTATGTGTAGAACAGATATGTCCTTTAAGAGGCAATAAATGAATTGGAATCAAAGTATGTTGAATTATGTGGAATGAAAAGAATAACTTTAAAAGGCAATGAAGCACATAAAGAGACAAACTGCAGAAAGTACTGTATCTCTCCTGTTCTCAAGTCTGTAGAAATTAATGAAATAAGATAACACAGCAAAGTTCAGTGCCTTTCAGCCATGACCCTAGTCAGAAGTTAAAATATTATGTAATTAGATCAACCAGTGTGAAGGGTCAGAGTAGTTTACAGCAGACTTGCATCACCGAATACCATATACCAGGTTCTGCATCCTGCAGACACTTATATACTAACAAAATCCAATTTAATTCAGAATAAGTAGGTGCAACTCATATTGCCTAAGGATCTAAAGACCTGGCGTTTTGTTTGCTCCTCTCCCTCCACCTCCCCCAGCACTGTAAACTTGCAGTTCCCAGAAGTCTTTGACCATATAGTATTCCTAAAAGTCTGTCAAGACTCCGGCTTCCTAATCAGCTAGTGTGTATCAGCTCTTCATAGCACCATTTTCTTTTGGGTATAATGCAACACAGTACCCTCGCTCTTCTCCAGAACCGTTAAAAAAATCAAGAGGCCTGGACTGCATATGGAAACTCAAGCTCTATTCACATATGATACTCAACATATAATCTGTGTATATGTACGGCATGTACTTGTGTACTGCTATGTTCAGTGTACATACAGCAGTAAATGTCTGATCTGTTCCCTGTATTCGAAGCAACCTGTACCCAGGTTTGGGTACTTCTTAAATGAATGCATGTAAAATCATTTGCAGCAAAACATGTACAAGTGCACAGACACTTGCTTTGTTTTTCCCACTCCCTTTCTGATCCTACTTCCTTTTCAATCAAAGCACTATTTGGCTCTCTTTAAAACTTTAGCTTAGGGGAAACAGCAATAGGATAGTGTATTTTAACTTGTGCATCTGCCTAGATACTTGCTTGTCTTCAATGGATTCCAAAAATACAATTTAAATAAATGTTCCTCTTTCTCTTTAGCTCCAGAGTCTAATGTTGCTGTGTGCTTGACTTCCAAAATCACTCTTTCTTCCGCCTTCTAGGCCTAGCACCCATTCACTTTGTTTTAGTTTGTATTTAGATTTTAAGGTTTCAGCTACATATTATTATTGTTGTAAGCTTTCTTAAGGCTATTTTTTTAAATTTATGTTGACATTTATATCCTGCTCTTCCTCAAGGAGCCCAGAGTGGTGTACATGCTTATGTTTATCCTCAAAACAACCCTTTGATGTAGGTTAGGCTGAAAGATAAATGAGTAGCCCAGAAAAATCCAGTGAGTTCCATGGCTAAATGGGGATTTGAACTTATTCTCCCTGGTCCTATCCAACACTCTAACCACTACAGTGAAAGTTGGAGTGGAAATGTTATAAATACACACACTCTACGCTTGCATAAAAATGTATTTGAAAATACCAGTGGCCTGTTTTTCTTGCTCCAAAGCAATATTGAGGCAGGGTGATTTAGAATGGGGAAAATAGCAGACGGGCAGTGGGTTGTCTAACCTTCACTGACTCTGATCATTAGCAAACAGTTTGTATGATATGCGTTAAGGGTGGCTGATATCCAAACTAAACTCATGAGCAGTTCAGTGGAAATTAATGGGACATGTTAGTCACTTCTAGCTTCTCCATTAATTTCAATGGTACTATTCATGAGTAATTTAGTCTGAATGTCAACCACTGTCTGGGAAAATATAGAGGCTCTTCACATGAGCAGTATAAAGAGTCATAAGGGGGTTTGCAGGGAGAGCAGGTTAGACCCGCTCTCCCCGCAGATGATCCCTAGCCCATTGCTGGGTGGGCGGATTGCCCACCCAGATGAGCAGCAGCCTTGCTTGGGCGCTTCTGCGCTCGGCCGCGGTTTGTCTGGCTGCTTCGGGGGTCAGGCAAAGGGAAGTGCCGCCGCATGGTGCAGCGCCTCCGGAGCCCCAGTAATGCACAGCGGTGTACTTCTGGGGTCCCCTCTCCCCTCCACAACAACAACAAAAATTGGGTTAACTGAGCGTTCACTCCATTAACCTTGTTTATGGGAGAGCACATTTAGGTGGGTTTGCCATTGGGAACCATATGGTTCCCTTTGCTGCACACGAGCAGGAGAAACCGGGTTGGGCTCCCATACCCTGGTTTCTGCTGCTCGTGTGAATCACCTCATAATATGGCAGTCCCCATTCCCAGCATGGGTATCTCTGACAAAATAGATCTGTAGATTATCTTCATACATAATTGTTGCATCTTGTTCTAATGTAGGACTTGGGCACAAAATAACCAATGTCCAGCTATTTTCCAACTATGGTGGCCTGGCAGAGACATAGCAGGTTGGTCTCTTATCCACTGGAAGTGATATGGCAGACTTCTCTTCACCTTTCCAGTGCAAATGTCTTCCTTTTTCTTTCTAACCTTAGCCATGGTTTAGTTGCTAACAGTGCAACAAATGCACTGTTGGTAACTAGGATTGCCTCATAACCAGGGTTTTCAAATCTTGGTGAAGAGGGAATTTGATAAACATTAACCATGATGAGCATTAAACCACAATTAAGTCTGGGAAAGGTGTTTTGATTGTCTTTTAGAAGGAAGAATCTGCAAGTTCACACCCAAGATCTTAAGAGATCTACACTATTGCGTTTGCACCTGACTAAAGTGTGTGTGTGTTGTGTTTTAAAGATAGATAGATAGATAGATAGATAGATAGATAGATAGATAGATAGATAGATAGATAGATAGATAGATATAAAACACAAGAATTGCACTTTAGGGAGGGTCTGTTTTAAAAAAAAGTGTTTTGAAATCAATTTAGACTGACGTTGTCCTATAAAGCCAGTGGTTATACTGTGTGATATGCTTAAAATGAACCCTGAGGCAGTCAGTTGTCATCCATATGAGTATCTATTATCTGCCCATTCTTCATTTTCTGTTTTCTGATTGACACGTGAAGCTTCCTTTTGTGAGCCTTGCTGTTGTACAAAATAGTTTGAAATTAGCTTTTCCATATCACTTTATTTGGGGACCTTGAATTGGAATTGAATGTTGTGCTTCTCTTGTGGGCTCTTAAAAGAAACTGATTTTTAAAAAATGTTATGAATCAGTTTGAAGAAGCTACCAATCTTTTTATGCCAATTTGCTAATATATAGTGTACTCTCCTGACCTCTTTATTCTCTCCCTATTTTCTCTCTCCTGAATTTACGACGTCTCAGCATCTGCTGTTATGACATCTCTGATGTAATTCTAAGGCTGCAGCCCAACACACACTCACTTGGGAGAAAGCCTTATTGAACGTACTGGGACTTTTGAGTAAATTTGCATCAGCTGTGGCTGGAAGTGTGACTTATTTCCAAAGATGGACTGCATGAAAGCTAATACACAATCTTGCTTTAACTGTCCTCTCCTTTCCTTTGACATACTGTTAACAGGCCACTGTTGTTAGGACATCTGTTAAGCACTCACACACACACACACACACACACACACCTTCTCAAGCAGCTGCAATGTCCATGACCCTCTGCACTACAGTTCTTCGCTTTTTTTTTACAATTGATGTCACTATAATGATGTCTAAACTATTTATGTTCCTTTCTCCATGCACAGATGTGCTAATATACCCCAAGCAGTTCCTGGAGGTACTATTAACTTGAGGAGCTTCATAAAGCTGAACAGAGTTTATACATGTTATATCTAAATGTATCTCAGTTACCCCTTAAACTACATTCAGTCTGAATAGTGAAAGAGTACTAAAAGCAATGTCTTCTCAGTTTTGGTGCATATTTATTTATTTATTGTTCAATTTTTGTGCTTTTCATTGTTAGGCCTTTCATTAAAACAATCTCAAGGCAGTATACAAAACATTTAAAACAATATAAGACTACAAAACAGTTACACAGTAAAAATATTAAATTGCAATATAAGAATACAAATCTAATTAAAAATTTAAAAAAACATACAGGAATAGGACCATAAAATACAGAGCAGCAACCACAACAAAAACAACACTCATATAAAACCGTGGGTAAAAAGCCAAGATTTAACTTGCTTTCTAAAAACTGTGATGGAAACTGAGGAGCAGATGCCCACTATGGATGGAGTCATTTCATCTAAAAGTCAATTAAAAGATCCATGGTAGTGGTGATGGTACTTGGAAAATCTAGTTAACAAACTGTAGAGTCATCAGTGAAATGGAGATTAACTGTTTGTTCTAGGACCTCATCATCTCTCAGCAAGAACACACCTCAGAACATACCTTGGGCAAGTTGTTAAAAATTAAATAGGTTTAGCTTCAATATTACCTTGTTATGTGCCTATCGGAGCACCGTTGCTTCATGGCAGAAGACAGCTCTGTAATGGCATTAGTTCTGGTGTTCTTGAAATGTGTGTGGTTCTGTTATGTTCAATTCTTTCTTTTGAAGCTGTAATTAAGAGGTAACACCCCATATAGCTGCAAAACCATTTTTCTTATACTACTTGGGTCCAATACTATTGTTTATAAAATATTTGTTTGACTTCCTTAGGCTTTTGTAGAAGCACAAAATAAGGTCACTGTGCCCTTTCTTGAACAATGTGGTGTCCGAGGGCTATTTAAAGAGCGGATGACTGAACTGTATGACTATCCCAAGTACAGTTGTCATTTCAGGAAAGGAAAAAGGTATGTAACGATTTTTTTCACGTGGGTGTACATCTATGGAGAGATGATCCTAGATGAATCCTAACAAGGCTGAAGAAGCAATGAAACTATCTTGGTGCAGAGTGTTATGACAGTAATTTGTCAGATGTTTTGTGTATGGTGGGGATCAGAGGGTAAATACTCCGTGTTTAACAAGCAATTCTCAATCTGGAAAAAATTCTGCACCCACCAGTTTAATCACACACCAAAACAAATCAATGTCATCTTGCCAGTCAGGAAAATAGTATAGCCAGGGCCTACTATAACAAAATAACTACTATCTCAAGAACCTCATTTCCCCTTATGAACCTGCTCAAAGTTTGTTTTTTTAGAAAGGTGAGATATAAACTATAGTAGTAAATGAGTATAATTGACCAGGAAGGGAGTCCCATTTGATGTCCCAATAAGTTCTTTTGTTAAATTAATGAAGTGCCACTTGGCTAGAGCCATATCTTCCAATGCGGGTCCGGCATCTTGGCTCTTTCCCCTGGCTTTGTTATTACTTTGTCAGGTATGTCTTCAACAGAAGATAATCCCTTACTACTCATGTACTCAAAGCATTCAGCGATGCCAGGTGCATCTTTTGTGTTCAGCATCCCATGCTACATTTTGTACAAAGTTCACAGATAGGCAGAGCCTAGCTTTTGCTTCTTCCTAGCAGTCCTTGGAGTTTTAAATTTGGTTTCCCAGACCTGCGACTCTTTCAGGAGTAGCAGGAGTTTCTAGATGCACATCATCATTCCCTCACTAAACACCTTGCTTGTGGGGAGCGGGGAGGAACCAAACATAGATGTAGCATTCATATAGACCAGATTACTCACGCCATTTGCCATCACTAAAAATTCATCTTAGTTTGTTGTGGTTCCCCCAGTCCTTTTGTCAGTTATTTCACCATTTGGATTTGTTTGTTAAAAGTTGGGCCTGCTCCTTTGTTATGTAATGCCTGGACTATGTTGAATATAACATACCAAAAACCCCAAATATTTTGACCAAACAGCACAATTGCAATGAACTGCAAAAAGAAGAAGAAGCCAAGTACAGAGGTATCTTTGTTTGATGTGTAAAACTGTTCATTAATATCCCACTCTATATTAACCTTATAAAACTGATATCCAGAGCCCCTCCCCCACATTGTCTTTTAACATTTGTTTTCCTTTAGAGCATTTATCTCCATTCTATTACGGTAAATGTTGTTTCATGCCAGAAGTTCTATCATGATAAATTATCTTGATGACTTGCATCCTTAAGGGTGTTCTGCCCTAAGAACTTCTGGTATTAGATGTTAACATTGGATTGAATGGAAACTAATTTATGTGGCATTGCTATGTAAGATTCTGCAAGCAGGATAGTTTATACTTAGTTTGTTGTAGGTTGGTTGGTTCTGTACCAGCTGTCTTAGCATCCCTGGCCTGTGTGCATAAGTTAAAATGTAACAAATATAAAGACAGGATGAAATTATTAAAACAATTATGATATAAAACTAAAATTAATTAAAAGCCTGAGAAAACAGGTGCATCTTAAGGTTTAAAAAAACACACAAAAAAACACCAGCCAGAGGTGAAAAAACTCTGATTTTAACAGGGAGTACATTACAGAGCTCCAGGGCAGCCACAGAAAAGGCCCAGTCCCGAGCAGCCACCAATTGAGCGATCCAATAGAGTGCATTACGGTAGTCAAGCCTAGAGGTTATCAGCATATGTGACCTGTTTAAGGTCACTTCCCTCCAGAAATGGGTGTAGCTGGTGTATCAGCTGAACATGATTAATAGTGCCCCTGGCCCTTGCCTCAACCAGAGAGACTTTTGAATTCAGGAGGACTCCGAAGCTACATTATGCCATTACCTGATGAATTTGATATGGATAAATAGCTTTGGGTGTCATCAGCTTATTGGTAACACCCTGCACCAATTCTCCTGATGATCTCTCCCAGCGGTTTCATGTAGATGTTAAAAAGTATTTGAGACAGTATGGAGACTTGTGGAATTCCATACATTAACTCCCACTTTGCAGAGCAATAGTCTTCAAGCAACACCATCTGGAATCTGCCAGAGAGGTAGGAATGGAACCACTGTAAAAGTGCCACCCAATCCTAACTCCCTCAGGTGACCCAGAATGGATACCATAGTTGATGGTATTGAAAGCTGCCAAGATATCCTAAAGGATCAACGGAGTTACACTCACTCTGTCAATACCTAATTGAAGAGCATCCATCAGGCCGACCAAGGCAGTCTCAACCCCATAGCCCACCGAAAGCCAGCTTGAAATGGTTCTAGATAATCTGTTTCCTCCAAGACTGCCTGGAACTGAGAGGCCACCACCCTCTCAGTCACCTTACCCAACCATTAAAGATTGGAAACAGGTCTATAATCAGCTAACTGAGGGATCTAGTGCTGGTTTCTTCGGGTAAGGTCTAAAAATAGCCTCCTTGAGGCAAAGAGGTATCCTGCCCTCCCTCAGAGAAGCATTTACAATATGTACCGACACTCTCTGATAGTACTGTTGGCAGATGAAATAAGCCAAGTTGGGCAAGGTCAAGAGAACAGTTGATAGGACGTTCAGTCTGAAGGAGTCGCAAACTGAGCTTGTCTACATCTTCAGGAGTCACAAACTGAAAGTAATCTAATCTGATCCCATAAGAGGAGTTGCTGGACACCTCCCTAGTAGACTCTGCAATAAATGTGGAATCAAGTTGGGCCTGAATACAAGAGATTTTATCTGCAAAAAAGTCATAAAAACACCTTAGCGGGTGACCGAAGGTTCCACATTCAAGTTCAAGAGGGAGGGGGGCACATACTAGCCATCTCAGAACCCTATGTAACTCAGCTGGATGTGAACTTTCGGAAGCAATGTGGGCAAAAAAAGAACCACTTCTTTGCCACCCGTATTGCCAGAGCATAGATCTTCAAATATGCTCTGTGTTGAAATCTATTGGATTTACGTCTTCTTCCACTTGCACTCTAGTCTACATTGCTGCTTCAGCTCCCTTCCATTGCTGCTTCAGCTCCCTTCCATAGTTTTTCTGAATACCACAGGGCTAATTTTCAAACAGGTTGAAGAGGACACTTAGGAGTGATTGTGTCAACTGCTCTAGTGAGTTTGTTATCCCAAGTATATACCAGAGCATCGATCATCAGCAGAGCCAACTCAAAACCTTTCCAAAGCTTCTTGGAATCCTTTTGGATTCAATAACCTTCTAGGGTGGTCCAGACTAATAGGCCCTTCACCCCTGCAGAGGTGGGTTGCAGCTGCAAATTGCCTTAACCAGTTGGTGGTCTGTCCATGAAAATGGGGAAATAACAGGAGTCCCCACCCATGGAACACCACCCTGATCAGAGCAAAAGACCAAATCTAGTGCCCGACTAGCATCATTCATTAGTCCCAGGACCACTTGGGATAGGCCCATAGTTGTCACGGCCTTTATGAACTCCTTAGCCGCTCCAGACAACCTGGTCCCAAAATGGACATTGAAGTACCCCACTACCAACAGTCTGGGTGACTCCAGTGCTGTGGCACTTATGAAACCTCTTTCATAAATACATGGCAGAATAAGCTTAGTGAACCAATATATCTTATCTCATTAGTTGCATAAGTTCTAAGTGTTTTGGTAATCTGTTTAAAGTTACTTTTTAACTTCATTCTGATGTTAGCTCTATTTTGATTGTTTAAGTTAAAATGCACGCTGAAAACACTTGAGCACTTCACCATGTTATAAATCTGCCTCTAATGAGATTGCCTGGCTGTATAATTCTATGTTCACGTTACTGCTGCACACAAAATTAAAGATAATTTCTTTTTTATCAATTCACATCTATCTTCTAGATATTTTCACTTTTATAATTCTGGACTTCAGAATCAACGAGTATTATATGTGCAAGATTCCTTGGATGCTGAAGGCAAAGTATTTCTTGACCCAAATAAACTTTCTGATGATGGCACTGTGGCTTTGAGAGGTAAGAGTAGTAGACTTTTCAAAATGTAATATTTGGGACACCTGTCTAAAAGTGAGGTATTGAGTCTTGCTATTTTACACATTAAGAAGTCTACAGTCTGTACATGTTTGTGTGTGTGTGTGGAAATTTTGGGAAATGTGTAACTTTTATGTTTTTTCACTATTGCCTATGTGTTAAGAGCAAACATTAGAAAGTTGTACAGTGTAATATAAAAGAGGGCATTGTTAATTACATTAACAACCATTGCATGGTATGCTTTTATTTGCAGGCTATGCATTCAGTGAAGATGGTGAATATTTTGCATATGGCTTGAGTTCCAGTGGGTCTGATTGGGTAACAATTAAATTTATGAAGGTGGATGGGACTGAAGAGCTTCCAGATACATTAGAAATGGTAAAATTCAGTTGTATGGCTTGGACTCATGATGGCAAGGGCATGTTTTACAACTGCTACCCAAAGCAAGACGGGAAAAGTGATGGTGAGTGGCATACAGTCATGGTTCATGGATGAACTTGGGTGCTTCCTCTGGTCTCTGTTTCCTTGACCTAATTTTTCTTGTGCATTATTGCTATCTCTTTCATTTGGCTACTTTTCCTTTTAAAGGACAGGGCACCCTGTCCTTTAGCTTCCCTGGTTTCTGGGATGACTTCTGCTTCTGCCTGCCCACCTTGTCAAAACCTGGCAGGAGAATGACTGTGAACATTTGACTGTTTATACTCTGTTTATTGTTAAATAAAAGTGATGCAAATTGGGACGAAAAACCCCAACTTCAAGTATATGTTGATGGGATCTGAACTGTCAGTGACTGACCAGGAGAGGGATCTTGGGGTCATGGTGGACAGCTCATTGAAAGTGTCGACTCAATGTTCTATGCTAGGGACCTTTAGGAAGGGGATTGAAAGTAAAACTGCTAATATTATAATACCCTTATACAAAACTGTGGTGCAGCCAATGCATACAATTCTGGTCACCACATCTAAAAAAGGACATTGTAGAACTGGAAAAGGTGCAGAAGAGGGCAACCAAGATGATCAGGGTCCTAGAGCACCTTCCTTATGAGGCAAGGCTACAATACCTGGGGCTATTTAGTTTAGAAAAAATCAATCTATTAAAAAATGCTTGATGTGGAGAAAGTGGATAGAGAGAAATTCTTTTCCCTCTCACATAACACTAGAACCAGGGGTCATCCTGTGAAATTGATTGCCAGGAAATTTAGGACCAACAAGCGGAAGTAGTGCACAACACATAATCAACTTGTGGAATTCTCTGCCACAAGATGTGGTGACAGCCAACAACCTGGATGGCTTTAAGAGGGGTTTGGATAACTTCATGGAAGAGAAGTCTCTCAGCGGCTGCTAGTTGGAGGGCTATAGGCCACCTCCAGCCTCAAAGGCAGGATGCCTCTGAGTACCAGTTGAAGGGGAGTAACAGCAAGAGAGAGGGCATGCCCTCAACTCCTGCCTGTAAGCTTCCAGCGGCATCTGGTGGGCCACTGTGTGAAACAGGATACTGGACTAGATGGGCCTTGGGCCTGATCCAGCACGGCTGTTCTTATTTTCTAAAAGCTAAATACAAAATGCATATACACAAAATGCATTATAAGTTAAACAATATAAATGATGAAAGCATGAACAATGATGTAAAAATGTGTAACTTGAATACCATAATGAAAAATTTAAAGACAAAATTATACCCCTTGTTGATTTCATTCAGTTTCTCAGCAATAAAGACTGGTATTTACCACAAAAAAGATAGGTGTTGTGAAATTAATACTCTGCTAATTAATGGGTGTTTCTTTTTGTTACTTTGCCAGATAAATAGCTGCCTGTTTGGTGAAAGTGTGAAGCTTGCAAATTGTTGAAGCTTGGGTACATGTAATTAAATGTGTTGATTTCCACAGGCACTGAGACATCAACTAACCTGCATCAGAAGCTGTACTATCATGTCTTGGGAACTGACCAATCAAAAGATGTTTTATGTGCCGAATTTCCCCATGAGCCAAAATGGATGGGTGGAGCTGAGGTATAATGTATTTCATCTTGTTTGAAGGGATACTTGTGTACATGATTTACTAGGAGTTCATCAGATGATAAAGTAAGGTGAAATATATTTATTGGCCCAAACTTTCTTGTTGAGTAAAAGGTGTTGCCTTACCTGTTTTGTCCCTCTCTTGTATTATGAAGCACCAGAATAATAGTGGTCTATACCAAATTACTTCAAGTTTTATGGAAGCAATACTGCACTTAATACACTGGAATGTATTGAAATGAACGCTCCTTGACTAGTCCCATGCTGAATGTTCATGATATTTGATTTTTTTAATATGAATGCTGCCATCTTTGAAGGGTGCGAAAAGGTCCAGTAGAGTTGGTTTTGTGGTAGCAACCATGTCCCCTTTGCTAAGCAGAATCTGCCTTGGCTTGCATTTGGATGGGAGACTACATGTAAGCACTGTAAGATACTCCCCTTGGAGGATGGGGCCATAGGTCAGTGGAAGAGCATCTCTGCAGAAGGCCCCAGGTTTGCTCTCTGGCATCTCCAGGTAGAGCTGGGGGAGTCTGCTTCCTGAATCCCTGGAGAGCTGCTGCCAGTCAGTGGAGACAATACTGAGATAGACGGACTCCATATAAGGTAGCTTCCTAAGATCTGATGTCCACAAAATCCTTACTTTACACTGTTTGTCAATTTGGGACGGGGTAGGTGTGCATGCGTGCTGTTGTCAGCTATTTTCTCTTTGACCTCCTGTTACTTGGGCAACGTTTCTTCCCACCCACTGGCCCAACATTTGAAATAGTGTGGGTAACATTGGCTCTCCCCCAACCCCTCATCTCTGTTGCTGTGAGAAGATGTGCATGCTAGTGTACACTGAAAGACTCTTACTAAAAACAACATCTTTCTGTGTAGAGATGTGCATAGATGCTTGCCTCTTAAAACAACTGTGCATTTTATCTTTTAGAGGGGAAAACCCCATTGTAAAGCAATGGAAATGCCTGGAATTAAAATAAATCTGGAAATCCCTCCAACCACAACATGAGTGCACAGTGCATTATGGGGAACCCCTTCCTCGAAGCTGGCCAGGAGCCCCACAGTCTGCCAGCCCCAGCTGGGACTGGCAGATGATCAGTAAGATTGGGGTTAGGAGAGCGCTCACTCTCCTAACCTCATTTTGGAGGGTAGCTCTGTAGGCCTGATCCCGGTGGTACACATGTGCGTGCAAGCCTGGGTTAGCACGTACATGTGAATAGCTTCACCGAGTGATGCTTTGGGAATGCTTGTGAGGAACATAAATAGAACACGTACTACTGCAAAAGAACAACTCATAAGACCAATATACAGGAACATCTGCCACACAAAAGCTGCTTTAATGTTTCTTTGGCATCTGCAGCCATACTCAGAGCTGTTTGGAGTATCTAGCACACTGCAGTCGGCCTCCTCTTACTGGGCCACAGCATACCTGCCAACATGTGGATTTGTAATGGCAAAAGGATTCTCCACTTGCCAAATCCCAGGTGTCACGAAGGCCAATGTTGGAGGCTAGTTTGTTCATTTCTGTACGGCCATAGACTTTGCAGTAGTCCAAATGTCAACAAATTAACTATAAATAGTAAAGTATGAAACGCCTACTCTTAAAATCTGTGTCCAAACTCTCCTTGATTTGAAGGTCACTGGGCTACAGCCCCAGTTACATGCTTTGTAGGTCTTATTCCAGATGTGGGGTGCGTGTGTGTGAGAAATAGTTTGCATGTGATATAATATGTTTAAGTTCTTTGATCATGTGTTTTTATTTGCTGATTTAAGCCTTTGAAGCCAGCGGGGTTGGGGGAGGTTAATTTTCCTATAGTCTTCTTTCAGGTTTCATCTGCTCAGTAAGATTCATTATGGCATTTATACATATAAAGCTTTCAGAAGTAGCAGCAGACCTTGCAGAGTCTTTTATTAAATTAGTGAGTGATTGAGTGCTGTAAGCTTTACTTTTTACCTCCTATTTTAAATAAAATGCTTTCTTTTATCTAGTGACTGATGACTTAAATTTTGTAAGTGATTCACTTTTGGTGATGTACATGATTAGTATCCTCTGTGGTGGTGTGAAATGATGTACAGATGAAGCTATAATGGAAAAGTCTTTGAGCTCTTCATACAGTCAGGTCTTCATTCTATAACTAAAGTGATTTAGCTTAGTTGATGAGTATTGGTAAATGAGTTCTGTTTGGATAAAAGTAGTAATCTTTATATTTCTGAGGGATAGACATGTTAGTCTGCTGTTAAAACATTACAAGGAGGCAATGTATGTTCTTATATACATATGTACGTGGTAGTATTATTATTCGATTTCTATTTCATTTGTAAGGTGCCAAAGGATCCTTCCCCCCGCCCCTTGATCCACAAACTTTGGCTTGGCTTACTAGCCAGACCCATCATTTGCATCAACCCTTCCCTTCCCAAATCTTGTCATGTGCAGAGAACTTGCAGAATTGAGTGTATTTGCTTTTGTGCTAGGCTTTTGTAGGTATAAGGAGCACAGTTGCTGTTTACTGAAAAATCTCAGTGGGCAGGGAAGAAAACTACTGTTCATTTCCTCTACATAGAATTAAGGAGCAGGAGTGGATCTTATCTACAGGCAAAGTGGGTGGTGCTCATCTTACATTTCTCAGCCATGTTGTGTCTGCCTCCATTTTGTGTTCCTACTGCCTCTCTCTGTTGTTCCCTGCTGCTGCTTTTAGAGTTGTGAGGTGGGCAACAGCAGTCCAGAACAAATGAAAAGCCCCATATCTTTTATAATATTAATAAGACAGGAGGCAATAAGCATGCTCACTTTGCAAAACAAAAGTGGACGGTCCTAGGGCCGCCCTATAAACCAATCAGAGGGACTAGGCTGATTGACTCATCAGGTAGCTAATCCGAGTGCCCAGAGAGTGGGGAAGTCTTTTTCTTTTAGCTACTCAAAATAATCCAGTCAGCATTTGGGTTAGAGATGGGAATATGCCAAAATGTGATTCGGATGTTTGAATTGCGGGGACCTCCCTTTAAAATTGAGGGCTTACACGGTCCCTTTAAAGAGGAGGAGAGCAGGTCCGTACCTGCTGCTCCTCCACTTGCTACCATCCCGACATTCCCCCCAGCTATTCTGGCAGGGCATCTTCCAGGTGCATCTGTGTGGTGCTGGCATGCACATGGTCTCTGCGTATGCATGGCAGCCATTTGGGTAGCCACTTATCCTGGGTGTCCACTTAGGCCACGCAGATGGCCACCCAAATGGCTGCCAGGTGCCCTGCAAATGGCTGCCACCCATGCTCGGATGCCATTTGCATGCTGGGGGTAATGATTGATTGGGCAAGGATTTAAATGATCTTGATTAAAAAAAACAAAAACATTTGTGGCTTTGTAGGATGGACACCCAGGCTAAGTAGTGGGCACCCAAGGTAGGCAGATAGTGGCACTAGCTCTCCAGGAGACATGGAGTAGGGAAAGGGTGTCCCCATGCATCTTTGCTTCCCATGATGTCTTCTGAGTTTCAGGAGATGGTTCATAGCTGCAGCAATCAACATTGAAAAACCTGTGATTTTTCTATTATTTATATATGCATTTTTTAAAGTAAGCAGGCAGAGCTGACTCTGTAACTTCAGAATGAATTTGTTCTCCACTTTTTTAGCTGGTCTATGCTTTACCTGTGGCTTATGTAGAATTATTTACTTTTACATGTATGGCCTGTGCTTCCTCCAAGAAACCCAGAGTCGTATACATGGTTACATTTATCCTCCCAACAGCCTTATGAGGTAAAGATGTTCACAGACCGGTTCAGCACCTCCTTTGGGAAGTGCAGCCATGTGTGCTGAATATAGGCTGCAGAGAACAGTGCCACAGGGGTGCACAGCCTTTGGTAGAGTAAGCACCGCATCCAGAAATGTGGCAGGGCGGCAGTGGAGCAGGTAAGGACCTACTTACCTGCTTTTAAAGGGAAATGCTCCCCAAGCCGCTCGCGCCTGCATGAGCCGTTTTTGCACTTCCCTACTATGAGGAAGGTTATGCTAAGAGATAAGTGACTAGTCATGCAGTGAGTTTTCATGGCTGAATGGGGATTTGAACTTGAATTTTCTCACTCTAGTCCAGCACACTCCAATTCTCCACTTTCTGGCACTAAAGCTTTTGTTACAGAACAAGACATTTAACAATACAGGTGAAACTCGAAAAATTAGAATATCGTGCAAAAGTTCATTAATTTCAGTAATGCAAATTAAAAGGTGAAACTGATATATGAAATAGACGCATTACATGCAAAGCGAGATAAGTCAAGCCTTAATTTGTTATAATTGTGATGATCATGGCGTACAGCTCATGAGAACCCCAAATCCACAATCCCAGAAAATTAGAATATTACATGAAACCAATAAAACAAGGATTGTAAATAGAACAATATCGGACCTCTGAAAAGTATAAGCATGCATATGTATTCAGTACTTGGTTTGGGCCCCTTTTGCAGCAATTACTGCCTCAATGTGGCGTGGCATGGATGCTATCAGCCTGTGGCACTGCTGAGGTGTTATGGAAGACCAGGATGCTTCAATAGCGGCCTTCAGCTCTTCTGCATTGTTTGGTCTCATGTCTCTCATCCTTCTTTTGGCAATGCCCCATAGATTCTCTATGGGGTTCAGGTCAGGCGAGTTTGCTGGCCAATCAAGCACTGTAATCCCATGGTCATTGAACCAGGTTTTGGTACTTTTGGCAGTGTGGGCAGGTGCCAAGTCCTGCTGGAAAATGAAGTCAGCATCCCCATACAGCTCGTCTGCAGAAGGAAGCATAAAGTGCTCCAAAATCTCCTGATAGACGGCTGCGTTGACCCTGGACTTAATGAAGCACAGTGGACCAACACCAGCAGATGACATGGCTCCCCAAATCAACACAGACTGTGGAAACTTCACACTGGACTTCAAGCATCTTGCATTGTGTGCCTCTCCATTCTTCCTCCAGACTCTGGGTCCTTGTTTCCAAATGAGATGCAAAAGTTGCTCTCATCAGAAAAGAGGACTTTGGACCACTGAGCAACAGACCAGTTCTTTTTTTCTTGAGCCCAGGTAAGACGCTTCTGACGTTGTTTGTTGTTCAGGAGCGGCTTGACAAGAGGAATACGACATTTGAAGCCCATGTCCAGGATCCGTCTGTGTGTGGTGGCTCTTGATGCACTAACTCCAGCATCAGTCCACTCCTTGTGAAAGTCCCCAACACTTTTGAATGGCCTTTTCCTGACAATCCTCTCCAGGCTGCAGTCATCCCTGCTGCTTGTGCACCTTTTTCTTCCACACTTTCCCCTTCCACATAACTTTCTATTAATGTGCTTTGATAATGTGCACTTTGGGAACATCCAACTTCTTTTGCAATTACCTTTTGAAGCTTTCCCTCCTTATGGAGGGTGTCAATGATGGTTTTCTGCACAACTGTCAAGTCAGCAGTCTTTCCCATGATTGTGATTCCTAATGAACCAGACTGAGAGACCATTTAAAGGCTCAGGAACCCTTTGCAGGTGTTATGGATTGATTAGCTGATTGGAGTGGGACACCTGGAGCCTAGACTGTTGAACCTTTTCACAATATTCTAATTTTCTGGGATTGTGGATTTGGGGTTCTCATGAGCTGTACGCCATGATCATCACAATTATAACAAATTAAGGCTTGACTTATCTCGTTTGCATGTAATGCGTCTATCTCATATATCAGTTTCACCTTTTAATTTGCATTACTGAAATTAATGAACTTTTGCACGATATTCTAATTTTTCGAGTTTCACCTGTATAATAATCTGTAGGGTGTGTTCATTTGTGAACGTAATCCTGCAGATATTAAATCTTTTATGCCAAATGAATTACTCCTGTAAAATCTGTATTGAATGTCCTGGGTGCGGGGGGGCGTGGGTGGAATTATATATTCTCATTCTCTCTCTCTCTCTCTCTCTCATTCCATTCAAAACTTCATTACTGTTTCTCTGGAACCTTACTGGCTCCTCTACAAAGTATCTGTCTAAAAAGATCAGAATTCTAAATTTAGATTTTATTTTACAGTGTTAGATTATGTCAACGTCATACCTTGTAGAATACTAATTGAGAGATTAATGAAGAGAAGGAGAGAGAGATTGTGCTGTCAGGTTGGTGTTGACTTCTAGTGATCACATTTGTGATTTTCTTGGTGGAATACAGGAGTGGTTTATCAGTGCCACCTTCTGTGCAGTATGAAAGGATGCCTTCAGCACCTTAAGCATCAGCAATTTAAGTTACCTTCAGCAACTTAGAGGAGAGCTGGTCTTGTGGTAGCAAGCACGACTTGTCCTCTTAGCTAAGCAGGGTCCGCCCTGGTTGCATATGACAGGGAGACTAGAAGTGTGAGCACTGTAAGATATTCCCCTTAGGGGATGGAGCCGCTCTGGGAAGAGCAGAAGGTTTCAAGTTCCCTCCCTGGCTTCTCCAAGATAGGGCTGAGCGAGATTCCTGCCTGCAACCTTGGAGAAGCCGCTGTCAGTCTGTGAAGACAATACTGAGCAAGATGGACCAATGGTCTGACTCAGTATATGGCAGTTTCCTACGTACCTTCCTATATCGCTGTTGCCGAATGTAAGTGACTAGAAATGTATTTACTAGGCACAGTCTGGGAAGTGCACCAGTGGGGATCTTTCACTCTAGGCAAGCTGCTTCCCCGCTTTGCCACCACAGCTGACAGGAGAATAGTAATACAGTCCTATAAATAGTCGGCCTCCTGTTATCCAGTGGACAAGAATAATTATCTCCAGGTCAGCAGAAGCCCCCTTCTGGTGGAAGCTGGAAGAGGACAGTAGCTTTTTTCAGGTCACCAGTCTACCACTACACACATGTGCATGGGTGGGGCAGTACAGATTTTTGTGGGTTAGTATGTAATTTATTTTCAAGTAGGAATTAAATCTAGCTTTAAAAAGTAGGTGTAATATGACTATTTTTGAAAGACTTTATATATATATATATATATATATATATATATATATATATATGCAGAAGCTTGTAAAAATATCAAGGTGTATGTATGTTTCTGTGCAGGAATTAATAATATTTGATTACATATCTGCAGGAGGCATCATGCACCCACAACATCTGTTGTTGTTGATTAAAGCTTTGCTTTGCTGTTTGGAATAAATTATCACTTGTGTTCTCTTAATGCTGTTGCTTTCTAAGTAACCTTGCAGCAATGTTTATTAAATAGAGTAGACTGGTTTCTTGTGCACTGTTCATGTATCTGTTAAGGCTGGTTTGGATGATACTCTGAATAGGGGCTGAATTATTTTATTAACTTGCTGTTCTGTGGTGTATCTTACATATTGATGTCTCTTTAGACCATTCACACATTATGTTCAATACTCGTACAAATCGGTACACAGGTACATATCGGTACACAGGTAGTCATTTACATGTTATGTTGAATGTGGATACAGAAGTACACTTCCTATCTGTGCCGTGCATTTGAAAGGCCTGTATCCAGATTCACTTTTAAAATGAACACAGGTACAACTGTTCACACAAATACATGTACGAGTGTACGGACATCTGTACACTAGTACAGTATAATGTCCAAATCGGGCTTCTATTCCATTCCCTTCACTCTTACCTAGGACCACTCTCTTCTGAAGTAAAAGTTCTGTGTGTTTGAATGTATATAGATGAATTTCAGATGCCTAATAGAGGCTTATAGACAATGGCACTAGTTTTCTCCAGTACACTGTAGCCAGCATCTACAAAAGTGTAGGACAGGAGTGGAAGTTTGAGGCAGTTCCCAGAAGAGGGCACTATAGAATGACAATCCGATGCTGTGTGCACGTTGTAGGAATTAAGGGAGCTGAGTGAAACCTTGATTATTGTAAATGAACTTGCACTATGCTCATTGCTTTTTTGATCAAGGTAACATTTTTGGAGAAATCTCATAAAGGAATTCCAAAATGTACCACTGTATCAGAAATGTGTGAACAGGATTGCTTTCTCACCACCATTCAAATAACACGACAAAGATAACAGGAGACTAGAAAGTATGCTTTGCGCCAGATGTATTGTGGAGATGTTTCCTGTAAAAATGTATGTGGTTTCACTTCAAGAAAGAGCACTTATCGCTGGTTGGAAAAGTGCGTGGCCTTCATGTGTTGAACTACAGAGTCTTTGTGCTTTTGTTTACAATAAAGTAACAAGTAGCACAGGACAGAATTATTTGTATTTTTGTTGTGCTAAGGGATTTGTGGTGATTACAGTGGCAATTGCTGCCAGAGGCTTAATGATATGAACAGATGTGATGCATTCACAAATATATTAAATGCTAGAGAATAAAAATGGGCAGCATGGGATCTCTGTAGGCAGTCTAGTGTAAGGGGAGTGAGAGAGCAGTGGTACTGGAACGGAAACCTCCTGCTGGTTCTTGCATCAGGTGCAAATGTAGTGCCAAGATCAGCTTAGTAAGAAGAGGTCCTAGAAAGGAGGGGAGCTAAAAGGCAAGTTAGTCAAAGGGAAAAGGAAGTATCAGATAAGAATTCTGAGTGAAGGGGAAAGGTAGTGGGGGAAAGGTAGTGAGAAAAACCAAATAACTGAGGAAAACAGGGTGAGGGGGTGGGGTTCTGGAAAGCTTAAGTAAAAGTAAAGTTGTAAGTCGGTGTCGACTCCTGGCGACCACAGAGCCCTGTGGTTGTATTTGGTAGAATACAGAAGGGGTTTACCACTGGCATCTCCCACACAGTATGAGATGATGCCTTTCAGCATCTTCCTATATTGCAGCTGCCCAATATAGGTGTTTCCTATAGTCTGAGAGACATACCAGTGGGAATTCTAACCAGCAACCTCTTGCACCCTAGGCAAGTGACTTCCCTGCTACACCATTAGGTGGCTTACACAGAACCCAAAGCAAGAGTATCTATCTATCTAGGGGTGTAGCAATAATAGAGCAAGGGAAGACAATTGTCCCCAGATCCACAGGGTCTGTGGGCCCCCCAAGTCACCTTGTTTTTGGAAGTTGAGTGGGGGAGGGGAGGGGGAGATGGGAGGGAGGGGAGGAGACTGGGAGATGGGCTTTGGGAGGGTCTGAGTGGGGCAGTTACTTGTTCCAGGTGAAAGAATGCACCAGGCACAGCCCCCAAGAGGAAAGGCAGGGAGGCCTCTTTCCAGGTATGGAGAGGTAGCTAGTATGGTGCAGCGAACAACTCACTGGAACTAGGCAGGGAAAACCTGTGGTATGAGGCTCTGCTGGGTGCCCTGAGCTGATGTTGCCATATCTGTAAAATGGGCATAATGGTGACCCTGTCCCAGAGGGTTGTGGGTAGTGAAGAGGAGCAGGGGAGGGAGGGAGCCTTTTGAGGTATAAACTCCTCTCTCCTGCTCAGAGGTCTGATACACAGGCAACAAAGTTGCCTTATACCAAATTAGATTAGTCCATCTAACTCAGTAATGTCTACACTAACTGGAAGCAAGACCTGCAGGCAGGGCCTCCACCAGCCCGCCCAGTCCTGTTGCTAGAGTTTTTCTAGTTGTTGTTATTTATTCATTTTCTATACCGCCCTTCAAAAAATGGCTCACGCGGTTTACACAGAGAAATAAACAAATAAGATGGAACCCTGTCCCCAAAGGGCTCACAATCTAAAAAGAAACATAAGATAGATACTAGGAACAGTCACTGGAGGTACTGTGCTGGGGGTGGATAGGGCCAATGTTCAAGGCAGTGTGCCTGCGCAAAAGCTTTCCCACCAAATTCCTGCGGCTCTTCTCCTAAAGCCAGTATTAATCAGATTGTGGTGTGGTGGGGAGTACCATGGAGGAGGTGGTTGTGAAGCCTCTCGTTTTTGAGTGGTTTCATCTGTGGCATAATTTGTGCTGGCTTCTGGAGTTGCTGCCTTCGCTGCTGTGCTTAGCCTGCGCCATGGAGGCGGTGAAAGTAGATGGAGCCTTGGTGTGTGTGCACACGCTGAGGTGCTGCAAGGGGTGCATTTTAAAATCTCACCCCTAGGCCCACTCCAACCTTGCTACGTCTTTGTGTGTACACACACACACACACACACACACACACGCATGATGAGTAATAATAATAATTATTCGATTTCTATACCGCCCTTCCAAAAATGGCTCAGGGCGGTTTACACAGAGAAATAACAAAACAAATAAGATGGCTCCCTGTCCCCAAAGGGCTTACATTCTAAAAAGAAGACACACACCAGCAATGGTCACTGGAAGTACTGTGCTGGGAGTGAATAGGGCCAGTTACTCTCCCCCTGCTAAATAAAGAGAATCACCATGGTAAAAGGTGCCTCTTTGCCCAGTTAGCAGTTTTGCCCAGAGTAGAAAGGAGAATGCTGGATAGAGAAGCGTGCCGGCTCCAAAGTGGGAGCCAAAGTGGTTCAAAGAAGTGAGACTGACTTAGCAGTAACAATAACGAGCCCCTGGTGGCGCAGTGGTAAAACTGCCGCCCTGTAACCAGAAGGTTACAAGTTTGATCCTGACCAGGGGCTCAAGGTTGACTCAGCCTTCCAACCTTCCGAGGTCGGTAAAATGAGTACCCAGAATGTTGGGGGCAATATGCTAAAATCATTGTAAACCACTTAGAGAGCTCCGGCTATAGAGCGGTATATAAATGTAAGTGCTATTGCTATTGCTAAATGCAGAAACCTGAGAAAACAGGAGATAATGTTGAAGAAAAGAGGAGCCAAAGAATATGTGGAGCTGTGGCTAGGATTGATGTATCCTTTGCTGGCAAGGCTTCTGTATCTTCTTTAAAATCTCCATGCCCAGCAGATTTTATTTTATTATTTTGGTAGAATACAGGAGGAGTTTACCATTGCTTCCTCCCGTGCAGTAAGAGATGATGCCTTTCAGCATCTTCCTATATCGCTGCTGCCCCAATATAGTACCAGCGGGGATTCGAAATGGCAACCTTCTGCTTGTTAGTCAAGCATTTCCCCACTGCACCACTTAAGGCGGTATATGTTGTTGACTACAACTCCCATAATCCCCAGCCAAAGGCCATTGCAGCTGTCAATGCTGGGAGTTGTAGTGAACAACATCTGGGAATCCCTGTTAGACGGAACACTGCTCATCACTGCACTTCTGTGCTAGGAGAAACTGCAGCTGTTTCTCTGATGCCTGTTATACCTATTCGAAAAACAGAGGCGCTCTGCCATATACTGAGTCTAGGAATATAAGGGACATTACACTGTAGTTGGGCAGGCTTTGCAACTCTTTTCCTGGCCAATGTTCCTGTGCCTTTTTCAGAAGCCTGACCAAGACATGATGGTGAAGCCTTAAAGTCATAGGAGGTAAAACTGCACTTGGGGTGTTCAGATTTTTAAAAGACCCTGAAGACTGGTGCAGAAGCCACTTCAATCTCTATTGAACAGCCACTGTAGATCTCAGACATTTGGGAATGGGGTCCAGGTTAAGGGACCTAGCTTTCAGGTAGGACTGAAACTCAACACCGCTCTTTTAGAAATCTGGTTCCAGAGATTCTCATCTAGCATGGTCAGATGAGCATAGCTCCTTTAGAATGTGCTTTCCCCACTACAAAGGAGTCGGGCCTTTCCAAGTATGCCTCACAGGAACGCAGTCTAGTTTCCAAATACTTTTCTGCTGAAGTGAAGCAGAAACACACGCAAATAATCTGTGTGTTTTGTTTCATTAGGAAAGTATTATGTGACAAGAGCCATATTCCTTCTGGAATGCTCAGTAATGTTTGAGTTGGAGTCAGAAATTTAGAAAGGGAATAGTTGGTGGTGAGAAGTTTTTAATTATTTTGATTGGTATATTAAGAGTATTACAAATGCAGGGGTTGGCAGGAATGCATGTCGAGGTCTAGGCCTGGCAAGGATAGAAGTCTGAAACTGCACAGAGATCTGGATTACATGTTGTAGTGATGGGGAGGATTTGAGGGAGGACTAGGCCTCAGAGCAACTGCTGGGAGGGTGGCCTTTCCTAAGAAGGGGGGAAGCCTGGGGAAATCAAAACAGAAGGACCACTCCAGAGGGCCTACACTTGCTACACTCGCAGCCACCAGCAGAAGAAAGGAAAGCTTTGTTCTGTTGGTTCCATCCCGAGAGTGTCCTGAGGAAGCAGCTGGCTAAGAGCAGCTGGGGAAATGGGAAGTCACAGCCCGGAGGCTGGAGACAGCAGGAAGATCCCTGCCTGTGAGTAATAAGATAGGGACCAGTTCCGTTAGACGCATTAGGGAAGTTATTTTTTTCTTCTATTGCTTGAATCTGAGTTGCCTGGTTATTGAACACTCTCTCTTACGATCTGCTTTATGAAGAGACAATGTTCTTATTGCATACTCTTGGTTTATCTTTTAATCTAATAATAATATCCTTGTTGGTGAAGGGTGCTACTCTTCATTTTGGGTCTGCCTTAGTCACATGATTCTGGGGGCCTAGGAATGCTCAGCCCCTTCTACAGAGGGTTTTGTCACTCCCTCCGGAATCTTATATGGAGAGAGTAGTTTGTCCCACACTAAAGCAAAGTGGATAGTGGCAACCTACTGTGAATCCATTACAGAAGGATTTACCCCAGTGAACTACCTCCTTCTCTTCTTGTGCCGGTAAGAGCTATGACACATGTAAATGTGTTTAGATTTCATTAATTTGATGTTCAGATTGCTGTAATACTCCTGGTTAGATAAAATGGTTTGTTTGTCTTTGTACCAACCCTATAAAAATCAGAAGGCAGAGGTAAGTACATCTTCAGTAGGTGACAAAGTTCCTTTCTACATGATAAGTCTCAAAACACTGTTTATATTGGAGTGGGCTGAGGTATAGGATAACACGTATAACTCGTTCCCCCATTAAATTAAATATTGTAGATCATTTGATCCTCAAACTAAATCAAATTACGTTCTCAGGTAAATGAAACATATTTTCATTTTTTGGGAATATATATTTGTATTTATAGAAGACATACGTCAGTAATATTTATGCACAGCACTAGTATCCCCTGTGACCTATTTTTTCCCCCTTTGGGCTTGAAAATTGTACCAGAAACCTAATTTTCAAGGTAAATAGTCTGGATCTGGACATACCTGAGTGGGAGGCCATCTGGAATCTTATATACACAGCTTTGAATTTCATCATGTAAGAAAACATCATAATATGCCTGATCAGGGCCGCCTTAGCTTGCATCTTCATAAGTTTTAATCGGGGCCAGCGATTTGGGGCAGAATGTTTGAGCCTCTCTGCCACTGTCTTTTCTCTTTCTGACATACTGCAGCACATTACACATGTGGTGTACAAGACAGAATCACTTGGGACCTCCACTGCTGTACTTTCAATGCCACGTGACGACATCTTTATTTTTCAGGCTTCTTAAGGAATTAACACTTCTTTTAAAATTTCATATGATTTTTACCTTGCCAGGTCTCTGCTGTCTGATCTTTCTAATTCAATTTAATTTGTCAGTTGGATGTTGTTAGCTGCCCTGAGAATACAAGTGTTGAAGGACTGAATTGAAGTGCATTAATTAATTTATTTAATTAAAAGATTTGCATTCAGAGGGTCCCAGGTTCAAATAGCAAAGATGGAAGGAAAGAGTAGAAGAAAAAATAACAGTTCCCATGTGAAAAAAATTACAAAAAGCCACTCCTGGAATAAAATCATATTTCTGAGCTGAAATAAACTGAAATTGCCTTCTTTTGACCAACTTATGCCACTTAAAAAGAGTTCTCTTTCTTATTAGACGCAGGGCCTGATGGGGTTGTGGGGAGAAGGGGAAGTAATTGTCACGACTTCACACGTGGAAGACCCCCTCTATCCAAAGTATGGTTCAGTATTTGAAATGATCATATTGGTCCTTTTCAATCAAGGCAGTACAACTAATCAGTTAAAATATAACCCAGGATGAAGAGTTATTACAGTATACGGGATTATTGCATTGACATAGTGGCTCAGCCACAGTGGAGTGGCTGACATACCACGCCACATTACACATGCGATTAAATGTAGCATTTGCACAGTTGTACAATAGCACTATTGCGCAGACTCAAAAATTGCACAAATGGAATTGTGCAACAGTGCAGCCTATGGCCTATTGTGTTCTGAAACTGGCTGGGAGTTGGTACTGTTGAGGTGTGATTCCCAATGTCCAGTCCCAGCAGTGCTCAACCTATAGAGAAAAAATTAAGGAGCCACAGGCATCTCCATGTAGCCTTCTAAAATGGTAGCTAAGCAGGTCATCACAGAAAGGATAGGGGACAGATGTCGGCGGTGGGCTGCAGATCTGTACATAATTTCATCATGCTAACTGCTGATAAAAGAACCCAGTTTGATATGCTGCCATGCTTGCCTGTTTCTAGTCTGCCTGATAAAGCATTGCATATGTGGTATAGTTGTATCAATCTGGAGTTGATGACAATGATCCTTTAACATCAAGAGAAGGAACTAGCTAGAAACCCAAACTGGTTTATGCACTTCTTAATTCATAAAGCAGTTTGGGTTTCTAGCTAGTTCCTTCACTTGATGTTAAAGGACTTTAGTGGTGCCACATATGCAATGACATGGCCACCAACCCACACGGAGCCAAGAAAAGTGCTTTGCTGACTGGGGAGAGTGGGAGGCAAAGAGGCTTCTTTCTCTGCTCTCTATATAAATTTGCCACTAATGCTCTGCCTTGTTTGTCTCCAGTAAAAATATCTAAGAATGTAATTTTTGCACACAGCAGTCAATAGTGTTTTGCCTTGTTACTCTTGAATTCCTTTGAGTTTCCAAACACATTGATGTAAGGACAGCTGTAGTGATGAAGACAGACTTAATTGGCACCCCACCAGTAATGTGTGTTGGGGAATTTAAATTAAAAATGTGTTCTGGGAATCACATTAAGCAAACCATTATCAACTATTCACCAGTAGCAGAATGCCGGAGCAAAACTCATTAGATGTGCTCAAAATTGCTGCTGTCAGGGGCTTCTTGTTTGTCATTACACAAAGGAGAAAAGTTACAAAGAATAAAATTGCAAGAATTTATTTTTCTTTAATAAAATGATGGTTGTAAGCTTTCAGAAGAAATGCTCAACATGAGCTCAAAACAGTGGGTGCCCTTGTAAATTGTGAGGGTACCATTGACAGTTTGAAGTCATCTCCCCCCCCCCAACCCCATGGCAGATTGCTAAGGGGTAGGACCTTGCTGCTTATTGGAAAGCCCAACAATATATAGTGGTTTTCATGGTGGAGCTTGCTTTCTGGGTTACACAGCTGGATCTAGCCACAGGTTATGTTGTGTTTGTTTTATTTAGACATGATGCTCCTGCCTTGTGTATCCTGTCCCAGAAGGGGTTGGTTTGGGCAGTTTTCCATCAGTGTGAGTGTTGTTTAGTCACAAGTACATAATCTGTTATAGCCTTTATTATCATGAGGTAGCCAGGGTCAGCACTGCCATTCAGGCCTAAGTGTGGCAAGACTAGTTTGAATTGCCAGTTTAAAGGCATAGGCACCATAGCAATACATGCATGGCAGCTGAAAATTCTCTACAGCCTGGGTTCATTCTTTCTCTGAGACTTCTGCTGTCCGCATGTTCTTCCTTCCCAACTGCACTATGTCCAACAGCACACAGGCTTTCTCCTTAGACATCCATATATTCAATTCTCGTAGACGTGCCTGTGGGGATGCGTCCCGGATTGGCTAGGAGGAGGGAGCCTTTGGGATTGGCTGGGCAGAGGCGGCTCGCAACACGAGCTGAGATGCAGCCGCGGGGGGAAATGGCAGCGGCGGCGGCTCCAGCCGCACGTTAGCTCCCGCCGCGCTTGGTTGCTGTGAGGAGGCGGCGGCGGCTGCTGCCAGCCTAGCCCAGCCGCGGTTGCGACCGTCGCGTCCACAGCCTGGGCTGGGAGTAGGCGGGAGGCAGTAGAACAGACTGTCCCTGGTGGGCTGCCAGGGGTGAGGGGAACGGACAGTAATGGTGGTGGCGGGGCCTTTTTTGGCCGCCCGCCGCTTGGAGTGGCCAGGGGCAGCCCAGCCACTGGGGGGAGGTGGCGGCCGGCGGCGGTTGCGACCACCGCAGCCTGAGCTGGGAGGAGGCGGGAAGCGCTGCTGGCAGGGGTGAGTGGGCAACATGCGGTAACGGCAGCGGCGGGGCTCTTTTTGGCTGCCCGCCGCCTGGTGTGGCTCCGTGGGTGGGGGAGGAACGGAAGCGGGGAGCACAAGAGAGCGCGGGGCTGGAGGGAGGGGGAGAGAGGAGAGACCTGGGCAGGAGGGGGAAACAGCCGGACCGAAAGCGCACAGATGCTCTGTGCGGGTCTGCTAGTACACTTGAATTATCAAAGCCAAAGCTATTGCAGAGAATGGAATAGAATGGAACCTCTCTCTTCTGGTTAATGCTGAACAGTATGGACCTAGGTGGCCAGATTTGGCTTTTAAAAAGCCAAATTCTGGCTTACGGCCCATTCGACCCACGAGTATATCCTGCCTCAATCCAGTCATTTCTTGAGTCCAAACATTTGCACAAATTAAAATGGATGGAGCTGACCCCCTTTTAAGAGCTAAATTCCCCCACAAAGCCCAAACCCTGGGGTGCTGACCAAACACTCCAGGGCCAGTTCCTTTAACACTATTGCCACAATGTATGTATGCACTGCTTTTACGTTTGCCATATTCAAGAAAAAGAAGACAGGCAACTGCAGATGGACCTCTCCTGATGTTCTTAATGGGTGGTGGGGTTCATAATGAAGAAGGCGTCCTCTTAAATACCCAGGGCCCAAGCCTTTTAGAGAATAATCACGTTTTTTGAAACTTCAAAATGTATGTCTAGAGCAGTGATTTTCAGACCCAGGACACTCTGTTCATCCCGATGTGCTACTTGTTGTTTATACCTGCCTCTCCTTCATTCTCTGTGTGTTTGCTTTTCTCTTTTCCAACTCCCTCCATATTTTTGTTTCTTTTAAAACTGTTTTTCCAAAAATTGTCACTAGTGTGCTGCACATTAGACCCAGGGCAGTAATTCTGTGACAATGTCCAGGAGAAAACCAGTGGTCTAAAGAGAGACTTAATCAAAAACAAAAACAAACAAATTAACGGGATCAAATATGTGCCCCCTGCCAATGGAGAAAATGAGTCAAAATTCAGATAAAACATTTTTTAAAACTTCATTCTGCTTATCTAGGCATTTGCATTTGAGTGGTGATATGATATAATTAAATTGGGATGCTTTCTGGAGAGTGATTATATTCCATAAAGATCTGCCAGTATAATTTTTGACTCTGTCTACTGACACCTTGCATTTAGCATAACAGATTCAGGTTGGCATGACTGTCCATAACATATTGGTTTTCTATATGAGAGGAATTAAAATGAGTTTTTTCAACCTGAATTTAATTTCTGTTTGTTATGCTATATTAGAATACACAGTTGAGTTATAGCATTGTATTTGAAATTATCTTTCATATTTCTGTGTTCCTGAGAAATAGAATAGACATGAAAGGTTAGGGACATCTATTCAGCTGTTTTTCCAGCAGCAATTCCTCTATGTATTTTCATAGTAGTTGTAGACTGAAGTTTGGTACTTTAATTTGGCACTCTGTCTATTAGTTTTATACTCTGGCATGCTTTTTAGGAAAATTAGGAAACATATTTGAATAGTCTTCTGTTTGGAATTACTCTATATTTACATTGTATTGATTTTGATAAATTATAGGTATCTGATGATGGTCAATATGTCCTGCTATCCATACGAGAAGGATGTGATCCAGTGAACAGACTGTGGTACTGTAATCTACAGAAGGAATCAAATGGTATTACTGGTAAGGCGTCTTTCTAAGACATTAAAAATTCTTGTATAACTTACTGAGAAAACTACATATGTTTTTAACATATGGCTATGTTTCTGACTGTTAGCTGGCCTGGGAGAATTTGTCCTAAAAGGCAAGGTATAAATATTTTAAATAGGAGTGCTATATAGTTGCTGTTGTTTTTTCAGTGAATTTAAAATATATTTGAGATGCAGTCCACATCTCATTGAAATTAACAGCAAACCCATCCCCCACCCCCGTTTCCATAAACCAGGTTTGCACCTAAAACTTTCACTCCAGCTGATGCAATAGAAATCTGTACCAGTTTTTCCCCCAAATTTTCCTTTATGGAAGACAATGAATTGTAGACATCTGAGCTGCCTAACCCCACCCCCACCCCTGCGGTCATATGTATCAGTCTTATTTGGGTTGCCAGCAACCCCCCCTCGCTTTACTCTAATGATGTAGCCCCCCCCCCATTCTTAACAGGTCAGCAGCAACAGCATTTTAGCCAGCAGCACTAACCACCATGTTTCTCCCCACCAACACAATGCCCTATGTAGCATTGGATACTGCATGGGCCATTGAGGATGGTGAGAAATCTTGGCAGGTGCCAACCCATCAAAAATGAAAAAAACCTTCATCTGCTGCCATAATAGGGGCAGGAAGCTGCTGGCTGTTGTTGTTTGGGCCCAGGGGATATGGCAGGTATTGGTAGTGGACCTCTGGAACACTGGGTTTCATTTAGGGCTCCTGTACCTTTCCCCTCATAATTTGAGAGCTGAGACCCACAGCTCTTATTATTTCAGAAGTATTCTCTGTATGCTGTAGTATTGGCCTTTTTGTTTGCATATGTGTGGTCCCATTTTCAAACTCTGTCAATATCTATGTTGTTTGCTACCCTAAGATGCTCACAAGGTGCAAGATGTGTTGGCTTGTGGTCCTGTAACGTTGATTTTTTTAGGACATTGTCACTGGCACTCCAATACAGCAAAGAACAGGTAGATTAAATACACGATTTGGGCTCTGTGGATGAACAGCTGCCCAGGTAAGTTTGTATGCTAGAAGTGAATGGATTTCCCCATATGTCACTTACCCAAACCCATTATCCCAGTGTAATTTCTGCTTATAGGACTTGCTTTGCCTGGACACGTTTGTCTATATTTTGTTGAGGTGGCCTATGGATCAGGGTGCTCTCAAAGTTAGTTCACAACTTAGCAAATTCCTTTTTCAAGTTTTTAAATGTTTGAAATCAGTTTCCCCTCCCACGCACTCCTAAATATTGCATGATACTTTTGAGTTCAGATACCATACTCTTTCAACCTGCAATGTTGAATATTCCCTGTCCACTAAACAATGCTGTCACTGTTTTCTGATTGGGCAGTGAGTGGGAGAAAACGTTACCCCATTAGAGCAACAATGTGGTGTTAAAATACAATATTATCATGATGATGATGATAATGGTGGTTATTTCAAGGAGACAATCAAAGGTTAATTAGGTTCTCTTGAAAGACATGTGTGCCGTATTTCTGAATTACCTTATGCTGAAACAGATACACTCTGTTTAGGAACTCTTTCTTTTTACTTGCTTAAATGTCAGATTCACCCCACAGTTTGTATAAATAAGTTTAAGGGGGGAGTGAATTAAGGAGTTGTTACGTAAGCATATTTATAACTTGAATAAAAAGTCAGATGACAACTTGTTAAGTACAGGTGGACCTCGTTTGCAGAGGTTCTGTTCCTGGAACCTCCACATATGCGGCGCGAATAGAGAACCTGTGAATAACAAAACCTTACTCCCATAGAAGTAAGTTAGGTTTCTTAAGCTTTAAAAAAAGGGCCAAAAAAGCGGAAATAAAGCACAGTATCTTGCTTTTTGAAGCCACCTAATGGTGCAGTGGGGAACCAACTTACCCAGGGAGCAAGAGGTTTCCGGTTGAGTCCCCGCTGGTATGTCTCCAAGACTATGGGTAACACCTATATTGGCAGCAGCGATATAGGAAGATGCTTAAAGGCATCTCATACTGCACGAGAGATGACAGTGGTAAACCCTTCCTGTATTCTACCAAAGAAAACCAGATGGCTCTCTGGTTGCCAGGAGTTGACACCAACTTGATGGCACAACTTTACTTTAGAACTTTACCTTGCTTTCCAGGTCTCTAGCTCCCCAGCAAAAACCCTTCCCCCCAAATCCACAAATCCTCCAAATTTTTGTGATTTTTTGCCAAAAATCTGAGGGGATTTTCTTTTTAGAGCAACAAAATGGCAGCCAGAAATAGCGTTGGAAGTCATTTCCGGCCACCCAGGAACTGGGGATAGATGAATTTTGCCTCTTTTTAAAACTGCGAATAAAGACCCAACCGCAGATATGTGAACCGTGAAGAATGCAGATGAGGGTCGCCTGTATCTGACATTAAACTGTTGAACACAAGAATGTTCATACTTGTGTTTTTCCTGACTTCATATCTTAATTTAGTCTCATTCTAAGTACATTCCCAACTTTAGATAGAACTGCTTAAGGAAAAGCATTTGGGAGGAGGATCAGGAGCGTAACTATAATAGGGCAAGGGGAGACAGTTGTCTGGGGGCCCACTGCCTTGGGGGCCCCCAGAGGCAAGTCACATGACTGACTCCCCCAGCCGTACACCCGCCCAGACTTCCTTCAGTTTTATTCATCCTCCGAAATTGGCACATAGGTTAGAGAGAGAGAGAGAGAGAGAGTGTGTGTGTGTGTGTGTGTGTGTAATATTTTACTGTGTTTTTTGTTACCACTATTCAGCCTCATTTAAGATTTCTTTACTTCATGAGCTGAGCTTCAGTGATGGGGGGCATTTTAAAATCTTGTCTCTGGGCCCACTACAACCTTGCTACACCCCTGAGGAGGATGTGGAGTCTTATCAAAGAGACTTCCACAATCTGTCCCTTCCTTCAATGTGGGATTTTAAAACTAAATTCTAAAATAAGCGTTATTTCTGTCTCGCATGCACATGAGTAGCTAGTTAGGAAAACTACCTGTTCAATCACAGGTTTCATTGCTTCTCTTTTGTTGTATGGCTCATTCTCAGAAATCTAAAAAAGAAAAATCCTGTGCTTGTGCCTTAGCACAGTTGTGATTGTGCGGAACTTCACTTTTTCTCTCTTCCTACTTACCTAATAATTGCCATAAGCCCCAATTGACTTCTAACATAGAATATGAGTTGCAGAATCCTGTTCTGGACGTTGCAGTAAAAATGAGGAAAATTGAAGAGACTTGGTTATTTTTATTCAGCGAGAATGTGAGCTTCCTTGTTACAGGGAACCATATTTTGTTTGCTGCGTAAACCACTTTGAGAACTTTTGTTGTTGTTGAAAGATGATATATACATATTCTATATGATGCACCATCATTTGCACAAGTAATAGTTTAGAATTGGAATCACGATTTGCATCTCTGAAGTACAGGGAAAATGTGAATTAGAGCTGCTTGTCTGCTTTCATTTCCCATCTACTCAGCACTCTGTTTTCTAAGTTAAGTGGCTGGAGAGTAGAATAATAGCTGAACTAGTTTCTCAATTCAAACATCATATCAAGCCATTATTAGTGCAACTGCGGTTTACTTTAAATCACAGTGACCCAGTTTCGATGAAACAGTTTGCCCATACTGTCAAATTATGCAACGAAGAGCATGAACATATATATCCTGCCCCAATCTGCTGTCTCACCACTGTGTGTGAGAGTGGAACATCTGGATCTCCCCTCATCACACAATTTAAATACGACTTTAAAGGGATAGTTTGGGTTTTCTGCCAGTCTCTATGTGATCATGTGGTGCAGAAGGGCATGCTGGAAGCCAGGATGTGTGTGTTCCTACCCCTGATATTATCATGTGGTGGATGGTACTGTCTGAATAAGCCCAGTTCTGGTCTTGGTTTGCCAGCCAATCACAAATGTGGTATTTTTCAATTTGGACATTCTTCCAGATCAAAGCAAAGCTTCCTTAGTCATTGAAATTAAATCTGAACTGAGCAATGGAAGCTTGTTTTTAAAAGGAAAAGGAAACTTCTGATTCTTCTTTTCCTGATTTTGGCTCTTCAGCATATCAGGAACAGCAGTATATAAGAATAGCCCTGCTGGATCAGGCCCAAGGCCCATCTAGTCCAGCACCCTGTTTCTCACCATGGCCCACCAAATGCCTCTAAGAAGCCCACAGACAAGAGGTGTAGGCATGCCCTCTCTCCTGCTGATGCTCCCCTGCAGCTGGTATTGAGAGGCATTGTGCCTCTGAGGCTGGAGGTGGCCCACAGCCACCAGACTAGTAGCTATTGCTAGACCTGTTCTCCATGAATTTGTATAAGCCTCTTTTAAAGCCATCCAAATGTCAGTAACAAATGTCAGCAATGGTTCAAGATGAAATCAAGGAGAAAGTAGTTCTGATTCTTCACTTCTGTAACTACTGTTAATTTCTTTGGTTTGGTAGTATCTTTAGACAATCTTCATACTTGAAGAGTCAGTACATATTGATAATGTCCAACCTTTAAATATTCAGTAGTTGGGGGTTTTCTTACAAAGGATTACAATGATCTGCATTGACTTTCCAATTACTGATGTGTCTTGTCATTCTCAAGATATTTTGTTTATATAAAGTTTATGCAAATTAAATTCAGATTAAAAACAAGCAGATGTTAAAAGGCAGGAAGACAAAGAAAGAGAAGGAAATCTAATCAGTGTAATGCCTTGGTAATGATGTTTTTATTTAATAGAAAACCTCTAAAACAATGCTGATCTTTCAGACGAACGCAAATCAATTACCAAAGCACTTGGATGCTTTCTAAACTAAATTAATAAGCATAAACAATAAACATACTATATGATTAATTATTTACTTTTTTGTTTATTTAGTAGTTTGAATATGCAAATATGTTCCCAAATGACTGCTGTTACATTCATTATATCTACTGACTCTTAGCTTGGCAGCATTGTATTGGAAGGGATTATTTCTCTACTGTCTTCATACTTTTAAACTTATTATCTCTCCCACAGCCCGTTTCTCTTCTGAAGATGTTTCCTTGGAATTCCTTATGAGTTATCAATTTCTCATCCTCTTTGTTGCTGTGTACAAACTGAGCAACTTTTGGGAAACATCACGTTGGCTGTCTTTGTGTATTCTTTCTTTTCAAGGTGGGGAGGAAAAAAACAGGTGCTGGGATTACCTGTATTCAGTGTTTAAGAACTACTATGAGCCAGATCAGGAGTGAGACATTTATTTAGAAAACTGCTTGCCCTATTTCTTCTTTCTGTGGCTGGAGATGAGCCAGTATATCTGCTCCCAGCATCTAGAGTACCATCTTGATCTTGATTTCAGCAAAACATTTGACAGAGTTTCCCATGATATCCTTGTTGACAAGTTAGTAAAATGTGGGGTAGGCGATGCTACTATAAAGTTGATTCACAACTGGTTAAACAACCAAACCCAACAAGTACTCACTCATAGTTCCACATTCTCCTGGAGTGGAGTGGTACAATGCTCTGTCCTGGACCTTGTGCTGTTCTGCATTTTCATAAATGAGTTGGAGGGAGTAGAAGGGATGCTTATTGGATTTACAGACATCGTGAAGCTAGGTGGGGTTAGTTGGAAGGCAGAATACAAATTTAATGTGATTTGCACAGGCTCAGCTACTGAGCCAAAACCAGCAAGATAAACTATAGCAGAGACAAATGTGAAATCTTGCATTTGGGTTCAAAAAAATAAAATGTGCAAGTACTGGAATGGGGGAGAGTTAGTTTGTGAAAATCACCTAGGTGTCTTGATGGACAATAAATGGAACATGAGCCAGCAGTGTGATCCAGCTTTTAAAAAGCTAATGGTTTTCCAGGCTGGATTAAGAGGCATAGTGACCAGATCACAAGGAGTAATAGTGCCACACTATTATTCATTGGTCAGACCTCATTTGGAATGCTGTGTCCAGTTCTGAGGCCCACATATTCAAAAGAACCTGGAATAATTGTAATCTGTTCAGAAGAGGGAAAACAAAATGGTGGGTTGGTGGGGGCGGGGGGGAGGTCTGGAAACCCCAGTCTAATGAGCAACAATTGAAGGGACTGGAAAAGAGAATACTAAGGGGGGATTTGAAAACTGTCTTCAAATATCTGAAAGAGTGTTGCACAGAAGTAGGAAAAGACCTTTTCTCTGTTACTCCTGAGGGCATGACTAGAACCAATGAATTGAAATTACAAGGAACTGGATTCAGGCTAGATGTTAAGAACAAGTGAACAAGGCTTTTGCAGGGAGAATGGAGATGTGCAAATCATGTCCTCATCTCTCTCCCGGCACACTGTCTGCGAGACAAGCCAGAAGGGCAGCTAGCTCACCTGTTCCTTGTGAGGATGGAGCAGCTCACCTGTTCCTTGTGAGGATGAACAGGTGGGTGCACCCCTTCTTAGAACTAAGGCCTGCTCTGATACCCCCCAAAAGCCCAAAGGCTAGATTGAGGCCTGTGTCTGAATTGTCATTTTGGCAGGAAGCTGAAGTCTGACTTTGATTTTTCTTCTTCTCTAAACCAGGCCAGTGAACAGAAATGCTATTCTTGAGAGTCTGGGAAAGTCTCCCTTACAATTGTTCCCAGCCTTGAAGCTGTTTACTGCTTAGCAAAGAGCCTTGGGTAGTTTGTTGCTTAAGTCATAAGAACTAGTTTGACATGTCAAGCATAATCATATCTAGCTGATTTAGGAAATTATAAGAAACCACGTATAGATAAGAACGCCATACTATGGGGGCTAACACATTCATATCACACTGAAACACACACACACACACACACACACACACACACACACACACACACCCCTTGCTTATGCGATCATTCTCTGTCCTCCTAACATTTCCCTGGGCTGAAGAACATCAACAAATGGCTACAAGCCAGGGCTAGCTGGACATAAAAAAAACCCCTCTCTGTCTTAAAATTGATCAGACAATGAGCCAAGCCAAGTTCCTGATTGGCTACTCCCTAAAGGGGGAGAGTGGAATTCAGAGAGCCGGGCCGGAATTTGTTTATCAAAGAAGAGACACTTTGAATAGATGAAGCAATTGTTTTGATTTGGAGAGATGGCCAAAAAGGTATAAACAGCTGCAGACAGCCATTCATGGGTGAGGGTGGGGGGTCCCTCCCCTGTATCTTCAGAGCCAGTCACCCTCCCACCAGAGAAGCCAGCGGAGATCTCATTCCAGCTCACCAGAAAGCTGGTAAATAAGGCCCAAAGCCATGCCTTCATAAACCAGCCACTTCTGACTAACGCACCTTTTCCCCCTCCATCTTTTCCTCTCTGCCCCTGGATCTTCTCTCTTACCTGTCCTGAGCTCCAGCAAAGCCCCTGCTGCAGCCATTATTTGCCAGGTGGCAGGAAAAGGCGTCTGTCTCTTTCCCCTCCTTCCGGTCCCTCCCCCCCCCCACCTAAGCTGCTTTAATAAACATTCCTCTTGTCGGTCTTGCTCACTCTCTGAAAACTGTATTTTAGCTTCTTCTTTTCTCTCAGCCAGCGCAGCTTCTAGGATTGTTTTGGGAACAGTCAGGAGATAGCAAAAGGCCTTCAGCTATTTGCTCCGAAAGAAATGAAACTGTTTTAAACTAGTCAGCATTTAGTAGAAGGGTTAGAAAGAAATTCTTTTTCTGTTAAGAGTCAAAGATGCCTTACATTTATTAGTGGTATGAGTTAACTGTCATAGAAATTATTAGGCCAAATTAAAGGGGAAACACTGATCGCCAGGCTGAGGAATTATTTTGACTTGTTGCTATGTAACAGCAAGATAAGGTGCTCTTGTACACAGAAGAAAAAATTCTCAGCTTACTGATAACGCGACTGCCTGTTTCTTGGTGAGGCCAAAAACTCTTTCCTAGCTAGCAACTCTGCATTTTGAGAAAAGGAAAAATGATTTTAGGAATGCTTTTAGCTGTTACTGAACACTGCACTACAATCATAGAAAAATGAAATGGATAACTACTTGCCTATATATCTAATCACCGACACTTGTAATCATTAGCCTTTATAAAGCCCACTTAAACTCACAGTTGTGAGTGTGCGTGTGTGTCATCTTTCCTTCTCCAGAATCACCCATGAATTTCAGAAACGGACATTGAGGCAGCTTGTGGGCTGCATGTGATAGGATAAGGGGCAGATCAACAGCCACCAGTGCCCACCCCCTTACCGTATCATGCACCCTTCTAATGCTGTGAAGCAAGTCCGCCAGTGAAACCAGTCTGGCCATTCCTGTATTCTTAAGCCATTTCGGAGAACACAGGAATGGCTAGTTTTACTACGATGGATTGTTTCTATGAATTAAGTTACAACTGCATAGGCAACAGGAAAAGACATCTCAGATGGATGCTTCTTCTGAAAAGGGACTTCACATAAGTTCAGCACATATTCTATACACACACACACACACACACACACACACACACACACACACACACACCCTGAAGTGTTGAATTACTTTGATCTAGTCATCTATCTCTGGTACACTGAACTTGGCTACACCTTCTGACTTTCATTTTCTCGTACATGTAATCCATATCAACTCTGCGTTTTGTTGTTTGCTCTTGTTTGTCACAGTTTTTATCCACCGTTTTTGTTTCCATTGGGAAACTTCTACCTCTTTTGCCTTTTTAAATTTGTAAGTGAAGGAAGGGTGTCTGTCACATTAAAGACTCTAGGCAAGTGTGACATTTTATTAGTTCTACTGTAGAGGAGGCAGCTGTGTCTTGACTGTTCACTGATTCTTGATGCCCTTGGTATCTTTCTGAAGTTAACTCATTCTGTCTCTGGTTAAAAAATAATAATAATTCATTTGAGTTCTGAGATCAGAGATGGAAGTAAATTGGTGCTTTGCATGCCATGTGTGGGAGCTGACTCCCGAAACCACCACGGGTACAGTGACTGGGTGCTTGGGCCTAGCTACTTACAAAAACTGAAATAAAAGAATGTTTCTCCATTTTTTTTTTTTTTTGCTGTTTGTTGCTGCTTTCATATATTTTATTTATGGCTTTATCTTGACATGCTCTGGGTTTTTTTTATATCTATGAGATTGATAAGTCTTCTGGACGGTTTTTAAGTCAAAAGACAAAGCTGGTATAAATTCTTTAAATTAAAAGCAAAACAAAACTGTGCTCTAAAAGCTATTTGTCTGTTAAAATATTTAAAGCAGAACTAAAATCTCCAAGTGGATATTAAAGATTGATAAACTCTGCAAGATTATATCTTATCTGATTAATCATTTCGTAAGAGGGAAATGTTGGGCATCTTAGTAATTAGGAATAATAAGAATATTAGGGTTATTTACTATAACTAAATACTGAATAAATGAGCCATTCTGCAAAGCTACTATGTTTGTCTCTGAAGCATATTACCATTTTAATAAAACCTGCAACTAGTGATGGAGAAGGAGACTCTCAAAGAATATCCCTAACAATGTTTAATCTGATTTCTTGTAGAATCAACAACTTTGAATTTTTTTAAACAATGCCTTTCATCTTAACTATTCCCTCTTTCTTCATTAAATTCCAAGTTAAATTCACAACAGCACTGAAAATTATAAAACTCATAGCAAATAAAAGCAGTTCATAGATTTTGTTAAAAATGGTTTTCCATGTAGCAAAGTTTTATTTTCAAAGCACTCATTGATCGCTTTAATGTATTCTATTATAAGTATAGCTATTACATCTCCTGGTCTTACAGATTTGCATAAAGTAGAAGTGATTCTTTTTGTCTTAATACAGGTATTCTTCAGTGGGTGAAACTAATAGACAATTTTGATGCAGAATATGAATATGTCACCAATGAGGGAACTGTGTTCACCTTCAAGACTAACCATCATGCTCCAAACTATCGATTGATTAACATTGATTTTAGTGATCCTGAGGAATCTAAATGGAAAGTGCTGGTGCCTGAACATGGCAGGGATGTTCTGGGTAAGAATTTGAAATAGTCATAAGTTTTGATGAGCAAAGAGAGAGAACACTTGCTTAGCATTATGTTACCACACATGTGCTTTCATTGGTCATAACTGTAGTGACAGTGCCTTCATTTGGGAAACATTATTTAAAGCAGACATATAGTTGTGTTGTCAAAGTTTTTGTAAGACTGTTACTATTACACTGGTGCATTGCTCATTTGTGGCTCACAATAAGAGGGTAACTTTGTTCTGTTTTTTAAAGCAAATATAACACTTAAGGGGTGCTTTCTAGGGGAGATGTGCTTTTTAAAACATCTATCCCTGACATAGCTGTTTAAGAAGAGTTATTTCTATCACTTTATTGTGGGGACAATGGTCTTATCAGGATGAAATGTATATTTCAAGCAGTATTAAAAATTAATGTCTTTTTAAATTACTGGATTCATGTGTACCAGAAGAACCCTAGAAATTGTAGAATTTAATTAGTTGCTGTTCCAGTGAAAGTTCTTCATTCTGAAAGAATTAAGTTGTCCTAAAGCTAAAAGGCCAAGCTGCCATTGTGTCATACTACATTTATTTAGTCACTTCCAAGATTTGGTTTGGAAAGACATAATTATAGCAGGTGCCAGTTAATAATTTATTGTTCTGAAAGCTTTTTAGTCAAGTGAATTTGATTTTACCTGATACAAAGATGACATGTTAATGAAGTACCTTTTGCAAAAAGCATGACATGTTAGAATTCAAAGGTTAAATGGCTATTTAGCATAAAGTGATTCATTGCCATGGTATAATAAGCTGCATTTCACTGTTTGACACCCTTGTACACAGAGTTTAGATGTTTTACAATTGATTATACTTTCTGCTTTAGTCTTTTCTATTTTTATGAGAACACAGAAACTGCAAAGCCTGTTTAAAATATGTCTTTACCATATCATTCCTGAAGAGATACATAGATGCAAGTATTGCACAACAAATGCATAATGGAACTATTTTGATGCTCGAATTGGGTTTAATTGTTTCAGAAGCGCCCTAGTTTGTTGGTCAAACCTTTTCACATACAATATCTAAAATACAATCTCATTTGAAATACTGGTGCATGCATGTAAGCCCATCCATTGAAATAGAGCTGTTGCCTCAGAAGTAATGCTCACTGGGTTCATTGGGACTGGCTCACCAGTATGTGTGCTTAGAATTGCAGCTACAGTTAGTCAAGACAAGGTCCTTCTGGAAACAGCACAATGGGTTAGCTACAACTAACTTTATCACAACCGTCCGTAGCCAGACAACCGTGTTTTGCTTTGCACATGAGCAGTCCTGACCCTGCACATGTGGGCAAACATGACGTACGAACTGGGCAATTACAGATAACAGCCAGCAGCAATTTCCACAATCATGGGGATACCTTCCCAGCCCTCTTAATTATAAATTGTTGCTGGTTGAATCCGACTGTTGGGTCACACAAGGCATTGTCCATATGACTGTGTACCTGGGGACATTTGGTGTGCTTTCATGTAGAGGAAAGATATGTCTATGAAAGACTCCTGACTTATTTACAGGTTGTGTGCCAACTGAACAAAGAGACACCTTTTCAAAGTGGTGATTTCTTTATATTAAGTAGAGGAATAGCAACTGGCCCTATTGAAGCACTTAACAACAACAACAACAAAAGAATACTAGTTGTAATTAATTATCATTCCGCTAAGCAGATATAAAAAAATTTTATACCCTCCTGTGCCATCCTCCCTCTATATGAAGTGTGACTGGAAAGAGCCTTCTCAAAAGTAGCACCAGAGTTATAGAATATCTGAAGGGCCAATCAAAAACTTATTTGGTTAGATCTATCTTTCAAAGGCGAAAACTACAATTTACATTTGTGGCTCTGGTGTGACTGGAAAGTACTGTGTACTTTCTCTTAAAGTGTGTGTGTGTGTGTGTGTGTGTGTGTGTGTGTGTGTGTGTGTGTGTGTTTGTTCGATTTCTATACAGCCCTTCCAAAAAATGGCTCAGGGCGGTTTACACAGAGAAATAATAAATAAATACTATTTATTATCAATAAATTTGTTATTGATGCTCTCATTACTCTTGTATATTTGGCTTCTTATGTATTATAACTGTTAATGTTTTTATTGAGGGCTATTGGCTGCTTTGGGGGCTCCATTGTGGAGCCAAAAGGCAGGATTAAAAATACTTGAGCTGCTTTATAATATTTCTTATCTATCACTTTGTGACATTTTCTCCTGTGTAGGCAATATGGCTACACCATCAGCATAGTATTATTACAAACAGAAACGCTCTCTCAACTTAAAATCACCAAGATTGTTGTTTGTTAATATTTCTAGTAGTTGCTAGTGGGTAATACAGCTTAGTGCTTCTTTATAACTTACATTTGTGGATAATAACTGTTCCAATTGGTAAAACTAGAGATGAAATAATAAAAATAGAAAACTGACATCTCTTTATATCTTGGCAGAATAATTTTTTTCACCCCAGAGCACTAAACAAGAGTTAGTCTATATAAAGAGACTCCATGCAGAGTTGAGATAAATTTAGAACTCTGTTCTGTGAGCTGAAGAGGAAAAAACATTGGGTGATTATTTTAAAAGGTAGATGTGTAGGGTAAGAGCCCTAAGATGTCTAAAATTAGCAAAAGTCAGCATATTTCTCCTGTCTGTCTGTCTGTCTGTTTGTTTGTTTATTATAAAGGAAAAGGGTGACTTGGTGCCTTATTCACCCTGGAATACTGCAGCAGGAAGTGGACATGAAGGGTTCATGTGGAACATCCCCTGAATGGGCTGCAGTTTCTTACTCTGCAGGAGTATATCTCTTTACATAGTTGTTTTAATCAAGACCTGTGTCCTTAATCTTGGTAGAGATGTATCCCATATTTTTTTAGTTCTTCTTGTACCTTTATACTTGCTATTGAGGATTTTCTAAGGCATATGGATCTTGTAGATCATATTCATTTTGTATTCCTTGGCTTGCTAATGCCAGATGTAGATCTAAGAAATATTCTAAAAGAGAAAAGTTCCTGCATCCAGCTCATGTACTGTGACCTATGCCATGCTATTAACCAGCCATTTCCTTGAAAGCCTGTGGTGAGTAAAATTAGTGTCCTGGGGAGTTGTCTTGCCACAGGCATAGAGCCTACATGTATAGCTACCATAGATCCACCCTGTGCCTTTTATATCCTCCAACATAGGAAACTGCCATATACCGAGTCAGACCATTGGTCTATCTAGCTCAGTATTGTCTTCACAGACTGGCAGCAGCCTCTCCAAGGTTGCAGGCAGGAATCTCTCTCAGTCCTATCTTGGAGAAGCCAGGGAGGGAACTTGAAACCTTTTGCTCTTCCCAGAGCGGCTCCATCCACTGAGGGAAATATCTTACAGTGCTCACACTTCTAGTCTCCCATTCATATGCAACCAGGGTGGATCCTGCTTAGCTAAGGGAACAAGTCATGCTTACTACCACAAGACCAACTCTCTTCTCGTTTCCTACCCTGTCCTCCTTTCCTATCATTTCACTAATAGAAACATGCATATTAATATAAATGGGGCAAAACCAAGCAACCTGGGTGATATGGCATATAGTTGTGACTCCAAGCAATGCCACAAATAATAAAATGCATCCAGAGCACATTATTTCAGATTGCCAAAGCCCTGTCCTCCAACATTTTGCAGATTAAATCAGAGATACACTGCAACTACCAATTATCATACCAAAGATTACTATCCAAGCTTCATTACACATTGCTGAATACTGAATTCTATCTGCTGTATGCTGTGCACTACATAATGCTTTATGTTGTGTATTGATTTGCATGCAAGTACATGAGACTCAATGCACCCGCCCACTCATTTGGAGATTAGATTTCTAGAGACTCTGGGAAAGGAGCAGAATCCTGAAGAATGACAACTCTTGGAGCAGGATGCGTGTGTGAACAAATGGTGGTAGGGGAGGCTGAAAATTGAACAAGGCATCCTCAAAAGACAAAAATAGGGGCAGCGATTTACCAGGGACAGATTCCAGAAAATAGGAACTGTCCTTGGTAAATAGGGATGGTTGGAACCAATGTGTTTATAGATTAAAATACTATACAAAGAAGCAGATATGAATTTTTTCAGTGCCATTTGGTATCTTCTTTTTTTCAGTCTGTTGGGAAAAGAATGCTAACAGGTTGACAGTGTAAAATATAATTGGAAATTATAGCAGATATAATTGAAATAATTCCAATCAAATATAGGGAAGCCTATATCAGATCAGAATTATCCAGTCAGCTATTGGGGATACCGTGGAAAATATCAGCGCCACTATCAGAGTATCAGACCATAAAATGGTGGCAGTTGACAAAAATTAGGGTGATTCTGGGATGTAACATCACTTTCTCTGGGATTTTATGATCTTTTCTGCCACATCACTTTTCTGCCACCTTTTTTCAGATGTGAGTACAATTTCTGGATTACTTCTTAAAATTAATTAAAAATCAAAGGATGGTTAGATTCTCTTGAAACTAAATATACAAGAGACCTGCTATCCTTCTCTACGTGTCTTCTAAATTTCAGAATTCTCTTCTCCCCCCCCCCCCCGCATAGACTTTTTAATGGGGATTTTAACCAACACTTTTTGTCAGATTTCCAATTGGAAATCTGATAATGATAAGATAATGGTATTTTTTTAAGGGCCAGAACACCCAACACCAATGATATCCAATACAATTTTTTTGGCCATGCACAGGCTTACTAATGAGAGTAAACTAAAGTCTTTTTAAGCTCAGTTATTTAGGTAACTTGCTGCTGCTGCTGCTGCAGTAATAATCATGTGTTGTGCAGCTTCTCAGCCTATTCTGCTAGGCAAGAAGTAGCCTGGAACAGACTCTTTTTATTGCACAATGCCGTTGTGCTAGTTCTTTGCACTAGTGTCCTGTGCTAACAGAACATTGTGGGTGGGGCTATAGCTCAGTAGCAGAGCATCTGCTTTGCGTGCAGAAGGTCCTAGTTTCAATCCTTGGCTTCTCCAGGTAGGGCTGGGAAAGGCTTCTGCCTGAAGCCTTGGAGACCTACTGCCAGTAAATACAGACAGTACTGAGCTAGATGGACCAGTGGTCTGACTCAGTATCGGGCAGCTTCCTCTATAGTCTGGATGCAGGCCAATAATCTGATTTTAACTATTTATCTATAGGGCCTTGATCTGAGTGGGTAGAATATACAATTGAAAATGTAAAGTTAGCATCATGCTACCCATCCAGTTTTCTCTCTAATTTTTTCTTCTGTGTTCGGAATGAGTTTTGTTCCGGGCGGCAGTATCAAGGCAGCGTGTGTGCACGTGCATTCAGAGTGGGGCCTTCCCGATTCAACCTGAGCGGGATCTAAAATTAACTAAGCGGACATCAAAAAACTTGTGAGCACACGCACATGCGCACTCCTTAGAGGGAACACTGTACCCCTCCCTTAACCATAGTCAAGACCTCAGGAATGGGCCACAAGAACATGTGTTTCCTTCCCTTAATCTCTCCTTTCTTGCATTCAAGAAACATTTGCAGGAGCCCTACATGTTAGAAGTAACATAAACATCAAGTCATGTAAAAATAGTTTAAACATTAAGCTTCAATTTGTTTTCTAAAACATGACATTTTAGCTCTTAATTTCTACAGCTTTTCTCATAGTAATCTTACAAGTTATTATCTTTGCCAGACCCAGATGGGTTTGTCTGAAAGTTTTATTAATAACAATGTAGAGTGAAGAAAAAATGTCTGCTAATCTCCTGTTAACTTTCAAGCCAGTGCATATCTTTGAGTTACATGGGATTCCATAAGTATATTTTAGTTTTATGTGTCTGGGAAACTTCTTGAGAGTCTTCCAACAGAAGTGTTTTAGAATGTATCTTACCTGTAATAGTTTTTATAAAGCATTTCTTTTCACAGCTTGCAGATTCCCAGTGAACATGTATTTGCACTTCCGTAAACAACCCGTAACTTCTAAATGTAATGGTTTAGAATCATACATATTAAAAACTGATAACTTGGAAGCTTCCTCCTAAGGCAGTTGTTAGTGCTTAGTGCTTTTTCTGAAAAGTGTTTGTTTTTCTTTGTATTGACAGAATGGGTAGCTTGTGTTAGATCCAATTTCCTAGTCTTGTGTTATCTCCATGATGTGAAGAATGTTCTGCAGCTTCATGACCTAGCAACTGGTGCCCATATTAAGACACTTCCATTGGATGTTGGCAGCATCGTGGGATACAGTGGCCAAAAGAAAGACAGTGAAATATTTTATCAGTTTACTTCCTTCTTATCACCAGGTAAGGCTGCTTACTTTGTAGTATGTTCTGGACTGCTTCATTCACGACATTGTACTATCGGAGTATGTACAAGGTATATGGATGATATCTTGAAAACAGCTGTATTTTAAACACTGCTTTCATTCAGTGTGCTTGATCTAAGCTTGACAGCATTCATTGACAGATGAATTAATTGCATATTAAAATGTGGCTTGCAATCTGACTTTATTTAGGGCTGGCTCCTGCGAAATAGTTGATGATCATGATATTGTGAACTTTATAACGATTATGTTGTAAACCATATGTAAATCTCTTGAGTGATGTCAAAGATAACTGAAAAAACCTTTAATGATTTGTTTGTAGAATTTAGCAGAGACTGATTACCAACTTCAGAATATTGCCCCAATTGTTTTCTTTTGAAAACTTCTTGATTTTTAATGTTCTTAAAAGTCTGAACGCGTGATGTTGGATCCTAAGAACAACTTGCCCAAATGGGAGAAGTTCATTACATGTAAACAGGAAGAAGTAATGTTCACTCATTTCCACTCCCTTCCCTCTTTAGTCCTCTACACCTACAAAAAAAATCTGCTTTTGAGGTTTGGGGGGATACTCAGGTGCAGATTTTTAGGAAGTTCAAGGAGCTGCAAAGAGAAAAGGAGGCATGGTGATAACCCCCTCTCCCCCACCCTGTATTATAGAACTTCTTCCATTTGTGTGAGTCATTCTTTGGATCCAACCCATGGTGAAATTCTAACTTTTACAAAAAAACGTTTCAAGATGAATGAAAAGTTAATGAAAAAGAAGAAATGTATGTGAAACAAATACAATATATACTTGATGAGCAGTTCTAAGGAGGGAGGGATTTAAATGAGCTTTCCCTTCTCATTCTTTCTTCAACTTTTATCTACACCCTATCATTGTAGTCATGGTTCTGTTTTGGCCATTGGCCGTAAATAAAGTATCGAACTATCATGGTTCATGTAATCCATATTACTTGCAAGCAAACCATGCCATAAGTATGGTGCAACATAAGAAATGTCTTCTAACTGTGTGGATATTCCATAGAGATATTCCACAGTAGAAATGACAGTCCCTTTTGCTTTGTCAGTTGCTGATTACGAGCTGGTTGTCAGACTTGAGATGAGGACTTGGCTGTTTTTGGTTTGTCAGAAACCCAAATCAATAGAAGTGGGTTTCTGTTGGGTAGAAGTGGAATAATATTCTGCTTAGACCCATTGAGATGAATGAGATCATCTTCTTCATAAAGGCACTATGAAGACTTACCATCTCCTGTAGGCTTCAGACTCTCCCACAATTCCTTACACCTTCATCAGATGGGCCTTCCCAGGTGTTTCTGAATTCTGTCATGTCAGAGGAATGGGATCTAACCACATTTGTTTGCCTAAAGAAGAATCAATGACTGGTTTGGTAGTTGAATTGTCCCCTTTGCTAAGCAGGGTCCACCCTGGTTTGAATATGAATGGGAGACTACATGTCACTGTATATCACTGTGATATATTCCCCTTTGGGGATGAGGCTGCTCTGGGGAAAGCATCTGCATACTTGTATGCAGAAGATCCCAAGTTCCCTCCCTGGCATCTTCAAAAATAGGACTGAGGGAGATTCCTGCCTGCGACCTTGAAGAAGCCACTGCCAATCTTGTTAGACAATACTGAGAGAGATGAACCAATGGTCTGACTCAGTATAAGGCAACTTCCAGTGTTCGAAGCCTCCATTGAACCCAACTCATGCACATTTTGGTATCTCATGGACTGCCGCTCTTGTGCTGATATGTGTGGGTACTCATCCATCTTTGCATTATACACAGCATTAAAGCTGCTCTCCAACAATATTTCCATATTCACCTGGAAGGATCTATTCCTATTCATGGCTAATTTATAGATTTGCTAGAACAATAGGCCTGCTGGATCAGGCCCAAAGCCTATCTAGTCCAGCATCTTGTTGCACACAGTGGCCCACCAGATGCCTCTGAGAAGCCCACAGGCAAGAACTGAGGGCATGCCCTCTCTTCTGCCATTGCTCCCCTGAAACTGGTATTTTGAGATGTCTTGCCTCTAGACTGGAGGTGGCCCATAACCCTCAGACTGATATCCATTGATAGACTTGTCCTCCATGAATTGTCTAAGCCCTTCTTAAAGCCATCTAGGCTGGCGGATGTCACCACATCTTGTGGCAGAAAAGTCCTTAGGTTCGTTCTTGGCAATCAGTTTCATGGGATGACAGCTGAATCTAGAGTTATAGGAGAGGGAAGAATTTTTCACTCTATCCACTCTCTTCACACCATGCATTATTTTGTAGTCCTCTGTCATGTCACCCCTCAGTCATCTTTTTTTTCTAAACTAAAAAGTTCCAAGTATTGTAGCCTTACCTTGTAAGGAAGGTACTCTAGGCCCCTGATCATTTTGGTTGCCCTCTTCTGTACCTTTTCCAGTTCTACAATGTCCTCCTTAAGATACGGTGACCAGAACTGCACGCGCTACTCCGAATGTGGCCATACCATAAAGATTTGTATAAGAGCATTATTATATTAGCCATTCTATGTTTAATCCCCTTCCTAATGATTCCAAACATGGAATTGGCCTTTTTCACAGCTCCGTACATTGTGTCGCCACTTTCAGTGAGCTGTCCACCACAGCTCGAAGATCTCTCTCCTGGTCAGTCACAGACATCTCAGACCCCACCAGCGTATATGTGAAGTCGGGTGTTTTGTTTTGTTTTTACCCCAATATACATTACTTTGTTTTTGCTAACATTGAACCACTTCTTATTTGTTGTGAATGTTAATGTTAAGATTATTGTTAAAATTAATTAAAAAAAATTTTTTTAAACAACAACAACATTGAACCACTTCTGCCATTTTGTTGCCCACCCCCAGTTTCAGGAGCTCCTCACAATCTGTTTAGGATTTCACTACCCTAAATAGTTTGGTGTCATCTGCAAATTTGGCCACCTTGCTGCTTACTCAACTTCTAGATTATTTATGAATATAATAAAAAGTGCTTGTTCCAGTACAGATCTCTGGGGGAACCAACTTCCTAATCCCTTCATTTAGAGAATTGTGCATTTATACTTACTTTCTGTTTCCTGTCCTTCAACTAGTTACCAATCCACACATGTCCCCTTATCCTATGACTTCTAAGTTTTCTCAAGTGTCTTTGATAAGGAACTTCGTTGGAAGCTTTTTGAAAGTCCAAGTATACTATGTCAACTGGATCACCTTTCTCTATATGCCTGTTGACACACTCAAAGAACTCCCAAAGGTTGGTGACGCAGGATATACCTTTGCAAAAGCCATGCTGGTTCTCCTTCAGCAAGGCCTGTTCTTCTAAATGCTTAACATTTTTATCTTTGAGAATGCTTTCAGTCAATTTGCCCAGCACATACATTAAGCTAGCTGGCCTGTAATTTCCTGGATTGCCCCCCTCCCCACAATCCCTTTTTGAAAATCGGTGTTACACTGGCTACTTTCCGGTCCTCTAGTACAGACCCTGACTGTAGGGATAAGTTGCATATTTTTGCAAGGAGGCCAGCAGTTTCACACTTGAGTTCTTTAAGGACTCTCGGGTCGATGCCATTTGGCCTTGGAGATTTGTAACTTTTTAATTCTTCCAGACAGTTGAAAACATCATCTCTCACCACCTCTGTCTGACTTGGTTCTTTCACCTCTGTCCCTGAGAAGCTCAGTTCAGGCACAGGTATACGGTCAGTATCCTCTGCCATTAATACAGATGCAAAGAACTCATTTAGCTTCTCTGCAATCTCCATATCCTCCTCAATAATCCCTTGTACTCCCTCATTATCTAATGGACCAACCACCTCCCTGGCAGGTTTCCTACTTCTGATGTATTTAAAGATATTTTTGTTATTTCCCTTGTTGCTTTTAACTAAATGTTCCTCAAACTCTCTTTTTGCCTCCCTTATTGTCTCCTTGAATTTCTTTTGCCAGAGTTTTGTGTTCGGTTTTTTTCTCTTCATTTGGGTAGGTTTTCCAATTTCTGGAGGAAGTCCTCTTCCCCTCTATAGCTTCCTTGACCTTTCTTGTTAGCCATGCTAGCATCCTTCTGGACTTGATGGTGCCTTTCCTTTGTTTTGATATACATTCTAACTGGGCTTCTATTATTATGGTTTTAAATAAATTTCATGCATTCTGGAGTCAAATGACTCACTTGATTTTTTCCCTTTCAGTTTTCTTTTCAACATGCTTATTTTAGAGCAGTTTCCTCTTCGGAAGTTCAAAGTATCTGTGTTAGACTTCGTTGGCGATTCTCTCCTTGCACATATGCTAATTTGATCACACTGCGGTCACTGTCCCCTAAAGATTCCACGACACTGTCATCTCACAATAGGTCCTGTGCACCACTCAGGATTAAGTCCAAGGTCACTTTCTCTCTGGTTGGTTCCATGACTAGCTGTTCTAGGACACAGTCATTCAGGGTATCTAGAAATTTGGCCTCTTTATCATTACCTGAATGTGAATTTACCCAGTCTGTGTGGGTAATTGAAGCTGCCCATTATTACAGCTCTGTCTCTCTTTGGCCCCTCCCTGATTTCCTTCTGCAACTCCCAGTCATTGTCAGTGTTTTGATCAAGAGGGCGATAGCACATCCCCAGTACCACATTTCCTTTCAGGCCTTGTTTCTGTAGAGGACTTGAGTCTCCCTAAATTGCCTAGCTTGTTACCGGTAGATCTATCCCTTCTTTAATATACAGTGCTACACCCCTCCCCCAGTTCGCCCCCTCCATAAAGTTTATATCCAGAAATAACAGTGCCCCACTGATTCTCACTGTTCTACCATTATGCCCACTATATCTATGTGATAAAGCTCTTAGACTATATCATATCAGACTGCCAGTGGAGAGTTACAGGTTTTCAATGCATTCCAGTCTTTAAAAAACAACCCAAAACTTACCTGCAGACAGAAAATAGTATGTCATACAGAAGGAGGAGTTCTTGCATATAGGGTAGGAGATCATTCAAATATGCAGTACCCCACATGCAGCTTGGTACAACCCAAGAAAAGCTGACCTACATAATTTTTCTGAATTTGTAAAGTGGACTAACATTTTGTTTGCTTAACTACTTTCTGGATCAATATTACAGTTTGGAGTGAATAACAATTCCTCATTGCTGTAAAATGAGAACATTAACAATGTTCTGAGGATCGATAGGATAATTCTTGTACATAAGAAGAGCCTTGCTGGATCAGGCCCAAGGCTCATCTAGTCCAGCACCCTGTTTCCCACAGTGACCCACCAGATGCCTCTGGGAAGCCTACAAGCAGTAGATGGTAGCATGCTCCTCACCCCCACCACTATTGCTCCCTTGCAACTGGTGTTCGAAGGCATCCTGCCTCTGAACCTGGAGATAGCTGATAGCCATGAAGAATAGATTTGTTTATAGATGTGATAGATTTGTTCTACATGAATTTGTTTTTAAAATTGTGAAAATGCTTCCTATGCAAATAAAGGAGCTTTTTCCATTATTATCTTTATAGGAAGCCAACATAATTTTGCATTAAACTATTGATGATTATAGTGTTGCATTTTTTTTATTTTTATTTTTATTTTTATGTATTATGTAATAAGAATTAAACATAAGGTCTGCAATGTAGCTCAGGGAGCAAGTAAGTTTGAAAATTACATCCTTGTATTTGCTTCTCTGATGGTTGTACAACAAATTTGTTTCCTGATGATAGCTGCAAGTTCTGGTTCCATTCTTATCTATCTTTGGGCATGGTAGGAGAATCAGGAAACTGCTGTTGAATGTGGTGGTGTTGACCACATTAGTAATGTGGTCGGGTGGTTTTCTCCCAGTTTCTGCTTGGCAATTGTTGCAGTATTGAAATCCTGAAATGTTACATGATATATTTCTGTAGCATCTCTGCTGTTTTATGGAATTATGAATTACACTACTGATGGTTGTGGTTGTGTGTTGTAACCTACTTTAAATGGTCAGAGAGATAGTGTATGTTCATGTTTTAGAGCAACTAATTATGGCTCCCTTTTTAGTAGCCTACAAGTAGCCTTTAGTAGCCTACCACCCAGACACACAAGTTTTGGGCGGTATAGAAATATTTTAAATAAAATAAATAAGTGCAGACCATGCTCTTTAAGAAATCTATAAGGCTGTTCTCACAAGCGGCGAGGCTCTCCATGTGGATCCCAGGACTCCCGCCCAGCAAAACCCAACTTCTAAGCCCAGCCTCTGGCCAAGGTTAATGGTGCAAGTGCACACTTAACCCAGCTGCCTTGATTGTGTGCGAGCTCGGGCTGCTTGCAGCCCGAGTGCACACAGAGATGGGCCCTTAGAGTGCCCTTCCCATGGGGTATTCCCCAATGCACTGCTCTCATTACCCAGTGCATTGAGGGATACCCGAAGATAGACACAGTGTCCCGGCCTCCGGAGATCCACTCTGCTCCAAGCAATGCGGATCGTGGTGCACAGTAACGCAACAGAAGAGGAAGAACACCACTTTTTTGGGGGGGGAAGGTGAGTTGGACCCTACCTCCACCTCCCCCCGCTTGCCTGCCCACAGGTCGTGTGAATACCCTTAATGTGTAACAACCTTGGACTTTCAGCATGCTGGTGAGAGCCTTCTGGTTGTTTTGATAAATGACCAGTTCCAACAGTTTTCATTAACGGTAAAGTAGGGATGTGCACATCTGGGGTGGTAGTGAGTGGGCACTTTAAATGGAGAGAGGCTTTAAACAGACTGCCCCTTGGTTGCGCCTCCACCACCCAAGTGCGGCATTGTCCATAACAAACAGCCCCGCTGTCTGTCCTTACAAGCAATGCCATGTGGGGGCTTCCTTTTGGGGAACAGGAAGTCCCCTGATCCCAGCATCCCGCAGGTCTCATCATTATGTAAATGGTGTTTCGGCTGGAATTGGAGGCGTCAAAATGCTTCATGTACATCCCTACTGTAAAGTGTTCTAGCTCCTCAGCATTGCTTGAAATGCACCTCCTGTTCCTCCAAGAAAGACCATATGTACATGAACAAAATCTGCAGTCAGATACATCATAATGCCAGATGCATTGATGAAAATGATACATTAATGTGTGCAAAAGTCAAATACAAAGCATGAGAAATTTATATAGACAACATTAGCAATCATGTTTTAGCTGCCTTTATACCCCATTATTGCAGTGACCTGGGGCGGGGGAATCTTTGTGTGTGTTATATTAGTGGCTGGAAAAAATTCTTGTGCAGTTGAGATTTTTTTTTTTTTTAACTCGGGTGGAAAAAAGATTAATCCTTCTCCTCCCCCCGCAAAAAACTAATTGTAGGGACAGTCCATCCAAATTAAGCACTCTTTAAGTCCAATTGATTTTGAAGGAAGAGTTAATATTTTTTCCATTATAATTGATAGGTCTTAAAATGTTCTTAATATTTGACTGGATTGTGACCAGTGTTTGTACTAAATGTAAATAGTTCAGTTGTCAGCATTATAAATAATAATTCAGTGGTGATTTGCAACTTCTGATTATCAATATCCTCTGTTCTCTTACTCCTGTTCTAGACCAGTGTTTGTACTAAATGTAAATAGTTCAGTTGTCAGCATTATAAATAATAGTTCAGAGGTGATTTGCAACTTCTGCTTATCAACATCCCCTGTTCTCTTACTCCTGTTCTAGAGGCAAGACGACAGGAAAGGAAATGAGACAAGCAGTCATCCTCAGTGCTGCACCACAAAGACTAAGCTGCTTTCATGACTCCCTAAGCCATTAGTTGCTAGATCATGTGTGGATGCTACAACCAGGTGCAGTGCCCATGAGACACCCATGGAGACAGGCACCTTAAACCCCAAAGAATACAGTACAGCCACTGCCCAAGAGTACATCATTTCTCTGTTGAGAGAAACGCTATTCTCGGGGAGAGACACTTCCCATGAATGGGAATGCCGGGTACCTATTGCATGTGAATACATTATCCATACTTGGTATAACACTTGAGAACTTCTGTCTCCTCTTCATTCTTACTTGGGCAAGTGCCCAATTACAAGCCTAAACTAAAATAGACAAAGAGGATAAATGCATAATATTATGTCTGAGCAGAATTATTCAGTGGGCATCTCAAACTTTTGCCATTACATATTTCAAGGCAACTGTGCTAAGGGCAAAGAAAGGCTGCTTTCCCAAGCTATCAATTAGGCTAGAAAAAGCAGGTCTCTGGTGAGGGACATGCGTCTCCTATAATTGCATGGATCTCCCTCTCGATAACTTTCTTTAAGGCTCCAAATGTCTAGTATTGCATGAATGTGGTGAGATGCTCTTGATGAGATTCTTGGATTTTGCAACCTAAAGAACAATAATAAGAAACACAATAACAAAACTGGCCTCATTTAAGATGATATCTTTGCATAATTTCTTTCTATATGTAAAGTTTACTTAATACAAACAAGTATTCTTTGTGAAGATCCTGAAGCCTTGTGAGCAAATGAAATTTATTTCTTGGAGAAATGTCCACTATTGCATACCTGCCAACATGTCCCTTTTTCCCCATTCATCTGGAATGGGCGAAAAGGGGACACGTTGGCAAGTATGTGTATTGCAAATATGGAATGGCTAAAAAATGAAGAATAATATTGTTTGCCATGCATAGTCTAAGAAAGTATTTAAGGATTTAGTAAGGCGTTTTAGTCATTACTAATCAAATAGCAAAATCTGTGCATTTCCTAGATCCCTGTATATTGTTTTGAATGGACTGGTTTGGTAAATGAATTGACATTATCCCCCCTCCACCCCCAGTTGAATCTGACAAAAAAAAATTATGAGTGATTCCATGATACATGGAGCTCCTGTAGCACACAACATTTTGTTACACTTTTGCGCTAGGAACAAAGAAAAACTTAAAGCTAATTCTTGTGAATGTAAAATATCACTGCACAAGCAGTTAAACAAAACTTGACAGAAAGTAGGTATAATGTAATTACACTGAATATGAATTTTGGCATTCAGATTTCTGGTCACACGAATACCTAGCAGGGTCCCTCTAATTTTTTTCATCTCTGTGCGGAATGAATTTTGTTCTGGGTGGCAGTATGAAGACAGTGTGCACGCACCTGCGTTCAGAATAGGGCCTTCCTGATTCAACCTGAGCGGGATCTAAAATGAACTGAGCGGACATCCAAAAACTTGTGAGCACACATGCATGCCTTAGATGGAACAGTGATACCTAGGGAAAATTCAGTATGAGAAAGGAGACTGAAACCTGTATCCCCCATCCCCATGCATCTGCTTGGAGGACATACCAAGCCAGTATAACATTGTTGGAAGTTCTTGTGAGTATCTGTTCATGCTTGTTGGTATGAACATCAGCATCCACTGTGATCTAGGAACTAGGGAGACAGTAGCAAGCATAACCAGGGATGTGCACCGACAGGTTTGGAGGCCCTTTTATGGGCCTCCAAACCAGTTCGAATGTTGCCCGGCTCAAGGGTTCAACAGCGCAGGTGTGTGTGGCTTTAAGGGCGGGGGAGGATGCACTCCCCCCCTCCCCCGCACCACGTTTTTCCCACCGCCACACATCTTGATAGAAGCCCATCAGGGCGGCGACCTACCTCCCTGCCACCCCGCTCTGACATATCTGGAAGTACCCAGAAGTAGCAGCTGCGACTGCGCACGCTGCTCACGGGCGCACGTTGGGTGCGTGAGCATGACATACATGATGTGCACGTACAGTTGCAGCTGCTACTTCTAGGTATTTCCAGATAATGTCGGGGTGGGGTGGCAGGGAGATACACTGCAGCCCCGACGGACTTCTAGCAAGACGTGCGCTGGCAGAGTAAACACAGCTGTGGGGTGGGGGAGTGCATCCTCCCCTGCCCTTAAAGCCACCACCCACCCCCGCCGTCGAACCAGCCCCCTCTGGTTCCGTGCACAGCTCTAGCACTTGCATATGTTCCTGTTCTGCAGTGAAAAATAGTATCACTTTAAACAAAACACTTCTTTATCAAGTGGAGATGGAAGAGTGTATGAGAAGAGACCAATTCTCTGCAATTGCTACAACCAGAAACAAGGGTCACCACCCAGTGGAAAGAAACTTTGTTTTGTGCCATACCAGGTCATTGGAAGTTGTGATCTACTAGCTGTTTGTAAGGCACATAATAAAACATTCCATCCTATTGGGGTCTTTAGTTAGCGAATACCAGTAAGAGTAATGATGTTATTACTCAAAGACAAGTTGATGATTAGAAACAAAACAACACTTTGTATTCTAAAGTAGATTTTTGTTAAAAGCAAGAATGCTAATGTGTTGTTAGAAGATGTTTTACTAGGCTTTTCTAGCGGGAACAAGGCTTCGGCCATCATTTATATTCCTTGGTTCCCCTTTACATTAATCTTAACTGTTTCTTGAAAGATAAGAATTCTAGCAGACCAGAAAAATCATCAGCTTGATTAAGGTAGGCAGGTTCTACATTAGCTAAAAAGTACATTAAGAGTTGATAAATTATTCTAAATGGTTATTAATGTTGTATTTTGTAAGCTTTCATATATATACAGCCAAATAAATGAGCACTTTGGGGCGTGACCAATCATCTGGCCATATCTATGAAGCCTTACGAGGATTCCCATAGTTCCTGTTCAGTGTGCAGAAAACTGACAAAGATTAATTGTGTTCTAGGTATTATTTACCACTGTGATTTGACCAAAGAAGAATTGGAGCCAACAGTCTTCCGAGAGGTCACAGTGAAAGGATTTGATCCTTCAGCATATCAGACCGTGCAGGTAACTACACAAAAAAGATATTATTTTGTACAAGTTCTAATGATATGTTGTAGTGTTACAAAGGTTACAAAGGTTACAACTGACTGAAATAACTTTATCTGGGCTGATGCTGCACTATCACAGCTTGAGATGGAAATCCTTAAAATGGATCAGTAGGATACATTTTATTCCATATAGTTCCATCCTCATTGGTATACATTTACTGCATATTGGTGCACATTGTTGCATATTGATATGTGTTAGTAATATGGTATATTTAGATCTCTCACTTTTGGTAACAATTGCCTTTAAAACAAAACTGTTACATCAGCAAGAGGCATCATGAAGTCTGTACTTTCATCATGCTGTGGTGTTTTGCTGTGGTGTTTGCTGTTAGTCTTGTTCTATAGTTTAGTTTAAGTTGCACTGACATCAAGAGACCTTCGTTGAGACAATTCCAGAATAAGTTCGTTAATAGGGTTGCAACTTCAGGCTTCAGCAGGAGGTTTGCTTGCCATTTCTGCTGCAGTGGATTGTTGATTGCTCAGGTGTCCAGCTTCGGTCTAGATTTGTCCATACCTTCCTCATAGCAAATCTCTGCCATCTGATGCATGAGCTGCTGGAAGCACTGCTTCTGTGCTTCTGCCTCAACAGAGGGCTACAGCTGCTCCCATGTCCCCCTCAGCAGACTAAGGTCCACGCCAAGCCCAGCTGGAGCAGAGGGGGAAGATTGAAGGAAGTTGGTTGTTGGTTTGTTTTTGTCACACTTCTGTAATTTCAAAATGACTAACAGGATGCATTACAAATTCATTCATTAAAGTTTGAAGTACACAGATAAAATTCAAATCCTACTGCCAAAGAAATAAACCCCAGTACAGTTTAAAATTGATTGCCCATTCAGAAGGCACTGATACGGGCCTCAGTGCTCCTGCTGCATGTCCATATCTCTTGCATGGGAGTATAGTATCATAGATTTTCCATCTTTGACTATAGCTGTAGTTGAGTATGGTAGGCTAAAATCTAGGGATCTGATGTAGCTTAGGCAGCTCTGTCTTAACAGCTTTTTTCCTACCTTTGCTCAATGAAAATATCAATTCATAATCATATAAACCATAACCATGTGGCAGTATCATAACATAGGAAGAGCCATGCTTGATCAGACCAGAGGTCTATCCAGTCCTTAATCCCATGTCTTACACTGGCCAATCAGATATTTCTGAAGCAGTCCACAAGTACGGCATGAAGGCCAAAGGACTCCTGAACTGTTGCCCCCAGCAACTGGTATTCAGTGGCATGCTAGTGTCAGACTGATCCTGCATAAATTTATCTAATACCCCTTTAAAGCCATCACCACATCTTGAGCTGGTACAGATGATAATTGCAGCCACTTGTCAAAAGTGTAGTCATGAAGAGTCTATTATTGCTTAACACTAATGAACCATGAGATTTCATTTTTCTATATTCAGGAATGAAGAAGTCCTATCTTGTTTCTTGCAGAAGGACATGGTTGCGTGACTTTAAATACTATGTTTCTAAGTTCAGTAAGATGGCCATAATTGAATTCAGATACCCATGTAATTAAAATGTTTCATTGTGAAGAGAAACCTCTGGAGTATCTTAGGTTTAAATATTTGTGGAATCTAAAGTTACTTCTCACTTGCATGAATTCCCTGCTTAAAACTATACAGACGTATTCAGAGAATTTAACATGATTCTGCGTGTCATCCATTCCCTGTGGCTCTTCAATTGCTTAGAAGGGAAAGAAAGACCCCATCCCTGTCTGCAGACAGGAAAGGGGCCTTTTCTGCTTCTGAGAGGCCCAGAGAGCTGCTGGCAAGTAGGAGCGAGGGCAGACAGCGGGAGGAGAGGGCAAGCTAGAGAGGCAGTCCCAGACAGTACTCATTTGAGCACTCTTTGAATGTTGGGGGTATTCTTTTGCAAATTTTTGGTACTCATGGGTACCAGAGTACCACTTGACTTTGAACCTCTGTTCAAAGCGATAGTCATTCATGGATTAAACTTGCAGCTGTTCCAAGTCAGAGTTCAGCCACTTCTATATTGGCAAGATTATAGGTGCTGAAAAAAGGGTAAGTCCAGTTGTGTTGAATCTATTGTCAATATGGACAGTGGAATTATTTTTGATGGAGAATGAGTTTGGTTGATGATGGTTGATTAGGGAAAAGAGTCTGTTTTTTAAAATGAAATCTAAGGCTGAAGACAGGCGTGTTATGAAAAAGTGTGCAGTGTGTTCAGCCATGCTCTCCCATTCACAATGGAACTGTCAAAGGAGCACAGCAGCAAATTTAATGGTGGTTCAAACTTGTCATTCTTGCCTGTCCCTGCTTGCTCCTTCGCTTGCTACCACTGCTGCTGCTTCGGGCTGATCAAAGCTGACAAAGCAGCCTTGTACATTAAGGTGTTTTTGTTCGTTTCCTCAGCCAGGGGTGGAAATGGTGATAGCAAGTAGGAGGGGCAAGACTGACAGGCTTAGACTGGCATTCAGTTCACTGGTAGGCACATCTGACAGCTCCACTGTGAAGAAGAGAGCACAGTATGGCTGAAGAAGACACTCTGAGCCACCTTTTTCTATTAAATCTATCTCAAGCCTAATGTGTTTCTTTTTTGTTGCTATGAATTAAATTTTCTTCTTTATACACCACTCACCACTAACCTCTGTAGCTGACAGATCTTTTTCTGGGGAAACTACAGATACCTTTGGCACATCAGGTCATAACTACAATATGTCAGATGAGAACTGAGATTAAGTTTATGTAGGAACAGCGAAGAATAAAAGGGTGAAGTATAGGCAGGTTAAATTCAGAATGGACTGCCAAATAGGACTTGCAAGGAAGTAAAAGGGTGAAGCAAATTATTAAAGCTAAATTATTGTTTTGCCTGTAACTGGATCTAATGGGAAAAGCTGGAACATGTTTCATTTATTAGGACTTGATTGTGTCATATCCTTAATAGAAACCTTCAGTTTCAGTGGTCTGGGTCATATAGTGAGGTTAATATCATCTCCTTTAGTGTCCACTTAATAATATGGGACTCAATATTTTTGCACAGAAGTGGAAGTGAATTTAGAGTCATCCTCAGCCCTTGCATAAAATTACCAGAGTCAAACCACTTAGCAGTAATCTTGACAAGGTTAAGCGTGAGTGAGAAGTGACTTTAACTGGCAAAGTTGTAGGATAAATTTGTTCACAAAATCTCCCACACTATTTCTAGATCTTACTGTCCTTAGTAGTGTGTCACTTTGTAATTAGATGTATCAGTTAACTTAAAATATAAAATAAAAACCCTTTAGTAGTATGTGTACTAGTAAAGTTCATGATTGATGCAGGGGACTTTAGGAAGGATATATATAATTTATAAATACATTGTTTTCTGGTCTTTAGAGCTACTTTTCAATGACTCGGTCATCCAGCTAAGGAATGTTATCCTTCATATGATCCAAAAGGTTCTAAGGGATGTTATCCTTCATATGATCCAAAACGTTCATATTTCAGGACGCATGTCTTACACTTTGTTCTTTGGGAAGTTGTTCTCATCTTGTCTTAAACTTAACTTTTCTTTAGCACAAAATACTTAGTCTTAAGGAGTACATAGATGCTGGCTAATCTCTTTTTTTCCTCCAGCCTAATGATGTAACTTAGTTTTAGGGCATCAAAGCTACATAATATTTGTTAAGAATGCAGGGCTTGTGATGTGTTCCACTATGCAGCAGTCAAGCTCTCTACTCTAAAGTTGTGCCAAATATTTTCCAGTTGTGATTTTTTGATAAAAACCAATCATTTTGGCAAGGAAGAAGCCTCCCCCCCACCCCCGGTGGCAACCCCCCCCCCAACCCCTACTAAATTGTACATAAATTTCATCTTTGTTCTTGTTCAGCAATGCTGTTTCTCCTGTTACTGCTTCAGGCGTTTCTTTTTTTTAAGCTGACTGTTGCTGCTTCACTTATCCTTGATTAGTCACATGGCTTATCTCATCCAACCAGAGATAATGTAGTGATGACATAATGCTGCATTCCCACATAATAGGGGATCGCGTAGTGAATTGTGTGTATATGTAGTCATCAGATGTAGCTTTGTTATAATATTGCTAAAGACAAGTGCAAGTGAGGACAATACCTGAATGCAGTATTTTCTCAAGCACTGCCAGTGAAGAAACCTTTTCAGCAGTGCTATAAATGCTATGCAAGTAGTTTTGGATTCAGCTCTGCTTTCATTCATTTTTATGCAGTTACAAAACAACTGCTTCATTTTTCTCCCTCTTGTTGGTCTTGTTAAAACTCATTAAAATCTTTAGCTCTGATGTTTTCTATTTTTAGGCAATTGATATATTGCTAGCAGAGAGAGCAAATATAATAAGCTGTTTCTAGAAGACAACAATTTATTTTCTTGACAACTTTTCAGTGCTACTTAATTAGAACTTTTCTTGTGTTATACCTTTCTCCAAAAGACCTGTGATTGCAGTTCTTACAGTAAGTATGCATATTTCTTCAAGCACTGTTGTGACTCCAAGAGTGTTCCACTGTTTTAAACAACAAAGAGAGAAACTTGGAGGCCTTCAACCAAAGGTAAAATGAAGAAGAGACTGGTCCCAAGACTGGGGATTAAAAGCAAACTCTATTCAAGATCAATTCATAAAGAAACTTATCATTTCATAAATTGCTCTTGAAGACAGTTTGCTTCTAATCGCCTTGGTCTTGGGTGATTAGATGCACAGGAGGACAGAGAATTCTAACAAACTAGCTTTTTGTCATTGTTGCATAATAAGCGTTAACTTCTACATTTCACTTTTCAATACTACTACACAGGAGCCCTGTCTTCCCAGTGGCAGCCCAAGACTTTGGCACACCTCCATTTTTGTGTTCAGCAGTGGCAGCAGCCACTATTTCACTGGACATGAATGTGAGGACATAAGTGAACACCCATCATTGCTGCCTCCTTCTCCTGGCTCAGAGTGCATCCTGTTACCTCCTTCATAATGAAATGAAAGAGGAAACTATGGAAGGGCAATGAAGTACAGGAGATGCATTATAGTAGTCTCCTTATCTTCTGTGCTTTCTACAGACAACTGGAAACACTCTATAGAGCATGTCCTATACTCTGTTGCCCTTTCATAGTTTCTGCTTCCATTTCCTTACTAGCCCAGTGCTAGGGAGGGAGGAATAAGGTAGCAGAGGAGCAGCTCTTTGGAGAGCACTGGCTATTCCACTGCTCAGCTGGCTTCCAATAGCAGCAGGTAGTAGAGGAAACAGGGTGAGGCAGTGGGTGGGAGAGCATCTTGCTTTCCTGCTGGCACCTAAAAAACCTGCTGGTTCAAGCAACTGCCTCACCTTGTGGAAGGCTCGCTCCTGTATCCTCAGTTGCATCTGGAATATCCAACCTTTCAGCTGAGATGATCATCCTGTTTGTTTGTTTTTTAAAGTGAATATTCCACTGCCTGCAATATGTCATGTGCTGAATAGGAAAGAGAATATACATCCATGGAAGAAAGAATTTTGCTCCCAATGGCTGAATGCAAGGTTGCTTAATGGAAAAGAACGTTTTATTTATTTATTTATTTATTTATTTATTTATTTATTTTTGCATTTTTATACCGCCTTTCGTTAAAATATAGCCCCAAGGCGGTTTACAAAACATAAAACATACAATAAAAACAACATGCTAAGAGTATAAAAACATATAAAAACAGGCATAAAACAATATACGTTGAGGTTTGAGATTTGATTCCAAACCTGGATTCAAATGCCTTTCATTAAGATAGTGTTGGATTGAAGTATATCTCCTCAAATCCATAGAATTGATCCTAGCTCTCACAAATTGCTTACTGTATACGTAGCATAATAGGTATTCAGTACTTAAAGATATTTAATGGCTATTTAAAGGAAAGCTTTTATAATCTTTTAAAGTTTGGAGTTCTCTGAATAAAAATGTTATGTTTCACCATAAGTAATTCAATTTACTTCCTGGTAGTGGCCTGGAGCACTTTTTATCAGCTTCAGCTGATATCAGCTACTCTCCTTTCAGGAGGTTATTGACTTTAAAACAGTGGTGCATATGCTCATAACCTCCAGGATCAACTGCTGTAATGCACTCTACATGAGGCTGCCTTTGTAAATAGTCTGGAAACTACAATTGGTACAGAATGTTGCAGCCAGACTGGTCTCTGGGACAACTTGAAAGGACCATATAATACTGATTTTTAAAACATAATGACACTGGCTGCCGATACGTTCCCGAGTGAAATACAAAGTGCTGGCTATTACCTATAAAGACCTTAACACCTTGGGTCCAGAGTACTGACAGAGCCTCTTCTTTGTCATGAATCCAGCTGCCTATTAAGATCATCTGGGGAGGTCTGGTCAGGGGCATATCTAGGGGTAGGGCAGGCAGGGCACGTGCCCTGGGCGCCACTTGAAGGGGGGCGCCATTTTGTAAATTTTTTTTTTTAAAAATGGCTGCCAAAAACAAAATGGCCACCGTGCATGCTCAAATAGCCTCTGTGAGGCTCTAGGTCATGCCAGGCTTTGCAGAGGCCATTTGAGCATGCATGGTGGCCATTTTGTTTTTAGTGGCCTTTAAAAAAAAAAGATTATTTTTAAAAACGGCCACTGTACATGCTCAAATGGTCCCTGCGAGGCCCTAGAGGCCAGCAGGGTGAGGGGGAATCTTTGCAAAAAAAACCCAGCCTTTAGGAAGCCCCCCAAAGGGGCTACGAGTAAAAATAATAATAATAATAATATAATATAAGACACTGTACACATATTCAGATTGGCACTATGTACAGAGAATCAGGGCTTGTGACTTCTGAGCTGATGCTTAAGAGCTAGGATTGTATTCATTTGCTCTTACTTTGCTTCTTGTGATAAGTGAGTTAAATGTGATATCTTGCTAATATGGCTATTAATCGTGAGTTTGTCTTTGAATCAGTGTAAAACCCTTAATATTAAGGCCCACTGGGAGTTTCTTGCTCTCTTTCTCTCATTTTAACTGTCTTTCTGAAAGACTAGAATATATTCCAAGCAGTGACACAGTTTACTCTGCATATCCTTTAATTATTTACAGAGTATCTGGGAAAAGTCAAATTCTCCATTGATTTTTAAAACTTATGTAATGGTGATGCTACAATGCATAGTAGAGAATTAGCCAGGCACTTCTGTTTAGTTTTCCAAGTACATCTCCACATAGTATTTGGGTATTTCATGAGCCCCCACATACTGAAATTTGTAGTTTTCCAGCATTTTTTGGTCTGGCTAAGTCCACTGCTAAATAGTTTTTGAAATATTAAAAGATTAACGAGCTTGACTTGTATTTTTCAGCTGATATTATGGTAAAATTATCTGAAAGATGGGTGTCAGATGCTTGGACAGGGGGTGCAATTTCAGTGTTTTCCCTAGGCGCTATTTTCCCTAGATACGCCTCTGGGTCCGGTTATGGTTGCCACCAGCTTGGTGGTGACTCATGACCAGGGCTTCTCTGACCTAGTCTCCTTTTTTGATTTCAGTTTTCAAGCAAACATAAATATGCGTATACAGATTGATTTCATTTCCATTGATTAACAATTAGCACAGTAATGTTTCATGTGGCACCAATATTCCCAAGGCAGCTACAAGTTCTGAAAGCAACTTATCTTTAAGCTCTTTTTTTAAAAAATCAAAATATTTGTATAAAGAACTTTGAAAAAAAGTCCTTAATAGACAGACACCTGGATAACTTTGGGGTGTTCTTGTTTTAGGCCAGGGCTTGAGAAATCCCAGGTGCCAGCTTCTCATGGCACCTAGAAATTTTAGCATGGTGCCTGAATCAGACAATGGATGGATGCAAGTTGGAGGCAGCAAGAAGAAGGAAGGGGTGGTTTGCTCCCTCCTCCTGCTCACAACTGCAGTCTCTCATTCATGTTGGCTAGCGCTACAAATATACAAGCACTTCCTGTTAAGAAATGAGAGTGGGGAAATCCAGGTTTCACTTGGCTGCCTGCATGATGGCTTCTGCCAGTAAGAGCACTTTTCCACTTGAAATGCTTTATTATTATTTATTTAATTATTATTTGTATTTATTATTTGTTTGTTTGTTGGTGTATGACTACAAAAATAACGTGTGTGTGCACTTTGTATATGCACATAGAAGGTCAGAAGAATGGGCATAGATTCGCAACCTTTAGGCACAAGGTCCCCATGTTGATTATTGAAACTATGTGAATTATAATGATCCCCTGAAATCCCAGTGATTTTTAATCTTGGGTGAATTAAATATGATTTTACGGTTCCACTGTAAAATGAGTCTAGCTCCTAAATTTTTGAGCTGGCTTCTTAAATCCAAAGAAAATTTGTCAGGGCCTGTATTAGGCCATGTAATGCTTGTTGAATGAACAGGAAGGAAAGCCTCTGTGGATCATTGTTATAATTAGTGATAAGTGAACTTCCCTCAGCTCAATTCAGAACTGAGCTTGGTAAATCAAGCCCTTTTTCATAAATCTGAAAATAATTCATTCTCCCCCGCCCAACCCAGTTCCAAATGTGGGTGCTTAGCTGCAGCCCAGACACAAGAAGCCATGCATCATGTGAGCACCTGCTGCCATGACAACATTCAAGGTGCCAGTGGTGGGGGAACCACCCCTCAAATTAAGATCTGACCTGGAGAAGAACTTTTAAGAGTCCATAATACAATCAAGCATTGTGTTTTTGTTTTTTGAGAGAAGTAATTGTGAACAAGGGTACCATCAGTAGTTGTAGCTACAATTATAACTAGCACCTATAAACTTGCAAAGTTAGGAAGTGCAAGATAAATCCTTGCTCTGTTGAAGTCAGTAACAAAAACCTATCGACATCTGTGGAGCTAGGATTTTTGTGCGGTTTTCAAAAGTACTGGCAGTGTGCACTGTCACTCAGATTTCACTGGAACTGCATCAGGGCTGTAGCTATAACTGAGCAGGTCCTATTTTCTTCATTATCTCCCTCACTCCGATGGGTGAACATGGGCCCCCTCTCCCCTAGCTACGCCCCTGAACTGCATATATATACATAATGGATTGTTATAGTGGTTTGGAGAGGTGGAGGTAAGATTTCTTGTTTGCAGTTAACTGGTTTTTGCAGTGTTCTGCCACTGTCAAAGTAACACATGCAGTCTAAATTAGTACAAAACTAGCTTTAGGAAGTGTACAGCCAGGCAAAATGGCCATCCGCCATTTTGAGAGGATACAAGTAAAAGTTTTGTTGAAGCAGTTATGTCTCTGAGCAGGACAGAACTGAACACATCAATTTTAATTTGCCTGGGTCATCAAAGAGGTCATTACTTTTGTACAGCTTTTGGACAGAGTTAAAGTGGTGTGAAATCCAATCCTCTGGTGTAGATGGGAGAGGCGTATTTTGTAACAAGTCCCATAAGGTTTTTGTCTTTAAGAGAACATGAGTTATAGATGACCTTCTTCAAACAGTGTTCATTGGTGCTATGTCTGTATAAGAAATAGCATTACATGGTATTAATTCTAATAATGACAATGCTCCCTGAGTCAGGGAAGATAATTGTATGCCTAGTAAATGAAAGAGGGTTTTTGTTTCTGAAATTAGATCTTTAGAAAGCAACAGTCTTTCTTTGCAGGAGCGACTCAAGTTTCTATCATTTGTCCCTGCTCCCTATAAAATGTATGTATTCATATCTGTTTCCTGTATACAGTGTAGTTAGCATGGGAGGGCAGCACACAGACTCTGTGTGTGTGTGCGTGTGTGTGTGTGTGTGTGTGTGGCTGTAGAAATTGTTTCAGAGAAGCTATTGTAAATTATACATGAGTGCTGTTCTTCCTCACATGACATGTTAATATGTCTTAAGATGTGACCTCATATTGTCCAAAGAGGCCTTAGGTTTAGTTTTAAAGATTCTTACCACATCCTCCATTGTCTTGCACATCAGCTTTGCCAGAAGAATTTCCCCTATCATGGCAGTCCTGTGTAGAAGCTGTGACTTGCTATCAACCACTTAGCATGGGGCGAGGGGTGATTAAAAGGGAATTCTCTGTACTGATGCTGTACTTTAGGCATGGTTGCTGGTGTTGTCATAAGATCTTTCACATGAACAGCCTCATCCATATGTGTGTATGTTTAAGTATTAGAGCTCCTATACTGCAGTGCTCATGTCAGCACTGTTAATGTTTGTTGTTAATGCTAATAACCCCCCTTCCATCTGTGGTACAGTCGTTATAATACAGCAGTAAAATACATAAAGTAAAGTATGCCGTCAAGTCGATTTCGACTCCTGACACCCACAGAGCCCTGTGGTTTTCTTTGGTAGAATACAGGAGGGGTTTGGAGTAATAATTCACTCCCTTCAGCATGTGTTTAAGTAGTTGTGAGGAAAGCAATTGGTTTGAAAATTCTGTTCCCAGTTTAGTTGTTTCTGTAGTACACTCAGAACTGATTCATGTATGCATAGACATGCACTGATTTCCTGAAATTAAAGTGTGAAATCCTGCCATTGAAAAATATGCTGGAAAATATTATGTTCTGGCATTTGATCTATGCTGGCTTACACACCGAAGCCAACACACATTATAGTATATTCTCAGTCTTTAATCATAAATAATAAAGACGTCTCTAACTGCCTTGAGTCCTGGTTATAGGCAGTATATAAATGTTTGTTTAATTAATTAATTAATTAATTAATTAATCAAATGAATAATAAGCTGTATCAGACATAATAGATTATGGGGAAATGGAAATTCCCAGAAGGGAAAAGGAAATAGAAGTGGTAATTAACTGAGGGCCCTCTAAATGTAGTAAAATGTAGCTCTGTTTTCATTTATTTTGAACTTGAACTTGTTAGTGTTCACTAATGGGCAAGTATATCATACACCCTTAATTATAACAAGGAACTGGTTTGGCAGGGAAGCAACCTGCCTAGAGAGCAGGAGGCTATTGGTTCGAATCCCCACTGCTGTGTTTCCCAGAATATGGGAAACTCCTATATCGGGCAGCAGCGATATAGGAAGGTGTTGAAAGGCATCATCTCATACTGTGCTCCAGGAGAAGGCAATGGTAAACCCCTCCTGTATTCTACCAAAGACAACCACATGGCTCTGTGGTCGCCAGGAGTCGACACAGACTCAACAGCACAACCAACCAACCATGATATAACATGAGGTGCTATAGTAAGATGAGGTTAGTGGTATAATACAAACAGAAGTTGAGAAAAATCTTCTAAAGTGTGAGTCACTCCTAAGAGGCAAGAGGTGAGAAAAAAGCATATATCTGAGATTATCATTTCCATGATCTCCTCACCCTCCACCCCCTATGTTTGTTTTTCTTTATTTTGTTCCTCCTCATTTTTCTTGTTTTTCTAAATGGAACAAGACTGTGTTCCATTTAGGAGAGGAGAGCTAGTCTTGTGATAGCAAGCATGACTTGTCTCCATAGCTAAGCAGGGTCTGCCCTGGTTGCATATGAACGGGAGACTTGATGTGTGAGCACTGTAAGATATTCCCCTTAGGGGATGAAGCCGCTCTGGGAAGAGCAGAAGGTTTCAAGTTCCCTCTCTGGCTTCTCCAAGATAGGGCTGAGAGAGATTCCTGCCTGCAACCTTGGAGAAGCCGCTACCAGTCTGTGAAGACAATACTGAGCTAGATAGACCAATGGTCTTACTCAGTGTATGGCAGTTTCCTATGTTCCTATGTGTTCAAAGTATATCTTAGACAAGTATCTTGATAAGACAGAAATACTGCAACTTAGAATGAATCCACACAATAAACTACAGCTTTTGCCCAATTACCTTGGACTTATGCACACCTGGGTTCATGTGGTAAATGTCCCCTGGAAGTACATAGGTGCACTGATACATGACATTGCCATAGGTGAGAAGAATCAAAATGGTTAACACTTCATTTGTTGCTTCTGATTCACCTGATAGATCTGTGTGAACCAGTTAATGCAGTTGTCACTATCAATTTATTAAAATTGGTATCATAGTTGGCAAATAGTATTTGCATATACATTCAAGAGGCATTTAAGTGTGAAGATTTTTCATTTGATAATTCATTTGAGATTTTTATTTCATTTGATAAATAAGGTGCATCCCAAGTGCTGGAGCCTGGAAGGAAAGAAAGCATAAGAATATAGGGATGGTTTTGAAACTTTCACCTTTACAACAGGATAAGTACATCTGAGATTAGATTACCAAGGGTGAAGGTGACTCTCTTGAAATAGTTCTGCCATCATTAATGGCAAGAAGTGCTTGCTTATAAGAATGGAAAGGGTTTTTCTATAAAGCAGACTTTAGCTAGTATCCAGATTCACACAGCACTAAAGCAGTGGTGGTGTTCTGGTGCTATGGAAAAATGTCATTTTCTCAATCGCCTCTTCCCTCTAAGGCCCACTGTGACTCCCAAAAATATGACCCTGAAAGTTGTAGAGCCTTCAGGGACATATTTTCTGAGGGAAAGGGAAATCAAGGAAAATTGCTGGTCCCCCATAGCACCAGTGCTTTGTTAGTCTGGATTAGGGGTGTGCATGAAGCATTTTGTACACATACAAGGGGAGGGTGGAGAGCAGGCACTTTAAAAGGAGGAAGGTAGGTCTTAGGAACATAGGAAGCTGCCATATACTGAGTCCGAGCATTGATCTATCTTGCTCAGTATTGTCTTCACAGACTGGCAGAGACTTCTCCAAGGTTGCAGGCAGGAATCTCTCTCAGCCCTATCTTGGAGAAGCCAGGGAGGGAACTTGAAACCTTCTGCTCTTCCCAGAGCGGCTTCATCCCCTAAGGGGAATATCTTATAGTGCTCACACTTCCAGTCTCCCTTTCATATGCAACCAGGGCAGACCCTGCTTATAGGGGTGTGCACCGGACCGCGGACCTGCGGTTCGGCACTGGGGTGGGGGGTTCCATTAAGGGCGGGGGGGGGCTTTACTCGTCCCTCCCATGCTTTGCTGCTTTGGCGCCATAATTCGTTTTAAAAATGCGCCGCAGAATCGCTCTCCGCCTGCTCGCCGCTCCTATGGCTCCGGACCAGGGCTCCTTCTTGTCTTCAAAATCGGGCGGCAGGATACTTCCCTGCCGCCCCCGAAGCCCCCTCAAGCCATTTTAGCTCTTTAAATCTCACCCCGGACCGAGTCCTATAGCGCTCGGGTGGGCGGCGGGGAGATGTCCGTCCATCTGCCCGCCCCCTTCCCTGCCTTCTGCAAAGTGCAGGGAGCCTTCTGTGCGCGCGTGCGCAGAAGGCTCCCTGCACTTCGCAGAAGGCAGGAAAGGGGGCGGGCGAAGTTCAGGGAGCCTTCTGCGCACGCGTGCGCAGAAGCAGGGAGCCTTCTGCGCACGCGCGCACAGAAGGCTCCCTGCACTTTGCAGAAGGCAGGGAAGGGGGCGAGCGGACGGACGGACATCTCCCCGCCGCCCGCCCAAGCACTATAGGACTCGGTCCGGGGCGAGATTTAAAGAGCTGAAATGGCTTGAGGGGGCTTCGGGGGCGGCAGGGAAGTATCCTGCCGCCCGATTTTGAAGACAAGAAGGAGCCCCGGAGCAGCGAGCGGGCGGAGAGCGATTCTGCGGCGCATTTTTTAAACGAATTATGGCGCCAAAGCAGCAAAGCGTGGGGGTTGAGTAAAGCCCCCCCCCCTTAATGGAACCCCCCACCCTAACCCTCCCGAACCAAAACCACCCCTTGTCCGGACCGGTTCGGAGGCCAGTAGAATGGCCTCCGAATCGGTCCGTGCACACTACTACCTGCTTAGCTAAGGGGACGAGTCATGCTTGCTGCCACCTCTCCTTCCCTCCACAATGTAAGGAGGAGGTCTTCCTTCTCCTTACATTGCTCCACGCCACCATGGTGATGTTGGTATTCAATGCTGGGTGGCTGCAGTGCTGCCCCCAGCAGCCCACGTCGGTACATAAACAGTATCTGTGCATGCACAGAAACCCTTTTGTGTGGTCAGCAACACCATGCTGATCACACAAAAGGCATCTGTTCATGCACAGACGCCGTATACAAGCCAAAACAGCCTGCTGGCTGCTGGAGCAGCACTGCAGCCACCCAGCACTGAATACCGACATCATGGTGGGGCGGTGGAGAGCAATGTAAGGAGGAAAAAGACCTACCTTCCTCCTTTTTAAAGCACCTTCTCATCCCCCGTTGAAATTATTCAGCTGAGGCAGGTCGAAGTGTTTCGGCGCCTTGAATTAGAGGCATCGAAACACTTCATGCACATCCCTAGTCTAGATACTGGCCTTTTAGTTCAAAGCAGTGGATATTTATATTACAATGATACTGGTTTTCAGTTTCACTTGGGAGTTTATTCACTCTGCTTGTAAGAAATGTGCCTGTAGTTATTCAGAGTAAATTGCCTTTTCTCAGACAAATTCTCTGCTCTGTCCCTGAGGCATTGCTCAAGAAACTTACAAAGTAGGTGACCCTACCAAAAAAGTCCTTAAAATTTTCAACACATTGCTTTTCAATGCCTGATGAATTTTAATAAGCAATAGATGACCTCCATTGTCATAGACTGATATTCTAGGCAGTAGGTACTATAAAATCTAATAAACAGGCTGACAGTGAGTCAATTTTTTTTCTAGATAAGAGTGACAAAAAATTGAATCGTTTTTGGAAGGAGGAAAGATTTATTCTAGAAGATCCTCAAGGATTTCATAACAAAATGTAACCACAAATGTGAAATAGTTTAAGAGCCTATGCTATGATGTAAGCCATTTTTGGAAGGGTGGTATATAAATCAAATAAATAAATAAAGTGAAGTTAATTTTAAGAAATTTAAACTCACCTTGAATGCAAACTATATAATTGGCTGAATTGTTTTTTATCTTGGTATACTCGTGAGTTCTAAATAGCATTTGTCATGCTTTTAAATAAGCTATTTTTCAGCATAATTTTCAACATTGTATCTCTAAGGCAAAGTGAATAGGACATGTTTTGATAAGAATAATGCTGCATGCAGAAATTGCCTGAGAGGCTTTCTGTTTATGTCCAAGAGGAAAGCCCACCCCAGAACTTCACTGGCCCACTGCGCATCAAGCTGCTGATTCAAGCGAGAGGCACACTTGCTGCTTCCAAACCACTGTACACTCCACCTGTACTGCTTCCAAAGGTGGGGCTGCTTTGTGACTACTAAGGAATGTGTCATCACACTGGCAATGCTGTTCCCATCATTCCACATCACACTGGTTAGTAACCATAGAGCAGCCTTGCATTTGGGAGCAGCACAGGTGGGGTATGTGCTCTCTCAAACTCTTTGGGCACATGCAAGCTAATGCTGCATTGCATTAGAATGTTTCATACATGCAATGATTTGTCAGTCCCTTCTTCCCTTTGTTTCAAACATCTCCCTCCCCAAAATGTCCCTGAGGGCTGGAAGACCCTCAGGGACACATCAAGGCAGCAGGGGGAAGGGGAGAATCAGCAAAAACCATTGCATGCACAAAGTGTTCTAATTCAAGGGCACTACTAGTCTGGATGTCCAGTGTCTTTTAAAAGTAGGGTGGTCTTCCACATGCATCTAATACAATATGTACCTTAAAAATGTACATATTGTAAGGTTGCTTCAAACGTAATTTTTGAAAACTTTGGCACTCGTGGCAATTTAGACAAAGCATATTTGTTAGAAACCTGTTTTGGTTTTTCTTGTCATTTGATAGTGGCTCATAATCAGTGTTCCCTCTAAGATGTGCATAAGATTTTTATGTCTGCTCAGTTTAATTTTAGATCCTGTTCAGGTTGAATCAGGAAGGCACATGTTGAAGGCACCCCTTGATACTACCACCCAGAACAAAACTCATTCTACGCACAGATTGGAAAAGTGAAAGGGAGCACTACTCATAACCATATATGCAAACAAACAAATTGAATAAATACTTTAGTATTTCATAAAGTCGTGTGTGTGTACACACACACACACACACACACACACACACACACACACACAATTCCAAAGATGTAATCTGATTCATCCTCAAGGATAAACAAAGCAGCTTCAAATCATCAGTCATCAAATGTGTTTCAACCCCTTCATTGGTTCTTGTATGTAAAAAGAAATCTAGCTGTTCCAAAGTTCAGGAAGAAATGTCAGGCTTACACTTTTCCATTCGTTCTTTGGGGGAAATATACAACATTAAAATATTTTTATGCAGATCATGTTGAAAGTCTCTCTCTCTCTCTCTCTTTCTAATACCATTCGGATCTAAAAGGGTTTTAACATCATATACTTTCCCCAAAGAACATGCATGGAGGATTGTAAGCCTGACACTTCTTACTATGGAGCACCACATAACTACCCACTGCAGTTGTTAAGAGGACTCAATGTGGAAGCAGAGGGGGAAAAGACAATCAAGATTGCATGTCGCAGTTTAAAAGATACTATTATACTGCAAAGGTGTCTCTGTGTTAGTTTTGTGTCTTCCCTTTGCCTGTTAAGCTATGAGCTGTTGTTTCAGTAATTGCCTGGATCATGGGGTATTCTGACATTAAAGGCTGATTTAATGAAAGGAGTTTGTCTTTGATTTCTTGGTTTCCAGTAATACATTTGCAATAAATAAAACCTTTTTTGATTTTAAAAGTATAAGGCATACTCACTGATCTTCAATGCACCAAACCTCGGTGGTGGGGGCAGTACAATGAGGTTGATGACTTCAAAAACATTTGATTACTACACTTTGTCTCAGCCTCTTTGATATTTGCGTAGAGGGAATTAAACTATTTTCTTTACTTGGTTAAGCAAGAATCAAAAAGAATTTATTCCATGCCTTCGCTGCAGGGCTTCTGTCTGAACTTTTGCGAGAATTATATTTCTCTTCTTTCTCTTTCTCTGCCACCTGGTGGGTTCCTTTCCAGCAACCATTTGCTGCTTGACTGCCAGGCTCACTAATAAGGGATTTTTCTAAATGACCAGTGTCTGGCACTTTGCCTCTGCCAGCATGACGCTGCTTCTGGGCCCCATTGGGTGGGTGGTGAAATGAACTCTCCTGAAGGCTCCTTGATTATTTATAACGATTTTGCTATTTTCTATAACAGCTTTGTTTGACATTTCTATGCATATGACATCTGTAGAAGCTTTTATTTCATCTGAAAGTTTGGAACCCATCCTGAGAGCATTAGCACAGGTTGTTGCTCAGTTCTAGAACAGCCAGAGGGGAGGAAGGGAATTGAATGGTCATCCATTCAATTAGATGACCATGATACAGACATAAGGTGTTAGTTGGCTGGCTGCCATGATACGGACATATAAGGCATTAGTTTGTGTTTATAAACCTATAAGTCCACACCACAGATAGAGATTTTCCCCAAGATGCTTCAACACAGTGGCTTCTCCAGCTGCAGGAAAGAAACTAAAAACCCACCATACCACTAATACCTGTTGCTAAGGTAAGTTATTGGGGGGCGGGGGCAGGCATGAACTGAGCTACCTACTGGGTCTAATTCTTCTCAGCACTGCCACCCCAATACTGGGCCCTCAGTAGCTTCATTGGATGCCATTTTTTTATTACTTCAGCTCTGAATGATTGGTAATAATCAAGAAGACAGTGTTCCTAGTGGGATATTAAGGAAGACCTCTACAATAATTAATCAGGGTGATTTCCATAGCCAACTCACATCACCAGCCATTCTTCCTTTCTTTCCCCCTCAGTTTTTCTGTTCAATACTTCCTAGGAAATAAATACCCCTGAACTTTCTAAATAAAAACACATAGGTTTGCACTATTAATCTCCCAGATCCAATTCCTGTTGTATTGCGTCATATGAGAGACCCCTGAGGTTGAATCATGTGTTGGAATAAAAATAGTGGTTGACATCCTAAATTACTCAATACTATTATGAGAATTAGCCATGCAGCAGGGAAATGACTTGACTAGCAAGCCGGAGGTTGCCAGTTCGAATCCCTGCCAGTGTGTTTCCCAGACTATGGGAAACACCTATATCGGGCAGCAGCAATATAAGAAGATGCTGAAAGGCATCATCTAATACTGTGTGGGAGATGGCAATGGTAAACCCCTCCTTTATTCTAGCAAAGACAACCACAGGCTCTGTCTTTACTATAAGAATTACTCTAAAGGATTTCTTAATTTCAATAGGACTACTCAAGAGTAATATCATCTGGGTGTCAGCACATTAAGGACATATTTCAACCTCAGTAGACCAGCTCCTTCTTGTTATGTTTGTTCTTCATAATAATGTTGCAGCAAAGATGAAGTGAAAATTTCAAACTCTGAAGTTGAAAAGTAATGTCACTGTGACATTTCATTAATATTTTCCCCCATAGCATTAGTTAAGGTTAGCTACCATACTATTTAAGTGAGATACAAGCTGGTGCACAGCAGTGGTGGAGGGCAGTGGCTCACCACAGCACCTCAGGCATCAGGGAGACTTGGGCAGGGCCTGCCTGCACTGGTCCCTCTACTTTAGCTCTGGGTGGAATGAGTTTCGTTCTGGGCGGCAGTATCAACTCAGTGTGTGCACATGTGCATTTAGAATGGGGCCTTCCTGATTCAACCTGAGCAGGATCTAAAATGAACTGAGTAGACATCCAAAAACCTGTGTGCTTACACACACCTTAGAGGGAACAGTACCTGCCCATGCACATATTGGAGCCAACATAGCACATGGACTCTAGATCAGGGTGTATATGGGGGCTGGAATAAGTGCCTGTTCACAATGCCACAGCCCCATGAATTGTAAGTTAATGACCCATAGCAGCTGACATACAGATAACTGCTCATCTGCAGGAGAACAGATTTGGCTTTAGCAAAGCTGCTATGTAGTTGCTTTCTCCTCTTCCACCCTTGCCCTCCTCAGTATCCAGTACTTTATTTTATCTTGCCTTAGCTTGGTTTGCTAGTTTGTCAGAGGTTTACATGGTGTCTGTCACTCTGTTCAAGGCTTTGATACGGATTGTGAACACATTTACTCTGGTGAAACACTTAATAAAGTTGAATGCTTTCCAAGACTAAGCTGGAAGATTTACTTGTGGCCTGTTCAATGCAGTGTAACCATAAATAGTGAAGTGTGTGGAATGTGTATAAAAGCATATTTAAAGACCATTCCATAACATGCTTTCTCCCCACAGCCCTGAGCAGCTGACAGAAGACAAATGCCTTCTGACTGTATAGCTATGATTGAGCAACAACTAATTTCAAGATACCATAGTGGAGTTTGGAGTTTACTTTTACCAACAGTGTGTTAGAGAGAGATTATAAATATATTTGTCAAGCATCACGTGGTGAAGATCGTATTCATCTTGAAGTTATCTGCAAGCATACAGATATAGCTCTTGCCTCATTCTCTGTGTACTTGTTACAGTGAAGATGTCTGTGAGACATTAGAAAGAAATTTTTAAAAAACAGTGCAAGCACACGTTTTAAAGAATGTTGTACTTTCATTTCCTGTGGTTAGGAAGCCCCAGAGGGCCTGGGTTGCACCTAGTTTTTGGTTTCTGATATGCTTTTGATGTTATGCTTTTTTAATAATTATTGTTAGCTAAATATACATATATTAATTAAGATGAATAATTTAAGGAACACTTCTCCTCCTATGATCTCTGCTCATTAAGCGCATCGATGGGGTTACAAATTCTTTGTGAGGTAATATCATTGGGAGCAAGGAGAAGGGCTCTAGTTCTGTGAGATTCCCTTCCCATAGAAACCTTCATTTGCTCCCCTTTGCTTGCCTTTCAGAGACAAGCAAAATCATATTTTTGAAACGTCTTAGTCTCCTGTGGGAATTAAGGGAGTTTTCATTTTGATTTGGAAAATGGTGGTGTTCATTCACTCATGTAGTTATTAGAGCTGTATCCTGTGTCTTGGCGGCTGTTCCCAAAGTGGTTCACAACATTCATAACATTTAATAGCTTTCCATTACAAATGTTACCATTTTTTTAAAAAAAATGAGATTGATAAAAGAAATAGACCCATGAGAAAAGATGTGGGCGCTGAAGAGAAGAGGAGAACAGGCTGAAAAACAGAATTTTAATTTACAAAGCTCATAACCTATTGGAAACCTAAAAAAACACCACTAGATGAAGGAGAATTTGTTTATCTGACCATGGGGCAATAAGCAGCAGAAGAGGGACTCTGATCTGATTGCAGAGAGGTATGTGACAGTGTCTTTGCTTGCCTCTCTCCATCATCTGACACAGGGCACTTGGTCTTAAATGGCTGCTACCATTTTATTACTATTTTCCCTCCCTCCCCTCCCTCCCTCTTTATCTATGATTAAGAGGGGGGGAAGAGGTTTTTGAAATATTGTATGGTTCACAGATGTATGTGTTGCCCAATATCTTCACATTTATTGCATGAGGGGCTTTTCATCCAAATGGCAACTCTACACGTGCTCCAAATATGTGTTTAAACAAGTGTAGAACAGACATTCACAGTAAAGACAATGACATGCCAGGAGGGCATTGGGGCATCTGTGAGAGATGACATGACATGCACACTCTCAACACATTCTCTTCCTAATCATGTGGGCTAGTAAGGTATCATCCAGACCGGCCTAGTGATGGGTAATAGTCCTTCCAGTAGTGATTGTAGACCATACAAGGGGTATTTTTGCATGTACTGCCACTATAAAAGTGGTAAGGGCTTCTGCTTTGATCCTATGATAAACAATAGAGGATGGCGTATTTCAAGTGTTTTTGCTTACAGCATTATCTGGTTGACCAAGCTAGAAACTTAGTGTTGTACTGAACAAAACTTGATCTAATGTAGCAACTTAAGCAATTCTTAGGTGTTTAAGCTTTCTGGCCACCAAGCTTCCCCCACACATTATTTTTTTCTTCATAAAGTGGAATTTATGTCTGTAACTAATGTTCTTGAAAATACTTTCATTCTAATGTTTCATAATTTTTTCTCTGTCCCAGGTGTTCTACACCAGCAAAGATGGTACTAAGATTCCAATGTTTATTGTCCACAAGAAAGGAATCAAATTAGATGGGTCTCATCCTGCATTCCTTTATGGTTATGGTGGTTTCAACATATCTATCACACCAAGCTACAGGTGAGCAGATAGTTGGGCACATATTGTGATACTGGAAAATTTGTTAAAATAATAAAAGTACTCAAATAATGAGAAGTTTATTACATAGTTGAATTTGTGGCTAGTGAATACTAAAGCCCTATGTTTAAATGTTGAATTTTCTACATGTTTGTCTCAAAATACCCTGGACTATCAGCTGCCCAGAATCTGAGTTGTAATTTGCTAATTCAGTAGTCTTTTTTGTCTACTACTTCTCTTCCCATCATGTTCCTGCTTTCGGAAGCCTTTCTAGAAAGCTTCCATAGTCCGCCCCTTGTAAGGCTTAATGTGTAGGTCCTGGTCCCTATTTGTGTTCAGTAAAGTTCCTGGACATGCTTGAAGAAATCTAATGAATCACAATTTATTACATGGATAATCTCTTATGATCTGAGCATGATGAGTAGAGGGGGAATAGGGAAGATCGGTCCCTCCATCCTTATATAATATTTATTTTATTTAGTATATTTGTATACTACCCCAGACTTCCATCTAAATGGTTTAAAACCACAATTTTTTAAAAGGTTTGGGTGAATAAATGCATCTTGAGAGTCTTTTTAAAAGCTGTCGGAGATAGGGAAGCTCTTATTTCAACAGAGAACACATTCTTAACTAAAACAGCCTCGGGGGGAGCAGGGAACAGAGAAAGGCCTGCCCCTGAGTAGCCTCCAGATGAATTGATAGCAACTGCAAATGGTCCTCTCCAGATTATCCCAGTGGGTGGTGGAGGTGATACTAAAGAAAATGTTCTCTTAAATATCCTGGAACTAAGTGGTTTAGGACTTTATTGGCTATATCCAGCACTTTGTAATTTGCCCAGAAACATATTGGTAGCCAGTGCAGTTCTTTTAATATAGGAGTAATATAGTGTCTTCAAAATGATCCGGAGACCAACCTGGCTGCCACATTTTGCACCAGTTGCCATTTCTTGACTATGTACAAAGGCAGCCCCACATAGAGCGCATTTCAGTTGTCAAATTTGGAGGTTACGAGCATATGCACTACTGTTCTGAGGTCATTTTCCTCCAGAAATAGGTGTAGCTGACATATCTGCTGAAGCTGATAAAAAGCACCATCTGTCTTCTTGATCCTTGTTCAACATGGCTTATACTCTCTGGCAGGTCGTCTGTTGCAGAGGGCCTTGTAGATATTATACATGCTTCTCTGAGGAAATGCAGGATGCCTTCTTTTCTTAATGAGGCAATTATTAGACCTTTTCTGAAGAAGCCTGCATTGGATCCCTACACTGAACTCAGCCATGAGAATTTTAAGTTGTGTTCTTATCCGCTATGGAATAACCTTAATCCCCATCGTTGCAACAGATAATCCTAATAACTTGCATTCTGTAGCATTCACCACCATGATGGTTAGCAAGGCGTTCTTCCCTGCTTCTGAATTGAATTGAAAGAACTTTCAGATCTATGCCCAGGTTCTCCCTGCCTGTTGATTGTGCTACAAGTCTGTCTTGTAAGCAGAACAAATGTCACAAATTTACTTAGAAAGGTTCCACGCAGGGCTGCTTTGCACACTTTTTGTGGATGGTTTTTGCTTCTGTTGCAAAAGCCCCCAATGGCCTCCAGTGTCTTCTTTCACATCCTGGTTGACTTAGCAATGGAAATAACAGGGCAGCATTTGGAGGGGCTTTCCCTCAAGCAGATTGCTCTGTACAGCTGTAGAACTATTTGTTTGTGTCATGAACTGTTGAAATAAAAACATATTCCTTGCAGGAGTCTTAAAACTGATGATCAGGAGAAAACTTTGTCCTCTGAGCACCCTACCTAGTTTCTGTTCCCATTTTTATTGTCATGTCTCTTCTCCAGCCAGGGAGTCACTCAACCATGCGCTTGTAGATTCAACTTGACAGTAACACCCAAATCAATGAGTCATTGGTATGGAAGCAGAGAACAAAATGTCTGATAAAGCAAACATTTTTTTTTAAAGGCACAATATTTACCCTCCAAACCATTCACAACTTCACCATGATGCTAGCTCAGCTCAAAAATTTTCAAGTATTTCCTGTTTTGCCACAGATATTGATATACATAGAATAATATGCAAACTGTAAATCAGTCACTTCTGTGTAAATCAGCGTGTGCCATAAACTATCCCTAATAGGTTTAACATGAAAGATCTGGGCCCTTCTATGGCTCATGCACAGAGATGCAGCTAGGTAATTATGGACGCTGAATCTAATGAGCTCCTCCCCCCCCCCCACAAAATAAGCATCCATACACACACACACACACACATATATATATATATATAGAGAGAGAGAGAGAGAGAGAGAGAGAGAGAGAGAGAGAGAGAGAGAGTTCACAACAGGTCTGGGCCAGAATGCCATTTCCCAAAAATGCCAATCACACCCCCACCCACCCCCGGGGGAAAAAAAAACTTACTCAAGCCCTAGTGGATTCACTTAGCTTCTTGACCAAACTAACTGGGACTCAACAAGTGTCCCTTGCTTTAATAGTTCAAACATAAAACCAACTTGGACATATAGTGCATTTGTAAGGTGAGTGGGGGAATTAAAACCACAACACATGCCCTTCACAGTTCTCATGCAGACCTTTAACATAAATGCATTTCAAACCAACTTTAACATAATTCATTTGTTTTTTAAAATGTTTATCCATGTGTAGCAGTTGGTTCCACTTTCACTAGATATGAAGTACTCTGTGGATAGAGAGAACTCCTCCTGGAAGCTTTTCTAGAGGAAAAATTCATTAAAATCACAGGATTGACCAACTTCCTTGAAATAAGTACACAGAGCCCTACTATCTTGGACTACATGTGTGCCCAATTTCAGAACACTAAGCCCCCAGCCATTTTGGAAATGCAAAGGGCGGGGGCATGTTGCACTTTTTTTAATGAAGGCAAGGGGCAGAATCCTTCACATTGGGGTGAAATGATGTTTCAAGGGGAGGCTTCCATTCCAGAAGTTTTTGTAATTTTCTGCCATGAAACAAGCCACTTCTTTGAAGTTTTTTTAAATTCAAAATATCATTAAAAAATCAACAGTTTGACTGATTTGCTTCAAAGATGCAAGTTTTGAGTGATATAGAAATATGTTAAATAAATTAAATTAATTAGAGTCCTAATAACCTATCCTACATCTGTGCCAGATTTCAGAACTCTAGGCCAAGCCATTTCGGAACTATAAAAGGGATCTTCTCTTCACTTGGGGAAAATCATGGGGCCCTCTAGGAGAGTCGGCACATGAAAAGTTTTTGTGAGAAGAGAAAGTTGTACTTAGCAAGGAAACATCTTGGGGAGCAAGTCTTAGACAAGAGGAAAAGCTGGCAGAAACTAGAAGAGGCCAATGGTAGAGAATGGGTGAGAATTGAGTCCCCAAACCAGGAAAAACAAGAAGAAAAATTTCATTTTGTGTGTTCCCACACTATTTAACAAAAAAGTAATCCCTATCACTTTTTCCTTTTTTGGCTGAACACCTTAGCTGCATAGCTTTTGTGCTGAGCTTCATCTCTAGACACACCTGAATCTGTGGGCTCTGCCCTTGGCTCCACCCCAGTATCAAAAATGTGAAATAGTTTCTCTGTGCCTCAGTATTTTCCTTGTATATTATTGTTACTATTTGAATATCCACTCCATTTGTTTCCCTGCTTCATTTAATAGTAGGCCTTCTTCCCATATCTTTACCTTTTGTCATCACTAATTCTAATTTTTAAGTGTCTTGGTTAATAACAATGTTTTAAAATTACCAGTGACTCAGACATGTTTGCCATTATGTGTGGATCTCTTGCTTTCATTTGTGTTAAGAGAATATTAAAAGAAAGGAGAAAAGAGATGTTTCCAACGGGCAGGCAGATTATCAAATAATTCTAATGCTCGCAAAATTACCTGCCCCCTACTCTCTTTTCAGGAACATAGGAAGCTGCCATATACTGAGTCATACCATTGGTCCATCTAGCTCGGTATTGTCTTCACAGACTGGCAGCGGCTCCTCCAAGGTTGCAGGCAGGAATTTCAGCCCTATCTCGGAGAAGCCAGGGAGAGAACTTGGAACCTTCTGCTCTTCCCAGAGTGGCTCCATCCCCTGAGGAGAATATCTTAGAGTGCTCACACATCTAGTCTCCCATTCAAATGCAACCAGGGTGGATCCTGCTTAGCTAAGGGGACAAGTCATGCTTGCTACCACAAGACCAGCTCTCCTCTCCTCTCTTTTTGTCAGATATTATATTACCATCTGTAAACCATATAGCAATGGAGAAGAAAGGAAAGCCATGTTTTGTGTGTTGAGGAGATTTTTTTAGCATATAAACAACTAAAACAGAAAATAAATTACAACTCCGCTCCCGCCTCCTATCAAGAATCCCCTTGCCTGCCAATGTAATTCTCAATAGGCAGTTGTAGCTAAGCTAGTTAAATACTAGAGAGTGACAGGCAGCATAGCCCTGTGCCTGTTGACTCTGAAGTAAGTCCTACTTTTATCCATCGGGACTTACTTTTTAGGAAGTATGTTTAGGATTGCAACCAAAGGCAGAGAAACACACGAATAACAAAGAAGTGAAGTGGGGCTAGAAGAGAGAGTGCAAAAATTAAAAATTAAAGATAGCAGAAGGAGCGGGGGTGGGTGGGAAAGGAATCATTTTCAGGAAGGAGAAAGAACATTTAAAATGTATCCACATTTCCTTTGAAGGTTTTGATTTTCCCTCATGGATTGAGCCATCAAAGAGTTTGTCATTATTGAAAGCCCAGTTGCCATTGCAATACTTGGTAAACATGTGAGCAGGATTCTCCATGGTAAAACCCCTTGGAACAATTCTTTGTACTTAAGTTTAAAATAGCCCAAGAGTATCAGTCTTCATGTTTTCATACGAATAGGAGCATGTTCCCCTTACAGATATTTTAGCCATCAGGAGCTAAAGATTGGAAATATATACCTGTTACTTTTACCTCTTTTTTTTTTTTCCCCAGTGTATCAAGACTTATTTTTATTAGACACCTGGGTGGTATTCTAGCTGTGGCTAACATCAGGGGAGGTGGTGAATATGGAGAGACCTGGCATAAAGGTAAGAATGTCTTAATCAAGACCAACAACAAAATCAGAAGCAGTCTAAATTTCTTCCTGCAGATCTAATTTTGCTCATTACGTATTTAGGTACAATAGACTATTGCTATATGTCTGTAATTTTGTGAGAGCAACAGCAGAAACTTGTGTATTTGAAAACTGTCTTAATTTACAAAATACATTCATTTTGTTCTCTACATCATCCTTTCCAGCAGTCATTTTGAATAGCTTCTGAGGAATTTGTTCTACTTTGCATTTCCAAGATAACTCTTTCGCCACGATGGCCTATATTGTTGGTGGGTTTTTGTTTCTGTGATCTGGAGACTTTCCTAGAAATTGAAAGAAGAGATAGTATGAGCTTCAGAAAGAGAAAACACACATGCTAGCATGAAAACACACATGCTAGCAGTATTCTTGCCCAAAACAAAGTGTCCTGCAGTAACTGGAAATTAGCTACAGACCTTTAATGGGTTTTTAATACAGTTTTAGCTTTATGTGAATGAGCTTTGTTTTCCTTGTTTCCTGAGTTAATTGTTGCACCAGTCCATCTTTTGGTATTAGGTGGAAGTCTGTTGTTTATCATTTTCATAAACAGTTATTTCAGTTAAGTGAGCTTGGCACTGTGGCCTCTGATTACATGGAAGAGTCCACTGATGTCCTTTACTGCAGAAGTATTACGCACTTCAAGCAATACACCAGATTTTTATTTTTATTTATTTATTTTATTAAAACATTTTTATACCGCCCAAAACTTACGTCTCTGGGCGGTTTACAACAGGATAAAAACAAAGTAAAACATTCATTAAGACACAAATGGGGAGGGGGGGAACACACACATTACAACAACTTAAAAATTTTAAAATAATATTTTAAAACAGCATTAAAACCATTAAAACAACATTAATTAAAAGCCTGGGTGAAGAGATGTGTTTTTAAAGACTTTTTAAAAGCTGTCAGAGAATGGGAGGCTCTTATTTCACTAGGGAGCGCATTCCAAAGCCTCGGGGCAGCAGCGGAGAAGGCCCGTCCCTGAGTGGCCACCAGACAAGCCAGTGGCAGCTGCAGACGGACCTCTCCAGCAGATCTCAGTGGGCGGTAGGGTTCGTGCAGAAGAAGGCATTCCCTTAAATAGCCAGGGCCCAAACTGTTTAGGGCTTTATAGGTTATAACCAGCACCTTGTATTTTGCCTGGAAACATATTGGCAGCCAGTGTAGCTCCTTCAATACAGGAGTTATATGGTCTCCCCGAGATGACCCAGAGACCAGCCTGGCTGCCGCATTCTGGACCAGCTGTAGTTTCTGGACTATGTACAAGTGCAGTCCCACATAGAGCACATTACAGTAATCCAGTCTGGAGGTTACCAGCAGATGTACCACTGTTTTGAAGTCATTCACCTCAAGAAATGGACGCAGCTGGCGTATCAGCCGAAGCTGATAGAAGGCACTTCTGGCCACTGCCTCAAACTGGGAGACCAGGGAGAGGCTTGGATCCAGAAGCACCCCTAGACTGCGTACCTGTTCCTTCTGCGGAAGTGTGACCCCATCCAGAACAGGCAGATCAAAGTCATCTCTTGAGTTCCAAGACCGCACAATGAGTACCTCTTATCTGGATTCAGTCTCAGTTTGTTATCCCTCATCCAGCCCATCACCGACTCCAGGCAGGCACTTAGGGAGGTTATGCCCTCTCCTGATGATACTGACGTGGAGAAATAGATTTAGGTGTCATCAGCATACTGAGAGCACCCTGCACCAAATCTCCTGATGATCTCTCCTAGCGGTTTCATGTAGATATTAAACAACATTGGAGACAATATGGAGCCCTGGGAAAGTTCAGATTTTGAAGAACAGCAGTCTCCAAGGGACACCATCTGGAACCTGCCCGAGAGGTAGGAGTGGAACCACTGCAAAGCTGTACCTCCAGCTCCCAACCCCCTCAGACACTCCAGAAGGATACTATGGTCGATAGTATCGAAAGCCACCGAGAGGTCCAGAAGGACCTACAGAGTCACACTTCCTCTGTCAATTGCCAATTGGAGATCATCCATCAGGCTGACCAAGGCAGTCTCCACCCCATAGCCAGCCCTAAAGCCAGTTTGAAATGGGTCAAGATAAACAGTTTCATCCAAGACTGTCTGGAGCTGGGAGGCCACCACCTTCTCAATTACCTTGCCCAGCCACGGAAGGTTGGAGACAGGCCTGTAGTTGTTCAAGTCCAAGGGATCCAGGGTAGGCTTCTTCAGCAGCGGTCTAATAATTGCCTCCTTAAGACAAGGAGGCATCCTACCTTCCCTCAGAGACGCATTTATAATCTCTACCAGGCCTTCTACAACAACCTCCCTGCCAGATAATATAAGCCATGTCGGACAAGGGTCAAGAGAACAGGTGGTAGGCAGCATCATTCCAATCAGCTTGTTGACATTCTCAGGAGTCACAAACTGGAACCGATCCAGCCTAATCACACAAGAGGAGTCGCTGGACACCTCTTCCAGATGCCTTTCGACTTCTTGTCTAGTAGTTAGGGGTGTTCACAGAACTGGGTTTGGCAGTTCAGTTTGAATTTTAACCAAACCACCAGTCGCAAGCCAGTTCAGTTGACCTGGTTCAAGGGCTATGTGGTTCGAAGGCTAAGCCACCTTTAAAACATTTTAAAAGGATTCCCCCACCCCTTTGCTTGAAAAGGGGAATCCTCACCGAATTCCTCTTTACAAGCATAGCTCTCAAACTAGTCCATTTTGGACATGGACCAGTCCAATTTGAACTCAGACCAGCCGCTTTTCTTTTTTTTTTAAAGGCTGGTCTGAATTGAACCTAGCTCAATTCAAACTGGTTCTGCACACCCCTACTAGTAGTGTATATTTTTTAGAACCAGTTAAACTAGAAGTCATACATAGGCAGTAGAACCTCCTTTAGCACTGTTCATGCTTTTAAAAATGTTTTATATATTACTGACCAGTAATTGTGGTTATTGACTGGTTGCATGTCACTTGTAAAGATGATAGAACCACTTGTAGTCAATAGTTTAAACTAACTTTAATTCACTAGACTAGATCATAAATGTTCACTGAATCAAAAATGAATACATTTAAATTTTAAGGATTTATTTATTTATTTATTTATTTATTTATTTATTTATTTATTTATTTATATACTGCCCTTCCAAAATGGCTCAGGGCAGTTCACAGCATGATAAAAACTATTAAAACACAATAAAACCAATAAAACAGCTAAAAGTCCTGAAAATCAGGGCAACAATTTAAAACAATTTAAAACAGTTAATCATTTAAAACCCTGGAAGGCCAGGCCAAATAGGTAGGTTTTAAGGGCTCTCCTGAAGGACAGAAATGATCTCAAATTACAAATTTCTGCCGGGAGTGCATTCCACAGCCCAGGAGCAGCTACAGAAAAGGCCCACCTCTGCATTGCCACCAGACGAACTGGTGGCAACTGGAGACAGACCTCCAGTTGCCACCGGTTCGTCTGGTGGCAATGCAGAGGCGGAATTAAGAGTTCTTACTTTTCTATGGCGAGTTATCAAGTTTATTAAAGACCATGGGAAGCTTAAAAAAGAAAATTGATACAAAACATTATACAGGTTGAGTATCCCTTATCTGAAATGCTTGGGACCAGAAGTGTTCTGGATTTTGGAATATTTGTATACTGTAATGAGATATCTTGGGCATGGGATCCAAGTCTAAACACGAAAGGTTGCTGTATACTGTATTTTATTTTTTAAGGTTTTAGTTAAAGTATAAAAACAAATAAGCATTGAATTTACGATTACTACAGGTAGCTGTAAATGTAATGAAAACTAATTGTGATAAAATTTTCAATGCAATAATGTTTCCGTATTTTGGAGCATTCTGGATTTCAGATGTCCGGATTAGGGATTCTCAACCTGTATACAAAATCCTTTTGTACGATACACACACAAAACACCATAAAATAACTAAAAGAATGTAGTAAATTTGCTGGACAGCCTTAAAAACTATTTGCTGTGCATTACTCATAGGGCATTTCAGTACTCTAGAGCAGGCTTCACCAAACTGTGGCCCTCCAGATGTTGCTGAACTACAACTCCCAGGATACCCAGCCACAATAAATTGTGGCTAGGGATGCTGGGAGTTGTAGTTCAGCAACATCTGGAGGGCCGCAGTTTGGGGAAGCCTGCTCTAGAGCTTAATCTAAGTCTGATGCCAAGTGGCAAAACAGTATATACAAGGTAATACAGCTCCTCCTTGCCTTTCATAAAGACACTGGAGCCAGTGGCTGACATCCAGACTACATTTATCAGTAGTACTATTCAGGTTACTTTAAAGGACTACTTAATTTCAGCAGGATTTCCATCGAGTCATTTAGTCAGGAAGTCAGCCAATGCGTGCTAGTTTTAAAATATATTTTGTACTAAGCCCTGAAAATGGTCTGGAAGCATCTACAGCATTGTTGAAGCTAAGCAGGTATGGGCCTGGTCTGCCCCATGGATGGCAAACTACTGGGAACCCCATGTAAGAGAGGGACGTACTTTGTACTGTACATAGTATGGAATTAACTCACGTAAAACATGAGGAAATAGTTAATGGTATATTCAATCTTAACAGTAAAATTTCAGAGGGATTTTGAGTGTGACTGAAGCTATAAGGTCTAAAACATGAATTTTGTATGTAAGCTTGTAGTTCGTGCCTACAAAATATGATAAGATGCATCCACCATTATCAAGATACTAGCTCAGTTTCCAAGCAAAGTTAATTTCCTACCAGTCAAGACTCAGCCCTAGAACCTGTTTTAATGGCCAGAACTCTGTCTGTGACACTGACCATCCCTCATATCAGAATAACTCTTATGGAACAGAGGTACCTGTGAGAATAGGGGGATTTACAAGCAAAACTTACTAGCTGCATATTTGACTTCAAGTTTTTAAAAAATTGTGATAGGTTTGAAAAGCAGTATCAACTTAAAATGATATGTGCAAGCTTAATGCTGTCAAATTTCCATTAAGACAAACCCCAATCAGAGCTGTGCGTGGCCATTTAGTCTGCAATGTGAAGCTTTTAGATAGAATTGTTCATTAGAAACACTACCTGTTTTGTTCCCCTACCATCCTCAGCATAGGTATGTATTATTCAGGGTTTCTGAAAGCAGTGAAGTTATTGGCAGACCCATCTTCTGAATTCTCTGTTGAAAGACATCTTCATTGTCTTTTGTATTCCTCAGCTGCATAAATTATTAATATGCTCATGGATCTGAAAATTCATTGCAGGCAGTTCCTCTTGGGTGTGCATGCGCACAGAAGGAACAGTTCTGAATCAGCAATATCAAAAAACTTTTGGTTTGTTTTTTAATAATTAACTGTTGGTGATTGTGTGTTTGCATTTTAGGTGGCATCTTAGCAAACAAGCAAAACTGCTTTGATGACTTTCAGCATTCAGCTGAGTATCTTATCAAAGAAGGATATACTTCTCCAAAGAAGCTGACAATTAACGGAGGTTCAAATGGGGGCCTCTTAGTGGGTAAGACAAGGCTGTGTGTTTCCTGATATGTAGGGTTTAATTGGGTGAATTTATTGTAGAATAACTTGAGGGTTTGGCAGGTAAATTAGTCATAATCTCAGTATCCAAATATCCACATTTGCAAGATACATGCATACTACACTGAGGTGTAAACTTCCTGTGGCTTCAAACTAGCTATGACAGATCAGACTGAGTCTGATCTTCCTGTGGCTTCAAACTTGCTATGTAATTGACACCATGTATTATAAAAGAGTAGGTAGGGAAACGAGCCAAACATTCCAAAAATTAACACAGAGCTTTTGCATTATTGGTTTTCTTCAGCTATTCCTTGCTACCTGGAGCATCTTGTTTTTCATTTCTGAAGCATCATATGGAACTAGCTGCATACACAGTGGAAATCCTAGCAATTCTTCAGGCATTTTATCCCGGGATATTTTGCAGAATTAACAAACAGTGCAGCCATTAAAAAGCAAAAATGGAAAGATGCTGTGATATCCTAGAATAAAACGTATGCCAGAAACCAATTTTGAAATAGTTTTTGGAGTTCTGAGTTCAGCTCCAAAGGGTTTTTTTTTAGAAGTCTGGATGCATGGTTATAGATTAAAACTTGAAAATGTGACCACAGCATATAAAGGTATGCCCTGTTTCTTTTAATTTGACAATGTTTAAATCAATTGCACAGTACTTGGGGCCTTATTTAGAAAGTAGAACCTAAATGGGAGTGTTAAACTACATTTAAACTCAACAGCTTTGTTTCAAAGTGCTAATATTTATTTTTATTTTATTTTTACATTTATATCCCGCTCTTCCTCCAAGGAGCCCAGAGCGGTATACTACATACTTCAGTTCCTCCTCACAACAACCCTGTGAAGTAGGTTAGGCTGAGAGAGAAGTGACTGGCCCAGAGTCACCCAGCTAGTATCATGGCTGAATGGGAATCTGAACTCAGGTCTCCCCGGTCCTAGTCCAGCACTCTAACCACTACACCACGCTGGCTTCCATTTTGCCAGGGCCTTTTCTGCCTGGATATCCAGATTCCTATCCTGATGATAAAATGCCTGTTCTCATCCCACCTTCACCTAGGAACTTCACTAGACCAGCTCTATAAAGTTCATAGACCTCTTTGGAATCCATCATTCTCCATTAGCTGTCATTCTTTAATAACAAATTAAAGCATGTTAACTGGCATTACAATGCAAGATGTGCATACTTACCTGGAGCAATGCAAAATTAAGGACTGATTCATACAACACACTTTTTGTACACCAGAGCTGTCCTGCTAGCCCAGAATATGAATGCACATGAACTAATGTAATCCGTTAACTGGGTGGGCATAGGCTAACTATTCCCTTGAACACAGCAGCTGCAAACAATGTTTGAATCCAGTCTGAAACTTTCTATCTGCTTGTGAACAAATAACATTAAGTATTATGTGAATCAGCTGTAAGATTAACAGTGAATCTACATGGCTGATGCATTAATTAATTAGGATTGATTCATTTTCCATATCAAGAAATAATCACTGTTATTGAAAAAAGAAGAAGATACTCTGTGAGTGAAGGAGTCATCATACCTTATACATGGAAGTCCCTGTAGCCTTGCGGCAATGGCTCTGTGGTAAAGCTTATGCTTTACATGCAGAGGATCCCAAGTTCAATCCATGACATCTCCAGTTAGGCCTGGGAAGGACCCCTATCAGAGACCCTCAAGAGCTGCTGCCAGATAGTATAAGCATTATTGAGCTCTGTCATAGGGCACTTTTTATGAAAAGCAACTGCTTGCATGTGCCAATAATGGGAGTTTACATTGGCAGTGGCGGAAACCAAATTCCAATTATTTTACCCTTTATGCCGTTCATGGGTAGAATAAGTATATGATAAGTCTTTTGGTGCCAGTATTAAATTTCCAGGCATCTGGGAATTTAGGCAGCAGGTTTATGTGCAGTGTGATATGCCTGTTGTAAAATTCCATTGAATTCTTAATGAACTCATGCAAACTACTTCATCTCTAATGTGAAACTTAAAGAAAAAAGCTACCCAAAGTTATTTCAAGGATGGTTCAGATAGGATGTTCTTGATGACATCATTGGGGGGTGGGCAGTGTCAGCCAATCAGCCGCATGTTCTCTTGGTGTCTAATTGAAACTTGGAAGAACTAATTTTTTCTCCTGTATTCAACTGTGAAAAAGTATGAGGGTATGCTTGAACTCAGGACTGAGTACATATTTGAACTCAGCAGTGTCAGAACACTTCCAGAGTGGCCCTGCTGCTCTAAAAATGCTACATGTGTCCTGATATGAGAGAGAAAGCAGAGAATTGCAGTCCATAGGCATGCATGAATTCTCATTTCTCTCCTCTTCTCTCCATCCAAAAGCACAAAGGGTCCTATCAAACAATGCCAACCTTAATGGCATCCCCAAATAAAGCACACAGAGAGAATGGCAATGTGACTTTGATTATGTTTATCAGACATTAACACCACACTCTGTAATTATAACTGCAGCTCATCCTTAAGCTAAAAATGCATTCTGTATCAGAATTCTTCAAGTAACATGCAACTGAAAAGCAAAACCATGCTTAATTTCAAGTGACCTTCTTAAAAACCCAGTGGAGCAATTTATCTGCAGATAGAAAGCAATAAATACAGACGTTCAAACAATGAACTTTAAGGAAATATAGAATGCCAATTTTTAATAAGTTGCCTGCATTTTTCCCCCTGTGTAATTAACCGGCTTCTGTTTTATAATAAAAGGAATGGCTTTCTTTATAGTTCTGGTTACCTGCTTTGCCTAGAGTTTTTACAGTGCTCTTGGAGACATTGGGATTCAGCTTTTAATTAACATGGTGTTCTGACATCCAAAGCTGGTCTTAAATACCTCTGCTGTAATCCTGCTTCTCCCGGGTGTTTAGGGAACAGATTGCTGAGAGGTTCCCTGTCATAACTGAGCAGAGCATACGGTCTCCATATTGCCACTCTGTGAGGAGAGCTGCTGCTCAGCTGGCACCACCCGACAGTGAATCAAGATGTTTCGCTCAAGCCAGAGGCCCTTCCTCGGCATTGCAGAGAATGATTGGAGAACCTGCCGCTTTGCAAGCCCCCAGCCTGGGGCCGCACACGTCCACAGCTTCTGTCTGCTGTCGAGCCCTACATTGTCAAATGGTGCTTTCACTTTTGCATCCCATCGCTCAGTTTCTTCCGATGTGAAACGTTAAGCCAATGGGAATTTGTCCACTTATTTTAGTGGACTTCAAATGAAGCCTTTGTAGTCCATTACTTTGCAAACATTTCCTGTTCTGTCTCATGTCATATGCACTGTGAACAGTTGTCTGTCTCTATAGTGAAAACAATGGTTTGGGATCATCTGTTTCTTGTTCAGTGCATCAGTTTCCTGAAAGTTGAGTGTATCAGGCAGCAGTCCACAGCTCAGTGGCTAAACTGGCATACAAAAGTATTGGGATGGATGCGTGGTATGTAGGGATGGGAAAGATACCTGCCTGAAAAGCTTGGAGAGCCATTAGAACTGGGCTAGATGGAGCAATGTACTGACTCTATATAAGGAGCTAAAGTTGTGCTGACAGCACAGCCTGTGTGTTATAAAGTGTGTTTTCCTGAACAGGTGTAAAACCAGCGAGAGATTTAATATGTAACAGTGATGGGTGGGAGGGGAATGCTGGACTGTTTCCCTGCCCACGCCGTTCTGCCCAGAAACTACCTCCCCCTAGCCATTTTTCTTCCGCTGGTGTGTGCTTTCAGAATTAAAGCGAGACTGGAAGAAAAGCAGCAAGGGGAAAGAATTGCAGTGGCAGGGGGGGAATGGATATAAACATTTTGCACCCTCCTCCTGTCTGTTGGAGATGCAGCTGCTGATGGCACCGACTTTTAGCACTAGCAACCCTATTGACCACTAGGGGTACAGATAGTGAGCAGGGAATCCCCTCTCTGACTATGTTTTTTCTACTATACTTCCCCTTTGTTGGACTGATAGTCTCAGGTTCTATTCGCTCACCTGGAGAGAGAGAGAGAGAGAGAGAGAGAGAGATTTCCTTCTCCTCCCTCCCCCTCTTCCTGTATGTAGCTAGCAGCAAGGCATGCAGGCCTGATCTATCTCCCTGGTGGATTTCCTAAATAAACTACTGTATTTAGAACTCCATGTGTCCAGACAGTATTAATCAGTAGTGCTCTCCTTACCTGTGCACTTTCGTTGCAGCTGGGGAAGAGAAAGAACTCTCCCCACCGGCCTAACACTATCTGCCCTTCTCTCTATGAAACCCCTTTGCTTTGTACCTGTATAGCTGTGCTGTGAAACACAGGTTGGATATTGTCATGTCTCATTAAGCCCCTTCGTAATTTAGGGTTCCCCACAGTGTTGTTGCTGGTGTCCCTGTATAGCATCTTCCTTTTTTCCAGGGACTTCTGATTTGGTGCTAAAGAAACAAACAGAGAGATTCCTGTGCAGCTGTGCCTTAATATTTTGTAAACACTACAAACTCTTCTTCCTTTTTTGACTGATTACTTAATACTAATAGCTGCTGTAAACATGCATATTAATGCAACCTGGGCTTATCTATTCCCCTCTGCCCCTTGTCTTTTCAAGCTGCTTGTGCTAATCAGCGCCCAGATCTATTTGGCTGTGTTATTGCTCAAGTAGGAGTGATGGACATGCTAAAGTTCCACAAATATACTATTGGCCATGCCTGGACAACAGACTTTGGCTGCTCTGATTATAAAGAACAGTTTGATTGGCTGTACAAGTAAGTGGAAAATTTCTTGTTTACCCATTTTTTACTTGCCTACTAAATTGTTAATCATGCATTTAGACGTGGACGCTTCTGTTTTTTTCTTGGCTGAACATAAGCACACAATACTTCAGTTCAGGGTGCTGATGTTTGACCTTTAAAGCCCTAAATGGTTGTTGACCAAGGTATCTTAGGAACCTCCTTATTCCCACAAGAATCTGCCCACCCCATAAGAGCTGGAAGAGAGGACAGCTGCTTGTGCCACCTCCTAAGGTGCTTTTGGTAGCCACACAGGAGAGTGTCTTCTCTACAGTGGCCCCACTGCCTTTAGAACTCTCCCATCCAAAATATGGCCGGCACGTTCCCTTCTAAGATGTTGGCAGCTCTCAAAGACCTGGTTATTTCAATTAGCTTTCCTTCCCTCTGACCAGTGATGTGTATATTCTGGAAAAATTTCCCATGCAAATTGTGTCCTTTTTTGCATAAGAAGCTTTTCTCAGGAATTTCTCAGAAAAAATTACTATGCAAATTTATTTATTTATTTAGGATACCGGTTATTACTTGCGAGTAAGTTTGCCCTCACTGGACACCCTCCACCCCCTGCTGCCGACCCGGAGTGGTGCTCACTAGCTAATACTGTAGGTTGGAAAAATTTTCCACATAAAATTTAGTTGTGGATTTTTCCCCAGAACATTTTTCACCCCACATTGCCTCCGGATGACCCCTTATGAGGAGTTGTTCTACATCCCCATGGATTGTTTATGGCAGTGATGGATTGTATTCTCATCTCTTATTTAATTTTATAGTTTTAAATTGATTATGAGTCGCATTGATTTTATTTTAAGGAAAGATGGGATATAAATCTTAAATAAATTGACTAATCTATTTGGAATTTCTAATTCCACCCCCCACCTTCCCCCTGAGAAACTACAGGTGAGCCTTCGCCCTTAGTTATCTTTATCTTATCCATCTTTATCCTGCCAGTTGTCTCATGCGCAGTTTTCTGCCTTCCAAAAATCAAACCAATGTGTGCCCCCTCCCTCTTGCAGGTATTCTCCACTTCATAATATCAAATTACCAGAAGGAGACGGAGTTCAGTATCCTGCCACCTTACTTCTCACAGCTGATCACGATGACCGGGTGGTGCCTCTTCATTCCTTAAAGTTCATTGCTACACTGCAATATGCTGTAGGTCGGAGCCCCAAACAAACCAATCCGCTGCTCATCCACGTTGACACCAAGGCTGGCCATGGTGCTGGGAAACCAACAGCCAAAGTGATAGAGGAAGCATCTGACATGTATGCCTTTATAGCACGCTGCCTAAATCTTGAATGGATAGAATAAACCATGAATGTCTCCGTTAGGAATCAAGGGCTTTAACAACATTTTAAAATGACAAAAAGGAGCTAATCAAGCACTTGGCGTAGTACTTACATTTAAGAACGGCCAATACCAGCTTCCCGTGAACTTTGTCTCTTTTCTGCTTCTATTCAGTGTTCACTTGGCTCCTCATTTTAGTTTCAATCATATGCAGTAGCAGCCAGTGATCGCTGCTCCGGGGGGGCGGGGGAATACAGCTTTAACCGGGGGTGAACTTACCCGCCACCAGTTCCTGGTATGCTGTATGGAGCTGTGTTGCCCACCCCCCACATGCCGCAAGGAGGCTGCCCTGACCCCACCCGCACCCCGCTGCTCAGTTGGCCTCTGTGCGTGCATGGAGCTCACTGGCCGCTATTGGTCATGTGTTTTAAATAGCATGTTCTGATAAATAGATGGACTGCAGATGATGCTGTTACGTGAATCCTTAAAGTCAGAGTTGGTGGTGGTGATTATTTCATATGAAACAGTTTTAATGTAAATTTTCTCCTTATAAACATATCCAGCTCACTTGTAATTAAATGTAAGTACTGTTCCAGTATAATTCATCAATTTGAGTTTTCTTTACCACCATATCAAGTGTTGGGATTATTGCCAATACTTTTCCATTAAAACACCTACATTACAAATGCTGAGTAATCTCAGGTTGTGTGTCAGTTCTTTTAAGGGTCTGGATTTTGTGCAGCATTGCATTGGACCAGTAAGTAGTAACCTAACTTATATCATTTCCAAGTGAGTGGAGTGCGTGGGATGCTCACACCCCAAAACCCATACTTTACATTCTAGGACATTTAAAATTTATAAAATTTAGATGTCATGTACACTCCATCACCTTATAGAAAATCACCACTTCAGCAGCAATTAATTTTAGTTTCCTTTAAAATAAGTGCCATTGTTTTCAATGAAAGGCAAGACCTCTAGAAGGGCGAGCAGGCAGCAAGCTTCTATTGCTCTGTGTTTCAGGTTCCCACTTCCTTTTGTTTTCACAATGCTCATGTTGACTAGCGACATCTGCTGGCTGTCTAAGAAACTGGATCACGAAGTTCCAAACTACAGTTGCATAGAGCTGCCCACAAGAGAAAAAAATTAACAAAAAAACCCCTGTCATCAGCATCTGATTTCACTGTTAATAGAACACTACACAGTCCCTGTTGTGAAGAAATAATTTAAAAATTAAACACAAACCAAAAAACCCTACCAAATTAAATAATCTAATATTGCTGTACTGTTTATGCGTCTTTAATCAACACCTCAGCACATAGCCCTCACATTAATTATTACTGTAGTGAATACAGAGAAAGCTACACAATGAGTGCACAGCAAAGAAGAGACGTGGGGTAGAGCTAGGCTAGGAGCCGGATTGGGAAGGGACTTCCCCTCAAGACCCTTACTCCAGAATAGACCCATTGAAAACTGTTTCTTGCCCATCATTTCTGATGGGCACTTTGACACACGCACACAGAGACAAACCTCTTGAGTCTCAACTTCTAAAACAATTTTACTGTTGACTTGTTTTTGCTGATTTTTCTTTTGGAAGAGGGATGTAAATTCAGTTAATTTGGTATTGTTGTTTGGACTAGTGGTGGTTTAAGCAAGGAAAACTCAACTGGAAGAAGATCCTTGTTGTACTGAGATCTTTTGGAAAGACTTTTCTCCATAGTGCCAATATTTTATAAGCTTACTAATTAGAGGTGTGCACGAATCATTTTTTGTGTTTCAATTTGACATTGAATCGATTATTTGAATTGAAAATTCAAAAAATAAATAAATCAGGATTTGGCCATAGGAAAAAATGAGGAACTCAAATCACCCCATTGTTCACCATGGGTAAGTCCTCGGGACACCAAAGTGGATTGGGACAGGCAAGAGGGTGATTTTTAATTTGTTAAAAAGCTTTCCCAAAAGAACCCATAGGATCTGGGGGGGGGGCGCGGGGTATGGTTTTTTTAAAAAATTAAATCTCCTGCTTGCCCATTTTTTGTTGTTGGTTGGGTGGTAGGTAGCACCCATCACACCATACTACCCAACCCATTTTGACATCGAATCGATTATTTGAATTGAAAATTCCAAAAAAAATTCAGGATTTGCCCATAGGAAAAAATGAGGAACTCAAATCACCCCATTGTTCATCATGGGTAAGTCATCAGGCCACCAAAGTGGATTGGGACAGGCAAGAGGGTGATTTTTAATTTGTTAAAAAACTTTCCCAAAAGAACCCATAGGATCTTGGGCAGGGGGGGGTATGGTTTTTTTAAAAAAATTAAATCTCCTGCTTGCCCATTTTTTGTTGTTGGTTGGGCGGTAGGTAGCACCCATCACACCATACTACCCACCCCATTTTGGTGTCACTAGGACCTACTCATGAGGAACAATGGGATGAGTTGAGTTCTCCATTGTTCTCTATGGGCAAAACAAGCAGAGTGCACACATTTTGCAACCATGCGTTGAAAAACAACACTGAAGAACAGAAGCACACACAATCTCTCCCAACACAGGACAAAACACATTTTGCCACACACACAGTCCAAAGATGGCCAAAAAAGTCTCAGTGACCCAGAATCCACTACCAGCCACAGTGCTTTTGCTGCAGTAGCAACATGGAGGCCGGCATGGTGTCACTTGGCCCTGCCAGGGACACTATGCTGCTGGACTAGGAAGTGGCAGTGATAGTACTGCTGCTAGGCATGGATTGTGCACTAGTAAGAGCTCCAGCACCCTGCTTCTGGTTGTGCCCCAGCCTCCTATCCTCAGTTTGCCTAATCTCTGCAACCAGGAGGTCCTTTCACCTGTGCAGCTGGTCAGGGGTGACTGTTTTCCCCTTTATCCATGGGTCACAGAGGCAGGACAAAACATGTTCTACCAATTTATCCAAGGGTGACCTGAGCTGCTCCACCATTCCGACCTCAGCCGACCATTTTCCCCTGCCATAGCAATTGCTTCCTCAGTGGTCAGTCTGGACTGGAGCTCACCTATCATCTTCTCAAGGAGAAGAGTGGTGGGCAAAGCCGAGCTCAGTGTTGCTGTCTTGGCATATAAGCTGTTTGTGGCAACAAAGAATGGCAGGAGTGCCCATTCCAAGTTGGACAGGTTGCACATTTCCAAGCCACACCTCCTTGCCTGGGCGTGGATGGCCAGCTCTTGCATCTGCAGGCACTGGAGCAAGAGAAATGTGGAGTTCTACTGGGTCTGAACATCTTAAAGGATCAGGTGTTCAGGTAGGCCCAGCTCAAGCTGCCACTGGCTGAGCATAGCCCTACCCTTTTCGCTCCACAGCTATCTTGCAGTATTTCTCCACAAGAGCAGCTGTGGCCGCAGCAGGATGGTGCACAGCATCTGCAGTGGGGATGTTACAAATGGCCACAGCCCCAGAAGGGCCAAGTGCATCCTGCAGGACCAGGTTCAGCGTGTGTACCACACAACAGATGGACACAAACAGACTCTGCTCAGTTATATTGGCAGTATAGTCAGTAACCATGAACCCTCGGTTAGCCATTCCTCCACCTGGCAATTCATGGTCATCAACAGCTCACTGGCCATGTGCTCTGTGTCCAGCACCTCCACATGCAGCACAGCCCACCTGTGCTTCACTGCACAGGAGGGGCTGGCCACGCCACAGCAGCAGATGACCCCTTGTTCTCCTGCCACTGCACCGTGTGGGACAGGAAAGCAACATGCCTCCGTCTGAGACTGCTCCACAGACCCACAGTGAAGAACATGCTGGTGTCAGGCACTCCTGTGTGCAGCAGCCCCAACACGACCTCCTTGTGTGCCCAATACAGGGAGGGCACTACCTGCCTGCTAAAGATGGTGCATGAAGGGATGTTGTAGTTGGGGGCAAGCAATCAGAGCAGCCAGCAGAAACCGGCGTTCTCCACCACTTGGAATAGCCGGTTGTCCAAAGCGATCATCTCCACAATGCCCCGAGTGATGAGATAAAGATCTGGGTGACCAAACCGCTTCCCCACTGACTGACTGCACCCACTGCGCAGGCAAATTCCCCTGCTTGGGAGCGGAAGCAGGTGCCTTGCCACTACCCGAGGACACACCAGGCCTATTGCTATCACAGGAGCAGGGTCCCCCGAGTGATGCCATCTCAGGTGCTACATCCCAAGATGCATCCCTGTCACCCTAAGATGCTTGAGGTCTTTGCCCCTGCTGACCCATGTCCTGCAGTGAGTGCAGACAGCATGGTGTGGCTCACCAGCGCTGAGTTGAAAGTGGTTCCACACCATGCTGCTCTCGGTCAGGGACCATTTGGGTGGTGGTGGTACTGGGGCTTCCGGATCGTTCTGGCGTCCACTGCCTGGGGCTGAGAAGCTCCAGGAATAACCAGAATGACTCCCTTTTGCTTCTCGATCTCAGATGGGGGTGGGGAGTAGACACAGCCAATGGGGATTGGGGAAGATGAAGAGAGCTGAGTTAGCAGCCATCAACACCACCTCTGCTGCCACCTCCCTGGGAAGGGAGGACTTTCTCCCTATCTGCAGGGATGATTTGGGGAGTAGGTCCCTCTCACCATCACCCACCACAACCAGCACATCACCCTGTTTGCCACTCTGCTCCTAGTTCTGCTTCACACCCTCCCAGACATCTTGGGTTTTAAAAAAAAATTTAAGCCCTAGCAGTTGTGGAGGGAGGGGGGAGAGAGAGAAAAGGAGCCTTTAAGGGGGTGTGGGGTCAGGGTGGTCTGTTTATGGGCTGTGTGCCACACAGAGCTGTCTATAGCACTGTGGTACACACACAGAAGCTAGAAAAATTAAATCTCCACAAATAAAGAAGCAAGCTAGGAGGGGACCAAGCAACAATGGGGCACGTCTAAGTGAAGTGAAAGTATGGGCAGGGGATTATGTGGCCTCTTTCTATCCCACCTCCCCTGCCCTACAGTCTTGCCACCTAATCCATCCCTTCCCCAAATTAGGCCCTTTTTAAAGAACACTACATTCTTATAACCTGACCAAGGTGTGGATTAGAAGGTCTCTCTCCTTCCAATGTCTTCAGCTGGAGTCTGCCAAGCATTGGTCTCAGAGGTACTCTTGAGCTGAGCAGACACCAGAACCCAACAGCTGGCAGGAGGGCAGGTGGCCACCAGTCGAGCAGGCACCCACCCAACCAATCAAAACCAAAAAAAACCCTGAAATAAGGTAAACCGAGGGAGCCTGGTAGGCTGTGCACCACACCAGCCTACAAAACCCCAAAATTGATGCACCAGGCACAGCCAGCAACAGGTAAGGTGGCAGGAGGGCTGCAAAGTTAATAAATAATAATATATTTAATAAGCACAGCACCCCAGTTATTAAAGCCACTGGGAGATGGCTACAAGCAATGAGAAAAAATAAAATTTCAAGCAGCACCCAGTTAAAGCCTGGGGGTTGCTGGTACAATTTAAATAAAAGTAGGTGGGCAGGGGAGAACCACAGCACCCCAGTTATTAAAGGGGCTGGCTCCAAGCAATGAGACAGAAAAGAAAATACGCAAGGAAATAAATGCCAAGCAGCACCCAGTTCAAGCCACCAGGGCTGCTGTTTAAAAGCAGTTGCTGCCAGCACTGCAAATTAAAAGGATAAAAAATAGATTATACGCAGATGGACCTGCGAATTGTCTCCGATTAGTCATGAATCGATTAGCATGTAAATCAAATTGTACATCCCTATTACCAATGCCCAAGGAGATCAGGTTTTCCCTTTAATAAAATGGAATCATTTTTAATGTCTTATACTCTTAGTTAACAATATGGAATGTTTGAAAATGAACTGTAGCATCTCCTTGATTTGGAAATATCAACTGACTGAGACCAGGCTTGGCTTTTTCTTTGCTTTTGTTTGATATTTCAAAGAGGCAAATAATCTTTGTAAAAGAAAAAGAGTGAAAAGGAGAAGGATTAGAACCTGTCATTTCTCCTGCTTTCTATTGTACTTTAGGATATACATTCACAATAATGACATTAAATTTCCCACCACTTTCCACCTGAGACACAGAAATAGGGCTTGCTTCCTTTGTAAGGAATGGTTATGCATTGACTGCAAGAATAGACACAATAATGCCACAAAACAATCACCAATAGAATCATTTAAAGCCAACAACAATACCGCCTCTGTTTATAAGTGACTACATTTTAATATACTGACATGATCCTCCTCCTGCAAAAAATCAGATGCTTATCTCCATAGAATTTCTAGACTGTTCTATCACAACAGAAGGTAATGAATAGCTTGACCCTACATACTTGCAAACTTCAAGAATCCTGTCTACTTATAGTCATTTCTGAAAATCCAGGAAGATCACTAGCCCTCTCAAAAACCACATAGTCACAAAGGACACTATTATTGGTTGAAACTGTTTTGCCAGCTCTTACATCCAAAAGATCACACAGCTGACAGAAGATCATTTTACCAAAAACTTCACTAAAATGTTACCATGTATCTACCCCACTGCATGATGAAATCCTTATTGCTCAGTAGTAGTAGGATGCAAGGGACCTTGAGCTTTCCCAGATAGCAGGTTTCACCCCAGGTTTTCTGCAAGGCTTTACTGTGAGTTCAAATCCCCCCCCAAAAAATGATGCCCCAAAATGGATGTTTTTCACCCTGGATATAAATCAGGCTACACTCTAACACGCTATGAAATCTGAATTGTGTGTGAAGTGCTCCCTGATAGCTCACAGGGACTTTCGGGTTAATTTGGCCATTATGTGATGTGAACGCACATCTCCATTCTGGAGGAGATGTGAACTAAAAGCCAGGTGTGAAAAACCTCCATGAGAGAGCCTACTCTAGGGTACGTTGGTCATTTGTATGAGCTCAGGTGACCATTTATGATGGCGCAGCAGGGAAGTAACTTGCCTAGGGAGCAAGAGGTTGCTGGTTTGAATCCCTGCTGGTATGTTTCCCAGATTATGGGAAACACCTATATCGGGCAGCAGCGATATAGGAAGGTGCTGAAAGGCATCATCTCATACTGTGCAGGAGGGCAATGGTAAACCCCTCCTTTATTCTACCAAAGACAACCACAGGACTCTGTGGGCACCAGGCGTTGACACCAGCGCGATGGCACAACTTTACTTTACATGCATGCTAGTCTTGGTGAAAAAAAAAAAACGGTTATCTGTACAACGCAGGCAGGTAGCTACCAAGATTGCTAGCCATCTGTCTTACTACTATACCACATGGTGGAGTTTATCAGAACATCAGGTGGCAATGCTCCAATGAAGAATAGTGCTTTCTCTGCTTCATTAACCTTTTGTATGACTTCCTAGCATGAGGAAGCGGCCTGTCATATTGATGGCACGGAACAAAATGCAATGGTGCAGGCTGGTCTTAATGGGTTCTCCCCCATCCCTCTTCTTCCTGAATCAAAGCGTTTAGTCAGTCATTTTATTTTTTGGAGTAGGAACTGTTTGGAACTTTGACAGGGTTTAAGTAAGCAGCAACTGAGAATGTATTCTGAAACATTTGGACAGAAGTGTGTTTGCAGCCGATGATATTATTTTCTTGAGAATTGTAAATGGACTGGCTTCATGTACTGAAAGAAAACAATTGGACCTAATTATCTGCAGCTATACAAGTGGCAAAATTAACACCAGCCTGTCATGGGGATTTACAGGATTTTAATATGGGGTTTTATTTTAAATTGGATATAAAAATTTTATTGACACTCACTGCAAGGAGCCATTGTAAAACTTCAGAATGGGCTGAAGCTGTAGTCTGAAATAGAAAGGAGAGTGCTGTTCTGGTGGCTTACCTTTCTGACCCATTGAGAAACCTCTCATATCTCTCCCACTCCTGGCCAGTAGAGCTGCATCCAAGCTTGTTGCTCCGTTTCACACTAGACTGGAAGTGCAAGCCAATCCTATCCCTGCAGAATGCAAGTCGAATCCATAAGCAGGAGGGGTTTGGAGGACTTCAGTGGCAGCTAGATTATAATATTAGAATGTGTTCATTATTGATTTGTATTCACAGCACCAGAAAATGGTCAGAGATGAGCAGTGTCTAAAATACATGTATTTTAAAATACATATTTTTAATACTTTTGTTCTTTATATTTTGTATCAGAACAGTATTTCAGAACAGTATTTTTTAAATCTAAAATACATTTGTTCAGGCATTTTGTATTTTTAAATTACATTGCCCAAACCAAAATACATCAGCCAATCATTGCTCTGGTTTTTCAGAAGCGGCCTTTTTATTGCAAGCAAGCAGCCCAAGCTCAAGTTCATCAACCCAGTTTTTATTTATTTATTTATTTATTTATTTTTATTGTTGAATTTCTATATCGCCTTTCATTAAAAACAACCCCAAGGCCGTTAGTCCTGTATTGTCTTTGTAGCAACTTAGCAAGCAAGTTCTTAGGAGGCACGCCCTTTCACTCTAGGATTCGCTGATTAGAAGTAGTATAACCAGTTCAGCTCACTGCCTTGGCCCTAGCCCCACCCCCTGCCGTGGCCCTAGCCCCACCCCCTGCATCAGATGCAGGGGGCATAACTTAGCTCACAAACGGGGTGATGCAAGCAAGGTCCAGCCAGTGAGCAAAGTCCAGCCAACGCCACATTTGCAGCTTGGCCAGAGCAAGCATGGTGTAGTGGTTAGAGTGCTGGACTAGGACCGGGGAGACCCGAGTTCGAATTCCCATTCAGCCATGATGCTTGCTGGGTGACTCTGGGCCAGTCACTTCTCTCTCAGCCTAACCTACTTCACAGGGTGGTTGTGATGAGAAACACAAGAATGTAGTACACTGCTCTAGGCTCCTTGGATGAAGAGCGGGATATAAATGTAAAACAAAAAACAGAATGCTGGACTGGGTGGGCACTGGACCCTACACATAGGAAATAAAGGACTTTTTTTCCAACCACACAAACATAAGGATTCTCAGTTTCTCTCACCTCTTTGCAATTAGGAAGCAAATGAAAATCTCCCAAACTCCCTGCCCGTCCGCCCCCATACCACAACCCTACAAAAGAATATAGTACCCAGGCTCGGACTGGCTTACCGAGCAGCAGGGCATTTTCCCGGTGCTCCCTCGCCTGGTGCACCCTCCTGCGCTCGCTGGGCTCTCCCCGTGCCAGCTGCCCGGCTTCCCTTTTCCCCTCTCCCAGTCTAGAGAGCCCCACCTCCTCTCCTTCCGATTGGTCATGAGAAGTAGGCTCAGACTGCCCTTAGGGCAACAGGGCATATTCCCGGTGTGCCCCACCCCACCTGGTGCGCCACACCCCACCCCTGAGCCCCAACTCCCACCCTTAATTACCCATTCTGCTCAAAACCTGGCCCCTCCCCACATACATTCCACCACCCTCTCAGTGCTCCCAGTACAGCCCTGATAGTACCCCCACATCCCGCGAATACCGAACAAAGAGGGTAGCTGTTAGCTGGGAACCAGACTTTGATTCCCAGCCAGCCCAGAGCCCAAAGTGTTAGCTGTACTGTGTTGGGAATTCTCTCCGGTAAGAGATACCCTTCTAATAGAGCAGAGTGCACAGAGGCACAACACAGCGGAGTCTGCCCAGGGATGCGTGTATGCTGAGAGTAAAAGAAACTTGGAGCCAGTTCATAGTTTAAAATCAATATAAGGAGTCTTTATTGGTGAACGCCATTCTAGATAGGATCTCTAATCTAGGTAGCTAGCTGGATGCAGAGCGATGGTTTCTGCATCTCTGCACACATGGTGCGGGGAGAGAGGACCGTGTGTGTTGCAAGGGAGAAGAAAGGGAAGAAGAGGCAGGCAGGCAGTCCCTGAGAGTAGCAATCTACATATCAAAGACATAGTGTCAGAGCAGTAGAGAAGGGATGACCAATGTCTTGACTCCTCTAGCCTTCTGACTCACTAATCTGTCCCCTTCTGTCATTGAGACATGAGACAGGGCAGAGTCCTTCACTTCCAACATACTGTAGACCAGAGAAGAATGAAGTCTAGGTAAACCTCAATTAATCCACATGTCTGCAAACCCTCCCACTTTCCAAGGACGTGGGGGGGGTGGAATTTGCATTCCAATGTGAGCAGGGGCAGAGCCACCATTGCACAAACAGGTTTGAAGAGCCACACAGTGGCCCACCAGAAGCCTCTGAGAAGCCTACAAGTAAGAGCTGAAGGTGTGCCCTCTCTCTTGCTCCCCTGCAACTGGTATCTGGAGGCATCTTGCAGTGCTTCGAGCTGGCTGCTACACACAGCTTTGTGGGAATAAGAGAAATGCTTATACCTGTCTTGCTAGATTGCTGAAAATGCTTTGCTATGCTTTTTGAGTGATCATTTAATGGGAAGTGTTTGGGGATCTGATCCTGTGTATGTTTTGCAGTGCTCTTCCTAGTATGTACCATAGGCTTGGCTATGTAGGCTGTATGATGAGTTAAGAGTCTAGTATTCCCCCCAACTCACTGGTGATGTTTAAGCCACCCTGACTTTTTTTGATCTTGTGTGTTTGTCCTGTTTTCAGCAGTGTCCAGCAGCAGAACACTTTCCTCACTGGAATAGGTGTGTGTATGTGGCGGGAGGGGGGTTTCAGGATGTGACACAATGGGCCTTTGTTTGGCTTAAAAACACATTCCAGGTTCATATTGGAACTTCTCTCAATTCCAAAAGCCAATTTTGGCCTGGGCCCACCCACCACTTTTGTAGATTTATTGTCTCTCACTTGTTTGTCAGGAATTGTCCTATTGTTTGGAGAAACTCTACCTTGAAGGAGAAACATCAAGCTTTTGATTGTTTTGCCTACCTCCAAGAGAGATAGTTAACCTCAAGTTAAGTGAGGGGAGGGATTCTTGAGGTTGCTGTTTCCAATTCCAACATGCTACTTTAGTGTTACTTTAGCTTTGTTAGTTGAGATCAGGCTACATGGCTCCTGGGAATGTGCAAACTTCACCACAATGTAAGCTTTTGTTCTCTGAACTGCAATTTGAGACCTAAGAGCTACCCAGGCTTCTGTCTAACACCAGATAGGAAGAAAGGTGTCTCGCTTGTATATTTTTACCATCTTGCTTTGGTTGCCTGTGAACTGTCCTACTTTTTATATCTACTTAAATAAACTAGCTTTTGATTGTTTTAAACTTGATCTGGCTAGAAGCGTGCTCCGTTCTGTCTCCCTATGTGCCTGTTCCGGCTACATGCTCCAGGTTTTAAGGCATTAAAATCTGTGCCTCCAGCATTAAAGGCATTATTAACACCTGTGCCTCCAGATTTTAAGGCATTTTGGCTATATTTTGAGTTCATCCTGGTTCTAGATAGAACAGGGAAGGTTTTGATATTAGTTTTGTCTCATAGGAGCTGGGTGGCAGCTCTACCAGAGGATTAATTTAATTCATGTTACAAGTTACTTGATTTTAATTTTAGACTAGCTTAACCCACACAGAGCATCTGCGAGCTAGTACTTGATTGCTCCCCTCACCCCCTGCCACAGGCTCCCTCACCTCAGAGATCTCTCCACCCTCACATAAGCCAAACCCCTCCTCCATCCAGTTGCTTCCATTCCCTCACCCCTCTTGGTCACTCCTCCATCCCTTTATTCCACTCCCTCACCCCTCTTGGTCATGGCTGCAGCATTGCTGGTGCCTATTGGCCAAGCTGCAGCCCCCTATCCCCAGAGACCTCCCCACCCGAGCCCCGCTCCTGCTCTTCCCTACAGGAGCAGCAGCATCAGTTGACTGGGCCCTTCCTTACTGCCACCACCACCATGGCCACTTGTTCCCCTCAGGCTGCTGACAGGCCCAGGCTCATCCCTTGCCTGCCTGCCTCCCTCCGCCAATGGCCTCGGTAGCCCCAAACAGCAGCCGTGGTTGACTGGGCCCTTCCTTTGCTGCCAATAGGTGCCACCATGGCTACTCATTCCTCTCAGGCCGCTGACAGGCTCAGGCCTGTCCCTCACCCTTCCTTCTTTCTGTCTTCCTCTCTCTTCTTTTTCTCCCTTTCTCTCTCCTCTACTTGCTCTTCCCCTCTGTCATTCTTCTCCTCTCTCCTTTTTTTTTTCTCTCTTTCTCTCTCTCTTCCACAGTTAATGGATCTTGTTAATCTTGTTTCCTCATTTAATTCACACAATGGCAGCTTCCTTCTGCTGAAGGGTTGCTTTCCTCCCTCACGACCCTGCTCTTCGCAGACCCCTACCCACTATCCTTTTATATATCTAGTTTCCTCTCCTCTGCAATCAAGAACAACTTCCGACCAGTAACAGTTGCATTCTAACTGTCCTTAGCATCACAGGCTCCTCCTCTCTATCTGCATATGGAATCACCACAGTGCCACTGGCTCCTCATCTCTATCTGTATACGGAATCTGCACTGCCCAATCACCATGGTGCTTCTGCTTATGAACTCTCGCAAGAGCTGCCACTCAGAGGATTAGCCACAGTTACACCTTAGAGAATGATAGATAGATAGATAGATAGATAGATAGATAGATAGATAGATAGATAGATAGATGGTTTCCATTTACAGAGTGAAAAGTATATTCCATTTTTTTAAAACTATGTGATCAATTGTTGATGAAGAGTGATTTCTAGAAATATAAATAATGAATACATATAGTTGAATACACCTGTGCCTGTCCTGGGAACTGGGTTTAGCCGTAGGAACATAGGAAGAGACATAGGAAATTGCCCTATACTGAATCAAACCCTTGGTCGATCTAACTCAGTATTTTCTACTCAGATTGGCAGCAGCTTCACCAAAATTGCTGGCAGAAGATTCTCTCAGCATTGCTGCCGCCAGGGAGGGGAGAGCACCTGGAACTTTCTACGTCCAAGCATACAGGTGCTCTTCCCAGAGCAGTCCCATCCCTAAGGCAGGCCTGCTCAACTTTGGCCGTCCTGCAGATGTTGGCCTACAACTCTCATAACCCCTGGCTATTGGCTACTGTGGCTGGGGATTATGGGAGTTGTAGTCCAAAAACAGCTGGGGAGCCTGTTGAGCAGGCTTGCCCTATGGGGAATATCTTACAATGCTCATACATTCAGTTTCTCATTCGAATGCAAAGTAACCAGAGTGGACCCTGCTTAGCAAAAGGGAGAATTCATGCTTGCTACCAATCTCTGCAAATAGTGAGGCCCATCATAAACCTTACTTCATAATATGTGTTTCTGAGGTACTTTGGGGGGGGGAAACTGAAGGTGTATATTTACTCTTCAGGAGCACAAGGGGTCTGCTTTATTTTTCAGCTTTAGTTAGCCAATTTAGAGGAATGAGCACTATAAGCATGATTGTGCAGGGTGAAATATTATATTAGGTTTCCTGTATCAAAATGAATGCAGCCAATTGGTTTTTCAGAAATTAAGTAGAAACAATGCAAACCCACATATAATACAGAAAAGCATACTAGGTAACTAAACATCATGCAGTAAAAATGTTGCATCATTATGCTTATATGAGATGTTGTGCTTATAGAGAGATGTTGTTTGCTCTTGGACCTAATTTCTTTTTATGCCAGCCTCAGTTTCAGTGGTTTCTGTTATAACTTATCTCCAAGTCAGCCATTGGGAAAGAACTTGGATGACTGAAGCTATGAAACACCCTGACTTTGCTTTCTTATTGCCTGGCTTTAGAACAGGCCTGCACAACATATGGCCCGTGGGCATATTTCTCCTGGCCCTTGGTGGAGCCAGCTGGCCCTGGTGAGTGAGTGGGTGAAAGGGTGGCAGGAGCAGTGGTGAGACAGCGTGGGGCTGTGAGATGGGGCAGGGGCACAGGTGCTGCCGAGGTGTGCTTCCAGCCACCTCCCTGCCACCATTCACCCTTGCTCCTGAGCCCCTCTGGTGCTCTCAGGGCCAGAAGCTGGCTCTGGCGAGCAGGCAGGGGAAACAATGGCAGGTATGGTGGTGAGGCGCATTGCTGTGGGACAGGGGTGGGTCGGTCACTGCCTCATTGACCCCTGCCACCACTGCCGCCACCACCCCACTGAATTCCCGAGCCCTTCTTCTGCTGTCAGGGCTGGGTGCTTTCAGGGAATTGAGTGTGCATGCACCCTGATAGAGACATAGGGCATACGTGTGCCCTCATTACCATTAGGATCCTGGTCCAAACAGCAGCAGAGGGGTTTGGGAGCTGGGGGAGTGGTGGCAGTGAGCCAGCAAAGCAGAGGCACATCCATCCCCGGTCTCACAACAGTGCTCTGCCTCAGGGGCGTAGCAAGGTTGGAGTGGGCCCAGAGACAAGATTTTAAAATCCCGCCCCCTCACCGAAGCTCAGCTCATGAAGTAAAGAAATCTTAAATGAGGCTGAATAGTGGTAACAAAAAGCATTTTGTGTGTGTGTGTGTGTGTGTGTGTGTGTGTGTGTGTGTGTGTGTGTGCGCCACAATAGAACATCATCCTAAATTATTTTTTTTAAGGTTTTGTAAATTGTGGATGATGCAAGTCATTTAATGGTACTAGAGAAAGACTTGCTGTTCTGGTAGCTCCCGGTCTCATCAATTTGGAAGATGAATACAACTGAAGGAAGCCCGGGTGGGTGCGCGGCTGGGGGAGTCAGTCATGTGACTTGCCTCTGGGGGCCGCCCCAAGGCAGTGGGCCCCTAGACAACTGTCTCCCCTTGCCCTATTATAGTTACGCCCTTGCTCTGCCTCACTACCGCGCCTGCCGCCCTTTCCCCCACCCACTCTCCAGAGCCAACTTCCGGCCCGAAGAGCAGCAGATGGGCTTGGAAGCAAGGATGATGAGTGGCAGTGGGGAAGCAGCTGGCGGCAGCAGTGCCTCTGCCCCCCATCTCTCAGCCCCATGCCACCTTGCCACTGCTCCTGCCACCGTGTCCCCCAGCCAGCTCGCCGGGGAGAGCTTACAGCCCTGCAACCTGTGGGGCAAGGGGATGGGGCTGTTGGGGAGGGAGAGCAAGCACAGGCCCATCCTCCCCAGCTATAAAAAATGTAAAATAAATTTTAAAATTAATAAAATCAAAATTATTAATTATTTTACATTATTGAATGGTTATATGTTGATTAATTATTTAATTTGGTTTTGTTTTAAATTTGACTTTGGCCCCCGCACGCCAAGTCATGGTTGGATTTGGAAAACCTGCTTGATTTGCTGCTGCTGCTACAGATATTTATGTACCACTCTTCAACCAAAGTTCTCAAAATGGTTTACATATAAAACAAATAATACATAAATAACTTCTTGATTTCCCCTTCTCTACACCATCTGTCTTGTAGGTTTTAGGCAACAAGACAAATTTTACTAGATGTAGCTTGCAGGGTGTATAGTTGAGTTTCTAAACTAGCTATTCCATTAAACCCCTTGTCCATGGATGATCATTTTATGATTGGTGCTCATTAGTTACATGGAATTCAAGATGTAAATGCATACTTCTAGATATTTGCATGCAAACACAGTGGCTGACACCCAGACTAACACAGTACTGGTGCTATGGAAGAGGGCAATTTTCACTGCTTTTCCCTCTGAAGCTTTTTGTGCCACCCAACGGTCTCTCCTGAGGCTCGTGAGGCTCGTGTGACTTCTTGAAATAAAATGATTAACAACGGGAAAATGTGTTGCAAGTTTCTGTGAAGATTGTGGCACATACATGTGTTCTAATTCTCCGTATAATAATCCTGCGAAGGCCAGACCATTAGGAATCTCATGGATACAGCTGTGATGGGTGACAACTCTGAGTCCCCTGTGGTATACAAAGAACAACTGGTCTGAAGATCATTTTTGGCACTGCAGCCCCAGTTGCCAGTTTGGAAATTCTGCTTGCTACTTGTTCATACACACAATGCCTCTCTTGTCATTCCAGATCCTGTACTGCTTAAAAGAAACGGACTAGGACTAGTTAATAGGAGCATACATTTGTTCCTCTAGGCAGCAGATAAAATACTTCCAAGACAGCTTTTTCTTCAGAATGTATGGTAACCATGGGGACCATGAGGTTTCCACCTGTTTCTCTTCAACAGAAAGCCTGCGTGGTATCAAGTCACCAGAGCAATTTCTCTTAAGCAAATGTTTGATGGCTGTCAGAAGTATGGTGTGCACGTCTGAGAGACGCCAGGGGGTATGATTGTCTTTTCAAGTTGGTTGCTCTGATGAGCTGTTCTCCATTCCTACATAATAGAATGACATCAAGTTCAGGAAAGGAAAACTGACAACTCTTGTGTTTAAGTCTAATTAGATCCCCATTCATGCCCAAGCCTTTGATATATCCATGATTGACTTGGAAGGTGAATCAGCTTCACTGACATGGGCATTTTAAAAACAGCCCAGGTTACCAGGAGTCCTTGCTAAAATAATAAAATGTTTCATAAACTTTTGCATTGCAGAATGGAGTTTAAAAAGCACTGAGAGAGCAATAGAGTGTGTTATTTTTAAAAAGTACTGTATGAAAGAAGAGCGATGTCAGTCACTGTGAGCCTTGAACTAGTAATTCTTATCTCCTACTCCCTGAGCAACTAGGTTTGCTAGCTGGAAGAGGAAACTGCAGACTGTTCCATCTCAGGCTCACATATTGCAAGGCAGAATCCTCTTGGTTCTGGAAATCGTGACTGTAGAGAACTGATCCTATATCACTCTCTCCATTCAGTCGTGGCAACTTGCCTCTGGGGGAGGCTCTCCTTCCTTAGTGTATCCCATTGTCCCCTTGTTGTTATTGGGTGTTTATTGACTAATAGCAAGTGGGGGACAAATTAAGTTGGGGAAGTGGCATAAAAAGTAAGGATTAAATTCCCCTCTACTCTACCCCCAGCACAGCTGCTGATCCAAATCCCCCTGCAGCTGCTTATAACTGAATAAAAAGGCAGCAGGAGATCAGATCCTAGATCACCTTTGTTGGATCTAGTTTGTCCCTAGGGGACAATAAAGGGGTTCTCCAACTTGGATCCCTAGATATTGTTCCCACCACCCCCAGCCACAACACCCAAAGGCCACTGGGTCCCCAACAACATCTGGAGATCTAAGTTTGACAACCCCTGCTTTACACAATATTGATGGTTTGAACTTAAAGGAACTAGCTGACCCTGCACAGAGTATCTATGCAGGCTTGCACTGAGCCTGTGGCATCCCACCCCCGCAACTCTCTCGCTCGCTCTCACCGCCCCCGCAATCCTCTCGCCCACTCTCGCTGCCCCTGCAACACTCTCGCCCGCTCTTGCCGCCCCTGCAACTCTCTCGCCCGCTCTCTCTCCCCCCCAAGTTTGTCACTCGCGCTTTCTGTGCTCCGTCTTTCTGTCTCTGTCTTGCAGTCCTTGCTCCCCCCTGCCACTGCCAGGGACTGTTGCCCGCTCCCCTGACAGCCTCTGAGCTCCCTGCTCCCTGCTGCTTCATGGCGCAGCTCAGCCAACCGCCTGCCACCTGCAGCCCCCAGAGCCAACTGTCCAGCTCCCAAAGCCGCCCCAGCCTCCAAGCTCCTCACGGCGCCCCAGAGCCAACTGTCAAACTGCTTTCCAGCCGCCCCACAAAACTCCCTGCTGCTCCAGAACTCTCTCCCCCTCTGTCAGCCAATCGCCTCCTTTCTACCACGTCCCCACGCATGGCCTGTCTTGGAGAATTAATAATATAGATGTTCTCTCCTCTTCATAGGGACATAGGAAGCTGCCATGTACTGAGTCAGACCATTGGTCTATCTAGCTCAGAATTGTCTTCACAGACTGGCAGTGGCTTCTCCAAGTTTTCAGGCAGGAGTATCTCTCAGCCCTATCTTGGAGGTGCCAGGGAGGGAACTTGAAACCTTCTGCTCTTCCCAGAGTGGCTCCATCTCCTGAGGGGAAGATCTTACAGTGCTCACACTTCTAGTCTCCTATTCATATGCAACCAGAGTGGACCCTGCTTAGCTAAGGGAACAAGTCATGCTTGCTACCACAAGACCAGTTCTCTTCCTCTTCCTCCCACTGCTGCTATGTCACCCAATGAACTGAAATGGCACTAGCTGTTAGGCCAGGCAAAATCAAGTACTTCTTCACACTGTACATAATTAACATATGGAATCTCCCCTGCTAATTATGCAAAGAGGCACATTTTTAACCTGGTAATTATCTTTATTTAGCAGGGGGAGAGCAACTGGCTCTATCCACCCCCAGCACACTACCCCTCCAATTGCTGGTGTCTTAGGTTTCTTTTTAGTTTGAGAGCCCTTTTGGGGACAGGGATCCTACTTACTTACTTATTGTTTCTCTATGTAAACCACTTTGGGAACTTTTGTTGAGGAGCAGTATACAAACATTTGTTGTTGTTGTAATGGTGATGGCAACTAACTTCTAATGTTTTTAAAGTGGGAAATGAAAAACGTAAAGAGCACAAGTCTATGCACAGCTATCAGCCATGATGACGAAGCTGCAGTATATTTCTGAGTACCAATGCTGAGGACAGGCAACGGGCGAGGAATGGTGCCTTTGTGACCTACTTGTGAGACATCTGATTGGCTACTGCTGCTAACAGAATGCTGGCCTAGATAACCTTTGGTCTGCTCTGGAAGGCTGCTCTAGTATGCTTATAATCTGCACTTTTAATGCTGAAGTTTGATTAAGAACAAAATTGCATATTGGATGAGTCCCAAATTACCACACTTTTCAAATGGCTGCCCAAGAGCCATTGCTGAAGGAAGAGCAAATTATTCTAAATAATGCTGCTTGCTTACAAGTTCCACAAATGAATCCGGGGAGGGATTGTTCCGGATAATCACACCATTTCTCTGTTCACTGATAAACGACCCAAGAGGTCTAATCTCCATGTGCAGAGATCTTCCAGTCAAAAAGGTGTTGGAGCTCTGCTTTTTAAAGCCATCCATCTATCTCAGTACTCACTGAATATCATTTCTCATCCCCTCATTAACCTTACCTGATTGCCTGCATCGACCTGTGAAAAAACAAATGCCAAGTGCACTGTTGTAAGCTATTTTGAGCCCAACAAATTGCCCTCCTTCACTCTCTCATTTGTTTAAACAACATTATCTGCACTCATTTGTCATCCCCTGAGTCCTCTAGATGCTTTCACCTTGACTACACCTTGAATTAGTTGCATCATTAGCACTGAGAATATTAGAATACATAATTCCTTCAGGAATGAAACTGCTGCCTTCACAAACTTCCCTTTCAATTCCTGCTTCCATTCATTAGTAATTCATATATTTGGTGGCCATTTCTGTATCGCTATGAGTGCACTTCTCTTGTCTATAGTACTGTCGGTGCTTCATATGGTTTACTTCATATATGAACACTGTGTCAGGCCACTATCAAATCTAGTACACTATTGTCTACACTGACTGGCAGCAGCAATTCAAGGTTCTAGCCAGGGGTCTTTATCTCCCTGGAGATGGCAGGATTGAATTTGGGACCTAGAGATTGTGTGCTCTGTCATTAAGCTACGGCCGCTATCGGGCTTGTTCAATGTTTTCATACAGGTGTATTATTATTACTATCATCATCATCAACATCATCATCATCTCTGTGTATTCTGGCAACTGTCTTCACCTGTTTAAAGATTATTCTTAGTGGATCCAGAACGTGGTCTGCAGGCACCTTACAGTGTTAAGAAGCTAAGCATGTTCAGCCGGGGACAGAATAGGGGACTGCTCCACAGCTACCTATAAGTTGCTTTGAACTCTGAGATGGAATTAATAAATATTCCATCAACTTTCATTAAAAGAAATGGTTATCATCCAATATTTCTCATAACACAGAAAGACCTTCTCTGCAGATTCTTGGTTAGAATTGCAGGCTTGTATAACCATCCACCATGAACAGACATTTTCCTGTTTTGAACTTCCTCCTAACTTGTTTAACACCACTGAGCACCTTGAATTGAAACTAATAATGATTTAGCTTCTTTAACTCTGCTTTGTCATTATAATTACTTTGGCCATGGATGTTCCTAATCTACTGGGTAAACGCTTCCATTATTGTTTTATCTAGATGGACAAATAACATTACTTTCTGTGACTTTTTCTTTTTTTATTTCCACACAGATTGTTGTATAATGAATAAGGTTGGCTCTAGCATAGATCTAGCCTTCACTGCAAATTGTCCTTTTTTTGGCTTCATATGTGTGAAACCTCCATAGACACTATTGTGGATACCTCCATTATACCTAATTCTCTGTAGTTCTCATTATCACCTCCTTTGCAGCTGCAAAACATAATAAATTGACCTGATTTCCCCCGATTTCCCCCCTACATTGTATGAACTAATAGTCAAAGAAAGGTGAGTTAGTGAAACTCAAATGTAAACTATGTTGTCAGCTGACCAGAAGAGATAATGATCACAAATCTCATGCTTATTGTAGAATTAAATACGAATCAGCAGCTGTTAGTAAAGGGTAAAAGATCATGTAAGGACACTGCCATATATTAGATTCTTCCAGGTGGAGGCCTTTCTGAGTGACAGATATGCTGAATCAATGTGCTCAACACTGCCAGTACTCCAGAGAGCTGTGCTGATCACCTCTAGTCCAAAGAGACTGACAGGAGCAGATTGGATGACACAGCAACTAAGACACAAAAAGAGTGAGCAGCATCCAGACTAAGTTACTCAATAGTTACTCTATGGGACTAATTAATTTCAGTAGGGCTACTCGGCAGTAATTTAGTTTGGATACTGTTCGTACAGTGGTTCCCAAACTGGAAGCCTCCAGGTGTTGCTGAACTACAGCTCCCATCATCCCCAGCCACAATAAATTGTAGCTGGGGCTTATGGGAGTTGTAGTTCAGCAACATCTGGACCACTGGAGGCCACCTTGGAGAAGCCACTACCAGTCTGTGAAGACAATGGTCTGACTTAGTATATGGCAGCTTCCTATGTTCCTCCCAGTTTGGGAACTGTAGGTAGCTCTTCTGAGAGAGACCTCTCCTGCTATACACGTATATACTTCCTGCTTAATGTTACAGTTGTTGGAGAAAGCAATGACCTGGAAGCCGCCATGATGCCACAGGTGTCTGATCAGGAGATGAGCATGTCATCTGAGTGCAGGACAGCCCGGTTTGCCACAAGTTCCTGTTAAACCTACCTAAAATAGAGCGCTCGTACTGATGGGGGATGCCCAACAGCATAAAAACTGTGGGACGTGCACCTACTATTGAAAGAGTTTGACACACCACATATTAAACTCAACAAATGTTGGGGAGCAGCTGCTGGAGAGCCTTCTGTTGCCTGGTGACTTTACAATGGCTTTTGAGTAAGCCTCGAGCTTCGGCTTGGGAATCATAATCCTAGTGTAGGAAGGGCCCCAAAGTCCATCTAGTATCAAGCTCAGTAATCTACTAGGGAGCCAGATCATTCCCACCCACCAGCACATGCACATACATACCCTGGGCACAGTTGCCTCCGTTAAAAAGCAAGCACGGCAGAAAGGTACTTGCAGAGCAAATACCTGTAAATGATTCAAGTAAGTGAACCAATCTACACCGGAAGCAGGGGAAACCAGGCCCACCAGTCAATTTAACCTGGAGGGACAGGGAAAGCCAAAAAGAATGGGAGCAGGGAGAGATTTAAAAATTAAATAAAATGTAAATGAATGGAACAGTTTAACAGGAGGTTTAATGGTGATTGGAAATAATACTAACAGAGCAAGAAATAATCACCCTTTCACAAGATCCTTGCGGGGGGGCGGGGCTTGCTCCTTCTATTGTCCAGGAGGCAAAGGTCCAAGAGGCAAAGTGTGTTTTCCATTTTATGCTTTCCAAGGTGCCTAGATGGCTATGAACACAATAAATAACAGCAATAATAAAGACAGAGCTCACCATGAACAGCATGCCTTCATATCCCTGAGATTAGATTATTGTAATATGCTCTGCTTGGGGCAGAAGGGTGTTTCAAAATTTCAACTGGCAATAAATGCTGCTGCCAGACGGTTGACCGAGGCCAGGTTTTGAGAGCATGTCTCTCCCTTCCCTCTATATCATCAACTGCATTGGCTGCTGTTCTGTTTTGAAAATGATGGCTATTTTCTTTAAAGCTCTAAGGGGGTTGGACCAGAGGACCACCTTGAACCTGCCCATTCCCTGCGGTCATCAAAGGGTCCTCTTGCTACGTCAGGCTCAGATCTGAGATGCAGCTGGCAGGAATGTGCAAGGGGATCTTCTGTGCTGCTGCTGTGCCCCGCCTATGCAATGCCCCACTCTGGGAGGTTCATTTGATCCCCTCTCTAATGTCTAGCATGCCAGACTTAAGCCCTTTTTAATCCATCAGGCTTTTGACTTGCTGGATAGCCAATTGTCTGTTTCTCTGGCTTTTGATAGCGGTTTGTTTAGTTTTTCAAATCTGCTTCATTAGTTTATATTATTTGTTGGGTTTGACTTATTTATTTTTAGTTTTTATTTGTTATGGATTATGTTTTGATCTGTTTTAAGCTACCCAGAATGTTTCATATTACAACAGAAGTGCAGAATATAAATGACTCACAAAAGCTCCATCCTCTCAAAGAGCAATCTAACAGTGCATGAGGCACAACTGCAGCGCCTAGAGAGGGGGGAGTGATTTTCACTTCATTTCCCTCCCCACAAGCCCTTTTCAGGTCCAGGAATATGTCTGTGAAAGATGCATGATCCTCCGGGATATATTCCTGGCAACAAAACGGGCTTTTGTGGGGAGAGGTGAGAAGCAAAATCCCATCTTCCTGCCCCACATGCTAAGAGGTGCATATAGGTAATTTTGGAGCCTGGACCAAAAGGTCTTTGGAGCCCCCTCCCCCACTGCAGCCCCCCCACCTCCTGCTGCATGTTAAGCATCATCCCCCTACACACACACACACACACACACCACACACACACACACACACACACCATGACAAACACAGTATATTTAACACTTGGAGTATATTTATGCAAATATACATTAGCAGAAACATTTCAATATGCAACTTAACATATTCCCATCCCACATTTTTTCTCCCCCCCCCCCCCGCAATCTCTAAAGCACCTGGCATGGGTCATAATCAAAATTGGCCACCCAGCGCAGTGCAGGCCAGCAGTGACCACACCACCCAGGACAGATTAAGGATTTGGGGGCCCCCAGAGGGTGTGTGGGCCCTGGACCGGCCCTCAAGTCCAGGGGTAAGAGCACCATGGCACATGCTGCAGCTGCAAAGTATACCTCATGTGTGTTAGATTGCTCCTTGCAAGGACAGAGCTCTTGCTCTGTCTTCATAAGGCTGTGCAGCATGTCAATCAAATATTGTTAACAGGAACATAAGGAGGACATTTTACTAAATGCCATCTATTAGTAGGGATGTGCAGAATCAGTTCACTCGTGAACTGGACCACCATAAATCAGGCCAGTATGAGCAATTTGACCATGAACTGGTTCACGCTGATTCATCGAACCAGCCAGGCCAGCCAATCAGTTCAACCAAATCAGTTTGCTTTGGTGGGGTTCTGTCCAAATTTGGACCGAACTGCACCAAACAGCCCCTACCATCTAATGAATTCCAACTAAAGCAGATGCTTTTATGTAGATTCATTTAAGATGAAAACTAGAAGACACAGCTTCAACCATTGCTGGATCCGGCAATTTATTTCTGTTACTAAAGAATTGCTTAGGTATGCAGAGTATATCTGAAGATAATTGTATGCAGCAGATATACTATGAAAATATGACGTCTCTTCTAAATTATTATAATCTTTCCTTGGCACTTCAAGTGTATTTGTTTGGTCCTTTCTCCATGCCAAAGCCTAGGTTGTTTGCCCTTTGGGGACAGGAGACCATCTTATTTATGTAATTTATTTGTCTATGTAAACCGCTTTGAGAACTGTGGTTGAAGAGCAATATATAAACATTAGTAGTAGTTGTGGTGGTGGTACTACCACAACAACAACTAGTAGTAGTAGTGAGCGGCAAGCTATTAGGCAGTTAAGATGATGCCCCCAAACAACAGACAAAATCAGGCCCAATTTAAGTGCAATCCTGGCATTTCCAAAACCTTCCAGAACACCTGGCATCACATTTAGATGGGTCCTTAGCCACTATACAATGCATGGAGCATCAGAATGCCAGTTCTGCAGGTCATGTGTTATAGCAGGCAGGCTTAAGCTGCACATGCAGGCGAGGATATCCAACTTATATTGGGTGCATTCTGGGTGCATGATGGAAAGCAGCGGGGGCTGAGATGTCTTTCCACCCAAGGCAGGGACACAAATGCTGCCCCTTCTCTCTCTCTTTTTTAAGGGTAGTGGTGAGGCAGGTGAGCCAGCAGGGGGATGATTTTGCTACCTTGTTAGAGTCCCAATAATTTGCTGCCTCAGGTGACCACCTCATCTCAACTCATGGAAGGACCACCCCTGATGGAATGTTGCACACAGGTATGGCTTTTGTGCACACCTGGCATTTAAACCACACCTAATATGGGACATACCAAGAGATATCCTAGGAGTAACTGCATCATGTATTTAACACGTTACTGCATCATGTATTTAACAAAGAGTTAGTACAGCAACAATGCACACATCCCTCGTGACATTAGCAGCAAATGAGAGGAATTTTTTTCAACAATTAGATAAAGCGGCAAAATCTGAAAACCTTTAGAAGATCTTCCTAGACCTGATCATGCAGTAATTTAGACATCAACTAGTTTGTGGGTTCTTGCCTGCTTGTATAATCTATGTATGTCTATTGTGGTATTTTATTAATTCTGTTATTTATTTTATTAACTAAGACTACATTTTATTGTCAAGCGGGGGGATTGGTGAGAGGGAGCAGTTAACAAATGGGGTGGAAATAAAAAGTGGCATAGATTTGTGATATGTTTGCCTAATATCCATAATATCTATTCCAATAAAATGGGAATAGCCTTCCAATAAAATGGCCTTCTCTGTGGCTGCCCCGGGGCTTTGGAATGCACTCCCTGCTGAAATACGTAAGAGTATCTCCTTCTCTGTTTGCTTTTAGGAAGACCCTGAAGATGTACCTGTTTTCCCAGGCTTTTAAATGAAATCTAAATTTTAATGTGTTTTTATTCATCGAGTTTTTTAAATCTGTTTATGAATGTTAACTTTTATTTTTATATTATGTTTTAACTTGTACACCACCTGGATATTTCTATACCAGGAGATATAGAAATAAATAAATAAGTAAGTAAGCAAATGAATGAATAAATAAATGAATAAATATTAAAACCCACACATCATAGGAGCAACTCAATCCTATGGTCTATCTAGCCCAATATTGTCTGCTCCGACTGGCAGAGGCTCTGAAAAGCAGGAAGAGTCGTTCCCAGTTCTGCTGATATTCTTTTAGATGGCAGTACCAGGGACTGATAACGGACCCTTCTGCTTGCACACCACGTGCTTCCAAGTTATGGCTCCTTGCCCAGCATTTGAAGGTGTTTTGACGTGGAGTATTTTGATCTCACTGGCTGCCTCATCATTGCACTGAGGTTTTGTAAGGGGAAGTGTTTCCTACTCCCACTCTGTGATTTATTCCTATCATAATATTGCTGAAATCATAATATTGCTAGAGTAATATAAGCCTCCAGCTGAATTACTGTTCCACATATTTAATCAATGCCACTTAGAAGACTCTTACCAGAACCTTTGCACTGAAGATGGAAGACATTCTCCTAAACTTCATCCATAATAAATGAAAGTGCATTGACAAGGGAAAGTGGGATGACAGTTTTATAGGGTACTGAGATTTCCCCAAAGTTTCTTTTCGCTTACATTCAGCTGTCACTCTTTATTATGAATATCTCAAAATATCAGCACAGGAATATTCTGGAGCTCTGTGTGAGAGAATAACAAATTAGATGGGAGCTTGTGGGGCAACTGTTCAGTCCACATTGCACCATTTCAGCAAGGATCATCCATGTGCAGAAACAGATTTTACAGACATGCATCCCTTTCTTGATTGGATTCACCATGGTACTGTCCAGGTAGTTCTTGCTGAATTCCTGCATCCAAGGCTGAATGCATGCATGGCCTCATTTGGTGGACCGAAACTGTGCATATGGCATCAAACAGGTGGTGAGCATGACCAAAGCTTGACAGTGCTACCGTCTGCTCAATGAGTACAAACAAGTAGATTCTTGCACACAGATGTTCTGACTTCCTGGATCAGAATCTATGCCTTAATCTACAGCTGGAAATTCTCAGATGACTGGCTTCTTTTTATAAAATTAGTTTTTAAAAATACTAATGGTTTAGAACTAGAGTTAAGGCTATCTCATTTTGGCTCAAACTCCACAAAGCCATTGGAAATGAAGGCTGATGCCTTAACAAAATAACAATTTATTTGTACAATATTTGTTTGTTTGTTTGTTTGTTTGTTTGTTTGTTTGTTTGTTTATATACCACTTGACTCCAAAGGCTCTAGGTGGCTCACAAAAATTGCATCTGTGTTCTCATATACTCCCTAATAAATTAGTATATTGAAATAAGTATACTAAAGTAACTGGTTTTATAAAGTAACTGATTCTAGCTGCTGTTACATAACAAATTTTAATAAGAAATTAGCATAGTGCCTAGGTGAATGGGCACAATGGTATAAATTTGTCTACGCTTTATTTATGATGAGTGACGAGAATGATATGCATGTAGGCCACCAACAGCAGTCTCTGGAACCAAAACTTCAAGTAGATGTCCTTTACTAAAGGTTGACTCACATATTTATGTTCATCACTTGATGACTGCAAGATGATGGCCACATGCAAATCAGAGGTTTATTCTGCAGAAAATTCTGCAGACAGAATGTTCCTGTCTCCTCCTATCACATCACATGCAATGTTTTGGAATGGAGTCATTTCACACATTCAGTTGTCAATCCTCAAGTGTTCAATAATTGAGTGCAAAGCAATCAGCGGATGTATCTGTATGTGTAGGCCTAGGTCTCAGATGAAGCTGTTGTATTAATTTTCTTTTTAAAACTTACCCTTCAGTTGAGGTTTTGAAAATGGCTTTCAAAAATAATATAAACCTCAGAACACCAGAGGCTCCAGAACAACCATTCAAGAAACAATGGCTCATGAAGTATGTTATTTGATTACTTTTATAACTGCTTCCCTTGTAAACACCAGGAAATATTATGCTGGTTTAACCAAGGCTTTATTCAGAGGCAACTCCATTTTCTCTCCTTCCCCTTCCCCTCTTTTTCCGTTCTGACTCCACACCCCCACTCTCTACAGGATCCCCACTGGGACAAACATCCAAACAACAAAACACAAAAGAAAACTAGATAGAATACAACAATGACCATATGTAAGTTCGGCAAGCAAGGTCAGCAAGGACTAGGGATGTGCAGAACTAGTTCGATCACAAACTGGTCTGCTGCAAACTGGGTTGGTTCAAGCAATTTGATTGCAAACCACTTCGACCAGTTAGTTCAGGCTGGTTCGTCAACCCAACCAGCCCAGTTGGTAGGGGTGACTGAACTGGTTCGTGTACCCTTGGTTCAGACTGAATTCAGCTCTAATTTGGACCGAACCATGACAACCAGTCCATGCATACCCCTACCAGAGACACATCCAGGAAGCAATATGCAGTGCCTGTTTGGTTTCCATATCGTATATGAAGGTTTTAGCAACTGATGGACTCATCATCTCGCAAACTATAAACACATATATCTATCAGGAGATGTATAAAGCTAATCCTGTTGTCTTGATCTTTAGCATTATTGCCTTTTGATTCTATTATGTTCCCCTTTCATCCAGTTTTGCTCTGTCCCTTTCTTGCAGGATTCTTGGAGAATCCTGCAAAATGTTGTGCATTATTATTCATCATTTTGTTCATAATGTATTTGTTTTGCTTAAAATGTCCATAATCTTTTAAAAATAGGTCTTTGTCTTTGCTTTTTACCAAAGTTGCTAGCACAAAATTGATTAGCAAACAATGTTAGGTTTGTTAGCGATAAATCTTTAATGGAGTGGAGAAACAGTATTTCAGATGGTCCCTTACACATACTTTCCAATGTGTTTTGCTTGCCTTCCTCTCACAATACTGAACTGTCTATGTACTTCACAATAGGCCACAGCTGGAAGAAAAACTGCCCTACATCATTCTAGTCAAGTTTTCAATAAATAAATTGCTAGGAGAATTCATTGTCGGTTATGCTTTCAAATGAATATTCTACCGTAAAGGTTGCAGTAGTGCCATCAAATGAGAGGACAGTTTTCTACCTGCAGGTCATAAATTATTCCCTATTAGATATATTTCCATTCCACTTATTAGTGAGTGTATATACAGTGAATTCCTTTACGCTTTGAAAGGTGCACGCATGCAGAAAGAAGAGAGCCTTAGGAGATAATCATACAGTAATTAAAATTTCATCTACATTATATGTTTTTAAATGGTGCGAAAAGTGTCGCCAAAATGTATTCAGGCACGATTCTGCCCACCACCCACCACCCCCACCCCAGCTTCAGACTCAGAAGAAGGTCATCTCTCTTCTGCCAAAGCACAGCACAAGGACAACCTCCCTCTCTTCTCCCCGCTTCAGGCTTGGGGGAGGGGTGGGAGCTTATCACAGTTTGCAGAGGGAGGTGGGATACTTGCTGTGGCAGGCGTGGGAAACAAATACATGGTTCCCTCATGTCTGGGGGTCAGACATTTTGGCTGGCTTTGGTAGAAATTCAGCCAAATACTGACTGGCTTTGGGCAAGGGCCATATCTCAGTGGCAGAGCACCTGCTTTGCATGCAGAAGGTCCCAGGTTCAATCCCTGGGAGACACCCCCATTTGAAACCTGGAGAGCTGCTGCAAGTCATGGTAGATAATGTTGACCTAGATCAGGCCAGCTCAACTTTGGCCCTCCTGCAGATGTTGGCCTACACTTCCCATAACCCCTGGCTATTGGTCACTGTGGCTGGAGATTATGGGAGCTGTAGTCCAAAAACAGCTGGGGGGACCTATATTGAGCAGGCCTTACCTAGATAGACCGATGGTCTGACTCAGGCTTCCCCAACCTGCAGCCCTCCAGATGTGGCTGAACTACAACTCCCAGCATCCCTAGCCACAATTTATGGCTGGGTATGCTAGGAGTTGTAGCTCAGCAAAATCTGGAGGGCCGCAGGTTGAGGAAGCCTGGTCTGACTCAATATAATTTAAAGCAGTTTCTATCTTACTAGCCATACATTGTTTCTAGGAACCAGTGAGCCTCACCATCAAAGTAAGGACAGGGGTGTGGGGAGCTTGCCTGCAGCCAGAGGATGAAGTCCTGCTACTGACTGGGAGTTCCTTTCCCGACCTCTGTGCAGAACTGCTGACGGGAGAAACTCTGGAGGGGCTGACTGGCCTCATCCCTGCTATTGCCAGATGCAGGGAGCATGGCTACTGCTCAGGAGGGAGTCCATTGAGACCCTCCCCCATCCTCCCCAGTCAGTGGGGCTATTCCCACGATCAGGCAAAATCAAGGTTGGGGAGCCTAGCCCGATTTTGCCTGATCATGGGAGTCACCGGGCTCGCAGGTGGTTAACCCACCTAAGTACCCCTCCCCTAAAACCGGGTTTGTAGGGCAAGTGCTCCACAAACCCATTTTTTAAAATCGTGAGTAGCCTCGGAGTGGCTCCACGCTGTGGCTACTCATGAGGAGACCCCCCGAGGGGAGGCGAAAAGCCGCCTCCTGGCTCCGGGGGTCTCGCCAGCATGCCCTGCGCGCTCACGCAGGGCATACTGGAGCTTCCGGGGGCCAATCGCCCCCTGCTCCCCCCAGCCCCTGCCGGCTCCGTCATCGAGCTAGCAATTGTGTGGGCGGCCAATGCAGCCACCCAGGGCTCCCGCCCTGCTTGTGTGCGGGGAGAGTGGGCTTAGCCCACTCTCCCCGCTCACTCTCCAAAACTGGGTCTCACTGATCGTGAGGCCCGGCTCAGTGTTTCATTGAAATACTGGCTGGCTGGGCTCCCCCCACCCCAGCCCAGACAACATTTCAATGAAACACTGGCTGGGGAGGAGAGGGGCATGCCTCATACTCCCAGCTGGTGAGTGCTTCGTTTGCCAGCTGGGTGCAGGAGAGGGCAAGGGGTGTCCTGTGAGGAGGTGCCCTGTGAGAATGGTCGCCCCCTTTGCTCAATTGTCCCCACACCCCTGGGTAAGGACATAGATATTATACTGATGTCCTGGCAAGGGGACTTTCCAGGGTTCCAGAGAGGTAACCTGGGGCCTGGAGCACAAAATATAGGCTTGGGGTCCTCCTGCTGCAACCTCAAATGCTGCCAGTAGATAAAAGTAACAAGAGGCTGAGGGCCTTCTGGGGCAGTTTGAGCCCTTCCCCACTTCTGCATCCCTGAGAATAGTGGGTGGGATGTGCATGTATCTGCATCAGCCTCTCCTTTCTACCCCAATCCCTATTATTACATCCCAGCATGATTCACAGCCTCACACCATTTAGAAAGAGGGTTTTTCCACCTTCCTTTGTTGCTGGCAAGTGTGTGTTTGTAAAAAGAAAGAAAAAAGTGGTGTTCAGTTTCCCCTGTTGGGTGCCAGAAAGCAATTTCAGGTCTCCACTAGCAGCATAGTGACTGTGTTTGTGAGACCTTTGGTTTTCGACATGATGGAAACTCATGCAAGTTACCGTGTGGTGCTACAGTGCTCAAATAATAAATGTGTGTGTGAATCAGCTCTTAGTTTTAGAAGCTGCTGTGTATGGAGGACTTGCTTGCAGAACTTCAGCTCTGAACATCTGTTCCGTGTTTAATGGGAAGACACAGGTGCTACGGGATGCTGTGGGACTTTCTATGCTTTTTCTATATTGTGAATATTTCAAACTCAATAAAAACATGGCCTGTAATTTAAAATAATTGATGAGAATTAAGTGGTTAAATTATGTTGAAAATGCATGAAGCCATAGATCTTGCTAGTTTTGCTTTTTAGGATGCAACATCTCTGTCTTTTATTGAATTTATTGAAGTCAAAATTAGTTTCCTGCAAAATATTGCATTTTGTTGTCTCGCTATCACAGAAGCACACTGTGTAGACAGCTGTCAACACCTTGGTTTCCCCATCACTAATGGAGAATGCTTTTGAACTTCCATGTGAGCCTACAGACTCAACTTCATGGGGTCGTTTGGGGTGGGGCATCTCTCTGCTCCTAGTGCTGCCACCTCTTCTTCTCCTAGTAACTGGATGTTGCCCTTGGAAAGAACATGTGGCTGCTTCTCTACAATCCTATAGTCTATCACCTCTATCTCCTCAGGCTGTTCAGCACAGCCATTTCACAGATTACACAGCAACGAACCTTGAGCTGTTTCATTCTCTTGAGCCTACACTCTACTAGGAGCCACAGCCAATTCCCAGTCCCTGGATGAGTGGACCTGCAAATGTGCTTATTGCATTCACACTCCATTTTTAGGTGTGCACTTCAAACATCTTAGGTGTGCACCAAAGCAACATCATGTGTGAAGAGGCCCACAGTTATGGAGACACATCCTCTTCTAGGCAAGAGTATTATGAGTGAGGAACCCATACCAATATTTACAACAGCAACTAGCTCCAATCCTACCAGCCCTCATGACTGCGCACGCAGGCGGGTGGCAGAGAAGGCTCTAGAAGCCCACTGTCCCCACAGATGATCGCTGAGGACTGTCTGGGCGGTAGTGTACACATTGTGTGCCCAGACAGCCTGATGCTGCCCCAGGGAGCATGGTGGCACAGGGGCTGGGATGCATTGTCTCAGCCCCCAGAAATCCCACAATGTGTGCTTTGCATTGTGGGGATCCCCCCTAACACCAGGCAGGTGTCCATCAGTGTGTCAGCACTGGCTGAAAGCAGCTGATGCTGACACATGGTCAAGTAAACACAGCTAAGGGAGCTCTTGCTCCCTTAACCCTGTTTAAGAAGCAGGCTGCCTAGGCGGGTTTGGCACCAAGGCACTGCTGGGAGCTGGTCAGCGTAGAGTTGCCAATTGACCATCATTATGTGGGACGTCTCTCATTTCAGAGACTAAACCTTGGTCCCTATAAGGACATTTTGGTGGCGGAGTGAGCAGCTGCTTATTTTGAGAAGTTTGGGGTTCAAAAGTGGTATAACTTGAATATGTTCTAAATAATAACAATGCTGGCATTATTCAGTAGCATATAATTCAATTAAATATATGCCAATGATACTCAGGCTCTTGATTACCACTGCATACACCTCCAGGGCCCCCCAGCCAGCCCCCTCCCCCCAAAAAAAACTTGGGTCCCTCATTCTGGCAATGAAATGGTGGCAACCCTACCTGCAGGTTCTCACGGGCAGTCAAGCCTGAGCATAGCTGCCCTAGCCCAGTCTTGGCTGCTCATGAGAACAGCCTCCTGGTCTGCACATTGCATTTTTATGCTTCAGTTACTGTTACAGTTGAGTTGGTGGGCTGTTTGCTGCCTTAATCTGCATTGGAGCAGGACCAAAATGGAATGGCTCCAGCTCTACGAAATGAACTGGAGCCCTTAGATTTTGGTCCTGTGCCAAATCAGATTAAACAGGCAAAGAGATCCTCCAAGAAGAAAACATCGATGCCATGGCTATAAAAATGAGAGCAGTGCATTTTGTCAGATTATGATACTATGATGGGTGTTGGAGGAAGCCTCTTCTTGCGAGAGGTCAGCATTCAGTGGCAGAGCGCAAGCTTTGCATGCAGAAGGTCCTGACCCGATCCCTGACATCTCCATTTTAAAAAGGATCAGGTGCAGGGGTGTAGCTATAATTGAATGGAAGGGTTCAAAGAACCTAGGGCCCCCAGCTCCTGAGGCTCCCCTCAGGCTCCCCCTCCCTGTTTTCTTCATTACCTCCCTTACTCTGAGGGGCCACCAGGGAGAGGGGTGAACATGGGCCCCCTCTCCCCTAGCTGTGCCCCTGATCAGGTGATAGGAAGATGCTCTGCTTGAAACCCAGGAGAGCCATTGCAGGTAAGTAAGCAGTACTGGTCTACATAGATCATGGTATGGCTGTTTCCCATCTTTATGGGAATTTAATTTGTTTTCAAAAGGGTGTCAGCGGCTCAAGCCTTCTAGTGCAGTTTCTGATGTGAGTAGACTGATCCCGCTAATCCTCAATCACTGGGGAGTAGATTGTGGTTGGTCATTGGTGAAGAAAAGCCACTCTACACATGCCCAAATACTGGCAAACTCTGGCCTAGCTGAAACAAAGCACTGATGATGCTAGAGACCTATCAGTTAGCTATGGGCATTGCTAGCACCATAGAACTTGAAGACCTGAGCCAACCCCCAGAGGCTCCGTAATCCATTCTTTATGATGTTCTCCAACAACTCAGAAGACAAGTAGGGAATGTGATCCACTTAAGGATGATTCAGGCAACTCTCTTGTGGGCTGGACAGAATGATTATCTCTCTCTAGGAGTACACTATGATGATGACGATGACAAATATTAATATACCGCTCTTCAAACAAAGTTCTCAAAGCAGTTTACATAGAAAAAGAAATAATACATAAATAAGATGGTCCCCTGTCCCCAAAGGGTTCAAAGGTTAAGAAGAAGCGTAAGGCAGATACCAGCATCAGCCCCTGGAGAGATGCTGTGCTGGGGCTAGATAGGCGCAGTTGCTCTCCCAATGCTAAATATAAGAGAACCACCACTTTAAGGTGTCTGCTCAGTTAGCAGAGGTCTAACACCACTTCTGTTCATTAGAATTCTAGTCCAGCCTCACCACAACCCTCCAGGAAACCAGCAGGAAAGGAGGATTAAGGATCATAGATGTGGGCAAGTGAATGACACATCCTCGAATTTATAGACCATCCTTTTGTCAAGGAGGGGGCACAAGAGGTTTCTTTTTCCTCTGAGGGAAAAAGCCTCCTCCCTAGTCAGTAGAGCCTCCTCCCTAGTCACTTGGCGTCAGCCCTGCAGTTAGCTTCAAACAAAAGTAATGTGGCTCCATTCATCTATCTGGGGTATAAATTATACTTCCCTGACATGGAACCAAATTGTAATATATATCTCCACATGTTGCTGCAGAATAGAAGCAGACTAAATTGTTCATAAGATCTGCCTATAAGTCCAGTATGTCTGTGCTGCTGCTTCAGTAAGAGAGCCCCTTTATGCAAATACATGAATAGAACACTTTCAGTGGCCGGCATCCTGGCTACATTTACTAGAGGAAGTCCTATTGAAATCTTTAGAGTATCCTTTAGAGTAGATCCTGTATAGTACTACTGAGTAACTTAGTCAGGTTATCAGCCAGTGTTTCAGAGGAGGATTCTGATATTTGTGAGACTTTCCAGGGCTGAGATCTGCCTCTGAACTGAGCCTTACCATCTGGAGAAACTCATCTAATACTCATACTAATTTTCTCATAGATTAGCACTGTCTCTTTTACTTATTGGTTCAAGCTGTTGGAGATCCAGCTCCAGATGGCATCGACCTTTTGCACCCGTAACCCTAATGACCACTAGGGGCATGGGGAGTAGAGAGAGATAGTTAGGGTCTCCTTCTCTTTTCCTATTTATCTCTGACTCTGTGACCTCTCTATTGATAGAACGTTCTCAGGAATTTCTTGGGAGTGACTTCCTTCTTCTTCTTCCTAGAATGCTTCTAGCTGTCTCTCTGAGAACCATGCTTCTATAGATCTCTCACTGACCAACATGTAGCCAGAGGTTAGATACAAGTCTTTTCTAGGGATGTGCAAACCAGCTCGACATTGAGCAAGTTCGACATCAAACCGTTTCAGTTCAATGTTGAACCGGTTTGGTTTGACGGTCCAGGGTCGAACTAAACCACCCACTGTTCAGTCTGATCCCAGACCGAACACCCCCCGAATGTTCGGGGGGGTTGTGAATGTTTTGCAGTGAAATTTTTTTTAAAGTTTTGCAGTGTTAAAATAATAATGATTTTTTTTAACCTTACTCCCTTCCAGGGAGTTGCTGGAGGTGGGGGTGGGGTCCATAGTTTCCCCTCCCCCCACAGGCTTTATTTATGCCCCCCTCCGGCTGGTTTTTGGCTGGTTTTTGACCTTCTCCCAGTGGCACAGTGGCCATTTTGGAGGCCACACGCCTGTGTGATTGGCCTCTGCGAGGTCTGGGCCATGCAGAGACCAATCTCACAGGCGCGCAGCCTCCAAAATGGCTGTTGCGCCACAGGGAGGCCCAAAAGTGGCTGAACGGCCAAACAGCTAGCCGAACTGGCTGGGGGGGCATAAGTAAAGCCGGTGGGGGAGGGGGAACCTCCATGGACCCCCCGCCACCTCCAGCAACTCCCTGGAAGAGAATAACGTTAAAAAAAAATTTTTTTACACTGCAAAATGTTTGCGGAAACCCCCCCCCCGAACCGAACTGGAGGTGGGGTTCGATGGGGTGCCGGACCAAACTGGCCCAGTCGGGTTCGAGTCCAGTCCAGACTCGAACCGAACCGGGCCAGCCGGTTCTGTACACATTCCTAGTCTTTTCCTAACATCATGTACTTCTGAATATTTATTTTATTATTATTATTTTTACATTTATATCCCGCTTTTCCTCCAAGGAGCCCAGAGCGGTGTAATACATACTTGAGTTTCTCTTTCACAACAACCCTGTGAAGTAGGTTAGGCTGAGAGAGAAGTGACTGGCCCAGAGTCACCCAACTAGTTTCATGGCTGAATGGGGATTTGAATTTGGGTCTCCCCGGTCCTAGTCCAGCACTCTAATCACTACACCACGCTGGCTGAATGAAGTAGATTAGTTTCACCTTACATGAATCTCCATGCTTATTATTTACAAGCTATTGCCCTTGAGACCCTGTTAACTTCTGCTGTAATGGGAGTGAGTTAGCTCCTGAAATACCCTGCTATATGAGTAATTACCTCCAACACAAATAACCCACACACAAACACTATGGAAAGAACTATTTTGAATTGGAGCATTTCTCAAGAATGGCACACATACAAGATGCATTGTCTTCAGGTTCTCAGGTAGTCTGAAACTTCTTACAAATCCTCTTTATTTGGTTTACTTAATCTTTCAAAAATCATAAGTGAAAAGCAAAGGAAATCTTTTTGGCTGAATTAATCAGTATGATTGATTTTTCTCCTCCCTTAAGACTGAGCTGATCTTGTGGTAGCAAGCATGAATTGTCCCCTTTGCTAAGCAGGGTTTACCATGGTTTGCATTTGAATGGGACTATGTGGGAGTCCCATAATTCCTCACCAACCACAAGGGTTCCATTCCAGAAAAATCTCACAGTTGGTGAATTTGTGGTTGGTGAGCCATTAAAAAGCATTAGACACAAGGTTAGGGGAATCATGGTTGCGAAAAGTCTGAAAAATAAAGAAAAAATGCCCCCCAAGTTGCCAAAAAAAATACCCAGAATCCCTTGAAATCACCAAGAGTCAGCAAGAGGAGTAAGGGGAACTCCCTGAAACCACCCCAATTGTGGAAACACCCCCCCCAACCCAAAATCACAAACAATCTCACCAAACCATGGATACTCTGGTTGCAGTTGGCGAGACCTGTCACAATTTCCCATTTGCGGATACTCAAAACCACAGTTGGGAAAACTGCAGTTGGCGAGGCATGACTGTATTCCTCTTAGGGGATGGGGCCACTCTGGGGAAGATCCCCTGCATGCTTGTGTGTACTGTGCAGAAGGTTCCAAGTTCCCTCCCTGGCAGCATCTCCAAGATAGGCCTGAGAGAGATTCCTGCCTGCAACCTTGGAGAAGCCGCTGCCAGTCTGTGTAGACAATACTGAGCTAGATGGACCAATGGTCTGATTAGGTACAAGGCAGCTTATGTTCCTATGAGAAAATATCCTTGCTCAACTCTTCTTAAAGAAGCTTTCTCTTTGCTTTTCAGTTATGGTTTTTAAAGATAAACTAATACAAATCAACATGATTTGTGAATTTGCTGAGACGTTTCAAGCAAAATGCCCTATCAGCTACATATCCCCCAGTTGGCACTGGGGGAGATTTCCTTACATTCACGACTGTTTCTTCTGCAACCATCTGTCACACAAGTATCAACATGCCAAGATATTTATGCTCCATACATTTTGCAGCCCCAATATTGTCTCCATGAATATAAATTAAATGCTCTCATGCTTGCTGCTTTTCACCTTCTTCCTTATGCTTCCAGATGCTCACACACAATTAATTATTCTGCAGCTTGATACAGTTTACAGCAAAATGTAATTACATCAGTATGTACTTTCTTGCATAAAGAAATAGCTGCAAGGACCTATGAAGAGCTGTTTTTTTGTGTGATTTGATTTTGTTTTCTGAAAGATTCTTTTCACTGGAATATAATTACCCATCACAGAGATGGGAGAGAACAGGAAATATCTCGTTAAAAAAACAGCCCTGTGAGTTTATGGCTGATTACTGTGAATGGGTCTATGACTCTGGATTTGCCTAAAGTAAAGCCTGATTGAAAACAGGGATTTGATAATAGAATGTTAATGTTTCTTAATGATTGCGGATGGAGCCCTGTATGGGCAATTTCACTTGCAGGAGAGGGTCTCAGACCAGTGCTCTGCCTGTATGTGTATGCGTGGCGGTGTGGGGGTGGGTGGGGAGGTTTTTTAACTGAAACAGATGGAAGACCAGAGGAACAGAGAGGGAGAGGGAGAGAAAGAGAGTGAAGTTTCTAGCTGGAGATATCTAGAAACTGGGGTACAGTTGAAGGTGGGTTCTGCACAAGTTGCTGTCTGGAAATCAGATGCAGGCTGCAAATACACAAATAAGTGTAGTTGTCTTTAGTATGCTCTGCTCCTATATGTGAAAACAACACAAATAAGACAAAGACACCAGCTGATAACTTTTTGACTTTAATAAAAGCACTGGTGCAATGCCACTACCTCTGAAAAGTTCAACTAACTCAGCTTCACTGCTGGCTCAACAGTAGGGGAAATTTTCAGCACCTCCCCTGTCCCAGGAAACGCTCTGTGCCATGTCAAAATATTCCCCTGAGGGTCACACAGCCCACAGGGACATATATTTCAGGTGATATAGAGAGATTCCAGAAGAAGGAAGGTCATTGAAATTCCCTCCCCACCACACACACACACACACACACACACACACACACACACGCATCAGTGCTGCATTAGTCTGGAGCTGTACCTTCATAAGTGGTCTCTTGTTCAAAGAGGAAATTTAATATTGTGAAGCTGTCCCTCAGATTTCTAATCACTGGAGGTAATGGGGAGTGTGTAACAATAGGTACCTCTACCTATTATCTCCTTGAGCTTACAACAGATGTTCCATATGTGGTCATTTCCTCCATTGCTATACCTAAACACACTTTCAAAGGAAAGAAATGTTATAGATTTGAGTTCATCTGCTTTTCTTTGTACAGTGTGTTGTGATACTGTTCTATTTGTGACCTGATAATATCAATATTTATTTTTATAGCACACTTCTGGCACAAAAATGATGGACAATAATTTCCCACATGGAAAGAACAAGAAACACAGGAAAAGAGGCAAGCATTGCCTGTGGGAAAGAAAATGAATGGATATAATAAACATGAAATGATCCAATTTTGTCTAATGAAACTTCTAATGACTGCCCCAGCATGATACAAGATCTTCTCAGCATAAGGCTGTCAGAACATGAGAAAAATGCACAATATTACAGAATATCTTCATGTGTTCTAACCAGGCAGCAGCTTAAAGAATTAGGTGTACAAGTTCCAGCACTGGCATAAAAGGAAAAGCCTGCTTTTCATTCCGCTGCAGGGATTCAAACCATGTCAAGGAAGTGTGGTGCAGTAACTGTCATGAATGCTGCCAGCAATTCTGGTGTGAATCCAGTTCCCCTACTGGCAGCTTTTTCAAGGGAGAAGAGGTGGAACGTTTATAGAAATGGGGCAAGTGTCAGAATGACCTAATAAATAGCATCCTTCATGTTTCTACTGTATCTCACTTCAGTTCAATGCACATTCACAAAGTGACGTGTCTAAATAATTTAAATTCATAGAACTTACCTTCCAAACATACGTGAAATTGAAATCAGTTGAAATCCATGGAATGTGTGCCAGAGTAGCATAGCCACAGCAGAGGCATATAGCAGCTTTGGGGGGTAATTTTCGATGTGAAAATGGTGCAATAGCTCCTCACTCTGTGGTCCCCCTGCCACTGCAGTGATGTTGTTGTTTTTAATGAGGCACTTCCAATAAGAAGCACATCTCTTACCAATGCAAGTCGGTGTACATCAAGTTTTACCCGTAACTTGTAAATACATATGTTTTATTATTTTCTTGTTTACACAGTCAGACAGGTGTTATTGACTGGTTTGTTTTATCCAGACATCAAGTCCTTCCCAAGGACCTAGGATGGCTGAACCTGAATTTTATTGTCCATGTTGTTGTTGTTATAGATATCGTCGCAGAATATAGGCTGTTCCCAGTAAAGTTGCTTTTTGTAATTGGCTGATGGTGATTTCTGTGGCCCCTATGGTGTTGAGGTGCTCTTCAAGGTCTTTTGGGACTGCACCCAGGGCACCAATTACCACTGGGATTATTTGGGTCTTTTTCTGCCACAGCCTTCCAATTTCAATTTGTAGATCTTTGTATTTGGTGATTTTTTCTATTTCTTTTTCTTCTATTCTGCTATCCCCTGGTATTGCTATGTCGATTATTTTGATTTGTTTTTCTTTCTTCTCAACTACAGTTCTGTCTGGTGTATGGTGTGGCAGATGTTTTTCTGTTTGTAGTCAGAAGTCCCATAATATTTTTACATCTTCATTTTCTTCAACTTTTTCAATTTTATGGTCCCACCAATTCCTGGCTACAGGTAATCTGTATTTTTTGCAGATGTTCCAGTGTATCATCCCTGCTACCTTGTCATGCCTTTGTTTGTAGTCAGTCTGTGCGATCTTTTTACAACAGCTGATTATTATTATTATTATTATTATTACATTTATATCCCACTCTTCCTCCAAGGAGCCCAGAGCGGTGTACTACATACTTGAGTTTCTCTTTCACAACAACCCTGTGAAGTAGGTTAGGCTGAGAGAGAAGTGACTGGCCCACAGTCACCCAGCTAGTTTTATGGCTGAATGGGGATTTGAACTCGGGTCTCCCCGGTCCTAGTCCAGCACTCTAACCACTACACCATGCTGGCTCACTGTTTCATCTGCTTCTTTACAAAGGTGGCACTTGCTGTTTGTTGTGGATTTTTTGACTTTTGCTCTTATTGCATTTGTTCTTAGTGCCTGGTTTTTTATTATTATTATTATTATTATTATTATTATTATTATTATTATTATTTCAATTTCTACACCGCCCTTCCAAGAATAGCTCAGGGCAGTTTACAAAGAGAAACAATAAATAAATAAGATGGCTTCCTGTCCCCAAAGGACTCACATTGTAAAACGAAACATAAGATAGACGCCAGCAACAGTCACTGGAAGTACTGTGCTGGGGGTGGATAGGGCCAGTTACTCTCCCCCTGCTAAATAAAGAGAATCACCACGGTAAAAGGTGCCTCTTTGCCCAGTTAGCAGGGGTGCGTAAACCCATGTTTATGGATTTCTGGTGTAGAAGTCATCATGATAGCAAATATGTATGACTAACACAATAACCTCATTAGGCAGCAATAAAAACATTATGAGAAAGTATTAGTAATACACCTGTAATTGAAATGCTAATGTTATTTTGGACTTTCTTAGTAAACTAATCATATACAAATCAATAGGATATCACCAGAATCATTCTAACAAAGACGGCAACTTGCACAAGAACTGATATGTGTACAGTAGCACACTAAGACAAATTTTAGGTGCCAAATTCTAGAAAACGCAGAGCACCTGGTAGAAATTAGGGGTGTGCATGAACCGACTGGCATGGTTTGGTCTGAATTCAGACCAAATTTGGACCGAACTACGAGGCTGTGGACTGGTTTGGTTGAACCAATTGGCTGGGCCAGTCGGTTCAATGAACCAGCCTGAACCGGTTCGCAGTGATTCACAACTGAACTGCTCAAACCAGCCCTGTTCACAGTGGTCCAGTTCTGCACATCCCTAGTGGAAATGCTACGGATAATACTGCTTATATTCTGATCTATGACCGTAATAAAGTAAAGAAAAGTAAGCTACTTAAAGTAAGCTACAGATAATAAGAGGTTTTGAATATGGACCCAATCAGCAAACATTAAAGCCATGATGTTAAAAAGGTAACTGTGGAAGAGATACAGTTCCTTAAAGAATAGCAAATTATTTGCTTAAGAGAGGGATAAAGTTATTCAAAATCTAGTTTCTGAACTGTAATAGCTGCAGGCAAAACTGAAGGCACAGTTAAAATGTTGTAGAAACATACAGTCACAGCCTACATACGGACGAACTGGATTTGCACCTCTAAAATTTATCTGGGGTCCTTACCATTTGAGCATTCTCTCCTAGTCTAAGTATTAACTTTATGCCAGGAAACACTGTAGAGAGTTGGAGGGGAGATTTGTTTATCTATGCCAGTGGCAGCTGAAGTGCACAGGTAAGGAGAGCACTGCTAATTAATACTGTCTGGAGACATAAAGTTAACATTCTAAATAAAGTAGTTTATGTATGAGATCCATCAGGGAGATAGATAAGCCTACGTGCCTAGCTGGTTGCTACATACAGGAAGAAGGGAAAAAAGAAGACAGAAGTCTCTCCAGTTAAGAGAAAGAAACCTGAGAATATCAGGTCAACAAGGGAATCAGAGAACAGAGACAGCATGATCAGAGATGGAATGCCCTTACTAGCTGTCTCCACTCCTAATGTCCTTAGTGGTCAATAGGGTTGCTGGTGCTGAGTCGATGCCATCAGGAGCTGCATTTTCCAGCAGCAAAAACATCCTGCTTTCTCAGTGTAGTCAGTTTTAGAACATGTTTGTATTGGCGTTTGCAGAGGGTTTCATCAAATTTAACTAAGTTCTGGCCCAGCTGGATCCATGTTTAAGCAAACATGTATGTCAAAAGAGCCAGGAGGAATGACATAGCTTTCAATTTGAATGTTATATCTCTTCATGCCGCTTCATGCCTCTTACAATCAGCTCTTTTGGCAAATATTTCATTCCCAGCACTTGGTAAAAGAAAATAAACTTGCTCCTATTATTCCTAACACGCTAATCATGCACGATCATGTGAGATAGTTTGTTCATTCTTAAATCCTGCATATTGAACATAAAGATAGAACTCCTCTTGGCTCCTTTGATTCATTTCTTCTGATCTCTGTTAATTGGCTATTTGGTTTGTACAGAAGGAAAAAGAGCATCCTGTACAGGCTGTTCTGAGACATTTGTTCATCAGAGACATTTCCAATATGTGGAAATAGGGTGAGGAAATTGAAACAGGCAAACTATATATCTCACTGGGAAAAGAAGATGAAACCCTACCACAGAAATACTTGGAAATGTAGGTATTTTCTTTTCCCATATAGTTCATTTCATGACTATAAAATCTGGCTGCTCTCTTGGGCATCATTTTAAACAAGTGGAGATAAAAGTTAACTTTCATCATGCAGTGATGTGAGTTTAAAACATTGTTAGAAAGCTTATAATGTACCCATTATACATCCTTCTTATACAGGGCTGCCAACATTGACTGAAGCGATTCCTGAAGAATTTTCCTCAGTATTTTACACAATATCAAGCCATTAAAATCTCTGGGATTGCTTTCCCAGAGATTTTAAGTTAAGTTGATGCTGATTCTGGAGATTCCAGACCAATCTTGGAGGGCTGGCAACCCCTATCCTTTTGCCATCTGTGCTGCATATGCAAGAAAATACAGCTCGGTTCTAGCTCATGAATAATGTGAGTGCATAGTCCTAATCCAGGCTCTTTCTGTGAGTCCTGTCCAAACAGAAAGGCTCACCTATTAGTACTCCAAGGTACTGAAAGGGTTTCTGCCCACTTGACAAGATCATCAGAGGAGTCTCCTGCTATGTGTGCTGACAGTGAGAGGTTTGGTTGTTGAGTATGTGGGACGGGGCCTTCTCAGTCATTGCCCCCAGGCATTGGAAAGCTCTCCTGGCTGGCATCTGCTCTTAAGTCTTCATGACAGTTTTTAGGAAGCAAGTAAAAATGTGACCCAGCCCTCTTTATGTATTATTGTTTTTAATGGGGTTTTAAACTTTTAAATAGAGATATTATATTTATATGTATATTATCTGTACCTTTGTATTTTAATTATGCATTGTTTTAATTATACTGTAAACTGCTTTGAGATAATGTTTAATGAAAAGCAGTATATAAATCAACCAATCAACCAACCAATCAATCAATTTTCCTAGGGAATGTCCCCTTTTCAGGGTTGCCCAGTGTTTGCTTATTAAAAGAGGCTTGCATCTCCTGAAAAACACTGCCCTCTGACCTTGAAAGCATTACTGATGTGTGGGGATTCTCTATGGCAGTGAGCAAAATCCACTCTGTATCTTCTCAGAGGTATTTTAACCTATTCTTGCTTTAGATGTTTTAAATCAGTTGCCAGATCTGGGGCCTGCTCACACAAATTAAATTTTGGAGATTCACCAAAATTGCCAGCTACATATCTGCCGCTAAACAGATGACTTATCCAGATGTTGACCCTTTGGATGCTCTTTTTTTGCAGAGCAGACGTTTTGCGCAATGTCAGTACATGGCATCTGGCTATGGTAGCTTTTGCCACAGAAGCAGCACCAAGTTGCCCTGTTGCATTGGCACAACCACCACAAGTTATGGTGACACCGGATGGGTATCACAACACAGCATGCCACCCTTTGCACATTGCTCACAGGATCAAGACATTTTAATTTTAGGCCTTTTTAGGACTTTCCAAAACTGCTGGAGAGAAACCACTTCATCAAGTCATAGCTATACAAGACTATAAAATGGTGTTTTTTTTTTTTGTTTTACTATCTACAGGTTCCTCTAACAAAAGAGGGTTGTTGTTTTTCCCCATTGTGTGTCTTAGAAAGGAAGCAAAGCAGAAAATTAATCAGTAACATAACAGGCACATTGTCTGAGAGAGATTCATTAGAAAGTAGTTTCAAGGGTGTTCATTGTTTTGAGATTAAACAATGTTATCAATCATTAGCAACATAATAAAGCTAGTGGGTTCTTAAATGGACTGCATTCCTATTTTCATATCATTAAATTAAATATATAACCAAGCCATGCTACCTGCAATGTTGTTTCCATACTAATCTTATGCAAGCAACGAATACTAGTCTCAGCTGAAATTGGCAAATGTTGGAATGATGGTGAATGTAGTGAGCACCATTGGCAACATTGTGCTTACAGCTTGCTGTACTCCTAGTCCAGGGATCTTCACTATTTTTCAAGCAGGCACCACCGAACAACCTAGAGCCACTTCCCAGTGTGCTGACCTCTGCACAGTATTACACTTTTCTCAGTGCTGGTGGCGAGCTGGGAGGATCCTTTAAGCAAGATCCTCTCTTCAGAACTCTAGAGGACAGCCCTGGGAAAAGCTCCTCAGCAGTCTGTGCACACCTTCCAAGACAGTGCAGGGGCTCAAGAGGGCTCCTTTTCCCTTAAAGGAGCCCCACCAGTGCTGCGTAAAGTACGGCACTGCACGGTGGGAATGGTCGCCTCTACATGGTGCCAGAGTGTTCAGCTTTGGGCAAAGCTTCACACAGGCCCAATAAACAATTAGCCACACTTAGGGTTGAAGGGGGCCATTTTTATACCACCCAAAACGCAAGTTCTCTGGGCGGTTTACAACAAAACAATACAAAAACCCAATAAATAGATTAAAACATTTCAACAATTAAAATTTAAAATGTTAAAACTGTTAAAACACAATTAAAACAATATCAAATTAAAAGCCTTGGTGAACAAATGCATCTTGACTGCCCTTTTAAAAGTTGTAAGAAATGGGGGGGGCCCCTCTTATTTCAGCAGGAAGTGTGTTCCAAAGCCTCGGGGCAGCAATGGAGAAGGCCTGTCTGTCCCTGAGTAGCCACCAGACGAGTTGGTGGCAGGCAACTGCAGACGGACCTCTCCAGATGACCTCAATGGGCAGTGTGGTTCGTAGCAAATAAGACATTCTCTTTAATACCCAGGACCCAAGTTGTTTAGGGCTTTATAGGTTATAACCAAAACCTTGTACTTTGCCCGGAAATTTATCGGCAGCCAGTGTAGATCTTTTAAAATCGGAGTGATAAGGTCTCTCTGAGATGACCCAGAGACCAACCTGGCTGCTGCATTCTGGACTAACTGCAGTTTCCGGATTATGTACAAAGGCAGCCCCACATAGAGCACATTGCAGTAGTCAAGTCTGGAGGTGACCAGCAGATGTACTACTGTTCTGAGGTCATTTATCTCAAGAAACGGGTGCATCTGGTGTATCAGCCGAAGCTAATAAAAGGCACCTCTGGCCATGGCCTTAACCTGGGACACCAGGGAGAGGTTTGTGTCCAGAAGGACCCCCAGTCTGTGTACCTGTTCCTTCTGGGGAAGTGTAACCCCATCCAGAACTGGCAGCTAAAAATCATCTCCTGAGTTCCGACCCCCGCACAATAAGTACCTCTGTCTTATCTGGATTCAGCTGGATTACAATGTAGAACACTATTTTATGCTCTAGTCCAGTGAGGTGATCTGCATGGCTTCCATGTGCACGTCCCCTGCTCCACTGAGAGCCAAGCACACAAATGGACACTGTGCTTGCAAATGACCGGATTCAAGACTGGATCTTGAATCAAGGACTCCTCTCTCCTTGAGTAGTTCCCAACAGTGAGTTTGGAGCTGTGCATGTTGTACCAAACAGATGAATAACATGGCCAGCTTCAACTTGTACATATAGAGGACTTAATCTAACCCTTTCTTTTCCCAATGTGGGTTGATGCAAAATGAGGGCCCCTATAGTCCTCTTAAGCAGCCACTGGCACTATGAAAATTGACACCAACATGCACAGGAAGACACAGGCAATCCATTGCTACAGGCATGTGTCTCTGGACCAGGCTCTGTATTTTAGTATCCAGATGGACCTACCCATTGATTACACAACAAATGTGCATTTGTTCCGTACTTCCTGTAAACATCCCCCAAGTGGACTATTGCACGGATATTTCACTTTGCCTATCTTTTGTTCCTGGAAATATGTACCACGTTACTGACCATTGTATTGGATATCTGTGATTAACCTTAGCTCATTGCTGTTGTGATTTTGGATGGAATGTGGTTATACACATGCCATGGAGACTACTGCATGTTCTTTGTGAGATATTTAATGAATAGCAGCACATCCGTCTTCTAACATCTGCATCATTCTACAAATCATTTTCAAGGCTTAATTTAAAAAAAAAAAATCTTAGAAGGCTATGAATTCCTCTTGCTGCATGCCTCTAACATGGATATGCACACCTACAACTCATGAGGTTTTTATCTAAGAGACTCAGCAGTAGTTCTGATGAGCCCACAAGAACCAATATTGTCATACAACCCTACTAGAAAGGAAAACCAGGGGTGTTATCCCTACGTGGAAGGATTTCCCATGGTATAGGGAGGTCATCCTCAATGGACTAGTTTATCAGCCTCTGCATGCTGGGAGATAGGACCAAACAAATTTCAGGCAGGCTAGTAGCTAGGTTAAGTAGCTGTCACTCAATCCCCAGTTCCGGTCCTGTCTCGCTCTGTTAGACAGCTCTTGGTTTGAGCTCTTTTTCTACTTGCTATTTTCAGGCTAATTCAGGCTAGTTCGTTCCTTTATTGTTCTAATTGGAACTTACTAAAGTGATTTTTAATTCACTAATGGGTGAGAATGATTTGTGATTAGACGGCATAGAGTGCCACGAGTTCTGCACATGCCCAGAGTAATAGACGACGTGTCTCGGGTAATCACTCCCTTCCAGATATTCCAGACCAGAGGCAAAGCTCTGGATGTGAAACTAGTTTGTGGGGCCAAGAGCAGAGAGTTCAGATGAAGCCCTGCCCTGTCAAGAAGACTCCCCGCCGCAGCCACTTTCCCTACCGCTGAGCGCGAGCCAGAGAGGAGAGCAGGCGGTAACTACCTAATTGGGTCCGCTAGCGGCCGGGCCAGGCAAATGGCACAATCGCGGCGGGAGAGAGCCATAGCGGCGCGGGAAGCTCGCGCCCGGGCAGAGACCGTCGAAGGCGCTCTTGGCATAGTGTGGGAGGCGGCGGCGGCAGAAGTTGCCGGGGAGCGCCTGCGCGCTGGGGGTCGCTCTTTGCCTCGGCCGTCTCTGACCCCGAGGCTGGCGCCGCCTGCAGCCTGCTTGGTGGCGGCTCGCTGCTCCCTATTTTAGTCAAAGCCTTAACAGCGGCTGGCAAGGGGCCGCGGAAGGACGAGCGCGCGTTTCCAGCAGCGCCCGGAGGGGAAACTTGGAGCAAAGAAGAGCGAGGTAAGAAGAGAAGCAGCCCAGAGGGCTGACGCGGAGGGCGAAGAGGCGGCAGGGAGGGCGAGGCGGGTCTCCCTCCCTCGTCCTGTTTCTGGCGCGGCTGCTGTTGGGAGTCCCTCCTCGCGGGGAGGCAGGAGTGCAAGCGACCTGCAGTGCGCGTTGCCGCCGCTGCCCTAGAGACGCGCTGCCCAGCTCAGGGCTTCAATTTCGGCTGTATTTTTAGCCTCCCAGCCCCTAAACTTGGAAGCCTCGACCCGGCCCCCCCCCCCCCCGACGCCTGGGGCAGCAGTTGCGCTCTCCACGTGCTCAAGAGGCGCTGTCAGCTGCGTGCCTTACTCCGAAGTCGTTGGGTTCTGTCCGTGGGAATGGGATTGACTCTGGCGCGTGAGAGCGCAACCGTCCAGGGCATCCCGAACGTGTCTCCTCGGAAGTTAGGCCCCCTCTGAGTTCCGTGGGCTCGACTCTTTCCATGCAGATCTGCTGCAGAGGGTTGCACTCTTAATCGTGGCGTGGCCCCATCTGGCGCTGGACTCTAGTTCTGGGAATAATCGGCTCCGCGGCTGAGGAGCCTGCCTTGAAAAGAAGCTCCTCTCCTGCGCCGCCGCCCTCTGCCTCCTTTCTCCATTCCCCAGGTCGGAGCTACTGGGTGCCCAGCCTTTTTGCATGCACACGCGTTATCGCTCCGCACCCCTTCGCCCCTGCTCCCCTACCCGGGAGTAGAACTCTTTGCCTCCCGTCATCGTCCTGGCTGCTGAGATATTTCTAGCGCGGGGCAGGAGGATGCCCGCATGGAAAACCACTGGGATCATCGGCCCCTTCCTTCTGCTGCGGACAGATAAAATAGGACTGGTAACCGAGCAGGGCAGACAAAACTCGTTCTTTCTCCCTCCACCACCAGAAACGGGGAGAAAAAACTGAAATGAAGTGCAAGGGGAGAGGCATGGTTTGCAGAGACTGTGGGATGATGGGATAACACAGAGCAAACATTATGTTCATTTGCAGGTTTATATTCGGTTGGGTTTGCGGTGAACGCTCAAATTTGTATCTGTCACTACTATAGACTTCTTAGTTGCCTAGGTGCCTCAGATGTTTCTAGCCCCTGTTGCAGTGTTTAATTTCTGAAATGGGGGAGTCTACCTGAAAGTTGTACTTTTTGACCTTACAGAAAAAGGTGAGGAGGAAAATGCACTTTGTGCATGCTCACAGTCACATGCTGAAGTTGGTCCCCAGTTCTTTATCTGTAGTTCTTAGTTCCCTATTTGAATTCAAGGTGAGGATCAAATCAGAAGAGGGCTTGGATTTATTAAAAATCTGTATCCCAAAATTTCACTTTTTGACTATCCCATGCCTTGTCATAATGGAAAGACTGTCCGTTAGGAGCTGATGTATGTTGTTGACCCGTCCAAAAGACAGTTTATGCACAACACACACTCAAGCGTGGTCCCTCACATTAACATCACAATTACAAGGAACTGGGATATTATTACTTTGTTTTGTTTTGTTTTGGCATGTATATATTGCTTTTCAGGCAGACCTTCCAAGCGGTTTACATAAAATACTGCAGCCAATTGGATAATGTAGCCAATTGCCTTTGGGCCATCCCACATATTCTGTACACACCACCCAGAGGCTGACACTGTGCATTGTTGCCCAGTTCAATCATCTGGTTGAGTACAACATGCCACTCAAGCAGGCTGACCTGCTCCCACAGACTGGAAGCACAATTGTAAATAAGTTGTGGTATATTGTATTCCAAAATCACTCTTTGGACCATCCCAAATCATATGTACCCATTATCAGGAGACTTGCCCTATGGCTTCTGTATTATGTTGCCCAATCCAAACTTCAGTCATCTCAAATCCATAGTTCCACTTTCACCTCCAAATGTCAAGGATTCACATGCTTTCTGCCTTGAATGCACATGCGCTCTGCTATGCCTTGTCCTGGGTTGGTTTCAGTTGCAGCCCAGGTCTATGGATGTTTACTCTGACATTAAGTTCTATTGAGTTCAGTGGGAGTTTATTTCTAGGTAGGTGTGCATAAAGTAGTAGCCATAGTCTCATTTTGCAAGCCAAGGATGAGAGAAGTGACTTGCTGCATTGACTTAAGGAGGGAAATTGAGGCCTCAACCCAGGCCTCTAAGGTCTAGATTTGTATCTTCTGCACTGACTTTATTTATTCACACATAGCTTTTAAAACATAGGAAGCTGCCATACACTGAGTCAGACCATTGGTCAGTCTAGCTTAGTATTGTCTTCACAGACTGGCAGCGGCTTCTCCAAGGATGCAGGCAGGAATCTCTCTCAGCCCTATCTTGGAGAAGCCAGGGAGGGAACTTGGAACCTTCTGCTCTTCCCAGAGAGGCTCTGTCACCTAAGGGGAATATCTTACAGTGCTCACGCACCAAGTCTCCCATTCATATGCAACCAGGGTAGACCCTGCTTAGCTAAGGGGACAAGTCATGCTTTCTACCATGAGACCAGCTCTCCTGGTCTTAATGGGGATTAATATCTGCTGGGGCCTAACTTTTCTAGAAGCTGTGTTATTTGACCTGGAAGCACAGATCCCTGTTCCAAGGTGTATGGTTACTTCCTGGAGAGGGAGATGCACTGATTCAAGGCATTATTTCTTAATATATGAGTAGTTGCATATTGGCAGTGAAAAGGGTCCTTCGATTGGCAGCACAATCAATCCCATTGTATTCAATTGGACTAACAAATTTTTTGTGAGCCTGGATGGTCTTTATGTTGGATGCAAGTTAGGATGAGAGAGGGGGGGAGGAAGTGAGAAGAGGGTACAAATGTAAATTGGAACTTAGTACTATGTAAATGTATAGTAAACATTACTATAAAGCACACTTATTGTAACGGCACCCTTTACCTTTACTTTAAACATTACTGTGAGCTGCCCTGAGACTGTGAAGATGAAGGATATAAATGTTATAAAGAATAGTTATTTTAAATTAGCCCCAGTCAGAAAGGTAGGCTGTTGTTAAAAAGTATGCTTTTATTAAATATGCCACAAATGTCTTAGATATGATGGTTCAATGTAGCCAAGCTTTCGGAGGACATAAGCATTCTAAAATGCAAAATGCCTGTATACCTAAGACAAGATGAATACACTGGTTCTCATCACGAACACAAGGGATTTCTATGGGCAATCTCAAGCAGACAGATTCACAGATTCACAACCAGAGCAGCAACACAACCAGAGGTTGTGTCTCTGGAGTGCCCGTCTTGGATAAAAATTGAGCAAGAACATTGTTCTAGAGAGAGAGATTTGATTGATATTTGAAGCGGTTCCTATTCAGTATTCCGGCCAGGGGTGGTTGGGAGGTATAATGTGGGGATATGTAAACATTTTATAATACCTTTTTCAAAATATGTGCTAAAATGGTGTGCTACTGTAAAGCTTTGCACTACCTTGACAGTGCAAACTAATGTTGCACATGCATCTTCTTTGCCACCACCCACCCCCCTTCATAGAGTTATAGAGAGACAGCCATATCAAAACAGAGTCTTAATGCAGTTTAAAGGACTAACAACTTCAGGTAGTATAAGCAACGGCCCATGCACCATTAGGTGCATGAAGTATTATCCTCAGTTGGCAGGCATATACATGGGTATAGCGAAACAGAACTCGATAAGACCTACCTGTTTAGAGTTTTCTTCCCATCTGCACCTGTGTGCATGAGTCTTGCCAGCAAGGATAGCTCTTCATACATTTGATGTCCATGAAAGCATAGGCTGCAATTAAATTATTAGGCTCTAAGGTGCCATAAAGCATTTGTTGTTTGTAAGAATGTATCAAACAACCTCTTTGGGAATGTGCATCCTCTGTACTTATTTATTCTGCACCGTTTCCACACAATTTGGAGCACTGACCACTTGTGTAGCATTAAACTGTTAGCCAAATTCTCAGAATAATTCTAGTCGGTTTATTGATTATTGTTAAGTGACAACTGATATTCTAAGTACAAGAGAGTAAGTTCACTTCATTAAGAGACAGGATTTGTGACTTGGGTCCTGGAAGATCTGATTCCTTTTCTAAAAACCGGATCTTACATTTTTCATTCTGTTCACTGGAGTACATTGAATAAGAGCACAGTGACTTTATTCTGGGGCTCTTTCTGACCCATAAGTCACATTCCTCTTGGGCAAGTAGTCCCACATAGACACCAGTACAGTAGTATTAATACCCTGCTTGCAGGAATATGCTTTGTGATGTGTTCCTGCCATCCATGCTATGAACTGTGGGAAATTTTAAAGACCAAAATAAGGCCACACATGAGATGGGAGTTGCGAGAGAGTTCATTCTCGGGGTCACAGTTTAAGTGTGTCCTTGGTAATAAGCATGTAACAAAATGATTTGTTAAGCTTTGCTGCATACTGTATAGCTTTTGCTAAAGTTCTCTGTAGTAGTGATAACAAAATGGAGTGGTGCTAATAATAAAGATGATTATGATTAATCAGATATTCTTGCCAGATACTTTTAACTGAAATGTAATACATTCAAAATATATTTAGAAAACAAAAATTAAGAGCCATTTGTTGAGGAGGAAAACAAAGGGGAAGAAAGCATAGGAAATAAGTTGATTTTCCCTAAGTGGAATATCTTACAAAGTCAGCTGTTCTTTTTAGTTTTGTGTACACTGAAACCATCAGTCATTCTGTGTGCTAACATTTTATTTAGAGAACTCTTGTAATATTGAATTTCAGGGACACCTGGTATTGTCGTAAAGATGTCACTAAGGAAATCTGGGATTCAATAATTTTTGCCAGCACTTTGATTGATTGGCATCTACAGAATGAGTACCCAGAATGTTGGGGGCAATATGCTAAATCATTGTAAACCGCTTAGAGAGCTCCGGCTATAGAGCGGTATATAAATGTAAGTGCTATTGCTACAGCATTCTGGGAAAATATAATTTATTTGACATAATATGGAGCAAGTCCACTTTTTGTAGAGTTTATATTAAACAGTCGAAACAGAATTAGAAAAGCTGAACTGCTGCTTTTCTAGGTGACTGTGATGTATATAATGAAGTATATCCAGTTACCTCATTTCTAGGCAACTACTTTATGAATCACTTCAGTATCATTTGGAGTTGTCTTCACCCTTGTAATTTAGTTCCCTCTTCCTGGAAGACTGGGAGATTGGGCATGCTTACTGCTACCTGAGTGAAACTCAAGTACAGTTGCACTCAACTCTTCTTGAATTGCACCGCCTGGAGATTTTTCAACCACCTAGAGATTTCTGTATTAGGCGGTATAGAAATTCAATAAATAAAATAAATTATACATCAGTAAATAAACTACAGAAACAATGGGCAAGACTATATTCTGCAAATGTGTGCATGTGCTGCAAAACTCCAGAATTTAGTATAGGATACAGAATTCAGCTTCCTGAGAATCTGAGCTTCCATATTTAAGGTTGTTTAAAAAGCATGTTTCTGGCCCTTGTGAATATGAAAACAAGCTTGAAAGTTTGTAGGTAATGCCTAGTGAACGAACTCTCAGAAGCCAGAAAAGTGACCAAATAAGGTTCCTCCATTGGTCAGGAAGTTAACTTCTTTACTGCACCTCTTTGCTGCTCTTAATAAATAAAAGTAGAATAAGATTTCAATCCTAAACACACTGGTTGACAGCCAGACTAACATCAGATGTGCTGAAAACCATTTCATGTGTGCAGCTCAGACACAATTTTCACTGATTCAAACCCCCACTTCCTAATGCAGCCCTCTGTGCCTTCCAAAAATAAATCTCTGAGGTACTACAACCTTCAGGAACATATTTTTTGGAGGCACATTGGGCTGTACTGCAAAAGGAAGGGGAAATTGGCAAGGATAGCTCCTCTCCTGTTGGGTGTGCAAAACCTTTTTTAGTGCACAAAACAAAACATTAGTCTGGAGCCACTTACTAAAGAGAGAGACCTATTGTGTACAATGGAAATTACCTCAGAGAAAACATGCATAAAATTGCAATGTGAAGTATGCAAATCAAGTGGATATATGCTTGTTAATTCATAAAGATCACATCATTCACCCTTTCCTTGTACAGAATTTAGATTGCTCTGACCAGGATAGATGTAGCAGAATTGTTGGCAAATGCGGGCAGAGATGCTTTGGTTTAGGATGTCAGTTAATTTTCATATAAATGTTTTTATTTATGAAAATGTTTATTTTCATATAAACATATAGGATTTCTCTGAGGCCTGTCCCTTTGCTAGATCTAATACTATCCCTTTGCTAGATAGTTGTTTAAATTATTTTGGCAGAGAAACTTGAAGGCTCTGATACAGGCCATCTTGCAAATCACCACTCTCTCGCCTACACAGACTAAGAATTGCTTCCGCAATACCAGGCATGGAACTGACACAAAAGTGGTTCCAAATTCCAAAGTGATTGATGAAGATATGTCTGGGCAGGTGGGCTGGTTATGTTGGTGCAGGGATGTAGCTATAATTGAGTGAATGGGTCAAAAGAATCCAGGCCCCCAGCTCCTGAGGCCCCCCCAGGTCCACCCTTCCCTATTTTCTTCATTATCTCCCTCACTCCAAGAGGTGGCCCGAGAGAGTGGTGAACACGAGCCCCCTGTCCCCTAGTTATGCCCCTGTGTTGGTGGGTTTTAATAGGTTACAATTCAGCAATTAGCATAAAGGTTGATATATTTTTTAAAAAACAAGTTCTGGTAACTAATCTGCCTACTATAACAACAACAACAATTAATAATAAAGCCACTAATATTAATAAAGCCATTAATATTAGCCACCCCATCGCAAATTGTTTTCTGGTGGCTCACAACACAGCATTAAAACAAAAAGTAGAAACACATAACACATGGAATCACAACACACCAAAATATACAAAGTACAATACAAAAAAATTACAAAACGTTTTTAGTCAGTTTTAAAAATGAGATTTAAAAACCAAAATTTAAAAAGCCTGTGTGAACAAAAAGGTCTTTACCTGGCATCTAAAAGAACAAAGCAATGAAGCCAGGTGAACCTCATTGGGTTTATGGCTATTCTATAAATGGGGTACAACCACCAAAAGATCCTCTCAACCTACCTCAGCTCATTTGGCAGGGGCACTCAGAGCAGGGCCTCCGAAGAAGATCTTAAAGTCTGAGTTGGTACATAAGAGGCAAAGCACTCTCTTACGTAACCCGGTCCCAAACCATTTAGTTTTTTAAAAGTTAAAAACAGTTTGAATTGGGCCCGGAAATGGGCTGACCAACTTTCCTTTCACTATAATCTTAATTTATAATTACTATTCTCACAAGTTAGCCCACTTCAGCCTTAAACATTAACACATCTGCCATTTTGAATTAGGGTGGATGACATCACAAACTACACCGTTGAGGTGTTCCCATATGTCCCTACAGCTGTAGCAAATTTGTTTCCATTTGGTTAGGTGGTCCACAAGTTAGCGCACTTGCTCCTCAAATGTTGATGCACCAACTATCTTGAACTGGGGTGGATGACATCATCACAAACTACACAGTTGAGGTGTCCCTACAACTGTTCCAGATTTGCACCAAATTAGGTCCAAATTGGTTAGGTGGTCCACAAGTTAGCCCACCTGCACCTCAAATGTTCACGTGTCTGCCATCTTGAATCGGGGTGGATGACATCATTACAAACTACACCCTTGAGCCGTCCCTACAGCTGTAGCAAATTGGAGTGGATGACATCATCACAAACTATGCCGCTGGAGTGTCCCTACAACTGTTCCAAATTTGGTTCAGATCAATTAGGTGGTTCACAAGTTTACCCACTCGTGCCTCAAACATTCATGGATCTGCCATCTTGAATTGGGCGGGATGACATCATCACAGACTATGCCATTGAGCTGTCCCTATGTGTCCCTGCAGCTGTACCCAATTTGGTTCATATTGGTCCAGGCATTGCAAAGTTGATGGGAGGAGCATGGGGACACATAGACACGGACACACACACAGAACGTTGGATGATCTCAAAAGCTTACTTTCCTTAAGGAAAGTAGGCTAAAAAATAAACAGTACTATAGCTGTTATTATCCTATAGAATTCTGCATCAACATAGTTCTCTGTAAAATGGAATGTTTTGCAGATTCAGGTCCTAGCAGTATGTCTTCTCTTAAGGCAGGGTTTCACAATGTTGGACCCCCAGATGCCAAGGCCTTTGTGACTGGAGATGATGGGAGTTATAGCCCATGAGTATCTGGGGACCCAAAGGTGGAAACCCCTACCTTAAGCGATGGTCCTTTTTCCAATTTTTTAAAAATAAATTCAGCCAAAACGGTTTGTATAGCTTCACCTATATCTGAGCTTAGACAGAAGGCCTTCAGAACTGACCTTACTTTCAGGTTTACCCTCCTGTGAGTCATGCTAAATCCACCCACTGTATCTGTTAACTAATTGTTTTCCGGCGGTTCTATTCTTAGTTCAGCTTTTTAAAAGACTTTGGTTTGGGGAGGTATAAAAATCCATTAAATAAATAAATAAACTACCAGATCATTCCCTTTACTACGTAAGTGAATCAACCTCCTCAAGTTTCAACAGCATCCATTATATTGCAGGAAGCTGTGATGTTCCAGAGCAGATGCCACTTCACAAAATGCAGAGTGTCCATAGTAGCCCTGGCTTCCAGTAACTCCACAGAGTAGAACTATCACACAAAATATTGCTCAAGTACTTGTAACTATGTTGCAGCTCATAGCGATCTTTGAGTAACTTCTTGGGACGATCTGGATGTATTCATTATGTGCTGTTCAGCAATGTGCATTTTATAACTATTATTAAGAGTTGATGTTGCCAACTGCCTGCAAGTTTTGGTTGAATTAGCAGCATTCTGCTAATTCTGAGCTAACTCTAATAATAGAGTAAACCGGGCTAGACGAATGTTTGCCCCACTTTTGTGGCAGGAGAGTGTTGATAGGTAGATTCAGTATTGGTGTTTGGCTGGAGGGGCATTTGGGGTGGCGGGGGTGGGGGTCAAGGAAAAGCCCTTCAGGATTTTGGTGGCCTGGAGAGCTGGGAATGGCCCTCACTCGGTTGAATTAGCAGCATTGTGGTTGACTTTTGTTTGAATTAGCAGCATTGTGCTAATTCAGAGCTAATAATATTTCAAAGAATTGTTATATCATGGCTTTCATACTGGTTCATGTTACTTACTTTCCTTAGAAGTGGGATGTTCTAGGGTAGCGTTTTGTATCCTTGTGAGGGCAATGTATTGGAAAAGTGTATGTAGCTTTTGCTTATTTAGAGATATACAAGGCATTGGGGAGCAGGTAGGCATCTAAACAAATGGTGCTAGTCTGTGAAGCAGTGTCAATTCCCAAAAGCAACAACATGCTCTTCTTTCTAGTCCACAGCAGAACTCAGTCGATCACATTCATATTAACAAAGCACCAGTGCTATGGGAGAAGTGCTGGTGAAGCACAAGTGCTTCTGAAGAGTTCAATATTAATGCTGCTCTGGTGCTTGTGGGAGGTGGGGGAGTGAATTTTGACAGTCTCCGCTTCCCCCGAAGCCATCCAAGAATAGGTCCCTGAGGACTGCATAATGCTTAGGGACATATTTTGGGTGGTACAGAAGCACTTCCTGTGGACAGGCAGGTTGTTGAAATTAGAGATGTGTACAAAACCACCTGGTTCGAGTTTGAACCTTGAAAAAAAAAAGTATTTATTTTTATTTTTAAACTTACTCCCCCCCCCAGGAGCTTCTCCAAGGTGGCAGGGGGGCAGTGGAGTTTGCCCCTCCCCCGCCGGCCTCCTGGGGAGTTAAAACCTGCCTGGTTTGGGTGTCTTTGGCCCTTTTCGGGCCTATTCCCTGTTGCAGCAGCCATTTTGGAGACCGCCTTTGCAGTGGGACCCTGCGTGCCTGGGTGTGGGGTGGGATTCAGTTCGGTTTCAAATCTGTTTGCACACCCCTAGTTGAAATATGCCTCCCTCCCCTGCTTCATGAGCAATGGAGCTGAGTTAATTGAACTCTTCAAAAGCACCAGCCAGCCTTCTCAGTGGTAGTCTACTCTCTTTAGGGCTCCCTGTCATGATCTTTATGGAGCACTTTTCCTGGTGATTTTTAAGCAGGGACTAAAACATGTTTTTATTCTGGCAGACCTTACCCAACACCGTCAGAGCTGCTTCTGCTGTTTGGATTCTGGCCTTTGGTAGCTTTTAGTGTTTTATTTCCCTCTATTCTGATCTTGTAATGTTAGTAATGCAGCCATCTTTTTATTTTTTATTTTAATAGTTTTACTTTTATCTGCCTTAAATTCTGTTGAAAAACAGTGTGATTTAAAACAAATGATTACATACATAATCATCCTGAAGACTTCCAGACCAATTTTTCATAGATGCAACAAAAGTGATGACAAATTTCAATTGAAATTAATGAACATTAAGTTAACCATGACTAACTTTTCATTTATTTCAGTGGTGCTCAACCAAGACTAACTGGTCTGGATGCCTCTAAATGCCAGTTACAGGGGAGCAACAGCAGGAGAGAGGGCATACAATGAGCCCCTGGTGGCGCAGTGGTAAAACTGCCGCCCTGTAACCAGAAGGTTACAAGTTCAATCCTGACCAGGGGCTCAAGGTTGACTCAGCCTTCCATCCTTCCGAGGTCGGTAAAATGAGTACCCAGAAATGTTGGGGGCAATATGCTAAATCATTGTAAACCGCTTAGAGAGCTCCGGCTATAGAGCGGTATATAAATGTAAGTGCTATTGCTATTGCTATACCCTAAGCTCTTGCCTGTAGGCTTCTCAGAGACATCTGGTGGGCCACTGCAGGAAATAGGATGCTGGACTAAATAGTAGGGATATGCACGCAACCAGTCCGGCGCTCCTTTTCTGGAGCACCAAACCGGTTCTGTTGACCGGATTCCAAACCGGTTCGAATGTGTGTGGGGGTAACTTTAAGAGGCAGGGAAAGGCGCTATCTACCTGCCAGCCCCTGCTCCGCTACTCCCCCCCTTCCCCATTTGCATGGCGATGCAGAACAGGGCGCAGGGAGGAACGTTGCAGTCCCGTGCATCCGCTTTTGGAGAGAGTGCCAGTGGGGGAAGAATGGTGGGGCGGGGTCTGGCAGGTAGGCAGCGCCTTCCCTGCCTCTTAAAGTTCCCCACCCTCCCGGGAGTGCACGGAACTGGTTCCGTGCACACCCCTACTAAATAGGCCTTTAGCCTGATCCAGCAGGGCTCTTCTTGTGTTGTCCAGTCTCATTAATTTTTACAACTGTTATCCATTTGGGATTATGATTATCAATTATAACTAACTCTCTGGGAAAGGTGATCTTTCTGTTTGTTTGTTTTTTAAAGACAACTCCCAAAACACACCTCTGCATTTCTAGTTTGAAATCTTAACTTGCTGATAAACAAATTGTCTATACTTTGTGGTTAGGGTGGCAAATTAGTATTGAATTTCCAGGGTTCAAGCACAGTTCATGAACATAGCTAAAAACCAGCTTTGAATCGATAAATCATAATTATGTCTGCATGCTAAGTTTTTGTTGTTTAAGCTAAACACTTCATTGAAACATGATGCATTTCTTGGTGGGTTTTGTTCTTGTTTTGGGGTTCGTTTGTTTGCAAATTTAAATATTTTGTTAATTTGCAGTTGTATCATTAAATTCCATGAAATATATATCTGTCTTTTCCCAAGGGGATAAAAGTTTATTTTAAAAAGTGCTCTATAGGTGCAAAAAAATATAATGCCATTAGGGTCTGTGCATTATGTCAGGTCCAACAGACCTAGTGATCCAGCTTGCCCTCTGTTAGTTGTTTTTGGGCAGAGTTCCGCCATGACAGTAGGGAGCCTCTGATCGCTGGAACTGTTGGGAGTCTCCCTGCTGTCATGGTGGAACTCCTTTGGAGAGCTGACAGCTCTTTTGGAATCTGGCTGCCGCCTCCTTTCCCTGTGACTGGGTGGGGCAGGGGAGATAAGCTTATCCTTGCTCCAGAGGGAACACCCACGCTCAGGGAGCTGGCTTCTGTAGCTTGGGATTTAAAAGGGATTTCTCTCCTTTTCTTCTAGGCCTTTGTATGATATGGGTGCTTCTGGGAAATGGAAGCTTTTCTGTGGCTGCAGCCATGACTGCAGTGTGAGGGGAAACCTACCTATCCTGGAAGGAAAGTTAAACAAAAAGGTGGGGCTCTCTCTTAAATCCCAGGCCAAGAGGGCAGGGGTGCATGTGTGCACATGTGCATGCATTCCTCTGGATTGAGATGAAGCCACTCAGCCTGTCCTGCCCCCACCCCCACCATCGGAAGGAGAGGGGGAAGCATGACACGACATGACAGTTGGGAGTAGCTAACATGGCCCCTCCCAGTCATGCCACAGCTGGGTCAGAGTTCAATATTTTTGGTGGTGCACAAGCCTATATGTTATAGTAGAGATCAGTGGAGCTACCTTATGACATTTAATTTTATAAAATGAGTATAACATGCAATGGAAAATACTTGTGAAATGCTGAATGGGCTGTGTTAATGCCATCCTATGATAAATGAAATGAGATAGGTAAATTGGAACATATGTAATTGAAAAAAGATAATGTTTCAGTGCATTTCTTAATAATTGGACTATGGCACTCACTTCCATAGAATGACCATATGGAGCTAATAACAAGCTGGACATGTAGACAGCCAGTAGCAGGCACTAATAAAATGCTATGGAATAAATTGTCAGGCTAAACTAAATTTAATTTCCTTTAGATTAGGAGCTAATACAGTAATTCTCAATGTGTGCAGAGATGACTGCTAGTGTGCTGGAAGATTTGCCTATTAAAATATGTGAAGGTGCTGGTGTTCCCAAAGGAGCCCTACACTGAAGAGACTACCCTCTGCAACTCTTCGTGATTCACTGCTTTAGCCTTATTTGCTTCCCTTCTGCCTCCACATGATACAAGAAATTCTGCCACATCTTTTCAACTGTGATTTGATCATTGACTCCCCCAAAGCTGCTTGTTGTATTTCTGGGCTGGGTTTGTCATCTTCTGTCAAGAGGCTTGTTCAAAACAGTGACTCACATGGAAACATGGTGTGTGTGTGTGTGTGTGTGTGTGTGTGTTGATGAGGAACTTTTCCTCAATGGTAGGCGATTCTTATTTTCTTCCAAAAGAGTGTTACAGGTGTAATACTGAAGAGTGCCTTGTTTTCTAATTCAGAAAAAGCATACTTTCAGCTATCAGAAGTTTGGGAAGCATTGTTCTAATATGCATGGAATGCTTTCAGTTTGTGTATGGCCATGAACTCATGTGGAGGACATATGGATTTAGAAAAAAGGTAATGTATAGACTGTGGTACTTGTGTTCTTTAGTATGCTGGTTAAACTTTAGTGGATACAGGGGAGGCATGCATGTAACTTTAACTATTTATCTATAGTTTTTATCAATATCACAGGTTTTTGGATGTCAGAATATTTATGTCTGAACAAACTTGCTCCATTGCAAGTAGCTGGAGAATTCCTGCTTTGCTTCTGTTTAACTAAAAGAAAATGGAACTAGAAGGTATATAACCTTGTAGTGTGTAATCTGGAAGGTGCCCAAGAGGGAAACTAGGATATTAGATGCTGATGTGCAGGAATGCAGACATGTTCTGGGAGGATCTAGGCAATGGAAACCAGCCTGGAGGTGAGATCTGAATAGAAACATAGGAAGCTAGCACAATACTGTTGTCCACACCAGGGCTGCACAGCTTTGGTCCTCCAGCATCTTTTAGAAGTAGTAGTTTGTGGCCAAAAAAGAGTGTTATACAAGCCGCAGCGGTGATAAATGAGGCCTGCAGGGGGAGGGGGAACCTTCGTGGAAGCACACACACACACACACCGTGGCCTAGAGGAAGACCCTCGAAGGGTCTAAGGTAAAAACAAAATTTAAAAACCAAAACTTTGCGGAAACAACCCCCCCCCCCGAACTGAACTGTGGGGAGAGTTCTAAGGGGTGCTGGACCAGACTGGTCCGGTCAGGTTCGAGTCCGGTCTCAGACCGAACCGGGCCAGCTAGTTCCATGCACATCCCTAATTCCAAGGACCTGGAAGATATTCCAACTGAAAATCAAAACCCATAAGTGTGGTGATCCATTCTTTGAAATACAGAAGCTGCAGAGGCTAATCCAAAGGGCAGTCTTTTGTATTGAAAAAGGCCCTTTGGGTTAATGAAGGCCATGTATGTGTGAGAACCTTTGAGCAGAGGAATTTGATGATAAGCCGAAGACAAGTCCAAAGTTGTGAACACGGAGGCCTCTTTCAGAGAAGCAGCATTTCATTGATATGGGTTAATGGATGACAATCCACTACCATGTTGGAGCTCACACATCTCTTAAATCTACATATATTTGAAGTGTACTACCTGTACAAGATGAATCAACAGACTCTATGAAGTCAGCATGCTGTAGTCTCTTAAAAGCTCCTCTTTAAGTGGTTGGTGCAGTGCTATGGCTACATTCCTCACTTTGTGTTGTACAGGTATTGCACTTGCCTTCATCTGAATTTTAGGTTTGAAATATATGGAAGTGCCAAGAGTATCAGCAAAAGCATCCGAGAAATCAGCAGTCAGCAGCATATGGATTCTCCGTTATCTGTAATATGGGTTCTGTGTTATTTGGGTCTAATACTATCTGGAGAGCTTTCTGATATGTGTAGTCTAATATTGAGACTCCCTTTTGTGACACACATAGTTTCCCTTCTGCAGTACACCCTTTGTATTCCAGGACAGCAGTGAAATATCTATTTATAGTAATAGGGAAACTTCCGTATCCCATGGGTGGATGTCTGAAGGCTGCAGGTGGAGATCTGATGTAGTAAGGAGGTTCTTGAAAAGCAGATGGGAAGTTTTAGTGTATGCAGAACCAGAATCAGCCATCTGCACTTCATGGCCGTTAAGTTTTACTTGATAATGTGGAGAAACAGGCTCCAAGTCTGTCACACTTAAAAGCTGTCAGGAAGTGGTTCATCTGCCTCATCATCATACAGAGAATCAATAATGGAGTGGACAGCAGACTTGCAAACCTTAGCAATGTGTGCCATTTCTTGCACCTGTTGCAAGTGACCCTCCGTGCAAGACAGTGAGCAAAATTGGCTTTGTGGGCAGTCTCCACATCAGTAGCATTGCCAGCTCTTCCTTTCCTTCGCTGCCACTTTTTGGGGCAGTGACATATGAGAAGATCGGACTTGGAAGGATTGAGACTGAACATCCTGGATTCCAGGAAGTTGGTTTTGTGGTACCAAAGAGAGTGATTTGGCACAGTGAAGAGCATTTTCCACTTTCCTAGCTATTTCCATAACTTTTTCAAAGGTACATTTCCCTTCCAGTAGCAGTTTTTCACACAGTTTGGAGCAGTTTGGTTTCATAACAGTCTGATCTCTGATCATTTTATCAGTAATGGTAACGTGTGCCGCCGGGTCGGTGTCAACTCCTGGTGACCACAGAGCCCTGTGGTTGTCTTTGGTAGCATGCAGGAGGGGTTTACCATTGCCTCCTCTTGCGCAGCATGAGATGATGCCTTTCAGCATCTTTTTATATTGCTGCTGACTGATAGAGGTGTTTCCTGTAGTCCGCGAAACGTACCAGTGGGGATGCGAACTGGCAACCTCTGGCTTGGTAGTCAAGCCCTTTCCCCACTGCAGTTAAGGTGGCAAACTTACAGGTTACACTTAGGCACACAGTGCTGTGACATATTGATCAATAGATTCCCCAGGCAGTGGGGATCTAGAATAGAACTTCTAACATCCAGCAATCGCATTCAAAGTAGAGTTGAAATGATTATCGAAGGCTTGAAGAGCAGATTCATAAGAATTGGCATCCCCTTCCAAGTTGGCAGGAAAGGGCAAATGATTATATATTCTTTGTCTTTCAGGTCCCAGGCAGTGAAGCAATATAGCCTTCTGCTTTGCTGGAGTAAAATCAGGGATCTGTATAGTGAGGAGGTAAGTGCAGAGAAAAGCAGGTTCTGGAGTGAAGTCAGTGAACAAGGAAAAAAAAGGTGGCTATGGGATTTGAGCTATGCTGCAGTGGGCATTCAGTGAACAATAGAGTTCAGGATTGAGAAGGAAAAATTTGTACAGGTCAGGAAGCTGGATAAATAATCAGAAGCAGCAATAGTAGAATGTAGGAGTTCAGGAATGTTGGGCCCATTAATGCAATGAAAGGAAGATGCAGGAACTTTCACAGCTTTGCAGGCTCACACGCATAGCTGGTTCAGAATCTCATCACCAAATGTTTGATTTATGCTTCTCTTGTAAACACCAAGAAATATTATGCTGGTTGAACAAGGGCTTTATTCAGAAACAACTTCATTTTTTTCTCCTTCCCCTCCTTTTTCTTTTGACCTAATCCCCCATACAGGATCCCCACTGGAACAAATATCCAAACAACAAAACACAAAAGATAACAAGATAGAATACAACAATGACCATATGTAGATTCGCCAAGCAAGGACAGTTAGGCACCAGAGACTAGGGATGTGCAGAACTGATTCGATTGCAAACTGGTCTGCTGCAAACTAGGGTGAAGAAACATTTGAAAGTGTTTAACAGAAAAAGGCCTCTCTGTCTCTTCCTATATTCATATTTAAGACAGTGTTCAAAACTCTATCCTGTTGAAATCAGTGGAATTTAAGTCAGTTGTAACTTGTGTATTTCATGGATGTCAATAGGATTTAGGTTCAACTACTTTTTCTGTTGTTTTCCTTAATGCACCTTATGTCAATATGTGGTTGGCATGTGTCTGAGAACAGTAAATGATCTATGTAGATCTTTTTTTCAACACAGACAAGACAGGTACATCAATATTTCTAACAAGCTCTGAATAACTGGTCATACTACTTCTGTTTTATGAGTTCCTTTACTGCTGAATGTATTTCATTCTTAGGGTTGCTTATGGATTTCATTAAGATCTTTATTACTCAAATTGTAATAAGGTCTTTAGAGATTTACTAAATTAGAATAGACATCCCGGGGCATGTAACCATGGCTCATATGTTTGCCTTTTAACAAAGCACCTTGTAGAAAGAAGCATCCAGCAGATTAAAAAAACACAGAAAACCACCCTCAAAAGCCACAGAAGTCATTCCTGGAGATCTTGTGTTCTTGTCTCATGCTTCAAGGGAAAAGACAGTCACCAGCGCTTGCTCATCATTGTAGTGCACTATTCCACTTTGCATATCCACACGGCAGGAGTGGCAGAATGTCTGTAACAACCTACGCATGAGGTTTAGATACTATTAGAGCAGGGCTGCATGACTTTGGCCCTCCAGCTGCTGTTGGACTACAACTCCCATCATCCCCAGCCACAATGGTCTGGGATGATGGGAGTTGTAGTCCATCATCTGCAGGAGGGCCTAAGTTGTGCAGCCCTGTACTAGAATGTTCAACATTATCTTGGGAGACATAGGTTCAGATTATTTCTCAGATTTTGGTGGCCTTATGCAAGTTGCTCTCTTTCAGATATGACTTGCCATTACCAAAATGGTGAAAACAGTGACCATCTTTATTAGGGCTTTGTCAAATGAGATCAAAACACTGAGGCTTTTTATGCTCTAAATCAGGGCTTCTTAACTTGGGTCCCCAAATGTAGTTGGACTACAACTCACATTATCCCCAGCCATGGCCTTTGTTGCTGGGGATGATGGCAGTTGTAGTACAACAAAGTCTGAGTACCCAAGGTTAAGAAACATTGCTCTATATGTAAACAAAATAGTGGCTGACATCCAGATGAATGCTGTGCTAGTGCTGTGGGGGATGGGCAATTTTAACCAATCTCCTTCTCTCTAAAGTCCATTGTGCTTCCTGAAAATATTTCCCTGGGTGTCATGTGACCCTCAGGGACATATTTGTACGTAGTCCGGAAACTTCATTTGGTTCAGAATGTGGCAGCCAGGTTGGTCTCTGGGACATCTCTGAGAGACCACATTACTCTTATGCTGATGGAGTTACACTGGCTGCTGATAGGTTTCCAGGCAAAATACAAAGTGCTAGTTATAACTTATAAAGCCCTAAAAGCTTAGGTCCTGGGTATTTAAGAGAGCGTCTTCTTCACTACAAACCCCACCACCCATTGAGGTCATCTGAGGAGGTCCGTCTCCAGTTACTGCCAACTCGTTTGGTGGTCACACAGAGACGGGCCTTCTCGGCTGCTGCCCCGAGTTTGTGGAATGCGCTCCCTGCTGAGTTATGATCCTCCCCATCTCTGGCTATTTTAAAAAAACAGTTGAAAACCCTTTTTTTAAACCAAAGCCTTCTCAGGTTTTTAATCAAAAAATAATGGGGCTATTCTGACGATCGGCAAAAACCGGGCTAGGAGGGCCTAGCCCGATTTTTGCCGATCATAAGAACCACCAGGCTCAGCTGTAAGCCTGGTAGTTCTCGAGCAGTTAACCCGCTCAAGTACCCCTCCCCTTAGCCTGGGTTTGCAAAGCGAGCGCTCCACAAACCTGGGCTATCTGATCGTGGGTAGCTCCGCGCTGCGGCTACTTACAAGGAGACCCCCGGAGGGGAGGCGAAAAGCTACCTCCTGGCTCCTGGGGTCTTGCCAGCATGCCCTGCTCCCCCCAGCCCCCGCCGGCTCCATCACAGAGCCAAGAATTGTGTGGGCGGCTGATTCGGCCGCCCAGGGCTCCCTCCCCGATCATGAGTGGGGAGAGCAGGCTTAGCCCGCTCTCCCCGCTCACTCGAAGAAACCGGGTCTCACCGATTGTGAGACCCAGCTCCTAGTTTGTGAATTTTATGGTTTTTAAATTATTGTTTTAACTTTTATATGTGTTTTAATTGTTGTCAGCCGCCCAGAGACATAAGTTTGGGTGGGGTATAAATTTAATAAATAAATAAATAAAAATATTTTGGAAGGCACAGTGGCCACCAGAGGAAAGAGGAGATCAGTAAAAATCACCCTTTCCCCATAGCACCAGTACAATGTTATTTGGGATTTCAGACAGATTATTTATTTAATTTAATATTTCTATCCCACCACTCAGATCAGAGAGCCCTCAAGATAGCTTATGTAACTCAATACAGCAATTTCTATAAAAACCAGAAACACTGAAGACTAAGAATAAAGTGACAAGATAACCCAAATAAAATCAACCATTTGCATAGTTCCAAAACACAATCTTAAAAATAGCACCCAAAAATCAGTCCAGCATAAGACCAGCAGCTAACTCAACCACCCCTATGAGTCTGAGAGAAAATGAATGTTTTATCAAATTTCCTAAACAAGCACATATCTTTATTGTTGCGGTGTGGGGGCTGTTCATCTGAATACTAGCTGCTCTACACATGTTCCAAATACTGCTTTAAACAGATATTTGGAGCACTTGTAGTGGGGCAATTCTGATTAAGAGCCCACTCATGCAGTAAAGGGATCTGCTGGAAGTGCATTGGGATGTCCTCTGCTGATGTCATGACAGGCATGCTCTTGGTAGCTGCTTACTTACCATGTGGAGTGGACTGTGTATTGCTTGTATTGGCCCAGTAATAATCACATGAAGGCATGGCTTTCTTTTTGTCTCCTTGCTCCTTTGCTGCCTACCCACCTTCCCCCACTTTCAGACTTGTCTCTTCTTTCTTGGTGTTGCTCTTTTCTTTACAACACTACAACATTCCAACCTTTCTCTCTATCCCTTTGCAACAAATTCAAGCCACTGCCTCTTGTTTTCACTACTGCAACCTGCTCTAGTTTTCCGATGTCTCCGTTTGGACCTCTTAATCTCTGTCCAGTAATTTGCTGCAAAAATTAGTCACTACTGCATTGCTCTGACCAAATGAGCCCCCTCCCACCTCCTTAAATCCTTGCGTTGACTTCCTATCTGCTCCAGTTCCTGCACAAGCTTCTTTACCTTAACTTCAAGGCCTTTGAAAGGCCCTTATCTTTCCACTCTTGTGTCCTGACAAATCCCTAGCTATGACCTTCACTTGTCTAGATCCACCACCCTCGATTGTCCAAAGGCCTCCTGCTTCTTCAAAGATAGCATCCTTTCTCCCTTGTTGCTTATTATTATTATTATTATTATTATTAATTCGATTTCTGTACTGCCCTTCCAAAAATGGCTCAGGGCAGTTTACATAGATAGATAGATAAAATGGCTCCCTGTCCCCAAAGGGCTCACAATCTAAAAAGAAACATGAGATAGATACCAGCAACAGTCACTGGAGGTACTGTGCTGGGAGTGGATAGGGCCAGTTACTCTCCCCCTGCTAAATAGAGAGAATCACCATGTTTAACAGGTGCCTCTTTGCCAAGTTAGCAGGGGATTATGCCTGAAACTGCCTCCCTTATGCCTGAAACTGCCTCCCAGAATACCTTTGTGATGCTACTCCTGTTACTTCCAGTGGCGTCCAGTGAGCACTGGGGTGGCAGAGGCAGTGGGAAAGGGAGAGAAGGACTTTAAAAACAGCCAACTCACTGCCATAGGCAAGGCAGGCCTAGCACCAGGCCCAGCATCCCATGTGCATGATCAGTCCCATGTTTTGCCCACCCCTACCTCTCAGCTAGCCAAAGTGCACATGCGGTGGCCATTTGCAGTGTTAGCATGGCAAAAACCTGCCCAGCATAGCAAAAACCCAAGATCCTGCCCTGAGGTACCCCAGCCCCAGGGTTCTCTCAGGTTGCAGTCTGGGGTTATGATCCATGCTTGGGCTAGTACTGGTCCTGCCTCCTCCAATTCTGACCTGGTGTGTTGATCTAGGGCTGGGGCTAGTGTTGGTCATGTCTCTTCAGTGTCTGACTCCAAGTCACCACTATGAACAGGAGCTGTGATAGGCTGGGCCTTGACAGTGGGGTAACAATTATGTGGGGAGCTCCCAGGTGACAAGGGGAGGGAGAACTACAGGATAATGGTGGGGCAACAGAAGCAAGTAGCTGAGGAATACTGTAAGTAATACCAGACAAAATGGGAAAGCAGTAACATTGCTGGAGGACACATGGAAAAAAAACACCTAGAGATTTGTATATTGCGTGGTATAGAAATAAACAAATAATAAAAAGGGGAGTAGGAGATTTGGAGCATGGGGTTGGTTTTGTTTCATTGCTTACTATCCTGAACCTTTATTTTATTTCTTGCTTGGACACAAAAGTTCCCTTCCACGAGTGCAGGGGTGCACCATTTTAGCTCTCTGGCTGTTGGACTACAACTCCCATCATCCCTATTGGCCACTGTGGCTAGGGATGATGGAAGTTTTTGTCCATCAACAGCTGGATGGCCAAGGTTGTGCAATCTGGCACCCCTGCCCCAAAAGTGCTGCTTTCACCCTTGTGGAAGAACATTGTGTGAGGGAAGTGAAATGAAAGTTTGCACAATATTATGCACTATTTGTTCCTACGGATTCCACATATTTGTAGTTTCAAATAAGAATGTGCACAGCAAACCCCAAAGGCTGAAATACAACTAGTTTCCTGTTGGAAAGCTTGCTTTGCAATGAAGAATTGCATGCACCCTGTCCATGGAGGCTGGCTTTGTGCTTGGGCTTTAAATGGCTGGGCTTGCCTGTGGTTGGTGCAATTGCTTTGCTGTGGGGAATTGTTTGCTTTGATATGGGCCAGCTAATGCTTGTGCAGTAGTTTGCAGAAGAGCATGAGCGACACTGTGTTGACTCCTTCTACTCACACTCCTTGTATCCAGCTCTCTGTATTTATCACAAAAACTGGATCTGGATTGTTACCTCCCCACTCCCCGTTACTTGCAGGAGGAACTGAAGTAGACTGAAAGTCTTCATTGCACACAGACCCTGCTTGAGTGAAATAACTCTTAGCAACAGCATCGTCAAATTGAGCTATTCATGGTCTCTTTGAAGAACCAATCAGAGAATGTAAACATATCACCTGAAAAATGTGATACTGATATTTCCCATGTGCTGCTTTGATTTTCACTATCGCAGTGGCACTTCTGAAGTGTTGCATCCTCGGCTTACAGATAGCAAATGGCTTGAGTAGCTGTTGGAAAATAATCTCCATTGATTCCCTGTGGAATATAATAATTGGAAGAGAGTTTCTGTTTTGTTTTTAAACACAAGGCATTATCAGTTGGTCTGTTTCTTGAATTTGTGCTTATAATCATTCCACAGGACAAATGTAGTTCTTGCTTTCCTGTTGTGTTTGTCATTTTGCATAAGTGTATTTTATTCTTACAGTCGAGGCATAAAGACAAGCTAGCAGGTTGTATTTTTCACAAAATAGGAAAAGCTCATATTCAGTAGTTACTCCCAGAAAAAAGTGGTTGTTTTTTCAAAGTGCAGAATAAACACTCCATGAGGAAATGGTTTTCTGTATTTATAGCAAACTGTTGATCTCCTCTCCCTCAATAGCAGCTTTTTTGGGTGGCTTTGGAAATTTTCATTGGGAGAACGGGGCAAGGAAGATGCCTGGTACTAGTTTTCAGGTGAGAGGCTCCTCTGGATACTTCGCATCCCACTCCACCTGTGTGTGTCCTATGTCACTGTGTTGAGGCCGGCTCTTTGTGGGAATGGGGCTGCTGTAAAGCAGATGTGGAACATTTGAATACTTGGAGATATTAGAACAGTTTTTAACTTATTAAAGAAAGTTCCCATCCTCAGTCAACATCACCAGCGTGCTTTCTGGGCTAGCTGCTCAACAGCTGTAAAATGAATCTGTTCAGGCAAGTTGCATTCGAAATATAAACAGCAGGGGGAGCAGTTTCATGGAAACTAGCAACCCGAAAAAACCAGCAACTTCCTTACACTGGATATACGACATCCTAGCTCTATATCACAGTGATTAAATTCGAAACAAGGCATTGGAAATGTGAGCGGCACCATCCACTTTTCAACAGAAGTTCTCAACGCAATTTACATAGAAAAATAAGGTAGTTCCCTGTTGCAAAAGAGATCACAATCTAAAAAGAAACAAGGTAAATGCCAGCAACAGCCACTATTAGAATGCTGTGCTGGAGCTGGATAGATACTTTACGAGCATCTGGTGACTTGGATACCCAGTGGGGTTTTGTTTGTTTGTTTACTTTGATCAGCAGACTTCCTTGCTGTATCACAAGTTGCATTGGTTTCAAAACAGTTTTTCCTTCTGCCTTCCTGATTTACAGGCTGTTGTTTAAGAAAGATTAAGCCGAAGTTCCTTTGGTGCACGCAACTGATTTTGCAAGTGTTTGGGTCCTGGATAAAGCTCCTAAAAGACATTCACACTTAGGCTGCAAACCTATGCATGCTTGCTTGGAAGCAACTTCTGTCAAACTTGATGAATGCTATTTCTGACTAAACATGCAAATGAATAATAATAAATAATAAATTAATAATAAAAATATATTTTTAATGGCCTGCATGCTATGTGTACTAGTCTGCCTATTTGTTTTTGAGAAAATCTATGCTGTATAATATCAATGTGTTATATAAATGCCACTTTCTTTTTCTCACTTTTTCTCAGCTGGATAATGGATGACAGACAGATGAGATAATGTTCTGTAACCAAGCAAATAGTTGACATCACAAGCTATGTGGAACAGTAAGAATCTTCTAAGAAAACCACTTTCCTTGTTCATGAAAACTTATTGCTGAAGTTCTTCAAGTCAAGAAAAGCATGACATTATGTGACCGCTTAGTACTGGAGGCAAGGCTGAGAAAGTGATGGGTCCCTTTTCTGTCTGTACTGCATTGATATAATTTTGAAGGTTACAAAGAGGGAAAACAACACCAATCAGTCAAGTAGTCGAACCATGGGAGACAACTCAAGTTTTTGGGACAGTCTGATATTTGCGCACCCTATCTGTGTAAACTGGAAATCACAAGCAGAAGGGTCAGTCTACCACTTAGCTAGCATTTTGTTTGTTATTGGCTACATGGGCGGAAGTGGATTTTTTGGCCTGCTCTATGTCTTCTTCTTTCTTGGGCTAGGTTTTCTTTGCTCATCAGTCTGGGCATGGCTAGATGTCTGTGCAGCTGATATTTTCTCTTGGAATTTCATCCTGTTTGTGATATGCTTCGTACAGTTTATTTATGTGACCTACCAAGTCCGGAGTGTTGCGTTTGACAAAGAATTCCAAGAGCTTTACAGTGCCATGTTCCAGCCCTTAGGGATCTCACTGACAGTTTTTAGAAAGATTGTCCTGTGCTGCAATGAAGAAGTCATTACACTGGAGAAGGATCACTGTTACGCCATGCAAGGGAAAACACCAATTGATAAGCTCTCCTTGCTTGTATCAGGAAGGTTTGTATAATCTTTATTAAAATATATCTATTTAAAAACCCATGATTTAAATTGAGAGTTCAGGTGCTTATAATTTTTACTCCTGCTCTAAGTGTAGAAGTTGCATGATCACCTTGACTTCTGTGCCATTTTAGCAGTAAATAATTTGTACAGTATATTATGTTGACTTGACAAATTTAGGGTCAATTGCCTTGGTCTTTCAGCTAAACATTGGGCTTTGTCCAGGCAGAAATTGAACAGGTACAGTTTCCCCAGCATTTGCTGGTGATACACCTGATACATTTCTGTCTGATGTATCTCTACAAGGCACAGTGCTCCTCAAATCCCATCTACTATAGTAAATGTCAGGAAGAATTTCAACAGGTCCACAATCCATCCATAATCACTTGCTATGGATGCACTTGATGCATTGTGACATTATTCACAGATTCCTAAGAGTATGTACTGTCAATATCATGTAATAGATAAGCATTTTCACAGAACTGAGCAGTGGTCTTCAAATAACCTGCATTTTCAGTTCTGGAAATTTGTCTCGGTTGACACCAGTTGCTTACACCTCAGCCAAAAGTGGTTTTAGCAGTTGATGAGGTTCAGTAGCCATAACCATTTATTTTGCCAGTTGATCTGTGGAACTCAGTGACATGGGATATTTTAATGACCTATCTTTTGATTTCATTTAAGAACACAGCAAATTGAAGTGGCATCTCTGCAAGTTAATGGGCAGAAGGTAACAATGAGCAACAAGGGCAGCAGGCAGAAGTTCTTCCATTTTTTTGGACTGCAAATGTGGCCAATAGTCAGGGATTATTGGAATTGTAGTTGAACATGTTCAGCCCTGCTCTAGGCCATTGGATGGATGCTTTGGATTGTATGACTAATAGACTATTCAGTGCTTATAATTATATTAGAATGCTGTTTTTACATCTCACCTTAGCTATCTGGAACAACTGTGGATGTATAATTTTTATGGATTCTCCTGAATTTAACAAGCAGAAGAAATATCCACAAACACAAAACTCTAGCCTTCTCAGTTTGTTGTTTGCTCCTGTTTTATTTAAGCACAACAGACTCAATTAAGCACAATATACTGACTTGACCCTTTACACCTGTATGAGAAAACATTTCCAGTACCAGAGATCTAGCAGTTTAAGTGCGGGGAGGGTGTTTTAATTACCATTCATATGCCACAGAACCATGCACATGCCAAACATTTACGTTAAATTTTTTGTAAAGGTTTGTCGTCATTAGAATAACAGCTTTCTTCTTTTATTTTTATTTGATTAACAAGCACATACAAGATTGAAAAATGTGAAGAGTTCTGAAAGCTTAGGTAGCAGAAAGGAAAACTTAGTTAGAATTTCCAGAAATCAGGATTACCATATATGGTGCATTTCTTATCCTGAATAGATTCTGGTTTCCATATTTTTGTGGGCTTCTGCTCAACCATGCCTTCTGCTATTTGAATAGGTTATATAAAGCACATGTGTATACACTTTTGCAGCAGGGGATCAGTACTGCTGCTCACCTCATTTCATTGGCCTCTGGTGAGGGCGAGGAGGATACCCTCAGACTCTCTCTCCATCTTGGAGCTGGAGAAGGGATCTTTTCCATAATTGCACTTTGCTTGCTATTGCTTGGTGGAACTGTGGAGACAAACTCTGGTTCCCCTCCAACTCCATGCAGGAGAGAGAGAATGGGGATCCTCTCCTTGCCAAAGGACAATGGAATATGTACCTATTTGCAAGAAAGTTCAATGCAGCAGTCATATGCACACTTACCTGGAAGAAAGCCTTACTGAACACAATAGATTTATATTCAAGTAGATATGCATAGGCTTGTACAAAGGGCCAGATTCCTAGCTCCCACCAATTTGGGCTTGGTGACCAAGGCCAGACAAAATGTGTGTATCCCTGAGTTTATGCAATTCATGGGTTTCATGACATTTTAAAAATTCAATACTCCCAGTCCTGCATTCGTCATCATAACAGATTCAGTTCAGCATGTTCTGTCTGAAGGCTGCTGGGTGTTTATTCCCTTAAGTGTCCCAGTTTCAACTAGAGAGACCTACAACAGCAGTTCTCAAATCATTGCACTCCCACAAGCCCCATTTAACATTTCATTCATTCACTTCATTTTTATTCATTGTGTCTATTCCATTTATGTAACATTTGGAAATTTACAGCCTGAGTTTAAAAGCTATCTATGAATATTGTCACCTTGCCTCATGCCAAAATCAGAAGCCGAAATATAGTAGCCATGTGTGTGTTCTGGTCTCTACAGTCATTCATGAGTGCCTGTTACCACCAGGGAGAGGAAAGCTTTGGAGTGGGAGAATATAGAGTTCTAGCTGAGTGGATTCTTTCCTTGAGCACCTGATAGTTGACTTAATGTCATCATTATAACATTTTGAAGTGTGATCCCTCAGAGTTGAGCAATTATAGGCCAGTTTCCAATCTCCCATGGCTGGACAAGGTAATTGAGAGGTTGGTGGCCTCTCAGCTCCAGGCGGTGTTGGAGGAAACTGATGATCTAGACCCATTTCAAACTGGTTTTCGGGCAGGCTGTGGGGTGGAGACTGCCTTGGTCGGCCTGATGGATGATCTCCAATTGGGAATTGACAGAGGAAATGTGACTCTGTTGGTCCTCTTGGATCTCTCGGCGGCTTTCGATACTATCGACCATAGTATAGTATCCTTCTGGAACATCTGAGGGTGTTGCGGGTGGGAAGCACTGTTTTTCAGTGGTTCCGCTCCTACCTCACGGACAGATTCCAGATGGTGTGGATTGGAGATTGTTGCTCTTCAAAATCTGAGCTTAAGTATGGTGTCCCTCAAGGCTCCATACTCTCTCCAATGCTTTTTAACATCTACATGAAACCGCTGGGAGAGATCATCAGGGGATTTGGAGCTGGGTGTTACCAGTATGCTGATGACACCCAGATCTACTTCTCCATGTCAACTTCTTCAGGAGTTGGCATATCCCTCTTAAATGCCTGCCTGGAAGCGGTAATGGGCTGGATGAGAGAGAATAAACTGAAGCTGAATCCAGATAAGACGGAGGTACTTATTGTGCGGGGTCAGACCTCTAGAGACGATTTTGATCTACCTGTTCTAGACGAGGTCACACTTCCCCAAAAGGAACAGGTTCGCAGTCTGGGAGTATTTCTGGATCAACATCTCTCCTTGGTTTCTCAGATTGAGGCGGTGGCCAGGGGTGCTTTCTATCAGCTTTGGCTGATACACCAGCTGCACCTGTTTCTTGAGATCAATGACCTCAAAACAGTGGTACATTTGTTGGTAACCTCCAGACTTGACTTCTGTAATGTGCTCTACATGGGGCTGCCTTTGTACGTAGTCTGGAAACTTCAGTTGGTTCAGAATGCGGCAGCCAGGTTGGTCTCTGGGTCATCTCGGAGAGACCACGTTACTCCTCTGTTGATAGAGCTACACTGGCTGCCAATAGGTTTCCGAAAAAATACAAAGTGCTAGTTATAACTTACAAAGCCCTAAACGGCTTAGGCCCTGGGTATCTAGATCATTTATGAATAAATTAATAAGCACTGGTCCCAGTACAGATCCCTGGGGGACCCCACTTCTTACTTCCCTCCATTGTGAAAACTTTCCATTTATACCTACCCTCTGTTTCCTGTCCTTCAAGCAGTTAGCAATCCACACATGAACTTGTCCCCTTATCCCATGACTGCTAAGTTTTTTCAGAGTCTTTGATGAGAAACTTTGCCGAAAGCTTTTTAGAGGTCCAAGTATATTATGTCAACCGGATCACCTTGATCCACACACTTGTTGACACTCCAAAAAGCTCCAAAAGGTTGGTGAGTCAAGATTTATTTTTGCAGAAACCATGCTGGTTCTTCCTCAACAGGGCATGTTCTTCTATGTTCTTTACAATTTTATCCTTGAGGATGCTTTCCATCAGTTTGCCTGGAACGGACGTTAAGCTAACCAGCCTGTAATTTCCCAGATACCCTCTGGACCCCTTTTTGAAAATCAGTGCTACATTGGCTACTTTCCAGTCTTCTGGTACAGAGCCTGATTTGTAGGGATGACTTATATATTTTTGCAAGGAGGTTGGCAATTTCATATTTGAGTTCTCTAAGGACTCTTGGATGGATACTGTCTGGCTATGGTGATTAGCTGATTTTTAACTTTTTCCGACAGTTCAGAACGTCATCTCTAGTCACCTCTATCTGACTCAGTTCTTTAGCTTTTGTCCCTGAGAAGCCTGGTTCAGGGACAGGTATATGCTCAGTATCCTCTGCTGTGAGGACAGATGCAAAGAACTTGTTTAGTTTCTCTGCAATCACCTCCTTAATAATCCCTTTCACTCCCTCATCATCTATCAGTCCCATCACCTCTCTGGCAGGTTTCCTGCTTCTGATGTATTTAAAGAAGTTTTTGTTATTCCCCTGAAGCTTTTAGCTAAATGTTCCTCAAACTCTTTCTGCATCCCTTATTGTCTCCTTGCATTTCTTTGCCAGAGTTTGTGTTCCTTTCTGTTCTCTTCATTTGGGCAGGACTTACAATTTCTGAAGGGAGTCTTTCCCCACTTTATAGCTTCCTTGACTTTACCTGATAGCAATACTGGCATCCTCCCAGACTTGGTGGTACCTTTCCTCCTTATTGGTTTACATTCTAACTGGGCTTCTAGTATTGTGGTTTTAAGTAAACTCCATGCATTCTGGAGCAAAGTGACTCTCCTGATTTTCCATTTCAGCTTTCTTTTCACCATACTCCTCATTTGGGAGACGTTTCCTCTTCTGAAATTCAAAGTGTCTGTGTTAGACTTCCTTGGCAATTCTCTCCCCATATGTATTCTGAATTTGATCATGCTAGTAGAATTTGATCTTGTCGTAGCATTCCCGTAAGTGAGTTATGCGCAACCCATGAAATATGTAACATGTCCCAGATTAAACACATTTTCTTTGTTCTGACAAAGCATCAGAAGGCTGGGTCATTCACAGTGCCTCAGTGCTATTCCCTGGCCCTTATACTTTTAGGCACTGCAGCTGATGAATCAGGCTTATCTTGCAGGATGACTGCTTCCAAGATTGCCTTCTCCTGCCTGAACTCTATTTGTATACCTTTGTGTTCTGAAATTCTCCACTGAGAACTGCAAAAGAGACTTATTTAAAGGACGACATGAATTGGAATTCTTTTTTGCTTGTACAGGCAAATGTCACCCTTCCCTTCTGTATGGTCACTTATCATGAAGATGTAAAGTGTAATGGCTTTCGTTTGCATTGCTACTTGATGAAAATCTAGTGAACTGTGTGAGGCATACTTAGTTCGGTTCTTAATGGTCGTCTTTCGTATGCCTTGGTGTTAACCCATAACCCAAAAGAAGCATTGGAGTGATATAAAATAAATATGTGGAGTGCTGTAAAATAATAATGGAGTAACTAAAAATTCTCCATATCGGATTGCTGTTTTAGTAGGAACAAATTAATGGCTCCAGTGGCAGTTTCCTTTCCAGGGCAATAGCCATGGGTGGAAGATGGTTAGATTGGAACTGTAGCCGGGCAAAGAGTTAAAAGACCTCACACTATGGTCTCAGTCTGGAAACCCCTTGTGGCTGCTCTTTAGGATAAACAAACCAACCCCAACGATGCAAAGACCAGTTATATGCAGGACATGACGTGTGGTTTGTTGATGAGAGTGACTCAGCATTCTAGCCATTATAAACTCAGGAGAATTTGTGTCAACTGTTGCTTTATTTCAAGAAGATCAGATAAGAAATGGCTAAGATACAGATTTCCTCTTGAATGTAGTTTGAATACAGAATGGGGGGGGAAATACAGATTTCATGTTTCTGTGGCAATTTTTTGTGAGCTGTTTGTGGCCTCTGAGCAACAGTATACTGGAGGGGTGGGGTAGACATATTTTAAATAAATAAATAAATGGGTCTCTCTCTCTCCCCCCCCACAACATACCTCCAGTCTTTCCTTTTATAAGAGCCACCACAGCCCAATTTATTCTTCACTCTTTTAAGGTATTGAAACAGATTTCAAACTTTTATTTCTATAAAATTGTCATGGAGTTCCGTTATTTTCCCTCTATTTTTCTTTTCAAAGACCTAGATTGTTCAGCCCTAGGGTTGACTTATTGTTATGTATGTATGTATTCTATTTTTATACCGCCCTTCTGAAATAGCTCAGGGAGGTTTACAATTAAAAACAGAAACCTCCTCCTTAATAATTAAAACCAATAACAATTAAAACAGAAATATAATGAACACCAATTAAAAAACATCTTTAAAAAAACAATTAAACTATCAGAACAATTAAAGCAGCTACAGAGAAGGCCCGCCTCTGAGTCACCACCAAATGAACCGGTGGTAACTGGAGACAGACCTTTCCTGTTCTCACAGTGTTAACTTAAACTGTTCTGTTTTCTTAGGATCCAGGTGACAGTGGATGGGGAATTTCTACATTATATTTTTCCCCTTCAGTTTTTGGATTCTCCTGAATGGGATTCACTTAGGCCAACAGAAGAAGGAATTTTTCAGGTAGGACAATCTGCAAAGCTTCCCCTTCCCACCTTCACCTTCCCAGATTTCCAAGCACAGAGATTTTTTCATGCAGCATTTGCTTGATGTAGGGAGGAAAAGACCTGCCTCTCTTAATGGCTAGTTGGTATTCTTTTTTGTGAGTGTTCCCCAAGTGCTGTAGTAACTCTAAATGACTGAAGAAGAAAAGTACACAACTTTTAATGTAGCTAAAGAATTATGTTCCAAGCTAATGCTTGAGGTTATTTTCTAAACTGTGGGGGGGGGGATCAAGGTGTGGAGGGATGGGGTTTAATGCTTTGCCCCAGCCCTGATTTGTCCCCCTCCTGCTGTGGGTCCTATTATAGCGGAGGTGGGGGTGGGGATCCAAGCACGTCAGCTTTAATGAAGTACTTGATAAGTAGTTTGGCCTTCAGTTAAGTTTTTCTTCCTTGTCTTTACCCAGCTGCTTTCCTCCCTTCTTCCCCCTTGCATCCAGCAGTAGAGAAATCACTAGTGGAGGGAGACAAACAGTTCCTTCCATATGCAGGGAGGACAGTTGTGTTGTGTGTAATATCCAGACTGCTCCTTAGAATGTCTTGCAACTTTATCGCATGTAATTTGCCCAGCTTTGGGGATCTCTGCCCTGAGTTATGTAAACTGCCATGAAACTTTGTTTTTGGCAGTACAGAAAAATGCTAAATAAATAAACAAAATAGACAAATGCTGCAAATGCAAAAGATCAAGTCTCTCTCTTTTTTCAAAAAGGAAAAACTTGTAAGATTTTCAGATGAGAGAGAATATTTGTTGTTCAGTGAGCCCAAATAGCAATCTGTTACCAACTTCTGCAAACACTCCCCCGTTTTTAAATTTGTATTTCATAGTTAGGTCCTACATTTTTATGGTTGATGTTGGCTGACATCCACACTATTGTTGCACACACCAAATAATGTTTTCCATGTGCAAGGTGGGGGATGACTGATTTTTGCCAATCCCCACTTGCGTCTGCAGCTCTCTGTGCCTCAAAAAAAAAAAAAAAAAATCTATCCCTGAGGTGGGCTGGTTTTTGGAAAGTGCAGGCTCTTGGGTGCTTCCTGCCTTCCTGCCTCAGAGTTCCACTGAGCAGAGAGGCTGCAGTGAGCACTATCCCCAAATTGCCTTCCCTACACGCCCCCCCACTGCCGCCAAGATGTCTATGCTTATAAAAATATCAACAAAACATCCAATTTCTCATCTGTCTTTCAGGTAACCCTCACAGCAGATACAGACTGTCGATATGTGGCCTGGAGGAGAAAAAAATTGTATTTACTCTTTGCTAAACACCGATTCATCTCACGTTTATTTTCAGTTCTGGTTGGGAGTGACATTGCTGATAAGCTCTATGCTTTGAATGAGAGAGTAAGCCTGGGGAAAGGATATCGGTATGACATCCGCTTACCTAACTTCTACCATGTGTCCATCCCAGAGACACCCAAAAGACAACCTGCAGAGCAGTTACAGAAACATTTGGGACAAACATTAGCTGATATTATGAACTGCAACTCTACTACAAAATGACAAATTTTTGCCTTTATTGCTCCCAGAATTAAGCACAGAAAAAACATTAAGCTGGCATCATAAAAATCAAACTGAAGATTTTCATAAAGGAAGCTTACAAAAACAAAACCCCATTATTTTATTTTATTTTGTTTTATTTTGCAGCCGGGGAATGGGGGGATCAAGTTTGGCTCCTTTCACTGTTTTTAGAACCAGTAGGATTGTGCACATCTTGACAGATTGTGTATTATGATTAGTTTATATTGACTCCTGCTCATCTTATTACTTTGGGAGTGGGGGAAGAGTAGACAGATATGAATCATTATTGGATAAAGCTTTGTTGTAATTGTGGTGCCTTGTGTATTGTTTTCAAAAATGACATTTACACAGAGCTCTTCTTCATTGAGATCTCCCTGTCGTCATGCATTATGCAAGCAGTTTTATCTTGGGGGGGGGGAAAGCAACAAGCAAACTATCTTCAAATAGTAACCTTGACTCACTTGTTACTTACAAAGCATAAATTTGGTCTTCTCAGTGTTCAGTGTCTTACAGAAGTTAGCACTTGGAACAGAGTAAACACAAACCATAAAGTGTGGAAGAAGGCTAGCAGGGATGTCTTTCTTGCATGCATTTATAAAATGCATTCATAAAAGGATGTCTTTAGATCTCTCTCAGGCTATATGAACAGAGGTGCCATACATGAAAATGAAAGGCAATAATGTAATCACTTTGCAGTCATAGTGTATACAAGTCACTTTTACGGATGTACTGTAGCAGGGAAATCTTTTCATGATTCTGATAGAAAATGGGGCAACATATTTTGCCTGTAAATTGACTGGTTTTAAGAGCAAAATGATAGACATTTTAATAGAGGCACTACTGTATCTTTAATAGTCTCAGAAAAGAAGCATTAAGGGTAGCCCAGCCTGAGTTAGGCTGCATGTGTGGAGCACCAAAATCAAGACCAATCCCAGTGCTGCCCCTGCACCAAGCCTGAGTTTTTAACCTGGTGTCTCGCTGAGGTTAAGCAGACCTATGGTTAAGTGGACCCCAGCGAAGTTCTCTTAACCTCGGCTGGCAATTATCTGGGTGATCGCTGCCAGGTTAAACGGCTTCTCCCTAGCCTGCCGCCATTTCTGGCAGCGAGCCGGGGCGGAGGAGCGTGTGGCAGCTGCTCTAACAGGAGCAGTTGCCATACTCGTGCCCTGGAGCACACTGGGATGTGGGAGGGGGAAAGTACACCCGCTCCCAGCATCTCCCTTTGCCACACCGCCACTCATGTGCGTTAGGGGCATGCATGGAACTGGCTGGCCGTTGTTCATGAGGTCAGGTCATTATATGAAGTACTTTTATACTGTCAGGGTTGAATGCACTCCTCTTTCATTGTTATGGTGTAAAGTGAAGCCACTTTGGAAAAATGGCAGTGGGCGGATGTCTTGAATAGGCCATGCTCTTCATACTGCATAGCTGAATGAAGTGCCAAGTCCTTCCAGATTGGCTTGCTGACATAAGAGGAGAGCCTGCTGCCTAAGAAATACAAAGTCCCCCTTGGGCATGCAGAAGTAGTGTTTCACTTTGGAACCTGCCTAACCTTTTAAAATACATCTAGTTTTATTTATATTGTTTTACCTCTGAAAATCAGAGGGGGAAATGATACCACAAGAGTTTATAACAATGAAAATACATGAAAATCACATACATGTATACATTATGTATGAAATGGCTTAATTTATGTTACGACATTAGATAATACCCTGCAGATATTAACGGCTGGATTATTCTCACTCTTTAGAAGTGAAGTTACATAGGTTTCCTAGACTTTCTATCCTTTCATATATGCCAAAATGCATTACTTCATTATTTTCTTATGAAACAGATTTTTTCTAAAGCAGTGCTGTTGGGGTTTTGCCTTTTAGAAATAATCTTACTGTGTAAGAGAAATGTCCTCATTTCTATAACCATGTTATAAGTCTGAAACTACTTCCTGAATGGTTTTTCAAGGTTTGACTTTATAAACTTTTGAATATCCATAAGCCAAGATTCTGGTCATTCTGAAATGAAAGGGTACTCCTTTCTGGATTTACCTGGCTAATGATTTTGAATTACACCTTTTTTTTTAGTTTTGCAACAATGACATTTTAGCATTCCAAACTGTACCTTCATGCCTGCTGCTTGAAAACACAGTTATATTAAACGTTTATTTTAACCACACGCTAGTAGTTCTAGGATTCTTAGTTCAAACTCACTGTATCCGGCTGCAATTCAAAATTTGAGTAGAGGTGTAGGAGTGCTGGTTACATCACCATAACATTGGCATGAAAAAGCTTACTGGGTGGCAATCAAATCTTTGGCATAGTAACATGCTGTCAGTGGGCGGGGGGGGCTCTTTCTGTGAGCAGGAGAATTACACTTGCACTAGGGGTCCTTCCATTTATGGAAGACATTTGGATGCTCTGCTCCCCAAATGAATATGAGATAGATAGATAGATAGATAGATAGATAAAAACAGCTTTAAAAATAAATGTTCCAGGTTGAATTTTCTGTACCCAACTTATTTGGCCAGTCTTATACTTTATACATTTTAGAATATCATGTTTTTAGTAAGAATTGCACCCTACCGCTGCTAATGCTGCGGTGACGTGATTTGAGGCACATTATGATAGGCCAGCTTATAGGTTTGATTTTCCCCACCCCTCACACTGTTGAGAGGGGCAGAGATTTGGTTCCTCATTGTGGTTCATTTGTTTTACAACTTGTAAGGGAGCAGTTGCATGTTTGTTTTCTGGTTTCTGTGTTTTCTTCAGCATTCTCTCGAGGTCCAGTATGGCCCTGAAACAATGTTCTGTGCCGTCCACTCCATCCTCATTAGAAGGTGGTTCGGAGGAGTCACATCTTCAGGTCTTGCTTGTGGACATCTGTGAGCATCTGCAGCATTTGGAGAGAAGACTGGGGCCCAAGGATCCTAGCGCCCAAGGGTGTGGGGCTGATACGGCTTATCTGACTTCAGTAGGCTCTGACTCTGTCGAGCCTTTGGGGGAGGTTTCAGGGGTCACTTTAGCAGCATTTAGTGCCCTTTGCTCCTGTTTGTATACTCTTGAGAAGCATTCATCCAGTGGTCAAGCTTTGTTTTTTGCTCTCTCCCCACAGGCTGCCTCAATGAGTAGAGCCTGTCCTCAGCCAGCTGGCCCGTCCAAACCCTTACCCATTGTTTTTCCCATTTGGGATTATTCTGCCTGGAACAAGGTAGTGAGGGAACATGGGCTCTGCATGAACTTTCTGTTGGGTGCGGCTCCACATGCTGTGGTGCGCCCAGGCCTTTTTGGGCCTTTAGCGGCCTACGTGGCGGTGCCAGTTGTCTGTCCTCAACCAGGAGTGTTTTCCTCCCAGGTCTCGGGCTGCCCATGGAGACAAGCACCTCAAGTGCCAGCTGTTCCTCAACAGGCGACTGTGGCAGTTACTGGCCCAGGAGACAGTGATGGCTTTGCAGCGGCCTCAGTGAGCAATGTAGCCACCCTCTCTAGAGAGGTAGGTTCTCCATCTCTCTGCAAGCTCATTGATTTGGGGAGTACCTCATCTGCTGTGGTCTCGATTGGAAGCTTCCAACAACACTCGTGTTGAGGCCCTTGTTTTGAGAGCCTTTGGTCACAGGTTGGTGCTTGTGGGAAACGGTCCCACTCCACTGTGTGGCCCCCAACCGAAAGCAGTTAATTGCCAGGTGATTATGCCCTCAGTGGAGACACTCGTACTAGAACTTGAAAGGTGAGCAAAAACATTTGCCAGTAGAACTGGAATTCCAACAGACAAGTTTTTCCATATCCCAAGAAGCAGCATCTTTTCCCGCCTCTGCCTTCCAATAGCAACCCCTAGTGGAGCCTGTTGCCAAAAGATAGTCTCTATTGGGACATTTGCCCGAGCAAGCCCAATCAAAGGATGTTACATGAGACCATAACTCAGGGGTGCTCAACTTCAGCCCTCCTGCAGATGTTGGCCTACAACTCCCATAATCTCTGGCTATTGGCCACTGTGGCTGGGAATTATGGGAGTTGTAGTCCAAAAACAGCTAGGCGGCCCAAGTTGAGCAGGCCTGCCATAACTCATCTTTTCTGTCCCAAGTATGTTGGAAGCAAGCAGAGGAGGAGGGAGGTGTGGGGTTTGGGATCTGGGGGAAGAAAGGAGGGGAAAGCAAAGTTTTCTCCCTACCTGTTTCTCTCCAGTAGGTGAGGGGATGGAAAAAGCAAGCATGGGCAGGGGCAAAGAACTGTCCACACTGCAAAATGCTACAATGAATAAAATGTGGGGTAAGGCTTCCTACAACGGAAAAAAGTAGCGACTTTCCTGCAGCAAATTTACAACATTGTAGGGCAAAATGCATCATTAAAATTTGAATCAAGGCATGGGAAATGTGAACGCACCCTGCTGGCATTGTAGCAACACTGATGTGGAAACACAGGCAATATGGAGGTTATGGTGTGAGTATGTTGCAGTATGTAATCTGGAAAATGCCCAGGAGTCGAAATAGACTTGCCGGCACACTTTAACTTTACCTTTAATAACTCTGTGGGATGAACAAATGCAAAGTCTGAAAAAGAGGTGACCAAGTATAATAGGGCACATTCTTTTAAATGGAGATGTGTCCCAGGTTTAATTGACAGGAAACATGAAGGAAGACAAGAAGAAAAGCTGTACGTAATAACATAAAAGCAAATCAAAGAGGAAAAGAACATGAGGCATATATGGATCTGAAAAGGCTTGTTGCAAAAGTGGAGAGTTGTCTATCTTTTATAGATTGAAGAAAGGTGTGTGTGAGAGAGAGAGGGAGAGATGTAAAAGGTGGAGATGGAAAACACCATTTAGTAATAACAGATTGATTACTTGCTCACTTGCTCTCAAAAAGAGGTTTCACAAGGGTTTAGCTTTTATGATAGAAAAAAGTAATAAATTCTATAAGGTAGACTCATTAACTTATTTTTTTCCAAGTGTTTTGTATTTAGATTCATAACAAATGCAGCATAATGGGGTCAAGATTTCAAAGTCAGCACTCTGCATGTGGGGATATTACTTTGCATCTTCTAGAGAGTTTCTGTTTCAGTTCTCTGAGCAAATTCTGTAAAACCTATAGCACATGTGTTGGTTTTTCTGTACAGGATGCTAAGAGTTAAACCAATGAAACAATTTTTAATTGTTTTAAATAATGTACACTTTATGTGTAAATTATTTGGATAATTGATCCAGTGACACAAAAACATATGTCCTATATTCAGCCATGCTTTCATTGCAATTTTTCTACATTAAGGAGTTAATGGACAAGAACATGCATATCATATTTTAGCCTCTTATAATAATAAATACAAATACAACAGTGTGTATGAGAAAATAAGCATTAAACCATCATATGAAGTGCCAGCTTCTCTAAATTCAAGTAGAACTTTAATGGCTGACATCCAGAAAGACAAACTGCGTACAAGAGCAAAGCTGTGCTAGCGCAAGATGGTGATTTAGTTGTGCTAAAAAATAGGAATTTTCAGAATTGTGCTATAGCGCTCTTACACAAATGTCCCTGTTAAAATGAAAGATGTGTGCCACATTTGCACAACACGAGTCTGGAGAGTTTGCTCTTGACTTTGCTCCAGACTTAATAAGAGGCTCTTCTCATGATCAGTGAGAAGAGCCTGGACAGGGTTTGCGGGGAGAGCGGGCTAAGCCGCAGATGGAGCCGGGGGGGATCGGGGGCCACGTGGCCCCCAGAAGCGCCAGCATTCCCTACGCATTTGCGCAGGACATGCTGGAGAGACCCCCGAGCCTGGAGGCTGCTTTTAAGCCTCCCAGTCCGGGGTCTACTTGTGAGTTGCCACAGTGCGGAGCCATGCTGCAGCAACTCACAATCATAGAGCCAGGGTTAGCAGAGCACTCGCTCTGCTAACCTGGGCTAAGGGGAGGGTTACTTAAGCGAGTTGACCGCTTGGAGGCCACCAGTTTCACCTGCGAGCCCGGTGGTTCTCACGGTCAGGCGAAATCGGGCCAGGCTCCCCTAGCCCGATTTTGCCTGGTCGTGGGAATAGCCTCAGTGTCTTATGCACACTCCAGAGTTAGTGCAAAGCTGATGTGCTAACTCCAGAATTAGTGCAACAGCTTTGCACTAGCACATACATCCTGCATGCAGTTTGTTGCTCTGGATATCAGCCAGTGTCTTCAGTGCCACAATTTGAATGCATAAGAGTTTGCAAGATGAATTAAGATTAAAGGCCACCTAATGGTGCAACAGGGAAATTACTTGATTATCAAGCCAGAGGTTGGGGGTCGAATCCTCACTGGTATGTTTCCCAAACACCTATATCGGGCAGCAGCAATATAGGAAGATGCTGGAAGACGTCTCGGACTGTGCGGGAAGAGGCAATGGTAAATTCCTCTTGCATTCTACCAAAGACAACCACAGGACTTTGTGGTCGCCAGGAGCCAAAACCAACTCGATGGCACACGTTACCTTTTACTTTACCTTAGCTCAGCTCACCAGCATACAAAGCCTCACATAATATCAGTAAGAAACTTTAGGACTGGAGAGGGAGCAGTGTCTCTAATGTTATGCTTTTGTGGGACTAGGACTTTGCCTCTGCTACTCTTATCACACTCGTGACACTGTTTGACGTACTTCACGGCCAGCTACAAGCAGGAAACTGGATCTCCTTTGCATCCTTTGTGTCCTTACAGTTATCCCATCTTCTTAAGCCGGCTCCATTTTGGGGAACTGAACAGCTGAAAGTAGATACAAACATCTCCTTCACTTTGTGCTGAGGAGAAGGATCTCCTTGATGGTGAACAGGGAAATGAGACCGTTTCCCAAATGTAATGTGCAGCAAAGCCCGTCCAAAAATAGCACAAGCTTCTATTTTCTCTCTCCCATTGATGAAATCAATGAGTCTTAAAAATGCCTATCTTTGGCTGTACTGAAACGTATCATTACAGCATGTAAATACTTGATGAGCTGTACATATTTGATAGGATTGAAACTAGACAAGATGGTTTTGTCCCAGTCATAGTGTTGTGTTTCCTAATAGGTTCTTTTAGTTAGCATCTGAGATAATTATGACGCCTCAGATAGATTACAATTCTTCAGAAAGTAACGTGTGCAAAAGTTGCATTTATTCTTTTGGAAATCACGTATGAATAACGGCCAGATTCTTGAATTGTTAATGTGTGCATGTGTCCAGGTTTCAGACTGGGTGCTTTCTCAGCCAGAACTTGAAATGCCGGAGATTGAACCCAGGACCTTCTGCATGCCAAGTAGATGCTCTGCCACTGAGCTATGGGCCCATCCTCATCTTGCTTGGGGAAGGACTGTCACTCAGTGGAAGAGCTTCTGCACACTGAGGCCCCAGGTGGTCCAGTCCTTGGCTAATGCAGGTAGGGCTGCTGGGAAATCTCCTCCTGAATCTCTGGAGTGCCACTGCCAGTCAGTGTGGACCATACTGAGCTAGATCACCAGTGGTGTGAAGGCAGCTTCCTCTGTACATTATGAAAATTGCTCTTTTATGAAGACTAAATATGATGTGAAGATAATTTGTTGGACTTTGCTTTCTGAACTTTCTGAAAGGTTGTAATCCATCTGAAATGTCATAATTATGGCCATGTGTATGTACACAAAACTTTGACACATAATGACGAATGTCTTTAAAACTAAAATTTTAAAATGCTAAAATTGAGAGCCAGCATCGTGTAGTGGTTACAGTGTTGGACCAGAACTGGGGAGACCTGAATTCAAATCCCTTTTTGGCTATCAGAATCTCTGGGTGACTCTGGGCTAGTCACTTATTTCCTGATCCTACCTTGCCTCACAGGGTTGTTGTGGGGGATAAACATAACCATGTAGACCACTCTAGGTGTCTTGGAAGAAGAGTGGGATATAAACATAAATAATAATGAAATAAAAAGTGCTGTGGCTCAAGCCTGCAAAAAAGACATACAGTATGTGCTGACCTGGACTATTTACCGCATATTATGACCATTATCAGCAGGATCTCTGAGCATTGCTAACCAACAACACTAACAGATCATGCCTGTATTGTTTATTAAGAAGTAGGTCCCCACTTAATTTAGTGGGATTTACTCCCAAACAACTGTACATACAACTGTAGCCTTAGATCCAATTGAGTACAGGGGAGATAACTTCTGAGTAAACATGCATAGGACTGGGCTGTTAGACTACAATCTGATGCTCATTTACTTCTTATTGAAATCAAGAGGACTTGCTTCTAAATAAGCATGCTTAGGACCACACCATTAGGCTGCCAGGCTAGGCACACTGAATAAATTCTATTGAACACAGTGACACTTACTGTTGAGGTTATGTGCTGAGGTTCATAGTGACACTTATTTCTCATATTATGTACCATCTGATATACGTATCTCTAGGCAGTGTACATAATCCAAAATACAGAACAGAAACAAAACACTTTCACAGAATAAAAATAATTAAACAATTTAAAATTAATTTCAGTTTAAAAAGCCTGAGAAAACAGGTGTGTCTTAAGGGCTTTAAAAAAACAAACCCAGAGATGGAAAAGCTCTTATTTCACTAGGGAGTGCATTCCAAAGCCTTGGGGCAGCAGCCACAGAGAAGGCCTGGTCCCGAGTCACCACCAGACAAGCTGTCAGCAACCATAACCAGACCTCCCCAGATGATCTTAATAGGTGGCAGGGTTAATGACAAAAGAGGCACTTTCTTAAGTACCCTGGACCCAAATATGCACAGGATCAGGCTGTTATGGATTACAGGGAAATACTTGGAATTGGTGTTGGAAAAGCACTTTGAACATGCTCAGATATGCTCTCTTTTAATATCACATCACAGATTTTGGAACCAAGTCCTGGCATTCAATTGAGCCCTGCAGAGTCCTGCCCTCATGCAAGCTTTGGTATGCAGTTTGGGATACTGCTTTATGCCACTCTAATGTCCCCATTGACTTAACGAACAATGGCATGGCAGTATACTCAACCACATGTCTGTATGTGTGGGTGTGTATGTAAATAAACTCTCTAACCCAGCAGCTAGATAATGGGTCGAATTAGACATGAGGTGACCTGTGCTTCCTTTCCAGAGTCCCAGCTGCCCACCAGTCTCCTGCTACTATGTTGGATGTGGATTTTTGCTGTGATCAGCAACATTTAGATCAGTTCTGTGTTATATATTTAGTAGGAGGCCGGAGCTCTCACTTCTGCAAGGAGGCAGGCTTAGCAACGTATTGCGGAAGAAATCAGAAAATACACTGGGTCGTACAGCATCTGGAACCAGTCCAAGGTCCAGCATAAATCCACAGACCAATGGTTAAAAAGCTCACTGCTCTCTTTGGATTATTCTGGTGTTTGGCCAGAAGCTGAACACAGAGTGTCATGCCATTAAAAGAGCAGAAACATTTCAGTCTAGCACAGAGGGAAATGAACTGGGATGTGATTTGTGTTCTCTGATGTACATTCATAAAAGTGTAAGACAGTTAATTTAAAATGAAGAGAACATGGTCACATGCTGAATGCTGCCTGCAGATAAATGGAAGCTGGGGCTCTGAAGAAAGTTATATGGCTCCAGAAAAATGTTGGAAGAACCCTGCTGGTTTAAAAAAATGAAGAGGAGGCTATTGAGAAACAAATTTAATATACAGTCTGTACACTAGTGGCCTGTTAGAGAATGGAAATATGTTCCTTCCTAAATTGTGGGAGATTGCGGAAATGGGAATATAATTCAGGCAACAGTGTCACTAGGTAAAAAGTGAGGTTGATAATAATAAATATATTTGCTTGGATTTGCACTAATATTTCTGTATTGAGAAAAAGCACAAAAGCCCTCTTCACACATTATATTCAATGCATGTAAAGCAGTGCACTTTCTATCTGTCCCCTGCATTTGAGGGGGCCTGTACTCAGGTTTAAAGGAAAACATGTACAGTACATGTATACAGATACCTTAAGCACATAAAGCAGAATGTGTGGATAGGGCTGAAGTGTTGTGGTGCTCTGGCAAGCAAGAGTTTTGCAGCTTTTCAAAAACACGGTAGCCTCAGTGTCCATTACAGGATGCTGGGTTTTCTTTTCATCAAGACAACCCTGCTGCACATGGCCCAACTATGAAGCATACATCAAATAAACAAGTCTCATCCACCTAAAACAGAATTCGCTAAGGAAGCCAAAGTGTGGCTATAACAGTGTGATCCTATGCATATTTACTCCGAAGTAAGCCCCTCTGGAAGACTGGAAGATAGGAAGCTGCCTTCTACAGAGACAGACCACAGGTCCATCTAGCTCAATATTGTCTTCTCAGACTAGCAGCAACTTCTCCAAGGTTGTAGGCAGGAATCTCTCTCAGCCCTATCTTGGAGATGCTGCTAGGGAAGGAACTTGGAACCTTCTGCTCTTCCCAGAGCGGCTCCCTCCCCTGAGGGGAATATCTTACAGTGCTCACACTTCTAGCCTCCCATTCATATACAACCAGGGCAGACCCTGCTTAGCTAAGGGGACCAGTCATGCTTGCTATCACAAGACCAGCTCTCCACTATATTCAGTGGGGCTTACTCATTAGCAAGTGCATTTACAATTATGTGCATAATTGTAAATTAAGAGATGATGATGGCCATTTATTCAAATTTGCATCCTACCTTTCCTTCAATAGGCTCAGGGTGGCACACATGCATTTTACCCTCAAAACTCTGTAATGTAGATTAGGCTAGAGCAGGAGTTCCCAATCTTTTTTAACAAGTGTAGTCTTTCAGCTCAAGTAGCCCCACAGAGATCTTTTATGTATACATATACATAAAAGCATAGTTTTAGGAGGACAGGCTCACATGCACACCAAGTTACTCATAAGCAGCCTTACTGAAATTAATGGGACAAATTTACTTGTCCAGTTAATTTAAATGGGAGTACTCAGTACTAATTCTCCTGCCAGGCTGAGGGGAGGGGTATGCTGAGCTTCAGTACAAAGCCAGCCAGTCAGGAACAGAGGAAGGTCTTTACCCTTTTCCCTCCTTCCTCCCCTTTTGCAGTGGACACATTGCTGAGGACACATTGGTTTCAAGCCAGTGAGCCTCAGATAGCGAACAAATACCCGAGCTGCAGTGTGGGGAGGCAGGAGGGCTCTCAGTACCCTCTGGGAGCCCTTCAAGTACCCCTAGGGGTACTAGTAATTCCTGTTTGGAACCCCAGGGAGAGAGACCCAGGGTCACCGAGAGAGGTTCATGGCTTGGAGGCTGCAGAAGACCCATGTTAAGATCACAGGAACAGGAAGCTGCCTTATGCTGAATCAGACCATTGGACCATCTAGCTTAGTATTGTCTGCACTGACTCACAGGGGCGTAGCAAGGTTGGAGTTGGCCCAGAGACAAGATTGTAAAATCCACCCCCCGTCACTGAAGCTCAGCTCATGAAGGAAAGAAATCTTAAATGAGGCTGAATAGTGGTAACAAAAAGCATAGTAAAATTTATATATCCTATGTGCCACAATAGAACATCATCCTAAATTTTTTTTTAAAGGTTTTGTAAATTATGGACAATGTGAGACATGTAATGGTACTAGAGCAAGACTTGCTGTTCTGGTAGCTCCAGGTCTTAACACTCACGTCAGTTTCAGAAGATGAATACAACTGAAGGAGGCCTGGGCGGGTGCGTGGCTGGGGGAGTCAGTCATGTGACTTGCCTCTGGGGGGCCCCCCAAGGCAGTGGGCCCCCAGACAACTGTCTCCCCTTGCCCTATTATAGTTACGCCCCTGACTGACTGGCAACAGCTCTCCAGGGTTTCAGGCAGGAGTCTTTCCCAACCCTGCCTGGAGGTTTTACAGACAGGGCTCCCCCATTCTGCTCCTGATTGGAGTGTGCCAGTCCACATATTCAATGGATTTAACCTGACTTCCCCAAGGGCTATCAGGGACCAGGACAGAAAGGGCTGCCCCCCCCCCACCTGCCAAGGGAGGCTGTGAATTCTGACTTAGCCCAAGGTATGTCCAACTTAAAATAATCTTCTATTTCCAGTGGCCTTTGGGGAAAAACTTGATGTTTCTGCTAAGCTCCGAAGCTTGTCTCTGATGTGCGTAGGGGAGCAGCCGAGGGCTATGTGAATGCTCCACCTAATCCCCCGGATTAAACAGTCTCGAATCTGCTGCGAAATAGATTCACTCACTCCGATACCCCACAGCATTAAGCCCTGTCTGTAAAACCTCCTGGAGATTCCAGGAACCTGGTGGAACCTTTTGCATGCAAAGCAGACGATTTAAAAGTATCTGGGGGGTTGAGGGAGGATTGATTTGCAGTGCTGAAGGAAGGATTTTAAATTCTTTCTCCCCCGTGTTGTTTCATGACTCTTCCCTGCGAGCTGTTATTTGCCCTGCCTGAATAAACACACCTGTCCCCACAGGATCCCTGTCTGTTATTCTTTGTGGTTTCTCTCTGTGCAGTCACATTGGCTGACATACAGGGCAAGGATGCACTGGTGCAGCAAGAGAGCAGCAAAGTGACAATTTTTGACACCCTCCCCTTCCTGGGGATGCACTTTGTGCCACCCTAAAATATATCCCTGATAGCTGTGCAGCCCTCAGAGACATACTGTATTTTCAGGTGGCACAGAGTGTGGAAGGGGTGGGCATAAAAAACTGCAGCTTCCCACTGCACGGGGCAGTTCCTTAGGGAGTTGTGTTGGGCTGATCTCTCACTGCACTGATGCAAACTTGCTCTGTTGCTTACTGCTGGTATCTGTGGCTGCATGGACCAACTTTGACTACACACAGGTGATGACCACCTGAACGGCAGCAGTTACAGGTAAGCAACCTTGCTCCCTGCAACGCAAAGAGCAACTGTGAGGTGGGGGCTTGATTTTCAAAACCGAAACAAACATAAAAGATATGATTATGGATTTCTTTCTGTCTCAGTCTCATCATGAGAATCTGAGCTCTGGCCTCCCCAGCCAAGATACAACCATAAACCCACACACCACTGCACACTGCCTTCCCCCATTGCTAGGTAATAATAACCACTTCCTTCTCATATTTGGGATTACGAGTTAAGGCATCTAGGTCAGAGGATGCTATTTCCAGGCAAGTGGCGGACTCGACGCCTCACCGTTTACTCAGTGACACTTATTCTGAAACAATTTAGACGTGTCCATTTACAGTGAAACAGCTAGTGAAAGGAAATCACTCGGAACATGCTCAGAGGCACTGTGTTTTTTTATTCCCTTCTCTAGTGTTGAACCCTGCCACTTAGAGGGGGTTCCAATCCAGGGCCAAGCCTTGGCGACTGGAGTTTCTAAATGTCTTCTGACTACGATCCCTCTATGGAAGCCAAGAGGCCGCGGCGCCTGTGCCCCAGCCATCTGGCAGCGACGAAAGGGGAATGTCACGGCAGGCAGGGGGAAGCGCCTGCGCGCTCCCGCGACTCGCGCTCGCCCTTCTTGCAGGCACTGGGAGACGCCTGCCACTTCGCGCCGACTGCCCGCTGCTGCCTATTTTAGTCAAAACCTCCGGCCGCGGGGGCTTCGCGCAGGCTCCTCCAGCAGGCGCAGAAGAGCGGCCGCGCGCCACCGCCAAGTAGGAAGCGCTCTCCCAGCGCTCACTTTGGGGCGGCAGAGACGCTCTGGAGCAGACACGGCCCCCCAAGCAGGTAAGGAGAAGTTGGGAAAGAGCAAACGGGGACGTCGAGGTGCGCGAAGGGGAGAGAAAGGGCCGAGGGAGTAGGACGCTCCTCCAGTCTGGAGCAGTGCAGGCGGACTGCTGCACGCTGAATGCAGCAGCCCTGCGGCGGGTGCAGAAGAGCGGGAGGCGGCTTTGCGAGCCGCTCGCTCGTGGCTTCGCAAGCGGCGCGCGGGATTCCTACGGGGCTCGCGGAACGGTGGAGGCTAGGAAGGAGGCGGCGCGTGCGTGAGGTGTTCCCTTCGCCGCCTCCTTGCGCACGAGCGCACTGTTTGGCGGGCCCACGGTCGCCTCCAGGAGCTAAGCAGCCTGTTTCATCCCCCCCCCACCAGCTCTGCCTCTCTCCGCAGAGAGCTCAAGCTTGTCTGTTGGACGCGCCCTGCGCTCTTCTTCCAGGTTCTGGTTCAGTCACAAAAGGAGAGGTGCCGCGTCTCAAATTACCTCCCCGACCTGAAAGCCCTCTCCCGAAATCCTAAGTGGCTGCGGGGCAGGCTGCGCTTATTCATTGTAGCAGAAATTAACTTTGCACGTGTTCAGAGGCACGATATAATTTCCCATGCTTCCAGAGTAGAGCTCAAAGTGAAACAAAGAAATACTGTACGGCTCTCTCCTCCTTTTTCGCTGCCCCCCCCCAACAGATTACTATTATTAAAAGGAAAGGAAAAGAGAACTGAGTCCTTGTTTAAGGGTAGGACCACTCTGCACATGCTCAAAGTTGTAATCTTTTTTTCTTATTATGCCTTATTATGGCTCTTGGTTGACTCCTGAAATTTGCAGCAGGGAACAAGGTTAAACCCTGCTTACATCAAAATAAATTGAGCACTTGGTGTTGTGTCCAGCCTGGTCATCCTGTTTGTGTGCTCCAGCTGCATGCATGATCCAGCATTGGCTCTTCTCCACCCAAAAGTGCTTGGGTTCCATCCTAGTGCTGAAGGTAGGTTAACCTGAGGAGAGACAGTGTGTCCTCTCAAGTGCCCCCAAAGTGCTGTTCTGTACTTTCCTCTTACAGTGGTCCTGTCTCACCTAGCTGCCCCCTACCTTTACTCAAGCCCTTTGGTAGGTCACTAGAGAGGACTGTATCCTGTTTCTTCCATTCTCAGTGCTTTTCAGGATACTTGATTTCAAACATTCCCATTCCCTTTATTAAGTATATGCTTTTGTGTAGGTATGTGCTTAACTTTTATATTTGTAAATATAAGAGACAAATATTAATTTAGATTTTCATTTCTAAGAGGCTATATGTGCAGCACAGTATTGATTTATGAGGACATATTCTCTCCCTGTTCCAACCATTTACAGTGTTTTGTGGGGAATAATTTATCCCCTTTTCCAAAGCCTTATTTGAAAAAGATCTCTCCCAAACCTTTTAAAAGTATATATTTTTCTTAATATAAGAATTGTTTTGTGTCAGCAACACCCAATACAGTGTACTACTTTTGTTTGTTTAAAGTTGCTTATCATAGTAACAATAAGATGGAAGAAATTTTGAAATAAATGTTCAGTAAATGTTCAATTGTTAGTTTTGAATGGGGAGTTCTGCCTGTTACAGAATGTTAATTTCACAAATGTATTGTTTTCTCTGTTTGCAGAGCAAGTCAGCTGTTTTAAAGGACAAACATTCTGAAGGAAAAGCCAGGTGACTCATAAGAGATAGTGGTTTCCAGTGGGAATTTTCCTGACAATGTGTATATCAATGTGTGATGTTGTGCAGGATTTGATATTTCATGACAACTGAAAGTTTAGCTACTACCTCTCCTCTGGTTCCTCTCTGAAAGTTACTTGCCTTTAAAAACAAAAGCCTCATTTTGTTTAGAACTTGTTTATCTTCAGTACTTAAACATAGAGCTGTCATTCTCTAAACATATCTATAACATACTTATTTATATAGTGTGAAGTGACTTCATTAGTGGTGACAGCCAAAGAGATGATGGGAGACATATGGAGGATCTCACAATGAATGAATGAATGAATGAATAGCTGCTTGTTTTTACTATACTGCAGCTGCCATTTTTCTGAGGATTAGATCTACATCTTTACAGTTTGCTGGCAATAAATGATTTCGGTTGTGACCTTTAATTGATTAAACAGATAGATAGATAGATAGATACTTTATTTATGGCCAATGGCCAAAACAAAACAACAACACAAAGAATAAATTCCAGCACTGAGTAAAACAGATAAATTGAGTAAAAAATTTTTATTGAGTTAAAAGGTGTCACCTGATTTAAAAAACAATAGCACCCATATATTTTATATAAGTGCTTATAAAAAGTAAGGATAACAAGCACCATTTTAAAAGAGGCCATTCCCTCCTGTGTGAGAGATTATAGGGAATGTCTCTTCTGAAATGATGCCTGCTGTGACCCATATGTGCATCTTCTAAAATCAAAGGGTTTTGCCCCAAGTAGTGTGCACACAAGGACACTCATGCAGGCAATCTTCCGTGACCTTGTGATGGTTGGGGAGACCTTCAGGAAAGGTGTGATTTATGGCAAGGAGGGCTGCAGTGAAAGAGCGGAATCTCTAAAAACTGTGCAGAGACAACTATTGTGAGCAGAGTACAGTTGTGGAAGATGCTTGCGCCCTGCTTCCAGGAATTCCCCCCTGCTACTGCAGCCACTCATGCTGCATCTCATAGCATTCAAGGGTGTCTGACCCATAGTAGTGGCTTTTCAGGGAGCTCAGGGAGATATCCTAGAGAGAAGGGGTGGGGGAAATCATTTGTATGAATGCCATTGCACTTACAGTACTTGGGATACAACCCAAATAAAGCAAGTATTCTTCCTTTAACACTATTTTCCTCTCATGTAAATTTATGCAGAGATAATTAATTAACCAACTACAGTTCACATGATTAATCAAAAAAGATTTCTGTAACTGGTTAATGAGCTTCATAAATATGAATATGGATAGGAACATAGGAAGCTGCCATATACTGAGTCAGACCATTGGTCTATCTAGCTCAGTATTGTCTACATAGACTGGCAGCGGCTTCTCCAAGGTTGCAGGCAGGAATCTCTCTCAGCCCTATCTTGGAGATGCCAGAGAGGGAAATTGGAATCTAGATGCTCTTCCCAGAGCGGCCTCATCCCCTGAGGGGAAGATCTTACAGTGCTCACATGTAGTCTCCCATTCAAATGTAACCAGGGCAAACCCTGCTTAGCTAAGGGGACAAGTTATGCTTGCTACCACAAGAACTTTTGTAATGGGCATAGTATATCCCCCATTATAACTAGGGGATGATTATATGAAGTGTCCCTTGCAAATGACCATGCATGGGCAGTTCTGTTGAGGAATCAAAGTCATTATTTATCCTTTTGTTCAAAGATAAGGTAAATGTATTTCTGCTACACTTAAACATTGGCTGTCAGAAAAAATGTACCATCCTGTGCTTCTGTCTGTGTTTTGACATTGTAGTAATAGTGCTATATTTAGTAGTACTGTTGAATGTCATTGCTACATGGCAGTTTGATAGGTGTGAGGTAGATAAGGTGCATTATATATAAACACCACTGATAAGATTGGCTTACATGCAGAAAATTGCTTCAATAGTTGATTGCCCTTCTGGATGCATTTAATGTATGCAGCAGAAAGGCAATGGATGTCGTGTACTACTTGGACGTTCTGGACAAGCCTGACATTACTTTGATTAAAAAAGGAAAATAAATGTTTCCTTTTCTATTAAGCCTTTGACATAACTCATCAGTCCTCACACACTACTGTAGCCATGTGTCATTATGTGTAACAGACATGACCACATATTCTTACCTCTGCTAACTTTTCCTTGTGGCAATATCTATGGTAGATTGTAAGCCCATTGGTGAAGGAGTATGTCTTTACATTCTTTGTAAAGTACCATATCCATGATATAAACAATAATAAGTATTTTTTTAAAATATGTACTATTTGTAGTCTTTCAAGGTGTTAAATGTATGAATGTTTGAGGATATGACATTTTGGTCTAGGTCTGAAATACTTTTGCATCTGTTGACAAATAGGACAATTGACTGACGTTGCAAGTGGGAGGCTGCATACTGTTTTCTCACTTTAAAAGTTTTTAATGACTTTTAAAAACAATTTTTAACAGGCAACTTCAAGATGAATGCTGTGGAAGCCAGTTCAATCACAGTGACCCCTTTGAGTTTCGTCCCAGATTTCAGAAATGTCACCTCTATGCCTTTGAATGAAACTGTATGTGAAAACTGGAGAGAGATTCACCATCTGGTTTTTCATATGGCCAATATTTGTTTTGCAATTGGATTGATTATTCCAACCACTTTCCATCTTCATATGATTGTCCTACGAGCCATGTTAACAATAGGTAGGTCAACAATAATTGTGCTATAAGCCTGATTCTTTACAGTATGTCAGAATAGAGAGAATTGAGTTGTCTTGGAAATAACCAAGAGATGCTGTATGCCAAACAATTTTTAGCCTACTTTCTACAGTAGACTGAAAAGTGCATATGACATCAGCATGTCTGTCTGTGTTCCCATGTGTCCCCCTTTAATAATTTTTGCATTTACAGCTGCATACAAACCAATTTATAGCAGATGGAAGGGAGTATTTTTTGCTGATCTGACATTTCGAAAGCAATTTGCCATGCAGCACAGTTCTGCAGTTTGGCATGGAGAGGCAAATCTACCTGTCCATCAAACCTGGTTCTTGCATGGCTCCTCTGTAGCCATGTTGGTGAATCATGCAGTGCTTACATGGGGGTAATGTGTGAACCATTGATGTGTGTGAAGTGGTATACAGACATGGTCATAATGTTTGATCTATCTATCTATCTAATTCTCTAAGGTGTACCTGTGGCTAATCCTGTGCGTGGCAGCTCTTGCGAGAATTTGTGAGCAGAAGCACTGTGGTGATTGGGCAATGGAAATTCCATATGCAGATAGGGTGGAGGAGCCTGTGAGAGCAGAAGCACCGTGATGATTGGGCACTGAGGATTCCATATGCAGATAGGGAGGAGGAGCCTGTGAGAACAGAAGCACTGTGTTGATTGGGCAGTGGGGATTCCATATGCAAATAGGGAGGAGAGCCTGTGATGGTTAAGGACAGTTGGAATGCAACTGTTACTGGTCGGAAGATGTTCTTGATTGTAGAGGAGAGGAATATATATAAAAGGATAGTGGGCAGGGGTTTGCGAAGAGCGGGGTTGTGAGGGAGGAAAGAGCCCCTTCAGGAGAAGGAGGCTGCTGTTGTGTGAATTAGATGAAGAAACAAGATGAAGAAGATCAGTTAACTCAGGAAGGGAGAGAGAAAGAAAGAAAAAAGAAGGGAGGAGAAGAAAGACAGAGGGGAAGAGTGAGTATAGGAGAGAGAAAGAGAAAAAAAGAAGGGAGGGAAAGAGAGAAAGAAGGAAGGGTGAGGGACGGGCCCAAGCCTGTCAGTGGCCTGAGGGGAACAAGCAGCCATGGTGGCGCCTATTGGAGCAAGGAAGGGCCCAGTCAACCACTGCTGCTGTTTGGGGCTACTGAGGCCATTGAAGTAGGCAAGGGATGGGCCCAGGTCTGTCAGCAACCTGAGGGAAATTAATGGCCATGGCGGCGGTAGCAGTGAGGAAGGGCCCAGTCAACTGCTGCTGCTTCTGTGGGGAGGAGCAGGGCTCGGGTGAGGGTGGGGAGGTCTCTGGGTATAGGGGGCTGCAGCCTGGCCAGTAGGTGCCAGCAATACTGCAGCCGCAACCAAGAGGGGTGAGGGGGTGGAGTAAAGGGATGGAGGAGTGACCAAGAAGGGTGAGGGGGATGGAAGCAACGGGATGGAGGAGCAGGAGTGTGGCTCAGGTGAGGATGGAGAGATCTCTGAGGTGAGGGGGGATGTGGCAGGGGGTTAGGGGTACTAGCGGGGGGTGGGGGGTACTAGGTACAATCAAGTACTAGCATGCAGATGCTTTCTGTGGGTTAAGCTAGTTGTATAATATTTCTTCCTTGTTGCTGAGGTGGTGGATCATGCAAATTCTACAGTATAATTATGGTCACAGAAGCATGGGTGGGAGTGTTTAAACTCTGGTATCCCCATCCTGGTTACAGCTGGGCTGTCTGTGAACTGTGTATTAATTGCACAGGTATATTGTTTTTGTGGCCTTAAATGCAGGGGGAAAAATTACAAGGATTCTACTTCTAATTTGCTATAATTACTGGATTCTCCTTCTCTTTTCTTTGTTCTTCAATCTGCATTATCTCTTGATAATGCTTTAATACAAAACTACTTATTTTACTGCACACTACATACATATCAGTTACTACAAATGCAATAATTATTTTGTTCCTTTTCCTTGTTTAGGGGTGTTTATGTATTGTACATTTCATTTTAACTATAATCTTTTATCTTTTAGGGAAAGCAAATTTCATATCTATCTATGAATGAACTCAGTTTACTGTGAACAGAGGTGTATCTAGGCAAAATAGCGCCTAGGGCAAGCACTGAAATTGCGCCCCCTGTCCAAACATCTGGCACCCATCTTTCAGATAACTTTACCATAATATCAGCTAAAAAAGTACTAGTCAAGCTCGTTAGTCTTTTAATATTTCAAAAACTATTTAGCAGTGGATGTAGCCAGACCAGAAAATGCTGGGAAACTACAAATTTCAGTATGTTGGGGCTCATGAAATACCCAAATACTATGTGGAATATACTTGGAAAACTAAACTGAAGCGCCTGTCTAATTCTTTACTCTGCATTGTAGCATCACTATTACATAAGTTTTAAAAATAAATGGAGAATTTGACTTTTCCCAGATACTCTGAAAATAATTAAAGGATATGCAGAGTAAACTGTGTCACCACTTGGAATATATTCTAGTATTTCAGAAAGACAGTTAAAATGAGAGAAAGAGAGCAAGAAACTCCCAGTGGGCCTTATACTAAGGATTTCGCACTGATTCAAAGACAAACTCACCATTCCCCCTCCCCCCGCTGGCCTCTTAATTCACCACCACACCCCGTCCCGGGCTGATTTTCGGGCCTGTTAGGGCCTGCAAAGATTGGCTTGGTGGCCATTTTGGAAGCTGCAATGCATGCTAAAATGGCCTCTGTGAGGCCTGGCAAGGCCTAGGGCCTCACAGGGACCATTTGAGCACATGCAGTGGCCATTTAATTTTTTTTTTACTGGCCTCAGAAAACAAAATGTCCCCTGCGCATGCTCAAATGGCCTCTGCGAGGCCTGGCATGGCCTAGGGCCTCTTATAAGCCATTTGAGCATGCATGGTGGCCATTTTGTTTTTGGTGGCCATTTTTTAATTTTAAGAAATGGCGCCCCCCTTCAAGTGGCGCTTGGGGTACGTGCCCTGCCTGCCCCAGCCTAGATACGCCCCTGACTGTGAAGTTGGAGAGATGATAGGCAAAACCAAACATAGCCTTCTGCTATATTCAGTTCTCTGGATTGGAGTGCGTGTGTGCGTGTAAACACACAGTAATATGACATACAACTTTATTTTTGACAGGATGTGTACTTTTTATTATCTGGGCAACACTTTTCCGTTGTGCCTTGGATATTATGGTATGGAATGTAGTGTTCCTGATTGTCAACCTTCTGCATTTTATATACTTACTATACAAGAGAAGACCGGTATGTACATTGCTATTAAACTATCGGAGCATTGTTCAAGGGCTACTTAGAGGATCATATTCTTGGCTCTTGTTTCTAAGAAGTTCTAAGTAGTTTGCTAAAAATAAAGGGTAACCTATTCTACAGTTTATATAGTAGCCTCATGTGAACCTTTTGTTCTCAATTACCTTTAATGTTTTTCTTATTTTGAAAGGCCCTTGGTTGTTTATGAATGTAGCACTGTTTTGTGCTACAAAATTTTCATATACATAACCTGTGGTTTTATTTCAAATGGAATTAAAGAGGCAAATTCTTGTAGACTTGAAAAGGTCCCCCCCCTTGCAAATTAGATGGTATTCAGCAGGCTTGCCCAACTTGTGGCCCTCCAGATGTTGCTGAACTACAATCCCCATCATCCCAGCCACAATACGTTGTAGCTGGAGGTGATGGGAATTGTAGTTCGGTAACATCTGGAGGGCTGCAAGTTGGGGAAGCCTGCTGTATACAGTTTTCAGGACATTCAGCTTATTATAACAAGTGGGGCAAATCTTCAGATATTTACTACTGAGTATTCAATAAACATTTTACCCTGCTGAGAAAAATTCGGTTGTTTGACATCGTTTATTAAGATTCATGGAGCCCTTTCTCGTGAGCAGCAAGAAAGGGCTACAGGGTTTGTGGGGAGGAAGCCTTAAAGAGCTTACCTCCCCACAGATGATCGTTCCGCCCGCCCAGACGAGCACCAGCTATTGCCAGCAGCTCCAAGGATCGGTGTGCCGGGACGTGTCACCCTTCTCCCCACACACCCAGAGCTCCAATAATCCCTGGAGCTCCAATAATTAATCCCCATAATGCACTGTGACTGTGAAGTGCATTATGGGGATCCCCTCTTCCTTCCCTGAGTCTGCTAGCTGCAGCTGTTTGCAGCTGTGGCTGACAGATGATCATAAAAACATGGCTAAAGTAGCTCTTGCTCCCTTAACCTCGTTTTAAAGGGAGGCTTCATAGGTGGGTCTGACGCCATGGTGCCGCCAGGATTGGGCCTGATCCTGGTAGTACAAACACATGTGCAAAACCCAGCTGGGTTCCCTTAGCCCGGTTTTGCACGCATGTGTGAATAATCTCATGGTGTGTCTGGCAACCGGTTTTCCCCTGTTGATTAATTTTTAGCAATGTAAGTATAATTTGTTCTGATATTTTACCAGAAATTAACATTAAGCTGTTGGGCTTATAGGTCTGTAAGCATTTCAGTACCGGAACGAGATCTTAAGTTATAGCAGGCATGGAAAATGTTGATCCCATGTGCTCTTAGGCACTCTGAGCCATGATAACTAAATGGAGTTACCATGTACTTTTGAATAGCAGATGTTGGATACATACCAAGAGGGCAAACTATTGCATTCAAGCCTGCTTATGGGCTTCCTGGGGCTTCTGGCTGTTGCCATTAGAAATGGAATGCTGGACTGGATAGACCCTAAGGTCTGATCCAGCAGGGCTGCTCTTATGCTTTCTTGCTACCTGTGCCATATGTAGTTGTTATTTGAAATATGTTTTGAGTGGGTTCACACTTACGGTGGCACCTGAGGTTGGCACAGCCCCAGGAGCATACGCTCCCACCTTCCCTGCATGAGCCTTTATTTCCTGTGCAGATTCTGATATGCTGACATTGGTTGTGACATCCAGGGGCATAGCTAGGGGAGAGGGGGCCTGTGTTTCACCCCTCTCCCCGGCAGCCCCTCGGATTGAGGGAGATAATGAAGAAAATAGGGAGGGGTGGAGCTGGGGCCCCCAGGTTCTTTGAATCCATCTGCTCAGTTATAGCTATACCCCTGGTGACATCCCAACTCACCACTCTGAACATTTCGTGACCTCCGTCTGTCAGGAAACCCAACATCTGTAACTTAATTCAAGTCTTAGTTACAGATGTCAGGTTCCCTGATGGAAGTTGGGCAGGATATGCTGAGACTGGTTGTGGAGTCCAAACCCACCAATCTCAGCACGTTGCAACCTTCACAGGAAGTTGAGGTTTGCATGAACCTTAGGTGTAGCCATACATGAACATTGAATGTATGGTGTAGTTCATTCGGGACTCATAAGCAGAATCTGATTTAAGCCTTGTGGTGGTTTATTATTTCTTAATTACATTTGTGCCTTCAAGGAGGTACAGGTTAGAATAAATGAGGGGATTCTATTTTAGGCTGAGGACAATTTGTTTACCAGATAACCTTTATGGTTGAGGGGGCATTAACTAGGTGTCTCCCAGGACAAGTCCATAAGAAACAAGAACAGCCCTGCTGGATCAGGCCCAAGGCCCATCTAGTCCAGCATCCTATTTCGCACAGTGGCCCACTAGATGCCGCTGGAAGTCCATCACTCTGTTTACTGCACCACACTGGCTCGTGTGTCAAAAATGTTCTTTATTTTTGTTCTACAATAATATGCCTACTTAATATCTTGTATTATAAGACTGCATTCTTTGCTCTTGTTTTCTGGATTTGGTTCTGCAGAAACAGTGCAAATAATGTGTGTGTATATGCTTAACCCTAATTTCTGATTCTCTAATTCAAAATGTTCTTTCCAAGCTGCCTTCTCTCCATTGGTTCCAAACACTTGTGCGTGAAAGTAAATACGCTTTTGGAACCCAAGGAGAGGTGACCATCTGGTGACCATGTGGAAAGGACAGCTTGAAGTGCAGAAACGTGATTTTCATAGTCGTTGCACAAGATCCTCAGAAGAAAGGAAGTTTTTCCTTCCTTCTAGGCTGAATCTGCTGTGATATGAGCACCAAATAATTATTAAATAATCAGTTATCACAGCACCAGATCAGAAGAAATGCAGGCATAGGTGGTTCATCAATTAATACATTAATTAGGTATGCAAGTTCACGTGATATCCGTTCATTTACCATCTGTAATTCTGATCTGCACGTAACTCCTCTGTGGAACCTGTTCCATAATGAAATAAGTACACAGAGCAAACTACACTATTAAAGACACACTATTAATTTTGGTTTTTGCTCTAAATTCAATAAAAGGAGAAGAAAGAGAGTCTAGTGCATGGGTTAGTTAATCACCCAGAAAGATCACGGGGACAGAGAACAGCCTGCAAGACCCTAACATCCTTGTGAAAAAATGATGAACCTCACAATTATCTCCAAGCACAAGGGCAAAACTCTTTTCCACTCTCTCCCCTGCAGAGGACACTCCTGCACTTATCTAAATTAGCTTCCTGCCCTCTCTCCTGCCAGTTTTCCTACTTATTAGCAGGAAATGGCCTAAATTAAAAATAAGTTAATTAAGAAGGAGTTAACTTCAGGCAGTTCACTTTCTCATCATTCCCTTGTTTCCCTTAAATTATGCCCTGCTACGCTTTCCATATTTATTTATCTGGTACTCAAACCTTTCCTGTTTTTGCTCTCCTTTACACCCACTTTCCCATCTTCCTGCAAGCCAAATTGGTCTCTGCTCAATCTGCCTGTGTTTTTGGATAGCCTAGGACAGAGTGTCTTGGCTGCCAACTACATTGATTTGGGAAGACTTGTAGACTTCAGCCAGCGATCTCTCCCTAGTTCCTGTTCTGTGCATGATGAGTTTAGAATGTTAGACACTATTTTAATCTTCCTTAGCTACAGTCCCTTGTTAAGGACTGGCTCTAGTGTTGTACTGGCCATTTTGTAGCAAGGACAAAAAAGAATGAGGTGGCATTATGTATAGCACTTCACAATGTACGTGATGTACATTCATGTTGTTCTCACAGCAACCCTGTGAAGTAGGTGAGCTTTACTATTCCCATATTGACAGGAGGAGAGGCTGAGAGAAGGACAGGCAGCGAGGCTGTTCTCACGAGCAGCCAAAAGCGGGCCAAGGCAGCCAAGCCCACTCTTGGCTGCTTGTGAGAAGCAGCAGGAGGCAAGTGGCTGCCAGTGCCACAGCAAACCCACCTGTGGAGCCCTCAGCCTAAACGTGGTTAAGGGAGCAAGCGCTGCCTTAGCCCTGTTTTTTTGGTCTTCAAGCAGCCCGGGCTAGTAGACTGCGGGGCTTCCGGCCAGCACCAGGGGATCCCCACAATGCACGTGCACTCTTGCCGTGCATTGTGGGAGTTCCAAGGGGGCGGAACAATGTGTTCCAGACCCCAGACCCCAGACCCCCACACTGCTGGAGGTAGTAGAGGATTGTCTGGGTGTGTGATCTGTTCACCCAGCACCCTCCATGGATCGTCTGCGGGGAAGGTAAGGTAACAAAACCTTCCTCCTCACCCACCCACAGATCGTGAGAAAGGGCTCTGTGGCCTAAGGCACCTACTGAGTTGGCAGAGGTGAGATTTGAACTGGAAACGCCCTGGTTTGTGATTCAGTCTCTCAAGCCTCTTCAGATGTTTGTCGGAATACAGGTACAGCGGAGCAGGATCATGTTCGCTTGTGGTTGCTTGCCCAACCTCATTCAGGCAGATATCTGAAAGAAGCCATTCACATAGAAACTGTATGTGTGCAAGTTCTCTCTGTCCGTGCAATCATTGACTCTGATCTTTGACCATGAAGAGAAAGCCTACGCGTATACAGTTTGTATGCACATAGGCTTTTTCAGATTTTTGGCCAAATGCATGTATGAAATGGAGCAGGGCTAGTGATGAATGCCTGAACAGCACTTTAGACATTGCTGTTCTTTAGCACTGTGTTATACCAGGTACATATATTGGGGAAAAGAAGGAAAACAGGTTTTGATCATCTGTTTTAATAGAGTAGAATTACATTTGCTCTTGCATCTGTGGAACTATACTATTGATCTGGCTTTGAGTCATGAAAGTGATTATAAAAATGGAACTATGCAGGTGAAACTCGGAAAATTAGAATATCGTTCAAAAGTCCATTAATTTCAGTAATGCAAATTAAAAGGTGAAACTGATATATGAGACAGACGCATTACATGCAAAGCGAGATAAGTCAAGCCTTAATTTGTTATAATTGTGATGATCATGGCGTACAGCTCATGAAAACCCCAAATCCACAATCTCAGAAAATTAGAATATTACATGGAACCAAGAAGACAAGGATTGAAGAATAGAACAATATCGGACCTCTGAAAAGTATAAGCATGCATATGTATTCAGTACTTGGTTTGGGCCCCTTTTGCAGCAATTACTGCCTCAATGCGGCGTGGCATGGACGCTATCAGCCTGTGGCACTGATGAGGTATTATGGAAGACCAGGATGCTTCATTAGCGGCCTTCAGCAATTCTGCATTGTTTGGTCTCATGTCTCTCATCCTTCTCTTGGCAATGCCCCATAGATTCTCTATGGGGTCAGGTCAGGCGAGTTTGCTGGCCAATCAAGCACAGTACACTGTATACTTTTCAGAGGTCCGATATGGTTCTATTCTTCAATCCTTGTCTTATTGGTTCCATGTAATATTCTAATTTTCTGAGATTGTGAATTTGGGGTTTTCATGAGCTGTACGCCATGATCATCACAATTCTAACAAATTAAGGCTTGACTTATCTCGCTTTGCATGTAATGCGTCTGTCTCATATATCAGTTTCACCTTTTAATTTGCATTACTGAAATTAATGGACTTTTGAACGATATTCTAATTTTCCGAGTTTCACCTGTATATTAACATCTCCAACCTAAAGTAATTTTTTTAAAGCAGATGATGTTTCCATGCACAGAAAAAATAATGCAGTCACAAATTCTTGCATATAGATAAAAGCAAAAGCTGTTTCATATACACCTTTTTGGGTACACTTCTCTGACTACTAGGAATAGGGAGTCAACTTCAACTGGAACCTAGTCATGTCTTTTTCTCTAAGCAACTTCTTTAACATTTCGTTGTTGTTGTTGTTGTTGTTGTTTTCCAGATAAAGATAGACAAAGAACTCGGTAGTCTTTATAAGAGAATGTTTGAACCACTCCATGTGCCTCCAGAGCTTTTCCAAAGATTGACAGGACAATTTTGCAATATTCAGACACTAAAAACAGGTCAAGCATATGCTGCTGAGGATAAAACGTCAGTGGATGATCGATTAAGTATCCTGCTAAAAGGAAAGTATGTGCTTGAAAGAGTTTGAACAGAAACCTTCCATTTTGTAGTTTCTTTGAATAGTGGATGAATGAATAGTAAAAACAAGAGACTATAATATACAACAACTTGCACTTTTTAAATATATGATGATTTTATCCTTCTAGTTGTTCTACAGTTATATTTACTAAAATTTTATTTCTATGAGTTTGTTTTGCTAGTACGTCAAGACAAAATGTGGTTCAAGATCTTCTGCACTGGAGAATTGGGGTGTGTGTGTGTGTGTGTAAAATTTATTCAGTGTAAATAAGTAATGCCACCTGAATTGGAAACATCTGTTTTAATGAATGTTGCTTCCTGCCCCCCTCCCCCCAAAGCAGTCACTTCTATTGACTTCTGCAATTTTTGAGCCACTTGCTTATTGATGACTAGTCTATGCAGTGCCAATGGGCTTAACAGCTACGTTATGATACTTTCTTAGTTTTGCTCTGCGATATTTGGTTCGTTTAGCTATTCATTTTGCTTATTCAGGGACCGTGGCTAAGTGTCAGATTATGTTCTTGATGCAGAAGAGGCCTTAGGTTAAATTCCCACTATCTCTGGTTAAGACGTTTGCTGTGAGAGTCATCAGGACGGGGGAAAGGAGTTCACCATTAATTCTGGAGAGAGCTGGGTTCAGAGACAGCTGCTAGTCAGGACTGGAAATTCAGGTGTAGATGCTGCCCTCTGTGAAGTCTGTGAGTTAACTTTAATGGCGGATATCCATACTAATGAAGCACTGATGGTACGGGAGAAACGTCAGGATAGCATCAGTGTTTCTGAAGAGTTCCAGACTAACACTGCACTGGTGCTTGCGTGGAGGTGAGGGTGAACTTCAATATTTATTTATTTAACACATTTATATACCACCCTATATAAAATCTCAGGGTTGTTTACAGTTTAAACAAACAGCAACTAAAACCTCAGGATCATATAAAACAGATTAAAATTGCCATAAATAAAACTTTTAAACATTTTCTTCTTATTATTTATTTATCATATTTATATACTGCCTGATATGTTCATCTCTAGGCAGTGTGCACAGTTCAAAACATGACAAATATAAAAGAGAGTTAAAACAATTTCACAGAATAAAAAGTTAAAACAATCTAAAAACATTTAATCAGTTTGAAATTTATTTCAGTTAAAAGCCTGACGTGTGTCTTGAGGGTCTTCCTAAAAGCAAACAGAGAAGGAGATGCTCTTATTTTAGCAGGGAGCATATTCCAAAGCCCTGAGGCAGCCACAGAGAAGGCCCAGTCCTGAGTTGTGATCAATCAAGCCGGCAGCAACTGTAACCTGACCGCTCCAGAAGATCGTAATAGGCAACAAGGTTCATGACAAAGAAGGTGTTATCTTAAATATCCTGGACCCAAACTGTTGAGGGCTTTATAGGTAATAACCATCACTTTGTATTTCACTTTGAAACATATTGGCAGCCAGTGCAGTTCCTTTAAAATCAGTGCCATATGGTTCCTTTTTGTTGTCCCAGAGCCCAGTCTGGCTGTCACATTCTGTACCAATTGTAGTTCCTGGTCTATGTACAAAGGCAGCCCCACGTAGAGGCATTGCAGTAGTCAAGTAGTTTACCAGCATATTTACTACTGTTTTAAGGTCATTTTCCTCCAGAAATGGGTGTAGCTGACGTATCACCTGAAGCTGATAAAAAATGCTCCTGGCTACTGCCTCAAACTGACAAACCAGAGAGAGTTTTAGATCCAGGAGCATCCCCAAGTTATGTACCTGATCTTTCAGAGGGAATGTAACACCATCCAGAATAGGCAGATCTAAACCATCTCTCAGGTCCCTACCCCAGAGTCAGTACCTTAGTTTTATTTGGATTTATCCCTCATCCAGCCCATTACTGCCAACAGGCATACTGCCAACAGCAGGAAGTGATGCCATTTACTGATGAGGTCGATATGGAGAAATAGATCTGGTTATCATCAGCATATTGATAACACCCTGCACCAAATCTCCTGATGATCTCTCCCAACGGTTTCATGTAGATGTTAAAACACATTGGAAACTCTAATCCGGGCATCCATTTTAGGGTAGATTCAATTCAAGTTTGAATCACCCATATTTGAGCTTGAATTGATTCTACTTGAACCGATTTGTACATCTCTACTTCATGCTGCCCAAAAAATGTTCCTGAGGACTATGCAGTCCTCAGGGAATACTTTGGGGTGGTACAGAGCACTTCAGCAGGAAGGGAGGTTATTGAAATCCCCCCCCCCACACACACACACTGCATGGTGGAGCTACTTGAACTCTTCAGAATCATCAATGCTTCCTGTAACACCAGTGCTTTGTTAGTCTCAATGTCAGCCACTCACTTTCCCTCAAATTCTACTTATTTAGCGAACAGATATGCGGAGTGGGGGATATCTGAGAGTATGTCCATGAGAGCTGTGCAGCCCTCAAGGACATATTTTTGGATGCAAAAAGGGCTTTTGCAGGGAAGGGAGAGAAGCTAAAATCACTCTCTCCTCCTATGCACTGCATTGCATGACAATTCTTGCCTGCAGTTAGTCTGCTGGCTCCTTGTGAGGACAAAGCTCTCCCTCTGTTCTTGTGAGGCTTCAGAGCATGTCACCTACAGTTCTTAATCCTGTCTCTGTTTCATAACAGCATTTGCGTGGGCAGGGGGAGAAAGTATTTTCCAGGCACTTGAACCTAAAGGGCCAGCACTGAGAAGGCACTTTAAGAGAGATAGAGCCCTCTCTTAAGAGCTCTAGGAGAAAAGCACTGAGAAGGACTGTACTTCCTAGCACTCTTTGCATGCCTTCCAAGATGGTGTAGGGGATCAAGCAGGCTCCTTTTCCCTGAAAGGACACCCCTCCCCTTGTTCTGGGCACAGCGTTGCATGGTGAGAATGGTGGTCCCAGCATGGTGCTGGGGGACTGTGCTGAGTATTCAGACCCAGGCCACACAGATGGCCATTGGGCATGCCTCCAAAATGGCCACTGCCACAGCAGAGAGGCCCATAATGGGCCAGAAACAGGCAAAATATCATGAGGGTGGTGGTGGTGGAGGGAGGGGGGACATTAAGAGGACGCCCTCCCCCACAGCCACAACAGCACGCTCTGGATCCCGGTAATGGCTGTAAAGCCGCCATTTTTCTTTTAAAACATTCACCCACCCCCAAGCTGGGCCAGAACCTGTTTGGACTAGTTCTAGTGTGCACAAAACTGGACACAGTTCTGTTTGTGTCCAGTTCAACCTAAACCGAACCGGGTTTTCCGGTTTTGTGCACGCTCCTGTGCCACTGGACTATGGGCCTTACAGTGACTCTAAATCGTGGTTATGTCTGAAAAGGATAGGAGCTGGGGAATGAGGGAAGAGGGAAGGAAGTACAAATCAAGGAGATTCTTTAACCTATGTTAGGTGACATCTATACTTAGATTCTGGTGTCCCTGTCACCCAAGAGGCCAAGGTAACAACAGTTAGCCAGATAGGATTATAAAAGTAATGTGAATTGGCCTAAATGTATGCTACCTTTCAGATAATATGCAAATATAGATTAAATTACTATACCTCATATTTTCAAACAATTTTTAATAAATATTTTTATCATCAGAATGAAGGTCTCCTATCGAGGACATTTTCTGCATAATATTTACCCCTGTGCCTTTATAGATTCTCCTGAATTTCGATCAACTCAAATGAACCGGGGTGAGAAATTCCAGGTACAGCATTATTGTTTTGGGTGTGAGTATCATAGAATGCAAGGCTCATCAGTGATGAAAGTATGAGGCACTATAAAATGTAATGAGCAGCAGTGAATTAAGCATTTTCTCTGTCTTTTTTCATATAGCTTTATAAAAGTTTAATGTTGGGACATAAAATCTTTATCTTTTTAGATGAAAAATGTCAGTTCTGTGTTTACTTACTGACAGCTTCAAACTTATCTATAAGATTATATTTTCTAGTTCATATATTTTAATTGTTTAATAACACAAACACTATAAAAGTATTGGGAAAAATAAACAAATTGAGCTTCTGTGAGATAAAGAAATGCTAATTTGAAGACTAGTCTTAATGTGTTGCAGAAGATATTTATGGTCTTGTTGCTGCCCTTTCCTCCAATATTTTAAAATGCATTTGATTTTCTATTGCAATTTGATAAATGTTTGTATTTGCACTTGGTTGCTGTTTTACTACTGGACTACCATTGGAAGAGACACAATAGCTTTCCCATGGCATGACCAACATTAGCATTAAATCACTCTAGGAAGATCCAGCAGAAATTCAAAATATCCTATGAGGAATACATGGCTGATTCTGGAGTTCAGAGGACAGAAACAGATTGTGGAGTGCTCTTTTCAAAGCCAGTATATTCTGTAATTTCTCACTCAGTGCAAAGGCATCTGGGAGAGCCACTTGATCCCCCCCCCCCACACACACACAATGGAGGCAAATTTTAGAGAAATGAAATTAGTCATTATTAGGTTTAGCTGTTAGCTGTGTGGACAGAGGAGGAGATTGATAGCTGGAAAGCTGAACTGGAAGGAGTTAAGGAAGCAAGGGGCAAGCTACATAGACTTTTGCTCCCATGCTGAGGCCTGATTGAATTGCTTCTCTTCCCCACACAAGCTGCCATTTGCTTGTGGTGGTGGGGGAACTGCCATTTGGACCCATCGCCATTTCTATTCCAGCGCAAATAGCAGAGTTGGGGGCAATCTGAATCGGGACTACAGTGCAAAGGGTTACCTCCCTTTCCCTTTAGGGTTACCTCCCCTTCCCTTCAGTCCCAGTTCTAATGCCCTCCCCATGGCTGCTATTTTAAATGAAAGCTTTTAACCATACACCTAAAGAATGTGTAGCTGCCACCACCGCCTTGGAGTGGTGTCAGATTACAGATGTGTTGTTTCAGATTTCTTCCCCCAGAGAGTCAAAGGCAGATGAGAAAGAGAGAGAGAATGAGAGAGCTGCTTGCAATATGTATTCTTATCCCACTTTCATCCCTCGTTTTACAGCTTTTAAAAGTTACTTATCTATTTATTTATTTAGCTGTATTCCTTCAAACACAAAACATTTTTAACAGAGATGACCATTGTACAAATAAATGTGTAGGTATACCATTGAAAGCTATACTTCTTCCACTCTTCTTAAAAACTATTGCCCATCTCTGGTTTAAGAGGGACCTACATGGATGAAAAATGGAATTAGAAGTGGGGAAAGTTGAGCTGTGAGGAGTAACGTGCTCTTTGCAGGCCAGTATACTGCTTAGTGGGAAGTTAGTGTCCCAACAAGGGGCAATTGTTGGCAAAGTAATGCTGAGAGATGGGGCAGCTGAATTTTACACATTGGTTTGAGCTAACACTCGTATTTTGAGCTGTAGATTTTAAGTGATTTCTTATTTGTAATGGACTGTGCAGTAGCTACTTTGTAGTAGTAAATCAGGATGGAGGGCTGGTACAGAGTCTAAAATTGGTGATTGATCTAATATGTTCCAGTCAAGGACTGGGCTCAATGCCAAGGAGAGGTAGTTGTCAAGATATATTCATCTTTATGTTAGAATATAGTTACTAGAGACTTGTACTTTCCTGATACATTCATTTCTTGAGCCACTGGAATGTTCTGTGCCAAGTTGAAATAACTGCCTCAATTTAAAGGATTAATACCTAATATATTGGTATCTTGTGGGTCAGCTTAAGCTTCAACAAGGCAAGTAGAGGACAAGAAGAAGACTGTGAACCAGGGAGTGGGCTGAATATCAGACATGGAAAAACTAATTGGGCCTCACAGAGGCCAAGTGCGCAGGTGCTTGGCCTCCAAAATGGCCGCTGGATGAAGGCCAAAAACCAGCCGAAGAAAGAGCCGGCCAAACCGGCCAGAGGGGGGCATAATGAAGGTCGGCGGGTGGAGGGGGAACCTCTGCAGACTCCCTGCCGCCTCCAGGCACCCCCCTCCCGAGGGGGAATAAAGTTTAAAAAAATATTTAATTTAATTTAATTTAATCTATCTATCTATCTATCTATCTATCTATCTATCTATCTATCTATCTATCTATTTACTAAACTGGCCCGCGAATTTCCCCAGACCGGGCCGGACTGGGGTGGGGGGGCAAGGAGGTGCTGGACCAAACTGACCCGGTTGGACTCGAACCGAACTGGGCCAGCCGGTTCCATTCACATCCCTAATACTGATTGGATTACTGGACTTTTCCACCTGTGCAGATCTCTCTTCTCATGTCTATGCACTCTGTTTTCATAACAAAAGCTTTGGCATACCTCAGCAATTCCCACATTGTTACCCTGCGGAAGAAAGATCAGTAACAATGGGGTCCTTGCCGGTCCCACCGAACACACCAACAAAAAAGGCAACTTGGAATGTGCCCTGATGATATGTTCTTGGGTATAATAATCCCCAATTACATGACCCAGTGTGTTCCTTGGGATCTTTGTGTTCCTTACGATCTTTGTGCTTGCTACGCACAAGCTACCTTGGGGTTACCATCAGCTTTTGGGGTGATTTACTGTCCATAGACCATCATGCAAGGCTGTGTTCAGTGCTGCATGCCACTCTGTAGAGGGGCTTCCTTGCCCAGCCGGATCTGCCCAGCAATGTTCCCTCTAACAGAATCTACAGCTACAGTGGCTTTTGCTTGGGATTATGGGATTTGTAGTCAACAACACCTGGGAATCCATTTTAGAGGGAACACTGCTGCCCAGTCTTCCTTGCTAGCATAGGAAGCTGGTTCCACGGAGGAAGCACCCTCCTGGATTCAGCTCTACCGACTAATCTCCCCAACCTTCTTGCACCCGCCTTGGCCCGACCTATTCCTGAAGAACGAGGTTCATCAGTGGTTCTCAGAGCCCTTCATCAAGACCAGGTGTTATGAACTTTGCCCATCCCTGGGCCCAATCTTTATCTCTATCCCCCTTGCTTAAATCCAACCACCTCCTTCTCTAAAAAGCCTCTTTCTCTTGTCCTCCTGGGAACTTACACAATTAGGACTCCAAGCTAAAATGCCTCATTGCAGTTAAATGTATTTCTGATAGTAATATTGCTCTTTGTTCTTTCCTTTGTATCCCTCCCTACAATAAATATCTCCTTTTTATTTTGAAACTTAAATCTTGTCTCAGTCCAGTCATTTCCTGAGTCCACAACATTGTGCCACTTAAAATCTAATGTGAAAAACTTTCTTTCTGAGCTGAATTTCCCCACGCAAGCCCAAAGGTAGATTTTGGGGTGTTGCCAGTCACCCCGGAGCAGTTTCATTAACAATAATTGATTACCATATTTCTTCCATGGTAACTTACTTACATGAATATGTTTAGCTCAGCTTTGTTGGGGGAGGGGAGGGTTGGGGGGTTTTTTTTGGTATGCTGGTGCCATCTGCTGGATATAGCCTTACCATAATAAACAAAAAGCATGGCTTGGATCGGCAGGTTTGGCTTTTTAAAAGCCAAACTTTGGGTTATGGCCCATTTGACCCACGAGTATACCCCTTAGGTTCTGGCAACCTAGCGGATGTCCAAACCAGCCCTTAAGACTGGACGGGTAAAGTATCCTAGCTGTACATGCCTCAATTCAGCTAGTGTGTTGTGGGGGAGTATTTGGAGGAGCCAAGATATTTCACCTAAAGAGAAGATCAGCATTGACTGAGGCTCTGTATTGTTGCAGCTAGGCCATTGTAAAAGCAGCTCTTGGTATCCGCACTTACTGTGCTAAAATCTTATGTTTAGTGCTCCCTCATGTATGCAAGTACACCTGTGAAACCCCTATCTATCTGTTCTCTTAAACATACCTGTCACTAAACCCATGTCTGGTAGGGGTGTGCACAGACCGGTTCGGAGGCCATTCTACTGGCCTCCGAACCGGTCTGGAGAAGGGGTGGTTTTGGTTCGGGAGGGTTAGGGTGGGGGGGTTCCATTAAGAGGGGGGGGCTTTACTTACCCCTCCCGCCCTTTCCCGCGTTGGCGCCGTAAATATTGCAAAAAATCCGGGCGGCAGGATCCCTCGCCGCCCACTTCTATTATGTATTATGGCTCTGCTCCTCCTTATTTTAAAAATCAGGGGGCGGCAGGGTGCTTCCCTGCCACCCCCTCGAAGCCCCCTGCTGCCGCTGAAGCCCCCTTAAATCTCGCCCGGACCGGAGAAACCGCGCTCGGGCGGGCGGCAGCGAGACGTCCGTCCGCCCGCCCGCTCGCTCCCTTCCTTGCTGAGTGCGAAGTGCAGGGAGCCTTCTGCGCACGCGCACTCAGCAAGGAAGGGAGCGGGCGGGCGGGCGGACGTCTCGCTGCCGCCCGCCCGAGCGCGGTTTCTCCGGTCCGGGCGAGATTTAAGGGGGCTTCAGCGGCAGCAGGGGGCTTCGAGGGGGCGGCAGGGAAGCACCCTGCCGCCCCCCGATTTTTAAAATAAGGAGGAGCAGAGCCATAATACATAATAGAAGCGGGCAGCGAGGGATCCTGCCGCCCGGATTTTTTGCAATATTTACGGCGCCAATGCGGGAAAGGGTGGGAGGGGTAAGTAAAGCCCCCCCCCGCCCTTAATGGAACCCCCCACCCCAGCTCCGAACTGCAGCTAATGTGTGGCAGCTCTTGCAAGAGTTCGTGAGTGAGCTGCTGATTAGTGATGGGGATGGGAGGGTAAGCGGCCACCCCCAGGCCGGCCAGCTGTGCAGGGCAAATGGCCACTGCCAGACCGGCGAGGAGAAACAGCCTGGCCGCTAAGGAAGAACGGGCTGGGGCAGGGAACGAAATTGGGTGCGGGGCGGGGAGAGAAACAAATGCGGCTGAAGTGGTGAAGAAAGAAATGAAGATGGGGGAGGAGAGACGGAGAACTAGGGGCACAGATGCTCTGTGCCAGGTCAGCTAGTTTTATGTAATAGGTTTTAAAAAATTTGCCACCTCTGCTAGTGTTGCCCAGTGAACATCTTCCTGCAGGTGTGCTAATTCTGATCATGGGGATGGGTGGGAAGAATCTGGACAAAATAGAAATTTTATAGGTAATAATTTATCTTAACATTTCTTCAATACTCTCAGGGGCCTATATGGCTACTGCTCCTTATGCTCACAACAAATCTGTGAGGTAGGAAACTTGAAAATAATGTCTTGCTCATAGTATGTTTTGTGGCTGAGTGGAGATTTGAGCCCAGGACTCTAGACTAAGTTATAGGGTTGGACTTAAATTTGCAAGACTGGCTTAAATCTCTATTCTGCTGTCAAGCTTCAAAAGTGACCATAACTACTACACAAGATGACCTGCTCATTCTCTGTCCGCAGTGAAATTTCCAAGGAGTGATGGAGGTTGCTTGGGCAGAGGAACAATGGTTGGATTTTATGTTTATTTACCACCCTGTATAAAATCTCTGGGTGGTTTACAATCTAGTGGTAGACTTGGCATAGCTTCAAACCTGTTTTTAGTTTGTTATGCTATGTTTCTTAAATGTGTGAATTCCTTCTACTTGCAATAGCTTTGTTTACAAGGTGGCTTTCAATCAATCTAAAATTTTATTTATTTATTATTTAATGCATTTATATACCGCCACAAACCAAAGTCTCAGGGTGCTTCACAACTATAAAACAACAATCCAAATAAAAATTTAAATCAATTAAATCTCCAAAAGCTGCTTAAAACAAAATCAATTGACAGTATTTAAAATTAATATTTTAAAACGGCTTTAAAAAGCAGATTGCCAAAATGTTGTCAGAAGAAAGTTTTTTCTGAAACTTTAGAAAACTCAATGGCTACAATCTAACACAGAATTGTGCACTTTTAAGCCCATTCTGTGGTAGATTGTGGTCATTTTTATTTTGTAGGATGATACATCACACTGATGTTAAGTCCAGCTGAATATACACATGAATTCTAACTCATTAAAACAGGCCTGATTTTATAAGTGTACTTTCTTTTAGGTTTCTATTATTGCTGATGATAACTGCAAGTTCTTATGCTGGTCCAGAGAGAGACTTACGTATTTTCTGGAATCTGAGCCATTTCTCTTTGAAATATTTAAGTATCTTGTTGGAAAAGATATTACAAACAAGCTGTACTCGTTGAATGATCCAACTCTAAATGATAAGGTAAGTGTGTTGTTTTGCTCTCTTATATATTGCATGGAGTTCTGTTGTGCTCACCTCTGAAAAACAAATCTTTCTTTTCCCATGTGTCTTCTTAATACAGATTTCTTCCAAAATGCTTATTTATAACTCTCCTTTGAACGTAGATCAATTAGCTTCAGGTTCAAAGATGGTGTTATGCCTGACTACCAGATGCTGAAGATTAACTGGGGAGAGGCATTGCTATCATCATGCCCTTATGAACTCCTTGAAGCATCTGAATGGCTGCAGTCAGTAGATGGAATGCTGAATTCTTATATAGTATGATGTTTCTTAAATTCTTTAGCTGGTTTGCAGTTAGTTATTTACCAGCCCATCATTCTTACAGTGACTTCATGATTGTAAGCTTATGCACAAATATTTCTACCAGCCTAAGTCTTGGTTCTTGCTGGCTTCCTTGTGTTTGCTATTGATTTGTAGCAAAAAGAATGAAGATTCCTGTGGCCAAAAAAAGAAAAGAAAAAGGTCGTATTGTGGCTAGAACCTACTTTGTTATGCTGCCAACAAATGGAGAATCCTCTTATCTTCTCTATATATAATTCTCTAAGGCATACTTGTGGCTAATCCCGTGTGTGGAAGCTCTTGCAAGAGTTCGCAAGCAGAAGCACCGTGGAGATTTGGCAGTGGAGATTCCATATGCCGATAGGGAGGAGGAGCCTGTGAGAGCAGACGCACCATGGAGAGGAGAGCTGGTCTTGTGGTAGCAAGCATGACGTGTCCCCATAGCTAAGCAGGGTCCGCCCTGATTGCATATGAATGGGAGACTTGATGTGTCAGCACTGCAAGATATTCCTCTCAGGGGATGAAGCTGCTCTGGGAAGAGCAGAAGGTTTCAAGTTCCCTCCCTGGCATCTCCAAGATAGGGCTGAGAGAGATTCCTGCTTGCAACCTTGGGGAAGCCGCTGCCAGTCTGTGAAGACAATACTGAGCTAGATAGACCAATGGTCTGACTCAGTATATGGCAGTTTCCTATGTTCCTATGTGATTGGGCAATGGGGATTCCATATGCAGATAGGGAGGAGGAGCCTGTGACACCATGGTGATTCATAGTGCGGATTCCATATACAGACAGGGAAGAGGAACCTGTGATGGTTAAGGTCAGTTGGAATGCAACTGTTGCTGGTTGGAAGATGTTCTTGATTGCAGAGGAGAGGAATATATATAAAAAGATAGTGGGCATGGGTCTGCAAAAAGAGGGGTCACGAGGAAGGAAATAGCCCCTTTAGGAGGAGGAGGCTTGTGTGAAATAGATGAGGAAACAAGATGAACAAGATCTGTTAACTCAGGAAGGGAGAGAGGTGTGGGGGAAGAAAGACGGGACAAGCGAGTGGAGGAGAGAGAGAGAAAAAAAGAAGGGAGGGGAATAGAGAATGAGGGAAGGGTGAGGGATGGGCCCAAGCCTCTCAGCGGCCTGAGGGGAATGAGTGGACATGCCGGTGGGAGCAAGGAAGGGCCCAGTCAACCACTGTTGCTGTTGGGGGATACCGAGGCCATTGGTGGAGGGAGGGAGGCTGGCAGGCAAGGGGTGAGCCTGGGACTGTCAGTGGCCTGAGGGGAACGAGCAGCCATGGCAGTAGCAGCAGTGAGGAAGGGCCCGGTCAACTGCAGCTGCTCCTGTGGAGAGGAGCAGGAGCAGGGCTCGGTGAGGGTGTGGAGGTCTCTGGGAATAGGGGGCTGCAGCTTGGCCAGTAGGCGCCAGCAACGATGCAGCTGCGACCAAGAGGGGGTGAGGGGCATGGAGTAAAGGGATGGAGGAGTGACCAAGAGGGGTGAGGGGATTGAAGCAATGGGATGGAGCAGGAGTGTGGTTCAGGTGAGGGTGGAGGAGAGATCTCTGAGGTGAGGGGGGCTGTGGCAGGGGGTGAGGGAAGCAATAAAGTACTAGCTCACAGATGCGCAGTTTAAGCTAGTTTCAAATAATTTGTTACGGATAAGCAGAACTTGCTGGCTCCCCTTCATAAACAAGTTGTTTAAAATTTAATGCCTTTTTCATTCGTAATTAATTCAGATCAGTGGCAGTAGACATACAAGCTTTGCCATCTCTCTTGGCATCATGGGAAATACAATTCCCATATGCCATGGTATGTCTGAAGGTCTTGCAACAGGTTCTTGCCTGAAAGGCAAGGTGTTGTCCATGTCATTCCCACTACTCCTCAACAGTCACTTAATTGTGGCCAGGTGGCAGAGAATACTTGAATGGGAAACACATTTACCATGCTCAGTAGCACTATGGACCTTAAAGCAGGCTCTCCACTCAGATGACTTTGCAGATGCAGCAGACGTTGTGGGCTGACTAGGCTACAGCCTCCTCTGAGGCCAGGTGCCCTTCTACACGACCTGATGCTGACAGCCTTTATGTATCCGGTAATGCCTTGGACAGGCTTTGACTAAATGGTTGGAGATAGAGCGCATCTGTCTCTGAAGCAGCAAAGCCATGGGGTGAGAGGGAGCAGGGAGGGCAATGGAGAAGCCCTGATGCCAGCTCTTCAGAGTTGTGCCACCTTGGAAGTCTGTAAACCCTGTCAAATGCCAGTGTCGTCATTGAGGTGTACCATGTAATGGAGACTCACAAGCAGGCCCAAACCCTTTACTAGATCTCGTTCCAATCCCTCTTACTGGGGAGTCATCTTAAATTCAGAGTTCACTTCCTTGCCCAGTTTTTCACTGGAAAAACTTTCCCTATGTGCACAAATAACTCCCAGCTAGTTGCCTGTTCCAAGTACAAGGAAGCACCTGCCATCCTGCTCACAGTGTTTGCCTCTTCAGATGAACGCTGTAATCCTGAGCGACGCAGGAGGGGAATAATTGAGGCATTGGGCAGCGGGACTTCCATTCCCGCTTTGGACAGTGTATGTGAGTTATTTTAAAATAACTTATTTTAAAATTTTAGATGTTTAAAAATAATTAAAATAAATGATTTAAAATAACATCTGAAGAGTATTGTGGTGAAATATCAACACAATACTATGAGTTTTCTTTGGAAGGAATTCAGATATTATACTTCTGTGTCTTGTGATAATGAAAAGAAGTTTGTGTCACACAGATGAAATGTCAAAACTCAGTTACTTAGGTCTTACTGGCGTATTGTAACTTTACAGCTTTAAGTAAACCCTGAAGTTCCGTGCCTACTTACTTGAAATGTCCCACTGAATTCACTGGGACTTACTGTGATAGGCATGCATAGGATTTCACTGTCGAAACAACTTCCCATGGCCTCTCTGACTCTGAGCACTCTGTTGCTTGAATTTTTGGACTAGGAGTCACAAATTGGCCCAGTAACCTTTTTGTGTGATGTTGGAACAAATAAGGGAGAGGCTATTGCTTGCAAGTTTTCTGGAAATATCTGACTGATGACAGAACACTGGACTAGGTGGTTCTTTGGTCTGATGCAGTTGGGCTCTTTTTCTGCCCAGCCATATTTTATATCTGTTCAATGTTGTCTTAATGATGGAGGATTCAATACATTGTGTGTCTCTGCAGACATCCCAGAAGATAGATCGACAGCCCAGTCTGTGCTCACAGCTGTCGGTGATGCAAATGAGAAACAGCATGGCTAGTTCCAGTGATGGGGAAGACGGCTTGCAAAACTTTCTCCGTGCTTCTTCCACAGCTTCCTCCCTTCGTGAGTCACTAAACAGGCAGCCAACATCTCCATGCATTATTGACATCCCAGTCAGGGCAAAAATCATGTTGCCTCTGAGGAGAAATGGGGAGTGAGTGAGAGACTGAATGAGTGGGTGGGACAGATAAAATAATAAGGCAAGGACTTCATAACAGGGCTTGTTGGACAACAGCTGTTGTTGGACTATAAGTCCCATCATCCCTGACCATATAAGATTGTGGCTGGGGATGATGGGAATTGTAGTCCAACAATACCTGGAGGACCAACATTGTGCAGCTCTGGATAAATGTATGGATGCTAGCATGACTTTACCACAGCTGCTCAGGTTCAATTTTGGCTGCCTGGAACATATCACTAACTTTAAAAAGAAATCTTTAAAAACTGTTTTCAAACTTGGGTCAGCCCTTCTATTCATGTTCATTGCAGAAAGTCTTCCATGAAGTCATGATTTTCAGGCCATCTTAGATCAAATTCCACTGAGAGAGTGTTCATATTGCCTTCCTTCCTGATTAGCTTCTGTATTTATCTGCAAGTCCTCAAATATAAGGAATCAAGGAATGTGTATGCATACGTACATCAGCTCTTATTAAGAGATCCCTTCTGCTAGATATTGATCTGGGAAGGAGCCACTGAAATATACTCCTGGGGAGAATGAGAAATTCCACTTTTGTGATGACTAAGATGTCTATGTTGCTGCTGCTGCTAAATATCTGTGTCAAGAAAAATAGTAAGTTAGATTACCTACAGCTGGGGCCAGCAGTTTGTAGTTCTCAGGGTTGGTTGACATTTTATACTACAAGGGTGCTCTGAAGATATAGTATTTATGGGAGTATAAGTTTCTATCTCGCAAGTTTCAGCATCTTCTGTCACCTCTGAATATCTTGGAATATTACATTCAAGAAATATATACTTCATCTGGTACTTCCCTAGACTGTACGTATCTGGACTTCTAAAAAGGTGAAATCAAATTTCTGCTGCAGAAGAAGCCAAAGCACTAATACTACTAATATAACCTTGTCTGTGTTTAATTTGTATTGACATAAACCTAACTCTGCTTTCATGTTAAGGAAATAATCAACAAGAATTCTATAATGCTTATGGAGTGACTGCTTTACAGCGTGATGTTTTCTGTTGATAGCATCGCATATTAATCAACATTCTCAAACCAAAAAAAGGTATTAAATGGGTCTTTTAAAAAACAATTTCTACTTCATAGAAGTAATGCAGATGAAGTATTTAATTATAAAATGACATGCAAACTCATGAGTTCAGCTGACCATCTTGGGCACCATCTGTTGAAGCAAAATGGCCCTGCACAGCAGCATTATCCTGAAAACCGCTCTCTGCCTGCTTGCAAGCATGCAGAGCCTTCATGGCTCCAAATGATCCCATCACCACTGATTCCCAATGGGAGCTACATCGCTAAAGCAACAACATTATGCTTGGGAGCCAAAGAGTCTCGGTGTGCCTGCAAGTAAAGACAGAGTGGTTTTGAGAACACTGACAAGTGGGGGGCATCTTGCTTCAATGGACAGTAGACCACGTGGTGTGTCAGCCAGTACAGCAACATTTTATATAGTGGTGTTCTTGAGGAACCTTGGAGACACATGCAGGTGCCTAACTCTTATCTGTACTCTCTAAAATAAACGTTTGGTATCTCCTGTCACAGTTAGGTATTGAACTTTTAATATAGAGACAACTCATGCCTAGCTCTCCAGGGAGATACGTGAAAAATTATCTTAGCTGACATGAAGAATGGGGAAAAGGAAGTGTGTGGCACCTGCATGTATGCCTTAGTTCCATAACATCTGAAACTCCTCTGCATGAACTAAAATAATTAGATATATCTCTTAAATATACCTCTTGCTGGTCTAGCCTAACTTTCAGGTGATGGGATGTATGTGCAATGGCTGACATGTCCCACAGCATAACAGGGAAAGTACAGATCTATCCACACCAGGTCGGTGAAATTGCTGCACAACAGGACAATACTGATACTGCTGGTTCTTGCACAATCACACATTGCACACTACTTCCATTACTCCCAAGGGCCCACATACTGCTCAGTGTCCTGCAGGTGTTTTATGCATCACAGCAACTGCTGAATGCTTCTTACACACCATCCACACAGTTGCGCAAGAGATGTCTCATGAAAATGACAGAAATTGGGTGTATGCAATGGTGTGATAGTACAGCCATTGGAAATAATGGTCATAACATTGCACAACCAGGGCTCAGGAAATCTACTAGTCTGTGACGAATGGAAAAAACCTTTACAGGCAATATACCAACATAGTTCGAGGAACCATCTGATGAATAAAGTATTTTGTCTGACTGGTGGCCAACATGTCTTGATCCCTATGCCCAACTGTGTTCATGTAACTTGTGACATTTGTGTAAGAGCATTCTTGTGCAACTGCATGGACAGTGTGTTAGGAAAACACAGCAGTTGCTGTAGTGTGCAAAAGACCCATGGAAGGTGTGTGTTGCTAGGAGTGAGCTCTTCCTCTATCCACATAAGGCTTCTGAGCATGTCCCTGATGTGCCCTGTAGCCTTACAAAGGTGGAAGAAGAGCTCTGTCCTCACAAGGAGCTAGTAAACTAACTTGCTCTGCTGCAATGGTTGGGCCTGTTTATAATGGAAGGGTTCTCTTATAGGCACCCCCTCCTCATGCAGCTCTCCAGCTGTGGGAGGGGGAGGCAAGAGTGTGTCCTTTAACTTGCAAGTATGTCTCTCTGGTTTCATTGGAATTGGCTTGAAAGCAAGTGTTTAAAACTGTAGTCTAAATAACAATATTACTTGTGACAGAACTGTCCAATAATTTATAACATGTAGTGGTCTAAAAGTGTTAGTTTCTAATATAAGATGTATTTTATCAAGTAATCTGTTACTTGCAGATACACCAAAATGGGAACTAGAAATGAGAATCTCTCTGGTATGAATACCTGTTTCTGATAAAATATATTTATTTAAAAGAAATTGTCTTCTGTTTAATCATCTAATGCAGGTTGTTTATATATTTCACTACTTCTGTATTAGTAAGATACAAGACTGTATTATTTATTTATTTATTTATTTATTTATTTATTTATTTATTTATTTATTTATTTATTATTATTATTTCTTGTTTACACAGTCAGACAGGTGTTATTGACTGGTTTGTTTCATCCAGACATTGAGTCCTTCCCAAGGACCTGGGATGGCTGAATTTTATTGTCAATGTTGTTGCTGTTATAGATATTGTCGCAGAATATAGGCTGTTCCCAGTAAAGTTGCTTTTTGTAACTGGCTGGTGGTGATTTCTGTGGCCCCTATGGTGTTGAGGTGCTCTTCAAGGTCTTTTGGAACTGCACCCAGGGCGCCAATGACCACTGGGATTATTTGGGTCTTTTTCTGCCACAGCCTTTCAATTTCAATTTGTAGATCTTTGTATTTGGTGATTTTTTCTATTTCTTTTTCTTCTATTCTGCTATCCCCTGGTATTGCTATGTCAATTATTTTGACTTGTTTTTCTTTCTTCTTGACTACAGTTATATCTGGTGTATTGTGTGGCAGATGTTTGTCTGTTTGTAGTCAGAAGTCCCATAATATTTTTACATCTTCATTTTCTTCAACTTTTTCAATTTTATGGTCCCACCAATTCTTGGCTACAGGTAGCTTGTATTTTTTGCAGATGTTCCAGTGTATCATCCCTGCTACTTTGTCATGCCTTTGTTTGTAGTCAGTCTGTGCGATCTTTTTACAACAGCTGATTAGGTGGTCCACGGTTTCATCTGCTTCTTTACAAAGGCGGCACTTGCTGTTTGTGGTGGATTTTTCGACTTTTGCTCTTATTGCATTTGTTCTTAGTGCCTGTTCTTGTGCAGCCAGTATTAAACCCTCTGTTTCTTTCTTCAAGTTGCCATTCTTAAGCCATTGCCAGGTCTTGGTGATGTCTGATTTTCCACTTATATTGTGCAAATATTGAACATGCAGGGGCTTATTTTTCCATTTTTCTGCTAGCTTCTTGACTTGTTTCTTGTAGGCCTGCTTTGTTTCATTGGTGTTGAATAGTTTCACATTATTGACCATTTGAAGTGCATCTTCTTCACTGTCCTTGATATATTCTTCAAGGCCTCTTTTCTCCTCCTCTACTGTTTGATGGACTTGCAGCATTCCTCTTCCACCTGAGCTGCGAGGGAGGTATAGCCTATCAACATCACTGCGGGGGTGCAGAGCATGATTGATGGTCATGATTTTCCTGGTCTTACGATCTAGCGTCTCTAGCTCTGCCTGGGTCCAATCTATTTTTCCTGCAGTGTATCTGATAACAGGTATAGCCCAGGTGTTTATGGCTTGTATGGTGTTCCCGCCATTGAGTTTGGACTTGAGGATTTTTCTAACTTTCCTGATGTATTCACTTCCAATTTTTCTTTTAACTTCAGTGTGTGCAATGTTATCAGCCTGGAGAATGCCCAAGTATTCTGCCACCCTGTAACCAGAAAAAACTGCCACCCTGTAACCAGAAGGTTATAAATTCGATCCTGACCAGGGGCTCAAGGTTGACTCAGCCTTCCATCCTTCCGAGGTCGGTAAAATGAGTACCCAGAATGTTGGGGGCAATATGCTAAATCATTGTAAACCGCTTAGAGTTCCGGCTATAAAGCGGTATATAAATGTAAGTGCTATTGCTATTGCTTTGTAAGGTTCTTTTTCCGAGGCATGCGGAGGGCATCCTAACTTGATGGGTTGTCAATCCCGACATGCTTCGAGACAGGGCCAATCAGAATTGATTTCTGCTAACACTATGCCAGGCCAGCCACCATTAACCCAGTTCCGGTCCTGTCTTTGCTTCTGGACAGTAGTCTGTGGCCAGCCTTCCTCAGTAGGAATTTTCCTTCTTTACCTTCTCTTCTTCTTCTCTGTGTGCAGGGTGGGAAGGGAGTTCGTTTGATCCTCTTCTCTTTCTTCCTCTGTTTGTTCAAAAAAAAAATAAATTTATTTTTCCTACCCGGATGGATCCCTCTCACTGCGGCGATATGCTGCTAGGGGCTATGTCGGAGGGGGCTTTGTCAGAGGCTATCCCAGCCCCTCCTCCTAGGCCGTCCCCGGCCTCTATTCTGCCCGCTGCACCAGGGGCCATTTCTGAAAGCGCGGCTGCAGCTGCAAGCGCCTCAAGGGCCGTTTCTGAAAGCGCGGCTCCAGCCGCGAACGCCCCAAGCTCTGAGACGGCTTCGCGCCTAGAGCTGGCTCCGCCGCGAAAAGCGGCAAAGAAGGCAAAACACTTAAAGGAGCCCACTGAAAAGAAGAAGAAAAAGAAAAAGCAGCTGGCCTCCGGCGGGGCTCCGCTGTGTGAGAGGTTGCAGCTTCGGGCAGTGCGGGCACAATTGCCTCCTTCGGCAGCAGCCAATTCTCCCGCCATTTCGCCGGCGGCCATTTTGGTGGCTCCCCCTCTCACTGCTTCTCAGAATGCTCTGCCTGGAAATACAGACTCGCAGGGAGCGTCAGGTACAGGAGCGACGGGAGATTTTGTTAAGGGGCCGCATGGACAGCTCCTCTCCCCTGGCGAGTTACAGTGGTTGGGGGAATTTGTAACGCATGGCTCTGGTGTCCCCTTTTCTGGAACACGTAGCTTCCATTTCACAACCGCCGCCTGCCACCTCTATCCCTGCAGCGCCTCAACCTGCAGACGTGCACAGGGGGCGATCTTCTGCTTGCCCAGTTAGACGCCCCAGGCGCCCTTCCTTTTCATCTTCTCCTGACTCTAGTCCCTTGCGGGTGGCTATTCCTCTGGGAGAGCGCATTCACTCTCGTTCTGCTAAAAGAAGGCACAGAAAGAGAAAAAGGGCTTCTTCTCTTGTCTCAGATGAGGGAAATACCGCTGTGCCTCTTGTCCCTCCTCAGAACCCCTCAGTGCCCGCGGCGCCTATGGCCCCTCCACGCCAACCGCCAGGGGCTCCCGCCGAGACTGATTCCACTGATGGAGAAAGGGAGGAAGGGGAATTGTCGGATGAACAATCCCCCCTCATGGAAAAACCTAGCACTACCAGATTGTTTTCAGTTGCTGAATTTGAAGTACTTTTGGCTAAAGCCAAACGGGCAATTAAGGATGTGACTCCGGATCAGGGGTCACCTGATGCCTCGGGTTTAGACCAGGAGGTCTTCCCATCCACTTCCACGGCGGCAGCCACAGTCCCCTTCCCTAGTTTATTTAAGGAGGTCATGTTGGCTGAATGGGGGGCCCCCGTTACTTCGAAATCTGTCATTGCCTACCCGAAAAAGTTGTATACCTTACCTGCGGACATTTGTCCTTGTTAGCTGTTCCCATTGCAGATGGACCCGTGGCGCAATTGGTGTCGGGCGCCTTGTTGAACAAGGAGGGTGATGAGTTTCTGAAGTCGCCTGAGGAGAAATAAGCAGACTACCTGCTCAAGAAGGGACATGAAGCCTCTGCCACAGTCATCAGGGCTGCTGCTACCAACTCCATCTTTGCAAGGGCATCTATCTTGTGGGCTAAGGAGTTGATGAGTTTGGTTCCACCTGAGAATGTTAACCTGCGTCAAGGACAATATAAGCTTGCCAGGGCTTCTGCCTTGATGGCCGATTCAGGGCTTGACTGCCTCCAACACGCTTCCAGGGCCCTGGCAGCTGGTGTAGCAGTAAGACGGGGGCTCTGGTTAAAGCATTGGAAGGTCGACAATAAATCCAAGGTGGCCTTGGCTGCAACCCCCTTCCTAGGGGGAAAATTGTTTGGGGAATCCCTAGAGCCTGTTCTAGTTGAAACTAGCGATAAGAAAAAGGCTATGCCCTCTGGGCGGGGGGACTCTCGTAGGGGCTATAAAGGAGGGTCCCTCTTTCACAATTTCTTTCGTCCCTACAGGGGCTCTATGCGAGGTGGATTCTCTGGATACAGAGACGGTAACAGAGATAGAGATGCCAGACCCTTCTCCTTCCGTTCGTCATGGAGATCCCCTTGGATCCCCTTGTATGGCAGAGGGAGGGGAAACAACAGAAGTAGGGCTTCCAACTTCAACAACTCTCGGGACATCAAAAACCGTAAGCAATGACTCTGCCCGAGTTGGGGGGCGCCTTCTACAGTTCGCGGACACACGAGCGCTTTCCACAACCGACCGGTGGGTGCTCCAAACCGTCACCCGCGGTTATTTCATATACTTTCTTTGTTCCCCTCCCGACTTTCTGTTCCTAACCCCTGTATCCAAAGTCAGCTCCAAACGCGAGCTGATGGCCGAAGCAATCGGCCACCTCCTTCAAATCCAGGTGATAGAACCGGTTCCGGAATTGGAATTTGGTCACGGAGTGTACTCCCTTCTCTTCCTTGTCCCCAAAAAGGACGACTCCTGGCGGGCGATCTTAGATCTAAAACGTCTGAACAGGTTCGTGAGGAAGAGAACCTTTCACATGGAGACCCTAAAGTCCATCAAGAGGGCGGTCCATCAAGGGGACTGGCTCTTTTCCATAGACTTGTCGGAGGCTTACCTCCACGTGCCCGTCCACCCAAGGTGTCGGCGTTACCTGAGATTTGCCTACAGCCATCAGCACTTCCAGTACAGGGCTCTGCCCTTTGGTCTGTCATCTGCCCCACGCGTTTTCACGAAGATGATGGTTGCAGTCATAGCTCACGTGCGCCAGCAGGGGGTACACGCCTACCCATACCTTGACGACATTCTTGTCAGATCAGTAAACCAACAGCGGGCCCTCCACGACGTATCCCTCACGGTACAGGTCCTGGAGGACCACGGCTTTGTAATAAACGAGTCCAAGAGTCAGCTTTGTCCGACTCAGATCCTCCAACACTTGGGCGTAGTTTTCAATACGGTGGTGGCGTCAGTTTCCCTCCCCCTGGACCGGCAGCACAAGATCAGGTCGGCTATTTCTCCCTGGATGAGGAAGAAAAGGGGCGAGCTGATGTCTCTGGCGCAGATCTTGGGCCAGATGATTGCGTGCCTGGACTGCACTCCGTGGGCCAGGTGGCATGCGAGGCCTATCCAATGGTTCCTGCTGCCCTACCAGTCTTCAATAGTGGAGAAAGATCGCATCCTTCTGGTCCTTCCTGCCAAGGTCCGGGCCTCCTTCCTCTGGTGGCTCTCTCCTGCGTTACAGCAGGGCCTTCCCTTGGAGGTCCCTCAGAAGGTCATAGTCACGACGGATGCCAGTCTGACCGGCTGGGGAGCCCACTGTCTGGGTCGGCATGCCCAAGGGGTGTGGGAACCCAGGGACTTGCGCTTCAACATCAATTGGTTAGAGTTGAAGGCCATTCGTCTCGCGCTCACGGAATTTCACGAGCTGGTACTGGGTCGTCACGTTTTGATAAGGACGGACAACGTCACGGCCAAAGCCCATGTCAATCACCAGGGCGGTACCAGGTCGAGGGCGCTGATGAAGGAGGCCGATCTGTTGTTAGCGTGGGCGGAAATACGTGTGCTCCTTGAAAGCCGAGCATCTCAGCGACCAGGAGAATGTGCAGGCGGACTGGTTAAGCCGCCAATGGATGGACCCGTTGGAGTGTGCCTTGCTGCCGGAAGTCTTCGATTGGATATCAGACAGGTGGGGTCTTCCACTCGTAGATCTGTTTGCGTCAGCGTCCAACAACAGACTTCCAAGGTTTTTCTTCAGGCACTTTTGTCCCCAAGCGGAGGAGGGGGATGCACTAGTGTCTCCGTGGCCTCCTGGTCTCCTCTACGCCTTTCCGCCATTTCCTGTCCTGAGTCTTTCTCTGCGAAAGGTCAGGACGGAGAGGGCGGAGGTCGTGGTCATCGCTCCCTATTGGCCGCGCAGACCTTGGTTCTTGGATCTGGTGGCGCTCTCGATCCGTCCTCCGTGGCCTCTCCCTCTCAGGGGGGACCTCCTGTCTCAGGGGCCCCTTTTCCACCCAGACCCTGCATGGCTGCGCCTTCACGCCTGGCGATTGAGCGCAGGAGATTAGCCCGTAGCAGGTATTCCAGAGAGGTACAGGACACTATCCTAGCTTCACATAGACTGTCCACCTCTCGAATTTAACAATTCACCTGGGCGGCCTTTGTTTCTTGGTCCACTTCACGTCAGTCCTCTCCCTTGTCTGCTGGGATCCCGGAAGTTCTGGGGTTCCTGCAGGCGGGATTGGACAAGGGACTTCGCCCAAACACTCTGAAACGCCAAGTTTCAGCTCTCGCCTCTGTCTTAGACCTCAGGCAATCGGGGTCTCAGGCTTTGCATCCTCACCTTAGCTGGTTCCTGAAGGGCGCCAAGAATCTGGCTCCCCTGCCAGTTAGCAGGTTTCCCACTTGGGATTTGAATGTTGTTTTAAACTCCCTGACTAAGGCCCCGTTCGAGCCTATCAGTTCAATCTCTTTACGTTTATTGTCATTTAAGACCTTGCTTTTGGTAGCCATCACTTCTTCTAGGAGGGTATCAGAATTAGCCGCTCTTTCGGTCAGGGATGAGCTATGCGTTTTCCAGCAGGAGGCAGTAGTTCTAAAATTGGATCCTACCTTTCTCCCGAAAGTAAATTCAATTTTTCATAGGAGTCAGGAGGTCGTGCTGCCTTCCTTTTGTCCAAAGCCCACGCACCCGAAGGAGCGGGCCTGGCACAAGTTAGATGTGCGCAGGGTGCTGCGTACTTATATTACTAGGACTAAATCCTTTCGGAAAACCGATTCCCTCTTTGTGTCATTTCAGCCCCGTTCTCTTGGAACCAGAGCGTTGAAGGTTTCCTTGGGTCGTTGGTTGAGAGCAGCCAAAAACTTCTGAGGTGTGAATTCTCATTGTATCATAGCAAATGAGATTTTTTTTCAGACAACTCTCATGACCCCACTTTCACTTTTTCACACTCTCTATTACTATGAATAATATGAGGAAGTAATCAATTTAGCACACTTCACCTTATGAAGACAAACCTCATAAAAATAAATTCACCAAAATTCACCCCTCTGCCCAATCACTCTTAAATTGGGGATGGGTGGTAGCCTCCACCCATTAGGCACTATCTACCAGCCCAGCCCACTCCTTTGGCGCAGATCCACTTTCTGCCCCCAATCTGCCCCAAAGACACCCAAACTTCAAATATTCCCAAAAAATCAGCCCTCTGCCCAATCCCCCTGAAATTGGGGTGGTAGCCTCCACCCATTTGGCACTACCACCCCACCCCACTCTTTTGGGGCAGATCCACTTTCTGCCCCCAAACTGCCCCAAAGTCACTAAAACTTCAAAAATTCTCAAAAAACCACCCCTTTGTCCAAACCCCCTGAAATTGGGGTGGTAGCCTCCACCCATTAGGCACTACCACCCCACCCCACTATTCTGCCCCAGGCCCCACTTTCTGCCCCAATCTGCCCCAAAGACATGAAAATTTCAGAAATTCACCAAAAATCAGGACTTTGCCCAATCCCCCTGAAATTGGGGTGGTAGACTCTACCCATTGGGCACTACCACCCCACCCCAAAATTTTGCCCCTGGGCCCCTTTTTACCCCCCCGAATCGATTCAGATTCAGATTAAATCCAAATCCGAACCGAATCAAGGGTGATTCGGGTGACCCAGATTCGGGCACAAAACAGAACAGGGGTGATTCAGTTCGTGTCCGAGCCGAATCACCCGAAAACCTGAATTGCACACCCCTAATCTTGGTACATATGAGCACTTCTGAAAACTCCTTCTGTGTATTGAGACTTTTTTTAATGCTGAAAGCAAAATGTTCCGAGACATGATTTTCTATAGAGGATGCATTGAACCCAACTTGGTTTTGTTACATTAGTCTATGTTTCTAAAAAGACAGTGACAAGAACGTGGCAGTGATGTATACTAATGAAGCAGTAGCTGGCTTAGACTACTTGGGCAGAGAAACTTTTCCAGAGACTTATGACAGGCTAACTCTGCTATAGTCTAGTAAAGACCAGAGGCTGACATCCAAACTAATGTTGCACTAGTGCAGTGAACCAAGTTGTTCACATGCAAGAAAGTTGTGCAGCTGTGCAGAGTTGCAGGAATGCCCAAAGTTGCACGATTGTTAGCACAAGGTCAGTGAAACATGATGTTTCACAGCAGGAGGCATGCCACAGGTTGAGCACCTTGTTGCACAAGGCATACAAAGGGAAGGTAACAGGGGGAGCAGGGCCATTCCATCTGCCTTGCTGGGACTCACCATCTAGCCCCTCTGCCTCCTGTGGACATTCCAGCACAGATGGAGTGCAGCCTGCTTGTTGGCTGCCAAGTTCCAACTGGCTGGTTGCCAGCCTCCCAGATTGCTGAGCTCTACCACCTGCTGCCTGTCCTGGGAGCTGCTTGTGAGAGAGGTGGCTTCTGGGGCTTTCAAACTTAAAAGCAAGGAGACCTGCCAGCAAGCTTAAAAGCAAGGAGGCTCACCAAAGGCGTAGCCATCAGGCTGCCTGTAGGCAGCCGCCAAAGCCAGCTGCCAAAAGGGGGCCGGCCTTTGGGGCTGGGCCTTCGGGGGTGGGACTGAGGGCCGGGAGGTTGGGTTGGGCCAGGCCTTTTGCAGACATGAGTTTGGGCTCTCTTGAGTGGGATGGTGCTGTGGGTGTGCCTGCCAGTTTGGGGGCAGCTATTACTGTAGTGGTGGGGAATAGAAGAATTGGCGCTGGCAGAGCAGCTGGCCGTTACAGGGAACGGGAAATCAGTAATTTAGTAACTGTTTCCACTTGCAACTGCTCTGTCAACTCTTAGGCCTTGGGGAGCAGCTCCAGCGACCCACATAATCTAGCCTTGCTCCTCTGCAATGCTAGGTCAGTTCAGAATAAGATCGAAATTGTCCACGATTTGATTGTGGATGAGGGAGCTGACCTGGCATGTATAACTGAGACCTGGTTGGGTGAGGCGAGTGGTCTAGTGTGGGCTCAACCTCTCCCACCAGGTTACTCTGTTGTGGAGCAGGCCAGGGGAAGTGGGCGGGGTGTGTGTGTGTAGTGGCTGTGGTCCATAAGAATACCATTTCCCTTACCAGGGCTCCTGTGAGACAGCTGATTTATATTGAATGCATATTTTTGAGGCTGGGAACTAGGGATAGATTGGGGATTCTGTTGGTGTACCGTCCACCCCGCTGCCCAACTGACTCCCTAACTGAGCTGACGGAGCTGGTCGCAGAGTTAGTGTTGGAGTCTCCTAGCCTTTTGGTGCTGGGGGACTTCAATATCCACTTTGGGGCTGGCTTGTCTGGTGCGGCTCAGGAGTTCATAGCGGCCATGACAACTATGGGTCTATCCCAATTAGTTTCTGAACCAACTCATGTTGCCGGCCATGCACTCAATTTGGTATTTTGTTCGGATCAGGGGGGTGTTCCGTGAGTGGGGGATCCAGTGGTTTCCCCATTGTCATGGATGGACCACTACCTGGTTAAGGTTGGTCTCACAGCCGTAATCCACCCCTGCAAGGGTGGTGGACCTATTAGGATGCTCCGTCCAAAAAGGCTTCTGGACCCAGCGGGATTTCAAAAGGCCTTGGAGGATGTTGACGTTGGTGCGGCCGGTGATTCTGTTGATGTCCTGGTGGGAACCTGGAATAAGGAACTCAACAGGGCAGTAGACATGATTGCTCCTAAGTGTCCCTTCTAACCTGCTGCAAAAATGGCCTCTTGGTATACTGAGGAGCTGCAGGGGCTGAAGCAGTTGGGTAGGCGACTAGAGCACAAGTGGAGGAGAACTCGGTTCGAATCTGACAGGATTCAACATGTGACCCATTTAAAGGCTTATGCGGTGGCAGTGCGCGCGGCGAAAAAGAGATTCTGGTCTGTGCGCATTGCAGCTGCACGTTCACGCTTGGCGGAGCTATCGTGGGTTGTGAGAAGTTTGGTTTCTGCTCCTTCTACTTCCAATCAGTCCCTGGAGTTGCTCTGCTGTGATGCCTTTAATGGGTTCTTTGCAAATAAGATCTCCTGTATTCGGGCCAACTTGGACTCCACTCTATTTCTGCAAGGTCTATGGAGGAGGTGTCCAGCAATCCTTATTGCAGTATTAGATTGGATCAGTTTCAATCTGTGACTCCTGAGGATGTGGACAAGCTGCTTGGGGTGGTGCGGCCTACCACCTGTTCTCTGGATCCTTGCCTGACTTGGCTGCTTCTGTCTAGCAGGGAGATTGTTTGAGGTGGCATAGTTAATATCATAAATGCATCGCTGAGGGAGGGTAGGGTGCCCCCTGTCTGAAGGAGGCAATGCTTAGACCACTCTTAAAGAAGCCTTCCCTGGACCCCTTAGCGATGGACAGTTACAGGCCAATCTCCCTTGGTTGGGCAAGGTGATTGAGAGGGTGGTGGCCGACCAGCTCCTGGCAGTCTTGGAGGAAACTGATTATCTAGACCCATTTCAAACTGGCTTTAGAGCTGGCTATGGGGTTGAGACAGCCTTGGTCGGCCTGATGGATGACCTTTACCGGGGAATTGACAGAGGAAGTGTGACTCTGTTGGTTCTTCTGGATCTCTCGGCGGCGTTCAATACCATCGACCATGGTATCCTTCTGGATTGCCTGAGGGAGTTGGGGATAGGGGGCACTGCTTTGCAGTGGTTCTGTTCCTATCTCTCATTTTCCAGATTCCAGATGGTGGAGCTTGGTGACAGTTGCTTCTCAAAACAGGAGCTGTTATATGGAGTCCCTCAGGGCTCCATTCTGTCACCAATGCTTTTTAACATCTACATGAAACCGCTGTGTGAGGTCATCAGGAGGTTTGGTGCTGGGTATTATCAGTATGCTGATGACACCCAAATCTACTTCTCCTTTTCATCTTCAGGAAATGGCACTCATTCTCTAAATGCCTGCCTACAGGCAGTAATGGGCTAGATGAGGGATAACAAATTGAAGCTGAATCCAAGCAAGACAGAGGTGCTCATTGTGGGGGCTCAGAATCTGAGGTTTGAGTTAGATCTTCCTGTGCTGGATGGGGTTACACTCCCCCAGAAGCAGCAGGTGAGCAGCTTGGGAGTACTCCTGGACCCAGACCTCACTCTGGTATCTCAGGTGGAGGCCATGGCCAGGAGTGCTTTCTATCAGCTTCGGCTGATTCAACAGCTGCACCCATTCCTTGAAGAGGATATTAATTTTAATTCAGGGTTTTTAATTTGTTTTAATTGTTTTAATGTTTGCCCTGGTTCTCCAGGTTTTTTAGCTGTTTGAATGTTTTAATTGGTTTTATTCTGAGCCATTTTGGAAGGGTGGTATATAAATCAATCAATCAATCCAAATAAATAAATCTGCCCAGATGCAACACTAATCCAGCATATTTGGCAAACTGGTGGAAATTAAACGTTAACCAGGCATTTTAATGGCTTTTTAAAAAATAGGGATTTGTTATACAATCAATCAATTTTTTATTACAGCCGTTGGCCAGCCAAGAGATTTGTTATACCTTCTGTGGACTTGTATTATGGTAATGCTCCTATTTGGGTTTTGCTATATACATTTAATTGATGTGTATATGTGTTTCTGCTCTTGTAAACTGTGCTGTGGGCCTTATAAAATAATGGTGGTGAGATCACATTTCAAAACTTAGTCCTACCCACACAAAAAACCAAAAACCTGTAATAAGTGCAACAACAACAAAAAGGGTGGGAGGGAGCAATTTAATCTATAACATTGTATCTGATATAGACTGTGTAGCACTAACATAACTGAAGATGCACCAAGGCTGGTGCTACTGATTCCGTTATTCTTTGACACTCTTGACATCCAAGTGGTGTACATATGTGCAGCTCTGTATATGCACTGAAATGTAAACAAATATCTCTACTCCTTAAAGGGTACACATGTTCTCATTGGAAGCCTGTAGGATTACTGTTGCTCCCCCATTCCTTGACAAAGGCTTAACAAGGTTGTTGTTTTTTATTTTAAATTGTTGGCAGGTCAGCCATCTCCTTATTTAAGAACATCGGCAAAAATGAAACCAATAGAAGAAAGTGTGGAAGACGATGTCTTTGAACCTGCATCAACCACCACACCTAAAGCTTACCAGTGACCGTGCTGGGCAGAACTTTAGTTAATTTCAGGATGATCACAAATGTGGCAGATAAGATTGTCAAAGCTGGTAACATTATTTGCTTTCAAATAAATTTGCCTTGATTTCTAAGCACATTACCTGAAAGTAAGTCCTGTTGGTTTCAGTGGTACTTCCCCCTTCCCTAATCACCCCCATTTCAGGACTTTGTGTGTTTGGATGAGTGAACTGCACCATCCACTTCAATAGACAAGGAAGCACCACTGTGCATAAAGGAAGAGATTTTCCCTCTCCTAGAACTGCAATGGTTTGCAAGCATGCACAAGGATTGCCCTTTTCGTTCAGAAGATCCATATGCGCACTAGAGACTCTACAGCTAGACCAAACTGAATTGAGGCAAATAAATCTGGTACTGGAGTTTTAAACAAAAGATGTGAAAAATAAATATAGCTTTGCTACATTGATAGGCCTCCTATTTTGGCCTTATTAATATCTTTAGTTATATTGTCCACAAGTGGAAGTGTAGATGGGTGCACTTGGAGACTACTCTCTCCCTTTCTAATGGTTCTGATAGCACTAGATTGCCAGTTAGTTTAGACAGTAACTGAGTCCAGAACCTCGCCCAGTGCTGTTTATTAGAAGACAAAAAAACATGTAATGCTGTGCTGGATGTCGGCCATTTAAATTAATATCTAGCCTTTATAAATGGGGAGTTTGCCACTGTTGTGAGTAGGGTTTAGATCACACCTAAACACTATTCATTTATGTTCAACACGTGTTGAATCTGTGTACAGTGTATAACACATGTACAGATCTGTATGTACATACAGTAGTACGCTTTCTATCTATACCCTGCATTTGATGGGGTGTGTATCCAGGTACCTAGATTCACTCTTAAGATGAACACATGTACCATCATTCACACAAAGACATGTATGTGTGTATGGACACTTGTATGCATGTACAACAGGGCTCTAAAGTTACGTACAAACAAGTGAAGTATGTTTTATTGGTGATGTTAATGCCATGTTACTTTTGAGCACAATTCATCCAGTGGTACCATCCATTGAGCCTTTAAATAAGCCTAAGATTGTGGCAGCAAACAAATTACATTCTGTGGCATACATGCTGATGAAAACATTGACACAGTACCTTTTGGTTCCCATTGCATCCGTAATATATATAAGCTTCTCTATTAGTTTGAAACCTTTGCAATAATAAAGCAGAACATTGATGGCTGGACTACTACTTCTAACTTTGTGAATGTGTCTGCTTTAGGGAGGTAATTTAGTAGTATATCCAGCCAAAATTAAGCGCATTCAGTCCCATTGATTTAAACTGGAAAAACATAAGCATGTGCTTACTTTCCTGGAAGAATCAGTGGTAGCTGAAACTCTGATTTGTTTTCTGAATCAGCTATTACTGATATAAAAAACTTAACTACAATTAAATCTCTCTTTCATAGACTTTGTATTGGAAAGCACTTAAACGAAAACATTAAGACTGGAAGGGGAGAATACTACTGCTAATGAAAAAAATATGAATGTATGTGAAAGAGCAACTAATGATTTATGTAAATAGTTTTTTTAAGGCCACATATTATTATACAACACACATACAGTAAAGTAAACTTTTGATGACTGTGTAGCGTATTATTAAAATCTCCCCAATATTTCCAAACTTTCAAAAACAGCCTTAATCCTATTTATGGTTCTCTGTTTTTTTTAAAGCTGCTAGAATTGCATCTTTGTTAGAATGACTATGGAAACACTGCTTTCTATTAGTAGAATGAACTTTAAAAAATAAATATGTCTGGATGCATCAAACAACCAAAGTGGCTTATGAGAATTATGAATTTAGTGTGAAGTGATATAATCAACAAGTTATGTCACATTTGAGTCTGTTAGTAACTGGACTAAAGTTTTTTGAAATTGGTGTACATATGAGAGGTACATATGTATTTTTTCTGTACAATAAAAATATTAATTGGCTATTTGTAACTTTTTCTTTCTTTCCTTCCTTATGTACTTTACCAGCCATCCCATGACAAATGCTACCACTTTGATGTGTTTAACTGATATTATGTACTAGGAATAGACTGGTGATTCTGTTGCTGCAGCCACTCGCTTGATGTGCAGCAACAGAATTGTCCACCTGCTGAGTTCTCTGACCTGATGCCAAGGTTGCAGGTTTATTGTTCAGATATCTTTACTGAAGGGATCTTGTTGAGGATTTCTCAGAACTTTATGGTAACAATAGAGCTATGGCAATGGATTATCATTTCAAAATAAGTGGCAATTCACACCCTGGTTTATTTTGCTGCACTGGGTTGGAACTAGACAATCTTTGAAGCATGTCCCAACCAAGAGAGGCTCTGGAACTACTAGCTAATCTCAAACCTTCCATTTCTGAGCAGGGTGGTGGTGTGTATAGTGGCAGCTCAGCTCCAGCTACTCACAGATGAGTGGCTTGTCATCAGTTTCAGTCAGAACAGGAGCCCCGTTCACATGTCATGTTCAATGCTTGTATGAGTGTACAGTGTACAGATTTGTACACAGGTACAATTATTCACACAATATATTGAACGCAAGTACAGCAATGTACTTTGCATCTGTACCATCCGTTTGAGGGGCCTGTACCCAGGTTCACTTTTAACATGAATGCACATACAGTCATTCACACAAAAACATGTATGAGTGTACAGACAGCTGTACATTCGTACAGCATAATGTCTGAATTGGGCTAGGATAGTCTTGGTAGATGTGGTTCTGTAGAATCTATTAGGATTACTGTACTTCTGTGGTCACTGAAATAATCAGCTCTAGTATTTTACTGATCTGAGATTTGAATGTTTTGGGCACTGCCTTAGCATACCCCCAGTCCTCTGGGCATTTCAGAAACTCAAGTTTCTGAAATGGCTACTGTTACGGTCCAGGCCTGGTTTATATACTAAATATGCTTATTAGCTAGCATACCAAATTAGGCCTGGCTCATAGTGTCACCAAGTTCTTTTATATGGTGACCATGTAGGATCTGGGCGCATGGAAGAAAGGAGATCAAACCAATCCTCAAAGATTCAATGGGCTTTATTGAGTATAAAAGAATAACACATAGTCTAGCAGAAAGCAGAACACTCTATCAATATATTACTAACAATATTTAAACAGAACATCCTAGCCAGCACCAGTATTCAACCAGTGTTCCTAACTACATATGTGTGTGCATTAAATCTTCCTAAAGCCTAATATACGGCAGAAAAGGGGGGGGGGGAGGAAGGCTGAGGGCTGGCATGGTTTGGGGGAGATCAAGGATTAGTATAGGGACGAGGGGAAGGGAGCAGAAGAAGGGGAAGGGTTTCCAGGCTTGTAAGGGCAGCATATTTACCAGGATCAGAGACTTGAGAGCGGAGATCTTTCCAGCTGAAGGAGCGAGGCCTTTGGCAGGAGACAGGAGCGTTTGCAGTTGCTCAGATCACGGCTGAGAGCCAGAGCACCATGGCTGGGGAAGTCTTGACTTCTCACTGCGCAGTGGAAGTCACAGACAGCTCCTGTCCATGGACAGAGTTCCTGCCTCTAGCCCCGCGGCTTGGGCAGCAAACTCTTGGATCGCTTGTGAGCATATCTTGCTTTAGGCACAAGACTGCTTGTAGGCAAAAGACTGCTTGTAGGAGACAGCTCCTGTCCATGGACAGAGTTCCTGCTGTTGCCCCGCGGCTTAGCAGCAAACTCTGGGATCCTTGTGAGCAGCTCTTGCTGTAGGCAAAAGATTGCCTGTAGGCACAAGACTGCTGACTCTCTGTCCAGTAGCCTCATTCTTTATAGTGTATTTTTCCTTTGATCTATTCAGAATCTCATCTTTTCCTGGGTCCTCAAAAAGGGTAACAATGCTGTTACCTTCTGGACAATGTCTTTTAATTATTCAGGATATTGGCCAGTCCAGAGAGATCTCCATCTCATCTTCTGTAAATTGTGTGCTTAGAAAGTGTGTGTGTGTGGTGGGGGGACATTGCCCAAAGCAAATCTGCATCTCTGAGCTACAAATGGCATCTTCCCAAAAGGTGTTAAAAGTCAGGAGTTAGTGAGAGAATTAGTTCTATTTGTGTGAGACAGCAATTACATTATTTCTTGTGTACCTCTATCTAGTGTGTAATTATAACAAGAGAATATTTAAAGTAACATAAAAAGGGGTACATGTGCGAGACGAGTTAATTCTTTGTATGCATTTACCTATGTTGAATCTCTATAGAGAGCAATTGAGTTAATCGTTGACAATGATTAACACTGGCTTCTTGCGACAGGAGAGGGGAGCTCAGCCCCTGGCCTTTCCACAGACATTATCTGGTAGTGAGTCACATTTTAGCATTTGGATATAGCATTCAGCATTCAGGCCTGGCTTTTGTACTCCCTTGAGTAGCCATTTCACAATACAATGCTGGATTGCCTCCTCCTTCACAGAGCAGTTGACCTGGGTATCAGTTTACCTTGAGTCCAGGCATTTAATTAAACTCTTAATATAAAATGAAATCAGACACAGGCCTATATTCCATATACTTCTGAGGTGGTACCTCTGGTTCTGATATGTTGAGGTGGACCGTCCTCAACACTACACAGACATTGTTGTGTGGCAAATCCAGAGTCAATTTCGTTGCTGGTTCTGCAAACTGTTTAAGACCTTTATATGTTGCTGTCCTTCATTTACTCCCAAAGTTGAAAAATATAATTTTAAATATAGTTAAAAAGCATTTGTTAAAAGAGAAAAGTGTTTATGTGTTTAAAAGAGTTTCCAACTCCTTTGGAAAAGGGAGGAGGAACAAGTTACTGGCTGACAATCTGCGCAACATTCCATCTGTCTTATAACAGAATATACACACAGTTGCACATGGGTGTTTTTGCTCAGGGTGCAAGGATCACACAGATGTTTAATGGATGGCCATTATTTACAATGACCATCCATCATGCAACTGTGTTTGCATTTTTCTTACAAGGCAAATGGAACACACGGTATGTGAGCTACTATCTGCATGTCAAGTCGGGCTGAGATTTCTGCCTGTCTGCTGCAACAGGAATCACTGTACCCTAGATGGTTTCTAAAGTATAAGAAGCTAGCACAATCTCAGCGAGCCAGCACTGCCTAGCCCAGCTTTTTAGCGTGACTGCTAGCCAACGTTAAGGGAGTGAGCACTCCCTTAATCCAGGCTACTTGCTCGTGAGCTAGCAGGGCTGCTTCCGGCCTAGTTGCATACACAGATGGGCATCTAGAGTGCACGTCTCTTGGAATGCCCCAATGCATTGTGGGATTTCCGGAGGCTGGGACAAGTTCCGGCCTGTGATTACACTGCCAGAAGCAGAGCTTAGATTAATCCGCACTGCTTCCGGCAGTGCTGGTCATGTGGACGCATGACTGAACCCTGCCTGCCCTTGCAGTCATGTGAACAGCCCCAATTAGTGGCATTCATATATTCCACTTTATCTTGTATATCAGCTTGGAAACCTTTGGGTTAAAAAGCAGGATCAAAATATTTTAAATTAATCCTGTCCACACTCATCTATGAGTAGCTAAAAAGAACCAAAACCACGGAACAGGTATAATATACTATCACTAGCTGAACCCGCACAGAACATCTGTGTGGTAGTTTACTAACTTTCTGGGGTTTAGTTGGGAGAATTCATTTAGCTGGTCCTCCCTTTTTAGCCGTGCATTGCACCGTGTTCCCCCCTCTCTCTCCCCCTCCCACAACTGTCTCATTGCCCCCCCACAGCTCCCTCCCTCGCTCTGTCTCTCCCCGCCCCACAGCTCCCTCCCTCGCTCTGTCTCTCCCCGCCCCACAGCTCCCTCCCTCGCTCTGTCTCCCCCCCCCACAGCTCCCTCCCTCGCTCTGTCTCTCTCCCCCCCACAGCTCCCTCCCTCGCTCTGTCTCTCTCCCCCCCACAGCTCCCTCCCTCGCTCTGTCTCTCTCCCCCCCACAGCTTCCTCCCTCACTCTGTCTCTCTCCCCCCCACAGCTCCCTCCCTCGCTCTGTTTCTCCCCTCTTTTTTGAGGTGTGGGGTGCAACAGAGTGGCTGTGGGGAAGGCGGGCCGGGAACAGTGGCGGGAAGGTTAACGTCCCTCAAACAGCCCTTCCCGCCACCACCCACAGCTCGCATAGCAGGAAACTGGCCCCAGCCACCCCACTCATACATGCTCCTGCTGCCCCAAGGTTGCCGGCCGATTCCTGCCTGCCATTCCCCTTTCTTCCTCTGTCTCTGTTCCCCAGTCCTCTGTCCTGTTTGCAATTTAACTGAGTTCGACCAGCCTCCCTCGCTGCGGCCCCCTCCCCAGGCATCCGCACTGCTCCGGACGTAGTCCTCAACTCGGTCGTCCGTAAGCGAATTTTTATATATATATATATATATATATATATATATATATATATATATATATATATGGTTGCCAAACCTAAGGGCAACTAATTGCATGCTGAAGAAGCTGGAAGCAATGAAGAATTGTTTCTGGAATCCTTACAGATATCAAGAATTGCCACCAGGAGAGAGCAGACTATGGCTGAAGAGTAGGAAATCACAAAGTCCTGTGGCCAAGTCTTCCCACTACAAATCAATCTTTAATGGGACTTTATGGAATGAAGTTTTAATGGCACATGATTCAATGTAAAGACAACCTCCCCACCCCACAAGCAATCATGTAAGTTACAGTCCTGGTTATTGTAGGCGGGGTCTGCTGAATCAAATAGAATGTTTTCCCTTCCTCCTTGCATGTTGGTCACAGCTGTTTCCTATTTAAAAAGGAATGGACTTCCAGTACTAAAGGGAAGACAAAGTGTCCTAATTAATTTGTCTTGACATTTCAGCTTCCTGAGAGCACGATATACCATGACCATAGTTACAGATTTCAGAGAGAAAATGCTTAAAGTTACCCACATTCAGAATTAGTAAAACTGTGAACATGTATCCAAAAGGGCAGCCAATGTACCTCTCAACTGTATTTTATTCCGTGTGTGCCCTAGTCCACTTGTAAAACACTTTGAGCGGGAGGATTAGGCTTGTTGCAGACAGAAAATTAAACCACTGTCTTTTTTCTTTTTCTAAAGGTAAGATAGCCAGGCTTTTCAACAACCTATGTGGCACAGCAAATTATTGCCTCAACATTCTAATACTACAATCAAGACACTTGTCTTCACATTATGAGATTTTGCACAGTGAGTATACTTGATGAGAGCTAGAAGATGCCTAAATTTCAAAAATATTGGATAAGAAATTGGGACATAGCAGTTTCAAAGATTTTCCCCTTGAAGTGCAGCTTTCACCTGTAGCCATGCCCCAGCTGGCAACACCTCTAACATACTTCCCTATTTGCATTCACTAGATTGCGTTCACTAGATTCTATTGGAAGCTTAAAGAGCCTTCCTGGTTTGATGAAAATCCGCTGTGTAGTATGAAGTGTTAAAAGTTGCTCTTTTAATTGATTATATCGTGTACTGATGCTATCAAACTTCATTTTGCTGTGAATGTTTTTACACCTTCCCCCGCTATTGAAATGTATTCAGAATCTATCAGTGATTAATTATCATTATACTAATGAAAATATGCACGCTAACCAAAGCAGTTCAAAATAAACTACTCAGAAGTCAAACTCTGGATGCATGTTTTACATAGATAACCACTAACTTGACCCAAAATACCCCTACTTAGATATCAAATACATCTCCCTCAGATTTTTTAATAAGGCAATACTTGTTAACATTACTGCTCAATATTTTGAGATTTTTACCCATGAAATTTTCCTCTGATGTTTGAAAGAATCTTCTCAACCCAATTTATTTTATACCCTCATTATAAAAATAGTGGACAGACTTTTATCCTCATAAAATGGTAATGGAATCCTACTTTCTCTCTAGCAGTAGATAAGTTTGCCAACATTATTCTTCCTGCCCAAGCTCTTGCACTTTTAAAGCTGTGAAGTAATGAACAGTCTTCCAGATGAAAGTGTTCTTGATATGCTTATGCAGTGCTGGGAAAAGCTTCACCTACTAGATTCTGCTAAAGACCTTGTTAGGATTGTCAGAAAACACACTGGCAATCCTGGATATATAGTAGGTAGGATAGGCTAAATAGGGATTTAAGTCTGAAATTCCTATGTCCAAGCTAAATATTTTAGACCTTATTCTATGCTGATGATCTTCAGAGCCACTAAGGATTCATAGATGGAAGTGTGAGAGTTTCTTGTCTTGTAAGCGCTTAGTAATGCAGTGCACTTTGGGGGATCTCAGGTGTACTAGAAACCCTCACAAACAGGCTTATGATCAGAATTTTCAGCTGAATCCCTTCCGGTTATGGTAATTGATTGTACTTCAGTTTCTAATGCTCCTCCATGTGTTTCCCCCTTAGAAATTAATAATATATTAAGACCACATCCTGATTTCCTGTGCAAAGTACACTTGGGAAATGTATTCCCCTTCATCCTCTGCAGTAAAAGGCGATGCAGAAATGAATTTTCAGCTACTTATTGACAAAACTATTTGTCCAACTACATACTAGCCCAATTGCACATACTATGATTGCCCTGTTCACTCACTTTATCTTGTCTGGATTTTAAAAAGAACACACACGAAAAATATTGTCACACTGGATTAATACAGAGCTGCACAGCTGTCAGCCTAACAACCCATTCCCAGTAACTGAACAAATCAAGCTTTTTCATCCTGCCTACAGACTGCTAAACACTCTGTGTGTGTGTGTGTGCGCGCGTGCGCGCACACACACACACACGTTATTAAGATGCATTAAGTAAATTCATGTTTTAAAGACACAATAATCCCACTGTGCACATGCATAAATATTTGTGAGAGAGGATTTTCATAAACTCTTAGGTCATTGGAACAATGCCATGTGGTCTGCAGCCCACTTAATCAAATTGCATAGGAACACAACTATAGGCATTATTCAGCATGTTATTTAAACCAATTGGATTCTGGCTGGATTATACTTGCAGTGGGAGAATCAGGAATGATGCATCCCATACTCTGGAATGAGAACTGCCTTGAGACATATATTTAGGCAGTTTATAAATATGTCAGACAAATAGGTGTTTTCATAGTTAAGCATGCCAGGCGGAACCTCATTAAGGGCAGTTTAGCTAATCGCGGCGGAACTGGGATGGGGAAAACTGTACCTGGTAAAAATCTGCCTTCTAGGCAAGTCTTAAGGTACAGACCTATTTCAGAGTTCAGTGCTGGTTATCCTATTCACATGAGAAGAGCGTTTTTAATGCATCACTTCTGAGTCATTTTAATGTGCAAGCTGTGAACACTCAGAGGAAGTTCAGTTTAGTCATGTCCCCTGGTTCCTATGAATATCCAGACAGAATATTCTGTCTGACAGAATTCAGCATTCAGCAAGACTTGTTCCCTACCAAGAATGTCCAGGGTTGCAGCTGCAGCTTGGGAAAGCACCACAGCTGTTGATCAAAGTCTGCCCAGTCATAGTCTGCTTCTGCCCAGGAGTTTCCCCCTTTATTGGCCCTCCTCTTATGTTTTTACCGCCACATTGACAAGGAGTACTTTAGCAAGTGCCACATTCCCTTGTGTGGAGATCACACATTTTAATCATTTTAGTTTGAAAAGAGGCTGGTATGAATTAACCACACCCCACAAGAAGTGTACAACTGCATAACAAACAGGAATCTGACCAGGAAGGTTGTACACAGCAGCCTCTAGGGCAGACCAGTTCCAGAGAGACAAGCAGCCTCAATCCAGCCATGCAAGTGCAAAAACCAGGGGATTTCAGGGGATGGCCCAAAGTAGAAATCCCAGAGAGGTGGGTAGCTCTGTTTCTGCAGAACAGCTGCCTAAAGGCCTTGACAAGGGTGTACATCCTTAGTTCTTCAAAATCATTGTAATTTTGAAACCAGAAGCAGATTTATCAATGAGGCCTTGGTTTCACAAGTTAACGTGACTATTTAACTTGGGGCAGGGTAACCACTTCTGTGGCGACTTTGGTCTTCTTTGCAATAGTATTGTATAAATCAATCTTTATTATGGTTTTAGACCAGAATAAATATGTAGTATTGTATTATGTAATAGCATCATGTAGCTGACAAGATAAAAGCATTTCCATGGCAACATGGGAAGCTAGTGAGGTGTAGTGGTTAGAGTGTTGGACTAGGACCAGAGAGACCCGAGTTCAAATCCTCATTCAGCCATGAGACTTGCTGGGTGACACTGGGCCTGTCACTTCTCTCTCAGCCTAACCTACTTCACAGGGTTGTGAGGAGAAACTTAAGTATGTAGTACACCGCTCTGGGCTCCTTGGAGGAAGAGCGGGATATAAAATGTAAATTAATTAACATCCTTTGTTGCCAGAGGCATATGTCTCTTCTGTAGTTTCCTTTTCTTCCCCCTGGCCAGAAACATCCATCTTCCCAACTTCAGTCTGTTCTCCCCACTTATCCCTAAACCACTGCATGAGCCATGTTAGTATATTTAATTTAATTTAATTTATTTATTTATTGAATAGCAAAATACTTGCCTTGCTCTCTACAGCTTAAATTTTAAACAATTGGCTTTTATATCGACATGGCTTTTATATGATTTTATATCAACATAAAACAGACAAATACGGACACATATACAGCCTACTAAAAAGCATTGTGTGCTACAAGATTAAGCTAAAAGAATCTTGCATTATTAGTCAGTTATCAAATCATTGTACAGCTGACATTATTCAGGCAAGCAGTCATATGTTATGTCGAGATCCTGTCCTTAACACTGATGAGTTTAACTTATTTTAAAAATAGGAGCCAGATCAGGCCCTCCTATAGATCAGAACACTAGCAGTGGGGGAAAGGGGGCTTTAAACCTCCAAACTAGTTAATCTCCTGGTTTTTTGCCAAGCGGAATTTTTTTAATTGGTGCCAACAGAACATTTGTTCTTCCAAGTGGTCTCTGTCCAGTCACACAGCTGGGCTTTGCACTCACGTGAAGAAAGCATCTGGAAAATACTCGCAAGCCTTTCTTTACTTCTGTCTCTCCTGATAGGTAGCTAGGCTCCTCCCCAATCAACACCCAGATCACATGCTCAGCACCCTCCTCCTCAGGTCTTTTTCATCCACCGAGGAAGAATCTTGGTGGAAGTCCTTGCAGGCTTTTCTAAAAGACTGATATTTAGGTTTATTTATTTTTATTCTCTCCTATCTCACTATTATATTTATTTACTCTGGGAGGCGGGGAACCCCGCTAATAGACCTTTTTGCAAGCGAACACAGCTACCAATGTCCAGTGCATTACTCCAGAGAGGGTGTGGAGAAAACTCAGAGGGCGATGCCTTCACAACCACATGGACAGGGGCCTTGTTTTACCTGTTCCCTCCAATTCTGCTTCTCCCTAGGGTTCTCCAGAAGTTGGAGGGCGAAAGGACGAACGGCATTCTCATGGCTCCCGGTTCCGTCTACTCCACATGTCCAGTGACTGCTTCTTCAAACTTCCTCTCCTTTCTGCACTGTTATCTCAACAAGCGGAGAAGATACTCCATCCAGACATACAGAAACTGCGCCTAATGGCACGGCGAATCCCCCCTTTGTCTGTGGAACTGACTGAGGTCTTCTCAGCATCTAGGAAACCCTCTACTTTGTCCTCCTATGGGGCAAAGTGGAGGCAGTTTTCTGAATACATAAGGTCTACTGGTGACATAGACCCTACTGTGGTCCCAGTAGCTACCATTCTGTCGTATTTACTCCTCTCAAGGAGTCAGGACTTTCGATGTTCTCCGTCAGGGTACACCTGGCTAAAATATCTGCCTTTTGGAGTACCTCCCACCCCACGGCACCTTCCTTGTTCACTTTAAAGGAGATCACAGTTTTTGAAGGGGTTGGCATACCTACACCCAGACCAGCCCGCTATAGCTCCTTCACAGGACTTACCAGGTGTGCTCTCTGCCCTCATGGGCAAACCTTTCAAGCCTATGGTGATGTGCAACTTCCGTTTGTTAACTCTCAAGACCATATTTCTGGCCGCGATTACATCAGCCAGGAGAGTGGGGGAGTTACAGGCCTTGTGTTGTGATCCACCTTACCTACTGTTTCAAAAAGAGAAAAGTCATTTTAAGGGTTGATGTTTCTTTTCTGCCTAAGATAGTCTTGATCTTTCATAGGTTGCAAGCCATTTCCTTACCAGTTTTCTTCCTGAACCCTTCTTCTGAATCGGAGCGAAAGTGGCATGCTCTAGATCTTAGATGGGCGTTGGCCTTTTATGTCCACCGCACGGCACTGTTTAGGTCTAATACAGTGTTGTTTGTAACCTATGGTGCGCCATGGAAGGCCCAGAGAGCTTCTGCTGTCTATACTGGCTTGGATTGCACAGGCTATCAGATTGGCTTACCAAGTGGCTGGGTTGGAACCCCCCTCTGCATTGAAAGCTCACTCCACCAGAGCAGTGGTCACTTCCACGGCATTTGACAGGATTCCATCTGCCAGGCCACGACGTGGTCTTCACCTTCATCTTTCATAAAGCACTATGCTCTGAATGTTCGGGCCCGTAATGATGCTGCCTTTGGGAGATCAGTTCTACAGGCTGTATTTCAATAAGGTGTTCGCTCAATCATTCTGCTGTTGTGAATTATCTTCAATAAAGTGTCCTTCTGTTCACTGATGAGAACCTTTTATGCTCCTTTATGGGTCACATACTATCTGATTATAGTGCTTTAACTGTGTTCGAGCTCATCCCTCCTCCAAAGTCCAGGAACTTGAGATGTGCCCGTCTGTGTGATAACCAGAAACCACTTAGAAGAACTTCAGGTTGCTTACCTGTAACTGGAGTTCTTCTGGTGGTCATCTGTGACCTGGTGTGGGGGGATGGGGGAGAGCCTAGCTACCCATCAGGAGAGACAGAAGTAAAGAAAGGCTTGTGAGTATTTTCCGGATGCTTTCTTCGTGTGAGGGCAAAGCCCATCGGTGTGACTGGATAGATGAACACCAGAAGAACTCCAGTTACAGGTAAGCAACCTGAAGTTTTTCCTATAGCAAATAGCAATCATGAGGGTGAGGCATAATCAAGATCAAAAGTATAGCAGAAGGTAGGATAAAAGCTCCCTTCCCCTCTGCTATGGTCCAGGGCAGCTCAACCTGGGTCTTATTAAAAATAAAACTTGAGCCTCTTGATGTGAAGAGGGGCTCCATAACATGTAGTTTGGCCTTCACTCATCTTCCCTATGAGTCCATCCAAAGAATCCATAGATCCAGAACCTGAACCTAGAAGAAGTACAACACACCATCTATTGGACCACATGGATTCACCCCAGTTTTTTCTTTTCCCTAAAAATCCCATTAATCCTTAATGGTTAAAGGGATTGATGTCATGAATTTCTAAAGAGTTCATTTCACTATTTTACATTTTTATCCTGTCTTTTTTCCATAGTGAAACTTAAGGCAGCGTACATGGAATTCCCAGGCTGTCATCCAGAGAACTGACCAAACCTCGACCTCCATAGCTTCAGGCAAGGTCATATACTTTCAGATGCCCTGAGACTTTCATGATCTAGCTTGATTCCCTTCTCCTTCCTCTACTGTCTCAATACTGCAGAAGTTTGGATTATTATGTAAGCAGGACTGTCAGCCTTGCTTACATAATTTTGTAAAGTGCAATGGACATTGACTATGCTGTATAATATTCAAATTGTGCTATAATAATTCTGATAAAGGGATACAATTTCCTGGATACTTCATGTAAACCAGACTACACACAAGTCAAATTATTAACCAGGAAACACTTTCATTTCCAATATGGTGAATTCATACCAAAAGAATCTGCTGCAAAGAACTAGAATGTTTAGACTCAAGCACAAAATAGTATTTTCAAGATGGCTGCTCTTCCCCATTCACTCTACAAATTATAGAACATTTCAGAAGGCTTTTGGGAATGCCAATGTTATATGTTTTATTTCATCATGTAATTTTTTTAAACCTCAGTCACAATTGATGGACAGAAATAAAAAAAGCATAAATGAATATATAAAATACAGGATATGTTGAAAGGCAAATCAGTGCTTCAGTCCAACAAGACAGACAGTAAACATGTGAAAATGGCCTTCAAAAAGATTAAACTAACTGCCTTTTCTTTTTAAAAAAGACCTGTACAATTCAAGTGATTATTTTATTATTTTGTAAACAAAGTATGAATAAAAATGGACCATGAGGTAATCTATTTACTACAGAGGACAGTTTTAAAAACACTAAGAAGACAATATTCAAGACGCATAGATATCAGTGTTCACTTTGGTCTCTGGCTATCGGGCTTACTTTGAACAACATACAGAGATAAAAGCCAATCTGGTAATACTTGTCAACAAGTTTGTTGTTCAAAAAGTAGTAAATACAAGAGGTAGTAAAAACCATCAGAGTGTCCTGCCCTGGTTAGTCTGCCATTTTAGGTTAGCAACAATTGCAGCAAGTGTCTCAATACTTGCTTATAGTCAGCTAATATTTCTGTTTGATGTGCTGGCACATTCCCCTTTCAAATGAACAGGCCATGTGCTTGTTGTAGAGCAGCTTTAGACTCAAAACTCTAGTCATAAAAGCCTCGTCGGCAACTAGTTTTCCTAGAAGAGTACTTTGATTAGGGCCACCCTCTCACATGACCCCGTTGTCACCGAATCTGCTTGCCGACACCTCTCTTTTGGTTCTGAAGCTGGCAATTAGAAAGCAAATACCACCACTCATCAGCCTAATCAATTTGGTCCAGGGCCCACAGTTTGCTTACACTCCCCCTCCATCTGAACTGCCAAACAGAGCCACTGGACTATATACAGCCCTGTGAAAACAAAACCCTATGAAGGTTCCTAAGCTAACATCTTGTTACTAACCAGTCATAATGACAGAAGTGACAAAACCAGCATATCTTAAAGAGGCTGTTGATATAAAAGCAGAACAAGACACATTTAACAAGTCTTTAAAAGCAAGCAAAGACAAAAAATCAAATCTCATTAAAGACATCTAGTAAAATTAAAACTCAGTGCATCTGCACATGCTTACATCTTTTCCCAATTACTTTTATATCCATCATAACGCAAGGGGAAGAAAAACACACACACATATATTTTTATGATAAACATTTCTTAGAGATAAATTAATTTAAATTAGCTTTACGACTTAATGAGATCTTCCCACATTCTTTATAAACTTTTCTTACAAAGAAGGTCAACCAGGTCTACACTTTTATGGGTCTCCATCCACAAAACTACATACTAGAAGTAACTTTGGGACAGCAATAGCACAAATTAAAACAATGGGGTTTTTTAAAAAAAAAAATTGACTAGCCTTTATTTGGCAATTGTATCACATTTTCATAGTTAATGTTAGTGCCCAAAGAACACCTACATAATCATCCTGTTGGCTTTTCCCTTCCAGAAATGGTCTTAAGAGATGCTATGCAAGTGTGCATACAGTATTTGGGCCAGTTCAGTGGCACAACCCTCACTGAAGAAAAAGAGTAAGTTGACTCTCAAGGCCGAACATCCGTTCTGATATCCTTTTGGAGGAGAGGAGGGGCTCCATTGCTGGAGGGGGAAAAAGAGACACCTGCTGGTGGGAGCCCCATTTCCATTTACTTGATGTGGCTTGCTGTCCAAAGCTTTGGTCAAGAGGTGCTGTTCAAGTTCACATTGTTCTATGAAATGGAATTCAGCTTAAGCTCAGGTTATCATGAGTGAGCATGGAGGTAGGGTACATTCCTTAACAGGATTAATAAAAACTGACAATCTGAATTTTTTAAAAAAAAATTCATCTGTGCATATTGCAAACTCTATCACAATTTAAAGATGGTGACATCCATGATGGTGACATCATGACCCATGATAATACCCTTAGACAGAGGTATTGGTCTCAAACAGACAAAGCACTTATTCAAGCTTGCCTATTTTTGAATGGAAATGCACATTTTAAAGGATAGTTTTATAGCAACCATGAACTGGGTATTTGGGTGTGGCACAATGTGTAGCAGGCAAACTGGACTTAAAGCTTGGTTCTGCAATTAGGTTATAAAATGGAAAATATACTTTGCAAACTGAAATGAGGAAAAATATGCTATTACTTGCATTTAGAGGATAACCCAAGAAAGGATCTTCCTTAGCAAATTAGTTGCCTTTACATGCACTGTTTGCAAAGTTCAGATTTGTTTTTTGTGCCTTAAGAACTGAACTTTAAAGCAGAGACTTCCACACTGTTTCAAATGGATGCATCATTTTTTAAATTAAGCACATATTTGTCCTGTCATGTGCAGTGAAAGCAAGTTGCATGAATTGGGACTATTAGGTGCAGAGTTTGTTTTTTTAAAAAAGATATGTACCATAGGATCAACAGCCACCTTTAAGGCCTGAGCAGCACAAAGGTGTTGCCTATGTGGTAAGTATGAGGTAGACATTTGCTGTAAACAGAATAATTTTGTTTCCCCATATGTAAACAATGTGGCTTAGAATTTCAGAAGCAGGGAGGAGCTGTCCTGCCTGCAATTCTGAAAGTCAGCCCTACTTGTGAATGTCAAGTCACAAGATGTTCTCTAAAGCACAGAAATGCCACTGTACTTACGTTTTTATGGGAAATCATAATGCAAAAAGTGAATATTTGAGTTATCAGAAACTCATTTATATGTAAACTCAGAGGTAGTTACTATCATCAGCACATAACATGTATACAGAAGTATAAAAAGTCTACATTTGATTTGTTCTGAGCAAGCAAGTATTCTGTAAAAGAAGAAAAGGGGGGGAAATTACATGGCATATTCCCTGAGCAAAGTTCTTTGTCCTGAGAAGGTTATTTTGTAATAGTGAGCATCCTCCAATATATAAAAATAAAACATAAACTTTCAATAATAAGATAAGTTTGATAGGCTCTCTTAGCAATTCAGTCTGTGGTTGCTGAAATTACTTATTTCATAATGATTTCAGGTTTGGAATTTTAGTGTATGTAAACAGGGGAATGGCCAGTTTTCAAATCCACCATTTCCATCTTGCTATAAAAAGTCAAGGAACTTTGGTTTACCTTTTCAAAGTGACCACGTTTTGCATCATTGCTGTTTAAACTGGTTACCATACCTGCTTGAAGGTTAAGCAATGCCACTTTGATTTGTCTACATAACTTAAATAAGTTTATACAACCCTTACATAAGGCAAGGAAGTACTCCTCTATACATATATCACATTCAGTATCGTCAAAAAAAAAGCTTTGCATTGTAGCACACCAAGAACTTCAGGATAAACCACTGAGATTTTTCCTCAAACACTGTCATGAATTCAAGCAAAGTTACATAGGATTTGTGCCCATTATTGAGGCCATTGATCCTCACACTTTTCCTGAAAAGGTGTTGGCGGCAGCAGCAGCACGGCATTTCTCGGGTTTGGTCAATCTGACAAGGGACATATGCCTTCCCTATGCAACTCCTATGCAGTGAATGGACTCACAGCAGGTACAGTCTATCAGAACTGACTTACAGGCTGTCAAAACAAGTTGTATTGTGAGCAATGGAACAACAGTAGAAAGTGCATCCTGAAGACTCTGGTCAAACCCTTTTAGAAAGTAGAGATCTACCTGATTTTCACTCACATGTTCTTGCCCATGGGAAGAAAATGTTTTTGCTCATAGATTTATCATCAAGCTTTCTTTGTGAATGGGAGGCAATACAGAGAACACTTCAAAGGAAGTTCTGGCTGTGCATATGGTGGGTTGGAGTCTAATCTTTAGTGGAGTAGCATTCTGTCTTCAGAAACTCCTTCCATGAACAGAAGGCAAGTTGGGGTCATGCAAGGGGCCCTTCTGCTGCAGAAGGGATCCTTGCAGGAGCACAACTCTTCTTCCATTTAGGGAAGCAGCTTCCAACAATGAAGTGCTGTTCTAGCAAAGGGTTATAATCCAATCTTCTATCTTGATTGATATGTAACTGAAACCTCCAAATTGCCACATTTTAATCATCTACAAATGAAGTAGCTTTAAATCAACCAAACTTAAAAGATGGCCAAAACGTAACATCAGGAATGGCCAAACACATTGTCTACAGGCAAGTAGCCAATGTCCATAGCCAGTAGCCATTCAGGTCATTGTCTTAATTTATAAGAGAAATACGTTAGATTTAAGATCTGCAATCTGACAGTGTTTACTTCTTATTCCAATAATTTTATTATAAATCATATTTCTTGGTGAGGAAACTCTTGGAGCAAGTGTTACATCTAGTGTGTATGTGAGGGCAACGGCCATGTGTCATAGCTTTTGATTATTGTTTTATTATGCAGAGTTCACTAAAGATTCAGTACTAAACAATGGCATTAAGGAAGGTCGAGGGATCCATTTCAGTTGGCATTTTCCTCTGTGTTCACTTCTCAAAAGTCAGAAAATTCACTTCACACGTGGCATGTCACTAGCAAAAATCAAATAAGAGAAGAAGCTGCTGCTGCTGCCACCTTCCTAACACTTCAAAGTCTGCACAATACACAAAGAGTCGGACAAGGTGATCTCAACACCACTCAAAATAACTTCAGTCATGTACACATTCTCCCTCACAGTCACCTAACCTGCATTTTAACTTAACACATTATTTGAGATACCAGCACAGTAACTCCACATTCATTGTCTTGGGGGGAAGGGAAAGAGAGGGGAGCGCCTTAAACTCCTTAAACATTGTGGCAATTCTGAGGCATATTTAATTCAAGGCATTACCCTTTTTATGTCAAGAACAAGTAAAAAAACAAAGCATTTTTGTGCTGGGTAACAGGAGGAGAAGAAAACTACCCTGAACCCTACAGGGATGTCTTAATATCTTTAGTACCATGGTCTATTGGCAGGATTCAGAAGTGAAAGAAAATGTTGGTTGTCATGAAAAACGGTTGTGATTAGTTTCGTCTCCTTTTTTTCTTCAATAATCAAGATGACAACACACAAAGAAAAATTCCAGGAGTAAGCATCCAAAAATCACACAAACTATTGCTTTGCAATGGATGATGTATCCAAGGAAACAGAGAGTGTTGAATGTATACATTCAAGGTATGTGCACATTCATACAATGCAAAACACAAGACATTCAGCTCAAATGTGATTTGCTTGGAGTGACTGGTCTGTTTTTGTTTTTAAAGTAGAAGACCACAGTTCAACAGTAGTTAAAATTCCAGTTTGGTTGAAAGAGAAGTGAAATTCTTCTTCTTGTGCTTGAATGAGGTAGACATCCCAAGAGGGTAAGAAGATGAAAGGTTGCGACAAAGCTGTTTTAAGTCTTTTTCCTTTTTTGAACAGAGGGCCCCTTTCGGCTTTGTTCTTCAGGCGATGCAGATAACTTACTTGAAGTGGCTTCTTGTGGTGACCTGCTTGAACGTTCTAAGACATCTGCTCTTCCCTCCTGAGAACAGGATGGAGATGGGTAGCCATACGCCCCTCCCCCTTCTCTCAGGAACGCAGAGGTGGAGGCCTGGGGGTCTGCTTCGTATCTTCCCTGATAACTAGTGGGCTGCTGCGGAACAGTTTTGTGTGGGCAGTTCGCCACCATGTGCATGATACTCTGACAGTAATGGCACTTCTTTGGCTGTGGAGGTAGAGTACATTCCTTAGCATGATGATCAAGGCCACCACAATTGTAGCATCTGCAAAACAGAAAGTATGAAAATGGAGGGGCTTAAAAGAAAGCAGGCATGACGTTTTTTAGAACATAAGAACAGCCCTGCTGGATCAGGCCCAAGGCCCATCTAGTCCAGCATCTTGTTTCACACAGTGGCCCACCAGATGCCACTAGGAGCCTACAGGCAGGAGTTGAGGGCGTGCCCTCTCTTTTGTCCCCAAAGGAGGGCTAGGGAGCTCCTAACATGTAACTGTGCATACAGTACTGCACAAGAGGTTACAGACACACAACATTTCTCATATCTAGCCTTATGTTATTTAATTCATTCACAGTCATGTGAGGAGCACACCCCCTCTGTGTTTCCTCCCCAGTGCAAACAAAACAAATAAAACAAAGGAGACACACAGGACCTCTCTTGCTTTAAGAAATTGTAACTGAAGCAGCAGAATGTACATTCCAAAAAGCCATGTGATAGTAAATGGGGTTATCTATCTATCTATCTATCTATCTATCTATCTATCTATCTATCTATCTATCTATCTATCACATTCATATCTTGCTTTTTCCTCCGAGGCGCTCAGAGAGATGTACATGGTTATGTTTATCCTCACAACAAGACTGTGAGGTAGGTTAGGCTGAGAGATACATGGCTGGCCGAGTCACGCATTCAGTGCGTACATGTATATCTGCAAGAGTAGTGTCTGTTACTGAAGCAATATTTACCAACAAGTAGGTGAGGCCTACTTTGCCTGTTGACCAGGCAAAGTCATTTGGCCAGGCAAAGTCATTTGGCATAGATTACAGGGGAACTCGGAAAATTAGAATATCGTGCAAAAGTCCATTAATTTCAGTAATGCAAATTAAAAGGTGAAACTGATATACGAGACAGACGCATTACATGCAAAGCGAGATAAGTCAAGCCTTAATTTGTTATAATTGTAATGATCATGGCGTACAGCTCATGAAAACCCCAAATCCACAATCTCAGAAAATTAGAATATTACATGGAACCAAGAAGACAAGGATTGAAGAATAGAACAATATTGGACCTCTGAAAAGTATAAGCATGCATATGTATTCAGTACTTGGTTTGGGCCCCTTTTGCAGCAATTACTGCCTCAATGCGGCGTGGCATGGATGCTATCAGCCTGTGGCACTGATGAGGTATTATGGAAGACCAGGATGCTTCATTAGCGGCCTTCAGCTATTCTGCATTTGTTTGGTCTCATGTCTCTCATCCTTCTCTTGGCAATGCCCCATAGATTCTCTATGGGGTCAGGTCAGGCGAGTTTGCTGGCCAATCAAGCACAGTACACTGTATACTTTTCAGAGGTCCGATATTGTTCTATTCTTCAATCCTTGTCTTCTTGGTTCCATGTAATATTCTAATTTTCTGAGATTGTGGATTTGGGGTTTTCATGAGCTGTACGCCATGATCATCACAATTATAACAAATTAAGGCTTGACTTATCTCGCTTTGCATGTAATGCGTCTGTCTCATATATCAGTTTCACCTTTTAATTTGCATTACTGAAATTAATGGACTTTTGCACGATATTCTAATTTTCTGAGTTTCACCTGTATACTTATAGGAAAGTTCGAGAAATCAGATGTATGTAATAGAATTTTTTATTAATGTGCCCTTTTGTTACAAGGGAAGTAAAAGTACAGTTTGAAATTTATAGGATTTCATCTTCAAACATTATTAATTTTACTGAATAGTTACCCTCTATAGGAAGTTTGAATCTGAGAAGGATCTACTGCTTGGGCATATCATTTTGGATTAATTGATCTGATGATTGGGTGTTAAAAAATCTGTTAACAACAACAGTTAAAATATTATATTAAAAAAAACTCTCTCTTTTTTTTTACAGGAGGAGTTTGCCATTTCCTCCTGCCATGCAGTATGAGAGGATGCCTTTCAGAATCTTCCTACATCGCTGCTGCCTGAGCAGCAGGGATTCGAACTGGCAACCCTCTGCTTGTTAGTCAAGCATTTCCCCACAATGCCACTTAAGGTGGCCTGTAAAAGGTAGCACGTTTAGCTAATTTATATGGCAGGATTGTGTATGCAAGATTTGGTATCTGTAGGTTTCTGGGAAGTATGACTTTATTTTGCAAAATAAATTCTTAAAAATATATAATAGATGCTCATAATGCTACTTTACTCCACAACAAGGGAATACAAATGTAGAGATGGCAGGAATTTACATTCTATTAAATCCTTATCCAAAATCAAATGATGAAACCAGGGATACTGAACAAGTCACAGAAAAAGGTAGATTTTGCAATAAATCCTTATACAGTAGTTAATGCTGAAATCTATACAAGGCACATCTCCCTTGAAAGCTGCCTCAAACAATTTTGGACAGGCAGAGAACAAAAATAAATGAGAAAACAAAAAGTGAGCAATGAAAATTTTGAAACATGAAAAAGTTTCCTTGGCTGGAAAAGAGACCTGAGTGGTTAAGCTATAAGCTTCAAAGAAAAGGAACACTTCTTAAAAACCAAAAACTTTGAGCCAAATTTTAAAAGTGATTGTTTTTTAAAGAGTTATTTTACTTGTTTTCCTTTCAAACCCAATGCTATTTTCAAATGAAAACTGCTCTGTCAAAACGTGCCTCTATTTATTTAAAATATCTATTCACTACCCTTCAGTCTCAAGGCAGTCTACAACATATTTTTTTAAATACTTCCAAGCAACAATCAATTCATCTGATCACAAAAGTGCCAGAAGAGAGAGTCAACCAAAGAAGAGTCAGAATATCAAAGCACCACAAATAACCAAAACCACAGTCAGGGCGGGAGGGCGGGGAGAGTGAGGGAGTCTTGACCACTCACTTGAAAACAGCCAATCGGGGTGTTCTTCAACTTGGCACCTCTACAAAAAAGGCCCTGCCTCACATGTTGACCACCTACACCTCTGATGATAACATGGTGCAAGGCCTCAGATGACTATTGAAATTGGCAGGCAAGTTCACTTGGGAGTAGACAGTTCTTCAAATGTCCTATAAAAGACCTACATGCTGATTAGATCCTTATAGATAATGAATAGTACTTTGAATGGTGCACAGAAATGAACTGGCAAACAACGCAAATTGAAAAGAATTACATATGCTTAAAAAATGCAAACCCTGGAGGCCATATTTGTCATCATTCTGAACACATTTCAAAGGTAGCTCCATGTAAAGCTACCCTTGCTAACTGGGGGCAAAGAGGCACATTCCAAAGTGTATATTAAGCTTATATATATCATATGAATATATATAAAATATAAGTGTATATTAAGGTTCCATGTATATGGAACCAGGGAAGAACTGGCATATCAACTCCAGCTTAGCAGCCCTCCAGTGGCTACTGCTGGTGTCAACCCAATGTTCCTTTTTAGTCTGTGAGGCCTTTGGGGACAAGGCACCATCTTCTCCTTGTCATTCTTTTTCTATGTAAAGTGTTTTGGGAGCTTGTTGTTGCAGTAGAAGAAGAAAAGCAGTCTCTAAATAATCGTGCATTGTAGTACACTAATCTGAATGTGACCAAGGCACGGCCAGATCTGCCTTTAAAAAAAAGGGGGGGGGGTGCAATTGGTGCACCAGCCAAAGCTACACAACATCTCTGTCTTCCTTGGATTAAATCAGCATGTGAGCACATTCAGTTTGTTCACTGCACTCAAGCAATGATCCACAGCCTTCCTGGCTTCAGATGTTTTACTTTAGAAAAAAGACAACTGAGAGGAGATATGATAGAGGTCTATAAAATCATGCATGGTGTTGAGAAAGTGAAATTTTTCTCCCTCTCACGTAACACTAGAACCAGGTGTCATCCCATGAAATAGACTGACAAGAAATTTAGGACTGACAGAAGGAAGTACTTTTCCACACCATACATGTGTGAACCTGTAGAATTCTCTGGAATTCTCTATGAAATTCCATTTTCACACAACACATGTTTTAATCTGTGGAATTCTCTGCCACAAGATATGGTGACAGCCAACAGCCTGGGTGGGTTTAAGAAGGATTTAGATAAATTCATGGAGGACAGGTCTATCACAGGCCACCTCCAGCCTCAGAGGCAAGATGCCCCTAAATACCAGTTGTAAGGGGACAACAGCAGGAGAGAAGGGATGCCCGCAGCTCTTGCCTGTGGTCTTCCCAGAGGCATCTGGTGGACCACTGATGCTGGACTAGGTGGGCCTTGGGCCTGATCCAGCAGGGCTGTTCTTATGTTCTACACTTCAAATCTCCAGACAACCTCGCTCAACATTCTCATATACATGTTAAATAGCACGAGGAACAAGATGGAACTCAGTGGGATCCTATAGCTAAGGATTTGAGAAGGATTTCCCTCAGCACCATCTTCTGGGACTTCTCCTCAGTGCTTCCTAACCAGTGTTTCCTATAACAAGGATCTCCAGATGCTGATGACTACAGCTCCCAGAATCCCCAGCTGCAATGGCCTTTGGCTGAGGATTCTGGGAATTGTAGTCAACAACATCTGGAAATCCCTGTTACAGCCTGGGAACACTGTTTCTAACCCCATCCCATCAGGCAGCCCGGAATCATCCAGATACCTTCTGTAGCAACTGGCATGTCTCTATTTGCTGTCCCAAATCCTCCAGTAGTTTTCAGGCACACAGTCTCAAAGGAATGTATTAACAGCACTACACTAGTGTCGATATATAGTTAAACAAATTTGAAATGCGAGTGGATCCCTTCAGAACTGAAGAGAAAGTGCAACCATTATATATACAAAAAGGAAAGTATTTTACTGAATTAATTAATAGTCATGGCATGAACAGTCTTCCAACATATTTTAAAAAAACCTAACAGGTTTCATGGACTGGAGACCACTTCAACAGACACATGAAACACTATCTTGGAGAAGTGAATATATTATCTTCCTTATATTCCTTGGAGGAGTGAATATATTATATTCCTTCTAAAAGCGAGTTCAGGTGTTAAGCTCCTATCAGATATGCAAGTGAAAAAGGCCCACCTCAAAATAATGTGGCTTCAAAATATTTGAGGGGCTCTCGTTAGGTATGCAGAAGTAAATATGTTTGCAAATTAAATGAAATGTTTTAAACCCCCTAAATGTCCCCATAGCCTTTAGAATGCTGAGGGTCAGTTGTATGAGTGTCTTTTAGGTTTTTTTAAAAAATGAGAGAGGGTCGGGTGGAGAAGAGGGAAGGATTAGGATTTATTTATTTAAAATATTTATGCCCTGCCCCTTCAGTATACTGTGGCTCAGGGTGGCTCACAACATTTATAAAACAGATACAATGTAAAATGAGACTAATAAAATTAACCAAATTAAGGTTGGGGGATACATGAAGTTAAAACTATGCCTCCTTGGAATCTTTCAGAAGGCAGGAGAATTAATTTTAAAAGCCCTTTCCCATTCTTCAGAATTAACAGCTCAGTATAAGGTGGAAGGTCTTAACAATAGTGGAAGGTCTTTGCAGGGAAGGGAAGGCATCAATTCCCCTTTCTCGATACCCTAGAAATGCACTACAAGGCCTTTGTCCAGGTTGGCTGGTGCCTGGAACAATAGCACTCCCCATCTAATGAATTCGACTGTAGATCATGAAAATATATACTACAAAGGCCTTTTGCAGGAACGGACTTATCACCATCAAGTACAAAGGGTACTTCAGGTAAATTGCTTATAATGTTTTTTGAAAAATCAGTTTGAACAAAGCCCACTAGAGGGCAGTAAATACCTAAACATTCCCTATCCCTCATGCAGTTAAAACAAAAAACAAAAAAAAAAAATGTTTCGGATACAATCATAATTTTGTGTGGGTGTGTCTGAGGAAAACCCCTCAAAAATAAAATATGCATAGTTATTTAACATTCTACTATTAATGAATATATTAATGTGAACACTGAACAGTGATGCTTTCAGTAATGTGAACACTGAAAGCAGAACTATATGGAACATCCAATGCAAAATTTGAAATACAAAGTAGCAGAACAATGCTTTTTGTAAGGAGGCAAAACTCTTCTAGAGAAAGAAAATTCCTAATATTGCTACAAATGAGGTGTGTCGATCCAATTTTCTAGAGCCCACGCCACTGAAACAGAATTGAGCGGCACAAGAAGCTGTGTGCTTGCATAGCTCGCCTCTTTTTCAGCAGGGCTTGCGAAGGAGGATTTTCCGCTGCATTGTGCTAATGGGATTTTGCAGCAGCAGGACATTATTTGATACTATTCCTGCCATTTGGTTGAAAAACACTGTTTGCAGGAGACTGTATCCATCACAGTACTAGGGGGCCTCTTCAGAGAGCAGGGTTCCCCTCAAAAGCCTTCTGTAGCAGCCATGCTATGAATGCCGTCCCCTATTAGAAAGAACAGTTTCTATGAAAACTGGAAGGAAACAGCTTTAAAAATACTCCCAAGGTTCTCAGTGGATACATGGAGAGCAGTCCAAAGGAACTCAAGAAGTCTGAGACAAGCAAGATTTATCAGAAGCACTTTGGGGACCATTTTCCAAGGTTTGCTTTTTGCACCAGAGTCCCTCACAAGGGACTTGAGTAAAAGTGAAGGAACAGGCTCAGTGGGAAGAAGAATGTAGTCTTACAGTCTAAAGTTTTCCAAGGCTAAGCCTGCATAATATCTGGTTATGTACCATAATATAACCATAATATCTGGTTATAATATCTGGTTTAATATCTGGTCTATTCTAAAATTCAAGACCCGATTTCGGGAGTTTTAATCACTGTAATAGTTTAATTGTTGTTTTAAAATGTTTTTAAATTGTTATATTGTTTTTAAATTTGTTTTAGCTCTTTACTGTTTTAGTGGTTTATTTTAATTGTAAACCGCCCTGAGCCATTTTGGAAGGGCGGTATACAAATCAAATCAAATCAAATCAAATCAAAAAGTAATAAGCATTCTACAGAAAAGATACCCTTAGGCATAGCTAGATGCTTTAAAATGTGTTTCCCCTCCTTCCCCAACCCATAGAAGCACTTTGTACATGATCCCACACACATTTATTGACAGGGAGGAAGCAGGACCACACCTTCTGGCCTTGCCCTCTGATGCTGAAGCAACTGCTTGTCATGCCCCGAGGTTTAAATGTCCAGCTTTCATAAGGAAGGGACGGGGCCCAATCCAAGTACGTCAAGTAAGCAGGAACCCTTGTCCACAGTTCACCTAGGGTTCCCACTCACATGAAGTGCATGTTTCTGATTCAAGCCAAACACATCATGGTCACCAGGGGCTGTTGAGGGTAATTCACCACCTATGAATTTTCTGTGACCTGAGATTTTTCTCAAGTACACTGGACTTCAAAACTGTAACATTACCCATTCCTAACTAATGGTTTTATAGCTTACACAGTCCTAGTGGAAATAGGCTTTATTTATTTATGTATTTATCAAATTTGTACACTGCCCTAAACTTTCATCTCCAGGAGGTTTCTTTCTACACAAAAAACCCTTGGGTTTTATCAAGGTTGATATTTATTTAGAATTAAAATGTTAAAATCACAGTTTTTCATATATGTTGGTATAGTAAGACTATTCTGATGTACTGGGTTTGAAGAAATATGCAGCCACAGATCACAACCCTAGACACATATAACAACAAACAGGGCAGAGAATCTACATAGCTATGCTTCATGGCACCTGCTACTTTGCAAGAGGAGAACAACAATGTTGTTGTGCCTGTCAGGGAGAGAATATCTTGCTCAATAAACCATGCAGTAAGGTAGGTCTACGGATGTGGTGAGTCAGCCATACCACCACAACTCCTTTCCCCCAGATTATCAAGGACTGTAGAAGTTTGGCTCACTGCATGGATGGAAGTTACCAACTTTGAACAGAGAACCATGACACTAACAGAGAACCAGCCCATGTTCAGATGACACAGCAGAAGTCGGACCTTCAGTTCCCGGAATTTGGTGGTGAGACTGACTTCTGACAGGGGGAGGGGACATGTGCCAATATGGGTTGTGTCATCCAAATGCACCAATGCTGGGATATTTTTCACACACACACACCCACACTTTATTAGAATAAAACGTATAGTTCAGAACAAAATTAATCCAAACACAAACAGCAAAACAGCATATGACAAACTCTGATTCATCAATCCATCCACATTCTGGGTTAAGAAGACAACCGTAATTCTCCCATTTGGTATAAAGAAAGAAATCTGACAACGTTACATAAAGAGAGTTATCTGCGGTCTGGTTTGCACGGGACCAAATAATATGAGTTAACTTTTCTGAGATCGCGATATGCCATAGATGCTTATACCATATATCCATCAATATGGTTTGATTTTTCCAGTGCTTGGCTATAGCTAACCTGGCAGCAGTTACCATAAACACCACTAATTCTTTTGATGACACATCTGTGTTGACCCCAGAAAATATATTTACTAACGCCAGCTGGGGGCATAATCCTATTTTCTCATTTGTGATTTTTCTCATTTGTGATTTTGCTCATCTCTGTGAATACCTCTGACCAAAAGTGTAAAACCCTGGGGCAGGTCCACCAAAGATGAAAATAGGTTCCCTTCATCCCACAACCACTTCAGCAAAGTGGAAAACAGTCTTTATGAATTACTGGGGTCAGGCACCATAAATGAAAAACTTTGAGGAAGTTCTCCTTATTTTGGGCTGAGGAGGAAGAAACTGGCTTGCATTTCCAAATGTTCAACCACTCCTTGTCTTTGATTTCCTGGTAGAAGTCATTTTCCTAAGATACTTTGAGGCCAGGTAGAGGGTTACATGTATGGTTTATAATCAGCTCATATAATTTTGAAGCCACACCCTTAATGGAGTCCAAGTCTCCCAAAACCAGTACTTCAAATTTTGTTAATTGTCTATTGGCTTGAGCTGTTATTTCTGGGGTGGATATAAAGGATCTGCATTGTAAAAGATGTATCCATGTACATTGCAGAGGACCCAGAAATTTCCCCTAAAGTCTCTAGGTTGATGGGCTTTCCCAGTGTTATCATATTCCACCCGACTTTAGGTTCCCAACCTGACATCTGTAACTGACTCGCAACTTTTGAATACAGATGAGTTGAGAACCCAAGGTTGGCACAATATGACAGAATTGGTGGGTTTGGAAGACATACTCAATTCAGCATATGGCACCCCTCCACAAGAAGATGGTTTCTCCAGATTCTGGGAACTGGAGGTTTTGTTTTTACCATGTTGTCTGAATCCATCCTGAGAGTGTGTGGAATTTCATTTTCAGAGTTGTTTGCTCCGGAGGCTGCCGATAGGAATGACACACAGACTTTTTTGAAGGCATATAGGTAGATTTCCCCACTCCTGCTCCCTATTCCAGCCACATCTCAATTAACCCCACACAACAGTCTTGGGTGATGCTTCTTAACTGCATCTTGTGCATTAGTCATTGTGCTCCACTCTTTTCGTATTTTTGTTGGTGCAGTGGCTCATGAGATCAGGCCATAAATCTTCTTTGTATGGCACAGGAGAAAAATATGCAAGAATTAGATTTGGCATGATGTTACTTTCATTTTTTGGTGTTTTTTTTTTTAATGCAATCAGGCACACGTGTGTATATTAAGCAGTAAGTTGCATTCTGTATCAGTTGTCTCTAGTATTTTGCAAATACTAAAAAGCAAACAAAATTAGATTAATATCTACCCTTGGAATATAAAACAGGGAAAATACCCATGTTGATCTGACCATCCAGGCTGAAACAAGGGAGAACACGAGTTCAGACAATGTAACTGAAGACTGATACTTTATTATATCTATGTCTCTCTCTTCTCTGACAGATAGAATTACATTTAAAAGTTACCTCCATTCCAGTAAGAATTAAATCCATTCTGGGAAAAAATCTATGTGCCATGTTGATAGAATAAAAAGGATAATTTTTTGTTTCAGAAAATTAAATTAGGTTAACTTCTTTCGTTAAGGTTCATATACATCCAGAAGCCCACCCTTTTCTTTAAGAGTTCTAAAGCAGGCTAAGGGGCTTCTGTAACAGAGCAAGCAGCAGCCACAGACAAATCCATTTAATGAGTCATTATGATATGTACTGCATTATCCAATTCAGCAATTGAATAACTTCTTGCAGATATATATGGATGTGGCCTTGACAGATACATGCCTACCCTGAAACCTTCCCTTAGTTACTGTTTTAAAAGATCAGACTATGTTGTAATGGAGATGTGGTTCTTCCCACTTGTCACCAAGCAAAACAAATTTGCAGCAGAAGAGCTGCATTAAAATGGTGTATGCATCCTCTTTGTATTTTTTTTAAACTTAGGGGATGAATGATTCAGTTCTCCAGAATTATGTTCGTTCATTCCTTGTCACTCACTCTTTTCCCCCAGATCACACCTCTGTTCTTAATTGGTTTCATTTTCAAGGGGTTTACACCAAAATGAAGACAGATAGCCACCTTGAGTGCACAAATATCATTTGGCATTATCTATGTATATTAAGATGGGTGCATCAAAGAACTCAATAGCAATAGCAATAGCACTTACATTTATATACCGCTCTATAGCCGGAGCTCTCTAAGCGGTTTACAATGATTTAGCATATTGCCCCCAACATTCTGGGTACTCATTTTACCGACCTCGGAAGGATGGAAGGCTGAGTCAACCTTGAGCCCCTGGTCAGGATCGAACTTGTAACCTTCTGGTTACAGGGCAGCAGTTTTACCACTGCGCCACCAGGGGCTCTGCTCAAACCAGGGGCTCTGCTCAAAACTCAAAACAGCTGAATCCCTTTCAGTCTTCTCATAAGAACATAAAAACAGCCCTGCTGGATCAGGCCCAAGGCCCATCTAGTCCAGTATCCCATTCCCCACAGTGGCCCATGAGATGCTTCTAGGGAGCTCACAGGCAAGAGGTGAGGGCATGCCCTCTCTCCTGCTGTTATTCCCCTGCTACTGGTATTGAGAGGCATCGTGCCGATGTTGTATTGTATATACTGCAACATCTGAAACCTAGTCCATTAGAAAACACACAAAATACTTCATAGGACTTAATGTGGTCTGTCAAATACATTCCATAAGTATCCAGAGTAAATTCTGTCCTTGCTTATGTGACAGCACCAAATAATTTATTTTATAATTGGTGTTTCTGAAGTGAAGCTAAAACTGAAGATCTGCTATAATAGACACAATTCTTTCTATCAGTTGGAATACAATGTAGAAAAGGAATAGCTGGTATCTTAAACATTCTTACTGAATTAGAATAATGGCACAAAACTATATCTTTCCCTCAGATCTGATTAATGAAAACGTTTATGAAGATCCTGAATATACGTGTTTAACTCTTAGAACTTCTCCTCTAGCAAGAGAGTCCACTTTGGTGCAAAGCAGCTGTTTAGGTGGGCCAACAGAGAACAAGACATTTTCTACGTGGCAGCCCTTCAGATATTTGAAGTGGCCTCAGATATCTGAAGACTGGCATCATATCCCTTTAATCTCTTCTTCACTCTCCACTCCTTTAACCAAGCCTCATAGGAGCAACATGTGTCCCCCTCCCAGCACTTAAAAAATAATATGCATGTACTTGCAAACTTAGTAGTTTTTATTTATTTATTTATTTATTTTAATTTTCATGCCATCAAAGCAAGCAAGTCACATTGTGTGTCATAGAAATCCAAACAGATTTGTGGTATCTAATAGATGAGGGTGGGGGGAATGCACATACATGTATTTGAAGTAGCTTCCCAGAACTCTTGAACATGGTTGAACAATAATTATAGAAGTTGTGTGCTGATGAGGTTTAGACTAAACTCAGGACAGGAGAAGAAACCTGATTAAAATTTTGTTCTGTTCTGCTAGGAGAATGTTTTTGTTACTTGTCCTGAGTCTTTGGGGATATGCCAAAAATCCTGAAGAATCAAACAGTAAACAAGATCATTTAATATAGGGAGCTGAAATATGAAGCTGAATTCAAATTGCATTTACTGGTCTATTTTTTTCTAGCTTGAAGATTACATTTATTTTATGAATTACACCACCCATGGCCTACATTTTCCAGTGGGAAGGGACTTGTAAATAATTGGCTTCAATTACTGCTCAGCTGACCTAAGCAACAGGGAAAACAAGCACAATTGTCTTTTTCATGCTGACCTATAAGACGATTTGGAACACAAATCCAATATACATGGCAAATAGCATTATCATTTGTGCTGTTTCACAATATTTGTTGCCAGAAACACAGAATTATCCATTGGTGACAATGTGCAGGGAACTTTGAATCATTTACTTACTAGCCAACTCTTTTTTTTCCTTTTCATTTTTAAAACGTTAAGAGTTCATTAAAAATAGTATTTTGGAAACTGGCAGAGTTTTAAAACAGTGACTGGTAGAGTTCTAAAAGCTTTGAAAGATAGTATTCGGTTTACAACAAATTTAGTGAATGTTCCATGTGTTCTAAAATGCTGAGTAGGAACGGTTAAGCACCAACAACAGATGAAGGGTGCAATCCGAAAGCACACCTATTTGAGAGTAAGTACAATTGAACATAATAGAACTTATTTCTAAACACAATGGCACAGGATCAGGCTGGGGGATTTATTAAAATAAAGATGCATCAATCCATTAACTTTCCAGAAAACTTAAGGAAATAAGTATACTGGAAAGCAAAACAAAGGAGAATTAATTAATTAATTAATTAATTCCTTATACCAGAGATACAAAATCAACCATATATATTTAAAGTTTATTAATATGTTCAGTGTTGCTTAGGAGTGCAAATGCCTTGAGCCTAATTTAATAATCAATCTTTGCCTAATGGCTAATTCAGCTAGTGCATCAAAACCAAAATTGAGATAAATACATACTACTGTGTAACTATAGGTAATCTGACATTTCATAACATCAAAATTATTGTTATTGTTTATTTACGGCATTCCTGCATGGCCAAAGGCTGGATATTAAAAAAAAATTATTCACAGTACTCTCTTAAACCTAGAAATCTCACATGTAATTTCCTGGAATTGAACCCTAATGCATTATGCAAAAGCAAAACACATTCCTGATCTCTGTTATAATGCAAAGGGACATTTTAAATAAAATAATCATTTTAATGTTCAACTAGGAAGCATTTAATGTGTTATTTTATGTAGTTGTGTTTATTATTACGACATCTACCTCTTATTTTAACACAAAAGCACAGGCAGAGTCAATCTGTATTTTTCAGACATACACCTCAGCAGCCGTTTCATTGTAAATCCCACTAGAGTCTGAGAGACCGAACCCCTGAGCAAGCACGTGAAGGATTAATGGTATTATACCAAACACTGGAAATACAGAGGAAGGGATGCAAAGCCTGCTTACAAGTTAAAAAACAGACGTCCCAGCCACTGGAGGGGCAGGAGGGAAGGGAACCTTGCAACAATACTTTTCGTCAGTGGCCCAAGTAAATAAAACAAATTTTATGTGAACAATTAAGAAGCCTCGGAAGACACGTGCTTGGTGGAACCTTAAGACAAGATGAGGGGGAGGGGAAAAGAACAGGCAGCAATTCAAGCTAGCTCCAGACCCTGTAGCACTCCGTTGAGCTTCTCTATCTCCTTTTCTCACACACACACACACACACACACACACACACACACACACACACACCCATTTAAACGTTTATGGAATGAAGTAAAGTGCAGTATATGACACAAGAAGCTACTTTATAAAATACTGCTTTCTCTCCTAGACCTAGAAGAACCAATAGGTTTTTAAAACTAAAAAGGCACTGTTAAAGCTTGTAACAACAGCACTTGCTCAAAGCTAATCAGGATATCTTGTATTAAATTTAGGTTCCCCTTATCTGAAGGTCTTACAAATCATACTCCTGAAGACAAGAGATCGTGTGAACACAAATTTAACTCGGGAGATACACTTGATTGTAGACTATTTAAATGCCTTAACAACGTCTTAATTTGTTGTTAATGTGGTATGATTGCCCTTTCTAGTGCTCCTCATCCATTACTCTGCTGACTGCATTTAAATATTTAAGCTGCTTAAAGAATGTGTCAAGTTAAAATCAAATGGAGATTCTGCCAGAGACAAGTCTTGATCGTGTGCATAGACACACACACACACACACACACATCCTGAATGTGTGTTGGGCGTTTGGCCCCTTTGCTCCATGAGATATGCAAGAGTCTCTGGATAGGCAACTGCAAAATAGGGGCTTTCAACTAAATTAATTTCCTCTGTGCACTGGGAATGTATAGTTCTTTTGATCCATTTTATATTTTTCTAGACAATTTCATCTTGCCTCTTTCTTTAGCTAGGGGGCGGGGGGGGGTCAGGAGGAGAGAGAATGAATATAAATAAAATGTCTTATTCTTACACCACCATTGTTTTGGGTGGTATTAAATATTTGGTATCTACCTCCATTTTGTGAACTGATTGGTTATGTAAAAATAAGCAACTGAACTGTCATAGTGAAAAACAGCAATATGTAGGATCCCCTCCCCCCAAAAAACCCTAAAACAATAATGAATATGTGCCTACTGAATAAAATATTTTGGGATTCTGCTAACTGAATGATTTCCATTTATCAATCCACATTTGCCAAGTAATATTTTTCCAAAATCTGTAACTTTTGGAAGAAGCAACCCAAGTTAGATTATGACTGGAACACATGCATCAACCAAAACGTTATACAGCCATTTCATTGTTTGTCTCAAAAATGGAGAGGCAGAAACCAGCTCTGGAGGGAGTAGGTTTCCTTCCTGTGGATTTGTGCATATACAGAAACAATTAAAGTTTTAGCTCTTAAATAAAAATAAAATTTTAAATAATTTTATCTATTTAAACAAAGAATCGTATCGATTTAAATAAACCTTTAGATCTTAATTATGAAAAAGAGGTTTTTCAGCAACTAAATCAGTAATTAGATGAACCATACTTACGGCAGTCTGTGGTATGTGTGTGTGTGTGTAGAAAGTTTGTTTGTAGGAATAGAAACCAAGTAAACTGGACCCAGGGCTTATGAAAGTGGTTTCAAAAAGGAAAAACATGTTTAGTAAATGGTTTATTAGCATTTAATTTCTGTTGCTAATGATTATCAATACTTATATGTTGAAGGAACTGTTAAAAATTGTTTGAAATGCTGGTTTCCCATCTTAAAGTGGTTTGTGTTTCTTTTTAGAGAATGGATGTAGTACTACAAAAATACCCTTATATTCAATTACACTGAATAGTGAGAGAGAGTTAAAGCAAATAAACAAAATTTAGTTTCCCTGGTGAGTTACTGATTTTTGGAGCAGTTTTAGTACACTTTAGATAAGGTTTTGTAGTGTTTTATTACAAGTCGTGACATGCATGCTAGAAAAATACTGTTTGAAAATGGATATCCTAAGCTTTACAAATATTATGATGTAATATTATTTACATAGGTTTGAAGAGAAATAATAAAAATATACTCCTTTGTATTACATTGGAAAGTGTTGGATATATTATATAATTCTATTTTATATAATTTATTTAAATGTATATACCACCAACTCCAAAGGCTCTAGGTGGTACACACATGCACACACACAATGAGAAAAACAAAATAGCTCTTTTGAAGGCTGGCAAAGATGTGAAACCACAAATGTCTATAGGGAGTGCATTTCACAGCCTAGGAGCGACTACAGAGAAGACCCACCCTCAACTTATCGCCAGACAAGCCAGTGGCATACAAAGATGGACCTCTTCCGATGATCTCAATGTGTGGTGAGGACAGGTGCAGAGGGAGGCCGGCAGCAGCCTGGGTTCAGCCCGCTGTCGTGACGCCCCTAGCCCTGCCCCCTGCATCAGTGTCTGACGCAGGGAGTGGTTAGCCACACCCCCTGCATGTGACATCAGATGCAGGGGCGTGGTTTAGATCCCAAACTGGGCAATGGAGCCCTGCTTAGGAACTAAATCAGCCACTGCTGCCTTTGCAGTGTGGCCCGAGTGGCTCTCCCTGCCTTCAACCCATGTGTTTTGGGTATAACCTTCTCTGCCAGAATTTGCTACTTAACAAGTAAAAGTCTTAGTACAAGTCAGACTAATTGTCTACATAGCCTACTACGGTCAGTTCTGGCAATAGTTCTCTAAAAACGTCTACCATTCACGTGCCAGGAGCATACAATACTACCAAACTAAAAAGAGATATGAAATCAACACCAGTCCAAAATACAGAAGCACCACAAACTACAAATTGTATGCACTGTACTACAACAGATCTATGCCATTTTTTTAGTAATGCAGCATCTTCTGATATGCATACAATGTGAATTTATTCATTATATTTTGCAAACCATACAGGATAGTTTGATCCAGCTCTAGGTACAACCATCCAGTTGTGTGCAACTAGCGGCCCTCAACATGGACGCCAATCTTCATCTGCTTCAAAAGACAAATCCAGCCACTTCAATGGGATCCATATGAGAGTGGCAGTGCAGATGAACATGCATTTCCAGGTACACCTGCTCATCCGTTCTGTACACGGAAGCCTCCTTCCACATGGGCGATTTCCCTTGATGGGAGATAATGTTTTTTTTAAAAAATAACCAAGTGTGTTGGTTCACTTGACAAATCAAAAGGTCTACTGTAGCTTTCATTTTTACCAATGAAAAATGTCATCACTAAATCAAGGAATCTTATATCAATAACAAGGCCACAATTTAACACAAGGCAAACACCTGTAAACAAAACTGGTCACAATAAAATATGTTACCTCAAGTCCTATGATTATCTGTAAGTTGGCAGGTTGCTGAGAAGTGAAGGAAGAGGAAAATGTAGGTGGGAACATTAACATTTTTGGAAGGTACTCAAATCCCTCCTGGTATAGATGTCATATCATACTGCTCAGGGCCTTTGGATAGGGAGGTATAAAAATGTAATAAATAAATAAATGAAATATGGAAATTGCCAAGAAAATAGGTGGAAGTAGGAAACACTGGAGGTCTTTCACACAACCTCACGGTTGCTGCTGGGAGGTCTGCAGGGAAGGCAGGAACCTGCCTGCCTTCACTGGCAGATGAGAAGCAGCCATCTGAGTCTTTGCCACCCCACACCCCCACACAAACAACAGTGTGGGGAAGCGTGTAGCTGGGAGCAAGAGGACTTCCCCCCGCCCTCTCGCATCCCACCTCCGAGCCATGAGCGTGGCAGGTGCTTGCATTAGAGCAGCCACTGCACTCAGCGTGGCCCCCCCCCCGCCAACTTGCTACTGGAAAAGGTGGCAGGCCTGGGTGAAGCCTCTTAACCTGCAGGCGATCACTCAGACAATTGCCTTCAGAGTTCAAAAGTGAGGCTAGGTGTGATCCTGGTGCTTCACACGTGCAGCCTAGCCAGGATGGGTTGCCCTAGTTTGGGCTAGGCTGCATGTGTGAAAAGCCTCACTATAACTTGCTGATTTAGAATTCTGCAGGTATTCAGCTGAAGAAAGGAAAAGCTACACACACACAAACACACACCAGCAGCAGCCACCAGATACACCATGCTGGGCTGAATAGGGACAGTTGCTCTGCTCTGGCTAAAAAGAAAAGAGTTGCCACGAAGCAGCCTCTCTTACCCAGGGTTCCTTTGGAATCTCATACATATTTAGTTTTGAACATTTGTATGTGACGTGAAAACAACATTTACCATGGCTGTGTGCACACACAGAGGCTTATTAGTCTCGTGGGATTTTGGGGACTTGTTTGTATCCAGAGAGTCATACATTTTGTTTTTGGGATGTAAGGGGAGAAAAATAATTACTGGGCTTCATGATTGACAAGACAGGTTGGAATAAAGGGCAACAATGTGGGACAACAAGATGTACAGAGCTGTGCTCAATGTGGCGGGGGGGGGACACTTCCTATTTCTCAAGCACTTGTGCAACTTGCTCTCCATCCATTTCAAGATATGGCTTATGTGAGCTACATTGATTAGTGTAGGTAAAAACTGTTCAACTGAAAGACAGGTTGCATGACATAGATACACATTGTCTTGAATCCTAAGGTACTTTTGTGCAAGCAGAAATCACTTCTGCTTGTGGCAAAGGGGGATATTTTTGCCAATCCCCTCTTCCTGCTGCTCTCCCCTCCTCCCACACAACCCTGCTCTAAAGGGGCCCTGCATCATTGAGCACGTTTTCAGAGACTGAAGAGGAAATATCAAAAGCGAGGAGGAAGCTGAATCTGTTGGGAAGGGAATTTCACAAGGAAGCAGCTGCCACGGAAAAGGCCTTAATCCTGTGGGTTGCATCCAAAGTACTATGAGTCCAAGGAAGGTCATTAAATCAAACTTTCCCTCCCTTTCTTCCGCACTGCAGCCTCCAGTGCCCAAACTGCTCCTGGGGGTTTGTGGGGTCTGCAGGAAGAGGGGAGAATCCCTGGAAACCAGGCAGAGCATCTTGTATAATGGTAAACTAGATGATATTACTGTTAGATGGATTCAGGCTGGTTGAACAACTGTACCCTATGGAGCCGATTAATGGAGCAAAGGCCTCTGCGCTGCTCAACATTTACATAAATGACCTGGAAGAAGGAGGAGAAGGGATGCTTGTCAAATTTCAGATGACATGAAGCTGGAGAAACAGCAGACACCTCAAAGTGTATGAGCTGAACAATGCTCGAGCCTAACAAGATGAAGCTCAACAAGCTTGACAAACCTAAAGTCATTCATTTAGGTACTGTAAGGGGGGAAAAGAATCAAATGCACAGTGGACACTGCACTTCAGGAAGCACATTGACTGACTGGAACAGCTTCAGAGGAAAGCAACAAAGATGGCCTGGAAACCAAGTCCTATTTGGAATGGTTAGAGGAACTGGATATATTCAGCCTGGAAAAAAGGAGACTAAGGGGAGCAGACTTATTCTCTGTTGCTGCTGAGGGCAGGACTAGAACCAAACGGGCTGAAGTTCCAAGCATGTAGAGTTCCAATCAATTTGTGGAGGTCAGGAGTCATTTCAGTCATGTGGAGGTCAGGAGTCATTTAACCCCTGCTAACTTGGCAAAGAGGCACCTTTTAACGTGGTGATTCTCTTTATTTAGCAGGGGGAGAGTAACTGGGCCTATTCATCCCCAGCAAACTACCTCCAGTGACTGTTGCTGGTGTCTATCTTATGTTTCTTTTAGATTGTGAGCCCTTTGGGGACAGGGAGCCATCTTATTCATTTATTATTTAAATAATAAATGGTGGTATAGAAATCGAATTATTATTATTATTGATGATGTAGATAGGCTATACCTCCCTCGCAGCTCAGGTGGAAGAGGAATGCTGCAAGTCCATCAAACAGTAGAGGAGGAGAAAAGAGGCCTTGAAGAATATATCAAGGACAGTGAAGAAGATGCACTTCAAATGGTCAAGAACGCAAAACTATTCAACACCAATGAAAGAAAGCAGGCCTACAAGAAAGAACAAGGCAAGAACTGAGCAGAAAAATGGAAAAAGAAGCCTCTGCATGGTCAATATTTGCACCATATAAGTGGAAAATCAGACATCACCAAGACCTGGCAATGGCTTAAGAATGGCAACTTGAAGAAATAAACAGAGGTTTTAATACTGGCTGCACAAGAACAGGCACTAAGAACAAATGCAATAAGAGCAAAAGTAGAAAAGTCAACAACAAACAGCAAGTGCCACTTTTGTAAAGAAGCAGATGAAACCGTGGACCACCTAATCAGCTGTTGTAAAAAGATTGCACAGACTGACTACAAACAAAGGCATGACAAAGTAGCAGGGATGATACACTGGAACATCTGCAAAAAATACAAGCTACCTGTAGTCAAAAATTGGTGGGGCCTTAAAATTGAAAAAGTTGAAGAAAATGAAGATGTAAAAATATTATGGGATTTCCGACTACAAACAGACAAACATCTGCCACACAATACACCAGATATAACTGTAGTTGAGAAGAAAGAAAACAAGTTAAAATAATCGACATAGCAATACCAGGGGATAGCAGACCAGAAGAAAAAGAAACAGAAAAAAATCACAAAATACAAAGATCTACAGATTGAAATTGAAAGGCTGTGGCAGAAAAAGACCAAAATAATCCCAGTGGTAATTGGCGCCCTGGGTGCAGTTCCAAAAGACCTTGAAGAGCACCTCAACACCATAGGGGCCACAGAAATCACCATCAGTCAATTACAAAAAGCAACTTTACTGGGAACAGCCTATATTCTGTGTCGATATCTATAATAGCAGCAACAACAATGACAATAAAATTCAGCCATCCCAGGTCCTTGGGAAGGACTTGATGTCTGGATAAAACAAACCAGTCAATAACACCTGTCTGACTGTACAAATAAATAAATAAATAAATAAATTCATGCATCCCTCCTATGCTGTTTTTGGTTAATCCATTCCTTGATCCAGGCCAGCTTTTGAATGGTGCTTTAGTTACATTTATTCCGGTCCTAGAGTAGAGGCGGGACTAACAAATAGCCAGCTGCAAAAGCACTGAAGGCAAACTGCACTTGCCTCTCTGTAAACAATATCTGTCTCATTGAACTGATAATATTCCTGATTCAACTCCACTTTCTTGTTCTTCCATATCACAACTCTTTCCTCTGGATTCTACACCTCCCTCTTTCCATTATCACCACATTTATAGAGGTTTTGAGTCTTACAACTATATGTAAGGAACATGCGACCAGCAGAGAGCCATAACTTCCCTCACATTAGCACTGGCACCAAGCCCCCATGCTAACACAATAGTTGCACTGGTATTGTTGTACTGACTGCCCTGTGTGAAGACTGCTGCATGGCCCTGCTGAAGCTTGGTTAAAAATATACCTGTACTGTAGGCATGTGAAATGGAGATACACATTCACAAGCCTTCAACTATTCCAAGCAGAACAATTGTTCAGCTGGTCTGCAGCAACTATGTTCATGGGTTTTTTTTTTTAATGCAATATTTCATTATTGTTTATTATGCAAAAACAAAGTTGTATCACCAAAAAAGTGTGTCAGAGAAGAGCCTCAACAGAAAACCCCTATTTTGAGCCACTGAAACATAGACCCAAGTGCCTTTTGATATTATCACAGTTGAGCAGTACAAGTTGGGAGCTGGGTATAACTTAAAAAATAAATAAGAATCAAACGGTTGAAAGAAATAGGCTTTTCTCCATTGCCATGGAGATGGCATGCTAAAATAGCTGTTGAAATAGTAAACAAATTTTTGAAGGTTACTAAACCTATACAGAAAATATACTCCTTAAAAGCCTGTTGAAAGCTCTCAGGCATACTAACCAGTGAAATACCAACTGGCCTCACTGTAGAGATTATTCTTGATCTAGTAAACTGAATGCAAAATTTGACATGTCACCGAAGATCTGCTTTAAAAAGTATTACAAAGGTGATTTAACATGTCTTCAAAAGTGGCATAAATGCCAAATCTGGGAGATAAAAGAGAGAAGATTCAAATGAAATATTTAGGTTTCCTTCAATGCGTATGCACTCCTCATTGTTGCATTTTATTGGCAAGGAGAAACACTCATGAAACTGAAAGAAAGGGTATTCATAAGGCCAGGAATCAATTTTCCCAGCATGACTGATGAACTGTTCATCAGGAGATTAAGATAAAAGATCTCATAGATTTATAGGAGATGCTTAAAGCCAGTGGAAGCCTGATAAGAGCTTTGCTAGTTATAGACCAAGTGAATGTACAATGAAGTCAGTCTTGGACACTGACAAAGTATTTGCCCTGAAAACAACAGAAAGTAGAATGTGTGTTTCTTGTTATTGAAGGTACAATGCCAAAGTTATATTTTCATATACATACTTCCAAGTAAAACATGGATGTGTGTCAGAAGCCATGTATCACCTATGACTAACTCTCATAAAACCTGGCTGCATTCCCCCAAGATGGCAGCAGAAGTAATTTAAAAAATATGCGATTAACAATGGTAACGTATTCCATGTTGCACAATGCATTATATAAATACATATATGTATGTATGTATTTTCTAATGGGAGAGGAAGGTTACAGAGGAATTAGTAATGAAAATCTTGCTAAACAAAATTTAAAATTTAAAACTTTTCACTTTTCAATCTTTCAAAAACAACAACTAAGAATGATTATGATACATATATGAAGTAGTCTCCAAGCTTTCCTGAAAAGTAAACATTATATGAAAAGCTGTCTATTAATGTTTCCTCTGTTTTTGAAATTATACCCATTGTTCCTCACCTATGAGAAGTTTCCATCGTCATTATTAAGCACACATTATTAAGCTTAGAAAAAGGGTAACTTCCTTCTGTATACTGTGTTACTTTATTGTTGTTATTGCTGGGAGGGGGGAGGAAGGAAAAACTGTCAATTAAAGCATTATCCATAAGCTGAAACACACCACAATGTGCAACTATTTACCCCAGAATCATCACATTAGAGTCAATAGGAATATATATATTTTGGTAGGGAGTGAACCTACTTTGGTAAGGATTTGCACACTTGCAAAAAGGTGGGGTCCCCATTCATGCACGTGGACCTCAATCCAGGCACAGATAGACCGGGACTGCAGCCACAGTATTCACTTCTCGGTACTGGATTTGAAATGGGCCCCCTGTGATGGTTAACAGGGTAAGAATATATCTGAATTACACCTCTCTTTCTCAGCCTGAATAATGAAATACACAAAATATCAGTAGGCAAGTCAGACAGACACTCAAGAGTTTGGGAAGCTCTTGTGTGGATACAGAAATAAGTGCAGGCAGTGAAGCTATACTTGCCTGTGCAAATAATTCACATCAGATAAATGAAACTAAAAACTTAACCATGAAGGGTTTTGGCAATGCCAGCCAGACCAAAAAGCCCCAAACTGCTCCAAGCAGCATTTTATCTCCTCTTTAATGCTGAAGAGGACAGCAGGGGTGATAGGCAAACACATCCACTGCTGCAATAAGCACATGAGCCTCTGTTGCACACAGAATGAAGTGTTCATGCTTCAGCACAGCATCCTATTTACAAATGGTACACTGTGCTGCAACATTTAGCAAACCATATACTCCTGAATGTTCTCCTGTATTTTTTTTTAACTCTTAAATCAAATAAAACGCTTAGAAATAACATGGCTGTAACTAAAAGAAGCCTGACCTCAAGCTCTGGTTTCCCTCTCCACAAATCTCTATGCACCAGAATAGTCCCAAGAAAAAATTGTTGTAAGGTGAGGGAGACTCTGGAAGTGGGTGGTGGGGGATAAAGAGGGTTTGGGGAGCAGACAAATAAGTGAAGGAGAGTTATCTGAGGCACCTTGAGGGGACTGAAATGTGAAAGACAGATGCAGGCCGCTCAAGTTGATTCTGGAGGATTAGTTTCTGGGGTGTTTAAGTGGAAGCAGCTGGGATCCTCTGCAGGAGGCTCCCTCAAACGGAAGGTGTTGTTTGCAAGGTTGCAGAATGACAAGTCGATCTTGTTAGGCCTTGAGTGGATATTGGTGAGTCAGAGAGGCCAGTGCCAATAAACTGGAGTGAATAAGCTGTGTGTGTGTGTGTGAGAGAGAGAGAGAGAGAAATGTGTTGCTTGCCACTGGTTTCCTGTACCCTTAATGAGCAGCCAACATACATGAATGACAGGGCATGAAATCCTGCAACAATGGTGAACACAGCAGTGCTGCTATCCTTCTTGGGACTGACACAACAGCAGAAAGGAGAGTGTGCCCCTCTCAGGAAACAAAGTGAGATACAGTCAGAGACCAGAGCGGCCATACAGACCGCTTTCTACATGGTTTTTTCTTCTTCCAAAAATCGTGTACTGTTTGGTCAGTGATTGCTGGCTCTGCAGACAAGCACCATTATAATCCTCTTGTGCCTACTGATAAGTCAATAGGAGGGTAGCAACAAAATAATATATGACACAATTAATCGGAATATTATTATTCAAGAGTTCCAGTCAAGTTCTAAAAAAGCAATCTATGATAAGTCAGCAATAAAACATTATCTACTCTATATTTTGTAATACAAAAGGTTTTCAGTTTTCGAAAACCAATATGCAACACACACATACCTTACAGATATATTTAACTCTCACCAGGAGCTTGGGGGGGGGGAGTGACAAAACAGCATACAAAATGGTAGGTGGGAGGAAAGAGAACCCCCAATTAAATACTTGGACCACGCTTTGAGTCTGATACCTAAATATATGGCTTAGAAGCAAAATCCAAAAAAGAAAAGTTGCACCAGCAAGGGTTGTGTAGCCCTTTGTGACCTATTTCTAGGTGGCACACTGGGCTTCCTGGGAAAGAAGAGCATTTATCTATCTAGTACCATATAGCAGTAAAGGGCATCTTTAATAGAAATGTTAAGATCAGGATGTGAAACATAATCACTACTTAAAAAGAACATTACATGATATTACTATTGCCAAAAGAGTGAGAGAGAGAGAGAGAGAGAGAGAGAGAGAGAGTAAAAAAACCCACCTTAATAAATCAATTTCTCCTTTTTTAAAGAAAGAAGTGCTAAAAATATATTTTAAAATAAACCCTATACTCCCATTTCAAGTTTCTTTAGAAATTATATATTATATTAAAAATCAAGCTGAGACAAAATTCTTTACATTTAGGAGCCAGTTCGAAAATGTAGGAGCCAGACAATGTGGGGATTGGGGTGAGTAAATGATTTTCTCTTTATTCCCATTAGAAGAGAAACAGGGCTGACTGGGACAATTAAAAAAAAAAATTAAATGGCTCTTCCGTCTTAGAGATGTGCCCAAAACAGAATGCAAGATCCATGGACTATTCCATTGGAACAACTGATCGAGCTAGTTGTTCCGATGTACGACCCTATTCCATTGGGCCTCTTTGAGTAGATTCCAAAAGGGCGCTCAGAACATTCAGAGTGTTCCGAGCTCAGAACGGAGTCATTCCATTTCAAACATGGAACAGGCTCTTCATTTGCAGGTTGTTCTGTTCCGAGCTTGGAATAGCCCAGTTCACCATCAGAATGTTCTGAACACAAACCATTCTGTACATCCCTTCTCATTCTGAATATCTTAGTCTAAGCACCATGGTTAAATTTCTAAGCACCATGGCTCCCTGGCACTTGGGATTTGTTAAGCCCTGCTAATAATATAATATAATCCTAAATAAATACAAGAAACTGAAATGAAATGAAATGTACCAAAAGGTGGATCACCACCTTTGGTACAATTTGTAGAAAGGATGTATATGATTTTTATATAAGCAAAGACAAAAAATAATGTTACCCTATTTTTTGTTTCTTTTATTAGTTGCTAAAAGGAAACATTTCTTGAAAGAATGTTTTAAAAGCACCAAACTCTTATTTTGTGACATTTTCCCCAAAGCTACAGATTTTTCAAATTTGAAAATATTGGTTTTCTATCATTACTGACATGTTTCAGTAAATACCATCCACATTAAATTAAATGCAAAATACGGAAGAATGAGTGTGTGTGTGTGCATGTACACACATCTACACACAAAGCCAAGGAAATCCCTTTTGTTTTACGGGTGTTAATGATGAGCCAGATAGAACCACCAAGGGTCACCTATTGTTCAAGCTTTGCATATTTCCATAATGCCAGGGTATAGGTCCAGAGGGCCTCATGAATTCCCCTCCCTTGAATATATTCTTGTCTGTTAAAGGCACTGAAAAGGATCAAGCTCTGTTTAGAGAGCAGCTGGCTTTTTATTTTTCTTTAATGGCTGTGAGCAGGAGGTTTTGTCTTCCCTCCTTCCTTCTTCCAAGCAGCAAATACCAATTTATCAGGCCTCAGGGTCAAAACAAGCTAACTGCATCTTGTCAATCACATGAGCAGCTCATCAGATACTTTGTACAATCTCCTTTATAAAAATGATTGTCCTAATAGTATTCCTTTATGCTTTCCCTTCTGGTACAGCAAGAGCTCAGGCTTGCACTTAAAACAAGATTAAGAAACTCTATTAAGAAACAGGTTTGCTACCTGGAATTTTGTCTAGGGTTACCCCTCTGTGACATGAGAAACCACCCTTGTAATATTTTCCTTTATAAGGGTCTATCGATAAATACTCACTGTGATAGGTGATCTTTAACATTTAACATTTTTTTCACATTTTTAAAAAATATCCCGCTCTTCCTCCAAGGAGCCCAAAGTGATGTACTACATACCGTATTTTACGGACTATAAGACGCTACCGACTATAAGACGCACCTTAATTTTAATCCAGTTTTTCAGAGTTTTAACATATTAAACTGTTAAAACATATAAGACGCTCCTGAATTTTGGGGGATATTTTTCGAGGAAAAAAGTGAGTCTTATAGTCCATAAAATACGGTACTTAGGTTTCTCCTCACAACAACCCTGTGAAGTAGGTTAGGCTGAGAGAGAAGTGACTGGCCTAGAGTCACCCAGCAAGTATCATGGCTGAATGAGGATTTGAACTCGGGTCTCCTCGGTCCTAGTCCAGCACTCTAACCACTACACCACACTGGCTCATATTGCCAAGTGATAATGGTAAACATTGCCATATTTGTCACTTGGCAACAAATTGCCAAGCGGTAAGAAGGATTTTACCACACAACAGGTGCAGATATATTATGATATGTGTAGTAAATCTTGTAATCTATAACCAGTTCTTTGCTTTTTGTCCCCTGGGAAACCATAATAATACAGTTCCAAAGTCAGTCTTTACAAAGTGCAAAAATCCAGCCTCTGTCTCCCCATAGAAAACTGAGGGTTATCTCTTCACTCTTGTTGATTTTAGTTCATCCTCAAGGCTAGTCAATGAACCTATTAGTTTCTGTGCATTTTAATAAATTAGTATATACAAGTGTCCCTCTTTCACTTCTCACACTTATACTAGAAGTGGCAAACAAACAGTCACAAAATCAAAAGTAAAGTGTTGCAAATTATTACTTTCCCCATAAATATTATTTTTAGAATACCTTCTATTGTATCTTAATAGAATGATGAATATTTGTTTTATAAATTAACAAAAGACAGCCTACAAAAATGTCAATACCATAAAAATGTAATTTCCATTTTAACAGCTAGTGTTTAGAGAGTACATAATGGTTTATATTCTAAAAATATATTTCCTCTGTGCACATCCTCAATTTCACTAGGTTTAAATGACAACATTCCAGAGGGATAGCTGTGATTATCTGTTGCAGAAAAACTCAAAGGGTTTTGTGGTACCTTAAAGACTAGCAAATATATTGTGACTACATATATCGGATTAAGCAGGTGCAGTGGTTGAGCAACTACTTATTTTGGGTGACTGTGCTCAGAAAATAGGCACACCTTTAAAATGTGTGTATTGTGAAAATCAAGCTAGAGCAGGGCTTCTGTTCTCTGTTTCCCAAATGCACATTTTCACAAGAACAGAAAGCGCATGGAAGGTCTCTATTGCTGTAGCTTCCACTAGTTACTGTTAAGCTGATACAGATGACTGTACCTTCTTGTGGCACAACCTTGCGAAAGGATGGGAATCTGTACCATATCACCAAGTGGCGTTTTACCACACATCAGGTGCAGATACATGATAAGATGTGTGGTAAAATGGCCATTTATAACCAACATTTTGCTTTTTGTTCCCTGGGAAACCATAACAATATGAAAGTGCCAAAATAAAGCTTCGTACAAAGCAAAATCCAGCTACTAGATCTAGAGGCTTACCTAGTGGTAATAAAACTTTCTTCACTATTTAGTACAAGTCCATATGCCATGAGCACCATTTCCTGACTGACAACGTGTGTCTTCGAGAAGGGACAACAACTTCAGTTGCTAACACACCATACCAGGAAATGCAGGAAGTTGGAGCATTGCCCACACTGCTGCCTCTCTGTAAACACTGCTGATGGTGCCTGTGGATCAGTGCTCTTCTGTTCTGTCAAAGTTGCACAAATGCAGTTTTGCCATGTGATGCCCATTATAAATAACGGATGTCATGTTATGCACCTGTGCACATGAAACTTTATAACGAGAAGAACAGCGCTGCTCCACAACACTGTTGCTGGTGTCTACACAGATTCAGTGGCGAGGGCAGTACTCCAACCATCCACGTTTGCTTGTGCAGTACATGCCAGCCATTTTTCTCAGGGGACACTGACCACATTCAATGCTTTGGGGTGATACAATAAGATCTGTTGTGGGCAAGCATGTTCTACTAAGATCTCCATAGTTATCAAGCACATGCTCACAGGTATGTGGCATTACATAAAAACCTAAAGAGCTGCAACATGAAAAGTGTGTAATTTCTTTCTTTCTACCTTGCCCTCCAACCATTAAAATACAACAACACTATCCTTGTGAGTGAGACCTTGGACAAAATGTTTTACTACAACTTGATTAAAATATGCTCAGGAAGCTATATCTATATCTATATCCATATCCATCCCATGTGTGGCAGATCTCTCAAGAGTTCATGAACAGCTGCCGGATAGTGACGGGGACAGGTGAGTCAAAAGAAACTGCTGGCCAGGAGAACAGTTGAGCGGTGGCGATCGGGCAGGGAGGGTGAGAGGAAAGCCGAGAAGAGAACTAGAGGTACAGATGCTCTGCTCCAGGTTCAGCTACTATAAATTAATGACCAAGGATAATCACAGAACTGTTTATGATTTAGGTTCAGATCAAAATCAGGGCCATGTTCAACATGATGCCAACAACTTACTGGGCTGGTGCCATCCTTGCATGGTAGAAATGCAAGCACCCACCTTTTCGTCCAGTACACATTAGCCTCAGTTATGAGTCAAGCGTTCCACACACAGGGGGGAGAATTTCAGGAACCAGGCATCCATACAGTCAGGCACTTGGGGAATGTCCAGTTCATGTGACATTATATGCACGATAGAAGGACAGAACACTCTTCCACCATGTAGCGATTGCACTGGTCCAGTAAACTGTGTAAACTGCCATTTGAGAAGGATTGTTGTTAGTGAAGGCGCAAAGCTGCATATGCAAGAACAAGATGATCAACATGCTAACTAATGAAGCAGCTGCTTGGTGAGAAGTGCCAGTGCTACAGATGACTTCTCAACTAATGCATAACCAGCAGACATGATGTGTGTGGGAGGAACCATCCCTTCCCGAAAAGCACTCTGTGCGACCCTCAGGAACATATTTTCAAGTGACACAGAGGAATTCCAGGGGGAGGGGTTTCCCCCTCCCCTGCAAGTGCCAGTGCTGAATTAGTTGATCTCATCTGAAGCACCAGCATATTGTTAGGATATTAACCAGTATATTTAGTATGGAGAAGAGAAGAAATGGGGGAAACATAACAGCATTCTGTCATGTGAAGGGCTGTCATGGAAGATGGCAAAAGCTTGTTCTCTGCCAACTCAGAAGACCAGACAATGGGCTTAAGGTACAAGAAGATAGACTTCAGCTGAACATCAGGAGAAACTTATTAATGGTAACAACAATTGCAAAATGGAACCAATTACCTAGAGGCATCAGGTGGGCTCTCCCTTCCTAGATGCCTTAAAGCAGAGGCTGGATAGCCAACTATTTGGGGTGCTCTTGCTCTGGATGTTCTGCATCAAGCAGGGGATTAGAGTAGACAGTCCTAGGGTTAGACTCTGTGGGGGCCACATAAGCTTTTCAGAGATGACCCTGGGGAACAGACGGTATTTCAAATCTGATTACAGAGCAAGAAGAAAGAGATTTATCCTAATGATTGCAACAAGGTTCATAAATAATGTACTTGTCATGAATTTCTCCCTGCTTGCAATACTCTATTGTGAGACAAGCATCTCCAAGCCTAAATACTTGCAACACACTCAGTTATGGGCATTTTGAGTTCATGCCCCACTTTTGCAACTGTAAAGACACCATTAATCAGACAGGGATGACTGCTGCACTTAGCACATGCTGAGCACTATATTACTGTTATTACCTCAATCAGTTTCATCCCTTCTGGAAGTTTTTTTAAATGGCCCAACTTTTTTGCAGTGCACTGTTTAAAAATACCAACAATGCTCTGGCTGCATCCCATGGAAACCAGGGAAATCTACTACCCCCAAAGAACAGGGAGGGCATGCGTCCCTCATCATGTAAAGGGGTTAGGGTGAATTTTACAATAGCAGATGGTTAAGAAATGAATGTTGATATTAGTGTATGAATCCTATTTGGAAAAAACAAAATTAGCTCCTGAACAAGAAGGCTGAAAAACAGATTTAAAGTTTGGTCAAACTCATCCTGTCATTTTTAGCCTACTTTCCAGTAGGCTGATGCAATCACTCTGCATTCTCTGTGTGTGTGTCCGTCCCCATCAACTTTGCAATCCTGGACCAATATGAATCAAACTGCACACAGTTATAGGGACACATTGGGACACCTATGTGATGGGGTGATGACATTTGAGGCGCCAGTGTGTTAACTTGTGGACCATCTAACCAATTTGAACCAAATTTGGTACAGTTGTAGTGAATGACACACTGGGACACCAAAATTGTGTAGTTTGTAATGATGTCATCCAATCCAATTCAAGATGGTGAATGAGTGAATATTTGAGGTGCAATTGTGTTAACTTGTGAACCGCCTGGATAGAATCAAATTTGCTACAGGTGTTGGGACACGTAGGGATAGCTCAAGGATGTAGTTTGGAATGATGTCATCCACCCACATTCAAAATATAATAAATAAGATGGTGGACATGTTAATGTTTGAGGTGCAAATGGAAACCAATTTTGACCAAATATGGTACAGTTTTAGCGACACCTCAAACAAAGTTGTAGGAATACCTCAAATGCATAGTTTGTGATGATGTCACCCACCTCAATTCAAGATAGCAATAGCAATAGCAATAGCACTTACATTTATATACCGCTCTATAGCCGGAGCTCTCTAAGCGGTTTACAATGATGTAGCATATTGCCCCCAACATTCTGGGTACTCATTTTACCGACCTCGGAAGGATGGAAGGCTGAGTCAACCTTGAGCCCCTGGTCAGGATCGAACTTGTAACCTTCTGGTTACAGGGTGGCAGTTTTACCACTGCGCCACCAGGGGCTCATTCAGATAGCACCTCAATGGGTGCTGAACATTTGAGGTGCAAGTGATGAACATTTGAGGTGCAAGTATGAACATTTGAGGTGCAAGTGGGTTAACTTGTGAACTGCCTAACTGATTTGGACCAAATTTAGTCCAATTGTAGGGATAGTGAAAGGAAAGTAGGCAGATTAGTTCTCACTAGAACAACTAGCATATCCTTTCTAAAAGGTATCAATTTTATGTAAGGGATAGAAATATTGGCACTTTGGCTACTTTAAAATTCCCATGCTTTGCTAGTTCCATTTTTTCCTGTGTGGGGTCATGAGACGCAAAGTTGGTCAAAAATGAAGCACATTATATGGAGACGAAGCAGTGTTATCACTAAAACCATTTATATCTATTGATTTCCTTTTAGACATGCTATAACCACATTAATGGTTATAGTCAGCATATAATCAAGAGTAGTTTGAGGTATTATCTATTAATTTCTTGACTCAGAAAAAGCATACGATTTTTCAAAATCATTCAAATACCCCATATAGTTATCTGGGGAGAAGATCTGGAAAACAGTTAACAGTTAAAAAAACATAACGATGATCTGCCTATACAAAAAGTAAAGGGGTGGGTGGGAAATGAAGGCTGGAAGAATTTGAACCTTTCTTGGTTCATTAATTATCGACAATCAAAATGTTAATATTATCAACCTTTGTGTTTTTGAGTACAGTGTTACCATGGTTTGTGTCTTTCCAGGAAATTTGGAGAATTATTGCAGAATTTATATGGATGGACATTCTAGAGCGGGGACATCCGAGTGATAGAGCTATCCCACTTCAAAGATAATCAAACAAGGGCTTGCAGCTTCAGATCATTTGTTGCATTTTTCTGCAGATCAGCTTCTTCTATTGTCTGGAATACGGAAGTTATTAAGTTCAAAACCAGAACAAAAGCATACATCCTTATCCATACAAGTACATTTTATGACTGCAGAAACCCTATAGGGAATATTTAGTCAGGCAAAAGGTCATTCCATCTAATCTATTACAGTCATGAAACAACATACAAGAATATTAAATCCTTCAGTTTCCCTGATATCCTAATATATCAGTTTCCCTGATACTTAATATAAAATAAAAGGCAGGAAGGATGGATAATGTATTCAATGGGAGGAAAACAAATCAATTTATCTACTATCGCAACTAGGGAGAAGAAACCATTTCTTCTTTGAATCAAATCCATTAATTGATCAAGTCTTGCAATTTCCATTAACACCTCATTCACAGATGGCAACGTAGCCAGTTGCCTAGCAAAAACTAATTTATTTATTTATTTAGTTGACTAACCAATTCCCTTTAATTAATCTAATGGGCAAATCTCTTTTCCAACTTTTTCAGTAAGGCTATACAAAGGTCCAGATTTATTTTAATTTATGTTATTTGGCAGATCACCTAGATAATGTTTCCCTATTAAAGGCCAACAGAGATGGAAGAAATCTGCATTTCCTGCAACATTTCTGGCACATAAACATGTTTTATGAGACACGCAACACAGCAGTGCAGAAGAAGCAATAGCAACAACCACAAGACATTATTATAAAGTTTAGCAGCTGACATTCCCTGTGCTCTGATAATGGAAGAGTTCCTTGTGGGGACCTAAAGAGCTGGGAAACTAGCTGCCTTTCTTCCTTCTACCACAAGCCCAATAGCAGCAGGAGGTGGAGGAAGCCATTTTTGCTGCTCTCTGCTCACTCCTAAAAGACTATTCACTTGCAGGAATGTGTCCACTCCCTGAGGTTCAGTCCTCAGGGACACATTCCTGAAAGTCAGTAGTCCTTTAGCAGGGAGAGGAAAGCAGCAAAAAAAAAAAGAAAGAAAGAAAGGAAAAAAAAGAAAAGAAAAGAAAGAAAAGAAAAAGAAAGAAAGAAAGAAAGAAAGAAAGAAAGAAAGAAAGAAAGAAAGAAAGAAAGAAAGAAAAGAAAGTGGCAGAAAGAAGAAAGGCAGCTAGTTCCCAAGCTCTTTATGGAGGATAGAAGCCAACATGTTAATAAAAAAATCAAAGGGGAGAAAAACAAATTTAAAATGAAATTCATCTAAAGGCAAACTAATGAAACCCATAAACCCACCCTCAACCAAGGACTACAATATTTCTAATAGGCCCTTCCTATTACCAAGAGCCTCTCTAACCAACCAATTGCCAGCAATCACCTGGCCCATCAACTGAACTCAAGTTTCTCACTCCAGGCAGCCAACAAACTAGGTATTTCAGGATCCAGTACAGAGAGAATCCCATGCCCTTGCATTGCCCCAAATAATGACCCCTTTGGTGCTGCCACTCTCAAGTCCTGCTGGAAACATCCCAGGTCGAAGTGGCTCACCCAGTTTCCAGCTGTTAATGCCTTTTGAAGGCAGGGTTTCTTCTCACCTAAACCAACTGCAAAGGCACGGCTTCAGGCTCCTTGCACTGGCAGAAGCAGCAGTATCTGGAAGGGGCTAGGCAGATTCAGTTAAAAGCACCTCTGAGCCTAGAAGCCGTCACTTGTCCTGCTGCTTCCTCCAACACACAAGCAGATCCTCAACCAACACATGCAGCCTGACCAACTATTTTTGCTCCTTTCCGTTTCAAAGTCACCTTGCATTAAGGCAGTTGTGGAACAAACCTAACATTCAAGAGCACATGGTACCAGCTGAGTGTTTCTTTGGATCCACAGTTTCCAGAGGAGTTATTGATAAATGAGACTTCCCCCCACCTTCTCTCAAAGAGCACTTGTGTACAGCCTGATAAATTTATCTTGTGTCCAAAAATGCTGAGCTACATTCTCCTTATTTCTTAAAAGGGTATAATTCATAGATTTTTTTAAAAAAAAACAACACTTTGGTTTAAGACAGAACTAAGGCACTTGCAACTTTCACTTGTGTTCCACAAAGAATAGAAATTTTAAGTTAAGGGACATACCTCAACTTCCATGCCATATAAGCAGTAAAGACCAAGTACAATTTCTTTACAAATTAGGCTCCATGAATCCACACTATGCACTGAAATCTAGTGACACCTTGAAAACTTCCAATTTCACTCCAATCATTCCCTCTCCAGCTGAAGTGGTAGCAGCAGTGGATCAAATCTTAGCTTGTCTCTAAGCATTTAAGAACTTTTTTCAAACCTAACTATCCTTTATTTTCGGCAAGGCTGCAAATGGAACAGATTCGATAGTCATTAGCATTTATGTCCACTCGCTCTCCCCCTCTCTCTTTAAATGTGTAGGTTTTAGAATGAGAAGCCACCAAACCACAGGGGCATCATGCAACTATCTCAATACAGAAATGCCAAAATGGGGGACATGATTCACAAATATCGAGTCCACTCAGAAAGCACTTATTTTGAGATATATGTACATCTCAAGGGGAGAGAATGTATTCGCATGTGCTAAGTCAAGCACTGGCAGGCAATGAAATACAAACAAGCACATGGCAGGAGGTGTTGAATTGCAACCAGACAATCAACCCAGCCCTGAAACATTTCCCTCAGTCTGAATGCGCAAGGGAAGGGAAGAGTCATCCCTGACAAGGCAACCAGGCAACACTCCCTGCCTAGATATCTCTCTTTGCCTCCTTCCTATCCAAGCGGGAAGAAAATGCAAGACCGGGGGGGGGGGTAAAAATGAATAAAAAAAAATAAATAATGAAAGAAAGAATGAATAACCAGCTTGAATAACAATAACTTGTACATACAGTACAAGTTTGCGATGCAGCTGTTTCACCAGGAGTTTAATCAGGGACTGGTTCCCATTAGAACAAGCTGGAACAGTAAAATGAGAACATAAAACAATATCTATAACACTGTAAAGTAAAAAAAACCTGAACGCAAAACACTCACAAAATGTAAAGTAAAGATACAATGCAATTAAGCTTATCCAAGCTTGTTAAACAGACTCAAGGTACGCTTTGGAGAGCTCAACATGGGTATTGAACACAAGCAATAATCAATCAAAAGATTTTTTAGCTTTACCGAGGACCACAAACTTCCCTAAAAGATATAATCAATCAAAAGCAATAATCAATCACAAGATTTTTTAGCTGTACCGAGGACCACAAACTTCCCTAAAAGATATAATATATAATAAATGCAAACCTCAGACAATATCATATCAAAGGACTCAAAACATAAAGAGTAAGTACTACTTGTAAATTGTCCTAGTAATGATTACAGCCCCGATGAAGCTCCTGGCGAAACAGCTCCATATCCTGGGGTGGCTGTCGTGATTTTCCCTGGTGTACCGCCTTCCACCACCAATTATTATTAGCCATTACAGAGCAGGTTGCTTGCTTTCTCCGCATGAAGGAGTCACGATTTGATCTACATGCATTTTCACATCTGAGTACATCGTTTCCTCTCTTTGGATTTGAGGACTCCTTACTTGTACTGTATGTACTCTTCAATTTCTTATTTTGAAGACATCTCGGACTGTGAGTGGACACCTGCATATACTGGTTTCTCATTTTCTCTTTGTATTCCGAAATTCCACTTGGTATTTTGTTATTGTATTTTTATATGCATTTTTACATGTATTTTCATGTGTCATACAGATGTGTTTGATTATCTTTACATGTGTTGAGAGCTGGTTATTCATTCTTTCATTATTTATTTATTTTATTCATTTTTCACCCTTGTTTTTTTGTTCACGGGTCTTGCATTTTCTTCCCTCTCCTATTCCGTGGACCCCAGTTTTTTCCCTTCCTTCCTATCCAAGGCAACTTTTGAACTTGCCCCACTGTGTCTGTGCTGCAACCATTTTTAGGATACACTTGTTGAATTCCTGCTTGGACATTTACTATAATGCAGTAGATGCATTTTGGGAAAGCACATGTCATACATGGATACATCAGGCAGAAATTTATCAGGCTCAACTAGTCACGGGTTGTGGGTTGCCACTGAAGGCAATTGGGATCTGAAGTCAGGACTGGGAAGGCCATACAGAGGAACAGGAATGAGAGTTGATCAGTTGGTCAGAAGAAAGCTGAGAGTCAAGTCAAAGCCAAGAATCAAAGCTGAGTGGTCAACAGGAACCAGGAGTGGAAGATGAGCTGAAAATCAGAGTCTAGCCAGGGGTGAAACCAAGCAGGAACCAGGATCAGCACACCCAACGTGCCAGGAGACTTTGAAACTAAGGCAAGGCCTGAACCCAGACGGGAAGCCTTTACACCCATCCTGTGCAAAGGGTGGGTGTGAGGATTCAGTGAACCCTCAGTTGGGCAGGATTAAACCAGGGCCTGAGAACTCTATGCTCTGGCAAGGCTGGTATAGTTCAGGTGTATGACGGTTCCAAATTAACACAGTAGCTCCCAGCCATCTGTGGTAGGTGAACTGGGCAACTGCATGTGTCTGGATGCATCTCCCCACAGCCCAGGCCTTAACCAGTTTTCTTTGAGTCTAGAAATTAAATCAAATAATTTAGGAACAGACATGGATGCCTGATGAAATTACTCAACTTTGTGACTGGCATTGTGGAAGGGGAGGTTAGATAGCCTTTTCTTGAGCCTCTTTACAAATAATAGACCTAGAACTGAAAGAGGGCTGCCTGCAACATACAATATCAATATCAATCTTGTAATATCCTAGTCTAGGCAACATGAGTCCTGGCACAAGGATTTTGTCAAACAACAAACCACCACCACCACCCTGGATTAATGTATTTTGCTTGGAAATCTTTTTCAATCTGATAAAAAATAATTCGGAACCACTGAACTATTTAGATGAAAAACATTCAGAACCACTGAACATTCTAAAGATGCCAATCAGAACCTGAATCATAAGAGAAATGGTACAATTTAAACAAATAAACTAACTAAAACTGCTTATACCTTAACATTTCTTTTATGTTTTGCCACTTGCATAACTGTTTTTAAAGCATTATATGTGTACAACAATCATGTAAGGATATACATTGCTACAAAAAAATCAGGGACATGTTTTCCCATTTTATTCATGAAATTAATCTTATGGGCAATACTATTGGGCAGAAAAATTTGCATTTGAAAAGAATTGACAGAGGTAAAGGTAAAGTGTGCCGTCAAATCGATTTCGACTCCTGGCACCCACAGAGCCCTATGGTTATCTTTGGTAGAATACAGGAGGAGTTTACCATTGCCTTCTCCCATGCAGTGTGAGATGATGCCTTTCAGCATCTTCCTATATTGCTTCTGCCCGATATAGTACCAGCGGGGATTCGAACTGGCAACCTTCTGCTTGTTAGTTAAGCATTTCCCCACTGTGCTATTAGATGGCTATAGACAGAGGACTTAGTGTAATTATTAGACATTCTAGCAAATTTCAACATACAATTTTGAAAGTAACTGAGAGCACAATCATTAGCAGAAGTAGTCAGATCTGTATACAGTGCAAGGAATTTGTACTACTAGAGTCAGCACTACTGCTAATGAGAGCAAGAACTAATTGGTTAAGAGATATGATTCCCAGCCTACATCGCAAATTGCTAGACAAAACTCTTTATTACTAATAAGATATGCTAGATGTAATTCAATAAAATTATCCCATGCCAATTTTCTTAATTATATATGCCATACATAGTACAATTAACTTGTAACTCTGAAACTACATTTAAAAGAAAGCAAACTGTTTGATGACTTTGATGTTTTGCAACCAAAATGTGCTGGCTAATTTTTCCATTTCAGCTCCCATTCCAGTCTTTAAACTATCTTAATCTCCTGCCCTCAGATGTTGACCTTGCAGGAACAGGGGTCATAGGTTAGAAGAGACAGACAGTGAAAGATCTGGACTATCAATTCATGCCTGAAAGATTTCTCTCCCACAAAAGAAGCCACTAAAAAGCAAATTCCAAAATCTGACCAAACAAATCTTAGAGAGCACAAACCCATGACAAAGTTATTGAAACTTGCTGAAATATTAGTGTATTTAAAATTTCCCTAAAATGGATAGCACTCAAGCAGTAGGTATTTCATTTTCATTTTAAAATAGTAACCTCAAAAGACCTGCTCTGTGGAGAGACATTTAAACTATGCTTTAATCATTTTGAAATATAATTAAAGTTAGTTATAGGGTTCAAAGTTTTTATAGTCTTCCATCCACTTCCATTTACTGAGGTTTTCATTTGTAATTATTTTAATTTTTTTGCTTTTTCAACAGAAATTAAAGCTAAATACTGGCTTCTCTGGAAATCTTGGGACACAGGGCAAGATGTTGAAAAAATGTAACTGACTCAAGTAAACTTGCAACAGGGTATAATCTATTGCATTTTAGTTGCCTTTACCTAACAATTATCCAGTGCTCTGCTCTCCTTTGGTTGTTTGCACATGGAGTAAATTTTGCTTTCTTTAAAATATTATACCATATTTTTCCATGCATGTTAAAGATTATTCACAACCTCAAACTGATAAACTAAAATAAACCTAATAAACTGAAGAGAAAGGCATACCCTCAATCAGCTTCACTCCATCATCACAAAGCACCAGTACTCAACACAAGTTACTTCATTATTATACATTTGCAACTTGTCTATTCTCTGTGGAGCTCACAGTAGTCTTTTGGTAGGTCAGGCTGATGAATGGCAGCTTGCCACCCAGGGAGCTTTGTGGCTAAGCAGTAATTGGAACCTGGGTTTTCCACATCCAGATCCAGTTCTCTAGTGTCTATAACTTCTACACCAGAAGTTCTTAAACTGTGGTCTGTGGACCACCAATGATCTGTGAGCTCCACCCAGGTGGTCCAAAGGGCTGGTCAGTGCTGAACTTAAAACAAAAAAGTGTCTTGCTTGCTTCCTCCCAAGGACCACTTCACATCCCTTTACCATGCTCCATAATGTGTATGTAGGAGGAGAGGGGAGGAGAAATTGCTAGCTGGCCTGGGTGCAAAACACAAAGGTCGTACACATGACCTCACTCACTTGGCTAGAGGAGGGCTTGGGGGAAGGCAGGAGCCATCCTGACTCCTCCCTCACAATTTCAAGTGCTCTTGGGCTTGCCAGCACCATATGCCCGTATGAGCAGCATGTGGTGGCTCCAAGAGCAGCTGGAGGACAGGAGGAAAGCAGGCTGCAGCCTCTCACGTCTCACAATGCACCAAGCAACAGTGTGGTGCATTGGGGGATTTACCAGCAAGCTGGGTGCACTAAGCAAGAATGAAACATCATGGGGGTGGGGGGTGGGTGGAGACAGTGCTTATTAGGAGAAAATGCAGCAGATTGTGTCTGAAGAACAATGTGGATCTGTATCTGCTGCTTGACACAGGTAATGACTCAAAGTATCCATTACATAAAAACACCAGGCATTGTGTACTATTTCCTAAATCAACTTGTATTAAGAAGTTACATGTCTACCTTTCATGGTGTTGTATATATGCTCTATTAAGTTGTGAATTAATATGTCTAGTGATCAGATTTTGCACCATCATTTAAGAAATATGCAAAGAAATATCATGGGAAACCTTATTTAAATCAGGGTTTTCTCTTGATTTAAATATGTGATGCCATATTGAAATTTTCATTGTATAGAATCTAAAATATGGCTTGAGGTCAAGAACATGTTTCTAATATTAAATAATCCATAACCTAACAGTGCAATATTCAGTCCACACATAACAGATGGGGATGGGCAATCATCCTCATCTGACAACCCCTATATCTTTTAATAAATAATAATAATAATAATAATAATAATAATAATAATAATAATAATAACAACAACAACAATAACAATAACAACAATAAAATTCAGCCATCCCAGGTCCTTGGGAAGGACTCGATGTCTGGATAAAACAAACCAGTCAATAACACCTGTCTGACTGTGTAAACAAGAGATGATAATAAAAAATTCAGTCATCCCAGGTCCTTGGGAAGGACTCGATGTCTGGATAAAACAAACCAGTCAATAACACCTGTCTGACTTTGTAAACAAGAAATAATAATAATACAAACCAGTCAATAACACCTGTCTGACTGTGTGAACAAGAAATAATAATCGCCATGACCCCACTTTCACAAATACTAAACAAAACAGGCCTTGGATACCAAACATCTAAAACATCAAGTAAAATCATCCATCTGCTGTACATGGACGATCTGAAGCTGTATGGAAGGTACCAGTCAGAAATCGAATCACTGCTAAACACTGTCTGTATATTCAGTAGCAATATAGCAATGGAGTTTGGACTAGACAAGTGTGCTGCATTAATAATGAACAGAGGAAAAATAACAAAAACAGAAGGAATAGAACTGCCCATTGGAAGCAACATCAAGAACCTGGAAGAGAAAGAACGTTACAAATACTTGGGCATTCTCCAGGCTGATAACATCGCACACACTGAAGTTAAAAGAAAAATGGGAAGTGAATACATCAGGAGAGTTAGAAAAATCCTGAAGTCCAAACTCAATGGCGGGAACATCATACAAGCCATAAACACTTGGGCTATACCGGTTATCAGATACACTGCAGGAATAATAGACTGGACCCAGGCAGAGCTAGAGATGCTAAATCGTAAGACCAGGAAAATCATGACCATCAATCATGCTCTGCACCCCCGCTCAGGTGGAAGAGGAATGCTGCAAGTCCATCAAACAGTAGAGGAGGAGAAAAGAGGCCTTGAAGAATATATCAAGGACAGTGAAGAAGATGCACTTCAAATGGTCAAGAACGCAAAACTATTCAACACCAATGAAACAAAGCAGGCCAACAAGAAAGAACAAGTCAAGAACTGAGCAGAAAAATGGAGAAATAAGCCCCTGCATGGTCAATATTTACACAATATAAGTGGAAAATCCGACATCACCAAGACCTGGCAATGGCTTAAGAATGGCAACTTGAAGAAAGAAACTGAGGGTTTAATACTAGCTGCGCAAGAACAGGCACTAAGAACAAATGCAATAAGAGCAAAAGTAGAAAAGTCAACAACAAACAGCAAGTGCCGCCTTTGTAAAGAAGCAGATGAAACCGTGGACCACCTAATCAGCTGTTGTAAAAAGATAGCACAGACTGACTACAAACAAAGGCATGACAAGGTAGCAGGGATGATACACTGGAACATCTGCAAAAAATACAAGCTACCTGTAGCCAAAAATGGGTGGGACCATAACAACTGAAAAAGTGGTAGAAAATGAAGATGTAAAAATATTATGGGACTTTCGACTACAAACAGACAAACATCTGCCACACAATACACCAGATATAACTGTAGTCGAGAAGAAAGAAAAACAAGTCAAAATAATCGACATAGCAATACCAGGGGATAGCAGAATAGAAGAAAAAGAAATAGAAAAAATCACAAAATACAAAGATCTACAAATTGAAATTGAAAGGCGGTGGCAGAAAAAGACCAAAAAATAATCCCAGTGGTAATTGGCGCCCTGGGTGCAGTTCCAAAAGACCTTGAAGAGCACTTCAACACCATAGGGGCCACAGAAATCACCATCAGCCAATTACAAAAAGCAGCTTTACCGGGAACAACCTATATTCTGCAACAATATCTATAACAATTGACAATAAAATTCAGCCATCCCAGGTCCTTGGGAAGGACTCGATGTCTGGATAAAACAAACCAGTCAATAACACCTGTCTGACTGTGTAAACAAGAAATAATAATAATGGGTAATCAGAAAATGGGAGTTGACCTTTCTGGTTCCTGTAATGCAAATACTGTTTCTCCCTACCAAGCAGGTACATGTGCCTTCCAGTGACAATTTCCAATCCAGCAACATTAAAATCAACAGGACCTTTGCCACTGATAGACAAGTGTAGTTTGTGGCCACACTACACAACTTAGTACATTCTATATTCTACTTTCTAACATACCCATTCCTCTAAACTGTTTTACATGATTGTGTGTTATCACAACCAAGAACAGAAGAAAAAATGAAAGAAAAGCAGTAATTCTGGATTAAGCTTTCAACATAGAAGCAATTTAACATCTACATATCAATTAAGCCATATCAACTTATCACAGAAGGAATCAAAGCAGCTAGGTTAAATTTTGATGTAAAGAGTAACGGTAAAGTGTGCCGTCAAGTCGATTTCAACTCCTGGAACCCACAGAGCATTAACTGAGGACAATGGAATGAAAGTAATCTGTGGTTTGTGACTGTTTGCCAACTTGTATGAACTAAAGTAAATGGATCAACATTTAAATTGTCCAAAGGCCAGAGTGTGGAAACCAATTCTAGTTCACTCCAAGCTATGAACAGCCACCCCACTGCAAACTTATATAATTTAAATAACCTCTTCCACAAATGCAGTATTTGAAAATGACCCCATGTTATGAGAAGCAATGCAAGATTTTAAAAAATAGACAAAGACAAGAAATTGCCTTACTCATTCCCATATTTCATAATGGCCTTTCACAACTTAGGGGTCTCTTCTCTAATGCCTAGATTGTAATATCTTGATTTGGAAAGAGCAGAGATGGGTAGACTTCACAGCCTTCTTAGACCTTTCAGTACTGTCTTTTATGCAGGAAATGTCTTCCTGGCACTACTCCACAAGGTCATAACAGCCATCTCTTCTGAATCTTCTCATAGACAACAATAGTATTATTAGTAGTCTATTGTAGCATGCATTGAACTATAAGTTTTCAAAGACTAAACATTTCAATCCACTGGAAGCCCACTGTACTTGGAATTAAAGCATGTTCATTCCTATCCATCACCTACCATCAGTGCTGAAGCTTATTTTAAAATGTCAATATCCTCTTTTCAGTTTTGTAGCCCTAGTGAAGCTGAGGATTCAACGTACGAGACTGAATATGCTTGAACCTCAAATCTTGCACTGGCAGAAGTGCTGTTTCAAAACACACTGCCAACTTTCCCACTTTAAATAGTTCTTGTGGGATGAAACACGTGTTCATTTTTGTGTGGTCTGAAACAATCCCAGCAAACTGAAAACAGAAACAATTGAGATGCTATATACTAAAATCACTACTGCTATATGTTGGTATAACTGTGCTATAAACCTTCTAATAATGAATTTCAAAATCCTAGCATAATTGGAGGCTGGGGAAATCTTACATTTCCCAGTCTTCATGAAGAAGCTGGCTTCTCCCAGAACTGCAAATATGTAAGACAAGGATGGGGGAGAGAGCTGTTGCAAGAGTGCATGTGTGAGCAATTACCAACTTGGTTCATTGCCTCTTGTGATTTGTTTTCTTTTTGAGATCTCTACCATGCTAATGCTATGATTTGCTATCTGTGATAAACACAGTGATCTGAACTGCATTGTTCTTACAGCAAACTGTCACAGGTTTAGCTCTTCCTCCCCTATCAGGCATCCACATGGGGATTACAATGAACCACATTGTATGCCTGGCACCTAATACCGGTATGATAATATGTCTGTCTTATGTGGTGGTACACAAGTCAGCAAAAGAAAGGTAGAGGCCCATCCTGTGTGTGTGTGTTTGTGTGTGTGTGTTTTGGTTAAACATACATATGACTGTGTTCCATTGCTTAGCTACACCAGACACTAGAAGTCAGAAGTAAGATCATATTAAACGTTGAGCCCTTTCTCATGAGCAGAGAAAGAGCTCTGACGGGACAAGGTGAGGAAGCCTCGAAAAGCTTACCTCCTCTGCAGACGAGCAGGTCCTTGCCCGCCCAGGTGATCACTGGCTGCTGCTGCTGCTGCTTGCTCTGAGGGTCATGGGTTTCGGGATGCATTGCCCCGCATTGCCCTGCCCCCCAGAGCTCCAATAATGCACAGCATGAGTGCGCAGTGCATTATGGGGATCCCCCCCTTCCCTCCTCGAGTCTGCTAGCTGTGGCTGCTTGTAGCTGTGGTTGACAGACGATCGCAAAAACGAGGTTAAGGGCGTGCTTGCTCCGTTAACCTCTTTTAAAAGGGAGACTTCATAAGCAGGTTTGCAGCCGTGGTGCCGCCAGGATTGGGCCCGATCCCAGCAGTTCACACATGTATGCAAAACCAGGCTGGACTCCCTACGCCTGGTTTTGCACGAGTGTGTGAATAGTCTCTTTGTCATAGCATTGGCCTCTGCTCCAATATTGTCCCTATTTTAACGAGTATTTTCGTTACAGATCAGAGGAAACTACAGCTGAGTGGACCACAATATACATGATTTCTGAACATGTTTACTGCTTACATGAGGGGGGGAGAATGTAAAAAATGCATTTTCCATTCCGTGGACTGCTTTCCCCTCAGTTTACTGCTTACAAGGTTACATTAGATGGGCACCTTAAAATTACAATTTCCGTGCTTTTTGATGTTTGAGTGAATTTGCAAAGTAACTTCTCTTAAAGCAAACTAAAAAACAACAACCCTAGAATAATCCTATGTCAGCTTTCATATTTTAAATCAGAGGTAGCAACATATGGAGAGAGGTGAAGAAGATCCTGGTAGGGGTCAGTGCATCTCTATCGTTCCTGTGTGGTAGCAAGGCCATCTAGTCCCTGTGATGGGGTGGCAGATTTTTGCCCTCTCACTCTGTCCCAGACTACAGTCCATTAATTTGGTTGCAAAGAAGTGTTTGGGGCTCACTGATGTTTGAATGGAGGGGGTGTGTGTGGATCATTAGATACTATACTTTACACAAAAAAAGTCTAGCAAAACCAGCCATAACGTTTTGAGATATCTACACTTCCTGCTTTGGCTGCCAACTGGCCGAAGTAGTACCAGAAACAAAGTTTAACAAAATGTAACTATAAAGCAGCTACCATATCTGAATAATAATCACACAAATCTAAGTAAAGGTAAAGTGTGCTGTCAAATCGATTTCGACTCCTGGCGCCCACAGAGTCCTGGAGTTTTCTTTGGTACAATACAGGAGGAGTTTACCATTGCCATCTCCCATGCAGTATGACATGATGCCTTTCAGCATCTTCGTATATCGCTGCTGCCCGATACAGTACCAGCGGGGATTTGAACCGGCACCTTCTGCTTGTTAGTCAAGCATTTCCCCGCTGTGCCACTATTTAGCATAGTCTTTTTCTACATGCACCACTACTCTCTCTGAATATTCTTTCACCACACCTGCCTGGAATGAGATCATTCCCCCGCCAGCTTCTGTCGAAATACAACCCAGGTTCAAATCCTGAATCATCCAGGATTTGTCATTATCCTGCTGTATAACAGGCAACATTTTAAACCAGAATAAGAAATCAGAATAAATTGACTTCTCCATGTAACACAGAAGATACTTTGCAATCCCAAGATGGGCTGTGCCAGAACATGAATAGTAAGTATGTGGCATTCTGAGAAAGTCACAAAATATCCCCCTATGATCTTACTGCAGAGATACTCCCAGAAAAGCTTTAACTTCACACCTTTCATTTTAGAAATAAACCAAATCACATATTTATGTACTTGCACTATACTGACCAGTATAGTTAAGACGAGTTGTTTCAACATTCTACCATTATAAGCCCTGAGCATTCTATTGGTCTTGAAATCTAAACCATCTGTCAATTTTGCCTGAACATCTGTAGACATCAGTCAGGTGACTAGAGAAAGTGAGCCCTTTCTCATGAAAGGGCTTAAGAGCAGGTGGCAGGGAAGGCTGCAGGAGCTTACTTTCCCTACAGACGATCCTGCTGCCACTCCTGGGTGCGCAGCTCACGTGCCCAGATGTTCCGCTGCTGCCTCTGGTAGCATGGAGATGCGGAGGGGTCTTGTATTGTGAGCTGCCCAGAGAACAATTTTTATGGGACAAAAAGTTTTATTATTATTTAGGCTGAGCGTAAGAACCACCAGGATCCACGCAGATCCTGGCAGCACCTCAGGGGAACCCAACAAAGAAGCCTGCCAGTTAGTCAAGGTTAAGGGCACACTGCCCCCCCATCCCCATTCCTGGCACTGACTGGAAGCCCCACAGTGTCTTGGCACCAGCTGCAACCAGCCAGTACTGACACACAAGCAGTTAGATGTAGTTACAGGTGTGAGCGTAACTGTTTAGGCTCAGCCTAAATAATAACAAACTTTATTTGTCGCATAACAAATTGTTCTCTGGGTGTTTCACAACACAAGATTAAAACATACAACAAGAACACACAACACATTAAATCATAGCACTCAATAAGGGAGAAAAGAAAACACAAAATACAATACAAAGCAGTATAAAACTAATTTTGAAATTAATTAAAAACCAGATCAGATCTGAAAATCAGAATTTAAAAAGGTCTGGGTAAACAAAAAAGGTATTTACCTGGCATCTAAAGGAACAAAGTGATGAAGCCAGGCAAACCTCACTAGGGAGATTATTCCATAAATTGGATGCAACCATCAAAAAGGCCCTCTCCTTAGTAGCCTGACCCAGGCTGGGCGTCCCTAGACCAGGTTAGGCTGCACATGAGAATAGCCTCAGTACCTTTTCCAATTCTGGTGCAGATCTGATGCAGTAACTTGAAAATTGACCCTTGGACTCTACAAAGTAACTGTTGCTACTTGTCCAGGAGCAGAGGGTACCAAAAAAGTGGGGGGGATTTCATGGCAAAGTTTGAGAGAAATTTATATGGGTGGTTTTGTTTGATTTGAAAACCTCTCTAGATTAAGAATTAGCATGTTGTCACTCTTGCATGATGTCACTTGGCTTTGATAACATCATCATGGTGGCTGCCATCACACAAATATTAAACCTCATTATCTCCATAATTATTCAGACAAATTTGTTGTATAAAATGTATTGGAAAAGTATTTTCACAAGCTACAAGATATAACCATATGATTTCTGGCAATTTTTGTGTGCGGCCTTTTTTACATAAGAGAGAGCGACAGAGAGAGAGCAAAAAGTGATTTTTAACACCAATTTTGAACCAAGTGGCCAGGACTCTGACTTAGTCCTACTTAGAGTAGACCCACTGAAATAATGGGACTTCATTATTTTTAAGAACTAACTTTGTAACACTGTTGTCCATGTTAGGATTCAATTGCTGCATTCTGTATTCAAGTATCTTCGTTGCAATCTTCTTGTGGAAACACACTATCACAAAGGAGTTCATTTCCACGACATGCAATATATGGAGGTAAGCCAAGCATCTGCAAAATTGGCAGCTTTTTTCTTAACACACGAGCATCTGAACAACTGCAAGATCGATCCAGGAGCACATGGGATATCACATCCTGCAGGTGTAATGTGTTTGTCCTCATTTTTTATCCACCCATGTCCTAGTAGAGAAGGAAGGGTTGAAGTCTGGGATAACTTTCATGCAAGTTGGTGAATGCATCCCCCTGCATTTGAATGTGCTGAATTCAAAAATGCTGTTTTCCAAGCAAGATTCTGTATGCTTATACTTGAAAATCAAAATGCTAACTGAAGTTAGTACCTCCAAGAGCTGCCTGAGCAGCCTGAATAAGAAACATTTTCATGCCACCACATCCCAAAATATACCATATATCAGATATCCCCATGACCGCAAGACTTTCCTCTATCAGATTCACCCTAGCCCAACGTGTTGTTTTTAAATAAGATACACACCATGCCCCCGGCAACACTTTTCATTAAGAAACTGAGGGGCACACTCTAAAACAAGTCTAAAGCTACCACACCCACCACAGCCAGAGGACTCTTTATACTATCCATGCTCGTTATGCCATTTTCAGAGTGCTTCAGTGTACCTCTTAAACTTAACCTTTCAGCCATTTTCTTCCCTAAGCCTGCTTAGAAGAAACGCTGGCTCTAGGAAAAAAAGGTTGGTATGACCAGTTGCAGAGAAATTACTTATCCTCTATATGTAACTGAACAGAAAGCCAACTTTAACTGAGAAACAAGAGTTTGATATTTATTACTAACCAAAACATAGGCTAAGAAAACAGACACACAGTCTCTTATGCAGTGAGAGGGAGGACCTCTTGGTTTGACTCCAAGGCAATGAGCAAACAACCCGTGACTCTACCCCTAAGCCAGTACATAGAGACATTCACATAGAGAAGCATGCCCCATACACACAACGGAAACAATGTCTATGGCAAAATCACAACAGCATCTCCCCGGGTGCCTGTCAGGTCATTTGCAAACAACTGCAAGGGACTGAAGGAAATGCCTCTCTGGCAGAGAGAGATGCAGAACAGAACCAAAGGAAAAGAATGTTAGCACTCTTCCACTTTCAATAAGCCCAAAGTTGCGCGAACATTTTGCCTTGTTTCCTCCCTCCTGTTATCAAAGTTAAATGAGTATATGCCAGAATGTGTGATGTGCCTTCTTCGAAAAACCTATTCACGTTATTGCCTCACTGATCACTCTTTTCACAAAACATCCTTTGCCTACAGGAGTATAGAGGGAGCTACCCAACATAACCTAATCAATAACCAATATTCACGTCTTATCAGGAAGCAGGGACTCCTGAAGTGAGGAAATTCCTGACGAGGACCAGTTACCAGTCCCCTTTAGCTATTAGTTAAAGTCTCCGGTTATGTTCTTACCTATAACCCACCCCCCTCAGATATGGGATAACACTTTTGCCCTTGCATATGCCACCTCACTTTGGCTTTTGCCTCTTCCATTTGCCACCAGATGTTGTGCCTCTTCCTGCCCAGGTGCACCCTGGGGACCTGCTGAATTTCCGACTAGTGGCTACACATTTACTATGAGGGCAGCATTTGGGGGATGCACTTGTAGAGATGCATCAAGGCATTTCTACATCTGTGTAAATATGCACCAACAGCATCTCTAGCAACTGATTTGGGAAGCTGCTCCTATTGAATTTCTGCCTAGATGCATCTCTCCCCAGCCCAATGTCCAGCTAAAAGATCAAGGCAAAATCTGGGTGCATGGAGCACCATTTCTAAAGCCAGTATTATATATGAGACTATACAAAGCCTTAAAGTGTGAATTAAATTAGAATATTTATATTTTTCAACAAAAAGTTCACAAGGCAGTTTTCATGGCACAGAAGTTAAGATGGGTGCCTTAACTTGAAATTTTCATGCTTTTGAGAGCACGAGTGAAAATTGAAAACTTAGTTAATTTCCACCTTAAACCAAGAGGATTTTGGATTATAGTTTTGCATTACTGGATCTGAATCCACAAAGTAGCGCTTCTTTTCACAAGTGATTATGAACAGCAAATACAGTTTCAAAAAGATTGATGAAGCAGGAAAAAAGAGTAATTTAATTACCTATCTCCCTTTGGCTTTCTTTTCTGTACTGTTTTTCCTTTGGGTCGTCTCTCACTTCCTAAACAGGGAATCCCACCTGGACCTGTTACCCGTATTGATTCAAGGCCTTTGGAAGATTTCTTAAATGTAAATTCCACTGGTTCTCCTTCTTTTAAGCTTCTAAATCCTTCCATGTAAAGCTTGCTCTGTGAACAGGAAAAATATGCTTGGTTAACATAGACTTTAACACAAAAAATTGAAATCGATAAACACACATACACAAAACAGGGTTGTATTCAATTTCCTGTCACTGTTACTCCACAACTAGTGTGATATTTCATTTAGAAAACAAAACCAAATAATTAGCATTTAAAGTTATTGCCCCAGCTTTCAACACATGGGAATTCCAAGGCATGACTGACTGACAGACAAGTGTAGCACATATTGACATGGCAAATGGAATTTCCCATAGCATGCATGAGTGCCATGAATGTGCCAGAAGAACTTGTAGAGCTTTGGAGTACAACTATAGCTAGAAGATTCTTCTGGCTCAGCCAGAACAACAACTCCTTTCTTTCGTTTGCTGAATACAACAAAATGCTGTCACGATTGTCTGATCAATGTGGAGTTTGATCAGCATGTTTTTTTAAAGACTATTCTGTTGTGTTTATAGTTTATTGGATATGGATGTTAGGTGAGCTTTTATGATTGAGACAGTGAAAATAACTAAGCATTTTCATGGGTTTTAAGTACTATAAACACTCTAGTAGAAAACCAATCCCAAAAGGAACAGACTGAAACCCTTGGCAAACGTTGACATATTTAGGGTAAAATACTTGTACACAATATTCTCCAGGATTTCACCACATCCGTTTTGTGACTAAAAAAGTAACAGAAGCTAAAAAAATAAAAATAAAAATTACTAAAGCAGAATTAGGAAAATATCCACTAAGTGAATCTAAGGTCAATACCCAAGAATCAAATTCTAATCAAACAGCACTCTCAAAATAAGAGGAAGAGGGATCAATTTTTCAACCAAGCACAGTATTACTCAATTAGTCAAAATAAAGTGGAAAAGCAATCACTGTATATAGTTAATAAAGTTATTTTAATTTCAATAAATTGTGCTACCATAAGTTCAGCATAGATACCCCTGCTTTGATCTACACAACAGAGGTTTTAAAAGCAAATAATTATCACTAGGGTTACTGAAATCAACACCATCTTCTTGATTTTTAATTCAGAAGAGACTGTGTGGGGTAGGCGTTGGTTTTTGTCTGGCTTCCACCGCCCCATGGACTGGGAGAGGGACATTGGGTGCGGCTTCTGTGCACTTCTCCTTTTGGCTGATCAGGGTGGTATTCAGTGGGTGCGGGCTCCTGTTATCTCCCCAGTGTCATGGATAGATCACCAACTGTTTAAGGTAGAACAACCCACCTCTGCAGGGGTAAAGGACCTATTTGGTTGGTCTGCCCAGGAAGGTTATTGGATCCAATGGGGTTCCAAGAAGCCTTATTTGGGCTGAACTGGATTCCATGGTTATTGCACAGTCTATTATGGAGATGACCAGCAACTCCTCTTATTTGATTAGATTGGATCACTTTCAGTTTGTGACTCCTGAGGATGTGGACAAACTACTTCGGTCTGTGCATCCTAAAACCTGTTCTCTTGACACTTGCTTAACTTGATTTATCTCATCTGGTAATTACTGTCAGAGTATTGTCAGAGGGGGTCTGGTAAATATCATAAATGCTTCTTTGAGGGAGGGCAGGATGCCCCTTTGTCTTAAGGAGGCTATTATTAAACCTTATAGAAGAAACCTACATTAGATCCCTTGGAATTTGCTAATTAGAGACCTGTTTCTAATCTTCCATGGTTGGGCAAGACTGATTGAGTGGGTGGTGACAGAGGGAATGTGACACTATTGATCCTTTTGGATCTCTTGGCAGCTTTCAATACCATCGACAACGCTATCCTTCTGGATCGTTACGGTTGCTGCTGGCTCATTTGATGGTGACTTGAGACTGGGCCTTCTCTGCAGTTGCCCCAGAACTTTGGAATATGCTCTCTGTTGAAATAAGAACATCTCCTCCGTTTGCTTTTAGGAAGACTCTCAAGACACACCTATTTTCTCAAGCTTTTAACAAATTAATTTTAAACTGTTTAATTTGTTTCCATTTTATGAGACTGTTTTGACTTTATTTTTGTGAACGTTTAATTGGTTTTACTCCGTTTTATATTACGTTTTAAATTTTGTACACTGCCTAGAGATCTACATATCAGGTGGCAAAAAAATATGATAAAGAAATAAAATAATTTGAACAGATATCCAGTATTGCTAAATCCATGACAACGAAGACGACGAAGACGACGAAGAAGAGCTAAGAAGAATTAGGCCCGTAATGGGAGCCAGACAGTGAAAAGTATAAAGGTGATTGTTAAAGAATAATGGTTTCATACAAATGTTCAATTCAGATATTAGCAATGCAAATAACATGGTTGAATGATATCGTCTGACTAAATCATAATTTCTTGTCCCATAGAACATACTAATGATCAAAGCCATACATTTTGTTGCAAAATATACGTTTCCCTCCACATATCAGTATAACATTGATGATTTTCCCTTCTAGTAAGTGAAAATTCTTCCAAGCAAAAGTATTCACTACCAACTACATCTTTACGTACACCCAGACTATTCCCCAATTCAGACCTCATGCCAAACTATAGTTTGTCATGGGTCTAGTTCAACATCACATGGAAGTCCTCTTCAGACTTTTTTTTAAAAGACACTGTACCCGCATACAGCATCCCAGTGCACCTACTTATAGCATCCCAAGATGCCCACAAGCCCTGCCGCAGTGCTGTTGTGAAATATCTCGCCCCTGCACTGCCTACATTGACAGTATTTGTTTGCAGAGACAAATTAGCCCCTGCTAATTGAGCAAAGAGACACCTTTTAAAGTGGTAGTTCTTTTATATTTAGCAGGGGAAGAGCAACTGGCCCTGTCCAACCCCAGCACAGCATCCCTCCAGTGGCTGTTGCTGGTATCTGCCTTATGTTTAGACTGTGAGCCCTTTGGGGACAGGGAACCATCTCATTTACGAATTATTTATTTTCCTATGTAAACCGCTTTGAGAACTTTGGTTGAAGAGCGGCATATACATATTTGTTGTCATCGTAGTATGGACAGCATGGTGTGTGTGTGTGGAGGGGGGGGAGTGAGGCCTCTGAGCACACCAGAACTGGGGCAGGGCTTGTGGGCATGCTCTTGGGATGCTATAAGTAGGTACAGTATCCCTTTTAAAAAATGTCTAAAGAGGGCTAGTGTCAGGGTTGAATCCTGGTTTCGTGCAAGTCCTTAGCTTTGGTCATGTACTGCAAGGGAGCAAGGATTTGACTTCAGACCCTAGATTAGAACAATTCAGAACCTTTCCCCTAGAATTGCCTGTGTTTCCTTAAAAAAATGTCCAGGAGACACAGTTGACTGCAAAAGGAGGAAATGACTGGGGGGGAAATCATTCCTCCTCTCCCTGCATGGAAGCATTTCCTGCATGCAACTCTTAGTTTCAATGTGGGCCACTACATATTAAAAGTGCAAGTAATTGTCAACCTTTTCTCAAAACCCCATTAAGACGACAGCAAGTGAGCTTACTTACTGCTTGCCTTTTTCACCTCTGATTTCTATCATAGCTGTAAGGCAGACTTCTACTTTTCATATTAGTAACATTATCCGCCGCCCCATCTCTGATAACTTCTAAAAAGAAGTTCATTTTTTCACCCAAGCTTTTTAATTTGACTGGGCTTTTAAATTGTTTTCAGGTTTTCAATTTTGTCTTAATTTGTTTTATGTTGTTGTAAACTGCCCAGAGACAGATGTTTGGGGTAGTTTCCAAATAAATAAATAAAATTTGTTTTAACACAATTGTTCTCTGGGTGGCTCAAAAAGTAAAACAAAAACAGCAATTGAATTAAAACATGCAATTAGAACACATTAAAACAAAATAAAGCTGTAAAATATAATACACAAATGTCAAACATTCATTCATGCAATTCATTCATTCAATAGGTCTGGGTGAATAGGAAGGTCTTCACCTGGTATCTAAAAGAATAAAGTGATTTTGCCAGGAGAACCTCAATAGGGAGACTATTCTACAAATAGGGTGCCACCGAAAAGGCCCTCTCCCTAGTAGACACCCACCTTACCTCATTTGGCAGGGGTCCTCAGAGCAGGGCCTCTGAAGAAGATCTCAGGGTCTGGATACAGACATATGGAGCAAGGCACATTTTCAGGTAACCTGGTCTGAAGCTGTTTAGGGCTTCAGAAGTTAAAATCAGTACTCTGAATTTTGCTCAGAAATTGACTGGGTGTCAGTGCAGCTGACAAAACACTGATATGAATGATGCCCAGTCCCAGCTAAGAATCTTGCAGCCCTATTTGGGACCAACTGCAGATTATGTTTCTTGAAGTCCCCAAGACATGTTTTATGTAGTATACACATGGTGATGAAGAGATAAATCGTATTTAGGATGAAAGTGATTGTACATTGAGGATTAGGTTGATTTTTTAAAAGTAGGATGTTCTTAAGTCTTCTATCAGGGAGATATTTGAGGTGTAAAGAAAATAATTTTTCTATTTCCACTAATATGAAATTCCATCTAAGACTTTAAAAAAAACACCCTACTGTTGTTATTTCTTCCTCACCATTCAAATAGAAGTCCTCAATTAAACCAGAATTTGAAATATAAAATGCAATTGTAAATATCTCATCTCAGCTTTATTCAAAGCTACATTAAATTGATTAGAAGATAAAATATAAATTGACTGGTTAATACACACACACATACACAGAGGCATAGGCTTTTTCAATGTTCAAAAACACTTCTCTGCACAACTTTTAAAATGAGGTGGTAGAAACATTTTTCAGTTGTATTTTTTGAGCCAATTGTGCTGTTTTTAAGTAAGACTATCTTTAACATCTAAGTCTATATTGACACAATATGTTAAGTCTCAGAGATGGATGGTTTCAGAGGTAAGAATACAAAGGAAGGCAAGAAGTAGCACCATATATTATAATGTCTTAGTACTTCCTTGTAAAAAAGTGATGTCATGTGCTATATTTTACCAGGAACATTCCCTCCACAAGCTCTGAGCTTTTCTGAGAGCCCCATTAACTTCAATGGGATTTCACAGGAGAAGTTCCTGTTTCATTGTGCACAGTGTCAGGGGGTGCTTCAGAATCTGACTTAAATCCACAAAAGAAGGGAAACTCTAAGTTAGGGCTCATTATAGCACTCTATTCTCCTCTCGATATGCGTGTGTCACTCCCATTAGCATGTACATATGGAGGGGAGAAAAGGCTCCCATAATGAGCCTTAATTCAGAATTTCCTCTCTTTTGTGGGCTTCCAGTCAGGGTCTAAACACCTGCTGATACAGCATGGAAATCTCTGAAAAACATTTTGTTTAGAGAAACTCTGACACTCAATATTTTCCCTGTTTATTTTATTGGTTTATGCATAATTATGCCATTAAATGGATGAGTTTGGCAACTGTGAACAAAAATTAAAACAAATGTAATATACTCCAATGGTGCCTCCTAGGAGCTTGCACAGATTTTACACTGGGCCAATTGTTTACACTTGGGAGACATCTACACAACCAATACAAGTGAGTGGCCAGTAAAATGAGTAAGCCAGGGGTTCATGCCATGGCAGCTTCTGTGCTGCTTATTTTCCAAACAAGCAAATCTGTGGCTGCCAGCATGATAAAGCAACTTCCAAATACACAGTTTAACTATGGAAATACTGATTTGCTGGTTAGAAGCAAAGCATCTTCATATACCGAAGCTACTATGGTTCCCAAAACCATTTTTACAATTACTATGTTTATAGAGTTGGCTCTGAAGAATACATACAACTCAGTTAACCACTGACAATTCAAGGGAGCATTTGTAGATATTGCAAAAGACAATACATACTGTTTAAGTAGTATTATAGTGTACATTTTCAAGCCAGCCAGCCCAGACCTCAGCCCTAAGCCTAAGTGCACTATATGGGATGTTTTACTATTACAAATGCCGGTGTGAAAGCAATGTACAAATATTATGCAGTATGAAAGCTGAAAAAAACATGTTAGCTGTGGTTTTGCTTCTTCTACAATACAAGCCTTTTCATAAGCTTAACAAGAGAAATTACTTGTGCATATGGCTGCATCTGCGAGTGCCTATGTAACAGCTGGGCTTCTGCTCTTCCTTCAAAGCCCTCTTGACAGAATTCAAGTCCATTAAAGCCTCTTAGCCCTGGTCTGCATAAAGCCAATAAATCACTTGGGAGACTAAAGAGTACCAAATTATATAGGTTGAAATATGGACTTAAAAAGCAAAAACTGAACAAGTTAAACTTGTTCTGAAATGCTATCATGGGACTAGTTTTTAACTGAGAATTATTTGTCTAGTATATTTTAAGACAGTGATTTTTTTAACAGACTAAATATAAGTAGTCAAACAAACAGCATTTGTGTTGCACTAATATTTATTGACTGTTTAACAGAGATATTTTAAAAATGTATATCCAGCCTTATAGTTTAAGATTGTAAGTGTGTAAAAAACTTAATACTAGAAAACAATATATAATCTACTACTTCTTAGAGCATTATAGGAGTGATTGTTCTAACCAAAAAACCAGGGTTGACTAATTATTATTTCGTTCAGAGGAAATTATTTTACAGAAATGTCTGATGATTGGGTCTTTCAGCAATGTTAACTAAATTAGTAGTACAAATATACCACATATTTTAAAAATAACGTAATGTAATTTACACTTTAGCCTACATTAAATGCTTGATGGAAATGACATGTCACTCAAATATGCAACAGGTATGTGAACACAGTGGAGCTTTATAATAGTGACTAATCATCTCTGGATGCAACAGGAAATGAATGGCTGAGCAGGAATTAATTAAGATGCATAATAGAAGAGGACTGAGGTGCAATGCTAAATTTGCTTAAGGACTGCTGGCAAGTAGAAATAATTCCACACAGATTGTTTTTAAATTACAGTTTCTAAGGCTACAATCCTCTGCAGAGTTAGGCTACTTAAATCTCATAGGCTGCAATCTGGTAAACAGTTAAAGTCCATATAGCAGTATTTTTCAAGGACAGTTTCACATTTGAAACGGTTTAAGAGTGAGAACACTGCCAGGCAGGAAAATATGATCAACAAATGAAAATGTTATGCAGATTGTTACATACAACCAAAGAAGTGCAAAGTTAGTTACAAAGTCAGTTGACAATTGTCAATTGACAAAGTCAATTCTGAAGATGTTGCCTATCCCATTCTATCATCATACCACATAAATAATTAGATATGAGGCTCAGGTTTGGCAGTATCCAGGACTGCCTTTCACCAGCTGAGGCAGGCACCAGTTATGACCCTTCCTGGAGAACTGGTGGGCCACTGTGTGAAACAGGATGCTGGACTAGATGGGCCTTGGGCCTGATCCAGCAGGGCTGTTCTTATGTTCTAACTGACCTCGTTTACCCATGCTTTGGTCAAATCCAGATTAGACTACTGCAATGTGCTCAGCATGGGGCTGCCTTTGAAGAAATTGCAATGGTTCAGAATGCTGCTGCAAGGATGCTTGGGGGCGGGGGCTAGTTGCTACACAAGCATTGCACCTATCCTGCAATAGCTTCAGTGGTTGCCAGTTTGCTACCAGGTCAGATTCAAAGAGCTGTTTTTAACCTCCAAAGCCCTACATGGCTTGGGACAGGGATATCTGTTGGACCACATTCACCCATAAGAATCTGCCAGAATCCTTCACTATTCCTCCCAGGCCCTATCCTTGGCCTGCCACTGATAGAGATCTAGTTAGCGGCAACCAGAGACAGGACCCCTTCTGTGGCAGCCCCCGCCCCCATTCAGAGTGCTCTCCCAAGAGGAACTTTACCAGTCTCCCTCCCTAAGGACCTTTTAAGAGAGCTCTAAAACTCTCCTGAGAGACATTAAAAATCTGGTTGTAATCTGTTTTCCAGTTTTAATCAAATTTAACCTTTGTATAATTGCTTTTGATTTTTCTCATTTGTTTCTAATTGTTTATTTTTTATTGTAAGCCACCCCCACATAAGTGTGCTGGGAGGGGGGATATTTAAAAAAATTATATTAGAAGATTGAAAGCAGTACATATGTTTTGTAAATAAAAATGGCAACATGTTTGGCTGTGGCCCAGCGTATGCATTAAAATAGCCTTGAGGGGCAAGCAGAGCAGAGTTTGCCATTATGTCCTCATTTTACCATGCTAGGTTTAAGAACCACAATTGCTCTGGGTTCCCTGTGCGGAGAAAGGCTGCATCAACAGGAACAAAGACTCAAGTGGTTTATGTTTAAGGACTGAGAAACATTTGCCTCCCAGTGACTATACACAACTCCCAAACAATCTGAATGAACCATATCCAGAAGCAGCAACCTTGATACCAAATTTCCTTACTTTTAAAGTTCAATTCTTTTTGTGCAGGCCTTTCATTAAAAAACAAATAAGCAAGCAAACCTCTCTACTTCCAACATCATTCCATTCATCACAGCCATAATGCAATTTTGCCATACATTCTAGAATCTAAACCCTTCACATTAGTGCCAGCACGCTTCTTCCTTAACTCACACGAACCTCACATATTATCTGTTTGGCAGTTTTAACGTAACATAAGCACAACCACCATTCCCAATCCCCAGCACCAGAGGATCTTTTGAGTCCCAACACCCAGTCATTGGACTGGTGTCAGTGTTGCCTGGTACAACACTGTTTTCACCAAGTTCTCTGGCAGGAAGGATTTCTCTCTCTCACTCTAGCAGGTGTGCTGATCAAGGGATGAAAGGAGGGCCAGGCTGGACCTGGACATGTTACGAAAAAATACTTCTCAAGAACACTCCACTGACAGTTGCTAACTGGTCTCTTGGATTGGGCAGAGCCAGACAGAACCTCAGTGCCTCCTTGTGGGAGGCACTGCTTGGAGGTTGTTCCGCTCCTACCTCGAAGCCCATTTTCAAAAGGGTAGTACTGCTCAACCCCTTAGCAGTTATGCTTTGGGGTTCTGCAAGGTTTCATTCTTTCCCCAGTGCTGTTTAACATCTACATGAAACCGCTGGGAACAGTCATCCGGAGATTTGGCTTGAGATGTCATCAGTATGTGGATGACACTCACTTGTATCTCTCTTTTTCATCAGATGCAGCTGAGGCAGTGACTGCCTTGAAATCACAGCCTGGATGAAGTGATGCACTGGATGAGGGTGAATAACCTGAGACTCAACTCAGACAAGACAGAAGTATTGTTGGTCGGTGGTTCCTCTGCCCAGGTGAACAATGTTTAGCCTGTTCTGGATGGGGCTGCACTCTCCCTGAAGGACCAAGTTTGCAGTCTGTGGGTGCTCATTGATCCAGCATGAGAGCTAGAGGCTCAAGTGGCCTCTGTGGCTCAGAGAGCCTTTTATCAACTTTGGCTGATATGCTAACTGCTACTGTACTTGGATAGAGATAGCCTGGCCACAGTTAATCTATGGTAAGCTCTCACTTAAATTACTTCAATACATTGTACATGGGGCTCTCTTTGAGAATTGTCCGGAAATTACAGCTGGTACAAAACAGGGCTGCAAGCCTATTAACTGGGACTGTGTGCTTTGATCATATTATGTCAGTGTTTCATTAGCTGCACTGGCTCCCAGTCTGCTTCTGGGCCCAATTCAAAGTGGTGGTTTTAACACTCAAAGCCCTAAATGGCTTGGGACTGGGTTACCTGAGAGAGCACCTTGCCCCATATGTCCTGACTTGGACCTTAAGATCTTCTTCGGAGGCCTTGCTCCAAGTGCTCCTGGAAAACAAGGTGCCCCGGCAAACTAGGTAGCTACTAGGGAGAGAGCCTATTTGGTGGTTGCGCCCCATTTATGGAACAGCCTCTCCTGTGAGATTCACCTAGCATCATCTCTTTGTTATTTTAGATGCCAGGTGAAGACTTTTCTATTCACTCAGGCTTTTTAAAAATTATTTTTAAAATTGATTTTAAAATACAAGTTTCTAAATTGTATTGTATTGTATTGTGTGTATGTATTGTGATTTGATGTGTTTCTATTGGATGTTTTAATGTTGTGTTGTGAGCTGCCCAGAGAAAATTTGTAATGGGGAAAATTTGTAACAGAGTTAATTATTATTTTTTATTATTATTGGCTCTTCAGAGTACTAAGATTATCTGCAGGAGAACTAGGGGAGAGAGGCATGTCGTTAGTTGATCTTTTATATAAATCAGGGTCCTCTCTATGGGATTTTAAAATGTAAGTAATAGGCCACCATTTTGAACTGTTTTGTTCAATAGAAAATGAAATCCTAGGTCTTACGCTGTTTCCTTGGTTTCCCCCCCTCCTCTCGGTGTTTTTTTGCTTGATTGCGCCTAGTGTTACTGCATGCAGGTTTCTCTTCTGTTGATTGCTGCAATACTATGTAGTATTCCTTTTGATGCTGCTTGCTCTGTGTAATAAGGTTTATGATTTTGAGGGTTATAGGTTTGCTTTCCTATGATAGTATTAAAAACATCATACAATAATCTAAAAAACAAAACAACCATAGTTTTAATAGTCAAACTAGTAAAATGCTTACCAGCTGATTAGCAGCCAGTAAAGTACAAGCTGATTGGCCTTACAATGAGACTAGGAGAGCATAGAGAGAGCTGGGAGAAGGGCCTGTGTGATGAAAAAGGAATCTATGCCAAAACATCACTAAAGTGATCCCCTAAGACAGGCATTTCCAAATGAAGTCCTTGAAGGGCTTCCAGGGAGTACTCAAGAGACCTCTTGCCTCTCCACAGTGCAGTAAATAGCTGCATTATTTGTTCCCTGTCTGCGGATCACCAGCCTAAAGCAGACGTACAGTATCTTCAGTGACCTGTTTACTGAAGCAGGGGAGGAAGGAGGATGAAGAACCTTTCTCTTCTACTCCTTATTGGCTGGCTTTTCTCAGCCTTCCCCCTCCTCTCATCCTGACCGACAGGCTTCAGCCAACATTCAGTCAGCATTCTCTCACCAAGAGAGCTGTAACACTTGGTTGAAGACTAAACCATATTGTGGCAGACCCTTTCATTCACAAACATGAGCATGGCAAAGCAAATAGTCTCTAGGAGGGGGAGGAATGATACGAAGCATCCCTCTGTCCTCCTTTGCTGGCTGGCTGGCTATGGGCTTCAAGAGATTGCTCCAAGGATCAATAGACCCACCAAGCTCAAGTATCCCACAAATAACTTCAGACATTGCCAGGGCCGGTGCCACACTATTTTGTGCCTTAGGCAAGGCTAAGTACTTGCACTGCCCCCACCCCCAAAAAAATTTCAACTCCAATTTTCAAAAACAGATGTTTTGTAGAAAAAATGAAAAGCACAAAACTTGATACTGCTAAATTTGTTTTAAAATTCAATTTATTTTAAATTTCAATACATCAATTTTTTAATTATCTTTCTCAAATACAAAAGAAAATATTTTGGCACACAAATCATTTTGATTGATTTGATACACTCTGTGTCCCTCTGAGGTCTGTGCCCTAGGCGGCTGCCTAGTTGGCCTAATGGTAGCACCGACCCTGGACATTGCAGGGGAAGGCATAATCACGGCTGCATGCTTGCCATTACCACATTATGCAAACACAAAATTGAGTATTGACTAGATGCCAATAAAGTTAAGCTTTTGTTATTTAAAAAAGCAAGGTTCTAATCCTTAAAGCTGCATAAGTAAGTTGAAAGTGTGCATGGCAATATCTGGAGAAATCTTAGACACTCCTAGAATAATTAGAAGAAGTAGAATTATGCAGAACAAGCAAATATGAAACATTCTCTTTATTTTCATAAGGGGCCAAGCAAAGCAGTCTTTGCTTTAACTTGCCTGTTGAGCATTCAATTTGGTTACAACAGAATATCTTCCATGAAGACGGAGATACAATAATTAAATGTGGTATGCATGATTAGGCCACAGTTCTATATTTCAAGTTGAGAAATTAGATTAACCGCTGCTTCCGTTTAAAGCAAGGGGCAGACAATAAGTGTGTATGCATACACAGGTGCAAGCAACACACACTAATGTACGACTTCCCTTGAGCATGGAAAGATCACAATGAACTCTGGAAAGTACATCAACAACATAATTATCCATTTTATAGAAAAGCATCAACCATTCAAAGATAGCAAATCTTTGCCTTCAAAACAGATTCAGAATAAAAGGTTTATGGCTGTTTAAGGTACAGTTCTGTCTCACGTCTCAAAAGCCATATTCAATGAGGCCACTGTGTATGCAAAATGCATTGTGATGCAACATCTGTAAGGCTCTAAAACATTATGCTTTACTGTTTTTTCTTTAATTTTTATTTTTAATTACAGGGAGCAGCAGTCAGACTAACAGTTGTACAAATGGCATACTTTGTCATTTGTGTGAGAGACCACTTCACCCCATCTGCAGTCCTCCATGCTTACTGAAATATAACAGAGTTCCCTAAAAAACGTTCAGCGAACACAGAGAGCTGCAGAGAGGAGGAGGAAAAATAAGCAAACATTGCCCCTTCAATCCATGTGTAGAAGTGTTCCTGGTGTCCAGCTCTGAATCCAGATACTCCCCAGAATGTATAAACCCAGTATAAACATCCATATTACCCCAACTCAAATGAGATGCTCAGCCCTGCCAAGTAATGCAAGCATCATTTCCCCCTTTGGGGGGGGGGGATAAAGAGTGTATTGGTGTTCTTTGACTTCTTTACGCCCCTTTGTTTAAGCAAAGTACCTTTCTGGTTGCCTGGTTTGTATTTATAGCCAAACATGTCAGTATAGCATGTGCGTGAATCAATTATACATGAGTGACAAGTGACCCATAGGTACTGTTCATCATCTCTGGGATCTACCATCATTTCTACTATACATTAAGGACACCAGAACACTACTATCTGATTTACTCACAACACCTGCAGGAACTAAAGAACTCTGAGACTTGTAGTTCCTGAAAGAACATGGGCCAGTTCTGTCTGCTGTGGACCGAAACTTTGTCTGCTGGTCCCAGCACGTGAGATAAGGATGTATATGCACATGGCCTTTTCCTGGTGCACCAGGACATCTCTTCCTAATAGGATTCTTCCTAAACTAACTAATAGTTTAATATTGGAGCTAGTTTTTAACTCAAAAAATCTTTCCTCCCTCAAAAATCAGCCTCTTTTATGGCAAGACAGTATAAGGGAAATTATTTTTATCTGAATTTTCTCTGCCTTTAAAAGGTGGGAGGGCAACTGTGAGAAGTGGGGTGAACAGTGCCTGCTTCCTGCTCTTTTTGCCTTTTGCCCTAGTAGCAGCCGAGAAGAATTTCTGTCAGGGCTGGTAAAATCTGTCCCCACTTCCCCCCAGGAAAGAGAAATCTCTTGAAAATAAAAGACAATGGTAAACCTCTCATGTATTCAGCCAAAGAAAACCACAGGGCTCTGTGGTCACCAGGAGTCGAAATCGACCTGACTGCACACTTTACCTTTATTACTAGCTGGGCCAAGTGCCGAGCATCTGCGCCTCTAGCTCTCCAGTTGCTGCCCCTGCCACTTTCTCCCCCCCCCCACCACCATTTTCTCCTCCACGCCCGCCATTGCTTTCTTTGCCCACTGCTCTCCCCCTGCCATCAGGTCAATTGCAAACTCTCGCGAGAGCTGCTACACATGAGATTAGTGATCAGTATGCCTAAGATAAATAGATAGATAGATATGTGAATGGTTTTTTAACTCATGTCTCTGAGGTAGATTGGGCCTCTCCCATCACATAGGCCTCAAATGTTTAGCAGTATTGCTTCTTCTATACAACAGTTGCCTTTTCATTCATTTTGTTTCATTTTACCATCCTCATACGATAGGTTTGCAACAAACTGTTCGTGCATAGCCCTAAACAAGAACTGTGAGGTTTACAGGAAATTTTATTTAATTGTGTTTTTGCAGGGGGCAGGGGGAGTGAGACTATCTTAGTTACGGTGTTACAACATTTTTGGTATTCAACATCAGGAAGTTCCTCTTTGTAGTTTGAGCTCACATGGTTATATTATTTGGTAGCAGGGAATTAACTTACCTAGGGAGCAAGAGTTGCTGGTTCGAATCCCTGCTGGTATGTTTCCCAGACTATGGGAAACACCTATATCAGGCAGTGTGATATAGAAAGATGCTGAAAGGCATGTGTAGGAGATGGCAATGGTAAACCCCTCCTGTATTCTACCAAAGAAAGCTACACGGCTCTGTGGTCACCAGGAGTTGACACTGACTGGACAGCACAACTTTACTTTATTAGGTAATTTACAGAACTTAAGTCAAAAAAGAACTTTGAAAACTTTACCACTTGGATCCTGATCACCCTGTTGGGCTGAGTGGAGTGCTGCCAGAGGTGCAAACTTAAAATATCCCTTAATAACTATGTGTTTTTTAAAAAAAATTAAGTGGGGGTGGTATTCTGTGAGTTTAAAGATCAATTATGTGCCCAGACCAGTTATTGAGGCCTATAATGCTATTATTCTGGAGAGGCAAGGGTAGGGACATCTGTCAAACAAGGCTTCAGGTACTACAGTTCCCTCCAAGGAATACTGACCCAAATCAGCAGTTTTTCAACAGAAAGGAAAATCTAGAGAACACGTGTTGGCTACTGGGGCTTTTAACTGGGTGCCACAGCCCCAATGAATCTGTAGCATCTCCCTGGTGCTGCTTCTACCATGACCATCTCTGGTGCAGTTCATTACATTCTTGGTGCTGGGAGGGCCTTTTCTGATAGCCCATGGGTTAATTAATACAAAGACATTGAGGAAACACATGGGGACATCTGGGAAGTGTGCTTTCCATGTGCAGTGGAGTGATTATGAACTTGTGAGGAAATGCAACAACAGAAGAACAGCCCTCCTGCATCAGGCTCAAGGCCCATCTAGTCCAGTATCCTGTTTAACACAGTGGCCCACCAAATGCCTCTGGGACACTCACAGGCAAGATCTGATGGCATGCCCTCTCCTGCTGTTACTCCCCTGTAGCTGGTATTTAGAGGCATCATGCCACTAAGGTAGGAAGTGGCCTATAGCTCTCACAGTAGCCATTGATAGAACTGTTGTGAACATACGAGGTCTAAAACCAATTCTTTTTTGTACATAAGGTTCCATTTTGTAAATACTTTGCTCCCTGTGTTAAGGCAGCTATGCAGGGAGTCACAAGCTCACAGCCTCTGCAAACCTCTTCTGTTGTACATCAGTTCTATATTGCCATTGCCTTGCCCTACAGGGGGTCAAAGGTTCACAGCTCCTCCTCAGCAGTTTCATTTTTGAGGGTAGTGCAATGTACTGGATTGATTTTGGCCTGCGGGAAGGGGAGGCTTGATTTCATTGGTTAAAATGGAGGGGACGTAAATTAAGCTGATTGATTTGTTTTAAAAAAAAATTGTTGAGGAAAGAAGGAAAGAAGAGTATAAAGACTCTGGCTTCAGCGGTTTCAGTGCTGAAAAAGAAGTTCAGTTAAAGAATTGCTCTTGGTCAGTCTGGAGAGCACTGAGTCAGAGGAGTGCAGCAAGTACAGTACCAGGAGTGCGAAGCTGAAGAATCGAAATAACTGCAAGCACAGAATGAGAGAATCAGTAAAGGTAAAGTGTGCCTTTGAGTCTGTGTCAACTCCTGGCAACCACAAAGACCTGTGGTTGTCTTTGGTAGAATACAGGAGGGATTTACCATTGCCATCTCCTGTGCAATATGAGATGATGCCTTTCAGCATCTTCCTATATTGCTACTGTGGCTAAAAAGAGCTACGAAATCAATAGCAGAGAATGAAACCTGTCTTGAGAGCTGAAATACTCAGCAGCAAAAAGAACCAGTCTGGGTTGAATCTCCAGGATTGGGAAGGAGAACAGGACCTGAGGCCACACAAGGGAAAGGCCAGGTTGCTACAAAAGTTGGGCCAACTACAGAAGAGACTGGGTTAGGGACCAGTATTAGATAGGTCAGTTGGATGGATTTCCCCAACCATTTTATTTCTGCCCTCATGCTCTTATGGTGACTTTAAAAAAAATGTTATGCTGTACCAAGAAACCAAATCTACTATTTTAAATTGACTAATTTTTCCCAAAGTAAAAATTCTTGTATTTAAACATTAGAAGCTTCTATCTGATTTTCTCCAATTGATGCCTAAAGCCTTTCTACTCCACTAGGTTTTTGTTTTAATGCCAAGTCTTAAGGGCTGTTACAGTAGACACAGCCTGAGAAAAGAAACGTCTCCTTGGTGGCAGTGGTTAAGCGTAGAAATCACAGGGCTGGTTCCTCCACACCTGTCCTCCATGAATTTATCTAAAGCCCTCTTAAAGCTATCCAGGCTGTTGGCTGTTGCCACATCTTGGGGCCGAGAATTCTGGCAAGAATTCTGGCAGATAATGCCACAGAAGGAAGTGGCAATGGGTTGTGGAAGAGCACTCAAGCTAGGGTGAATGCTCATAAGGAAGCACAAGCTGGTGGCAAGGTAACAGGGATTGTGCCCTATAAGACAGTGGGGGCAGGGTGGTGAATGGACTTGTGAAGGCACGTATGGCAGCAATGAAGAGACAATTATATTTACCAGGGAAGGCAAGGCATAGGTGAGATGACCAGGGCCTTGAGGTGGCATCTATAAGGTGGTGGCAGACTGCCTTTGAACACGGATTTTGCATTAGAGGTGTACTGCCTAAGAATGGGAAGACTCCACTTAACCAGCATGGGTAAGCTCTTCCCCATAGTATCTAATTTTAGAACACATTAAAATTCAGTAATCCAAAAAAATCTTGGGTTTAAGATGAGAGTTAACCTGCTTTACATTTTCACTTGTGCACGAAAAAGAATGGAAATTGCAAGTTAAGGTGCCCATCTTCACTTTTGCACCATATAAGCTGTAAAGACTTTGTACGGTCTGGTATACAATGATGGCTTTAGAAATGAGGCTCCATGAACTTCTACTTTGCCTGGATCAGAGATGCATCAGGCAGAAATTCATCAGGAGCATCTCTATGATGTAATTAGGGAAACTGTACTTGTTAATGCCTGGATGCATCCCTCCCCAGCCCAATGTTCAACTGAAAGACCAAGGCAAAATGTGGGTACATGGAGCCTCATTTCGAAAGCCATCATATACCAGACTGTTCAAAGTCTTTACGGCTTAAATGGCATGGAAGTTAAGATGGGTACTTTATCTTGCAGTTTATATTCTTTTTAGAGCATGAGTGAACATGTAGAGCATCTTATCCTTTACCTTAAGCCAAAGGTTTTCGGATTTTCTAGACCAATTCAGGTCTAGTGGCATTCCTCCTCCTTTAACCATGGTCATTTAGTCCCAGTCCCTCGAACTTCTGTCCATGCCTATTCCTTAACACATATATAAAATATATAATTTAAAGGTTTTTCTGGGCATAGAGTCTGGGTATAGAGTCACTACTGATCACTACTGTTCCCTGCCTCTACATGATAAGAATTAATGGGAGGACTCTCATGCAGATTCAAGTTCCAGCACCTCTCTTTTTGCAAGCAAGGGAGTGCCCTAAACACCACTTAACAGCCTTCCAAGAATACAGTCCCCCACATTTCTGACTCTTTAAAAACGCTACAGCTTATAGAGGGCCAGTACTTTTGTGTAAGCACTAAATCTTATGCTGGTACCAGTGTTCCCTCTAATTTTTTTAAATCAGTGAGCGGACTGGGCTTTCTTCTTATTTATTTATTCGATTTATATACCGCCCTTCCAAAAATGGCTCAGGGCAGCTTACATCAAAATAAAAACAAAACAATTAAAATCTATAAAACAGAATAAAACCAATTAACAGTTAAAACATTTAAACAGTTAAAAAAAACCCGGAGAACCAGGCCGAACATTTACAACAGTTTAAAAACCCTGGAAGGGCAGGCCAAATAGCCTTAAGATAACTCAGACCTAAGCTGACCAGGGCTTTAAAGGTAATAACCAGCACTTTGTATTTTGCCCAGAAACATACCAGCAGCCAATGCAACTGTTTCAAAACAGAAATAATATGGTCTCTCTGGGTTGCCCCAGAGACCAATCTGGCTGCTGCATTTTGAACTAACTGAAGTTGCTGAATTATGTACAATGGCAGCCCCAAGTAGAGTGCATTGCAAAAGTCAAGCCTAGAGGTTACCAGCTGATGCACCACTGTTTTGAGGTCGTCCTCTTCAAGGAATGGACACAGCTGTTGAATCAGCTGAAGTTGATAGAAAGCACTCCTGGCCATGGCCTCCACCTAAGATACCAGAGTGAAGCCTGGGTCCAGGAGTACTCCCAAGCTCCATATATGCTCCTTCTGGGGGAGTGCACATGAAGAGCTAACTAATTCTTGGTGGCAGCATTAAGGCAGTGTGTGCACATGTGCCACTATAGATACAACTAACTCTCTCTCTCTCTCTCTCTGTACACTTCTTCCCTTCCCACCCCACATACCCCTAAAGTCTCTCACACACAGTCCCTCTAGTCTAGTATACTCTTTCCCTTCCCACCCCACACAGTCCCTCTAGGTACATACCTCCCTCTACACACACATCCTCCCTCCCGTACACTCCTTCCCTTCCCACCCTACACACACACACACACACACACACACACACACACACTCCCTCTAGCACACTCCTTTCCTTCTCACCCACCCACCCCACAGTCACACACAGCCCCTCTAAGGAGAAAAGCCGATTTATTCACTCTGGCCACAGCAAGAGCTGACACAGCAGCGGCAGGGGGAAAGACTGCCGGCTCTCAAGCAGCCATTGGAGCACAGCAAGACTGTGCAGCTGATGGAATCTTGTGTGCGTGCATGCACGCGCTCACCTTAGAGGGAATAGTGGCTGCTACCTGTGGTTAACAACTGCTGATTTAGAAGCAAGAAGCCAGAGACCATGCTGGGGAAAGGTCATGGCAAAGCGTGAGATGTTGGGTGGCTCTGGAGCATTCAGAGACAGCAGGAACATACAGGGATTGCACAGAGAAGCAAGATAATGAATGAAATTTTGAAGGGAAAGAGCCAAGAGGAGAAGCACTGAACAATAGATTTTGCGGGGCACTGAGAAGGCAATCAGTTGCAGCTTCCAGGGAGAAGGCAGGATCCAGAATGGCGCCTCTGTCCTTAGTTCCCTTTTCTTTGGCAGAGCTTCTTTTGCAGAACTGACTGTTCTCTCTCTCCTGCCAGAAATCAGCACAGCACTAAGGAAGAGAGAGAGGTACAGACAGAGCTACAGTTCTGCAGCTTAGCTTTGCTACTATCCTATGTAAAACATGTATTTATTTATTGAATTTCTATACCACCTAATATAGAAATCTCTAGGTGGTGTACAGATTAAAACATAAAATAAAACAAAACATTTAAAATTCAAAAAACAGATAAAAATCACAATAGATAAAAACACATTAAAATTAAAAAAATTAGATTTCTGTTAAAAGCCTGGGAAAATAGGGTCCTTCAGGGTCCTCCTAAAAACAGAGAAGGAGATGCTCTTATTCAGCAGGAAGTACATTCCAAAGCCCTGGGGCACCCACAGAGAAGGCCCAGTCTGGAGTTGCCACCAAGCATAACCAGACCTCTGCAGATGATCTTAATAGGCGACGGGGTTTACAACAGAGAAGACACTCTCTTAAGTACCCTGGACCTAAGCCATTAAGGGCTTTATAGGTAATAGCCAGCACTTTGTATTTCGTTTGGAAACATATCGGGAGCCAATGCCATTCTTTTGGAATTGGTGTTATATGGTCCCTTTGGTAAACCCAGAGACCAATCTGAATGTCACATTCTGTACCAATTGTACTGAACTACATACCAAGGCAACCCCACATAGAGTGCATTTCAGTAGTCAAGCCTAGAGGTTACCAGCATATGTACCACCGTTTTAAGGTTATTTGTCTCCAGAAATAGAAGTATCTGACATATCAACCGAATCTGATAAAAAGCGCTCCTGGCCACAGCCTAATAAGACTGCTAACAGAGGATTACTCCTGTTAACTGAGCAAAGAGACACATTTTAAAGTGGTGGTTCTTTTATATTTAGCAGGGGAAGAGCAACTGGCATTATCCAATCCCAGCACAGCATCCTTCCAGTGGCTGTTGTTGGTATCAGCCTTATGTTTGTTTGTTTTTAAATTGTGAGCCCTTTGGAGACCATCTTATTTATGTATTATTTATTTTTCTTTGTAAACTGCTTTGAGAACTTTGGTGAAGAGTGGTATATAAATATCCGTAGTAGTAATAGAAGATTGAAATCTTAAGACATTTCTCCCTTTCCCACCTGCTTAATATGCCTTCAGACAAATCAACACATTTATATACTGTTTTTCAACCAAAAAAAGTTATCTCAGTGGTTTATATAGTAAGAGGTATGCAAACATAGTTTCCTGAGTCAAAGGGGCTCACAATAACACAGACACACAACATAGATACCCCACTACCAGATACCCAGGAGACGCTATGCTGAGCTGAACAGGGACATCTGCTAAATGTAAAAGAAAGATAACACTCTAAATAAAAAAGTACACCTTTCCCCAGTTAGCAGGGCATCTGCATTAAGCCCACTCCAGTTGAATATCATTTGGATTTCCAATTACATCCAATTGCTGAATCATTATTGCTCGATTCAAGGTTTTGCCTTGGCCAATAACCACAACCACACTATCAATCCCATCCCAATCCCTTGCAAGAATCATATCCAAAACAAAACGTTTCCAGTCTAGTTATCAAGAATATGGGGCAACATTTTCAATGAAGTAGTAGTAGTTTAATTGTTGTTGTTTTTTAAAAGGACACTTTTTAGAATTCTAAATTTATTTATTTAATGCATTTCAAATATTTATATGTCACTGCTGAATCTTCAGGATGGCACACAAGACAAACCAATGCCAGTGGGAAAGGGCCTGGGGCAAAGTCCTGCACTGAGTTGCCTCTGTGATGTGTGTGCCTCCTCCAAGCTTACCATCAAATAGTGAGGAGGGGGACTTCTCTCTCTGCAAATGCAGTGTGTACAGCTTTGCAAGTGTGGCGACGGTGGCAGCAGCAGCAGCAGCAACTCTTTCCTCTTTACCCTTGTGGAAAAAGTGAGAAGCTGTTGCTGCCCCAAGCACGTCTTTTGCCAAGTGGGAGAAGCTGCTGTCAAGTGTCTTAGCAGCAGTTTCTTCTCTGTCCTAGCATGTCTCCCCAAGATTTTAGTTATTGCAGGGAGCTTTGGAAGAAATTTTGTTTTTACTAACAAAAGGGCTGGATGAGGCAGCAGTCTCACATGCCACTGAGTTTCTCATGCCACTGCCAACTTCAGTTCTCCTCCCCAAACTTCACTGGAACAAGAGAACTGCAGTGGCTCTTGCTCCTGAAACCACCCTTGTGATAAATAAGAAATTACAGCAAACATCTCAAATACAGGTGGACCTCGCTATAGATGGTACCGCTCTCTGTGGTTTCACACAAACGTGGTCCTAAAATAGGCACCCGACTTTGGAATATGTGGAAAGGGTTAAGGTCCACGTATCTGTGGTGTCGGGGTGGCTGGAAATGACCTCCGAGGTGGCTGGAAGTGACCTGCAAATGTCCTCCCCAAATGGCTCCAAGGTAATTTCCCCAAATCAGTACACCACTAGGGAAGGGAAAGAGGTACAGAGGTGGCTGGAAATGGCCTGCCATTGGGGGAGTAGGAGCCATTTTGTGGCTCTGTATTTCCCCCTTTAGAACTTTTTTGTGTGATTTTTCATGGACAAATGGCCAATTTTGGACTGGGGGGACATTCCTGGAAGGCTGGAGGTGCATGGCAGGGCACTTTCTTTCGCTATCCCGCCCCTCAATTTTTGGTGGGTTCTGTCCATGTTTTCAGTCTCCAGGAAACTAACCCCCCATTCCTACAATGCCCTCTATCCTTGGTTCCAGTGGAAGACGGAACTCACGTGGATAACAGGGCTCACCTGTATAACACACACAGTAGCAAACGGCACAGACAAAATCAGCAGCAGGGACACAGAAAATCCATTTCAACCATTAATGTAACCAGAAAACTACGCTAACAAGTTGCTTGCAAATATATTTGTTTTTTAGAATTTATCAATCACATTTATGCTCCACCTTTCTTCTACTGACATATCCCTTTAAAGAAGCCAAAACATACATATGCATACCTTTGTGCAGATATACACTCACTATCTATACACACACCCCACCCATTTTAGATTATATATTTAAAAACAATTGCTAAACATTATATAGGAGAGCTTGTCCTGTGGTAGCAAGCATGAATTGTCCCCTTTACTAAGCTGAGTCCACCCTGCTTTGCATTTGAATGGGAGACTAGATGTGAAGCTCTAAGACATTCTCCTTAGAGGATGGGAAGAGCATCTGGGAAGAGCATCTGTATGCTTGCATGCAGAAGGTTCCAAGTTCCCTCCCTGGCATCTCCAAGTTATGGCTGAGAGAAATTCCTGCCTGCAACTTGGAAGAAGCTGCTGCCAGTCTGTGTAGACAATACTGAGCTAGAAGGACCAATGGTCTGACTCGGTAGAAAGCAGCTTCCTATGTTCTTATGACCCACCTGAGAGAAGCCCCCTGACTCCACTTTCCAGTCAGCAATGATTATTCGGATGGCTTTTGCCGCCAATAATGTCTGCTGCCTGTTTGTGTTTTATTTTTGTTTGTTGCAATGCTGCTAGTTTTTTTCCATCTTTTTAATGTGATTTTAAAAATTGTTTTATATGAGTTTATTTAAAGTTGTTTTTATAAGCTGCCTTGGCAGCCCTTTAGGACAAAAAGCAAAACATTAAGTATGTAAACAAATATATTTGAAAACAAACTACCTATTTTAAGATAAAAAGGAATAATTATGCAACACATTTATCATTGTTAATCATTTCACAGAGACATTCTAAAACAAACAAACAAACAACCATTCAAAGTCAAACCTGCTTTTACCAGGAGGGAATACCTAACTCTCCCTTGGCCCATCTTCAATCCTCCACTCTGAGTAGAAACAAAAACACTCGCCCATTGCTCCTGTTTCATAGCTAGGCAATAGGGAACAGAGCAAGGGTGGCACCAGTCCAAAAGGGATGACCTCCTTTTGCTGCTACGCCTTCAGTATCTCCCCTGACAGTAGCTGGCCATGGAGCAAGCGCCCGTTCTCCTGGAAACAGAATACTGGGTTCATCGCCTCCCAAGTCGTCCTATTGTCTGGACTACTGCTAAAATAAAATCAATCATATTGTAACTTAGTGGTAGGACAACAGAACTCCTTTATATGGTTAAGAGTGAAACAGATCTCATAAGAATCCTTTTAAAACTTAGAAGGACGGAGGATGAAATAGTCAAGAATAGTGTTCTGTGAATCTTCTCCATGTAGCCTTCTTGTTCCTATTACTGTATTTTCAAAAATATAACTGGAATTACTTACTAGGTGTGTATGTGTGAGGAATTAAATGGGCGCAGGGTATACAACATAATTTTTACACAGAAGTAGCTGGATTTCAAACCGTGTTTAAATCTCGATGCTCCGGAGCACGGAACAGGCACTTAAAGATAGAATAGCCAGAGAGGCTGCTTCTCCTCTCAAATAGCAGCAGCAGCAATTATCCATTGGAAGCTCCCCCCCCACCCCGCCCATTTGACAAGGTGTTCTTGCAAGAGAACACTTTTTTATCCAACAAAAGAACAGCAGCTGCCACAGTGTCATTCTGAAGCTTTTTGTTTGAAAAGGTGCTGTTGCGCAAGAATACCTTGTCAAATAATGATTTTAAAATGCTTCGAGGAAGGATAATGGTAACTGCTGTAGTTCTTTGTTGTTTGACAAGGTGTTCTAGCACAAAAGCACCTTGTGAAACAAAAAAAACTTTGGCAGGGGGAGGAATGATAAAAGCAGCTACTACTATCTGCCAAGTGCAACTGTACATAGGTGCAGGCTACACATGAACTTTTAAAACACAAACAATTGACAGTAGGTTAATACCTGCATGCGAGTTATATTTGTGTCAGGTTACATTCATGAAAATATGGTAGTTTTTTCCTTTTTTAAAAAAGTGCACGCTCTCTCTTTAAAGCGTATGCTGAATTTCCCTCTCACCAGTTAGTGACCCTGCTATAGGGATGAGATGGCCCAAATCTGGAGGGAATGTCCAGCTAACTCCCCAGTTGCTAACCTAAGGGCAAAAGGAGAGTGCTGAGATAGTGGCAACTGCAGCAATGGAACTTGCTAACAGTTCACATTGGGGGCAAGGGCTGGCCCAGGCATCCCGCCCGCCCACCCACCCCATTCCTTTCTTTAAAGAACCTCCAGGGCAATTCCAAGGGTAAAGGAATCAGAAATCTTACCATTTTTTCATTGACTGTAGCTATAAGCAACTTTTCAAGTGAGATTACTACCGGTAGTACCCACTGGGAAGAGAACATCTACTATAAGGTCATATTCAACTGTTTCACTTTATCTTCTGTATTTTTTTAACCTGCTTGTTTTACCTATTATGAAAAGAAAACTTTGCTAGACTAATCTTACTTTTCCAATTGCCACACTCTTTTCACCCCGCTTTATTCCTGAAATTCAAGAATGACTTGTCTATCTTTTTTGGTTGATCTGTTCCAATCAAGTTTTCACTCCACTAATTCTGCTTGGACTCGTATCACTAATGATTTATTATTGGCTACTCTCAGGGTCTTTTAGACTTATCTGCTTTCAACACTACTGATCATGAAATTTTACTGCCTACTTTATCATCTTCAATTACTGTTTTTACAAAAATGTTTTATACTGGTTACATTCATATTTATGTAGTTGCTCTTCCCTTTTCAGGCTCATGTTCTTTATTTCTTCTCTTTGTGTCTTTCCACAGCTCAGTCCTATAGACTTTACTTTGTTTTATCTGTTAATCTTTTCTTCTTTGGCAAAGATACATCTATATTAATTTGGTATTATTAATTTGTCACAGATTTGCAATTCTACTTTTTGTTCAAATTAGGGACATAAGGTGCCATAAAACAAGTCAGTCCATCTAGCTCAGTATTGTTTACACAGACTGGCAGCAGATTCTTCAAGGTTGCAGGCAGGAATCTCTCTGAGCACTATCTTGGAGGTGCCATGGAGTATTCTTGGAATATTCTGCTCTTCCCAGAGCAGCCCCATTCCTAAGTGGAATATCTAACAGTGTTCACACATTAGTCTCCCATTAATATGTAACCAGGGTATACCCTGCTAAATAAAGGGGACAAGTCATGCTTGCTACCACAAGACCAGCTCTACTCTCATAAGCATTTGTTTCTGCTTCATTGTCTAACCTTGCTGTGGGTATCATCTTGGCTTGCTTCTAATATTGCTTAAGTTAAGCATATTTAAAACTGAACTTCTAGTCTGAAAACCACAGTTCATAATATTGTATCCAACCCAATTCTAATTCAAGAGAGTGTTGTATTGTTTGTCCAATACAAATGGCAACCTGGATTTAATCAGTCCAATGAATCATATTGAGATGATGCATTGTCCCCTTAGGAAATAATGATAAACCACCAAAATACATACATACATGCAGGTTATTGTAAGGCAGGATTCTAGCAACAGTAGACCCTTGCTACGGTTGATGGTGGGGGCTTGACACCAATCCAAGTTTATGTAGAGGTGCCAGGGTTTCTGAGAAACGACACAAGCATACCCTTGCCCCCTTTTCAGATTTCTGCGTTACTTGAATGTTTTGTGGCACTGGTGATAGCCCATTATTAGCAGACAATATTTCCCACAGTATAGGCTGATATGTGCTAGGATTTCCGAGGAGGCGGCCTTTTCACATTTCTGCTTTGCTAGGAGACATTGGTAGCATTTCCCCAAAGGCCATTTGATTTGTGCTAGGCTTTTTGAGGAAACGGCACCTTCTCTTTAACATTTCTGCTTTGCTTGGATGCTTTCCTTCTACAAGGACTTTATGTCTAAGAGTCATTAGCAAAAGGACAGGGCTCACGACAGAATCTAAACATATTATTTCTACATCTCTCCCTCAAAGCACTGTGATTGGAAGGGAACAGAAAATGCAGATTTCAGCAGCTGCCAGTCTGAGAAGACATTCAAGCAATGGCCAATTACAGATGTCAATCAGATAATTCCTTTCCTCCCTTGATCCTAGTGTTCACCACCAGATTTTTTAAAAGGATACAAGCTTTTCTGTATGGTATAGTCTTTATTTCGGTCTTTGATCAGCACAACAGCAAAACAGAAAAAACGTCTGTTTCAAAACTACATTTACAAAATAAAAATCTCTGTAATGTTACTTTGAGTAATAAATGGAAGACGCTAAAAGTTAAAACTATGGAGATAAAACTATGTATAGAGGTTAGTCAAAACTAATGACAGAGTGACACTCATAAAGGTGGCAAGACAGCAAAATTATATGATTAATACATAGCGGTGTTAAATCTCATAGAATATTAGTTCTTAATTAGCTCTGATCGAATTCTGCTAGCCATGAGGCAAAACCTAGCCACATTATAACACCTAGAGTCATTCTGATCTGCTAAAAGGAAATTCAGATAAAAGGAATCAGTACAGCCTGGATATGGGCTAATATCTAAGGAGATAAGCTTATGTTGGATATTGCGATAATAGTGACAGCACAAGAGTATGCGAGCTGTCGTTTCAATCTCATCAGAGCCACAGGGGCAAAAACCATATGGTATGGGAATTTTTTTTTTTTCTCCCATACCATATGGAATTCCTTGGTATCTCCCTTCCAGCACAGCTGTGCACAAGGCATTGCACTGGGCCAATGTGAGGGCTCTGTGATACTTTGGGGCTGGTTCAAATAGTTGAATCAGGGCTAAAACTCAGAATTTGACTGCCCAGGAAGATACCAACCGGAATGGAGCCCTGATCAATTTGGCGCTAAAAGCTTTTGGAACAAGACAAGGGGGGGGGGGAAATGGCCAATATGATAAATATTGGCCAAACTGTATCAGATGAGGCTGACTATTAACACATTTGCACTGGGAATGATATGATGCAAAACCTACGCAATATGCACTGCATCAAATTAGAAACAATTATTATTTGATTTACAGCCATACTAGTAGTATGCCATTCCCCCCAACCCGGCCCATCTCTGCTACAATTTATCCTTGTATTCTGGTTTGTAGTTATGAGGTTGCATTTTCCATTTGTGCCGCTTTTATTCACACTACAGCATTCTTTTCTGTTGCAGCTCTAACACCTTTCTACAGACTCTCTTGTGGGTTTTATTACTGGCTTAAAAGACATACCGCTGAAAAACGGCTGGATTTTTAAAAAGCTACTTCAGAAACTCCACGTTGGTGTAAAGGCTGCAGCTAACACACCTTCAACAGCGGGGAGAAAGAGCAAGGGGTCAAAATACCCCCACGCGGAGTGCAAACAGTGCCCCATGGGAAATGGAAAGGGGGGGGGAAGCATGCAAACACAGAGCCAGGAAGGCCCAACTGCGCTGTAGGTGCTCCTCCGCTCCTCTTCTGCTGCCTCTGTTCCTTCCAGGCCCTCTCAACCACGTGGAGCCTATTGCTGGTTGGAGGGTCCTGCCGAGCTGCCACCACATCTCCTTTCCTAGCCTCTTAAAGTAACTTTTAAAAACGTATTTTCTACGGCAAGTACTAACACACTGATCTTCTCTCATCCTGAGAATTGCAATACCTTTGGTCTCACAATTTCTCATCTCCATTAGCCAATTTCTTTTCTATTGTTCACCTTGTTTTTGTTGCTCTCCCTGTACTGGCTTCCTATGTGTCTGCTTTTTACTTTTGCTTTAAAAAACAAACCCTCTTTTTTTTTTTTTTTTGCCCCCATTTATCTTTCTTCCCTTCATTTCCAGTGACCCTCTTCAGCCCTTCCCTTCTAAGTGGCAAGTCACTATTATCTAAATGGAGAATCTCTTATTTTATCACTTGTTTACATCCTTTGTGTGTAAGCCTCCTTTTCACAGCCATAAAATTCTAGATTGTGGTCCTTTTAATGGAACTCTTCCACCTAACATTCATATATCCACTTCTCCCTCTGTGCTTCAACAGCACTTAAAACCCCATCTTTCTGTCCAGACATTTCCTCAACTGCTTTCCTATCCTCCCCCACCCTTCCCTTTTCTTACTGAATATTAGATGATAAGCCTGCAGGCAGGACTGGTCTATTCTGTATTGCACAGCATTTAGACATAGGTGCTAGATAAATATTATTACACTAACAATTCCAAAATAATTCTTTATCACCAAGAAGTCTTTTTAGATCAGTAACCAACAGTTTTCAGATAAAACCATTTGAAGTGTTTTAGTGAAGTAAAAGAAGATACGCAGGAATAAAATTTAAAAATATGAGCGAAGCCAACCACCTAGAAATGATTTTATCAATCTATAAAAAAGGAGTAGTACTGGGAATGCATGCCCTTATTCTGCACCCTCCTTACTGAGAGCAAGCATGACGTGTTCCATATTGTTACCTCTGCAAATATTCAGGCTTCTACAATATTAATTAGTTGGTTGTTGTTGTTTTTTTAAAAAAAATTAAGTCAGAGTTTCAGTACAAGCCTGCTTCAGTACAAGCTTCTAAAAATTCTATCCATATGTGTAGGGGACTGTGGGCTATGGAGCTGGGGGTGGTACGCTGGATTTTCTTCAAGAAGGAGGGAATTGAAGCAAGAGATTGTCTAAAAGATTGATGGAGTAGTCAGTGTGTTAGTAGGACAAACATCTTCTACAATTTTTTTGAACATGTACAAGAAGTGAGAATTCCAAATCAACAGAATCTGTGTCACATATGCACTTACAAAATATATGTAAATTTGTAAAAGCCTTATTATACCTGAACTTTTAAAATTCCGTTATTTTTTCCACAGGCAACGTTGAAACAATGAAAAACACATGTATGCTTAACATCTCCTGACATAAACCAGATTTGAACCCTTGACCTTCAAATCTCCTTTGCAAAGGCCTAACAGGAGCAACCGTTGGTTACTTTCCAAGCCAGTCGCTGGTAAAGGACTTCACAAATTGCTGAGTCAATTAAGCAGCTATTTGTTCGTTTGCTGCACCAGAGGGAACAACATGGTAGCAACTAACATTTGGTGCTGCCATTTTAGAAGTTGGGTTCTATTCTATTTTACTGAATTCACATGTCATTATTGAATTAGCATTGCATTTTCCTATAAGCAAACAGGAATCTGCTCAGATTTCCTTACAAACTTAGGTTGGATGCAGGAACAATAAAGTCCCCAAGTGTAAATAATTAGAACTTGTGGCTTCCTGTGTCCTGCTTCAAAACTACATGAAAAGCCCTTCTTTTGTCTCCAGTCATTAACTAATATTGTGATTGTGTGACAGAGGATAGTGGACTGAGCAACAAGAGACAGATACTGTGCATTTGTGTCTTAAAATCTAAAGGGTTAGATGTTCTCTTGTTGCTACGTTGTTGTTTTTAAGCTATATCTTTCATAAAGTTTTCAAATACGAAAATCCCACTGAATCAGACCAATGGCCATCTTCAGCCTTTGTTTTGTTTGCAACAGCAGTCCATTCAGGAGGCTTTTAAGCAACATGTAATAGAACAAAGCTGAACTCAGCAATTCAGTCTCCTTTAGTCATTTCCAGCTTCTGACTGTCTGGGTGCTCTTGGCAAGAGGATGCAGGTGCAAACACTGATATTCCTGTCTTGTATGTAGCTCTCAAGAACCCAGTTATAGTGCTGCTGACCCCACTCCATAACAATAAGCTTTAAAAAAAGTCAACAAGCAACTGTGTTGTATGGAGATATTCTGAATACTTTGAAAACCAGTTGAACATTTAATTCCTTCGGTGCCATCTACATTTCAATATTTTGCCAAATAGCAACATACTTACATACGTGTGTGTGTGTGTGTGTGTGTATATATAGAGAGAGAGAGAAAGAGAGAGAGAGAGAGAGAGAGAGAGAGAGAGAGAGAGATGGGGAGGGGAGCGAGGGAGGGGCTGGGTGAACATAGAGACCATAATGCAACAATTTCTATCATAACATAATTTCTCCATTCGTTTCTTTTGTTTACAACACACTGTTAAAAGGTAAAATGCAAACCAAGCTCTGTCCTAAAGAGCGGTTTCATTTCTTCTACATCATTTTCTGGGCATTAAATGAGATGTAGTACTCTTGGTAAAATGTAACGCAAATGAAAGATCATTGGGCTCACTTGGCCTTCTGGAGTTTTCAAAGTAATTAACCAGAACACACAGGCCTTGTCTTTCCGGGGAATAGCCCTGAGAGCTCCTTCTGCTTTTACAAAAGCCCTTTGCTCCTTTGCACTCTACCCCCTTCAGCCCTCCCTCCAGTGCACTGTCACAGATGCTATTTCCACCACTGCCAGCCTTATCACATTCAAACCACACTATTGGCATCATCCCTGAATCTGCATTGCTGCCATTTCAACATGCAAGAAGCAAGACAGATAATGAAGCTATTGTGTTGGAAAAACATGAGGAAAAAAGAGTCTGATAGAACACAAAAAGGTGAATATTAAGCAGGTAGGATCCATGAAGAAACATTGAAACACACTAATTCTACATGAGACATCTAAATGGCCAAGATACACTGGATATAGAAACAGCTTTCCAGTTTTCTCCCAACCCTGTCAAAAAGAAATCACATGAGGCTTAGAGGTGGGGGGGGGGAGTGAAGGTAGGTTCCCAGAAATTTCAAGAAGAGCTCAAATATTTGTTTTCTTAAATAGTCAAGGTGGCTCTAGTTAGCCCAAATATTTGGGAGTTAATGGACATAACACACACTTTCTTGATTGATTCAACATGTGGGAAATTATACTTTTCTATGTTCTATACTTTTATCTATTTGAAAAGAGGAAAGATTAATTAAAACTATACTATCACTGGGAGCTTTATCCAGTGTCTCTTTAAGAGCCTCCACTGAAGGCAAATAATGTTCCTCTGCTTGCCTGATCCAAGTGTTTTACCTAAATCAACCTCCTCATACACTTTAAAGTGGTCCCTATTTCCAAAGAATGGAGACTTACTATCCCTCATTTCATAGCATTTTAAGACATTAGAAAATTCTTCTGTCCTTTCTTTTCTTTCCCTCCTTTCCCGATCCCACCTGCCATGGATAGCAATTTCATTCTCAGTTAAGCAGGATTTTGGACAGAATGAGAGGTGATAAACCAAATTCTGCTCTCCGATCACACCACACACCATCCTGTTCTCAGATGCAGCAAAACATTAACTTTAACACATTTTGGTTGAGTAGGGTGTCTTATATGACAAGTTTGAGAAAAATGGCCTTGTTTGATAAAAGAAGCCTTTCCCATGCACACATGTGCATACACACACCAGTTTTCTCCCAGTTTGTTATTCTTAATTATTATTTGACGCAGTTGCTATTTAGTTTGATGCACTCATACAGTTTGAATTTATAGTTTTATGTATGCTGCTCTGGCCTTTTCTTTTTGAATGGAAATGTAAGGGGGCAATTAAAGTAAAAGCTACAAGTTATTCCTTTAAAAAGACGAAGCATTCATCATCTGGAGCTTCATTATGTAAAATAAATTCTTTAAACAAATTTCTTCTTACAAGGTTGACATCATCTTATAACAAAAAACTATAGGACTTTTCATTCTCTGATAGAAACAAATCTATGCTTTCAAACAAAATAAACAAACTAGAAACACCAAACGTTGTTGATCCTGTAAAGTCTTAATTATAATAACTGACATATTGACTTCACTGGATTTATGTGAGAGAGGATTACTCAAGAGCTGCCATGATTTCTCCTGACTTCTATATAAATGAGGCCTCATCCCATAGCATGGTAGTGCTGATCTATACCCAAGGATTTAGCTATACTGATTACAAAGCTTTAGATCTGATGAACCAGTTTCTCTGTAGAGCTCACTACAGAGATCAAAGGAGACAATTTTACAAAACAGCAGCTCTACACTGTGATGTAGTTCAAATTAAAGTACAAACCAGATGTATCCTAAAACCAAGCTTAACAACTCTCCCTATGGAGGCAGAGATAGCCAGTTTTAAAGTTAGACCAACATGATGCAGTGCAATAGAGTGCTGGAGCTATGCTGAAATCCTTGCATAGTTATGAAGCTCACTGTGGGATGCCGCTCTGAGATTCCTGAAGGGCAGGACAGGAGGATGGAAATCAAGCGGGCAGACAGACCTCTCCCTATTTCTTTGACAACTTATTTCTTGACTTCGTCTTTGTTCTTCTCAGTTCCCCCTTCATCAAGATCTGCCTAGGAGAAAGCTGAGCGCCATAAGCTCTTAATGCAGCTGCCCCACATGGCAGTTTGCTCAACTGCAACAGACTTACCACAAGACAAAGTTCTGAGGTCCCTAGACTAACCCCAACCAGCCAGATTGACTGTTGCATCCTTCCAGAATAGGAAGGATATGAAGGTTTCCTGTTTGGACCTTTTCCTCAGTATCAGAGTCTGCTTAATTCTGCTACATTGTCTTCTTCCTGGTTTATCTGCTCGATCCATCCCCAACTCTCAGTTTGCTTCCTAATCCCATTTTCTTGCTCCGTTTCCCCACTCCTACTTTCCTGTTCAGCCCCACCACTTTCAGTGTAGTTTCTAAACAGTATTATTGACAACTAAAAATAAAAGTGTTCCAGAGACCTGATCAGGTATTGCTAAAATATAGTTAAGGCAGAGAAACACTGACATTTTATGATTACCAAGCATGCAGAAACTGCTTCTGACACCTTAGCTGAGGCAAGCATCCTAGCTGTTCAAGTTTAATCACTAATCTGCAAAAGCACTATGGGACTTGTCCTTGTGGCTGAGTGAATCAATGTTAAGCATTTTTGGTAACTTCATTCATTCATTCGATTTCTAGGGAAGAAATATTACCTAGGGAAGGTAATATTTGAACTGGTTGCCAACGACCACCCCCCACCCACCCCACCAATACATATGTCCAGTTGGTTTTTTTTAAACAGAGCAATCATAACTACAATTGCTCATTTCAGAACAAATTGCTCCAATCTCTATCAGGATAGACTAATTCAAACATTGAACGTGACGACTGTGTCAATTCTGTATATAAACCTTTGGAAAAAATAAGACCTTAGGCTCTCTGAAAATGCTATCCTTAAAGCACATTCAGCCATTTCCAAGGTTACACTCCAGAACACAATGGCCTTAATCTAGAGATGCATAACATATGATTGATGCTACAGACTGTTCTGACAAGACAGGATAAGGTGGTGGCTGGATTCAGCGTTTACTCCCCCAAGGTGATGAGATCTGTTTGAATGACAGCTAATCATCTGTTCGTGGTGTGTACGCAGGCCTGAAACACACATGTTGTCCTTGCTGGATGGGGCAGCAACAATTTTTATACACATACATACATACATACATGTATATAGTATATATGTGTGTATATATATTCCATACCACAGCTTGCCACACTTTAGTTACTTGACTGCTACTTAATCAAGAACTAATGTTTAGACAATCTGGCTGTTTCACCACCAATCTGATTAATTTTATCATATGACACAATACCATTGAGACCAAAATATGCAAACTAATAGCAAACAACCACCAAAGGAGTATAATGGGATAAACCCTTCATTGCATGTGTTCTGGGACTATACAGATGTTGGAGGTTTAGTTAAAATCATCCTGTTTATGCCATTCTCTTCTTTCTGTGTGATAATTTCCCTTAATTCAATTAAGCATTCAGTTAAGTTCTAAATTGCTATGTTAAAATGTTTTAAATGCAAGACATGTTGATAATCATACAAGTGGTTTGAGTGTTTAGTTTTTTGTTTTGTTTTGTTTTTTAAAATTAACCTTAAAGAGCGAAACAACAGACTCAGAGGCTGGCTGCAATGCTGCCCTTCAAGTGTGTTTGTCATGAGATTTCAGTCTGACAGAAAAGCAATCACCAACTCCAACTCCACCAGAGAAGCTAAGTGGGTGGGTCAGTGCCCCTCCTCCATTTCAGCAACCATGCACATTCTGAGAAAATATAGTCACATTCAATAACCTCAAAAGGTATGCAGAACAGGAAACGTTTCTCCTTCTGCCTCCCTGTCACACCCTCAAACAAATGTGGATACTTGAGATAATTGTATTATTTAGGCTAGATTCCCCCCCCCACTCCACCCCAACACACATACACACACAGTTCCACAGCTTAAACCTTTTTAAAAACAAAAGCAGTAAGCTTTTTTTAAAAAACGAAAAAGTAGAGTGCTAGTATTTCAAGATAAACAACAATTTAAGTAAATGTGTGTCTCGCATCCTGTGTTATGAATTCCATTATGAGCCATTTCAGCCCAAATTTGTTATAAATGTCAAAATAGGATTTCTGATCTCTGAATCATTCTCTGATTCACCTTCAACCCCTAGTCATGACTCACGGGAAAAGGGAAATCACCTGACCGAAAGCACTGAAAGGGAAAGAATTGTTTTCTTTACTTTCTGGGGGAGGAGATCTCTCTCTCTCTCTCTCTCTCTCTCTCTCTCTCTCACACACACACACACACACTGACCAAAAGAAACAAAGGCTTGGTATTAGCAGCACAGTGCTATTAATGGGTGGTGCTTGCATACCAAAGAGCTATAATAGGGCAGAGGGTTACTCTTAACGGGAGGCCCCACTTTAACCTTTTGAATGCACCCTTTAAAAATAATAATAATGTGGAACTGCATCTTCCCCAGGCCCACTGCAAGAGTAATTATTCAGGCATTTTATCTAAAGCCAGAGCTACAATCAAAGCATTTGGTTGGGATGTCAATTCATCATTTCTAAGCAACAAAGCCTTTTTGCTTTTGAGGCATCCTTACTTGTGCTGCCATTAAATAAATAAATAAATAAATAAATAAATAAATAAAATAATTCCTTTCTCTCCACCCCCCCCCCCCCCCAATGTATGCTTTCAAAGGCTTCTTGGATAAATAGGAGTATCCTATAACCAAGAAGACATGTGATCTGAAATATTTTTGCACCAAAGCTGTGTTTGGGATGCAAAGATAATACCAAGACGTTGGGTGTTTGTTTTAACCTGGGTTCAGTTTAAACTATTTATGGTTTTAATAGTGCACATCATAAACAACGGCTGCTCTTTTAACCTTTATTAGTAAGGCAGGAAAAATATTGAGAGAGAGAACACAAAGTATACTATGCATTTGTATGTAGTACTTGTTCAACCATATTTTTATTATGAAACAACAAGCACTATCCAGTCAGAATTTAGAGTTTTTGAGTCCCATTGACTTAGAAGTGAACTGAACATTTAAATCCCTCCTACTGAAATCAAGGGAAGTTTTAGAGTTCTTAAATCTGACTGGCTTCCGATTAGTATGATTAAAGTCAATAATGTTTCAAAATTAAAGATTTTTTCGTTCTATAATATTACACTTCATACAGCTTTTCAGAAGTGAAAAATGCTTTGCAGTTGTGAGGAAAACCCCAGTAATAACAATGTGACATATGTATCGATGTGCATTGTGCTATAACAGTCTTATGTTACACATACCCACCAACCACCATATGCAGCTCAGTTACTAGACTGATCAGTATGCCCATTTTTTAAACTAGGGAACTGAGTGACATGCCCAAGGCAATACAAATGCATCTACAGCAGAGATAGGTCTTGAACCCAAGTTGTCCAGATCCCATTCTAATTTTTTTTCTCTATCGGACCATATTGGTTTTACAATATTTTGGAAATATATTCTGTTAATAATTTACTCTAATCCTAAAGAGAGATGTAGGACTTTCATGTTCTACAATATACAAAAGCTTTAAATACAGCTGACTAAATATGCATTTCATATGTATTCAGAGCAAATTGCATTGCAAGATAAATTTAGTCATCTTTCTAAAGGAAATTTGTCTTTAAAATTAATGAGAACTAGCTTAACCCGTGCAGAGCATCTGCGTGCTAGTACTTGATTGCTCCCCTCACCCCCCCCGCCACAGCCCCACTCACCTCAGAGGTCTCTCCACCCACACCTCAGCCACACTCCTGCTCCTCCATCCGGTTGCTTCCATTCCCCTCACTCTCCTTGGTCACTCTTCCATCCCTTTACTCCATCCCACCCCACCCCTGTTGACCAAACTGCAGACCCCTATCCCCAGAGACCTCCCCATCCTCACACAAGCTCCGCTCCTGCTCCCCCCACAGAAGCAGCAGCATTTGACTGAGCCCTTCCTCACTGCCGCTACCGCCATAGCCACTCGTTCCCCTCATGCCGCTGACAGCCCTGGGCTCATCCCTTGCCTGCCTCCCTCTGCCAATGGCCTCGGTTGCCTCAAACAGCAGCAATGGTTGACTGGCCCTTCCTTGCTGCTGCCACCACCATGGCCACTCATTCACCTCAGGCTGCTGACAGGCTCCGTCCTGTCCTTCACCCTTCCTTCCTTCCTTCCTTCTTTCTCTCTCTCTTCTACTTGCTCTTCCCCTGTCTTTCTTCCTCTCCTCCCTACTTCCTGTGTTAACAGATCTTGTTCATCTTGTTTCCTCATCTAATTCACTCAACAGCAGCCTCCTTCTCCTGAGGGGGTACTTACCTCCCTCTCTGCAAAGGGGTCTCTCTTTGCAGACCCCTGCCATCTATCTACCTTCCTCTCCTCTACAATCAAGAACAACTTTCAACCAGTAACAATTGCATTCCAACTAACCTTAACCATCACAGGCTCCTCCTCCCTAACTGCATATGCAATCCCCACTACCCAATCACCACGGTGCCACAGGCTCCTCCTCCCTATTTGCATATGGAATCTTCACTGCCCAATTACCATGGTGCTTCTGCTCATGAACTCTTGTGAGAGCTGCCACACACAGGATTAGCCATGGGTACAACTTAGAGAATTATATAGATAGATATAGTCATGACTAACTTTGCTGTTGATTTCTTGCTGCTTAGTCATGACTAACTCAGGTACAACCTGGGTGGTGTTTTGTTTTTGTGCAATAATGCAAATCATATTAACTGGCTAATAAAAAGATAGCCCCGACATGTTTTTAGCTTAGATAGCTTTGTGACTACTAGCAGAGAAATAAGTTAAAGGTTGTGTGGGGATTCCGTTTCCACCTCAGCAACTGCAAGACATATTCTTGATGCAGTTGTCATTGAGGTTCACTAACCTGTTTTCAATTTCTTTTCAAAAGCTAACATTCCAGTATTCTTATACAGATATTTCTTACGTTTATATCTCTGCTGTCTTTACAACGGTCATAGAACACTTTTACAATTAGAAAGTCAGCAAAGAAAAGGAGGAAATACCTATATAAAGGAGGAGGGATGGATATCCTTGGGAAAGCTGTGATCTGTCCATTATAAAGATTACTGACTTGAAAAATAGGTCTTGAGGTTCTACAAACTTCACTGGGGCTATAAAGAAAAACTGAATCATACCAGCTAAATGTAAGGTGAAGACGATGCAGCAAACTCTCTAATGCCTGTATCCCATGGAAGAGCTAGACACTCTCCTCAATGTGCCTCAATGCAAGTTTTGACCTTTAAAGCCTTTAAAAGTTTGGGTTCTGGATATCTGAGCAACCTGCTCTCAAAGGCTTCTGCCCATTTGACAAGGTGATTGGAGGGGGCTCTGCTCCATGTGCCAAAAATGACAGCGGTTCAGCCGTCATGCACACAGGACTGGGCCTTCTCAGTTATTGTCCACAGGCTTTGGAATGCTTTCTCAGTGGGCACACACTTCTCAGTCTCATTTACAGTTTTTAGAAAGCAAGTGAAATCTTGGCTTTTTACCCAGGCTTTTATAGGAGTGATGTTTATATTGTGCTGCTCTGTGTTGTGTTCTATGGTTTTATTTTGGATGTTTTTAAAAACTTTTAATTAGATTTGTATTTTTATATTCCAATTTAATATTTGTATCGTTTTAACTGTTTATAGTTTTGTACTATTTAATTTTTTGTAAACTGCCTTGAGACTGTTTTAATGAAAGGCAGTATATAAACCTAACAATCAATAGACAGATAAAATGCAAGTGCTGCTCTTATTGGTCATTTATAGAGCTCCAGCAAAACGGTAAACATGGTGTGTTAAAAGAGATGCTAGCATATATGATAAGCTTGTGATAGTCAGTTTTACTATTTTGCTATATCTTTGAGTACATTTCCATTTTAATCTAGCATTGGTAATCTGTACACAGCTCATATTTCTGGATCAATCCCACATACCATTTTTTGGCTAATTATGACTTCCAGCCATATGCTTAATGCATATTTGCAGACACACATATTCCCTTTTAATATCTGGGTGTTTGCTGTGGGGAAGATGTGATGAACACATTGCAAATACCACGTGTCATGAAGTTAAAGCAAGCAAGAAGTTCTCCAAAATCTTATTTCAGTAGGATAATGTTGCTTCTAAACAATTACCACCAACACTGGTAAACTACCATATTCCCAGTTGTTGAGATTAAATTGTAGTTAAATAAGAAATACCTGTTTGGGTTCTAATTTAGAGATAAGATACTATCCCAGTGGTAGGGATGTCATTTTGTTCTAGTCTAGAGATCAATGGAAGAAGTGCTGCACTTTCATCATCTCCCAGCATCATTATTAATGCCAGGGAAATTATCACACAGAAAGAAGAGAATGGCATAAACAGGATGATTTTCACTAAACCTCCAACATCTGTATAGTCCAAGAACACATGCTAGGAGTTGCCGAAATATGAAATGAAATACATATGCAGCACTGAAGATTCCTCTGTAAAAGTTAATTGGGGGGAAAGGATTCAGGATATGACACACACTTTAGGCAGGTGCCTAAATCCCCTGAGCATTTTAACACAGCATACCATAAATTTGATGGAGTAGCCTGTAAAGAAACTCATTATACCAGTGATAAATTAATATGAACAAATCCAAAACAAGCCAATTGCACATAATAGTCCTTAGAAGAATATCTCTTCTGTCAGCTAGTCAAAATATCAAACCACATTTCTTTACCTCAGCCTTGCTCATCACAGCAGGATTATATTTGTGTTCTTTCTTCAAAAAGAAAGTCACACATAATGCACATATCACAATGCAGAATTTCCTGTTAGTCAACTTTCATGTGTATCTCCAGACATGTGACCACAACAATCCCAAACACAAAACCAAAGCCGAGGTGGAGTGGGGAGGCATTAAACCTGACAAGAATTCTTTCACTCTTACATATAAAATTAATGGAACACTAGTTTCAAGAATGCTCATGAAAGGTTCATAGACTATTAAAAGAAATTTTTAAAACAACAACAACAAAACATATCATACCACCGTGCACACTGCAGACTGTTTAGAGTAGTTAAAATGGCATTTTAAAGTTGTTTATTCCATATCTCTTTCAAGATACACTTCTGCATCAAGCAGTGCAATATCTAGCCTCTGAGCAGATGTTTAGGCCACCTTATACTCACTAAAAATACTGGCAACAACACAATTCTGAAATAAGATGTGCTTAAAGGAAAGATTGTGCTTGTCGAGTCGGTGTCAACTCCTAATGACCACAGAGCCATGTGGTTTTCTTGGTAGAATACAGGAGAAGAGAGCTGGTCTTGTGGTAGCAAGCATGACTTGTCCTTCCTGGCATCTTCTAGATAGGGCTGAGAGCGATTCCTGCCTGCAACCCTGCAACCACTGCCAGATTGTGACAATATTGAGCTAGATGGACCTATCGTCTGACTCAGTATATGGCAGGTTCCTAGGAGTGGTTTACCACTGCTTTCCTCTCTCGCAGTATGAAAATGATGCCTTTGTTGATGTTACTGAAGTGAGCATCCACCTCCAGCAACTTCCTATATCGCTGTTGTCCAATATAAAGGGGTAAAGCATGCCCTCAAGTCAATTTCAACTCCTAGCTCCCACAGAACGCTGTGGTTTTCTTTGGCAGAATACAGGAGAGGTTGACCATTGCCTCCTCCTGCGTAGTATGCAATGATGCCTTTCAGCACCTTCCTATATTTCTGCTGCTCGATATAGTATCAGTGGGGATTTGAACCAGCAACCTTCTGCTTGTTAGTCAAGCATTTACCTGCTGCGCCACGTAAGGTGGTCCAATATAGGTGACTACAAATATATATTTACTAGGCACAGTCTGGGAGGCACACTGGTGGGGATTCAAACTAACAGCCTCTTGCTCCCTAGGCAAGCTGCTTTCCCGCTGCACCAGTACTTAAGCCCATCTAAAATCAATGGATTGTGGCCACTTCACAAAGCTCTCCCTGACAAACCAGAGTCTGAGAGATGACTGGAATGCAGAGCACTGATGAATCACTAACTGCAGTGATTCAATCAATCACTAACTGCAGTGTCTCTACATAGTACTGTAGAGCTCTGGAAAAGGCTCTCTCTTTCTCTATCAAAAAACAATTCTACAGTGTGACTAAAAGGCAAAGGAATGATAACAATTATAGTATGCAATAGGTCTCGTTTTCCATTATTGTTTGAATATGAGAAATCAGCTGAATGCAAAGAAGAAATCAGAGCTGGGTGGGTCTAATACCTACAGCAGTCTGAGAGCACGCATAATCTCTAATAGTTCTAATCATTTCTAAGACAAATCAGGTCTCCTAAGAGAAATTACGATGTTATGTTTAAATCAGCAGTTACTTCTGCTTCCTTGACCTTTTCTGAAGACCATAACATAGTTCAGGATATATTAATGATGTTTAATACATCTTCCGATTAAGGCAAGCTATTCAGGCTTGAGGGTTCATTTAGGTGATCACACCCAAGGGAGTCTGGGAAAGAATGTGAGGAGGCCTGGAGTCTGTAGTTCTCAGGGGGAAAGCTCTGGGCGGAACTACAGTCCCCAGGCCTCCCCACGCTCCTTCCCAGCTGCCCTGCGTGTCTCCCCACCCTCCTCCACAAACCCTCCCAGTATTACCTGCACCCTCCCAGCCCCCCCCCCCGGTGCGCCAGGCCTGGGTCAGGAATTAGAGACACTCCCCCCCGCACTTTGCAGCTACATACTACCTGGGGCAAACTGCCCTGAGATTGGCTGCCTCCACATAGTGAGGGGAGGGAATGGATCTCTCTGAAGTCCTGATATTTCCAAAGGCCCAGACCTAATAACTGCACATTATAAGCAAAGATCTGCAACTGTGCCTTCAATTACCTCTCTTTAATGTAAGTCCCCTACTTACAAATGGGTTGTCTTCCAAATGTATGTTTGTAGTAAGATGTTCATAACTCAGAATGCATACAGTTCTAAGAGCAACAATTTATTGGTATGTGCAGGTTAGCATTTGTAAGTTGAGGACTCCTATAATGTAACCGGTGATTGCCAGCAGCAAGAACACTGACAGCAGACTGCACTTGCCTCTCTAAATAATATCTTGTTAAACCGTCAACAGTGACGCTCTTACCCTGGACTTCAGGGCTGAAGTCCAGGGCCTCCACACCCCCTGGGGGCTCCCAAATGTGCCCTGGGTGGTATGGTTGCCACTGCCCTGCACTATGCCAGGGACCTGTGCCAGGTGCTTTAGAGATGAGGGGAGTCGGGAAAGAAATATGTGGAATGGGAATCTGTTAAGTTGCATACTGAAATGTTTCTGCTAATGCATATTTGCATAAATATACATTTTATATAATTACATTCTTGTGAGTTCAGTTGCTGCTTGTGCCCTCAAGAACCCATGTGTCAAAAATACTGCATGTGTCACGGTATGTGTGTGCATAGGGGGATGATGCTCAACTTGCAGTCGGGGGGAAGGGGGGGCTCCAAAGGCCTTTAGGTCCAGGCTTCAAAATTACCTAGGTGCACTGCTGACTGTTAATATTCCAGATTCAACTCCACTGTCTTGTCCTTGCATACCTCAACTCTCTCCTCTAGATTCTACAGACTACAACTCCCATCATCCCAGTCACAGAAGCCAAAGGCCAGAGAAATCTTGGCATGCTGAATGAATACTCCACTATCAACATGTAAGGCAGCGTAACACAGTATGCTCAACTGTACCCCAGGAAAGGCTATTTTCTTGTGACACTCTTGTTAACCAAAAAGCTTGCTGATTGTCTCATTGAGAAACTAGTCATACTGAAAGCTAGTTGAAGCTCAAGGTTTACAGGCTTCATTTTCTCTGTAAAGAAATGTAGTTCAAGAACTGTTACTTTTCCATTTATTGGTCTTTTAAACACATATACTAATACACTATTTTTGTTCATTTTTAGGACTATATAAATAAGCCCAAACACAACTTATATTGCATGTGTACAAGCTGTCTCAGCATTAATAGAAGACATTATTGAATAAACGTATTTAGCATTTTTATTTTGAATATATGATTATTTATCGCTTTACGTTAACATTTTGGTTCTTGAAATGTTTAACAGTTAATATATTTTATTTAATATCTGAAATTTGGTTTTTAGAAGTACCGTACTTGGTTTTTTTCTTAGAAACACTAAAATAAGACCATGCATTTCACTCATCTCTGAGGGGGAACTATCTTAAGAACAGCCCTGTTGGATCAAGCCCAAGGCTCATCCAGTCCAGCATCCTGTTTCACACAGTGGCCCACCAGACGCCCCTGAGAAACCCACAGGCAAGATCTGAGGGCATGCCCTCTCTCTTGCTGTTGCTCCCCTGCAACTGGTACTGAGAGGCATCTTGCCTCTGAGGCTGGAAGTGGCCTATAGCCACGAGACTAGTAGACATTGATAGATCTTTCCTCCATGAATTTGTTTAAGTCCCTTATAAAGCCATCACCACATCCCATGGCAGAGTATTCCATAAGTTAATTATGTGCAGTGTGAAAAGGACTTCCTTTTTTTGGTCCTAAATTTCCCAACCTTCAGTTTCAAGGGTGACCCCTGGTTCTAGAGTTGTGAGAAAGGGAGAAACATTTCTCTGTCTACTCTCAATACTCCATTTTTTATTCACCTCTACCGTGTCTCCCCATAGTCACCCCTTTTCCAGATGAAAAAGCCCAGATGCTGTAGCCTTGCCTCAAAAGGAAGGTACTCCAGGCTCCTGATAGCCCTGGTTGCCCTCTTCTGCACCTTTTCCAGTTCTACAATGTCCTTAAGATACTGTTGCTAGCACTGCTCTTCTGTGGGCTCCCAGAAGCCTCTCTGCTTTTGTCTGAGACCAGTCTTGTGGTTCTCAATTTTAACATGCTCAGGAGTTTCATGGGATTGTGGACTCCCAGTTTGTTGGCATATTGGGGACCTGTCACTTAGCAGGTAGGGGGATGGTCGCCCCCAGATTAAATGGCTGCCAAGCAGATAGCAAGGGGGATTAGCTTTGTGCCTATACCTATGTTTTGGTAATGTCTGGGTAGACTCCAGAGTTAACTTTCGGGTTAGTCGCCTCTAAAGGTCTGTCTGAAGATTGACCCCTTTACTTCCCCTCCTCTGCAGTTGCCTCAAACAAGCTAAAACACCTCAGCAGGAAAGTCAGATAAGGCTCTGTGATGCAACTCCCTTCCCATCAAAAATAGCTAAGTGGGCGATAGAAACTCAGAGTTGTACTCATTAAAATACTGATTTGTTTATTAGGTTCTTCCAACCTAAAAAGGTACCCTGTTTGCCTGTTCATTCACTCCATTTACATACAAGTTGCTCCCAACCATTCAAATCACTGTTTTAACTCCAACACAGCAAACACAGATAATGGAACCTTTTGAGATTCCCTGGAATTTCCCTTTTCAAGAAAGAAGGGCAGCTGGAATGTTGCCTCAGGACACATTTTGGGCTATAACTGCCCCCCGTTGCTTGAACCAGTGTGCTTCATTTGGTTTCTACATCTTGAACTCACCCACATTTTGGATGCCAGACCTGGCACCCACTATAACATCTAGCCATATATTGCTCTGTGTGGCAATCACGCTTCCAGCCTCCAGACTGGCCTTCTCCATCCAGCTCACCTTGCTGCTAGAAGCTGGCTACACGAAAACAGGCACGTTTTGGATTTACCAAGCTACCCAACCAAGTTGTATTTGGTTCTACATCACCTGGTTCCATCCCTGAGGAAAGAGGCCCTTCAGTTGCACCAGAGCCACGAGGGTCTGATCGCCACTAAAGGAAGGACGAGGTTGTTTGATGATCACTGCACCCCTCTGGATTCCCTATCCCTGCTCTCTTCTTAAATCCAAAAACTTGTTTCTCTCAAGCCTCCTTTCTCTAGCCAGCCTGGAAGTTATTTTAATTTGGCCAATAAGTTAAATCTCCTCTTTGCAGTTATCTGGTTAGTCTTGTAACATATTTTAGTAGTAATATTGCTTTATTCAACTTTTTTATTCCATGGTGTCCTTGAAACACAAATAAAACCTTTCTTTATTTTTGAACTTCAACCTCTCTGTCAGTTCATTTTCTTGTAACCAAAGCTTTACACAAAAAATATTCTGACATGGAACTGCTCCACCCCAGCTCGCCAATTCCCCAAACAAAGCCCGAGCACAGTTCTGGGGTCTTCACCAGTCACCCCGGGCAGTTCTGAATTAACAATATGGTGACCAGAACTGTACACAGTACTCCCAATGTGACCACATCATAGATTTGAATAAGGGCATTATAATATTAGCAGATTTATTTTCAAGCCCCTTCCTAATGATCTCTAGCATGGAATTTGCCTTTTTCACAGTTGCCACACACTGAGTCGACACTTTCAATGAGCTGTCCACAACCCCAAGGTCTCCCTCCTCCCGGTCAGTCACTGACACAGCTCAGACCCCATCAGTGGATATGTAAAATTGGGTGGGGTCTGAGCTGTCAGTGACTGACCTTTGTTCTTGGTATACATTCCAACTGAGTTTCTATTATTGTGGTTCTAAATAGGTTCCATGCTTTCTGGAGTGTTGTGACCCTCCTGACTTTCCCTTTCAGCTTCCTTTTTACCAGTCCCTTCCTTTTTGCAAAGTTTCCTCTTCTGAAGTCCAATGCATCTGTGTTGGACTTCTTCGGCAGTACTCCATTTGCATACAAGCTGAATTTGATCACACAATCGTCACTGTTCCCCAATGGCTCTCCAGCTCTGACATATTGCATCATGTCCTGGACACATAAGAACATAGTAACAGCCCTGCTGGATCAGGCACAAGGCCCACCAGATGCCTCTGGGGAGCCCACAGGCAAGAGGGATGTGTTCTCCCTGCTGCTGCTCCCCTGTGACTGGTATTGAGAGGCATCATGCCTCTGAGGCTGGAGATGGCCCACAGTCACCAGACTAGTAGCCATTGATAGACCATGAATATGTCTAAGCCCCTTTTAAATTCATCCAAGCTGGTGGCCACCATCACATCCCATGGCAAGGAATTCCATAGATTAATTATGCACTGTGTGAAGAAATAATTCCACTTGGTTCTAAATTTCACAACCTTCAGTTTCATGGGTGGTGACCCCTGGTTGTAGTGTTGGGAGAGAGGGAGAAATATTTCTCTCTGTCTACCCTCTCCACTCCATGTATAACTTTGTACACTTTGATCATGTCTCCCCTTAGACGCCCCTTTTCCAAGCTAAAGAGGCCCAGATGCTGTAGCCAAGCCTCATAAGGAAGGTGCTCCAGGCCCCTGATCATTTTGGTTGCCCTCTTCTGCACCTTTTCTAGTTCTACAATATCCTTCTTAAGATACGGTGACCAAAGCTGTATGCAGTACTCCAGATGTGGCCGCACCATAGATTTGTATAAGGGCATTACAATATTAGCAGTTTTATTTTCAACTACCCTCCTAATGATTCCTAATATGGAATTAGCTTTTTTCACAGATGCCACACACTGAGATGACACTTTCAATGAACTGCCAGTCACTGACAGCTCAGATCCCATCAGCGTATATGTGAAGTTGGTGCCCCCCCGCCCAATGTGCATCACTTTACACTTGCTTACATTGAACCGCATTTGCCATTTTGTCACCCACTCCCCCAGTTTGGAGAGATCTTTTTGGAGTTACTCACAATCTGCTGAGGATTTGACTACCCTAAATAGTTTAGTATCTTCTGAAAATTTGGCCACTTCGCTGGTCACCCCAAATTCTAGATCGTTTATGACCAAGTTAAATAGCACTGGTCCCGGTATCGATCCCTGGGGGACCCTACTTCCTACCTACCTCCATTGTGAACACTGTCCATTTATTCCTACTCTCTTTTTCCTGTCCTTCAATGAGTTATTGATCCACACATGAACCTGTCCCCTTATTCCATGACTGCTAAGTTTACTCAAGAGCCTTTGTTGAGGAACGTTATCAAAATCTTTTTGATAAAGTCCAAGTATACTATGTCAATTGGATCACCTTTATCCACTGCCTGTTGACACTCTCAAAGAACTCCAAAACGTTAGCGAGACAAGACTTTCACTTGCAGAAGCCATGCTGGTTCTCCTTCAACGAGGTCTGTTATTTTATATGCTTAACAATTTTGTCCTTAAGTATGCTTTCCATCAATTTACCTGGCACTGAAGTTAAGCTGACCAGCCTGTAATTTCCTGGATCCACCCCTGCCCCCGACCCCTTCTTGAAAATTGGCGTCACACTGGTTACTTTCCAGTCCTCTGGTACAGAGCCTGATTGTAGGGACAAGTTATATATTTTTGCTAGGAGATCAGCAATTTCACATTTGAGTTCCTTCAGAACTCTTGGGTGGATGCCATCTGCTGCTGGCGTTAATTTTTAGTATTTCAAGACAGTTTAGAACATCTTCCCTTGTCACCTCAAACTGGCCCAGTACTTCAGCCCCCAAGCCTGAGAACCTCTGTTCCAGAGGGCATACTGTATATTGTCAGTATCCTCTGCTGTGAAAACAGATGCAAAGAACTCATTCAGTTTCTCTGCAATTTCCTTATCCTCCTTAATAAGTCCTTGCACAGCCTCATCATCTAAGGGTCCAAACACCTCCCAAGCAGGTTTTCTACTTCTGATATATTTATAGAAGTTTTTGTTATTCCCCTTGACACTTCTATCTTAAGCCTGACACCACTCAGGCTTAAGTCCAAGGTCATCTTCTCTCTGGTTGGATCCACGATCAACTGTTCTAAGGCACAGTCATTTGAAATTTGCAATCTCTGTCAATACTCGCACGCGAATTTGTCAAGTCTATGTGAGGGTAATTGAAGTCACCCATTATTACAGCTCTTTCTCTTTTTGACACCTCTCTGATTTGCTTCTCCAACTCCAGGTCATTTTCAGCATTCTGATCCAGAGTGGAACAGCACATCCCTAGTAACACATTTCCTTTCAGTCCTCGTATTGTCATCCATAATGATTCTGTGGCGAACTCTTGTCCTCCTAGGTATTCTAGCTTGTTGGATTCTATTCCTTCTTTAATATACAATGCTGCTCTACCTCCAATCTGCCGCTCCCTATCCTTCTTGTCGAGTTTGTATCCAGGAATAATAGTGTCCCACCGGTTCTAGATGTTCCATCAGGTTTCTGTTATGCTCATTGTATCTACGGTTTCATTAGTAACAAGCACTGCAGATCACCCATCTTGGCTCGGAGGCTTCTGGCATCAGTATATATACGTCGAGTCTCTTACCTGCTGCTGGCATGTAATATCTTCCTTACTGTCATTTGAATTTTTTTACCAGCTGTTATGCATTCTATTCTTGGTTCTACTCTGTTCCCTTCCAAATTATCTGAAATGTTTTTATCCTTGCACCTTAGGGGATTTTGCTTGCCAAACCAGATACCACCCTGTTCCTCTCAGAAATCCCCCAGGCATAATTTTAAAAGCTGCTTTGCAATCTTTTTTATTTTGAGCATCAGCAGTCTGGTTTCATCTTGGTTCAAATGGAACCCATCCCTTTTTGTACAGGCTTCTGTGCCCCAAAATGTATTCCAGTGCCTAAAAAATCTAAACCCCTCCTCCTAGCACCACCATCTCATCCATGCATTCAGACCCCTCAACTCTGTCTTGCTGGCCCTGTGCATAGAACAGAAAGCCCTTCAGAGAGCACTACCCTGTGGGTCTTGGACTTCGATATGCTGCCTAGTAGCCTAAATTTGGCTTCTAGGACCTTCCAACTGCATTTTCCAATATTGCTGATGCCGATGTGCAACACGACAACTAACCCCTTCCCAACACTGCTTAACAGCCTATCTAGATGCTAAGTGACATCCGCAACCTTCACACAAGGTCTACACTGTGCAGTCTGCAAACATCCATCTCTCTATGCCCCTAAGAATCGAATCGCCCACTACTAGGTGGCTGCCAACCTCCATACGACTAACTTCTGTGAGTGGGGATATGGGCACATCACCCAAGGAAGAGGTCCCTTCTACAGGAGCATTTCCCTCTTCCTCGGAATGATGTCCTGCTTCTGAGACCTTCCTTCTCCTTGACAGCAGAGACACTGAAACTGGAGGTTGGGAAATTTAGGACCAACAAGAGGAAGTACTTTTTCACACAGTGCATAATTAATCTGTGTAATTCTTTGCCATGGGATGCGGTAATGGCCACCAGCTTGGATGGCTTTGGAAAGGGCTTAGACAAATTTATGGTGGACAGGTCTATCAATGGCTACAGGCTGTGGGCCATCTCCAGCCTCAGAGGCATGATGCCTCTCAATACCAGTCACAAGGGAGCAACAGCAGGAGACAGGACATGCACATACTTCTTGCCTGTGGGCTCCCCAGAGGCATCTGGTGGGCCACTGTGTGAAACAGGATGCTGGACTAGATGGGCCTTGTGCCTGATCCAGCAGGGCTGTTCTTATGTTCAAACCCTAGTCAGCCAGAAATCAAAGCCCAAAACTCCCTCCTTTCCCTACCATATTTTATTTGCCTATTCTCCTCTTGCCCTGTAATGGTATAGACATCTTCCCTTTGCCTGACAGTTCTGAAGCTTCATGGGTATATGGAACCAGTCCACTGTTCCCTCTAATGCGTGTGCATGCTCACACATTTTTGGATATCTGCTCAGTTCATTTTAGATCCTGCTCAGGTTGAATTAGGAAGGCCCCATTCTGAATGCAGGTGCTCACACTGTGCCTTGATACTGCCGCCCAGAAGAAAACTCATTCCGCACAGAGATTTTTTTAAAAAAATTAGAGGGACCACTGAACCAGTCTCAAGTTCAGTCTCCTTGGCATTTTAATTGATAGGAACAATTCCCTTTTGGTCTTCAGAACTGACTCCAAAGCTAACTCAGTTTTTGTAAACCGCCCAGGGACTTAGGTTATGGGCAGTATAAAAATATGTTGAATGAATGAATGAATGAATAAGAGTAAGGATCCTAGGGATGGCCCCCAAAAGGCATAGAGCTGTGTTGCACAAGCTGATTACTAGTCAGCAAATATTCTTAAGATAGTCAAGTAGATTCTTAAGAAAGTAACAAGGAAGTTAAGGAGGAGTTGCCTGGTCCACTACAAGCCTTTTTATTCAGCATAGGTCATCAGTATTGACCTATGCTGAATAAAAAAGCTTGTAGTGGACCAGGCAACTATATTGATTGATGGAACCAGGCATCAATATTGATCAGCAGTAGCTTCAAGACCAGAAGTACTTCACACTATATGAGAGAATTATCTAGGAACGCTGAAAGTAAAGAGAATTTGATACTAGTTGCAAAATTTCATTTCTGAGAGTCACAGCTTTCATTTAAAAATGAGTAAGTAGTAGCAAGTTTCTAGTTATGACTAAGAAGGTATGCTTGGAAGAAGCATTGACAATGCCTGCTGAAGTTTCAAAAGGCAGAAGGGTGGCCAAACAGTATCAGTAACAGCTGATGAAGGGTCGAGTGTCCTACATTGTATCATTCCACTCCCTACAACCCTGCTAACTGAGCCAAGCAGTACCTTTTAAAGTTGTGACTCCCTTCTTTTTAGCAGTAGAAAATCAAATGTCCCTTTCCATACCTTGTCCTTCCAGTGGATGTTCCTGATGTCTAACTTATCTTCCTTTTCAATAAGCATACTCTTCCATTTCATTATATTCAGGGACATGTTTTTGGAAGGCATGGAGCACTTCTGGAAGCAACGAAGATAGGTGAAAATTTTTCTCCCACCACATGCATGCTGCTGTAGTGGGAAATCCTTTTAATGTGTTAAGTACAGCCTCCTACTACATCATTGCTTCATTAGTCAAGATGTCAGTTAGCACTTTCAAAACTAAGACTTCTGCAATATTCTCCAGTGAATGACAGGCAAGTGTGTGTGTGTGTTGTAGGGGTGAAGTTTATCCATTTTTCTGCTTCTCTTTGCACACTACCTCGATGATACTGTACTATAGAACAAACAGCTTCAGAAGAGTCAAGGCAAGCAGGCAGCACTACAAGTTTAAAAGAGTGGAAGGGGGAATCCCCAAATCCTCTCCCTACAGACAAATATGAATGCATCTTTCCAACGTTGCATCGGTCCTTTAGTTGATTCCCTCTTATTTGTCTGCACATTTGCTTAGTCAGATCTGATAAATTAAGTTATATAGAAAAGCTGCCTCCAATCAAAGGAGTTGATTTAAAGAAACATAGGACAATTTTGAAACCCACTGATTTCAATGAGAAATCAATGGTACTTGAAAGCACTTTAGCTAGACCATGCTCCTTTTATTTTGAACTTACTCCTATTTTTGTGGGGGATGCGGGGTGGGGTGGGGAGCTTTTCTGTGCAGCTTATTTTATCAACCTGATTAGCAAGTGACCAGTGATGACAGGGTATCAACTAAAGTCATATGCAGAATATTCCACAGTAAAAAGGAACAGAGAACGCTGTATATCAGAACTACCCAATCCGCACAATAACTATAATGCCTTCATTATACTTCATCCCAGTAGCTTCAGAGTCTCTAAGCCAACATTAACAAATTTCCTGCAAAGACCATCTCCCAAAGCACAAAATTAGGAAGCATATTTCCCCAGACAGCTATAATAATTAATTTTGTAAAAAGTTATCACCATGTTGCAATGATTAGAACCTGATTAGGAACCATTAGTCACAGAAGGGAAAGCAGTAGGGGGACTCAGTACATTGTTGTTTCTTCTGAACCCAAGATCTAACTCAAGAAGATGGGTGACGAGGAAAGATTGCAGAGCAATTGGATTGGAGTCAGAGATTGCTTTCAAAAGACAAGAACAGGTATGGAAATGCAAACCTGACCTCACCTCTTGATCCTCCTGTGGTAACAGTCTACATGACAAATAGGTGCAGGATGGGGGAAGGGTTGGGAGAATGCTTTATCTCCATAAAAATTATTTTGAGCAGAGCAAAGGTCAAGAATAAGCCAACTTCTCCAGAGGCAGCCCTGTGCTTGATCTATGCTGAGTTGTTGGATGAATCTTCTGAGGACTGAGGTAGCAGTCACTCCTAAGCCTCAATGGATTGTTCATTTGAAAAACAGAGTTAGGAATCTATTGCTATAAACCAAAACAGACTAAAAGATATTGATATATTAAAACTCTGGCTTCCTGAAGATCCATGAAGCTCCTTGTGAGACTCTGTGAAGGTACAGGATATATATTTCTGAGAGAAGGTCCCCTTAGGATATAACCCGTAATATAGAGCAACATATATACATAACTTTACATGGCAGTACATTCAATACAAGAATGAAAAGTGTTTGGGCTTCATTATGAACTTGATAAGTAGCCTATAAAAATCAATAAACAGGACTTTTCCGCTGTAAATCTTTATGCATTTGTGTAGTCACGTTTAAGTGTAGAGTAAGCATTTTTGAAAAATGGCTGCATAGTAAATGCTTTATAAGGAAGTGTACCAGCCAATAGGTTATTGATGAAATTAGCCAATAGTCCCAAAAGACCTTTGGGCTAACAGCTTGCAAAATGATGCCGTAAAAACTAAACAAGACAGCTACTGCACAGGTGTGCAAAGCTAACAGGCTAGCTATCAAAGCCATCAGGACTATCCTGTTCAGGATAGTTAGTCTGGTCTGTTTTCAAGTGATACACATGTGCTATATGCACCCAGGTTATTTAATTTTATTCTTTTTAGAACCTCATGTTAAATATTACACATGAAATTCATGTTTAGTTTAGCCACAAGCCAATGGGTGCGTTATTTATTTCAGTTTATTATAAATTTGTAAAGCTGTAGTAGAAGTATAATGCCTCAGAACTGTCTAGTCATATATCTGGGAATAATAAAGATTATCACAATTCTCTTACTGGGGTGAGGTAAGATGCTTTAGAAGAAATTATTTGTCCTCCCTATCTGAAACATTAATGAAAGTACACACTGAACAGCACAATTAATATCAACTGTTGTCAAATTAAAGCTTTAAAAATTCCTGGAAGTTGACAGGGTTCTGGTTTCATTCTTCAGTTAACTCATCTTTCTCTGAATCTTGAACCACACATATACAATGATAGCAATTGATCTGCAAGTATCTGAAGTACTGCATAGCGCACAAACGATAATACTGACCAAGTTAAATGTTGGTTTAAAAATGACACAACTATTACAGAGACAAAGGCTTGGATTCAAAGATGCCTTTCTATTTCTTGAAAGCCTTCTTTGCTCATAAAGGTCTGTTTCAAACTTAGCAAAGGAGTGTTGCATAAGAAAAATAACTCCAAATCCAGAGAAGTTCCTCCATATATGCAAATTCTTTTGAGTCTTTGCTCAAGCTCTTTTCAAAACCTAAAGCTTACTTGTGTTTACATTACAGATTTTATCGGCTTTATTCACCATATTTCTTGTACCAAATGGCAACCCCGTCCCCTGTAAGGCTTGTGATCTCCTTGCTTGGTTTGTTCTCATACAAGTACTTGGTTTGTTATCATACAAATCAAGTGTTGTCATGGGCAACTAGTTAGATCAATGGTCTGATTCGGTATATGGCAGCTTCCTATGTTCCTAACTTCCACATTTTGATTGAGTACACTTTGCAATGCAGATTGCAGAGCAGAGAGTGAAGCATAGTTAGTCTCAAGGCCAGACATGGAGCTTATCTCAGAGTAGTCACCAAGAAGTATGAGAGAGAGAGAGAGAATATATACACATATACAAACACACACACAAACCTGCCACTGTCATTTTCTAACCACAACACTATCTCTCAAACAAAACAAACTTGAGGAAGACAGGTACCCAAGTTGTGTCTTTGTCAATCTAAACTCCAGCAAAACCAGATAGTTATAGCAGCATATTATACTCAGTGTTGAGAAAAGAAAACTACAAAATGAAACCTTCCTTGATTCCTTTCTTCTCTCCCCTTATGTATCCTCTTCAAGAGAACACACTATTAGGGCTCTTTCTGCCAACCAGTCCCTTTTTAATACATTTTGCAACTTCCTCCTTTTGTGTTCCATGTTCCCTCCTCCCCACCCACCCCGACCAATGCCACCAGGTGTTCCCAACCTGTGGTACTTCAGGTGTTTCTGAACTAGGGATGTGCATGAACCGGTCTGGAGGCCATGTTGGAGGCCTCTGAACCAGTTCAGAACCGGGCCGGTCCGGCAGTCCGGCACTGAGGGGGGTTGAACTTTAAGTGCGGGGGGGTAGTACTTACCCCTCCTGCCGCTCTTCCCCCTCCGGCGCTGTATTTAGAAGTGAAGTTTTGGGGGCGGCAGCGTTCCTCCCTGCTGCCCCTGCCCCCGTCATTGCCAGGAAGTAGTGTAAATAGCAGCACGCATGTGCTTGTTGCGGCGCGCGCACCTGTCACCACCGTGCACGCACACACCGCATACGTAACACGCAGCGTGCATGTGATGTATGCGGCGTGTGCACGCATGGCTGCGACAGGCGCATGCACGCCACGACGGGCACATGCGTGCTGCTATTTACACTACTTCCTGGCAACGACGGGGGCAGGGGCGGCAGGGAGGAACGCTGCCGCCCCCCAAACTTCACTTCTAAATACAGCGCCGGAGGGGGAAGAGCGGCAGGAGGGGTAAGTACTACCCCCCCGCCCTTAAAGTTCAACCCCCCTCAGTGCCGGACCATGCCTCCGTGGTTCCATGCACACCACTATTCTGAACTACAGCTCCCATCATTTCCAGCTACAATTTGTGGCTGGGGATGATGGAGTTGTAGTCCAGCAACATCTGGAGTACCACGGCTTGGGAACCCATTTTAGACTGTATCCACTTCTAAAAAATACAAGCAGAACATATTTAAACCAATTTCAGCACTGTAAATAAGATTATACTATGGATTCTATGGCACATGTAGAGACATCTATTTTTAAAAATTTAGATTTGATTTCTACAAAAAGAAGAAGAGTGCTTTGGTTCATGAATACATGGATAAGTACTGTCAGTGTTCCATATTTTTCAAACTTAAGCCACAGAACACTTAAAGCTGCTCCCAAGACAAAGAGTAGCACACAACTAGTAGCCAGAACAGAAAGTATCTCAGGTGACAGTTGCCATGCCAATAATTCATTCATTCGATTTTTATACTGCCCTTCCAAAAATGGCTCGGGGTGGTTTACACAGAGAAATAACAAATAAATAAGATGGATCCCTGTTCCCAAAGGGCTCACAATCTAAAGAAAACATAAAATAGACACCAGCAACAGTCACTGGAGGTACTGTGCTGGGGGTGGAAAGGGCCAGTTAATCTCCCCCTGCAGAATAAAGAGAATCACCATGTTAAAAGGTGCCTCTTTGCCAAGTTAGCATTCAAGTTTGCAGCCATCAGCCCAGTGTAGGCACTGTCAGTGTGTAGACTGCAGGCAACTGGTACTCTAATTCATTCCACAACATACTACATCTGAGAAGCATCCTGGAGCTACAAGACTACTCTGAATTCAGATCGCTCCCCATTTTGAACGCTTTCAATTCTAGTTAAGGCTGTCCTGTAACAGTTAGACTGATGCAGCCCAAGTTGAAAGCACCATAAACTTCACAACAGTTGCAGGGCAGAATGTCTTAATTCTCCTCCTCCCCCCCCCACCCATACACCTTTAAGACATCAAGTCTCTACTCTGCCTTAAGCCATTTTAAATCTGATAAAAACTGAAGTTGAATAGAATGTTTGTAGGAGAGACAGATGGGGGAGAGGGGGGAGCTTACCACAGAAGGGACACAATGTATTTACATGGGAAAACATGTTGCATTAAGAGAGGAGATAACAGACCTGTCACATATTCCACAACATTCTATTTTATAAAAACTGATATTTATAAAAGGGTGATGTTTTTTTTAACGTAGTTCATTCCACTATGGTCTAATCTTCAATGTAATGAGATATTAAAATTAAGAGTTGACCTTGTAACCTACTGGATATATACTTAAATTTTAGAAATCTGGTGGAGAAATAAATTGCTTCTACAAATATATTTCAAATTACTGACAAAATACATTTCCATCATTAGCAATATTTTAAACCCATAACAGAGTTCTAGAAATACAAGGAGCAGAATTTTTTCCAGAAAAAAATCCTAATATTATTGATCACTGAACCAAATTACCTGTAACAGTTAACGACAAAGAATTTAAAATGGCAGTTGTTTGAGTCAAAGAACCTTCATTGACTTAATATTATCAACAGCTCCTAAGGCAAAAACACATACTATTAAGTTACAAGAAACACCATGATTTGCCACAAAAATAACTGAACAGTGCAATTCAGTGCAGAGCATCATGTTGCAGTTACAATCATCATAGAGATGATTTGTAAAATGGGAACTAGAGCTGTCATTGAGAAAAGCTTCCTTGATCTTCAGAGATCTGGTGGTGAGGATGTTTTATGATCCAGAACAGTTTTCAGTGAGTGAAGCAAGCCTTCATAGTAGCAAGGCTATAACTCATGATTCTTGACTGTCTTTCCTGAACACATTATTTGGGAAACCAGACAGCCAATTCTTGCCTTATTTATCCATTGCTGTGGACAAAACTTTATGCTCTGGGCCCATGTTATTCTGCTACTTTTCATTTGAACTTTCTGTTTGCGAACAGGGAACAAATGATGAGTTCTGTGCAATAATCATTTGCTCAACACAAAGTAATCGTGGGCACGTTTTTCATAACTTGGGGAAATAAATTATACAAACAGTGAAAACTCCTAGCCCAAGGTATTTAATCTGTGTCACACACTCTGTGAGGACATGCACAAACATGAAAGAGGAAACCAATTGCACATTCCCTCATGCAATTTCATCTTCAGATGTTACCTCAGGAAGAATATATGAAACACAACTTATTTGTGCCTCTTCTCTCACATCTCCTTTAGAACACCTGAAGTCACTCTAAATAATACCAAAATAATTGACTCCTGTGTAAATGTGTTCAGAAGTGGAGCATAAATGACCTAGGCTATAATCCTGCTCACTTTTTAACAAGCACCTTGGTCTTTACTGTGTGCAAATTGGAGCTATGTCTCAGCTGAGTTTTTTGCACTGTATTTACACAAAGATCGTGCATACAGTGAAAGTGTATAGGGCCAACAGATTTACGGAACCTATACCACAAGTAAAGAGCCTATTTGCTTACAGTTTGTATATGTATAGGCAGTGGTGACTGGTCAGTAAGGGCAGAAGGGGCTGTGCCCGCACCAAACAAAAACATACAAGCTTGTAAAAGATCAGACATACTGGCAACCAGGGAATCCTGTGGGGGCCCCCCCTTCTGATTTCCCCCTCTCAGTTTTCCTCAGTGCTGGCAGACTTTGATAAATACCAAGCCCACTGGCATGGAAGAAAGCGGGGTGGGGTGGGTGGGGGGGGAGCTCCTGCCTCGGTAACAGAGTTCTCCCCTGCCCCCTCCCCACAGCCACCACCGTGTGTAGGGACTGTACAGAGTGAGTGAATGCACACAGATTAGGCTGTAGTGCTTACAGCTACAATCCTGCTCCCACTTGCTTTCACTGTTGCATGATCTTTAAGTAAAGGAGCTCTCTTCCTTGATTCTGGCACAAGATGACTGTAAAATAAAGGTAAAGGTAAAGTGTGCCATCGGGTCGGTGTCAACTCCTGGCGACCACAGAGCCCTGTGGTTGTCTTTGGTAAATATAGGAGGCCTTAACCATTGCCCTCTCCTGCACAGTATGAGATGATGCATTTCAGAATCTTTCCTATATTGCTGCTGCCCGATATAGGCATTTCCTATAGTCTGGGAAACATGCTAGTGGGGATCCGAACTGGCAACCTCTGGCTTGTTAATCAAGTCATTTCCCCACTGTGCCATTTGGTAGCAAATGTCACCACCATAATACTATTAGCATATGTTAATTTTTTGCCAGCTGTGAGGAGAGACACAAAGCTTCTACCCCATTAAGGGGGAAGGGGCATTGGAAGGGACTACAATGTTAGTTTTGGGAAGTAGGCCTGGACCTTTACGCAAAGAGCCAAAAACCACCACCAAGGAAGTAGAGGAGAGCTGGTCTTGTGGTAGCAAGCATGAATTGTCCCCTTTGTTAAGCAGGGGCCACCCCAGTTGATATTTGAATGGGAGACATGTGTTAGCATTGTAAGATACTCCTGTCAGGGGATAGGGCCGCTCTGAGAAGATCACCCGCTTGCAGAAAATTCCAGTGTCTCTCCCTGGCATCCCCAAGTTAGGACTGAGAGAGACTCCTGCCTGCAGCCTTGGAAACGCTGCTACCAGTCTGTGTGGACAATACTGAGCTAGATGGTCTGACTTGGTATAAAGCAGCTACCTATGTTCCTATGAGAGTATATACATTTTGCAGCTACAGACTGCTCAAAGGTTCTTCTCCTCCTGTCAATAAACAGGGTACAGCTAATACTACTAGAAGTTTGGGATGGAGGATGAGAAAAAGAATTGGGGAAAGGGGTAAGGAAGGCAGGGAGCAGAGAAAACCTTGACAGTGGATGACAGCTGGTATAAAACATTTACACAAGACACACGCTATGTAAAGAAAGGGGTGGGGGAGCCAAAACGCCATGCACAAAAACAAAGAGAGGATGTTCTAAAAACAAAATAGACTGTATCGAACAAGAAAACCATTCTGACAAACCACTTCACCTTCCTTATGCACAAGTACCCTAATCTGTTCCTTCCTCACCAATATAACAGGATATCTCAGATCCAACATAAATTTTGTCACTAGTTCCACTTCTTTGTATTATTTGGATGCAATGTATTATTGCATCTTTGTATTATTTTGTATTATTTCTTTGTATTATTTGGATGAATGCAAGCCAAGGCTGCAACAATCCTCAACTAATTGGTGCAATTAATTATGAACGCTTTAACTGCAGATTAAAGTTTAGTTTTCTTGATGAATAGGTTGTAAAATAAGCAAACACTCTAGGATTTGACACTCTCCAAAATATCTATGACTTCCTTCTCCCTGCAGCAGATTTCATGAAGGGCAACTAACATTTTTAATTGAGAGAAAATAGTTCTATTTCATGCTTTTCTTCTCAAAGCAAGAATAATATGTAACTGAAGGTGACAGTTTTTCATTCAAATTATTATCTGTACTTTTAAAAATATAGGATACTCCACAATGAACTGAACAATTTTGTCAGTACTGTTATGTTCTTGTAATAGAGAATATATCATATACTCAAAATGTCAAAATCCGTATTAAAATATAGCTTCTCTTTCTAACAATATTTTGCTTAATAACCTACTATTTATCTTAAGCCTGTTTCTTTCCTTCAGAATTCTCAAGGCAGCTGAAGCTTTACAATATGTAAATTTAACTAATTAACTAATAAATCAGCAAGAAGCCAGACAATTAATCAATTCAAAGATCTTTTAGTAGTCCACTGTCCTACACACAGTTTTGTATGCAAGACCATTTTTAACTGAAGTTATCACTGATATCAAAAGGTGGTAACGCTTGGCACCAAATTCTAAACAAAACAGTCAGCATCCAAATCTTTAGCATGGTGGTAAGTGGCACAGCAGCAGGGAAATGCTTGACTTACAAGCAGAAAGTTGCTGGTTTGAATCCCCACTATTATGCTTCCCCAACTATGGGTAACACCTATATCAGGCAGCAGTGATAAAGAAAGATGCTGAAAGGCAACTTCTCATACTGCACAGGAGATAGCAAGGGTAAACCCCTCCTGTATTCTACCAAAGATAACCACAGGGCTCTGTGTGCGCCAGGAGTCAAAACCGACTTGATGGCACACTTTACCTTTACAACAAGGTAGAAGTTCTTCTTCCTTCCATGAATAAGAAATGAGTTCTGCTCACAAAGACCTCAGGCACAAGTGCAGCTTTTTTCTGGCTATAGAAGCATTCGCTGATGGTACAAGACTAAACTAAAGTTCTGGAAGAAACCCATTTACCTTTAAGTTGAAAAAACTTAAATTCCTTTCAATGAATGCAAGCATGTATGACATCATATTTTTAAAAGGAAAGGCAGGAAGTATGACTACATAGTTCTACAGTATAATATCTCTTTGACATTATGTATGCAACCTATCCCTAAACCCATCACATATATTTTATATAATTTCAATTTCAGTATGACATGCTACCAAGTAATGTTTGGAATAAATAAGATAAGAATTATTTTGAGTTGTAATGAAGAACTCATCTTTCCTCTAGGAGCCACCCTACTTCTCTTTCAGTACAAGGTAGAACTCCATCATGTTCATCAATAATCATGGATCAGACATCCCTAACCATAAATAGCTACTAAGCCAGGCCTGCTCAACTTAGGCACCCCCCAGCTGTTTTTGGACTACAACTCCCATAATTCTCAGCCACAGCAGCCAATAGCCAGGAATTATGGGACTTGTAGGCCAACATCTGCAGGAGGGCCGAAGTTGAGCAGGCCTGTTCTAAGCTTATAACCACCATCTTTAAATTAATTATTATTATTAAATAGTCTTGGTAGAACATCATAATTGCTATCTTGTTAACAAAATGGTACAATTTCACAGTAGAGCAAAGGTGGGTCCAGAGGGGAGCAAGCACCCCCAGCCAGACAAGTGGGTCCCCCACATTTAGACATCTAAAGCTGCCTTTCTCTTTTATACATCTCAACTGCCCTGAGCCATTTTTGGAAGGGCGGTATAGAAATCGAATAAATAATAAATAATGATGATGATGATGTTGTTGTTGTGTAGGACACAGTCCACCCACCCATAAATGCACTTTTGCCCCTACTGTATGCCCCCACTCAATCTTTTTAAATGGTGCCACCATTGCAGTAGAGATGAATTTTTACCCATATGTTGCTGAAAAAACACCTTTCAGAAAAACACTGCATGTGCCCTAACTGATTTAAAGAGATGCAGAAACATCCAGGCTAATATTGCATGCACTGGGTGGGGTGGGGTGGGGTAGAGAAGCAATTTTCTGGTTTAAAGAGATGCAATTTAGAGTTTAAAGCAATTTAACTGGTTTAAAGAGATGCAGAAACATCCAGGCTAATATTGCATGCACTGGGTGGGGTGGGGTAGAGAAGCAATCTCCCATTCCCTCTGGAGTCCACTGTGCCTCCTGAGATGTCCCTGAGAGTTGCAGACCCTCAGACATATTTTCAGTAGGCACAGTGGGCTCCAGAGGGAATGGGAAACTGGCAAAAATCACCTCTTCCCTGTTATGAATATGAAACATTTTCCAGCACCCACAATGTTAGTCTAAATCAGTGTTCCCTCTTAAAAAAAAATTCATTTGTGTGTTGAATGAATTTTGTTCTGGGCAGCAGTATCAAGGCAGTGTGCACACATACAGGTGAAACTCGGAAAATTAGAATATTGTGCAAAAGTCCTTTAATTTCAGTAATGCAAATTAAAAGGTGAAACTGATATGAGACAGACGCATTACATGCAAAGCAAGATAAATCAAGCCTTAATTTGTTATAATTGTGATGATCATGGCGTACAGCTCATGAAAACCCCAAATCCACAATCTCAGAAAATTAGAATATTACATGGAACCAAGAAGACAAGGATTGAAGAATAGAACAATATCGGACCCCTGAAAAGTATACAGTGTACTGTGCTTGATTGGCCAGCAAACTCGCCTGACCTGACCCCATAGAGAATCTATGGGGCATTGCCAAGAGAAGGATGAGAGACATGAGACCAAACAATGCAGAATTGCTGAAGGCCGCTAATGAAGCATCCTGGTCTTCCATAATACCTCATCAGTGCCACAGGCTGATAGCATCCATGCCACGCCGCACTGAGGCAATAATTGCTGCAAAAGGGGCCCAAACCAAGTACTGAATACATATGCATGCTTATACTTTTCAGAGGTCCGACAGTGTTCTATTCTTCAATCCTTGTCTTCTTGGTTCCATGTAATATTCTAATTTTCTGAGATTGTGGATTTGGGGTTTTCATGAGCTGTACGCCATGATCATCACAATTATAACAAATTAAGGCTTGACTTATCTTGCTTTGCATGTAATGCGTCTGTCTCATATCAGTTTCACCTTTTAATTTGCATTACTGAAATTAATGGACTTTTGCACGATATTCTAATTTTCCGAGTTTCACCTGTATGCATTCAGAGTTGTACCTTCCCAATTCAACCTGAGCAGGATCTAAAGTTAACTGAGTGGACATCAAAAAACTTGTGAGTGTGTGAGCCTTAGAGGGAACACTGTTCTAGATGTTAAGCCAATATTTCCAATTGCATTCACCACTGCTCACCTTTTCAAACAAAGGAAAGTTCCGACCAAACTTCAGTTCAGCTACACAATTGTTATGTGCAATTTATTAGTATTTCCAGACATTCTGTCAAATATGAGCAACAAAAAAAGTCTCCATCTCTTCAGTATTTGACCAAACTCAACACTCAGCATAGATTAAAATGCTATACATGACAGCATTATATAAACATTCACAAATATATCACATCTAATGAACACTTTACATTTCTAGCAAATAGTTCCAAAAATACAAAGAAAAGTACTCATCACTAATCTTTTTATTTAGATCTCTCTTGTATACACTAGTTTTTGTTTACAGAATACCATAGTCATATATAACAAATGAATTAATTTCTCTAATTTATGCGAGTGTATTAACTTACAATTTTCTTTAATTCCTTATACCTGCTATTGTTCAGTAGACAGAGCAACAGATTCAGACCCCAGATAACGAAATTATTGGGTGGCCAGGATATTTCACATATGCATCTAATTACTTTATCATTCATAGTATGATATACAACTCTGAATAAACTGAATCCAATGAAATAAACTTGGTTAAAATTTGTACAAAACCTCTATCTGGGGCATCTGTGCTGTGATAATTTTTTCCACATATGATTGAGTAACTTGATGTTAGAATAACCAAGAATTCACATCATATGTGAACAGGGCTGCTATCTTAGTTCCAGATCTGTAAAAAAGAGGTTTAACTGCAAGATGCCTCACTGCATTAGCAAGAGAATGCAAAAAAGAAAAAAAGAGCAGCCTGCATTGAGCTTCAAGAATAAGGTGGGATATAAACTAAACTCACTTGATTTGTTTTTTATAAATAGCATGCAAATTTTAATAGCACACAGAAGACACAAAGATCATGGACTATACAGTATGGAAAGACCATTTCTATGGAAGTGTGGAAAAAATATTTATTACAGTAGTAATCTGTCAGGGCGGGGCAGAGAAAGTGGAAATGAGCTGCACTTGTGGCTAATGTGCTCTCTGCTCGCCTCTCCTGCCTCATGGTCCCACACCTTGGCCCACCACTACATTAACCCCAAACATGCAGACTAGTCAACTAGGAGAGCCAGCGTGGTGTAGTGGCTAGAGTGCTGGACTAAGACCAGGGAGACCTGAGTTCAAATCCCCATTCAGCCATGAAACTAGCTGGGTGACTCCTGGGCCAGTCACTTCTCTCTCAGCCTAACCTACTTCACAAGGCTGTTGTGAAAGAGAAACTCAAGTATGTAGTATACCACTCTGGTGGGCTCCTTGGAGGAAAAGCGGGATATAAAATGTAAAAATAAATAAATAAAAACGAACTGCCAGGTTGAGAAAACAGGCAGTCTGCACACCTAGGGTTAACACAGTGGTGGGCAAGGCAAGGGAGAGCAAAGAAGCCAGGGCAGGGCAAGCAAGTGCAAAGGAGCCACCCCTGCAACTTATTGCCATCCCCTGTCCCAGCCCAACAGGCCTCTACTACTTTAGAAGTGCAACTAACCAGACAATGGTTAGTAAATAAAGAACTATCTCAGTGTATAGTAACCAATACAGAATCCCTTTAAAATAAGTAAAATCAGTGAAAAAACGCAAGTCGTGTTTGTGCTGTGAAGCAGCAAAAGCTGACAACTAGTGCATGCGATGAACTTGCCAAATAAGAGAATAACCAAGAGATAAGTTGGATGATATCCTGCTTGATATCCTGACTAAACTACTCAGTGGAAGTCCTACTGAAATTAAGTAGGCTTTGAGAGTATCTCCTGAGTAACTTAGTCTGAGTGTCAGCCACTGAGTGGATGTGATCGATATGAGGCCATGACCTCATATACCATGAACAGAACACCCATAAGACTTCATCTAGGCTACATTTCAAACATAGCCCCCCAATAATTACCATGAATTAAACAGTTGCTTAATTGTAACAGCAAAAATTGAGTTAACAAAAAATGGAGAACTCAGATGGGGCCCCAAAATTAAGAGTGGTTAAATAATACCCAGGACACCCTGTACTGGTTTACACAGGCATTCTGCACAGATTGAAAAGAAGAAGGAAAGGAAAGGCTGAACCTTTACACAACACAATATAGTTGAAACATACTGGAATGTACAGCACAGTAAAGTTATCCAAATGAAAACGCTTAATGTAAATGTAATTTGCTAAATTCAGAGCTTTAAAAAGCTCTGAATGCTTTTTAAAGTATTTTAATGACCTGATAATGTAATACACAATATAATTACTATTAGTATTAAGAATATTTATGTACTGCTTTTCAACAAAGTAGTTCTCAAAGCAGTTTGCAGAGAAAGAGGAATAAGATGGCTCCTTGTCTCAAAATCAAAAAGAAAGAAACTAGACACCAGTGACAGCCATTGGAGAGATGCACCACTGGTGGTGTATAGGGACTGTTTCTCTCCTCCTGCTAAAAATAAAAGAACCATCAATTCAAAAGCTTCCTCTTTTGTTCAGTTAACAGGGATTACCAGGCATACATGTTTGTTTTAATGCCATATGTAAATATCTACTTAGCTTGTAAGTATTTTGCATACTGGATAACATTCAGACTAAATTAATCTTGAGAATTAGTATTACCTGTTATACTTTGTCTTAAAGGCTGTATGCAAATATCTGTGTATCTCAGATTACTTAGCTTGTAGGCATTTTGTACACTGGCTGACATTCAGACCAAGTTAGGAATGAGTATTCCCCTTAAAATTAATGACAAAAGTCCTATATTTTGTTTAATCTTTTTCATAGGTATAAAAAGAAATTAAAAGATATAAGTACACATAAAAACCTAGGCCCCATACATAACTGGAGCCAGAGCCAGCATGGTGTAGTGGTTAGAGTGCTGGACTAGGACCGGGAAGAAGTTCAAATCCCCATTCAGCCATGATACTAGCTGGGTGACTCTGGGCCAGTCACTTCTCTCTCAGCCTAACCTACTTCACAGGGTTGTTGTGAGGAGAAACTCGAGTATGTAGTACACCATTCTGGGCTCCTTGGAGGAAGAGCGGGATACAAATGTAAAAATAAACAAATAAATAAATAAAACTTGATGGTTACACTTTTTTTCTTACATACTGTGTTTCACATCCCTATCTTAAACACTGTCTAGAATCCATAAGAGAAATATTTACACATGGGAAAGAATTCCGTGTTAAGCTACAGCTTTGCATCTCATTTCCCCCTAAATCAGTCCCCACTGCAAAAGAGAAAGCCCATTTAGTCAACAAACATATTGTCTCTTCAGCAGTAGGAATAGTAATATTGAAGTCAGGAAGCACAGCTCCAGCTGCGTGTATGGTTCCACTCGCCCCCTATACATATACATGCCTTCTTTGGTGCCTGGTAATATGTGAAGTGTCCCAGTGACTTACAAAAAAGTATAAGCCATCCTAACTAACATAGCACCAGTACTTCTGAAAATTTCCAGACTAATACCACACCAGTGCTAATGTGAGGAGAACAAAATTTCAGGGACCTCCCCTTCCCCCAGAAGCCCTCTGTGTCACCTGAAAATATGTCCCTGAGGGCTGAAAGTCCCACAGGGGCATATTTTTGGAGGGAACAGAGCACTTCTGGGAAGGGAAGATGGTTGAAATTTGTTCCCACCGCTGAGCCAGTAATGGAGCCAAGTTAGTTGAAATTTTCAAGAAGTAACAGTGCTTCTCACATTGCACCAGTGCTTCATTCATCAGGATGTCAGCCAATGACTTTGCAACTGCTTATATAAGAGCATCACTCATTCCAATAATAGATGTCTTGTGAGCTTTTGTAGTAAAAAAAAAAACCACACACACAAGGAAAATACTGTGGATAATTAAAGGGATATAAAAAAGTTTTCAGTTCCTTCAATATATAAAACATATGAGATCACAAAACTCAATGTAGTGACCTAAAGAAAAGTCAAAGGACAGAGGAGCAGAAGGAGGGAAAAGAAGAAGACACAAAGAAGGCCAGAAACTGCTTGCAAATGACAGCAGTTTTATTATACTATATAACAGGGGATACCAACCTGTGGTACTGCAGATGTTGCTCAACTACAACTCCCATCATCCCCAGCTACAATAAATTGTACCTGGGGTGATGGGAGTTATAGTTCATCACCATCTGTAGCACCACAAATTGGGAACCCTTGATATGGGAGAAAATGAGCTGTACCCATGTACCCCAAGTCAGGAGTTTTAAAGTAATACTTCTAGATTTATTATTTTTTCAGAGTTAGCATTCAATTTTGTATTTTAATAAACCAATAATTTCTATTAGATCCCAAGACTGAAAATAGCAAGATAAATATTCTCTTGAGCAATAGCAATCCTGATGTCACATATTTGGAGTAGTTCCACTATTCCTGCAGTAAGTAGTTTCAGAACTGAGATCCTCCATCCCTTGGTTTTCAGTTATCTGTCAGTTCTGTTCTAACTAGATTCTGTGAAAATGGATGGCAAAAAATTGCTTAGACATCTAGTGTGGTAGGACTAACCAAACTTTCAGGAAACTAACATACAAACTAAACCTACCACAGAATCTATCGGAGTGATAGAAAGAGGATATTGCCATCAAGACAACTGCCTTTAGCAGTTATCACATGGCCAAAACCCATATTATCCTACTATGCAGAAATACTAGATCCAACCCCAAGTACACTTACTAAAGAATTCTCATTCACTATCAATGGGACATTTATCTAAAAGTGCTTAAAACTGTAACTCTTTCATTGTATTATTAACTCAATAATATTACCCTTTTGCGCTTACTAGAAAAGAAATATAGTTTAAAAAATGCAATTCAAACTTATACTGGCTTTTAGGGTTTATTTTTTTACTGTTTATTTTTATTGTTAAATTTGTATACTGCTTTTCATTAAAACAATCCCAAGGTGGTTAGTTAAACAAGGGGTGAAAGAAAGATCTTAGAAGACAGGTGTGCCATGTTAAATACAACTTGACAGTTTCCCCTCATTTCTGCAATGTTTTTATAGGCAATATACACATTTAAATACTAACCAATTATTGCTTCTCTCTCTCTCTTTTACAATAGTCACCTCTGACACTTGCCTTTTGAGCTCAGTGTCCTTGTTCCATTACTGAATATATTTGCTAAGCAAAGGATCTCTCTCACACACACACCCCACTACAATTGATACTTAAATTAATATTTGCTATAAAAATGGGTTTCATTTTCATGCTGCACTGAGATGAAAGTAACTCAATGTAGCTTTTATATATTTACAAGTTGATCCAAACGTTAATAATAAAATCCAATTACAACAGTGACTAATTTCAGAGATAATTTTAAATATATCAGCTTTCAAATTGGAGAAAGTTGCAGGTCATTAGGTACCTGGCTTTCCTTTCCTTCCTGAAGTAGTGAAGAACTTAACTAATGAGAAATTAAAAACTAGAAAAGTAATTCACCCACACAAGAGAAAGCTAGACAACAAGAAGTGTTCTATAAACCTGGTGAAAGGATAGAATAGTCTTTTCTTTTATCCAGGAACAGGCAAGCAGTCCATTGATACTGATCTCCTTTAGTGGGTTTTGATAGCAAACAGAAACTGCCATCCAAACGGTGAAGGCACAAACATCTACTGAAGACCGTAAACGAGTTTGTAGAGCACATGAAAATAAGGTATTATTAAGTTCAACTGGGAAAGGGGATGAGCTGGGAGCTAAAAACAGCAACAAAAACGTGCTTACTTGGTGTACAAAGACATCAACCGGAGATTCCAAGGGGCTTCCCTCGCGGTTGATCATGGAAATAAATCCGAATCCCATTCGCACATTGAACCACTTGCAATGGCCTGTTCCGTGCAAAACCTGGGATTCCTCCTCCTCTTCTTGTTCCGGCAATTTCCCGGGCTCATCTCCACCTTTACTCGCCCCCGCTGATTTGGAGAGGGATGGCGGAAAAAAAACAAACAAAAAAACGTACACACACACACAAAAGGCAAGGAGTTAAAAACTAGTAACATCCCTTTGGCGATCGTACAAGAACGATTGCTACAGAGAACAGAAAACACATGCACGCACGTACAAACATTACGAAACAGCCTTCTTTCCTTCCTACCCACAAAAAGGCATTAAACAAGCACACACACTCCAACATCCTAGAGAAAGGGGGAAAAATAGTTTTGGTTTTTAAGCGCTTAAGGGCATCGTCGACGGAAAGCAGCCTCCGCTGTGACTCACTCCAACTACGGTTTTTTTAAAAACCCAACACGCCACACACACACACACACCCCAGCCCAACCCACGTTGTTCTGTACATACGTGCGATCCTGCCCTTTAACTCCATCTTTCAGCCACATAAACCACCCCAGAAAGCGATACTTTACTTGGGTACTGCTGGTTGAGCACCGATCCCATCCCTCCCCAGAGGAATTCGCAGGCGAATGAGCCTTGGCTGGCCGGGCGAGGGAGGGAGAGAAGAGGAGGGGGCGACCGAGCTGAAAGAGGCGGCGATTGCACAACTTGGAACGGCCCATCCAGCAGCAGCGGCGGCGGCGAGAGCGCCGTGTGTTATTTTCAAACTGTGCTCATCCTTTTGCTCGCTTCCTCCACCAAGTTCTCCCTCCCTTTCCTCCACTTCGGAATCACTTTAGATTCATGCCGAGGAGAAGGGAGGGGGGGCAGGTGTACAGAGGTTTCCTCGCGCTACCACCCCCCCTTCCCCCCGGTAACTGCTTGCTCAATCACACAGGAACAATTCGAACAAAAGCCCCCTCTGTAAGCTTTTCAAGTTGGGTGAATCGGAGTGGGCGGTGCGCAGCACTTGGGAGAGCTCGCCCACAATGGTCATATATATATATAATATGAACCCTACAAACAGTCACACACACACACACCTTTACCGAACGATCAAATTTTAAATGGTTTAAGGAGAAAAAGGAGGAAGGACGCGAAGGAAAATGGGAAAAGCAAATAAAACCCCAAAAAACCACGGGGGGGGGGAGAACCACCTTCGGCCATGTTGGCCCACTGGCTTTCTGCTCCAAAGTTCCCCCTTGCTGGCTAGAAGCGGTCTCTTGCATCAGCCTAACATCTTGATTTTGAACGATCACCAGTTTCGCTCGCATGGTCTAGTGTGCTTTCCCTCTTTGATTCCTCCCCCCACCCCGGTCTGCTTCTGGGGCCCCTATACACACGTGACTTGGTCAATTACATGCCTCCTTGCTACTAATTTCACTCCGGGTCTTCGGAGGGGGTTTGGCAAGAGGAAGGAGTAGCCAATCGCCACTTCAAACGGCCTTGACACGCCGGAATAATTTATGAATGAACAACGAAATTTCAAAACACGCTCGTCTTGCCGCGAGTTGGCACGTCTCTCTACGTAGATCCGGGCGACGCTCGAAAGGGTGGGGAGCTGACTTGCGGGAACGTAGCGGGAGAGATTCGCACATGTAGTTGTCGCAGCGCTGTCTACATAGCCGCAGATGTTCATTATGCAACGTGTAAACGTAAAGAATCACCATCCGTTACGCAGACTTTCATGACTGTGTACCTCGGAGAGACAGAGGCACTCCAGTGTTCGCAATAAAAGGATGCCATCTATGAAGAAGCCAGTCCACAGCTTCTGTAACCAATGTAACTACTTGGTTGGATTGGAAGCAATCCTCAATAAACTTACTCATAAATGTGACTTGGTTCCAGGTAAGTGTGTCTAGGGCGGCAACAAGTTGCAAGCGCTATCGTATTGAAATCAAGGAAACCAAACGAGGGGATTCGATTCGAACCCTCCGGATCTTTTGCATGAGAAGCCGGATCTTTTGCACGCTGTGGGACTTACTTCCGCGTAATTATGCACAGAATTGAAGCCTGACCCAAAAGTGAGTGTCATTGAGCTGAAGAGGAGTTTGCTTTAGTGAAATGGGAGGTGTTTGTTGGCGAGTGAGGGAAGTGAGAGATAAACATTCTAGCATTTCGTCGTCGAAGTCGATAATCGAGATAGACTCATACCTAGATGCTGTTGGATATTCAAAATGCACACACTGGCTGGGTGTGCGGGGTATCCTAAAATAATCTGCAGCTGACTTTCAGAATGACATGTGATGTTTTCCTCTTGATTTTTTCTCTATAACTGTTTTTGCCCGATGTTATCCGCTGTCAGGCTGCAAAACCAAATGAACTAAAGAGTCTGCTTTCTAGCAATGCTTTATATAAAATTATTATATAATCTATATCTGTGATAGACGTCATTCATGAAGAGCTCTTTTTAAAAAAGTGTTTTGCCTATTCGGTTGCGAACGCCTACTGAAGGCTCAGGGACACCTTAATTCAGTTCAGAACGCGAGGCGGTCCAGCGTTTCAAAGCATTTGGGAAGGAAAGTGCGGGTGGGGGAGGGGCTCGGGGCCAGCGACTGCGCTTCACAGGTTCCTCCGCCATCTCGTTCCGGGGGAGGGGATGTGATTAATGACTTCCTAAATAAGAGGCCAGTTTGCAAGCCTAGCATTACAGTGAACCTCAATCAGCAACGATTGTTCTCCAGGAGAAGGGAGGATGGTGGAAAAGACTGGAAGGGAAAAGGCAGAATTTGCCCGAGAGGAGGAAACCGACTGGGTGGGAGTATAGTGTGTGTGCGCACGAGTGCGCGTACTCGCGCAGCAGGATGAAAACAAAGAAGAGGAATAAAGGCCAGGTCTGGAAAGTGCAACGCAAGACTCTAATTGGGATCTCAAGACACACGAAGAATATCATCCCACATACTACTCTTAACATGCTCCTTGTTGCCGTTTCAAATTTATCAGTTTCAGGGTCTTGAACAAGCGTACAAATAAGGTAACAAAAATCAGAATAAATCGCTATAATCAAGAGTACGCACACTGTATAAATAATCGTTACATGTATTGACTTCTACACAAAACACCGATAATGATAACATTTCCTTCCTTGCTGGAAATACTCATTGGGTTATTCCCACCCCCATTTCGTCAGTCTACCTATGTACCAGAATACTCAGATGTCAACTCTATGGAAACCAGTAGGGCTTCTGCGTGTGTATAAAATCGGAAAGTTAGTCTAATTGCTCAGGGTCGTATTTCTTATCCAGTTCTGTACATGTCTACTCGAAAGAAAGTCCCATTGTGTTAAATAGGGTTTAGTCCCAGGAAAGTGTATTTAGGATTTTTGGGAGTAAGCCCCAATGAACACGGGGGATTTGCTCCAAGTAAACATGTACAAGATTACAGTCCATTATTTTAGTCATAGATTGAATCTCTACTCAGATCCCAGCAAGCTGAAGTTTTGAGGGCTGTCTGACTTGACAGGTTCTTTTCCTTGCAAGATATATCCTCTCCTTCTTGTCCTAACCCTGCGTGCGCATACACCCCTCCCCCACAACACACACACACCGGCGCGCTTGCTGATTTACCCTGAATATGCTTTTATGAAATTGCAAAGTTGCCCGTTGTTGTTTCAGAACTGGCGACAGGCAGTCTGAACAAACACGGAAACTCTCTGGACTGGTTCAAGGGGCCTATTTACTCCCCTTTTTGTTGTTTTTCGGGGTGGCGGTGGTAAAAAGACTAAATGCTTTTATTCGGATTTTATTTCTCTTTAGGACAACAAAGTAATCAACTTTAACATTCGTGCGGAGGAAGCAGTCTTAAGTAAAAGGTGTTCCTTTTAAATTAAATAAAATCCAAGTCATATGGTTAAGTAGAACCGACTCCTAAATCATGAAATTCCTTTGCAGTCTTCAACCGTAAATTTCCTATAGGTTATTTCAATACTGGAGGTCGACCTGCCTTCCTCGTTCGAGTCCTGTCTGCTTCTGTTTTCGCCCCTCCCCCGGCCCGCCTTTTTCTCTTTCATCCCCTCCTGAGTCTACCACAGCACTAAAGCGCACGCACGGGAAATTCGAAGGCTCAGGCTGATTCCCTAACCGCACTTCTTAGGACCTAAGCCCCTGCTGTCAATTCAGTGAGACTTACTTTAGAGTAACCACACACAGGACCTGCCGGGACGCTCCACTGACGTTTATAGGGCATACAACCGGATCCTTTGCCCGCTTACTCGAAAGTAAATCCCACTGAGCGCAGTAATTTTCACTTCCACTCTGTATAGGGTTGCGCGTAATTACCTTTATGTTTGGTAAACTAGTTCCGCCATAGGTTTGAGTTTGTTTTTTATTAAAGTGTAAGCAATGCAACTGATAAAGCCAAAAAAGTAACAATAGTGGGAAATATGTATCATTAGGGAGGGAGTCAAGATTTTTTTATATATATTAGACATAAGCAGGATAGATGGAGACCTGCATCTTGAACCATCAAATTCAAAAGGATATCTAGATCTTTATCTACTTCCTTATGTATGAATGGCTTTGCAGACTGATCTTGACAACCGGAATTATTTCTCTGTAGGGAGATATGAAAATAGGGACGCTCTAGGAATGTGTACTGAATGTTAATGCACAAGTTATATGCATGTACATTTACATTCACACCCTACTTTTCTATAGTTTGGGATGGGAAATTAAAAATGACAACTTTAGGAATGCATTCTAACCACATTTTAACAAGGCATCCCACAAAGGCAAAGAAAGGGGCAGATAATAAAAGATAAGGCCTGTCCCTTCGAAAAGTTGCTAATAGAAAAATGTTGGTAGATCTTGCTAACGAGTGCAGTCTTCTGTATGCTTACTCAGAAGAAAGTCCCATTGTGATCAAAAGGTGTGATCTCCAAAGAAAATGTGGGTAGGGTTGCAGTCTCAGCATTTGTTTCAGCAAATGTGATTATTTTTTTCAGGATTTTTTTTTAAATGTCGGGAAATAGTTACTAAGTAATTGTGCAAACTGCAAGGCATGTGCAACGATCAGCCGCAGCTTAAAATCACTGGAAGCAGCACTACACAGTTAAAGCTGGGTTTGAAAACTAGCATTTTGCTAGCATTTGCCCAGAGGCCTTGACTAAAATGTGTAGGACTCCCGTATTAGCGGAATTAAGGTTGGGGTCAACGGACTGGTCACTGGTGTCAGATGTTATCGGCTCATTCATTTCCTGCAAAGGACATCAGGCTTTTAAGTTCCGTGGAAGGTACAGAGCCCTTGGCCAGCTGGAATCTCTAGTTGAATTAAACTTTTAAAAGGCAGAGAGGGGAAAAAACAAGTAAAAAATACTTGGGAAAAGAGAGAGATCGTGCACAACCAGAAGAGAGCCGGCTTAGAAATCCAAGAAGTTTTACTTGATGATGCTTGCGCCGCGCCCCGATTCGCATAGACCCCTTGATTTAGATGGGCGGAGGAGCGCCAATCTCTCCAACAGATCGGGCTGTAAAATTCCTCTCCAACAACCCTGCTGTCCTGCCTGTAGCTTCTTCTACTTCCGGTTGCTTAGTCTTCTTCCCCCAAACCAGCTTCCCGGGCACAGCGTGTGTTCCAACAGACGGAGCGTCCGCGCCTCCCACCGCTTCCTCAGGTTGCACACCCAGGCAACAGCAAAAGTGTTGCGGCCGCTAGACCCAGTGACACGACACCTAATAAAAACGAAGTGATATCCTAAAAGCCAGCAAATTGCCTCCCCGATGCCATCTCTGTGGTCCTAAAAGGGTAAGCATGGTAACAGAGCAGGCAAGCCCCGCGCTTGGTATCCGGTATTTGGGAGTAACTAAAGCCTCCGGGGTTTTGTGGCCGCTGGTTTCTATTCAAAGCAGACACCAAGCATCAGCTCTGGTAGGGGGAGGGCTGTTCCAAGCAGTCGGGTTCCCTCCCCCGTTCCGGCTTTAGGAAAGCAAGCAGGAGGGTCCTAATGGGCGCTTAGTCTGGCAACCTGGAAGATTCCAAAGCGGACCTCCTAGACGCGCCGGCGCCCAGCAAAGCCCTCCTTCCCCAGATGGATTCTCAGCTTCCGGGCATCTTCCAGTTCAGGTCAAACCCCCCGACTTTCCTCAGAAAACCTTTCTCTAAGGAAAAGCTGAACCCAGTTGGGTTCGGAGTTGGGCACTCTGCACACGCTCAAGCACTCTTTACACACTTTGGGGATAAATGTCGGAATTCAGGAAAGGTGGTGGGGCTTTAGACTAACCGGAGCCCCCGGATTTAAGTTGGTTACATTTCCTCTGGACCCTCCAGTGAGTAGCTACACAGCCACATCTTCAGGAAGATTTCTCAGCCTTCCGGAAGGTCTCAGGAAGTCCTTCACTGTTAGGCGCTTATCTTGAATGTGCTGCTGCTCTTTTCTCGAAGTAGTGGTAGACATAACAAGGTAGAAAGCTTTCTACTTCCATAGTGAGAACCCATAAAGGAATTTTAAAAGCATTTATTCTGGGTCTGGACTAAAGTGATCGAGAAAAAGACCACGCGTTTCCTATTTCCATCAATAAGGAATAGGATCCACACAGTATATTTTCTTTTTCCTCCTTTGACCAACTTTCACAGCAATAGCCTGCGCGCCCGAGCGCAAACCCATACAGGTTAGATTTAGGAAAAAAACTAGATGCTTCAGTATTCTCTTCCACGAGGATGTTCATGTGGGTAGTTCACGCAGCTCTGGGGTTTCTTGAACAGAAGCAAACAAGGGAGACAGCTACTACAATGGACAGGGGGGAGGGACTACTTGGTGGAGACCAGTCGCGCTTCCATCTCCAGTCAGTGCCGTGCATGCAAAGGAAGAGGAACACGACACTTACCTGTATCTCACGCTCAGGTCAAGAAGAGGAGAAAGAAACGTGCCCTAGACCTCTAAACAGGTGTTTTATAAAATTGTCGGGCACCATCCCGCCAGAGACAAATCATGACTCGTCCGTTTCATAGAAAGGTAATACAATGGCATCTGGCGCATACATTTTATTTCAAATAGTTTGACGATCACTTGCCTCCCCTCCCCCTTGATTGAAAACGAGTTTTGCGTGAGACTACCTCAGTCCTTCCCAAACCATCATTCTCCTGGAACTGTCAGTTGCAGGAGCTCCCTCTGTTTGGTACAATTGTTGTTGTTTTTTTAAGGGTGACTGTTGCTAATGCTAACTACTAAGGACTCCGACTAAACAACAGCATACAACCCACCAAACGAAACTGTCCCACCACGCAAACCCCATTGAAATAAAGGCGAGGCGCGAAAGAGCACGTGATCTTCCGTCGCTTCAGTGCTTTGCAGAGAAGTCCCGTTTTCACTGAGCCTCGTTTCTTTAAATGAAGCCACGGTAGTATGTCGACTGTTCCATCTGGATTTAAGCAAGCCACCTTCATTCTTTTATTATGCGCTCCCAAATTCCCGTTTGACCCACTCTGTAATAGGAAATCCCGAGTTCAAATCCCCATTCTGCCATGATACTTGCTGGGTGACTCTGGGCCAGTAACTTCTCTCTCAGGCTAACCTACTTCACAGGGTTGTTGTGAGGAGAAACGTAAGCATGAAGTACACCGCTCTGGGCTCCTTGGAGGAAGAGCGGCATATAAAGTGTTAATAAATAATAATAATAATAATAATAATAATAATAATTATTATTATTATTATTATTATTAATAATAATTAAAATAAATTGATCCAGTTAATAAGGCTGCATTACAAAATCACACTACTCAGGTCAGTAGGCAGACAACCTTGTAAAAATACGTAGGACTGCAGCCTTACACCGTTTTGAAAATGAAAATAAAATACATCATGAAGGTTTCCTTAATGCAATCCCATTAATTATGAATATGTGTTTTATCTCGGTACGTTCTCGCATTTAAAGAGAAATTCGACTTGCACGTTGCCGAGAACAGAAGTTACACATGTAAACGCATGCGTGAGTGAAAACCCGCCCCGCCCCCCCGCAGAAAGTGTCGTGTTTCCAATACCGGCCAGTCCTAGAAGCCGCTTTGATCCGATCAAATAAGAAATGTAAGAACTTCTGAATTCATACCTTTATAAGCCACCAGCCAATACTTATTCACCACCCAACAAAGCGTTAAGAAAAAAATGGAAGGCGTAGCGTGGTACTACGTTCTGGCTTCAAAGGTCTGCGCAGCGCACCATTTGGTTGAGTGGGACTCCGAGTAGTCATCTAGCAAAAGGGGTTTCCAACGTTGAGTTTCGAGATGCCGATGGACTACAACTCTCATCATCCCCAAGCACAATGTGGCCAAGGATGATGGGAACTGTGATCTGACAACTCCTAGGGACCCAAGGTTCGGATCTAGGCATTAGATAGGTTGTAGTAGTAGCATGTCTTTCCCTCGCTCGCAATAACCCACACACCGCCATGAAGAAATCTGCATAATGTTTTAAAATATGTGAAAGCGTGCGGGGGGGGGGGGAGGAGATTACTTGCTGGGTCTATAAAACACGGTTTATAGTGTTTTTTATATATAACCATGTAGAACACGGTTTTAGTTAAAGAATGAGGGAGGGGGGAAGTAAAAGTAATACTTTGGGGCCAAGTGTTCAGAGACAAGAATTGTTCACACATTCACACACCTGCAAGTCCTCTCTTTAAGAACACGAGAAAGCCGAAGACATAACCACCCTTCGGGACATTCGTCACCACGACGTTTTCTGGTGGGCCATACTATGAGTTGCAATAGACATCATATGCATCCACCACCTATCTCTACAAGTCTCTCTTTGAAGCGATAAATTCAGCAACTTTGCGTTCAAGAAAGACAGGCTCGGAGGGCGCTAGGACACTTTCCCAACTCGGAGACAGCCCTCCAGAGGTTCCCGACGGCTGCTGGGCACCGGCAGCTTTTCACTTGTGGATTATTTTGCAACTGAGAAGAGCAGCTCCTTTTAAAGTACAGGGTGAAGGAAGGAGACTGTCAGGCAGGGGATGCGAGCTAAGGCGGCAACCCGAAATCTACTTACTTAGACGTTTTTTCACTGAAATCACTGCGTTTACTTCCGGCTAAGAAGCGGACTGGAAAGAGACTTCATTATCAGGTCCGAGAATGGAAAGCTGGAGGGCCGGAGATGCTTGGCGTTTTATTGGCCAATAAATTCAGAAAATAGATGAGCGAGCAAGAGTTTGACCCCGTAAACTAGTTTCGGGAGGAATGCAATAAAGGAATGCCACCGACGGCTAAAAAGACGTCGCTTGCGTTGCCTTCCGGCCAAGAATAAGCCCAGTTGTAAGGACAGTGCCCGTGAGCGCTGGGCGTACGAAGGCAGAGAGAGAGAGAGGGGTCCAGGGGATTCCTCGAAGAGCTTCTCCTTTCTAGAAACCGAAAAGTCTCGCTTTTGCTTTTTCCAGATGCTAAGGGTAGAGGTTCGACTGCATCCCCTCCTCAGTGCTCATCAGAAGAACGCTGCCCAAAAGGAAACAGGATCGACTTCTAGCAATAGGCATTATAGTAGGAGAGAGGATTGCTCAGAAGACAGAAGGTGTCTTTTTGCACCTTGCCTGACTCAACATGGGACTCCAGCATCTCTAAACAGTTTTAACCTCGTCGTGCTGTTCTTGAGCTGGTCACTTTCTGCTGCATGACGTCAGATGCACCTTGCCAGATTTCGGGAAGCCTGCGTCAACACCCTTTCCCGCCACCCGCCCTCTGGAAAGGTGCCGAAGAGGAATTACCGTAGCTTGAGTAGCAGATCGCCAAAGAGCTGCTCAGAAACAGGCAAGACGACGGTTCTTGGGACACTGAAGTGATCTACAGTGGAGCATTACCAGCTCCTGTCCTGCGTTTCCTTGCCTAGTGAAAAGATCTTGAGGGGAAGGGCTGGGTCAAAAGCCACACAAGCCTTCTATCGGAGACTCTCTTAAAGGGCCACCGGGTATTAGTGTGGCGGCTCTTTCATAGGGGAGGTCGAAGGCCCCCAAGCGTTTGGGAAGGTGAAAGGCCCTCCGCCTAGGTTTTGCCACAGGCTGACTCCTGAGGGCCCTGTCTTTCACACCCATCAGGACAGGTTTAAGGCATGCTCCATGAGTAGAGGGGGCCACCTGTACCTGTAGTCAGGCTGGCCTGCTAATGAAATGAGGTGTGGTGAGGAGGTTGCCTTGGGTAACAGATTGGCAGTGACAGCAATTTAGTGGGCGACACCCTGTGCCCATCCCAGCCATCTCCACCAAAACTAGAGTGGTGGTGTGTGGAGGGAGGAAGGGAAGAAGAGGTCAGGGACAATAGTATAGAACAACTTGGTGGGACAGCAGAAAATATGCTTTGCCATAGGTGGGGAGCAACACCTCACCATATTGCTACAGGCAGCAGGGGGGGGGAGGAATTAGGCCAACCCTGCATGTAATGCTTCTGCTCAGGATTAAGTCTTCTAGAGCAACAAGGATATTTGTAAGCTTACCATAATTTGATATATTATTTGCACCAATTCTTGGCATTTATCTGCTCTACAAGAGTTAATGTCATCCTGCATGTAAACACCTCTCGTTTGCCACTTTAAATCAAACATGCAGTTATGGGGGCGGGGGCGGGTAAGAGATCAGCTTTTTCAGGCATCAACTCTAAATTCACATAGGGACATACATTTTTCCATGGAACACAGTGGAACTTATGAATAAACATGCATAGAAAGTGTTACTAGGCTGCAATCCCAAACACATTACTAGGGAGTAAATTGCATACAGCTCAGTGGGACTTCTGTGCAATTCATTTATGAATACCACTCTAAAGGATCTATTGGTTGGCTCCCTGCTTCACGGCTCATCTATTTTTTGTAATATATATTTCAATTTAGAACTTTCATTTCTTTGCATACTTTACTATTGTTGCACCGTCCTACAGAAACTAATGGCTCTTAGAAGTACAAGTGTTTTGAATTTTAGTTCGCATTGGGCACCCAGTTATGTTTTGGGAAGTCTGTACTTTTTTCTGCTCTTTCTAGTCAGGAAAATTATGCTCAATCCATTAAGGGAGAGGGCCTTCACCATCACTTCTAGTCATACACAAGACATCAGCCAAGACAGCCACAAGGGGGGGATAAGAGAGACTAACCTGGACTTGAAGAGACTTTCCAGAATGATCTCATAGTCTTCTGACGCACCTAGAAATCAGAGAGCTGCAGTCACTACTATGTTAATTCTACCAGAGCACTGTATTTAATTAGCTCTTCTCCAGTTTAATGGCTCATTAGAAGACCATAAAATGCCAGTTCTTGACTCTATGAAGTGACCTGTAAACTTTTTTACAGGTTGATACTTACCTAGCTCATCACCACCACAATTAGATAACCAGTTAGACTGATAATTCCAATCAGTCTAATGAATTGAAGGGAGGAAAGTATTCACATTTTTATGAAGGCATTTGTCCTTTAATTGGCCTCTTCCACAAGTAAGTTACTTAATAGCACAATCCATTATTCACATCTGTAGAATCAGCTCAAAGAATTCTGGATGCAAATTTCTCATGTTCAGATAACATACAATCCCACATAACATTTAGTTAGCTGCAATCATGACAAACACAGATTAAACATCTTGGAATACACTTTGGTCAAGTACAAACTGTAGCAGTAACATGTTTCCCATACCTGAAAACTATTTTTCTATTAGAAATGTAAATCCTGTATGTAAACCCCAAAACAGACAATGTGGCTTGGATGTACAATGTGAGCTAATGTACAATGTTTCCTGTCTTTGTTCAAACTGAAAAGGGGTTGTCTTATTTGGCTATTTAATGTCTGCATGTCAGTCACCAATATTATGTTGAGAAAAGTCAATGTTTTAACAGCAAACTTGTTACCTGGGCTATGCAGGTAGATTAGGTTACATTCCAAGCAGCTATCTCCTGGGCAATGCATAAGGTGCCTAGGTAACTACTGATATAAACTTGCTCTTCTTGAACTGATAGTTTATTAACAAATGTATGCCCAAAGCACTGCATTGCTTTCCTTTTAAAATCTTCTTGCTGTTTGAATAGTTTTCTTTGCTCCACTTGCAAGAGGTTACTCTCCCTTTGAGAAATCTAGAAAGCTAAGTAGTAGAATAAAACACTATGAATTGCTGTACCTATTGAGATTCAATATTTTGTAAATCCCTCTAGAGAGCTTTATTTCTATACATCTTGTTTTACAGATTAAATTATCAGATTATAATCCAAGAAAATTAGGATCTAATTCTAGTGTGAGATAATTCAACTTTAAGAAAGTATATTAATATAATAACTTGGATATGAAATGTACATTTAACAAGTGAGGTGTACAGACAACTTGGATATGGAAGTTACATATACAAGTAAAATATGATAGTTGTTTTTGTAGGCCACAGCCACAAAAGTATATTGTCCTGGAGTATATTATTTGAACCATCTAGTAGTTACTAACATTGCTTTTCTTCTTTCAGCAGTAGTAGAAGATCAAGTTGTGGGATTTATTTCTTCTGCTTTTTAAAAACTATTTCTAGAATGTGCTTTTAAAAAAGCATTATTATGCTCAAGAGAAACACGTAATCTTCACTGTATGACACAAAGAAAATACTCAGTACTCAGTTTCAGCTCTGAATAATTCAGAACAAGTTCCTATTTCTCATGAAACAGCTCAGTTGCATTTAGAAGTTGTAAAGTCCTTTTTAAAAAAAGGAACCCAAGTGTCAATAGACAAAATTGCCACCTTCGAATATGTACACAATTTGGAGGCTGACTCGCAGTTTTCTTTTCATTTTGGTTAAGCACTACCCAGTTTATCACTACAGGGAAAATACAGTTCCTGGGGTACTAATTTCACTAACCTTCACCCCACTCTTCTAGTCAGAGCAATCTCAGTCTCTCTGTTAAGTCAGTATTACCTTTTGTGTACAACATGCTTTAGTATTGCATAATGATATGTAAATCAAGAGCTAGCATAATATCTAGCACTTACACAAGAATTTCAGGAAGGAAGGGGATGAGCTTGCATGATTTTGGCCCTGAGATATTACTGTTGCAGTACAATCTATTGCAGTTTCATATTCTCAGTTTCTGCAAAATTAATCACAAAACTAATAAGCTAGGAAGAATAATGAAATGGACACTGATTGCATTATTGGGAGATTCAGGACAGCATATTGTGATTATTCTAATTAATAATAATAACAACAATAATAAATTCTTAGCTGCCCCATAACAAGTTTTTCCCTAATAAGAATATTCATAATTATTCTGAAATGATTCATGATATTTCAGTATTTGATAGCAAAAAGAAGTAGAGGGCATTAAGGACATTAACAACCACTGAGAACTCAAGAGATTGTAATATTGAACATGCCTCATAAGATTTTTGCTTCTGACCTGAAAAAGTTAAAGCAATTTCAAATTATGCTGGCAGATAAGACAATACATACAAATAGTATTAGAAAGGTAGACATTCTCCCTTAGCTGTTCCTGTAGTACTTATAAAACACATGGCAAGAGGTGATAAATTATTTTATTTGGTCAAATTTCAATGAGTGTTTTGTATAGACCTCATGGAAAGGGAGGCTTAGTGGTCCCAAATATTATAATATATGTCAATCCTCTCTGTTAGTTCATCTTCAACTTTAGTTTTTGAGAAATAGTTACATTTGAGCAAGAAACAATGTCAGTTCTATTATAGGACACCCTTTGGCATTTCTCCAAGACAACTTCACAAACTTAAAAAATAACCTGTGTCTAAAATATATTTATTGTAATTGGTTAAAGCTAAAGGGAAAGCTATCCCCTGGAATTTATCCGCTAACAATGTTTTATTACAACAAAATTTGATATAACTCAAATTTTTGTTTTTGCAATTGTTGATATTCAGTTATGTCATAGATTAGATTGTGGAAGTGTCCTAAACTTATCTATAGCTCCAGTCTATAGGAAGTTTCTTATAAATTACTATTTAGATGGTATTTAATTTCCCATAGATTGAACTATATTTAGCTCACACACCCAGGTAAGTACTGGCAATATGGTGGTACAGATGTCGATATTCTACATATATTTTGGAGCTGCTCTAAAATACAGACCTTTTGGAGAAAGATGAAATTGAGTATAATTAAAATTTGAAGTTGTAATTTACCAAAGGTTCACCTTTTAAAATTTGGAATTCTGGACATGATAGGTTTGGTATCTGGGTAATCTGGTATCTGGGTAAATTTGATAACTGGATAGGTCATCTTTTGTTTGCTACTAGATTGGTCATAAGCAGGGGGGGTAGAGAAATCCAAAATCTCCAACATGGGATGAATTGATTTTTAAGGTATGGGACACTGCAGTTATGGTGAAATTAAAGAATATATAACTATATATAATTATAAAATTATGCACATTTAAAAGTTACAAATTAAATAGAGGGAGATGAAACAATGGCTATGTGTACAATTATTTGGTTTTGGAACAATAGATTTGAAGAAAATGTTCAGCCACATATGCTATTGGATATGGTTTAAGAAGAATTAAATTTCAGGATGATAGAGAGATCAAAGCTAATATAGATGCATTATTAATACTGAAAATCAAATTAGAAATCATTGAATAGTCATATGATTTCAAAATTGTCAGATCAAATTTATGTTCATTAGTTTATCTTTCCCTAATTTATTAAGATGTGAGATTTTAAAGTTGTTTTAAATTAGATATTCAGAGCTTATTTGTAACATTCTGAAAGGACAGAATCTGGTCTTTCTTCCAAAACTAAACAATTGTACAAGTGGAAGTCATTTAAGCTGTCTGGAGTCTAAAATTTGGTCCAGAATGAAACTTAACCAATGCAATATTATACATAAGCATTTAATTATTAAGTTTATGTATGGAAAGCCTATAATATTTTTTCAGGATTCTTACTAAGATTTCACACTAAAGAAGAGGATTAACATTTCACTTTAAACAAGTGAGATAACAAAAAGGTGGCTATCAGAACTGCAACGTAAGTCACCAGTGTCTCAGAAATATTAACCATCCTCCCGATATTTCAACCAAAGTTATAACCACATTCTGTTACTATTTTGGTTTATACTATTCACTCTTATTCCAGAGTGTAAAATAATGTTTTCATTTATTTAAGAGTACTTCATTGTTTTTACTTATACAATTCCTAGGTTTTAAAAGCTACAATAAAACTTTTCAAAGAAATATATTTAAGTTCATTTTAAAACAATCTCAGTGCTTTAGGAGTTTTTATTTTGAGGAATTCAAATGATATGAAAGTATCTGTATATCTTGTATTAGAATCCATAACAAGGGAGATCTTGTAGTTTAAGTGTAAAATATTTGGAATTGTGTATAAGGATTTGATCCAGTCATTTAAACCCTGGAAACCAAGGATTTATTATATTAGTGTGAGAGCTTTGTGTGGGAAATGTCGCAATTATTTTCTAATGAATTGTAGTACTGCAGCTTTAATACTCTGGTTTAATAACTTAGTGAAGTTAACATGTAACTGAGCCAATAACATGTTTTGGGGAAATCATCAGAATACTGATAAGTTTAAGTACTCTTACATGGCCATAACAGTCATTTGCTGTCATTTCAGATACAATCTAACACAACTCTTTTCAGAATGGTGAAAATTTTACAGGATAGAGAGATACTCTTTTAGGGTGTGATCCTGTCAGTTAAACACATTTGCTTTCACCAGGAGAGAGTTAAGTACATTCTTAAAATGCGCATTGAAAGCAGGACTGAAATGTGCTTCATTTTGACAGGATTGTGTCCTTAATCTTTAACTGTTCATATCATAATGCCTACCATTTATGTCTTTCACTGAGTTTAATTAAGATTCCATTTTGTATCCCTTTAGTTTGTTTTAGAACTATCAATTCAGGTGATGAAAACATCATCAATTCAGGAGCTGATGTTTTCATCACCTTGCTCAGATATCAAAGCCATTTAGGTGGATTAAGTCAAATTAAGCTACACTGAATGTATGGTATAAAGCTCATGAATTTCTACATGTATATAGATGAACCAGTTTTTATTTAGCAAAAAAATCTAAGTTATTCATCAGAAATAAACAAAACCAAGACATTGAAGCCAAAGAGAAATGTTTCATTTTCAAACTTAACATTTCTATTCAAGTTAGTTACATACTTATTTAATGAGGTTAAAAATGGATTCAGTCACAAGTACAGATAATCATATTGTATTTAGACAAACTTTCCCATTATTTTAATATTTGTTCATAAGTCACCTTATTTTTTATTCCATAAAACCACTCTTCATTTTCTAAGCAACCTTTAATTTAATTTTCTAAGCAACCTCTAAGGAAATTTAAGTAGTTTAATAAACGAATCTATTAAAACACTTACAGTATATACTATTTACTAAATGAAGTTTGCATTGAATTTTTGTAGACTGAAAGGAAACACCAGTATTTTAGTTCATGTAATGTTTTTAGTAATGATACATTATTTGTTACTTTAGGACTTTAATTACATTGTATGCTTACACTGTATGCTTATTATATTAACATTAACTGTAATTAATATTTGTTGACAAAGTTAAATACTATATTACCATTCCATTTCCCATGTTTTAAAATATCAGCTTTTAATAAAAGTTTGAAGATCTACTGTAATTATATAACTATTATCTAAGTGGAACTCTTATGCACAGTTGTTTAACTGTTCTGTAGATTGCTTTCAGTCCTCTTAAGAAGAAACTAAAAAAGCCAATGCTATAGTGTGAAGCACTAAATAAAGGAAGCTTATGCTCCTAATACAGCTTGCAATCAGGATCCGCCCCCTCCCGCCACCATATTGTTAATACTGGCTGTAAAAGCTATCAAATCTAAACCTCCTCAGCTCTGTTTTAAAAATGTTTGATTAAACAGTGATATTGTAGCATATTCAAATATTTTGAAGTGAACCTTGTATTTTTCTTCAAGAAGAGCTTATTTCCTCAGTGTGCACTTTCTTTTCTATGTGCAAGATTTACCACAAATTAAGAAAATTACACAGCAAGTTCAAATTAAACACTATAGAAGATTTAAAATATTCCAGGATTTTACTGTTTCAGATATTAATGGTTTACTGAAAGGAAACAGACATCCACCACCCACATGCTGACCTACATGTATATCTTCTGGTCACAGTAGTAATGCTTTTACAAGGTTAGGTCATATTGTGTAAATACAAAATTCAATTAACAGATTTTGTAAATATTTAAGTCACAAAAGAAATTAGGGGGAAATGACTAATTTAATAACTGATGATTTTGCAAATAGATCTCACATTCTTGCTCAAGATTAATCAGATTGCAAACAGCTTCTCAATTTTCCTAAAAATTTAAAGTTACATACACTTCACATATTGACTTTTCTAGTTCAGTCTAAAAAAAGTGTAATTCAATGTTCATTTTAATTCAAGCAACGTCCAGAAAGATAGTTGTGAAAACATTTATTTTGATTATCTTTGAGCAGCAATAATCCAGTTTAGAAAGTAGGTTAGCATATTAAAATATTGCAATACATTTTCTTTGGAGGGAGGGGGTGTAGATAGGTAGTTGTGTTCAACTGTTACAGGAAAAATAAAGTCTGTGGCCCTTTAAAGACTAACATTTGAAGTTTAAGCTTTTGTGGACTAGATTTCACTTCCATTCTTGAAGCATTCTGTTGTTACCAATTAGCAAAAACCAAGTCAGTGAAAAAATGCTCCCTTTAATTCAACAAAGTATTTTGCTATTCAGTGTTTTTGTTTTTAATCTACATTCCAGATACTCAGTTTAAGGTTATAGCTCGTCTCCACCTGTTCTATATTACAGAAAAATATAGGGGCAATGCATGCATGTTGTTTTTACATATTTTTTAAATTACAACAGAATGACATTGTAAGTACATCTAGAAAACCTGATGCATTTAGAGATAGGAGGTATAGAACTAGTAGAAATACTAGAAGTATACATTCAAAAATAAGAAACAGTCTAAGAAAGTATCCTTATCTTCAGTTGCAGACATCTACTTAGCAAACTGTAAGACAACTGTAAGACAGTTAAGAACAACATTCTAGGTGTGTGTGGAGTTAAGCTTTTGTTCAGACATGAGGCAAAGTAAAAACCAATTGCTTGAAAATGAGCTGTGTGACCTTTGTCTCTGTTTGTCACCTTTGGCCTTTAATTTGAAGATCGTGAATATAAATTCATTCTGTTTTTAGAAACAAGATGTAAGCTCTGTGTCAAGTATTTAAATATTATATATCGGAAAAAAGAGGCAGAACCAAATTCAAGTAAGATTACCATAGAGCTGTTTTTAATTAAAAACAACAACAAACACACTGTTGATGTCCTTGCTTGTATAGGAGATTTTCCAGCAAAAATACAAGAACCCAGACACATTCATTTCTATCATGTACCTCACCTTGTTTTTCTCAACTATTTTATTATTCATTTTAAAATACATAATTTAAAAAAAATCAGGCTGTTGAAACCTGAAGCATGCACAAAATTTTCCTTATCACTGATCAGAGACCACCATGTCAGTTTTCATGAGTTATTTGAAACCTGAAAACTATCACTCATTCCTAAAAACTAGTATCATAGATTATTAGATAGATTAAAACATCAGTAGCCATTCTTGTGATGAGATATTATAATATAGATAGATAAGTATTCAGTTCATGGCCCACTGTAGCAAACAATTAAATACCTTTTATAAAAACGCCCCTTGCGCAATTTGTGAATGATAAGTGAATGGGGGTAGAATGAAAGGTATAGTGACTTACTCTACTAATTCTGGCATTTCAGAACTTGAGGATGTTTTCAATTGGATTTAATAGTGATCAAGATGGCTGACTTGCTTCAGCACTTCGGTCAGCGACATCATATAGCGTCATGTCATAGGAGGAGCTATTGTGTAAATGCATAAACCCTAGAATTTCTACGAACTATAGCCTTCCAAGTGGAGCAAAACAAAACTCTGGCATTTAATAAATTAAAAAGCTGTAACAGTTTTCTGCTTAGTATTAGAAACTATGACTTATTATGCAAGATTGATAATCATTCTTAAAAATGGTCCCTTCAGGAGCTGCCCTCTAGTAATGAATATTGTAAACATCAAAATCCTCTGGTAGGCATTCCAGCCAACAGAAAAAAAACACTCCTTAAAGGCACGTTTTCTAAATACAGAGTGTAAAAATTGTGCTTCCAAATTAAACCAACAAATACTTAATACTTAGCCCTTGCAAATTATCATTTTATTGGAAAGAAGCACACTGATACTGCTTTGAAGGATAGCATTACATCCTATCAATAACCATAGCAAAGACTACTTCAGTCCCGACAGAGGGAATTTTCCTTTTTCCTATTTTAATATTTATTTTTATTTCAATCAAGTTTGTTTGAATCCCTCTTTTTAGCATGCTTTTCATTAAAATAATAGATGCTCATTTCTTTAAAATTTGCTTGCCCAGGCAAGAATGGCAATTTGATAATACAAAGCAGCAAGGTTATCAGAAACAGCCTTTCTCCATTAAATGAATTTTTTCATAGTCAAAATATATTTTATAACAATATTGGAACAGTGTTTTTGCTGCAAAGCTTAAGGTCAATATGGAAAGTTATTCTTTCAGAATATTTTTAGCACTTCAGTGCTGCATTGTGTACAATAGCCATTTCCCCACAAATGAATGTTTTCCCATGCAAGTTATAGTAATATTTATTATAAGGTTCATTTAAATAAAAAATAAGGCCCATCTGCCTATTTTTTCTGTGGTGCTACTACACAATTTTATCAATAGCTAATTCTAAACAGCCAATCTGCTTACCTGCTGCAAATGCAAGCCTGTTTGATCAACATTTCAGTAATTAAGCAGGACTGTTATTAAAAACCATTTAGATAATAGCAGCTGCATAGTTGTTTTACAACATGCTTGAGACTGAAGTACATTGCTTAAGCCAGAGGACCTTTCAGGCTGGCTTATAGTAGATCATATTTAGTTCCAAAGGGGAAATTTTTATTAAATTACCTCAAGGCTAATTGGTATAAAGCACCATCTGCATTTCAACAGGAAAAGGGTAGAGTATGTTTTAAAGTCAAGTCCTGCTGTACACAATTAACTGAGTTTACATATCTGTACAACAGAAATAACAGATGCCTATTATTGCTTCAGCATGAGGTTTGTCAACAAAAAAAAAATCACATTTAATTCTGTCTTAATTATGTTTAGCAAATTTATATTAGCTGTTAGCGGCACACAATTTTAATGACCAGGAAACTTTTAATTACAGTCTCTCGGGAGACTGAAAACCAAGAAAAACATTCTACTTGAGTGTCAAAAATGCACTGCAACATCAATTTAATCATCTATGCTCCCAATGGGGGTGGGGTGTAACAGTTTTATTGAGCACAGTAACATTATAAAATCCCATTGTACTCACTATGCTTAGTGCATGCAAAGTATTCTAATCCATACCCAAACTGATCTAACTAGATTTCCTACCAATATAAGAAACTAGGCAACAGAAACTATATATTTTGTTTTATTATTTCCCCTTTCATTTCACGCTATCAGTGCAAGCAGCATCAAAAGGAATACTACATAGTATTGCAGCAGCCAACAGAAGAGAAACCTGCATGCAGTAACACTAGGAGCAATCAAGCAAAAAAACGAGAGGAGAAAAAGCAAAGAAACAGCGTAAGACCTAGGATTTCATTTTCTATTGAACGAAACAGTTCAAAATGGCGGCCTATTACTTACATTTTAAAATCCCATAGAGAGGACCCCGATTTATACAACAGATCAACTAACGACATGCCTCTCTCCCCTAGTTCTCCTGCAAAACTACATAGGGCAGGAATAGTTACCACTGTGCACATAAAAATAGTCCCTTTGGGGAACCAATCAGTGAAAGATTAGGTTCATCCTCTGCTCTTGTAGTCAGTTTAAGGCTCACGCCCCGCTTAGCAAACAATGTAGCTGTCCATCTCTTTTATCCTCCTGTGCTTGGTTGTACACAACTTTAAGCTCCAGGCTCTCTCCCTTCTCTCTGTTTCTCCAAAGTTCTGCGCTGAGGTTCTCGCTGCGCATCTCTCTTTCACCTTAAGATTATTTCCTGGGTAGCTTTTTGCACATACAAAGAAGATCTATGTGCAACAAGGCGCGGGGGGAGAGGGGTAAAGGAGTGTATGTGGCGGGGGGAGCAGAGGAAGGGACATGAACGCCCCCTGGTGTCCAATTTCTGCCGAAGTACTTGCTGGCCCCACGGGGCTTTGTGTGCGCGTATGGCGTTGTATTTTCACTTCGGTGCAAGTTGACGCAAACATTTTGGGAGCAACCTATGGCTTGGCCGATACCAACTAGACGCTCTGTGGCTCCAGCCACAGAGATCTGAGACGACATGCTGTTATTATTTAAATAATAGTTCCACTAACACCCGCACGCGTCCCATGCAGCAGCAAGAGCACTCCCTGGGTGACAGCTTGAAGGCTGACAGGCGGAGGAGGGAGGGAAATCAAGGTGTGAACCCGGAAGTACACCCGCCTCCTCAGCATCCCCGTTGCCACCCAGCCACATAACCCCTGCTCCGACCTTCGCACGGCAGCTTTTCCTGCCAGAAAATGCCTCTCGTCCCTCCACCTGCCCGGCTCCCCGAGAAGAAGGGCTTGCTTTGGCTTACCTCCCGCGCGCCATGGTCGCGAGCTGAAGTAGGGCTGGGCTTCGGTGGCTTTTTCGGCGTGAAAGATGGAGGAGGAGGAGGAGGAGGAGGCGGAGGGGAGCGGGAGCAGCAGAGAGGCTCCAGCTCGCTGGCTGGAGGACTGGAACGAGGCTAAGCAGGGAGAGAAGGCAGCGGCAGCAGCCACTGACTTCGCGCCGCCGCGGGCGCACACCTGCTTAAGCCCTCCCGCCTGCTTGTCCCATTGGCTGCACCGCCAAAGCCCTTCGGCATCTCTCTTCGAGCCGCCGCCTTGTGCTGCCTCGCGGCTGCGATTCTCCGCGCATTTCTTCCCGCAGCTCGCCCTCTCTCCCGGAAACCACGCCTCCCATCAGGCTGCTGCTTCTTCCCACCGCAAAGCTCCTCTTCTCCTCCGGTTGTCCTCCGAGGGTGTTTCACTGGGCAAAATCCCCGGGGAATAACGTGGTGGTGGTGGTGGTGGTGGGGGGGGTTTACAGTCCTGCGAAAACACACACAGGATCGGGCTGCATCTGTTTCTGTCTGGCGGTAGTGGCTGGATCCTCTCCAGACTTTTCAGCGAGTGGGTCCCCCGCTAGGGCAGGAGGACGGAGTGGTGGTGGTGGTGGTGGTGGTTCAGAGAGCAAGGGGAGGAAGTGCAGGAGCTCAGCGAGGGGCCGCGGCGCCACTCTGCCTGGGATCAGCTACCGCCAGCGGTCGTGCAGCCCCTGCCTGCCACTGCACCACACCCTCCCACAGGAGGCACTCGGGGTTCCAGAGCAGCTTGTGGGAACCAGGAAAGTTGGAGGACAACAATGTGGCCGGAGCTACACTCGGACGGAGATGGTGGGAAATATCTGTGCCGCCACTGCCAGTTCCGTTCCCACCTGCTGCAGCAGCCTCCTCCCTCTGACTCTGTGGCATGCTCTAGTTTTCTTCGAAGAGCATGGCATGGGGCCTGACTGAGTTAGAGGGCAGGTGCTGTGACAGGCAGGAGCAGGGGTGTAGCTGCAATTGAGCAGATGGGTTCAAAGAACCCAGGCCCTCCAGTTCCTGAGGGCCTCTCAGATCCACCCCTCTCTATTTTCTGCATTAGCTCCCTCATTCTAAGGGGCTTCTGGCACCTGTGGTGCACACCAAGCAAAGCGCGCTGCGGGTCTTGGCTGAGCTGGAGGGCCGCTGTTGAGGCAGGCGGGAGTCACACTCCAGGCCGGCCGGAGTTGGAAATATCCCCATGCCTCTGGCAAAGCGCAGCTGCCCTCTGCCACAGCAGCTGCCCTCCGACTCAGCCAACCAATGGCTGCTGTCCATGGTGCCCAGCCAAGTTGGAGGGCAGCTGCTGCAACAAGTGGGAGCTGTGCTCTGGGTTGGTAGCAGCAGGAGGCAGCAGAGGCAGCTCTCTTCAGCCACTGCAGAGGCAGCTCTTGCCCACCACTGCAGGTGCTCTCCAGCTATGCCTTGGCATTAGGGACCAGGAGATTCTAGGACAGGGAGGTTCCAATCTGGAATCTTCTTGCTGGGGTGGCTGGGTGGGTTTCAGGGAAATGCCCATATCCTCCCACCCCTAAGGATGGCACTGCTCCTAAGAAGAGTGCATCTGCTGAGCGCTTCAGTCAGCCTGAAAAATGAACATTGCAAGGGCTTGTTCAGGGCTTTCAGACAGAGGGGGGATGTTTCAAGAGGGGAGAAAGGGAAAACAACTCCTGAAACCTTCCTCCGTTGTGCTGTATAGAATTAAAGGGCTTGGGTTTGAGGTTGACTGTCAGACCCAAACCTGAACGTATTATTGCTGAATAGTGGTGGTGGTGGGGATGTTTAACAGGGATTCCCAGATGTTATTGACTACAATTCCCATAATCCCCAAGCAAAAGCCATTGCAGCTGGTGATTCTGGGAGTTGTAGTCAACAACATCTGGGAATCCCTGTTAGAGAGAACACTGCAGGGGAGTGTTCTGAAGAATGGAAATAGTGTCAGTTTTCCTTGCTTTCCTTTTCATTCCTATATAGTGCACAGATGGGAGTTTAACCTCATGGCATGTATCCCCTACAGTTCAAGCCTGCATCCAGGATCCTTACTATAAGCTGTCAGAGCTTAAGAAGGACATTTTTTTCCTCCCCACTTCATTTTCCTTCCCCCGACTCATGGCACCCTAACATCCCATGGTCCAGCTGCTTTCAGTATCTTGTAATCTTAGAAGCTCACAGGTCTTTATTTTTTTTAAAGTTCTTTCAAGTTTAATATGGAAACCATGTATAAACTTCTGCATAGCAAGGGGATCCTTTGAATATATAGAATCTACTATCTTATTTTTGGGTGCCCCTTTTTTCCTTCCAGACTTACAAGCCCTCAATACTCCCCCCTCCCTTGCATGACAGAGAACAAGAAATAATCTGCCTACTTGCCTTTCACTATAATTTTCATTGATAATTACCATCCACTTCATCCTTAAACATTCACATGTCTACCATCTTGAATTTGGGTGGGTGACATCATTACAAACTATGTCATGGAGGCATCCATATGTGTCTGCAGCTGTAGCAAATTTGGTTCAAATTGGTTAGATGGTTCACAAGTTAGTTCTCTTGCACCTCAAACATTCACATATCTGCCATGTTGAATTGGAGTGGATGATATCATCACAAACTATGCAGTTTCAGTGTCCCTGTGTGTCCCTACAACTGTACCTGATTTAGTTCATATTGGTCCAGGCATTGCGAAGTTGATAAGGAGGGCCAGACACACACACACACACACACACACACACACACACACACACACGGAATGCAGGGTGATCTCATACTGGCGCAATAGCACCAGTATAGTTAAGCTGCAGAGTGTTTTCAATGTCCCACCATTATAAGCCCTGAACAGTCTATTGCCTATTTTTAAAAAAATTGTTTGTCCGATCTGCCTGGACATCAGCATTGATTCACTAGGTGACAAGAGACACTTACATAAGAACATAAGAACAGCCCTGCTGGATCAGGCCCAAGGCCCATCTAATCCAGCATCTTGTTTCGCACAGTGGCCCACCAGATGCTGCTAGAAGCCACAGACAGGAGTTGAGGGCATGCCCTCTCTCCTGCTGTTACTCCCCTGCAACTGGTATTCACTTCCTCTGCAAATTTGGTTAAGATCCATTGGAAAATGGCTTAGATAGAGTAGTTTAAAGTTTTTCTCTTTTGAGCAGGGGTTTAAAGGGTTGGGACATTTTAGGACTGAGGAAGTGCTATTTAAATGATTTTGTAGTACATTTGCATAGTTTCAGCCTTTAGACTACATGCCAGAAAAGTCCTTTTGTATATCCTGCTGGGAGCCAATTTGATTGATATTTTGCAATTGATCCTCAAAGTTGGGTTTTAAGAGGCAGAAAAATGCATGTTTAGTAATTACAGTGTCTGTGCAGTAGCAAGTTTGAGGTCTTGCTACTGCCCATACTAAACATGGTGCTGCCCACAGTAAACATGGCAGTTGACTTGCTGCCCTGACCCTGCTGCTCGCTGCCACCACTCCTGCCCACTGCTGCCTTAACTGTACTGCCCACTGCCACGCTTCCACTTGCTACTTCTCCTGGCCAACATTCCCTGCCGGCAACCCCAGCCTACATCCACAGGGCTCAGATGGCCTCCGCGCATGTGTGGACTCTGCACATGTGCAGAGGCTATCTGAGCCCTGGGGACAGAGACCAGGACAGCAGGCAGGGAATGTTCCTGCCTGCTGCTCCATTCTGGCTCATGCCCCTTACCTGTTCAGGTGTGTGCCTCCCCTCAGCCCTGGCAAGCCAGAGTTCTCTGCCCCTTGGGCTCAGATGGCCTCCATGTATGTGCAGACTCTTCATATTGTGCGGAGGCCATCTGAACCATGGGGGTGGGCAGACGGCAGGGAACACTGACTGGCCAGGTGCTGGGACTGGAGCATGCCAGAATGGGTGAGGGCTGGGGGGGGTGTCTTTATGCCTCTGGCTGTGTGTACCTGTGTGCATGAATGGTTAAATCACTTGTGTACAACTTTTATACTATTTTGCTAATAACACCATCCTGAAGAAAATTAAATCAAGTAGGAGTACAGATTTAAAGTGAATACACATTACCTGCTTCTTGTTGTGTCCTTATTTACTGCTGAATAATCATGAGGTGAGATCACACTGTCATAAGAACATAAAAACAGCCCTGCTGGATCAGGCCCAAGGCCCATCAAGTCCAGCATCCTGCTTCTGTGCTAGGTAAATTGATGGAAAGCATACTTAAGGACAATATTGTTAAACATATAGAAGAACAGGCCTTGTTGAAGAAGAGCCAGCATGGCTTCTGCAAGGGCAAGTCTTGCCTCACTAACCTTTTGGAATTCTTTGAGATTGTCAACCGGTGGATAAAGGTGAGCAACAGAAAGAGAGAGCGCATGCGTTTCGTTCTGAGGCTACTGAGGCTGATCCCAGCAAACTCCAAAGTCAGACTGTGGGCAAAGCTTCAGCATGTCAGCAGAGCGGCCGCAAATGGCCACAATCTCTAACAGGATGTGCCAAGTGTGATTGTGCATTTTCTGAGTGCACCGCCCACCGTCGGTAGGGAAAGGGCATTTAAATCTCTTTAAATGCCATGCCATGCCATAGTAGTGCTTCTTCCATCAGCAATGGCACCAGCAGCCCCCAAAGAGCTCTTCATTCTGATAGTCCCCACACAAGCACAAAATTGGGGTTGGGGTCTGGTGGTGGATATTTCCTTGTTATTCTGGGAGAGGAAGGGAACATTGAGACTTCCTAAGAGGGGATATGTAGATGAGGAGGGCAAAGGATGCTGGGAGTCTGTCCCAATGTAAGCTGGGATAATGTTGTGAGGGATAAACCTGGCAAAGCAGTCCTTGCAGACCCAAACGAAATACTGCTTACTGGCAGCTTGCTGTCTAGTGGGCTTGCCCTCTCATAAAAGGACCAGTTTACTGGGGAGACCACTGCAGCTGTGAGGGCACTGGTCAATGCATGGACTGTGAGTTCATGAGTTGAACCAGCCCACCAGCCCTTCCATCCAAGGGGGCCCCATTTGTGTGGGGCCCCCAACTCTCCATGATAAAAAAAGTAGAACAGATTCTCCACAACCTCCCCACCTTCATACCCTGTGAAGACTTGCATGCACCCAAGGGAGATCTAGATGCTCCATGTGCCACAGCCTGGCTGTGTGTGTGGAGGTGAGTGGGGAGACACTGGGATGGAACCCATTCAGAATTCAAGGGCCCCATCCAGAGTTGTGCCATATGCAGATCTGCCTGCACAGTGAAATGCGGGAGGGGGAGCCCCCATTTTTAAGCTACCCTGGGGCAGCGGGGTTGCCATTTGGGGGGGCTGGCAAGGGTGCATATGTCCACATGGGCAGAGGGGCTGACGGGGGCATGCTCTGACAGCTACTCATTGGCAGTCACCAAGACAAGGAAAGCAGTCTCTGGGGTACCCATCACCGCAGCTTTCCTCCATAGAGCATCCTGGCTCGATTTCGAGCACCTGGTTACCTTGCACTCTCGTGAGAGAGTGGTCGATGGGATAATGGGTGGCAAGCGCTCAAGTACCATCTAGTAAATTTGAAATTAGTGCAACAGTGTTGCAGAATGCAACAAGAGCACCTCAGAGTGACCCTGCCTACTCCTCACTGATGGTTCTTCTCATGAGTAAGCCTAGGGAACGATAACCCACAAGGGGAAGGTGTTGGATTCCCCTTCCCCAAATCTTCCTATTTTTTCTGTGAAAAATATATAACTTGGTTTCTCCAGGATCTCTGCTTGAGGCTGCCTTTTAAACCTGACCACTGGAACCACATACCAAATGTTCTCACATGCCAAATGTCCCCCTATGGGTGTCACAGTGGGGTGCCCTTATTATGTTGCTACCTGGAGTGCTTGTGAACATACATCATTGTTGTTTGCTTCTCGGGGAGCAAAACACTTGGTGCCGATCCTGTCATCCCTCCCCCTTTCCCTCCTGCTTGTCAGATGGAGGGAGCAAGGGACAGAGTTAGAATAGGGAATGCCCAATGAGAGGATGGTGTCGTGGCATCCTTGTTGCCATGCAATCCATAGCAGCATAGGTGACAGGAGAGGTAGGGCTGGTTCTCCAAGAGGCAGCTGGCACAGAGCAGCCAAGTCGCTGGGTAGGTCTGCACCGCTGACTCTATGATTGCAGTTTGGAAATCAGCATGAAACTGTCATTATGGCGGCATCTGGAATTGTACGTAATGCTTCAGCAGTCAAACCTCAGGTCTTGGGGGGTGAAGCTTTGTGCAAATCGAAGGTTCAAATTGGAGTCTGCTGATACAAACTGAAGGTCGTTTTTGCCACAAAACCGCGGTATCATTCATTTGGACATGCACACAAACACACAATGAATATTTATATACCGCTTTTCAACAAAAGTTCCCAAAGCAGTTTACATAAAAATAAATAAATAAAATGGCTTCCTGTCCTCAAAGGGCTCATAAAAAGAAACATAAGATAGACACCAGCAATGGCCATTAGTGGGATGCTGTGCTGAGGATGGATAGGGCCAGTTCTCTCCTCCTGCTCAGTAACGAGAATCACCACTTTTAAAAGGTGCCTCTTTGCTCAGTTAGCAGGGGTAATGCACTGGAGTTCCAACCTCTGCCACATTTAACTCCAGTTTCGTGTTACGTATGAATCAGTATCCTCTGCCATGAAGACAGAAACAAAGAACTCATTCAGCAATCTCCTCATTCTTCTTAATAATCCCTTTCACACCCGCATCATCTAAGGGTCCCACTGCCTCACTCACACTGATAGTCACTCACTTGCAATGCCACTCATAATGTCACTCACTCACATTGATAGTAAGCAACAACAACAAAAAAAAAAACCTCCGCCAGTTAAAGATCAGAGTTAAAGCTATCTCATTTTGGCTCAAGCTCCACAAAGCCAGGAAATTAGAACCTAAGGCTGATGCCTCAACAGACATGCCACATGATCAATATGATGTGCTATGTCACAAATTCTTCTCACTTATAACCAGGCATTCATCTTGATTTGGACCTCAAAGACCAAGAATAAGTGTGGGTGCATGAAGGGCAAGCTGTAAATGAAATGTGCCCTCCATGCACCCACACCTTTCCTTGGTCTTTGAGGTCCAAATCAAAATGAGGAGGATGGAGTGCCTGGCACCAGCAAAGATGCCGCACATTGTCCTATTCTTCCTGTACTGTCTTATGAAGCATTTGTATTGCCAAAGGAATTCTCATTCTCCTGATAGTTGAACCATGAATCTTTGTTGTTTACTTCCTGAGCTTGTAGAAGGGGCCCCTCTTCTTCATAAACCTTATCCTGACTCAACATAAAAGAGGTTTTATCATGCACTCCAATAAAGGCTAATTAGCAGAACCATCCCGAGCTTGTCCCAATCTCAGGGAGAAAGGTTATCAGATGCTTCTCTATCACTGACTTCTGTCGGGGACTATAGGCTTAGAAGATGCAAACCCCCCCCCCCAAACAACAACTTAGAAGATGGTCCCATGGACTATAGAAGATGCTAGAGTCACTAATGTCTTTGATAGTCTCTGGTCACATCCAGTTCTGTTTTTAAAGCCTCAGCTGCACAGAGCACCAGAGGGGGAGGATGAGATCGAAGAAGGACCCTGCTCTGGCAGGTGAAGGATTCTCCTGGTACCCTAGGCAGGGAGGCTTGCCCTGGCACTCCAGGGGCTGACTTTATTGCCCAGCTCTTCCTGCTGAATGCTGTGAGAGCTAAAGTTTTTTCCTTCTGGATCTGGGAATGTAACATAATGGGTTTTCCTGTAGAATGCACTAAGGTAGGGTTTTTCAAACTTGGGTTGCCATATGTTGAGCTACAGTTCCCATCATCCTCAGCCACTATAGCTGGGGATGATGGGAATTGTAGTCCAATAACATCTGGCAACCCAAGTTTGAAAACCTCAGCAGTAAAGCTCAGATGCTTCATAAGGCAGTACAGGATCAGGGCAGCATGGGACACCTGCTGGTGCCAGGCATTCATCTTGATTTGGACCTCAAAGACCAAGAATAAGTGTGGGTGCATGAAGAGCAAGCTGTAAATAAAATTGACAAGCCCCACTCCTCAATCCCCCCTCCCCAATTTATCTATATCATGCTCTCTAAAAACAATCTCTAAGGCAGGGCAGAACAAAAGCTAATGGGGCTATTTCTATAACGAGACAGTAAAAAAAGCCCTGCCAGCTTAAGACAAGATAGTGTTAAGGCTCTCTCATTTGGGCTCAAGCTCCACAAAGCCGGAAAATTGGAACCTCAGGTTGATGCCTTAACAGACGTGCCATGTGATCAGCAATGATGTTGTGCAATATCATAAATTGTGCTCACTTACAGCTTGCCTGCCACGCAACCACAATTTTCCTTGGTCTTTCCCTCATCATTTCTCCCACAATTCAAGTACCTCTGGGCCATGCAGATTATTTAAAGGGTTGTTTGCCATCTCCAGGTGCACTATAGAGGGATGACCCCACTCTGCATTTCAGACCACATGGGATTATTTATCAGGTACCAAGATCAGGTACCAAGATCTCTTTTTATGAGGGATGGCCCATAGCTCAGTGTACAGCTTTGCCTGCAGCAGGTCCCAGGTTCAATTCCTAGCATTATTTATTTATTTTATTTTACATTTTTTATATCCTGCTCTTCCTCCAAGGAGCCCAGAGCGGTGTACGACATACTTAGGTTTCTCCTCACAACAACCTGTGAAGTAGGTTAGGCTGAGAGAGAAGTGACTGGCCCAGAGTCACCCAGCTAGTATTATGGCTGAATGGGGATTTGAACTCGGGTCTCCCCGGTCCTAGTCCAGTACTCTAAAATAACTGTAAAAAATAAGATAAAAGATAATAAATACAGAGCCAGCGTGGTGTAGTGGTTAGAATGCCGGACTAGGACCGGGGAGACCCGAGTTCAAATCCCCATTCAGCCATGAGGCTTCCTGGGTGACTCTGGGCCAGTCACTTATAAATAAATAAATAAAATAAATACAAACAGCTTTAATAGCCTGATTCAAGGCAACTTGCCTTGGGAACTTTCTGCTCAAAAATGGCTACATTGTTAGGAGGCAGTGAACATGCATTTCAGAGTAGTCAGTAATTAAGATGGGAAGTGATTATTTGAGGGAGGAGGAGAGACAGAAGGTGCCTTCTTAGGAGTCTGTGGGTGGTACACAGTTGCTGGTCAATAAGCTGCCTTTGCTTTTCGTCTGAGTCATCTGGTACAGTCATTTTCATCACTGCAAAATTATTGCAGCCATTTAAGTCAGCCTTTCTGTTCTCTCTAGAGGAACTCTCAAGAGAGGCTGGCAAGATTTAGAGGCTTTTCTTAACCCTAGCTTGGCTGAAATAATATCAAATGGGCATTTCATTTTTTGGCAACAGTGAGTATAAGAAAATATGATGTTTTAAACAAATTAAATTATTGCAAAATACACTGCAGGGGAACTAAAACTGGGGTTGTCTCTTTTTACACAGAATTTTCTCAAAATCTCAAAGTATTGATGAACAATACATAGCCAAATAAACCAGTCTTATTCATATTTTGTATGACACCTGGCCCTCTAATAATCTTTATTTATTTACATTTTTATTCCAAGCTTCTTCCAAGGAGCTCAAGGTGACCTGTGAGATGGATTGTGTGAGAGACAGTGGATGCATTCACATGGAACATGAAGCCGGAGATTGCCAGACACATGGTTCATTTTTCTAACTGTGAATCGCATTGCAGATATTCATCCAACTGCAACCCATTTTAGGGCAGGGTAGCCCTTTCCTTTTCATGGTCCACTTAGGCCACATCCCATCAAGCTCTTCAGAGCTTGCATCACCAGACGGTGGGCAAGGCATCAGCACGTCTTCAGGGTGGCAGTCATTTGACACGATCTTCAAGGGGATGTGCCAATTGCAATTGTGCCTTTTCGGAATAGTCTGCCCACCTTTGATCAGGAAAAGGGCATTTAAATCCCTTTAAATGCCATTCAGACCCTTCACCTGACAGCGATTGCACTGCTGCCCTCTTAAGAGCCTCACAACAAAACGTCTTTCACAAGCACAATTTCTGGCATGGGGTGTGATGCTGAGGGGCACTGTTGACTTCCTAGGAGGGGGTATTTATATGAGGGAGGGCAAAGGATCCTGGGGTCTGACCTGCTGTGACCAAGGATGCTCTTTGCAATGGCTGAGCAAAGCAGTCCATGGAGACCAAACAACACACCTGCCCCCATGGTGGCTTGCTGCCAGGGGAAGGCCAGTCTACTGGGGAGGACCTTAGGCTCGCCAACCTTCGGTCTTCCACCGGACTGCACACTTACGAGCTATCCAAAAAAGTAATCCCTCCCCCGCTTGCATGGGGCCCCTGTTCTCTGGTTAATGATAGATCTTTTGCGTAATGACCCCCTCCTCTCCAGGGAAGCCTTTGATGCACCCAAAGGAGATTTTGATGCTCCATGTCTCTGGACATAGGGTTAGGGTGGGCAGTCTGGGGAAACACCAGGACCAGGGACAGCTCTTAACTCTCATTCACATTTCCCAGGTTCAGACAGCGTTGCGGCATATGCAGATCTGCTGCTGCACGGAACCGCGGGAGAGGGGAACCCCAGTTGTCTGCGACCCCAGGAGAGTGGCATCTGCCTCGTCCAGCCCACATGCATGTCTCCATGGCCTGACACTCTCATGAGAGAGCGGTCCATGGGAGAAGGGATGTTATTGTAAATTATTCATGATTCTGCCCGACACTCCTGTTCCCACAGACCATCCTTGTCATGAGTTGTGAAGGTGTATCCCCATGGCCTTACACTCTCATGTGTGAGCGGTCCACTCACATAGGAGGAATCTCCCATCCTTGTTGGCATTGGTTGAGGCTGCCCTTTGAACCTGCCCCTGGGTATCACTGCCCTGCCATATGTTCCCGTCCCAGTGATGTAAGGGGTTTCCCCTGTTTAAATTGCCACCACAACTGCATGTGCTTGTGAACATACATCTTGATTGCTTCATTTTCAGAGAGCTAAGCACATAGTGCTCATCTTGCCATCCTGTCCCCTTTTTCTCCTAACTGCCAGGAGGGGGGAACAAGGGACAGAGTGGGAAGAGAGGGTATGCCTCCTTGTGACTTTCCCATTCAACAGGCTTGGAGGTTTGGCATGGGATGTGGTAGCATCTCTGTTGCAGGTCAACTGTTTTATTAGATCGGAGAAAGGGGGCGGGCCAGGTGCTCGGAGAGGTGGCCAGCGAGAAGCACTACAGGCATGACCATGGAGTGGGTGTGGTCCCAGGCAAGTCTGGGCCACTGTTTCCATGATTATAGTTCCAGAAACTGCATGAAACCACAGTTACGGCGGAGTCCGGGTTTGGACATAATGCTGCTGCTGAAAAACCTCAGGTTGGAGCGGGGGTGAAACTCACCTCAAACTGAAAGTTTAAACTGAAGTTTGGAGAGGCAAACTGCAGGTCACTTTTGCCATGAAACCGCAGTTGCAGACATTTGGACATTCACAAATTCCAACTTCTGTCCCATTTAACTACGGTTTCATGTTACGTACGAATGTGGCCAGTGACTGACACAAGTAACGTACTCAGTAAGCTTTGGGCATAATCCAGATTTCCTGCACAAGGAGTAAAGCAAGTATATATATGGTGAACATATGAAACTGAGTCAGAACATGGGCCTATCTAGCTCTGTTTTGTCTGTAGTGACCAGCAGTAGCTCTCTGGGGCTTTAGACAGGATCTTTTCCTGTCTTGTCTGGAGAAGTCAATCTGCATGCTAAACATATCCTCTGCCGCTGAAAAGGAGCCCCATATATACCATAGCCAAGTGCAGGTCAAGTATGCATAAGGTAACTGAAATCATGGGCTTAAGTATGCTTAACTCTATGTTAGATTATGGCTATTGATTAAAGTCTGTTTAAAACAAATGTTTTGCATTTTAAAAATCTTATATTCATATTGGTCTGATCCTGGAGGGCAACACATTCTAATACTTTTTTAAAAAGGTTTGTATACTTAATAAAATAAAAAAGTTGCATCTTTTTTGCAAATCTGAGAAGTGTTAGAAAATGGGGGTTGAATGGAAATTTTGAAAAAGGAAAGTTGCAACGTATAAATATAATAAACAGGAAGGAATGTGAGAGAAAGTGGGCTTGCTTGGTTTTCATTTATTTATTATGAAGTTGGTGGTGACAGGTTAAAGTCCATGAAAAAGGGAGACATGATAGTATTGTTTTTTATATTGTACCTTAATACTGTAAGTGGCATTCAGACCCTTAGCAGAGCACTGTCCTATCAATGGAAGCTCCTTGCATTCAAGAGAGGAGCACTGCATTCACAAGTGTCCTTCCACTACCCTGCTAAAGGTCCGGATGCTGCAAAGTAATTTTACACTAGGCTTATTTGTATTACTGGAAAATCTTGTATTATCTTACTTTTTTTTAAAAAAAAGGCAAAATAACTATAGGAGTGCAGGGAAATGTTACAAGTGAGCAAGAGCTCTGGTCTTTAGCAAAATACTACTCAGTAACAAAGATAAATAATATAGTTTTAATTCATTATTTTAATAAAAGCATTCCTGGCTCATATCAGTCATTTTCCTACTCAGTATTGGCAGTGTCAGTTATGACCCCCATTTAAGCTAATACTTTCAGGTCATCCAGTATTAATGGAAAAGAGATCATTTCCTGTGGCCCACTTTTATGAATGCATTATCTCATTTGAACATGGATTTCTTCATTGAAAACAATAACACCCCTCTGCTGTCTAGTGGAATCAGCCTCAATAATCATGACCTCTAACTGCTAAAGCATTTGCTTCCATTGTTAATTATGCATTCATTGTAGTAAGTTTCAAGGAGGATCATTTGATTATTTATAAAATAAGAAACAACTAAGTCATCATTTGATTTGAGGGAAAAATGGAAGTGCAACCTTGGAAAGAACATGAACAAAATAAAAACACCCAAACAGAAAAGACTGCATTGAATGTATATGAAAGTAAAATATGGTAGAGCAACTAACTGATGTACAGCCCCTGAGCATAGTGAAGGTGGGGGTGGGGTGGGGCAGGGTGGGAGAAACCAAGTAAATAATGTGGGCAACAAACGTGTTTTAGAAAATGAGACACAACACAATTATCAGCATTATTTGGATATTTTGTGTTGTGCTTCATGAGAATAGAAGTAGTGGATATGGGACATACATACTGCCACAACAGTGCACCATCACAAACTCTTGTATTACTCTGATGTTAAAGAGAGATAAACAATGCTAATGTAGCACCAGTACATATATTCAATAAAGCGGGGGAAATGCACAGATGATGATTGAACTTGACTCTGTTCCTGAAAGTTGTGAGTTAGTTTGGTTTCCTACCTTCTGTCCAACCAGCTGATAACAACAATTGGCTTGGGAAAGCTGAAGGTGACATCTTTTGTTTGACATCTTAGGTCACAGGAAGTAGGTGCCTTAACTAAATCAGCTTGATGAGGCAAGAAAGACTTTCACTTGTCATGAGCATGTTGATAACAACATCTGACAGCCCTTGAAAAATCTTGTTTTATGCAGCTCATCAGGCCTCTGAAGATGGCAATATCCTTAACATGGATATTTTAACTGACAGAATAGTTATTTTGCAAATATGTTTTCATGTTTTAGATGGGATACTCCATAGATTTACTAAACACTCAACCATTTGGAACCACAGTGCTCTTTATAACAGAATTTATTTTGTATACAGTATGTCTATTTTGACATCTATGAACAAGACTATTATCAACTATTTTATATAGCTTATTAAACAGAAAGAAGAATGGCAGGGAAATGCTTGACTAACAAGCAGAAGATTGCCGGTTCAAATCCCCGCTGGTACTATATCGGGCAGCAGCAATACAGGAAGATGCTGAAAGGCATCATTCATTCATTCATTCGATTTCTATACCGCCCTTTCAAAAATGGCTCAGGGCAGATCATCTCTTACTGCATGGGAGGAGGCAATGGTAAACTTCGCCTGCATTCTACCAAAGAAAGCCACAGGGCTCTGTAGGTGCCAGGAGTTGAAATGGACTTGATGGCACACTTTACCTTTACCAATAACTAGAAGAACAAAGCCGAAGAACTGGCTACTTAGCTTAAGTAAGTATGTGACGTTCATCCTGCCTTTTGGACCTAATTACCCCATTATAGTTGTTAGATAATGTTGCAGTGACAGTACAATATGTGCCAATGAGAGTTTCCTTGTTGGGGCAAATTGCACCTGGGGAAGGAGCAGAGCAGGTGGCTGATTAGAAGCATGGCAGGGGCCAAAGGTTCAAGTCATCCTTTTTCACAGCAAGAACTGTAGCTCCCATTTAGTAAACCTTTTTTTACTGTCTAAAAATTTTTTTGCATAGCATATCAGCAAATAATATATTTATACAGTAACATTATGTTTTAATATTATATTATATTTCTACAGTAAATATTTATTTATTTATTTATTTATTTATTTATTTGAACTTCTTATATACCGCCTCCTCTAAAGACTCTATGTGGTGAACAACAGAAATACCAACTATTTATTATTATTATTATTATTATTATTATTATTATTATTATTATCATCATCATCATTATCATTATTATTAATTATTATTATTAAAGGGCAAACGCCTGGTGAAACAGGTGTGTCTTAAGAAGGGCCCTAAAAGCAGCCAGGGAGGGGGCTGAATGAATCTGGGGGAAAAGAGTGTTCCAAAGAAGAGGGCAGCCATAGAGAACACCCTCCTATCAGTCCAAGCAGCACGCACTACACCAGGGCCCAGGACACTAAGGAGGGCCAGCTGAGAAGACCTCACAGGATGGGCTACAACTGGCCGAGAGAGGCAATCCTGGAGATATAGAGGTGCTAAGCCCATCAGGGTTTGTAGGTGAGAACCAGCACCTTGAATTGGACCCGGAAGTGAACAGGCAACCAGTGCAGCGACTGTAAAAGAGGTGTGACACTATCAATTCTATGGCTACCCATGAGGAGGAGGGCCACTGCATTCTGAACTAGTTGAAGCTTCTGAATCATTTTCAGAAGGCAACCCTAGGTAGAACGCATTACAGTAATCCAAATGAGAATAACAAACGCATTAGTTACTGTTGCCCGGGCCTGCCAATCAAGGAAAGGCTGTAAGTGGTGAACCAGCCGAAGCTGGGCAAAAGCACCCCTGGCCACGGACTCCACCTGCTGTTGACAGAAGCCGCGAAGTCCAGGAGGACCCCGAGATCACACAACATCTCTCTCAAGGGAAGCGCAAGCCCATCAAGAGATAAACTCACACAGCAATTGGCCAGACCGCAAACTGAACAAGAGCAACTCAGTCTTAGAGGGATTGAGCCTGAGCTTTTTTTAGTCCATCCAGGTCCTGACAGTCTCTAGGCACTGAGCAAGCACATGAATGGCATCACCTGTTTGGCCAGGGGTAGAGAGATAAAGCTGAGTATCATCAGCATCAAGAGCCCCTGGTGGTGCAGTGGTAAAAACTGCCGCTCTGTAACCAGAAGGTTACAAGTTCGATCCTGACCAGGGGCTCAAGGTTGACTCAGCCTTCCATCCTTCCGAGGTTGGTAAAATGAGTACCCAGAATGTTGGGGGCAATGTGCTAAATCATTGTAAACCGCTTAGAGAGCTCCGGCTATAGAGCGGTATATAAATGTAAGAGCTATTGCTATTGCTTTATTGAGGAAAACCTACCCCAAACCGATGGATGAACAAGCCCAGCGCCTTCATGTAGATGTTAAAGAGAATGGGAGCAAGGACTGAGCCCTGGGGAACCCCACAAGAAAGGGGCCAGGGCACAGAACACTCACCCCCAATCAACACTGCTTGGAATCGTGCAGTGAGGTAGGACCAGAACCACTGAAGAACAGTGCCCCCAAGACCCAGCCCACTTAAGTATTCCAGAAGAATAGCATGGTCAATGATATCGAAGGCCGCTGAGAGATCAAGAAGGACCAAGAGAGGTGAGCTTCCCACATCAAGGTTATATCAAGGTTATCCAACAGGGCAACCAACGCCGTTTCAGTGCTGTGCTGTGGCCTAATATATATAATATTTATACAGTAATATTAATCCATATATGAGATGTACATATCAGGCGGTATAAAAATATGATAAATAAATATTGAGCATCAGAGGGGAGCATTCCATTAAGCCATTAAAATGCAATTGCAAGTTTGATGATGAAATCAAATTATCTTCAGGAAATTTCACAGATGAAGTCAACCTTTATATAAACAGCTCACATTTTTGCCTGTTTCCATAAACATAAAATGTGTTAGGAAAGATCCCACATGTTATGAAACCAATTCTTTGTCTGGAATTGGAGACTGAAGCCAATGTTTAGTAAACAACATTTATGCATGCCAGTGTTGTGTTTTAATGTAATGTGTAGTTTGGTCCTCCGGAGCACTCCATACTTCTTTAGTAGCTCAGCCATTTAATCTCAGAGATTTCCCTGCCACAAGCACAATTCAATCTAGATTTTTAAAAAGATGATTTCACGTGCACACACACTAATACTGCACTAGATGGACCAATGGTCTGACTCAGTAGACGGTAGCTTCCTGTTACTATATAAGATCTAATGTAACTGAAAGTGTATTTTGGCCTGCTAAACTTGGCTGATATATTTTAGGCATGAGCAGTGCTGACCATGCAAATGGCCTCACATGTGCGCACCGGCCATGTGTGTGCTGACACCATGTGGGGCTGCAGGAAGCAGTGTTGCAGCCACATGCAGCTGTTTCTAAAATGAGTGCCAGCGGGGTGGTGGGGCAGAAAGGGCAGGGCAGGGGCAAGCAGATGAGCTTCTTACCTGTATCTTAAAGGTACCCCTCCCCATCCCATAAGGAAGTTCATGAACAGTTAATGCACATCCCTAGTGTCTTTCATGCTAATCATGAAATGCTGCAGTAACTTTGGGAGCACAACTGGGGCATCCCTACTTTTGTGCAATGATACGACTGTGCAATGCCACACGACCAGAGAGAAGAGTGATTGCCAGTCTGGCATGCATTAGAGGTATCTGGACCTTGTTTGTGCAGCAGCTGTAACAGTGCTATATTCCTGGGTTTAACCTAAATCTTAATGAGCAGTTATTAGGTTTATGAGGGTGCTGTCTCTTCCGGCAATATGCGACAAGGAAACCAAATAAGTAGTTTGAAACTATGGTGGTGCTGTGAAGCAGAAGCATCCTACCCCCTAACAGGAGGTTTACTTTAGGAAGCAAGCTGGAGTACTACAGCAGAGACAAGTAGGCCTGCATGTTGTGCAGCAACATGAATATACATGGAACAACACTTGCAGCCACTTCAGATGGTCAGACCTGCACATGCAATAACACTGGAGCTGTGGTGAGAATGCACCCGTTCTATTGTCCGCATGGATATGTCTATTCACTCTCTGTATATTTTGTAATCATGTAAGAGGAGTGTTCATCTGAACTGCCCCTTTACACATACTCCAAAAGTTCCTGTTAAAGCATGGGCAGAAGATGTTTCGACACATCCATTAGTGATGTCAGGGCAAGTGTGTTCTCACTGCAGCCCTGATGTTCTTGTGTGTCCAGGGCTGTCTTCATCTGAAGTGGCCTTCAGAGGATTGTGGTGAGGGAGAACCTTTTTTCCAATGTAGAGCTGATAGAGGGTCTCCTGAGCAGTGTTCCCTCTAAGGCGTGCACCCACACATTTTTTAATGTCTGCTCAGTTAATTTTAGATCCCGCTCAAGTTGAATCAGGAAGGCCCCACCCTGAATGCTTGTGCACACACATTGCCTTGATACTGCCGCCCAGAACAAATATAAGTCCGCACACAGATGAATAAAATTAGAGAGGACACTGCTCCTGAGCAAGCATTTGATCAACGTAGGCACCATAAGACACAACAAGAAAGACATACCTGAAGAGATGCAACCACATTCACAAAGGGAACCTCTGTCATCTGTGTTTGTCTTGGCTTGGATGGGCAGAAGACATTTATATTGTATGTATCCAAGAAGTGTGTGCCCAAGGACAGCTAACAGGACACAAACAAGAAATATGACCATTGTGGGAGGCTGGTTTGTACAATGCACTTGAACAGCTACCTACTGGACCTGTGATTCTTGCCTTCAGGTAGGGGCATAGCTATAATTGAACAGAGGCTGGGGCTGGGTTACAAATGCCCCTGACCCCTGAGAGAGGGGACCACATTAGCTAGGTGACAGCTTGTTCTTTGCTCTCCTTTGCCTTTCTGAAGACCAAGTTGGCGGGGGTGGGGGGGAGACGTAGAGGCACCTCTGCACATTTTGTTTCAGGGTTTAATTCAACCTTGCTACATCCCTACATTTAGGTAACTCACAGCATCCTTTCAGTTGAAATGTTGACATTTGGAATCCTCCTTAATGGGAAATTTGCAATGTTCATTTTTTGTAACTAGCAGCTCACATTCTTGGTGAATATTGTGCAGTCACACAGGGTACCATGCTTGTGGTGGGGTGGGGATCACTGCTGCACTCTCCTGTAGCAAAATAGTTGTAGCCTAGAAAACGTGGGGGTAGCCAATGCAGCTGATGGGACTACTCGGGAGTAGAAAACCCCTGCTAACTAAGCAAAGAGGCACCTTTTGAAGTGGTGATTCTAATATATTTAGCAGGGGGAGAGCAACTGGCCCTATCCAACCCCACCACAGCATTCCTCCAGTGGCTGTTGCTGGTGTGTATTTTATGTTTCTTCTTAGACTGTAAGCCCTTTGAGGACAGGAAACCACCTTATTATTATTCATTTTCTATGTAAACTGCTTTGAGAACTTTGGTTGAATAGCACTATATAAATATCTGTTGTAGTAGTCCTACTCATGAGTAAATTCATGACTCAGGATGAAGGTTAAATCTAGTACTGTATAAACAAGAAGTACTGAGCTCATCTTTATCAGCTTGACAGCATACCATACCAGCAGTAAACATTAACAAAGAACAATAAAATGGAGGAGAGAAATATGCTCATATACTATTTTATCAGCTTTGAATAAATTGTATTCTCCTTACCTTGAAGCACAAACTTTTCCGGTTCTTTATACCTTACAACAGTTCTTTATACCTTACAACCTTACAACATTTAATAATTCCCTTATTATTCGGTCATGAATTGGAACCTAATAAGGACAGACAAGTCTCGAACAATTGTTGTTTTAATAAGCAAGACATAGGAACATCCAAGTGACACTTATACGGACACAGCTGCCAGTCTATAGAAAAGAGGCCCCTCTCTTTCCCCCTTTGTATAAGTAGTCATTGAAGTATGAGGTAGGAAACAAACCCACATAAGTAGATAAAAGATTCATTATCACTTTAATTATCTCTAAGATCAAAAGGAGTCTTTTGAAGAGATGTGAATACTATTTGAGGTCTAAACTGAACATGCTTTTTTCAAATTATAATTCAATTCCTGAGGTTTTGTGGTAAAAGGCAGCAAGGATGCATCTATGCATCCCTTCCGCTCATTTCCTAGTGCTGCCTATCAAGAGGGTTCAGATTAAGACAAAGGAAACTGCTGACTGGGCACGTCTCCCACTAGTTTCTTTCTTTTTAGTAAAAATTTTACACAATCCCAATCAGCAGTCCTGTCTTCTAAGCGTTGACTCCCTACATACATTCTTAAGGATAATTAGTTATAATTTATTTAATAGATATTTTATTTAAATTCAAGAAAGAAAGGAAAAACCCTGCAGCATGTTCCCTAGCATAGATCTCATTAACCCTTCTGTTCCCCTTAATCAACTCTAGGGTTGCAAAATCTTCAACTAGCTGTGCTTTTAACTGTGGTTTCATCTACAATACTTAGCAGATTAACACACTGGCTGGGTTCAGATGCAACACAAAACTGGAGGTCCCTTCATCTCTGGTTTCACTAACCAAACATCTGTTAAAGAAAAAAAAAATGGACACCTTTGGTTATCTCTAAGGTTTCTCATCCCAGCCTCCGGTTTGGTGGTGAAAGTGTTACATCTGAACTCGGGCACTGCTGTTAGCCTTCTCCACAACCGTACCGGAGTCAAGGGAGGAAGCTCCATCTGCTATTGTCTGTGTGGGCTGTGCTTCAGGGAAGAAGGAAGCCCACAAAGTCCGCTCTCCCACCTCTCTCCAATGTCCAAACCCAGATGGAAGAGTGGGAGGAGGGGAGCATAGATCCGCAAATCCATTGGGTCTGTAAGTTCCATGTTAAGTCTGAATGTGGCCTTAATTTCCATGTCCTAAAAGGTTTCATGTGCAAATTCCTGCAGATCATGCTGCTGTGCTGAAGGCACAGCTGCAAGAGCTGGTTGAAAAACTGGCAGCTCTAATCCATACTTCTGTTGCCTCTTTCTCCAAGAAGCTGAGAGCTGTGTTCTGTCTGGTTTCCCTACAGAAGTTGTGTTTTGCTTAGTTTTTGGGTTGGTTTTTTTTTTTGACAATTTATAACTCTTAGCACAGTGTGAATGAATGGTACTAGGGCCTCTTGAAGATGACTTGGATGCCAACATAAATTTTGCACAAAGATACTTATAGAAAATGATGTGTATATACAAATATGTTTACTCTGCATTTTTATTCTTCTTCCCTTAGTCATTAGGAGAGACAAGAAGTTATCAAGGCAATGTAGCCATCTCCCTCTCTTACTACTGAAAATCCTCTTACTACTGAAAAGCATGGAAGCCAGGGCACATCTTTGCCCTGGCTTCCATACTTTCCCAGCAGCTGTTTCATATATTTATGCTTTGCAGTCATAAATTTAAGAGAATTTAAGTTGGTGTTTAAGAGAAGAGAATGACTTCTTCACCATGAGACCATTGCCCATTGAGAGCATCCAGAGAGGTTCGTCTACAGTTGCCATCAGCTCGTCTGGTGGCTACACAGAGACGGGCCTTCTCTGTGGTCAACCTGAGACTCTTGAATGCAGTCCCTGCTGAAATAAGAGCCTCTCAATCTCTGACAGCTTTTAAAAAGTCTTTAAAGACACATTTATCCACCTAAATTTTTTTTAACTGGTCTTGTGGTTTAAAATTGTTTTAAGGTTTTCATTTCTGTTTTAATTTGTTTGATGTTGCCATAAATCACCCAGAATTTAAAGTGGTATTTCCAGAATAAGAAATTTGGTGCGTGTGCAAATATAATAAATAAATAAAGGTAAGAAACATGATTTGCAAAAGGTTAAAAAGAGAGAGGCAAGAATAACCAAGTTCTGCATCCAGTGCCAAAGTCTATGTAGTGCAATCACAGAATACACACAGCCCTGTCTAAAAACGAGTGCGCTTCTTGAGGTTTGCACCTCAGGCAAATCTACCACTCAAGTACAACAAAGAAATATTTCACTTGAACAATTCTTCCGAATGATGATGTTTCATTCTGATGTAGTGCTGATTTTAGATTTACAAATGTACTCTTAAGAGGTCATAAGACAATGGCCATGCTGCTCACCAGTTGTCCATGAGGCCAATTGAGGTGGTTGCCTGAGGCGGCGGCAGGTGGTTGCCTAGGTGGCAGTTTGCTCTAACCCACAATCTCCTCTTCTCTCCATTCTCATTCTGCTTCCTTCTTCTCATTTTAAAAAAATGGCACCAGGAGCAGGAGGAGGAAGAACAGGGGCCATAGCAGCAGTGTCGTCCCACCAGGTAAGAGCAGGGAAACAGGAGTAATGTGGGGGGAGGGCACCGGTGTGCTGCTGGGTAGGAAGTATGCACTGGGGAAGTGGGTCTATTTGGCTCAGCAGAGACTGGTGAAAGGGGAAGCTTCTTGCCTTGCTCTCCCAGGTGTTGGAGGGTGGGTGGACTTGGGCTGGCCCTGGTGAAAACATTGCTCCACACATCCCCCCGGACAATGGGGGAGGAGCCATCTATGGCTCTTTGTGATCGGTTTGCCTGTCACTTTGCAGATAAAGTCGCTTGCATCCGTGCTGACCTAGACTCCAGAGTTTTGGCAGTTCCGGCAGACGTGCCTTTGGTACCATCTGGTCCCGTTGTGTTGGATTCTTTTCGGTTGGTGCGGCCTGAGGATGTGGACAAGATCCTGGGCAGTGTGCGGGCAGCTTCGTGCGCTCTTGACCCTTGCCCTTCATGGCTAATAAAAGCTGCCAGGGAAGGGACAGGCAGATGGCTGGAGGTAATCGTTAATGCTTCATTAAGGGAGGGCAGGATGCCATCGTGCCTTAAGGAGGCGGTGGTAAGACCTCTATTAAAAAAGCCCTCCCTTGATCCCTCCAGCCTGGACAACTATAGACCTGTGTCTAACCTTCCCTTTTTGGGCAAGGTGATAGAGCGTGTGGTGGCGTCCTAGCTGCAGAGGGTCTTGGATGATACGGATTATCTGGACCCTTTTCAATCTGGCTTCCGCACCGGGTATGGGACTGAGATTGTCTTGGTCGCTCTTGTGGATGACCTACGCCGGGAACTAGACAGGGGGAGTGCGTCCCTGTTGGTTCTGCTGGACCTCTCGGCGGCGTTCGATACCATCGACCATGGTATCCTTCTGGGCCGCCTCTCGAGTATGGGAATCGGAGGCACTGCATTGCAGTGGTTCCGGTCCTTTCTTGAGGGGAGGGTCCAGAAGGTGGTGCTGGGGGACTACTGCTCGGCCCCGTGGCCACTGGCCTGTGGGGTCCCGCAGGGTTTGGTCTTGTCCCCCATGCTGTTTAACATCTACATGAAGCCGCTGGGAGAGGTCATCCGGGGACTTGGACTGAGTTGTCAGCAATATGTGGATGACACTCAGCTCTATCTCTCCTTGTCATCTGATCCTAGGGAGGCGGTGGATGTCCTGAACCGGGGGCTGGAGGCCGTGATGGGTTGGATGTGGACTAACAAACTGAAATTGAATCCGGATAAGACGGAGGTACTGTTGGTCAGTAGGAGAGCCAATTGGGATGAGGAGATTTTACCAGTTCTGGATGGGGTTGCACTCCCCTTGAAGGAGCAAGTACGCAGCTTGGGGGTACTACTGGACCTGGCTCTGCTTTTGGAAGCTCAGGTGGAGGCGGTGGCCAGGGGTGCCTTTGCACGGCTTCGGCTGGTGCGCCAGCTGCGTTCCTTTCTCGAGAAGGCAGATCTGGCCACGGTTACCCACGCCTTAGTCACGTCACGGCTGGATTACTGTAACGCGCTCTACGTGGGGCTGCCCTTGAAGAATATCCGGAAACTGCAGCTAGTGCAAAACGCGGCAGCGAGGGTTTTATCCGGAGCTGCCCGTTGGGAACATATCACCCCCATTTTGAAAGAGCTGCACTGGCTACCGGTTTGTTTCCGGGTCCAATTCAAGGTGCTGGTTTTGACCTTTAAAGCCCTAAACGGTTTGGGCCCGGGGTATTTAAGGGACCGCCTCCTCCCAAGGGTTGCTGCCCGCTTGACGAGGACATCTGAAGGGGCCCTGCTCCGGGTGCCGACAATGAGAGAGGCCCGGCTGTCGTGCATTCGGGACAGGGCCTTCTCTGTTGCTGCCCCCAGACTCTGGAATGCTCTCCCGGTGGCCATTCGTTCCTCGGAATCCATCATGGCTTTTAGAAAGCTTGTAAAGACTTGGCTTTTTACCCAGACTTTTACATAATCGTTTTTACTGCTGCTTCTGGGTGTTTTTATTTGTTGTATTGTTTTATGCCTGTTTTTATATGTTTTTATACTCTTAGCATGTTTTTATTGTGTTTTTATTGTATGTTTTTAACTTTTGTAAACCGCCTTGGGGCTATATTTTAACGAAAGGCAGTATAAAAATGCAAAAATAAAATAAAATATAAATAAAATAAAGGAATTCAGTGGTATTGCTATATTATAAGGCACATGTAATAACAAAAACTATGTAAAAGCAGCACACCTTGAGCTGCAGAATTGACATAAAGAGCTTAGTTTGAAAAATAGTTTTCAGTCCAGTCCTAACCATATAGGTAAAGTAAAGTGTGCCGTCCAGTTGGTGTCGACTCCTGGCAACCACAGAGCCTTGTGGTTGTCTTTGGTAGAATACAGGAGGGGTTTACCATTGCCTCCTCCCACACAGTATGAGATGATGCCTTTCAGCATCTTCCTATATCGTTGCTGCCTGATATAGGTGTGGGAAACTCATCATCCGGGGTTCGAACTGGCAACGTCTGGCTTGCTAATCATCATTTCCCCGCTGCACCATTTGGTGGCTGGCTATAATTACTGAGAAGAAAATCTCACTGTGCTACTTACAAGTAAAGATCAGTTTTCATAACCAGCAGGAGGAACATATAAAGTTTTTCATTGCCAGTATCACTTCCAGATGGATATTAAAGGGTAGCTGAATGTTTCATCATTTAAAAAAACCCCAAAACATTCCTTATACCTAGAAACCTAGGAGGCTGGCTGGGCAGAAAACTAGGGACCAAATTAGACGTGAAAGGGAAAATAATGTATATATACAAGTCTCCACTTTGTTCATGTATAAAGTGGGGATAGATGGCTATTTTTTCCACAGCATGGATGAGAAGCGAAACCCTCCTCTCTCCCGTGCCTAACCTGACTGTCCTCCATTTTTCTGTTGCAATCTTCGTGTTTCACTGAGCTCAGTTTTTCAGTACAGGAAGTAAGCTATCCTGGGGACAAAAGTGTTTGAAGCAACAAACAGAGGTGTAACTATAGGGGGGGCAGGGGGGGCACGTGCCCCGGGCGCCATCTTTTCTGGTCACGTGGGGGGCGCTGCCATGACCAAATTTTAAATTTTTTTTTTAAATTTTTTTGTTAATACAAATGTTTCCTGCTCAGCGCAGCAGCGCTGCAGCAGTCAAGGGAGCACATCGGTGCCCCCTTCCCCACGAGTGGTCCCTTCCGCGCCGCCTGCGCCCCTCCCCATTGCTTTGCTGGCGCCTGGCGGCCAGTCAGTGGCCTGGCTTGGCGGCAGGCACTTGTGAGGAAAAACCTAAGTATAATGTAGTATGTTGGGGGGGGCGGGGGGGCACGGTGGGGGGCGCCATTTCAGTGCTTGCCCCGGGCGCCGTTTTCCCTAGTTACGCCTTTGGCAACAAAGCACAGGAAAGGTGGGCGAGGGGTAGGTTCCAGCTATCCTTGCCTACACACACCATTTCATGTTTAAAAAGGTCTCAGCTGCTCACTTTATATGGGAGCAGGGCACACACATTAATAAATACACATAGCTGTGCCTGTATACCTAGCTTGGCCCTAGGTTGAGACTTGCTTCCACATATGGTCTTTCTAGTGTGCAGTTTGTTTAAATGATGGAACTTTCAATGTTAAACCTGTACCTGAAGTGATCGTCATGAAGAAGCTTTACTACACTGAAACTAAGGACTGCAGAGTGGCTCTTAAGTGTATATAATACTGCAGTCTTTATAAAGTAAGACATTTCATTGGTTTTTCAGAAATGTGTCTGAATACAGGTGTAATGCATGTACTAGTCTGTGATGTTATTATTACTGTCCCATATAAAGGTCACAAACACTTGACTATGGTTTATTTCACTCTTCTGTTGTAAACCTAATCCTGCTTCTTAAAGGCAAAACTCTCACCTTAAACAACCGCACAAGCTGTTATTGGATATTCAGCGCTAATCCATCTCTGAGCTAGAGTAGCAATATCTCCTTAGTAATAAGCATGCTCACAGATGCTTCACTGACCTTATTACTGGCACTGTGTTGTAATGTGTGCTAGTTTTCTCACATATTTTCTAGACTTAATCAATCAATAAAGAGCAAAGCTGTGAGGGGACAGTTTGGACGATACATTTGACTGGTCTGCCCAGTCATGTGGGGAAAAGTGTGTGCACACGTTTTTCTTCTCCTGGCATGGCATTTCACTGCCAGATACATGTATGTGTGTATCTAAATACTACTTTAAAGTAGCATTTAAATTACGTGGTGAGGGGTGTTTCAGACATTCTGTTCTCTTCCTTACCACTGCAATTAGCTCATGCCATCAGCATTGTATTTATATGGTACACCAAGTGTAGGGAGACATGCTCCCCTCATGCAGTGGAAAGGCTGGTTGTGGTAGCAAGCATGATGTTCCCTTAGTTAAGCAGGGTCCACCCTGGTTGTATATGAATGGGAGACTAGAAGTGTGAGCACTGGAAGATATTCCCCTCAGGGGATGGAGCCGCTCTGAGAAGAGCAGAAGGTTTCTTTCAAGTTCCCTCCCTGCCATCTCCAAGATAGGGCTGAGAGAGATTCCTGCCTGCAACCTTGGAGAAGCCACTGCCAGTCTGTGTAGACAGTACTGAGCAAGATGGACCTATGGTCTGACTCAGTATATAGTAGCTGCCTATGCTCCTATCACCATAGTGACTGACCAGGAGAGGGATCTTGGGGTTGTGGTGGACAGCTCCTTGAAAATGTCGACTCAGTGTGTGGCAGCTGTGAAAAAGGCCAGTTCCATGTTTGGAATCATTAGGAAGGGGATTGAAAATAAAACGGCTAATATCACAATGCCCTTATACAAATCTATGGTGTGGCCACATTTCAAGTACTGTGTACAGTTTTTGTCACCGTATCTCAAAAAAGGCATTTTAGAACTGAAAAATGTGCAGAAGCGGGCAACCAAGATGATGAGGGGCCAGGAGCACCTTCCTTATGAGGCAAGATTACAATGTGCTTTTTAGTTTAGCAAAAACTAAAAAACTTTTGCTTCTTAGTTTAGCAAACAGGTGAATATACTCTGTATAGTATAGGTAGATACTGCTAAGTATAGTTCTTATGTCAATTGAGCTATTGTATTATGTTCACACACTTATCCCCCCACCACCCATTTGACCTATGTTGGGTTGTTTGCTCATCCATGACCATATCAATAAAGATTGACTGATTGATTGAAAGTGATTAAGGGGACACATGATGGAGGTCTATAAAAGTATGTATGCTGTCGAGAGAGTGGATAAAAAGAAGTGTTCCTCTCTCTCACTCAAAACTAGAACTAGAGGTTATCCCATTAAACTAGTTGCCAGGAAATTTAGGAATGACAAAAGGAAGTAATTTTTCACACAGTGTATAATTAATCTATGGGATAAGGTGATGGCTACCAGCTTGGAAGGCTTTAAGAGAGGCTTAGAAAAATTCATGGAGGTTAAGTCTATCAATGTCTACTAGTCGCTCCTCAGACTCCATCACAGTTTTCAGAAAGCTTCTTAAATCTTGGCTTTTTACCCAGGCTTTTACTTGACTGTTTCTATTGCTGCTTCTATGTGTTTTTACTCATTTATAGTTTTTATGCTTGTATTTTATAGTTTTTAAATTAGATTTGTTTTATATTTTTAGCTTAATATTTTAATTGTCACTTTAATTGTATGTTTTTTAACTTTTGTAAACCGCCTTGGGGTTGTTTTTAATGAAAGGCGATATATAAATTCAATAATAAAATAAATAAATAGTCTAGACTATCTCCAGGCTCAGAGGCAGGATGCCTCTGAATACCTTTGCAGGGGAGTAACAACAGGAGAGAGAGAGTATGCCTTCATCTCTTGCCTGTGAACTTTTCAGAGGCATCTGGTGGACCACTGTTTCAGAGATTTAGAGGGGGAAAGTGGGGGATATGGTGGTCTTGCACTTCCTCAGGGTAGTTCTTTTACAAACAAGCAATCAGCCGCCCACTTTTCCTCCTCTTCTGGAACTTTAAGCAAAGCCTCATGCTAGCTCCTTTATTTTTCTCTTACACTTTCAGCTCTCTTGAGGGTGAAAGAGATTGCGGGGGTGAGGGGGGGGGGGGCGGTTATAGCTTCCAAATAAAACAAGGCATTTTAACTAAAATTACTAATTGGACAATGTGAAGCATATCCTGTTTGAAATGTGTGTGATTTAATGCAGAAATATGTTTTTGTTTTTTAAGAATTCCCTTTATAGGCAACCCAACAGGCATTGTTTGGAAACCAGGCCAATCCAAAATGGTCAAGTAGCTCCACCACTCTATAGTCCTTTTGTCAGTTTTTGTTTGCTGTTGGTTGGTTAGTTATTTTGTTTTACCTTTTTTGGTGAGTGGTTGTAGTATTGAAGACCGTCACTTTAAGTGGCACAGCAGGGAAATGCTTGACTAATAAGCAGAAGGTTGCCAGTTCAAATCCCCACTGGTACTATATTGGGCAGTAGTGATATAGGAAGATGCTGAAAGGCATCATCTCATACTGAGTGGGAGGAGGCAATGGTACACCCCTCCTGTATTCTACCAAAAAAACCCCCACAGGGCTCTGTGGGCGTCAGGAGTCGAAATCGACTCGATGGCACACTTTACCTTTACTTTAGTAGTATTGAAAGGAGGTCCTCAGTGTAAGTTCCTTGGACAGATTGTGATTTATAGGGCTTAATTTTCAAATCTGATAAAGGATTTTCTCAAGGTGAGTGGGTGTGAGTGGGGCAGGGGAATTTGGATGGGGGGAGGGCAGGAGCAAGGGGGTAGCAGGAGCAGGCCCAGTCCAGAAGGGGCACTCAAATCAATAATTATTGGCAAAAGAAAGAGCAGGAGGACAGACACAGTCACAGGGTGCCAGCTCTCAAACAGTGGCACAGCCAACAGCCTACCAGAGCACAAGACTCATTCTGGCCAATCAAAAGATCAATAGCCCATCCAATTCAATGTCTGAAAAATAGCCTTACAAAATGGAGGCCAGGACAGGAGCAAAAGTTCAAAAAAAAAAAAAAAAAAGAGCCACAAAATGGAGGACAGACAATACAATGCATAGAGACCCTATAGAGCCCTATGGCACATCGGAACCAGTTCGGATCGAATTCTGACCAGGATGGCTTAAAAAGAGCCCGGTCGGGTTTGAATTCGAACCGGTTCGCACATCCCTAGTCTTAGCCTAGACCTGAATGAAGTGAGGAGGAGAGGGTTGAGATTGCAAGGAGGGGGAGAAATGGAGGCAGTGCCCCTGAAGGATGTCTTGATGTACTGTTGGTGCATCCTTCAGTTGCATGTGAGGGTTGTTAATCTGAAAAGCCCCTAAAAGCTCCATTTTGTAATGTGTGTTTAGGGGCCATTCAGATTAATAGTCCCCATATGCAATTGAAGGATGTCCCTCAGTGATATCAGGTATGTTATCTATGTGTCACTGCCCTCTTCACTTGTTGGGGTGGTTGCTAGTGTGAACTGGCCCAGTGCTTTTCGATGCATGTGGAGCGGTAATTTTTAATGACACCGCCCCCCCCCGGCTTTCCTTATGTAGCTGCTTGTGTCTTCTGGGGGTCCTTTGAGGCATTTGGATGCTGGCCAGTAGTTTTAAGTGTCTGTTGTATTCTTCCTCTTAACAAGCAAGCTCAGAAGGTCTTACGATGAGAAAGGACTTGTGAGAAAGCTGGAAGCCGTGTTAGTTTTCCAAAAGAAACCTGTGTGAGTGGTTGGGTCTGTATTATCTTCTGAGGAGCCTGAAAAATTCTAGGCCCAAATGGGGCTAGAATTAAGAGACACTCTTTAGATAAGTTGTATTTTTTGTTTATTTGACCATCACTTGGCCTCCCAGTAAGTTATAACCAAGTTCTCCCTACAGCTTCCTGCCTCCGTCATTTCCAAGGCTTTCTGGCTCACAGGAGAGGCTTTTGAGGGCCTGGAGTGTAGAAGACTCTGAGGAAGTTGGTATGTGCTGCTGTTCTCACACATACAATAACACTTGACGCTAGAGCTATTTGCCTTTTTCATTTGAACACAAGCATTATAATTCCATGTATGTGGGTAGCAACCTGATTCTACAGAGAATAACTGTTCTAACTTGTATTAGTCAGAGGAACAATACCTAACGAAAACAAAGCCCTAGGCCATAAGAAATCCCATTGAGCATAACAAGCAGAAATTTCTGCAACAGATGGGCTCATGTATGTCATAGGATCAGCTCTATAGGCAAAATTGTATGAATAGATGACTCAGAGAACTATGTGAAAATGTCAGGGACAGCTTTTAATATATACAATGCATTAAATTTGCACTATCTTTGCAGTTGGTTCTGAGCTTCTTTGATTGCTTTCTTTATTGTTTATGATATGTAAGGATGAAATATTTTGGGCTTTCTCACTATACCATGTATCTCTGGAATAAATATTTCTATAGCTCTGTGTATGTATGCATGTGGGTGTGGATGAAATAGCCAATTTGCTGCACTTCGTTAATACTGACATCTTGTGGTCAATTTCTGAATAAAGTCTCCATGATTATTCTTCCACTTCTACAAATAATATCAAATGTTTAATAGGATGATATTTCTCAGAATAGCTCTACTAAAAAGCCTTTGTTTTTATCTGTTTCATTTTTAATAAATAAAAACAAAATCAGTTAATATACCAAATTAAAAGAACTCGGTCAACTATATACCAGCTTAGAAAAAATTTACAATGTGTTTGGTTTTAATAGTTTTTAACTCACAGGTCTGCTTCAATAGACATATTTTTCCAACACATTTATCAATGATTTTTTAAAAAACCCAATAGTAGTATAATCCTAATATTCCAAGCAAACAAATGCCATGGCTGAGATTCAAACAAGCATGTAAGAGAATTGTTTTCACAGCTAGATCTAAACTTGCTGTTTTCATTACAATGGTCCCACTGCTGAATAGACAAGCCACTGTTTTGTTGCAAAGATAAGTTGTCTCTTTGGCAGTGGAAACTATTAAAGGGTGGGAAAGTGATAATCTAACTTTTTTTCTGCATCAAAGGACTGACTTTTGCATTTAAGAACTGACTGCTTTCTGAGGTTTATGCAGCACTAGCCTATCCTTGTTTTACTCAGAAGTAAGTCCCACTCTATTCAATGAGACTTAGTTCCATGTGCATAGGTCTGCAGCATTAGAGACATTTTAATATTACAATATACAGGTGAAACTCGGAAAATTAGAATATCGTGCAAAAGTCCATTAATTTCAGTAATGCAAATTAAAAGGTGAAACTGATATATGAGACAGACGCATTACATGCAAAGCGAGATAAGTCAAGCCTTAATTTGTTAGAATTGTGATGATCATGGCGTACAGCTCATGAAAACCCCAAATCCACAATCTCAGAAAATTAGAATATTACATGGAACCAAGAAGACAAGGATTGAAGAATAGAACAATATCGGACCTCTGAAAAGTATAAGCATGCATATGTATTCAGTACTTGGTTTGGGCCCCTTTTGCAGCAATTACTGCCTCAATGCGGCGTGGCATGGATGCTATCAGCCTGTGGCACTGATGAGGTATTATGGAAGACCAGGATGCTTCATTAGCGGCCTTCAGCAATTCTGCATTGTTTGGTCTCATGTCTCTCATCCTTCTCTTGGCAATGCCCCATAGATTCTCTATGGGGTCAGGTCAGGCAAGTTTGCTGGCCAGTCAAGCACAGTACACTGTATACTTTTCAGAGGTCCGATATTGTTCTATTCTACAATCCTTGTCTTCTTGGTTCCATGTAATATTCTAATTTTCTGAGATTGTGGATTTGGGGTTTTTCATGAGCTGTACGCCATGATCATCACAATTCTAACAAAATAAGGCTTGACTAATCTCGCGTTGCATGTAATGCGTCTGTCTCATATATCAGTTTCACCTTTTAATTTGCATTACTGAAATTAATGCACTTTTGCATGATATTCTAATTTTCCGAGTTTCACCTGTACAAACACATTTTTATAACAATAGTAATTCTATTATTGGTGGTAGAAAACAAATCTATTTTTACGGACTGGTTTTAGAAGACAGTACTGCTTCAGAAATTTGGTAGCTTGCAGCTATCTCTGTTCATGTGAATGGAAGTACTAATATTATCTTTTTTAAGGTAGTCTTGTTCAGTCAGTGACATCACTCATTCTCCTTATTGTTATGATTAATTCCAAACATCAGTAGCAATGATGAAGACAATATCTTTCCATTCTTACTCATGGCAGGAAACATTTATTTTCATTATAGCATTTGAATGTTGGTATTCATCCATTTGTCATTTTCAGCCATGGATTTGTCTGGAGAAAATGCTTTAGATGGTTAATTTGTACAATTCTATTAAAAATATAACAAAATTAAAGATTTCAAATTCTGAGTTCAGACTTTATGAAATATATCAAGACTATATTACCCCTGCTAACTGAGCAAAGCGGCACCTTCTTAGTGGGGATTCCCTTTATTGAGCAGGGGGAGAGCAACTGGCCCTATTCATCCCTAGCTCAGCATCACTCAAGTGGCTGTTGTATGTGTCTGTCTTATGTTTCTTTTTTAGATTGTGAGCCCTTTGGGGAGAGGAGGCCATTTTATTTTTGTATATATAATATGTAAACTGCTTTGTGAACTTTTGCTGAAAAGTGGTATTTTAAAAATACGAATATTTGTCGTATTCGTATTTTTAATGTCAGCTGTCCGCACAATGGCATTCTCTTTTCATATGAAGACAAGATTTTCTTGTCTTCTGAGAGAAGACTTAACCTCTTCATAATTTTCTTGCATGGCAACCTAGACATACCAAGTAGTGAGCTGTTTTAAATAGCCCATGTAGCAAGTCGATCACATAAATGATTCAAAGTGGTTATGCCATCAAATATTTCTAGCTGTCATGTAGAGACAGCATTTTATTTTGATAATTTTGCGTATGGCATGCTCTTTATGAGACAAAGAGAATATCTAGGCAAGCAATAATGGCACATTTGAAGCTTGATGCACAATTTTTAGATGTATGGCATTGCACTTAAACCAGAGTTTAAACCTAATACTGCAAGATTTTGCCTCACACAAGAAAGTAATGTGGTGCAAGGAAACAATTCTGAAAAGAAATTGTTTCTTTTCTGTATAGAAATAGAATAAATAAAAGATGTCCATTCTTTTTCTATTGTACGACTAATTTGTTCATTCAGCTGCACTTTAATAAAATAAAATCTGTTCAAGCTGTATGCACAGGATATATCAGAGAACAAAGAAGATTGCCTTTTTTCTGCACTAACAAGTCTGCATAATTAGAATCATGAGACATCTTAGTGCAGCCAAGCATGTCATTCGTTATATGTATTTTCCAGAAAAAGTTGTATTTTTCTATGGAAATGATCAGAACGTAGCAGCATAATTCTAACTTTAGCCTCAGTGATTTCAATGGGACTTTTTCTGAATTGTACTTCTATAGTCTTCAAATGTATGATGGGGAGAATTGTGTTTTCTGCACAAATATCCCTTGAAGATTACACACACACACAGCCTCGTGAAAAGGGCTTGCAGTTTGCAAGCATTCCTCCTGTACCTTACAATGATCATGCACTCTCCCTTTACTCCTTGTAGTTGATGACCAGAAGAGCTGCTTTGTTGCAAGGATGTAATAGTGTTGCTGCGAAGAACCTGTAAAAAGACAAATTCTAGGAGACTAAATGAGATAGATGAACCAAGATATCTAGTGCAACTTTTCCTCATGTTTTTCAACTTGTTACACATATTTCACTGAAATCCAACATGGATAGAAATCCAGTAAACTGAAACAATATTGCTTTTCTATCATTCTGTGAAATTCTGGTCTGTAAAACAACCTGAGAAACCTGCCAAAGTTTGTCAGAAGGCATCATTCCCATGGTTTTCCAGTTTTTTCCTGCATTTCCTGGGAAATTAATGAAGTTTTTCCTTTTTCTGGTAGTGTGGGTGTGGTCTGGAACCTACCTGTAAAATGGCATGTTCCTGTCTTTTGTGGTTTCTGGTTTCATGGCCATGAGTGAGTGAGCGAGATCCAAGCAGCTATATAAGAACGGCCCTGTTTGATCAGGGCCAAGGCCTATCTATTCCAGAGACCTGTTTCACACAGTGGCCCACCAGATACCTCTGGGGAGCCCACAGGCAAGAGGTATGTGTATGCCCTCTCTCCTGCTGTTGCTCCCCTGCAACTGGTACTGAGAGGCATCATGCCTCTGAGGCTGGAGATGGTCCACAGCCACCAGACTAGTAACCATTGATAGACCTGGTCTTTATGAATTTGTCCAAGTCCCTTTTAAAGCTGTAGCAAGCAGCCCTCCCTTATCCTAAAGAGTGAACTGGAAGTGAACCCTGTCCTGACTGACAGGCTAGGGAACAGCCACTCAGCACACAATGGGCAGGAACCAGAGGGCCTTGTAGCAGGAAGAGAAGCATGTCTTTGTTCTCAGAAGGAGCTAGGGGAAGAATGAGAGAGAACAGGTAGAAGGCTTAGTGGGGAGCTTTTGCTGCCTCATGGTCAAAAGGTAGCCTGAAGAATTCTCTCATGGAAGGACATCCACAGATCCTTGAGGAGCTTGAGATCTCTCCTGGAGTATGGGGTGAGTTTCGGGGGGGGGGGGGGGGAAGCCAGCGTTTTGGATTCAGAAAAGCTTAGCCATGGAATCGTTCATAGTTAAAGTGCATTCGATTGCTTTTGTTTTTGTGCTTTGCAAATCCTTACAACTGGTTTATTGAATTTTATCTGTAATGTAATGAACTAAGAAGCACTAGCCTGCGCCCTTTCTATCCATCCAGGGGTGCTACAAAAGTCTTTGTAACCTTTAAAGGTTCCTATATCCCCTGTTCCTTGCAACAGGGGTGCTTTTTAAAAGTATTGTTGTAAGTGCTGAGTATCTTTACCTGTAACTAAAAGCAGAGAGAGTCTCGGATTGAAGCAGTCTGTAGTATTTCGAATAAAGTTTTTTTCATCTTGTTCTTTGTATTTTACCTGCTGCTGAGTGGATTTTTTTACTTGGAGAAAAGTGGTTTGACTCTGGTGCAAACATGCCTCAAGTTTGATTGCTTAGCAACTCACTCTACCAAGTGTGCTCATCATGTGTTGGCTGCATGTGGAAGGGTTTTTTGGACTTTTCCCTTAGAAAACTGAAGGAGGGTCTCCCTGGACATTCACCCAAATCCAGGGAGTGCAAACCCTGTAATAATTAGGGTGTGGTGGCAGCGAATCAGCTACTGAGAAAGCTGTTTAATTTTTAAAGAAAGGAACAGCCTTTGTTGAGCAAACATGGAGTGAGTGATTCAGCATTTTTCTTTCCCCCATATGGGATTGCTCTGAGGAAAAGGCTGGGCTTAAATCCGCTACAAAAGCCATCCAAGCTGGTGGCCATCACCACATCTCATGGCAAAGAATTCCATAGCTTAATTATGCACTGTGTAAAAAAGTACTTCCCGACCTTCAGTTTCATGGGATGACTAGGGGTGTGCACAGAACTGGTTCTATGCACACCCGGGCGGTTGGGGGTGGTGGCTTTAAGGCACAGGGAGGGTGCTCTTCACCACATTTCTCCCTCTGGTGCTGCTTTAAAAAGTGCTGGTGTGGGGCAGCTGTATACCCTCTTGCCACCTTGGTCAGCGTAAAACCAGAAGTGGCGTGGGCCTGCCACACACACGTGTGCGCATGTGTGCTGTGCACACGTGCTGTACAAGCACATGTGTGTGGCAGGTGCACACATGCCCACTTCTGGTTTTACGCTGACCGGGATGGCAAGTGGGTATACAGCTGCCCCATGCCAGCATAAGCATTTTTTAAAAGCAGCGCTAGAGGAAATGCGGTGAAGGAGTTAAGAGCAGCCTCCCCACCAGAGGCCTATCTAGGGAAAATAGCGCCTAGGGCAAGCACTGAAATTGCACCCCCTGTCCAAACATCTGACCCATCTTTCAGATAACTTTACCATAATATCAGCTGAAAAACACAAGTCAAGCTCGTTAATCTTTTAATATTTCAAAAACTATTTAGCAGTGGATGTAGCCAGACCAAAAATGCTGGAAAACTACAAATTTCAGTATTCTGGGGCTCATGAAATACCCAAATACTATGTGGAGGTGTACTTGGAAAACTAAACTAAAAGAGACCCCCTGGTGGCGCAGTGGTAAAACTGCTGCCCTGTAACCAGAAGCTTACAAGTTCGATCCTGACCAGGGGCTCAAGGTTGACTCAGCCTTCCATCCTTCCGAGGTCGGTAAAATGAGTACCCAGAATGTTGGGTGCAATATGCTAAAATCATTGTAAACCGCTTAGAGAGCTCCGGCTATAGAGCGGTATATAAATGTAAGTGCTATTGCTATTGCTAAACAGAAGTGCCTGTCTAATTCTCTACTATGCTTTGTAGCATCACTATTACATAAGTTTTAAAAATCAATGGAGAATTTGACTTTTCCCAGAAACTCTGAAAATAATTAAAGGATATGCAGAGTAAACTGTGTCACTGCTTGGAATTTATTCTAGTCTTTCAGAAAGACAGTTAAAATGAGAGAAAGAGAGCAAGAAACTCCCAGTGGGGCTTAATACTAAGGATTTCACACTGATTCAGAGACAAACTCACCATTAATAGCCATATTATTAAAATATCACATTTAACTCATTTATCACAAGAAGCAAAATAAGAGCAAATGAATACAATCCTAGCTCATAAGCTTCAGCTCAGTATTCAGAAGCCCTGATTCTCTGTACATAGTGCCAATCTGAATATGTGTACAGTGACTTATATTATATTTTAAAAATTAATTTTTTAACCCCTTTGTAGCCCCTTTGGGGGGCTTCCTAAAGGCCGTGAGGGTGTCTGCAAAGGTTTCCCCTCCCCCCACTGGCCTCTAGGGCCTCACAGGGACCATTTGAGCATGTGCTGTGGCCATTTTTAAAAATAATGTTTTTTTTAAAAATGGCCACTGAAAACAAGATGGCCACCACACATGCTCAAATGGCCTCTGTGAGTCCTGGCATGGCCTAGGGCCTCACAAAGGCCATTTGAGCATGCATGTTGGCCATTTTGTTTTTGGTGGCCATTTTTTTTAAAAAAATTCTCAAAAATGGCGCCCCCCCATCAAGTGGCACCCAGGGCACGTGCCCTGCCTGCCCCACCCTAGATATGCCCCTGCTCCCCATGCCTCAAAGCCACCCTGCCCCCATGTTCAAACTAGTTCATAACCTGTTTGTCATTCTAAGAATAGAATGCTGGACAGGTTCATGCACATCCCTAGGGATGACCGCTGGTTCTAGTGTTGTGTGTGTGTGAGAGAAATTTCTCTCTGTCCTCCCTCTCCACTCCATGCATAATTTCATATACCTTGATTATGTCTCCCCTTAGTTGCTTCTTTTCTAAGGTAAAGAGCCCCAGATGCTCTAGATGTGATGACTCCCATGGGGTCCGTGGAGGAGGATTCTACAGATGAAGACCCAGAGCAGGGGGAGCCAGCTGGAGCTCCAGTTGGCTCAACAGGCCCAGAGCTGACAGGCTTGCAGGCCCCTCTGCCTCCTTTCCTCCCTCCTCCGGATGAAGCCTGTGAGGCCGCTGATGGTGAGGTGCTTGTCCCAGATCCCCGACAGCGACGTTTAGCCAGAATACAGGCTCAGAGGGAGGAACACCGTAAGTCAGAAAGGCTAGCCAGAAGGAACAGGTGTCCCAGCCGTATCTCCTTGATAAGACCCAGCTGCAGTGATGGGGTGGGGCTCTCAGCACTCTGCCTATTTAGCTGAGTCTGTGCTGGAACAATATCCATAGTGACCAGTCCTACCGTGAGCAACCTTGACTGTGTTTTGTGTGTACCCAATCCTGTGGACTTCACAGTTTAGACCTCTGGTAATATTTGTGACTCTCTGATCATCTGTCCTCTGGAGTTGACTTCTGTCTACATCTGGTTTTCTATTCCTGTCTCTCCTTTCCGGCTCCTCTCTAAAAAGAGTGGTTTTTGCAGCTACTGGGCAGTTGGCCAAGGCAGGTCATTACACTAGTCTAGCCTCATAAGGAAGGTGCTCCTGATCATCTTGGTTGCCTTCTTGTGCACCTTTTCCAGTTCTGCAATATCTTTCTTAAGATATGGTGGCCAAAGCTGTACACTGTATTCCAGATGTGGTCGCACCATAGATTTGTATAAAGGCATTATAATATTAGCATTTTTGGCTACTCCAGCCAATCTGATTCTTAGGGGGCTCCTCCTGGCACTGCCTCCAGGAAGAAGAGGAAAATGTATTAAAAATATATTCCCTGAAACATCCAGGAAGTGCATTTTAACCCATTATTTTGGTTCTTCCTGGGGGCAGTGCCAGGAGGAGACCCCTAGGAATCAGATTGGCTGGAGCAGCTTGAGCAGCAGCTGTTCCAGCCAGTAAGACCAAAATACAAAGTTACAGGCAGAGCTGGAGGGACTGGAGGAAGCTCTTTGCTCTGAAGGTTTTCCTGATTGCTGATCCCTGGTAAGTCTTATCCTTTATTTGTTCTTGTTTGGGGGGGGGGGGGGACACCTACCCTTACTGACCAGCCACCAATCTTTTAAACTTATGCCCCTAATGATTGAATCACCCACTACTAGGAGGCTGACTGTGCAAGTTGTGGGGATGGAGGGCGGGCAAAGGGAGAAAGGCAACTTGGACCTACCTTCCCACAACCAAGCAGGCAGCTGCTCTTTGGAGCACTGGCATGTGCCCAAGCGATCCAGGCTGCTCTCAGCAGCGCAGATTGCTGGAGCTTGGGAAAATGAGTCCTGGCTTCCAACCCCTAAATGCAATGCATGAGCAGTGTGTGGTACATTTAGGGATTCCCCCGTGAGTTGGGCACTCTAGGTGACTGTTTCTGTGTATGCTCGGGCTGTGTAGAGCCTGAGCATACACACAATGCTGGTGCCAGGCTTAAAAGTTGGGTCCGGCTGGGTGGGTACATCAGGACTGAGAGTGCTCCCAGTGTTCCACATGAACAGCCTAACCCTGGCTGGGCTGCCCTAGCCTGGGTTAGACTGCTTGTGAGAACAGCCTCTGTCTGTGTCTGTATCTATCTGATGTAGTTTGGACATCAGACTCCGTACTCAGATTCACTACCAATAGCAGTGTATTGTTCTTCATCAAAATCTTGAGAGTTTTGAGTATCAGCAGGAGATACATTTGAACAGCAGCACTGAGGAGCTGTAGATGGAAATGTATTCCCTAGGCTCAGGTGGGACATATTAGCTGATATAAATTTTCTATTTAAAGCAATATAGATTGTTTTCTTGAATCAGTTATTGGATCTGAATTAGTCTCTCACTTCTCATTAAAACTAGCCTGCTGTGTTGTATATGGGAAAAACAAGGAAATGATTATCTTTGACATTTTTCATCTTTTTAAAAAATAACTTTTAAAATTAAGGATCAAGAAAAGCTGCCAAAATGTGTTTGCTTCCCATAAATTAATGGTATCTAACAATAAGATCTGATAATGAAAGTCTTAGCATAATTGTAACATTTGCTACATTTAAGTGAAGCAGTTTTTCACTTTAATACTTAATAAATAAAGCAATTATGTATGTATGCTCTACAATCTCCAAGATTTGGAAGACTGGTCTTGACTAGATGGGATACTAGGAGAATCTTATTTTTATCACATACGGTGAACACCTGGGGTCCACTGTGCAGTTAATTTCCAGAAAAGAAGAACCAAAGCTGGAAACATTTCCTTACCTGGAAATTCTTCTCTGTAATCACAGATGTAAGCAGGCTGGTATTATTTGGCAGGGAGAGACTGTACACACAATTTGAGGCATTGTCCTTTGTTTTATTACTTCTAGAGGTAAGTTGAACACAGGTTCTCTGCTTGATCCCTAGTCAATCCCTAGCTGTGAGCCCCCTTTATATACTTAAGGAAAGAATCTACAGAAAGTTAGCCATGACTAAGCATTGAAATAAATGAGATATGGCTAAATTAAGTCTTATTAATTTCAATTGGGCTAACATAGTTTGAATTCTGATTCGTCTCCTGATCAGATCTGTTTATTTAGATTTAAGCCTGCCCCATCCTGAAGGTTTAGGCAGGTGACAAATGCAACAAACAATAAATAAAAATCAGCCTAATAGAATATTTCCCCTAATTCAATGGCATTTTCACCATCCTTTCCCAACTTAATTCTGATTCCCAAATGACACCAAACAGATAGAACACTTCCCAAAGGTGTTGAGGTCTAGACTTTGGTAATGGCACACTGAGAGGGATTTCCATTACTGGTACTTGGAAGAAGGGGTGGCTGCCCCTTTTTTCTGCCCTGTTCTGACACACATAGGAAGAGGTGTTCTCTGTGGGAGATTTCAATGAAACACAAGAGAGGAGGTGCATGATCTCTGAGCTATGTTGGGTCTGGATGCATTATGTAAATAAAACAAAGATAGCCATCAGCCATTGACAGTAGCTTTAACAGTACAATGGGTGGGCTGGGTTTGCACAGTTGTTACCAAGTTAGTAAATTGGGAACCTCTGGTTCCTGTTGAGCGCATGCTCTTTCCTAGTGTGATGTCTGAACTCTCCCATACAAGATTCCCAAGATCCATCCGACATTCTCCCGAGATTCTCAACCCACTTGTAATCTACATTTGAAGTTGGGTGGAGAATCTTGGGAATCTGGCATGGGAATTGGACTTGGGTGGGTTTGGACATATGGCCCCCAGGAGCATGCGCTTGCTGGGAACTGGAGTATCTCGGCTTAATGCGTGGTGTTGTTTGTGTGAACCTGCCCACTGAATGTTCAAGTAATCTGAAGGACCTAGCACTACAGTTCTAAAGGACTGAGGTTCACTCCTCAATTTGCTGACTTTTAGAGCAATCCCCTTGGCTACGGTATGACTTTTCTTGAATTCGTGGTCTGATGATCGAAGTCTTGCAGTGCATCAGATCAAATTGCAATTAGCAGTATGCATCGACATGAATATAGTTCATATGAATAGTTAATTGTGTAGAAAGGTCCCATTGACATCAGAGTGAAATTGCATTGATTGTACTTCAGGCCGATTGATTTCTGCCTAGGTTGCAAGTGCTGAACTTGCATTTTTCAAGTGGTCAATATTATTGATAGCAAGATTAAAGGCTGATTTTGAAGAGGAAATAAACCCATCTGGAGCAACAAATATTTGCATAATTGTTCAATTTATCAAACTTATATAACTTTGATATAACTTTGTTTACTTGTCTATATCTATGTAGAACTTCCAAAACAGAGCAATAGGAACACATGCATATATAATTTATATATTTCCCCAAATCAATAGTACATATGAAATTATTGCTACTATACATCACATTTGTGAATTCTTTTCTTGAAAAGGAGATTTTAACTATTTACAGGTGGCCCTCGTGGGGGTTCAGTTCCAGCCTACAACCACAGATAACAAAACTACAAATATCGAGACATTGAGTCTATGAGAATTGGGGGGTTAGGTTCCGGGAGTCTAAAAAGGGTCCAGAAAAGCAGAAATAATGAAAATAAAGCATAGTACCTTGCTCTTCAGGCCTCCAGCTTGCGAGAAAGCCACCCTGCCAATCCACAAATCCTCCAAATTTTTGAGAATTTCCCCCAAACTTGGAATTTTGTTTTAAAGAGCCACAAAATGGTTTCATGCTGTAAAATAGTGGCCAGAAATGACATCAGAAGTCATTTCCGGGTACCCAGGAACAGCAGATAGGTGAATTTTGCCTGTTTTTAAAAACTGCAGATAATGAGGTTTGGTCTATATTGTCCGACTGCAGATATGTGAAACTGCGGGTGCCAGGACCACAGATAAAGAGGGTATTTGAAACAAACAAACGCTATAACTAACATTCTAATTTTTACAAAGGGTTGGTTCAAAGAACAATGGTTCCTACATGCATTAATGTCTGGGCCGTGGTGAAAATGCACTGGCCTGACATCACTCAAGGACATGCCAATGTGATCTTACATATGAGGGGTGTTCATCACAATCGCTCCTCTATACGCTCCTGTAGGTAGCGCAGCTCTTGTTAAAGCCAGGGCAGGTATGGATGGTAGAGAGAGGCACAACCAGAGCTGCCAGGAATCGGATGTAGCTGTACCTTGTTTGCTGCCCCATGCCTTGTTAGGACAAACTGCTGCTGCTACCTATGCATATGTGTCCTGCAAAGAAAGTACCTGCCTTTTCCAAAGATTTCACTCATGCTTCCAGTTGTATACAATAATGTACAGTGGAGTCCATTGGCTTCATCCTACTTTGTCGTAAGACTGGCCCTAGCTATGCCCAAGCTGTAGTGTATAAAGATAATGCATATTTGTTATATATATGATAACTATGTATTTACCACAGGCACATATGTTAAGAAGCCACTGCTGGAAGTGCACTTCCCAATACATACATGTGCAGTAAAATATAACCGTATGTGATATTCAAAGCAAATAGGAATAATAATAGCAGGAAAGTAGAGTAGGTTTATAGAAATAGTTATTAGCATCCGTGATGATGATAATTAGCTGCTCTCAAATATTGCTTGGCACTGTCATGTATTCTGATATGTCAGGTATTCCCAACCTGTGGTATACCAGATGTTGCTGAACGACAGCTTCCATCATCCCCAGCCACAATAAATTGTAGCTGGGGATGATGGGAGGTATAGTTCAGCAGCATCTGGAGTGCCAGAAGTTGTGAACCCTGCAATATGTCATGGATTCATCTCTCCACTGTTCAAGCAGTAAATAATAAGCTTACTAGAGTGAGTCCTATTCAAATTCATTGGTAGTTCTTTAGAGTAGCTCTTAAGTTGTATTACTGAGTGACTAGTCTGGATTTCAGTCAGCATCTTTTTAGCCGGTTCTTTCCACCATTTCCCACCACTCAACATAGTTCAGTGACATACTATGCCAGCTGGAATAATTGTGGGAGTAAAAAATGGTGGATGCAAAGTGTACACTGGCTAAATGACATTATTTATTTGTGTTCTGCTAATGGCGCAGCAGGGAAATGACTTCCAGAGGTTGCCGATTCAAATCCCTGCTGGTATGTTTCCCAGACTATGGGAAACAACTAATATTGGGCAGCAGCGATATAGGAAGATGCTGAAAGACATCATCTCATACTGCGCAGATGATGGCAATAGTAAACCCTTCCTATATTCTTGATTGATTAAGTGTCGTCAAGTTGGTGTCGACTCTTAGCGACCACATAGATAGATTCTTTCCAGGATGAGCGGTCTTCAGCTTGGCCTTTAAGATCTCTCAGTGGTGCATTCATTGCTGTCATAATCAAGTCCATCCACCTTGCTGCGGGTCATCCTCTTCTTCTCTTCCCTTCAACTTTCCCCAGCATTATAGACTTATCAAGGGAGCTGGGTCTTCGCATGATGTGTCCAAAGTATGATAGTTTGAGCCTGGTCATTTGTGCCTCGAGTGAAAATTCTGGATTGATTTGTTCTATGATCCATTTGTTTGTTTTCCTGGCTGTCCATGGTATCCTCAAAAGTCTTCTCCAGCACCAAAGTTCAAAAATATCAATGCCTATATTCTACCAAAGAAAAACCACAGTGCTCTGTGGTTGCCAGGAGTTGACATTGACTTGACAGTACACTTTACTTTATAATGACTAATAAAACAAACCTTCTTTGTTGCTTTAATGTGGGTTGAGTCCATGGAAGTTTATGCCACAATATATCCTCAAACAGGGGTGTAGCAAGGTTTTGCCCTGGGGCAAAAAATGAAGATGAGCCCATCTTTTTAATTTAATTTTTAATTTGGTATATTTCTATACTGCCCCAAACTTATGTGTCTGGGCATGGACAACAAAAACAGATTAAAACGAAACTTTAAAAGCTTAAAACAAATCCACATTAAAAATTTAGTTAAAAGCTTGGGTGAAGAAGTATGTTTTCAGTTTCTTAAAAACTGTCAGAGATGGGGAGGCTCTTACTTCAGACAGGCCTTCCTGGATGATCCCAATAGGTGGAGGGCTCATAATGAGAAAGACGTTCTCTTAAATACCCCGGACCTAAGCTGCTTACGGCTCTATAGGTTATAAAGAACACTTTGGATTTTTCCTGGAAGGAAACATTGGTAGCCAGTGTAGTTCTTTTAATAGAAGTGTAAAATGCTTTCTTTAAGATGACACAGAGACCATCCTGTCTGCCACATTTTATACCAATTGCATTTTCCAGCCTGTGTCCAAAGTCAGTCCCATGTAGAGCACATTGCAGTAGTTGAGTCTAGAGGTTACGAGCATATGTATTACTGTTTAAAGGTCGTTTATCTGCAGATAAATCTTCTTCAGAGAGGCATGAGAGGGAGAGAGAGCAAGCTGTGATCCAGCTGGCAGGGCCCCCTCCCTCAGGGCCCAGGGATATTTGTCCCCCCTTGTTCGATTATGGCCATGCCAGTCTTTAAGATAACACAAGCCTCTTTGTACTCCTTTGTACCCTTAAAAAACCAAAACAAAACAACAACTAGTAAGTCACCTTTGAAATTGTAATAACTAGGTCTCAGATCAAGATGTAATTGAGACTTAGTAATGGAATTGCAATTAAACTATTTCCTTGTTATTAGTTCCATTAGCAAAGCTGCATTAAAAATATTGCTGGATCATCTGCAAGACAAAATAGAGGATTGTCTATTGAGATTACTTTTTGTTCTTTTTGAGCAGACTGTAGAGATTGAGCTTGGCTGTCTAATTTTAACTGTATATTTAACTGAATGGCCATAGAAATTCTTGCATGTACACACACATCTTTCATTGTGCTGATGGCTGATCAGAAGTCTCAAACAATTTGCTTTTGCTGTAATTGTTAACTAATGTTGTTGATTTAGCTGTTTTGTTGAGTTTGATTTTAAAACTTATTGCTGGTTACTGTTTTTATGACTATATATCCCTGCTAATGACTATGTACCCTGCTTTTTTATGATTTAATGCCCCTGCTAACTGAGCAAAGGCAATCTTTTAAAGTGATGATTCTCTTATATTTCACAGGGGGAGAGCAACTGGCCCTCTCCAACCCCAGCACAGCATCCCTCCCTCCAGCGGCTGTTGCTGTTGTCTACCTTAAGTTGGGGTCAGGGTACCATCGTATTTATGTATTATTTATTTTTCTATGTAAACCGCTTTGAGAACTTTCGTTGAAGAGCAGTATATAAATAGTCGTAGTAGTATATAGTGCCTTGTGTGGACTTTGTTTTAGTAAGACGGAGTAGAAAGTATTCTAGAAGAAGCTTTACAAATAATAAATAGTACCCATATAAACAGAAATCCCATCAGTATTTACTATATTGTTAAAAACAATTTTAACCAAAATGTCAAAATCCTTGCTGTTTGTGTGAATGGGCGCAGCAAGAGCGACATACAAAGAGCGGTATTCTATTCTTACTTAGACCTCATCTGTGTTTTATGATGGTGTAGGCAAGCGCGGCGATCACTTTGCTTTTTCGTTTTTACGATCGATCCAGCTATTTTGAGATGAAGCAGCTTAGGAACACCTCTTTGACACAGAATAGGACAGGCTATTTCACAGAAAATGAACACACATCAGAAAATACATGCCCTCAGCAGTACGTAATACGAGGGTAAGGCGGGCGATCAGGCTGTGATCCTTGTTGCGAAAGTGGGAAGGCTACAAAAGCAAAACGCATTTTTCGTATTTTCGAATTCATGAAATGTTACAAAGTATGGGCATATCAAGGGCGCTGGCGTCACTGTGTCTCTGCGCATGCGTCCCTCGGAACGTGCCTATCTCGTTTTTGGTAGCTCTATGGTCTCGATTCCGGGAGGCTGGCGCATGCGTAGAAGAGGGAGCGTACTTGCTGTCCAAAGTCCGATGGTGGGTGGGTTCTGGTTCTCTCTTCACTCAGGTCGCGCCGCTTGGGCGATGGGCTGAGGAGGGGGAAGGGGTCGCCGACGGAGCGGAGGCGGGGGCCCCTGCCGAGGATGGAGAGAGCCATGGAGCAGCTCAACCGGCTCACCAGGTCCCTGCGTCGTGCCCGCACCGTCGAGCTGCCCGAAGGTGAGCAGAGAAGGAAGCGGGCAGCAGCTCTGGTCGGGGAGCTGTTCGGTGGGCTTGTCAGAGGAGATGCCCGATGGTGGGGCCAGTGGGTGGGCAGGGCCAAGGTCGGGGGACAGAGAAGAGCCCAATAAGGCAAGCTCTCTTGGAGGCTGGGCGGGGCTGGCAGGTAGGGAGAAGGCTAAGGCCAGGGTGGTGGGGAGGCCAAGGGGTAGAGCAGCACTTCATGTCCTTGCAAGTAAGGAACATTTCCCTAAGTGTAGGAGGAGCTTGCATAGAGACTGCTCTGAGGTCTGGTACCCCTTTCTTCTGATCCCAGAGGCGGAGGGATTTGGGATGAGTCGTAAGAGAAATGCACACTACGTGAGATCAGATCCAGAGGTTTCCTACTTGAGTATGTATTACACCGCTCTGGGCTCCTTGGAGGAAGAGAGGGATATAAAATATCAATAAACGAGTCTTGGAATTAAAAATGGGGTTCTTATCTGGGAGGTGCTCTCTGGCAGAGTATAAGCCTCGAGCAGAGTTAACCGTGTGTGTATTAAGCTGAATGAGGTTGAAGGTAGCTGAAAACCAGAGTGAGGATATATTTTACCAGGTACCTCTTAGAGTGATAGGGGAAGGTTGGCCCCAAGCATTTTAGATTTGGAACTTCTTTTCAGTGCCAAGGGGCCCAAGGATGTGGGAAGCAGGACCCCCAGTATAGTGGTCGTAGAGCACATGATTGGCATGCAAGAAGTCACATGTTTCGTGCTTGAGAGTCTGGAGATTTGCTGCTGGCCAGAGCAGACAAGTCTGGGCTTGGCTAGGCAGAACAGTCGTCTGTGTCAGTATAATTCTGCATTGAATTCATATGGAGTAATAAAAAGGTGTCTTGAGGATGTGCAGTGTCATTCATCTGGGATTAGGAGAAAGGGCTGCTTGCTCAGGGTTATAATGGCCAGGAAGGATTGATCCCTAGCATCACTCTCATTTGGAAATTGAGAACTATCCCCCCCTTATAATAAAATAGGAGTTGGAAGTGAAGTTGTATAGGTTTCTTCTCGCAAGACATCTATATTCAGTAATGTGACAGTCAACTAAAGTGAAAGTGTGTTTAAAACTTTATTCTTTGGGGAGATGGAAGCTTCTGTAAATCTCTTGGGAAAGGCAGTTGTTGCTTAGGAAATAGATATATGAATACAAAAGATACGGTGCTGGCTTTATGCCTTGCATCATTAACATGTCCAAGCGTGCTTGCCCAGTTGTGTGACCAGTGGAGGAAGTGTGTATATAGTAACTACATGCTGCACTTCCTTGAGGTATGACAGCTCAGAAATGAAATGCCATGCCACATCTTAAGAAAGGAAGTTCCAGTTCTGAATTTCTAGGGGTTTTTCTCATTTGCACTGAGGGTGCACATGTGTTTATACACACGTTTGGTATAGATATAATGTCATACAATGAATAGGGCATATAGTAGGGGGTTAATTGCTGCCTTCCCATCACTCCTTTTTTGAAGGGACTGGTTTTAAAAGAAAAGTGAATTAAGGGTTTGCTGTTTTTTGTATATCTGATCATCAGATTGTTTTGCCTTTTTATTTTTAAATAAAGAATGGGTGTGCTGCTGAGGTGCTTTTGAATTGTTCTATAGAGAGTATATATTTATTTAAAACACTAGTTTGGTGTCCTTCACTTTAACAAACACTTTGGGTAGCTCTTGAAAACGTGAAATAAATCTCAAAAACAAAAATATAAACTTAATTGAGCAGAAACATTAAAACAGTTCAGAGCAATACAAACCAACTTAATTAATTAACTGAAGCTCACCAGATTAAAACCAATTTTTGTGACATGGAGAAAAGCCTGGACAAATAAAAAGGTCTTGCCTGCTACAAAAAGACATCAGATTTGGTGCTAGGTGAGACTCCCTTGGGAGAGTTTTCCATACGTGGGGTGCCACAACTGAAGCAGTCCTTTCTTTTCTCAGCGTCACCTAGCTTCAGAGGGCAAGGGAACTTGTAGGTGATCCTCTGATGAGGAATATAACATTTGGGCAAACTCATGTGGAAGAAAAATTCTTTGTGGTTTATTACCTTTATTGCCCTCCACTTACTGGAACTTCTTAAATTTCCTTTCACATCCCCATCTTCCCCAGTTTCTGTTTGTTTTTAAACCTGGAAAAGAAAAACCGAAAGGGGAAAAACACACATTTCCGAGGAAATTTTTTACTGCGCTTATAGATACTGAGATTATTTCCAAGATGCTACATTGATTAGTGACTAACTAATCAATTAAAAAGCAAGCTAACACTGCACAATAATGTGTGGGACTGATTTAAAACACCCTGTTCAGGTGTTATGTAAAGTGGGGATGTTTTCCTTGCATATTGGTACCTCAGGAGCACACTTGTATTTGTGGTGGAGAGATTCTTTCTATGATCAGAACATTGGGGTGCCCCAGCGTTTTGTCTGTGGATAAATAGCCCTGCAGGGCGGCAGCGTACCTCCTTGCCACGCCGTTGTTTTACTGACCGGAAGTGCCATGGTGTGTGTGTCGTGGGTGCACACGTACACGCATGATGTGCACCTGCCCGCAATGTGTGCATACGTGCATGACACTTCTGGTCACTTCTTTTCAGGAAAACAGTGGGGCGGCAAGGCGGTATGCTGCCACCCCACTGGGCTATTTATCCAAAGAGCACCGGAGGGGGAAGCATGGAGGGGTGGTGGTGTAAGTGCACCCTCCCCCATCCTTAAAGCCACCTCACCATCGGCTCAAAGTGAGCCTGTTCCATGTGCATCCCTAGTGTGGAGAACAGAGGGCAGTATCACTCAGTGCGTGTCATGACACTGTTGGGGCATCCAAGCATGTTGTTGTTGTTGTTGTTGTTATTTCGATTTCTATACCGCCCTTCCAAAAATAGCTCAGGGCGGTTTACAAAGAGAAATAATAAATAAATAAGATGGCTCCCTGTCCCCAAAGGGCTCACATTCTAAAACGAAACATAAGATAGACACCAGCAACAGTCATTGGAAGTACTGTGCTGGGGGTGGATAGGGCCAGTTACTCTCACCCTGCTAAATAAAGAGAATCACCATGGTAAAAGGTGCCTCTTTGCCCAGTTAGCAGTTAGCACTGTTCCCAATGATGTATGGAGGTACAGAATTCCCACTCTGCATAAGCGCCTGAATGGGGCTTGTGTCAGTGCCATTTTGTTGAGCTAAGTGCAGCAAAGGGCAACATTAATTTTCACTGTCCTTCCATTAATCTTCTCTCTCTCTCTCTCTCTCTCTCTCTTAGCTTGTAGTTAAAAAACAAACAAACTCTGCACCCAAAATTGCACCCAAGTCCAGAATTGGGAACAGCAGTCAGGACATAGTTATGAATCAGCTTATTTGAAGAATTTGCCAGAACTGTTGGTACAAGGAGTTCCATTGATCTTAAAAATGAAAGTTTGGAGTCCTCCACACACATACTAAATATTCAAATTATTTTAGTTGATGCCAATTGATCCTTTCAGTCACTGGCAACAGGCAGTCAACAGTTGTTGCTTGTAGACTGTTGTACACCAACTTTTTAGAGTGGTGTTTAGAACATTAGGATATGTTTATGCCTCATGCTGTGTTATAACTATGACTTAATTTCTACACAGATAATGAAACTGCTGTCTACACTTTAATGCCAATGGTGATGGCTGACCAGCACAGGTGAGTCTTCATATTTAAACATGCAAGGAAAAAAAAACCTTCTATTTATCTGAAGTACCACTAACTTTAGTATATTATTGTGACGTACAACATTCATTTAGTAATGTGTTTTTGTATGATCTGTAAGCTACTGTTGATTGCTATGAAAAACCAATTTCATTTTAATAATATGTTTTTAGGGCTCATGGTGACAGAAAGCATCCTGAAAATGTAATGGACGTTGAATGTCTCTTGTTCCTCATCCAAAAAGTGATTGCAAGTGTATTTAGGCCAACAGAAAGAAACAAACATGCTGAGCAATCCTGTAATGATTTTAAATGTGGTTTCCCCTGAAGGAGATAAATTGCTGTTTGGATTGCTTAACTGGCAAGTAGTGCACAACTGTATAGGTCATCCACAGTTACCTAGCATAGGATGTCACTTCAAACTAGAGTAGGATATAATTTTCTTAAAGTAATAAAACTTTCCTGAGAAAGGTGGGGGAAACTGATAAACTGATGCCTCTTGTAGGACTGAATGTTTTGGGATAGAATTTTAATATTCCAGTGTTTAATTAGTAATGCCCATTACAGTGAGATGGAATTTTTTTTTACAAAGGTAATCTACGTAATTTACAACAGCATAATTGTATGTATTTAAGATGAGATACACACTGATCTTAAATGTATTGCATGCAGACATGTAATGAACATAAAATACATTGAAGTTAGTGGAGCTGTAATTCAGTTTTAAGCACACTACTTGCAAGTATTTGCACTGAAACTGTTTGTATTCAACTGTGTTTCTTAGGTTAAAGTGGGAGGTAGGTTGGACTTGCTGTTTTCTTCTGGAGAGTGGTGTGACAAAGCAGGTGCCTAATGACTATAAAAAGTAGTTGGAAAAATACAGCTTTATTGCTAATTGTAAATTTATATTTCAGGTCTGTTTCAGAGCTGCTATCAAATTCAAAGTTTGATGTCAATTATGCATTTGGACGTGTAAAGAGGAGCTTGCTTCATATTGCAGCTAAGTAAGACAACCTTTAGAAACCTAGAAAATATGGGAAAGAGAGCTTTTGTTTGTTTTTCTGGATTGTTGTTGCAAATGCTTCAGTTTTTAATGTTTTGCCTTATCAATCTTCAATGGTTCATATTTTAATTGTAGCAGTGTTTATATTGTTTAACAAAATAACTTGATTAAGTAAGTGTTAACTCGCTCAACTTGTACAGCTCTGTATTTTGCGAAATGCTAACAAGAAGTAGAGAGTAACTAAAATGTTATTAAAAATAAAGTTATGAAATCCCCTGTTACAAGTTACAAAGATTATCTTGACTGCTTACATGTTAAAAAGAGAAGATGATTGGGATTATAGTTTTCAATATTAGTTTCTATGATATTAGTTTTCAGTTATAGTTTTCGATTATTATTGAGCTATAATTTGTTGTCAACTTTTATAGAAATTATAACTGTTCGGGTTTCTTTGACTTTCTGTTGATCTTTCCAAATTTTTCCTCAGCTGTGGATCAGTTGAATGTCTAGTTTTGTTGTTAAAGAAAGGAGCAAATCCCAACTATCAAGATATTTCAGGATGTACACCACTTCATTTGGCTGCTAGAAATGGGTAAGTGGTGTACTTGTTGTGTGCAGTATCTCACTACTGCACTATAAATTGAGCAATCTACAGCATAACTATTGCTATTGTAATTCATTGGGGCTTGTTGAAGCCTTATACAAGCTCTGTTAAAATGGATGGACTCTGCGCACCAGAAATTCTTTGTAGATTGCTCGACAAATAGAAAAGTGTTTTTGGGTTAGAACATTTTTTTTTCATCTTCTGAATGTGAATTATATAAATATGTCCAAAGCTGAAGATATTACAGACTATTCTTTATCTTGGAGACTAGAAGTACACGGATTTAACTCTTATTCAAATTGAGATAAAGATGGTTCTGGTCTCTCTTACAAAGGACTAGATTAAAATTGCTCCATTGAAGAATGACAATATGGTACATGAAATGCATTTGGAAGTAAATTATCTTCTCAGCGGCTTGAAATCACCTCCCTCCTTGTTCCTAACAAATGGGTATTTGTTACCTTCTTTTCTTCCCTCATTATGCATCAAAAAGGCAAACTAATAGAAAGAGCTTCTTGGATGTTTTAGTTTGATCAAATTGCAGTGTTAAGACAAGTGTTTTCTACCTAGAATCTCATTCTAGGACTCCTCTTTTTAAATTGGCACAAGTTGAAAAAATCTTCTATGATGGTTTATGAACAGCTTATAACAGATATGAACAGAATTGCAGCTGAAGCCTATGTAATGTGCATACATATAGTCCTGGACATTTCTTAGTCTCATTAAACTTTCTTCCAAAATTCAGTTTGTTTCTGATAACCATGCCTAGATCAGTCTGTTGGTAGCCTCAGTTAAAAGGTAAATGGAGTGAATGAGGAGAAACAATGTAAAGCATAGTTTGAGAATTGTCGTGAATGAACAGATTTGTCGAAGGAGAAAATAAATGACTGTCATACTCCAGTTCTACTAGAAGCTGTTGTTACCAAGCAACAGGTCCAGATGCTGCCTGGTATGAATTAGAAGCACTTCACAGAAGCTGGTGTGTCTGCATCAACACACTGTACATTAGGGATGTACACAAATTGGTTCAGTGGTGCTTTCCAGATTGCCAAACCAGTTCGGTGGTCCAGAGTTTGGGCCGGTCTGGCAGCGGGAGTGTGTGTGTTACCTTTTCAAGAGCAGAGCGGGTGCTCACCCACCACTGTGTCTCTCCCCCACTGGCGCTGTCTCAAAAACCACTGGCGTGGGGCAGCAGCCTACCTCCTTACTGCCCCGTTCAGGGTCAGACCAGAAGTGGCACTGGCAGTGGTGGAGGGCAGCAAGGAGGTTGGCTGCTGACCGCCAGCAGTTTTTGAGACAGCACCGGTGGGGGAAAATGCAGTGGGGGGTGAGCACCCTCCCTGCTCCATAAAATTCACCCCACCCTGTCGCCAAACCAGCAGAGCGCTGGTTTGTGCACATCCTACTGTACATGTATGTATTTTAGTATCTGTCCAGTTTTCTGTAAAAGTTCTTTGAGAGAGGGACCTGTTAGTAAAGGTCATTCATGGGACCAGGTGCTCTATCAATTCAATTCAGGCATATGTTCTGGACTTGGGAGCTTGGAAGATACACAGATATCTCTCTACCTGGAACAGCATTCCTGTTAATTTACATAGAGCTGGTCTTGTTCTTCCATATGTGTGCAAGAAGTAAGTGTACATTTGAACATGCATGGATTTCTGGGCTGAAATATAAGCATATCTTAGGGCTGTTTTAAATGTATAGTGCCTAGAGTAGAATTTAGGATCCTGAAGACAATGGCTTATGTACTGCGGAGTGGGCTGCTGGACCACCACCTATGTCCCTGCGCATCTGTGCTGCCCATTATTTCCGAGAGCTGTGTTGCACAACTCCATGCACAGAGTCCGTACTGCCAAGTGCTGCTGCCCTATGGCACAGCCTCCTTACAACTGTTTATGTGCGTGGTGGTGCTCAAGCTGTCCATGTCCCTTTGCTCAGTATAAAGCCTTTGCTTTTATTTATTTTTTATTTAAAAAGATAGCAACTTGTTTGTGAGTTGCTTTTGAAAGAAGCTTGCAAGTATGTAATGCAGGCCTTGACAAATTTTCTTTGGATCTCAGCCCCAAAATTTAGGAACCTGACAGTGGCAACTTGACAAACTACCAGAAAAAGCGAAGGACATTGTGGAAAGGGAGGGTAAATGGACTTCTCTTTGTCCTCTTTACAAGTAACACATATAGAACAACAACAGGGCTGTTGGGCCAAATAAATATTTTATTAAATAACTATATCTGAATATCCTAGTCTAGGCACCACGGTTAAATTTCTAGGAACTTTGGTTCCCAGGTGCCTGGGATTTGTCAAGCCCTGATGTAGTGGTTGAAATATTAAGTCTGATTCTAGTCATCAAAATGGTAGAGGTGCAACCATACATTCCTCCCTCCGTCACAACTATAATGTAATGTTTGAGGCACATATTGCATAAGAGAACCATATGTGCAAGCCTGATTTATACATCCTCCTCCTCCTTCCTGCTGCCATTTTTTGAGGGCAAGGAATCATTCTATAGACCTTATGTAGGGCACCCCACTTTGCATGGTATGTTGTGTGTGCAGTGGAGTGACACTTGCCTGTTCCACTACACAATGCATCTCCAGCTCAGTAGGCATATGAGCCAGGCCTTAAAAGCCAAACGGAAAACTGAGGAAATCCTGTTTTATTGGGGTTGTTGATGATATTTAATATATTTTCTCTACAGTCAGAAGAAATGTATGAGCAAGCTACTGGAATATAGCGCTGATGTCAACATTTGTAATAACGAGGGCCTTACAGCAGTAAGTCCTTGTTCCTATTGCCTTCCAATTAAATATTAAAATATTATTATTTCCTGCCTTTTGAATACCCATAAACTTGCACTGCCTGACCTTTTTTTCAATAGTTAAAACATGAAGTAGGTTTGACTTACAGTCTTTATTTAACAGAGGACACACATAAAACACAGTCTGATGTATTCTGGAAACTGTAAGATTGGCTGGTGATATTGAATTGCTATTTAACCTGTTTGTTTGTTTGTTTGTTATTTCTGTGTACATCGCCCTGAGCCATTTTTGGAAGGGCGGTATAGAAATCGAATAAATAATAATCCCAAATTTTTGTATACTGCCATTTTTGGAAGGGTGGTATAGAAATTGAATAAAAACAAACAATGGCTTCTGCCCTAAGCATTTGATCTGACATGTAAGATGATGTGCAGTTATGTGTTGGTGAGCAGTTATGCCCCATCCCAAGCAAACATTTGTAGGTGCAGCAAGTCTGGGATTAAGAAATATCATTTACTAAAAACAAAATAGAATTGTTCCTTCTTCCAGTCTGTGTTCTACCTCATATAAAGCAAGACAAATATGAAGTATTAATAGTGGTGCTGTCAGTATTTTCCCTTATTGAACAGTGGGCTACTATTTAAAATGGAGTTTGGGAATGTCGTGGTAGATCTGTGAACATTGTGACTGATGTACATTGGGGGCAAAAATCGTTGCCACACATGCTCTGAGTCTGAACTGGCAGGGACTAACCATGCTTGGTGTTTTGGATAGCTCAGTGAAAATAACAACTTGGTGTGCAAAGCAGTGGTAATCGCAAATTGTATGTGTGTTCTTAGGAAAGAAATTGAAAATAAATGGGTGGTAACATAATGACCTTATGTAGATGATCATCTAAACCAGTCCTGCTCAACTTCTGCCCTCCTGAAGATGTTGGCCTACAACTCCCATAATCTCTGGCTATTGACCACTGTGGCTGCCGATTATGGAAGTTGTAGTCCAAAAGCAACAGGGGGCCCAAAATTGAGCAGGCCTGATCTAAACAATGGTTGATGGTTTGCATTATCACTGTAGATTGCGAATGATACACAGTGAGCCTTGGACTGGCACCCTCCATCTTTCTCTTCAGGATGAGTGAAAACGTCTGCTTTCTTTAAAAAAAATAAATGAAATCGGTTTCCTGTTAGACACATTCTGAGAACTGTAATTCCGCCAAACGTCTTCTCCCATTATACAAAAATTTGGATTACCTAAATAAATGATTGGCAATAGATTCAGCACAAAGAAAATAAAATCCTTTTTTCTTCACTTGACACACAACTAATATATAGAATTAGCTACCACATAAAGTGGTTCTGGCCACCAGTTTAAATGGCTTTAAAAGGGGATTAGATACATTTATGGGCGATAAATTTATTGGTGACTACTAGCTAGGATATCTCCAGATTCAGAGGATGTATGCTCTTGAATGCCATTTGGTGGGGAAGAACTAGCAACTTCATGCTCTGCTTGTGGGTGTCAACATTTGGCTAGTCATGGTGGAAAACAAGATTTTGGACTAGATAGCTCCAGTCGAACTCCGTTTATGTTGTTCACATAGGCAAATGCTGTTATCATTTTGCACTACGGCTTTCAGACTTTGGGTGCAATCAAACATTTGAATTCTCATGTTTCCTTATAATGAGGGAAATTTGCTGCATGAGTATAGCGTTTTCATCATAGTGTCTATGGAACAGTGTATTTTGTGTAGAAGAGTATGGTGAAACCTCTACATATACAAAGCACTGAAATGTGTTGGAGTCTGGGTATTAGCTCCTGTTTTTGTCTGTCTGTCTGTCTATTTCATTTATATCCTGCTCTTTGTCCAAGGAGCCTAGAGCAGTGTACAAGGTTATGTATGTTCTCACAACAACCCTGTGAGGTAGGTTAGTTTGAGAGATATGTGACTGGCCCAGTCACCCAGTAAGTTCCATGGCTGGGGATTTGAACTCAGGTCTCCCCCGGTCCTAGTCCAAAACTCTAACCACTGCACCACACTTGTTCTCCCACTGCACCACACATCTTACTAAAGGAAGTGCTCTTTGCCTTGTGCAGACTTTTGTGGGCTTCTCCTTAATAGGAACATAGGAAACATAGTAAACTGCCATATACTGAGTCAGACCATTGGTCTATCTAGCTCAGTATTGTCTTCACAGACTAGCAGCGGCTTCTCCAAGGTTGCAGGCAGGAATCTCCCTCAGCCCTATCTTGGAGATGCCAGGGAGGGAACTTCCTGCACTCTTAGAACCTTCAAGTTATCGAAGAGTGTCTGTGTGCTCAATTTTGGGCACATTAAGCCAGTCGTTGACACTTAAATGGCTTTGATAGGTCTGCAAGCAAAGTTAAAAACAATCTTTGCCCTTTGCCTTACACTGACTTTATGAGTTTATGTTTATAGTTGCTGCTTGCTGAAAGTGTTTGTTTCTTTTTTCCAGATCCATTGGCTTGCTGTTAATGGGCGGACAGAATTGCTTCATGATCTCGTACAACATGTTAGTAATGTAGATGTTGAAGATGCAATGGGGCAGACAGCACTTCATGTGGCTTGCCAGAATGGCCACAAGACGGTAGGTAAATGAACCTGGCTGACTATGATTATGGATACAAAGGCTTTGATAGACTTAAAATTGTGTCACAAACTGCATAAAGTAGCCCATTAAATGAAAGCATAGTAACATCAAGAACTTCGGTTTATTATTGAATCTCAGCTGGTCATACACTCAAAACAATTGCTTTTCTGTGTGAATGATGGATCCTGTAGTACTTCTTAGAAAGGGTTTAGTGGTGTAGTTTTTTCTGTAGTAGTCTAACAAGTAGGGATGTGCATGGAAACCTTCAGCGCCGGCGGGGTAGCGCTTTAAGGGTGGGGGAGGGTGTACTCATCCCTCCCGCCGCATTTCCTCCGCCAGCGCGTTGTTTTTTGTAAGCCCCTCGGGGCGGCAGCGTTCCTCCCTGCTGCCCCGTCTTCCCCGTCAGCTGGAAGTGGCCAGAAGTCGCGAGTGCTCCTGGTGTGTGTGTGTGTGCTTGCGCCTTTCTGCCGTGTGCGCGCGCAATCGTGACTTCTGGCCACTTCCGGCCGACGGGGAAGACGGGGTGGCAGGGAGGAACGCTGCCGCCCTGAGGGGCTTACAAAAAACAACGCGCCGGCGGGGGAAATGCGGCGGGAGGGATGAGTACACCCTCCCTCGCCCTTAAAGCACTACCCCTGCTGGCGCTGAAATGCCCCCAGTGCCGAAACGTTTTGGAGGCCTTCATAATGGCCTCTGAAACGTTTCGGGCACATCCCTACTAACAAGCTGCTTAGGGGAATGTCCATCTTTCTGCGATGGTCTTTCATGCATGCTTTTATAAATGTTTGTGAAGAGGCTAATCTTTGATGTTATCAGTAGGGCTGTGTTTCGGAACATCTGAAGCCAAATGATGCACATCGTTGCTTCAGAGCTTCATGGAGGCAGCCGTTCCCAGCATGTCTGTCTTTGCTCAGTAATCCATGCTTCCATTATGGGAGGACCTCCTTACTGGGAAGCAGAGCCCCATACTACCCTAGCAACATCTGGGAAGGTGTACAAAAACATTGTTTTTGTTTCTATGTAAACTGCTTTGAGAACTCTTATTGAAAAGTGAAGTATAAATATTCTTTGTAGTTGTAGTAGTCTGCTTGATGAAGATGGCATGAAGAAATAGATTTGGGTGTCATACTAATAAGATTCTGCATCAAACTAGGGATGTGCACTAAACCGGTTTGCTGGCTTGGTTCGAATCCAGACTGGATTTGACTGGTTCATTTTTGCTCCCTCCACACTGGGACCCCGTTTGGTTTGAATTAGAACTGGTTCAGGCCTGGTTCAGAGCCCTACTGGCAAAGGAGAATCCAGCGAGGATTGCCCTTACTGATAAAGAAGCAGCGGGAGCGGGAGGCTTCAAAAAGTGTTTTAAAAATTAACGGAAATTACTCATTAAGCATGCTGGTGGCTGGGCTGGGGTTGCGGCGGTGGCTCCCTTGACCCCCCGCCAGTATCTAGGGCTGGCTTGGGCCTCTCTTGACCGTTTTGGGCCTCTGCATGTGCGTGGAGGCTACTTCTTTGATTTCCATGTATGTGTACTGGCCACTCCCAGCCCACACAGAATTATGGTATTGGAAGTAGGTGTGTTCACAAAACTGGCTGGCCCGGTTTGGTTTTGCCCCCCCATCGAAATCCCCTGGTTCGATTTGGTTAGGGGGGTGGGTTTCGCGAGCCTTTTTACAATAATAATAATAAATTTAGTACTTATCTCCTCTGAGGGTGTTTCTCTGAGGCCGTGGAGAGGGGTCTACAGAGGTCCCCCCTCCCCCCACTGGTCTCCATTTGGGCAAAAATGGCCCAGTTTGGGCATTCTTTATCCTGTTCCAGACCTTCACCCCTCACGGTGAGTACTAAAAATAAATATTTTTTTTAAGTGTAAAAAGGCTTGCGAACCTCCTGAATGGCTGGGGGGGGGGGTTCAATCTGGGATCAAGCCTAACCGAGGGTGGTTCGGCTCAACCCTGAACCTTTGAACCAAACTGGTTCGATGTCGAACTGGTTTGCACATCTCTAATCAGAAGGGGTACCATGATCGAAGGTATTGAAAGTCTCTCAGAGTTCCTAAAGGATCAACAGAGTTACACTCTCTTTGTTGGTTCCTAATTGGAGATCATCCATCAGGCCCATAGCCCAACTAAAAGCTGGTTTGAAATGGGTCCAGATAATTTTTCTTCTCCAAGATTGCATGGAACTGGGAAGCCACCCTCCTAATCACCTTGCTTCATCATGGGAGGTTAGAGACTGGTCTTACCAAAGTCTTAGGGATCCTTGAATGCAGACTTCTTCGAAAGTGGTCTAATAATTGCCTCCTGAAAACAAGGAGGCATCTTGCCCTCCCTCAGAGAAGCATTTATAATATTAACTATACCCTTCTGGATAACCACCTTGCCAGGTGATATAAGCCATTTTGGTGAAGGGCTTAAAAGAACGGTAGCGGGCCACACCATTCCAAGCTGCTTCTCCATATCCTCAGGAGACAAAGATCAAAATTGATCCAATCTAATAATTCAAAGAGTTCCCAGACACCCTCTACCCCTTAAACTTTAAAATATGTTTTATTTGTGTATAAAACCTCTCTTGCAAGACATGCATTTTGGATTACTAAGGAGAGGTTAAGTTGAAGCACATTTGTTGATAGTTTAACCAGTCTTTTATTGTTCTTCTTCTTCTAAAAAGACAGTTCAGTGTCTTTTAGACAGTGGTGCAGATATTAACAGACCCAATGTTTCTGGAGCAACTCCACTCTACTTTGCTTGCAGGTATAGTTTGTTTCATTTTTCATCTATTTTATGAAATGTTATATTTGTAAAAAGCTCTGCAAGAACGCTTAAAATTCATTCTTAACCATTAAACCCACTGGATAGCCTGGACAAATCATTATCTCAATAGATGAAACTGTATGTTATGTTCAATGACAATAATAAAGTTATCAAATTACCTTCATGAATTGAGGTTAGTAAAAGGTGACTTCTGTGTGATGCAGAAAGTTGCTTTACAGCAAAGGTAGTGTTCCTCTGTGAAAGCAAGAAAAAAATTGTAAATTGCTTAATTGGGAGGAGAACTGCTCCTGTGGTAGCAAGCATGAATCTTCCCCTTTGCTAAGCAGGGTCAACCCTGGTTTGCATTTGAATGGAATATGTGAGCACTGTACATGTGTGAGCACCGTAAGATATTCCCCTTAGGGAATGAGGCTGCTTTGGGAAAGAGCACCTGCATGCAGAAGGTTCCAGGTTCCCTCCCTGGCATCTCCGGATAAGGCTGAGAGAGATTCCTGCCTGGAACCTTGGAGAAGCTGCTGCCTGTCTCTGTAGGCAATACTGAGCTAGGTGGACCAGTGGTCTGACTCAGTGGAAGGCAGCTTCCTATGTTTCTATACTATGTCCTGTCGTTCCAATAAATACTTTTTAGGATTGGGGATCTTTTTCAGGGATTTAATTGGATTTCTATATTTCACGCTTCCTCCAAAGTAGCTTAGAACAGCATACATTTCATATTCATCTTAACCTCACAATAATCCTGTGATGTAGGCTATGCTGAGAGAAGACTGGCTTAACAATCCATTAAATGAAATGGCAGGACAATCCATCGAATTGCCTTGCTGAGTGCAGAATTGGACCTGGCATTCTTGAACAATCTAGTAAATATGCAGGCATTCTTGAACAATCTAGTAAATATGCAGCACCACTCTTTCTTTGGAGCAGTACTGTTAACTCTTAATTGGCCAGTATGGCATAGTGAATAAAACTGTGGCATGAAGACTCTCCCTAATAAAGAACATTTCTATCTATCCTATTTATCTGCTCACATCCAGAAGCTCTTTTACTGTGTAGCAAGCCACCTGTCTAAACGATAGGTGAGCATGTGGCTGCTAAGGAATGCATGATTGCTTACCTCCATCATTCGCAATGGGAGCAGCAGTGGGAATGTGAGAATGCACTCTTTAGTAGCCACAAAGCCTTTCCACCTTTGTAAGCTGCACTGGCAGGATTTAAAGAGACTCAGAAGCAGCAAGCTTGTCTGTTGCTTTGATGGGCGGCTTGCTGCATAGTATATGAGCTATTGTCCTATACATTCCCTGCACTTCTTGCCAGTGGAGAAATTGTGTAACCCAGATCAAAGTAAGAATAGGTAGCCAGCTAATATGTACAGAGCAATTGCAGTCCCTGGACAGAAATTCTGGAAAGGTTTTCTTCAATCAACAGTCGTCAGGTTTTCCACCTATGATCTTAGATTTGTTAATCATGCATGCAATTAAGCTGCAGAGAAACAACAATCAAATTATCATCGGAATTATGACTCATTTTCCCCCTCCCACATTTACTTGTCACTTAATTGCTTTTTATGTGAAATCCTTTTTAAGTGCTTTGGCTAATTGTTATATTTAGTTTATCTGTAATTAAACTGCAGTGTAAACAAAATGGGCACCTTTTTTCAGGGCTGCTTCAGATGTTCTTCAGGTGGTAAAAAAGGAAGTGTGAATGGCTTGTGCTTTGAGAACTTGCACAAAAGGGGAAGATACACATGCTGTCCCCACACGGCCTGAACAGGCATCCTCAAACTTGGTGCAAGACCTGGACGCATGAGCTACTCCATGTTCCCTCCTTATTGCTTCTGAGTGTAGTATAGCTTAAATGACCTCAGGCAAGCACCCTTAAGTGTATTTGTTTCATTTATAAACTATTTCATGGATAAAGAAAGAGGTATAAAGGAGGGGAATAGCCTGGAGGAGAAGGTACAGGGGGCTTGGACTTCACCAGCTTGTCTTCTTGGCCTTGGCTAGAGATATATTATAGCCTCCCTCGCCCCTCTTTCTGGGCTTGGAGAGCCTGAAGACCGTCTTTGCTCAGCCTCCTGTTCTGCTGTCTGTTGCTTTGTTAGAGTGTGGCAATCCTTATATTAATTGCCCAATAACTTCCACCTGTGGGCCCTCATTCCATCAGCCCTATCTTGGAGCCCCTGTGAGAGGAGGGACTCTGAATTTCTGGGTGCTTATAAGGATGGAGGAAGCACTGGTATTGTAGCTGCCCCGACCTGTAGGTGGCTGGGCCTTCGGTGTAGGACTGAGGTCTGGGGGGGGAAGTTATATTAAGGCGGGGCTGGAGGTCTGTTCTACAGTCCGTTAGTCCTCCTTTTAGTGGGTTGTGCCAGGCATTTTGCTGCCATGTGTTTGGGCTGTCCTGGGAAGGGTGATGTGGGAGGTGCGTCCGGCAGCTTTGGAGCAGCTATAACTGTTGTGGTAGGGTATAGAAGAACTGGTGTTGGCAAAGCACCTGTCCATTACAGGGGAAGGGAAACTAGTAATTTAGTCACTGTTTCCACTTCTAGCTGCCCTGTCAGTTCTCAGGCCTCATGGAGCGCTTCCAGCTACCCACAGAACCCGGCCATGCTCCTCTGCAATGCCAGGTCAGTTCAGAATAAGGCCAGACTCATCCATGACTTGATCATGGATGAGGGAGCTGACCTGGCTTGTATATCTGAGACCTGGATGGGGGAGGCTAGTGGTCCATTTCATTCCAGCTTCTCCCACCAGGCTACTCTGTTGTAGAGCAGGTTAGGGGGAGAGGGTGGGGTCCATAAAAATACCATGTCTCTTACCACGGCCCCTGTGAGACAGTTGACTTATATTGAGTGTGTATTTTTGAGGCTGCGTACTAGGGATAGATTAGGGATTCTGTTAGTATACCGTCCACCCCACTGCCCAACCGACTCCCTAACCGAGCTGATGGAGTTGGTCTTGGAGTTGGTGTCACCCAAAGTTTTAGTGCTGGGGAACTTCAATGTGCACTTTGAGGCTGACTTGTCTGGTGCGGCTCAGTGGTTCATATGACAACTATAGGCCTATCCCAATTAGTTTCAGGGCCAACTCAGGTTGCTGGTCACACACTCAATTTGGTCTTTTGTTGGGATCAGGGGGTGTTCTGTGTGTGGGATATCCTGTGGTTTCCCTATTGTCATGGGTGGACCACCACCTGGTTAAGGTTGGTTTCATGAGCATAATCCAGCCCTGCAGGGGTGGTGGACCTATTAAGATGGTCTGCCCAAGAAGGCTGCTGGATCCAGTAGGATTCAAAAAAGCTATGGAGGGTTTCAGTGTTGGTGCTGCTAGAGATTCTGTCGATATCCTGATGGGATCCTGGAATAGGGAACTCACCAGGACAGTAGACATGATCACTCCTAAGCATCCGATCCAACCTGCTTTAAAAGTGGCCTCTAGGTATACAGATGAGTTGTGGGGGTCTGAATCAGCAAGGTAGGCAACTGGAACACGTGGAGGAGAACTCGACTTGAATTTGACAGCATAGAGCCCATTTGAAGGTTTATGCGGAAGCGTTGCATGCAGCAAAAAACCAGTTCTGATCTGCATGCATTGCTTCTGCAGGTTTGCATTCGGCAGAGTTGTCCCGGGTTGTGAGGAGTTTGATTCAGGCTCGTTCCACTCCCCGGAGACTATGTTCTGCTACATGAAACTGCTGGGTGAGGTCATCAGGAGATTTGGTGCAGGGTATTATCAGTATGCTGATGACACCCAAATCTGCTTCTCTGTGTCTGCTTTATCAGGCAATGGCATTCATTCCCTAAATGCTTGCCTAGGGGCAGTAATGTGCTGGATAAGGGATAACAAATTGAAGCTGAATCCAAGCAAGTTGCAGGTGCTATTGAGGGGAATTGGAATTTGAGGGATGAGTTAGATCTTCCTGTGCTGGATGGGGTTACACTCACCCAGAAGGAACGGGTTCGCAGCTTGGGCCTCACCAGACAAGTCACCCTGGTAACCCAGGTGGAGGCTAAGGCCAGGAGTGTTTCCTATCAACTTTGGCTGATCCAACAGCTGCACCCATTCCTTGAAGAGAAGAATGGTGCATCAGCTGGTAACCTCCAGGCTTGACTATTGCAATGCACTCTATGTGGGGCTGCCTTTGTATGTAGTCTGGAAACTTCAGTTAGTTCAAAATGTGGCAGCCAGTCTGGTCTCTGGGGTAACCTGGAGAGACCGTATTATGCTTGTTCTCAAACTGTTGCATTGGCTGCAAGTATGTTTAGGGGCAAAGTACAAAGTGCTGGTTATCATCTTTAAAGCCCTAAACAGTTTTGATCTGGGTTACCTTAGAGAGCACCTTCTTCTGTATGATCTCCATTGCACGTTGAGGTCATCTGGAGAAGTCCTTCTCCAGTTACCACCAGCATGTCTGGTGGCGACTTGGAACTGGGCCATCTCTGGAGTGGCTCCTGGCCTGTGAAATGTGCTTCCAGAAGATATCAATAGTTTGGGCTCTTAAACAAGACTTACTTGTTTGGCTTGGCCTTCCAAGGTTTTTAAATTGTGTTTAAATATTTTTAATTGGTTTTGAATTGCTCTGAATTGTGTTAGATTTGTGTTTATATTGTTTTAACCTCTTTGTTTTAAATGGTGTTTATTTTTGTATTTTACTTGTTGTGCACTGCCCAGAACCTTTGGATGGGGTGGTATAGAGATGTAATAAAGAAATAAAGTTAATTGGTGGCAGACTATGGACTAAATAGATTTTGTAATCTTCCTATTTTTTATATAGCCATGGCCAAAGAGACACTGCACAGATCCTTCTGATGAGAGGAGCCAAATATTTGCCAGACAAAAATGGAGTCACTCCACTTGACCTCTGTGTACAGGTGCAAACTGACTATGAGAACAAGTTGCTGCCTGGTGCTGTTATAACCTTTGTCCATGTGTCGAGAGTTCCATTGTGTGGAGGTGCTGACAGAGAATGTGTGGCTAAGTGTATCCTTTTTCTGTGCAAAAGAAAAAGTTGCATGTCTTGTCGCTGCCTTTCCTCCAATGCCAGAATAGCATGCTTACTTTGTGACAGGGAAGATACATGACTTCCTCTTCCATGTATTTGTCCGGAAAAAGGGTGTACAGGAGTCACTGCCAGTGTTTTCAGCGTAATGTACAAATTACAGTTGAATTAAGGTGATCTGGGTAGAGACGTCTATGTTGTACCCAGCACTTTACATGATACAAAAGCTAAGTAAATAACGTTAATAACAATGGTAATGTGCTCAGAACTAGGCAATTGTAGAAAAACAACAACAATTTATATACTGCTTTTCAACATAAGTTTCCCAAGTGGTTTACGCAGAGAAATAATAAATAAGATAGCTCCCTGTCCCCAAAGGGTTCACAATCTAAAAAGAAACATTAAAAAGTTCAATGTGTATAGAGCTATGTTATCATTGATCTTCTAGTCTATGAAAGGAATGCTGGTTAAAGCATTAAAGAAAGAAAACAAACAAAAAAAAAAAACCACATTCAGCTTCCTTACTTTTGTTTAGAATTGCATCTGGGAATGTTCCAACCTGAACAGACTTCAGTTATGGAACTAAAGAAACCACTTTCTGAAGGATGTGTTTAGAAATAGCTGCTTATACTAAGCTACTGTCTTTTTCAGGGTGGCTATGGAGAGACTTGTGAAGTTCTAATACAACATCATCCTAGACTTTTCCAAGCAATTATTCAGATGACACAGAATGAAGATCTCAGAGAAAATATGGTAAATTAGGATCAATTCTTGTGTGAAATTTCCAAATGGATGTGCAAATAGATGTACTTTTCCTTTCACCAGTATCTAGATTATACTATATTTCCAGTCTGTTCCTGGACATATTTCCAGTACTTTGAAATAAAAACCCATTTTCCTTGGTAAAGCTTTTGGACCAACCCCCTACTATTACTGTGTATTGTAACTCAGCCTAAGAAAGTGTACATGAACTAGTGCAATTGATGCCTGCTTCCATTTCCTTCCTCTGTTTTTGTATTGTGAAGCCCTCTGGTCAGGTATGTGTCATCTTGTTCTTCATATAGCACCACATACGTGGATAGTGCTATATGTGACAATGGGGATTTTTTCTTACATAAAGCAGATTTGTAGCTATACAGGAAATCCTCGGTATTCATGTGGGTTCTGTTCCTGGCTAGCGCTGCGGATACCGAAACCGGCTTATTGGGGCTATGGAACAGCTAACGTTCCTAATGGGGGGTGGGCGAGGGATGAGCCAAACATTATTTTATATCTATATCTATGAAATTGGCCAACAAATGACCAAAAAAATCTAAAAATCGCCACTGATGGCAGCGGGACTGTGGTGGAGGTTATTTTTTTACCTTTGAAAATCACCACAGTGGTGGTGGCAGCAGCAGGGATTGGATAGAGCCATTGGGTGCATTTTGTCTTGTTAAATCACCACGGAGGCAGCTGACCAACAGGGATCCTGATGGAGGTAGCAACAGGGACTCCTTTCCCCTCCAAGCCTCTCTTCAAACTGACTGCGGGTGCTGGGCTGGTGACCATTTCAATTCTCTCTGAGCATGTGCGTGTGCTCAGAGAGGCTTGAAATGGGCTCCAGACCAGCACTCGCGGTTAGTTTGAAGAGAGGCTTGGAGGGAGAAGGTGTCCCTGTTGTTGCTTCGGTCATCCTGGTTTTCAAAGGTAAAATGTGCTGTCTTCGCCACAACCCTGCAACCATCTGCTCCTATTTTTAAATGTAAAATAATGACTCCTTTGCCTTAACCCCCCTCCAGGCCTTTACTTGTAAGGGGGAATCCTTGCTGGCTTCCCCTTTTACAAGTATATCAGTGGCCAACCCCTTACCCACAGATATGCAAATCTGTCTCTCTCCCCCCACCCCCTGCTATGTATGCTGGGGTTGGGTGTCTATTACCCAACTGCGGATGGTGACTCCGCAATTAACGAGGTTTTCATGTACTGTTTTTCCAGAACAATAATACAAATTTAAAATGCTGCATTTGTATCGGCATGAAGCTTCAGTCAACAACCTGAAGTCCCAAGGAAGGCCGCAACTCTTAAAAAAAAAAAAAAATTAAAAAAATTTAAAAGCTTATTGAAATTGCTTTTTCTTAGGGTTCAAAGTGTAGTTGAATAGTTTAAATCATTTTTTTAATTTAAAAAGTAATCCTGCTTAACAAAGGCTAAAGGATTGTTTAACTTCTGTATTTTTATAAGTACTTGCTTTTAAAAAAAGAAAAGAATAAATGGTAGGCTTTAGCTACCATTTTAGATGAGGCACTCCTCTTTTATACACAGAAGGAAATTCGTCTTCTAAGATGGTGCCTACTGCAGCATGTGCATTATTCCACAGCATCAGTGGATGGCAGACACCATCTGAGAAGAGGCAAATTTTTCTGAGAGAGGATGCAGCGGAAGGAACATCATTTCTAAGATAGCACTGTTGCTTCGGGCCGGTGTGATGGCACAGATTTAGGTGCTGGCATCCTCCTTTCTTTGTCATTGTGGAATCTGTCTCTGCAGTTTTTCTGGTCCTGAGTGAAGAGATCTGAAGCAATAGCTGTGACTCCAAAAAATGTCTTGGTTTCACACTGCACTGTGTTTTTCTTATTTTAAAAATAACTAGCTGACCTGGCTCAGAGCATTGGTGCCCCTAGTTCTCACTGTCTTCCCCCCATCTTCATTTCATGCTCCCTTGGCGGCCGGTCGGCTGGCCAGGCCACCGCTTCTCCTCCCTTGGCGGGCGGCCGGCTGGGTCGCTGCTTTTCCTCCTTCGGTGGGTGAGCGGCTGGCTGGCCTGCCGCTTTTCCTCCCTGGCTGCTCGGCTGTTCTCCTGGCCAGCAGTTTCTTTCTGCTTGTCCTCATTGCTAATCGGCAGCTCGCTTGCAAACTCTCACGAGAGCTGCCATACATGGGATTAGCGATGGGTACATATAAGAGCGTTTATTTTTATATGTATATATGTATATAAATAATATATAGGCTTTTTATGTGTTTGGCATGCCACCTTTTTCACAACTATTGACTTTGTATGGTAATTTCATTCATTAAAACTTCTACAATCATGACTACAACTGCTTAAAACAAAATTGAGTGACACCACTACTTGTTTCAGAAATTTGTACTCTTGATAGTACAGGTTACTAAGATTCAGCATTGGTGTGTGGCATGATGAAAAATGTAGTGACTGTCTTTTTTCCACCCCTGTATCCAGTTGCGGCAAGTCCTAGAACACTTGTCTCAGCAGAATGAAAATCAGTACCTTAAAATCTTGACAAGCCTTGCCGAGGTGGCTACAACAAATGGTCACAAACTGCTCAGGTGATTTAAGAATAATGAACCTTTAGGTTTCCTCTTGTGTGTGTCCCCCCACACCTTCCCAGAAAGGAGTATTTTGACTATATTTAAAAGTATATTTGAAAGGCATGGCTAAGCTTCTTGCTGAAGTCCTTTTGAAAGAGAGTGCCACAGTTAAGCCGAAAAAACAAATTAGAACTAAATTGATGGGTTAAAACACATAACTATGCAAGTGACCTTTTACCTTTGTCATTTCCTGAGGTTTTACCCAATCACAGATAATCTCCTTGTAGATCAGTTTAGTTATTATGGGGATAGTTTCAGTTATTCATGTGGTTTTACACTTGGGAAACCCTTTTAACTACCCCCTAACTAAATTGGTCCACTTGGAGCAGCCTGTGTGCCAGCTGAGATGTGATGCATAGGCTGCTCCAGGAGGTTTAAAGTGTAAATATCCAGTCTCATGCTGCTTCTCAGCTGGTGTACAGAATTGGATGTTTAAACTTTAAAACCCCAGGAGTGCCTCTTCCCAGAAAGCTAACCCCATTTGGGGATTATGTTTAGTATTTAAATACTGCAGATTCAACGTTCGTGGAACTTTCCTGGAACGTCCCCCTGTCCCGATATTCAAGGGTCTCCTGTAGAGTGAGTGAGTATAGAAGATATATATCTACATACACACCATGAATATATGTAACAACATTTTTTTCCCTATGCCTTACTTCCCCCCACCACCCCATTCACTTGCAAAGAGATAAGGGCAAAGCAATTGATTTGGTGGTCTACTTCCATGGGCTAAACTTTCCTGCCAGAATATGTTAAGGGTTCAATGGCATGTGAGAAAATGTCTCAGTGATGGGTACGGTGAGGACCAAGAGTGTGGGAATATGTTGGTGCAGAAAGGGTAGGGTGGGTTTTGGTGGCCATTTTGAAGATTCAATTTTTTTAACTTTAATTCAGACATAGGGCTCCCCTCCCCACTGATCTGTTTAATGTTTTTTTCTTTTTAGCTTGTCAAGTAATTATGAAGCCCAAATGAAGAGTCTGTTGAGGATTGTGAGAATTTTTTGTCACGTCTTTCGCCTTGGCCCATCTACTCCCAGTAATGGAAATGACATGGGGTACAATGGAAATAAAACTCCAAGAAGTCAGGTGTTCAAGGTCAGAAACGTAATTGACGTTATTAGGAAGATAGACCTTAAAGAGATGAATTTCACAAAGCATGCATTCATTAATCAGGCATCTCATGAATTGGACGTAAGTTTGGTTGATACACACTTTATGTTGGGACTAACCCCCCTCCCCAATAATAAACATTTAACTAAATTGATTGGCCATGCCTTTTAAAAATATTTATTCTCTCATGTATTTTGGCTAAGATAACCCTCTTAGCATTAATTTGAGTTTTTATAATTGCATATACAAATCTTTATTTCATTTCATAGTTTCTAACTAACTATTGACATGCAGAATAGCTTTGCAGTTGGAAATGTTGTGAGGATTCTGTGTGCTTGATTCTTGTGTTATGCTTACAGAAAGACTGTGGCAGTGAAGCCGTGGGGAATAAACCCTTGGTGCCAAGGGACTTTCTAATCATTCTCTCCCCTTTGCAGAAATTTGGAGGCCTTCTCTAAATACCCATGTGCATCTGCACAAATGCTCGTGAGGGCTGCATCTTCTTGGTACATCTTCATGTACCAATAAGATGAGTATTGCAGTCACATGGGTGAGTCCAGTTGTTTGTGTTTCCCACCTAGTTGGAATCTGATATCTTACCCCTATTCTCTGTGGCAGAAGCCAACCCCCCTTGGCCTATTCCTTCTGTTGCTGTATAAATATGGTGAATGGTAATTTCTTGTACAACTACTGATATTTTTCTGCTCGTGAGGCTAGAAACATAGACCACCAAAGAGATGTGTGGCTTCTACCTATATCTCTTCTGTTTCAAAAACATGCAGCCAAACTTACCTATAGAGATTGGAGGTTTCTTAGTTCACTCTATCAAGACTTCTAAGCATATCACCTAGTATGCTAATTGAAATCTTCTATAGGAATAAATAAGCTTGTCTTCAGGTCAGCATTATTGCCAACTATCTTTAGTGCTTGCCTTAACTGTGCCTGGAAAGGAAGAAATTCCATCCTAACTGCATTGCTCACTTATACAGGAATCATTCTAAAAAGAGTTCTGGTTTGTTAAGCAGAGTTGGCCATTGGGCAAAACAAAAGAATCCAGCCCATTGACTGTTACTATCTTACTACTTCACGCATAGAGCTCTTTCCTTTCATGGAAGGAGAGTTGCACTAAAAGAGGTAGCATCGTTATGGGACACTAAGTTGGGAAAGCCCCCCCCCCCACCTGCAGACAAACAGCTGAATCAAATTATACACCCGAGGGTAGGGAAGAGATGGAAGAACTGGAAGAGACGGTGATGCACTGTTTGAAATCAAAGTTGATTTTTGAAAGCACAGGGAAAAGGTGTGCTCTGAGCTGTGTCTTAAACACATTCTTTAAAATAGCTGCATGTAGACCGTTTCTGAAATGGGCGCTCTTCATAATGACAAGAGTGCACTTGGATGCTGCTGCACATTGGTTCAGTTTACAACAAATCCTCACAGACTGAATTTGGAAATGTCAAAGGTGGTATATTCATTTGTTCTAGTTTATGGCATATTGACAGTTCGGCATTATATGTCACTGCATTGTTAGAACTATCCATAACTTTTCCAGATGAAAAAAATCACATTCTTTGTTTGTGGGGTAAAAAAAATCTACCTCAGGTAGATTTTATGATATAAAAAGAAACCAACCAATTGGGAGGAAAAAAACAGCAACCAATTGAACCTCAAGGAAACTGTGATAAGGGAAACATGTGTCATAAATGTACAATACACGGTGAATACCTCCACATACCCTTTTAGCACACACAAGATGTGTGTGTCTTTTGTGGTGTGTGTGTGTGTATTTATAAGTACTCAATGACTATTGTGTATGTTACAAAAGTAAGCAACTTTACTTCTGAAGATTTCTTACTTTTCTTAAACACATCAACACAGTTGCATGGCCATTTTAGTTTTGCGTATTAAATGCGGGAATTGCACAAGACAATATATGTGGAGTGTTCATGGCAGACAAATAAATGATAACTAGTCTTGCATTGCTTACATGGTAAACCATGTAACACCTCCTTTGATGCAGATAAATAGTTACCCCAATACTTAACACAAACCATGGTGTAAACTGACGGTCTAATTGATTTCTGGAATAAATTTGTACTCTGGATACTTTTTTGCACACAAGAAGGAAGTAATTAATGACAGCTCATTTTCCCTTGGGAATTTCATGCACCAGATTGCTGGTGATGATATTCTACAAATCACAGAGCTGCTAACTATTGAGTTTTTGCAAGCAAGCTATACCTGGGGTAAGAAGTCTCCAGAGATCAAGTTAATTATGTTCCCCCTCAGATAGTTTTTGGTTTGTTATGTTCTTTAGTGATTATCATTTCTACAGCATTTCTTAAAAGAGATTTATAATTTCTTTTGCTTTTCTCATTAACTAAACAGGGTCACTATCACTCCCCTATTCCTAATATAAAGTTGAGATTCAGAGTTTGACTTGTATGAATTTACAAACTGAACATAAGAACAGCCCTGCTGGATCAGGCCCAAGGCCCATCTAGTCCAGCATCCTGTTTCGCACAGTGGCCCACCAGATGCCACTGGAAGCCACAGGCAGGCCTACCAGATGCTGCTGGCAGCCACAGACATGCCCTCAACTCACAATAGGGAGAAATAGGGCTAGCCTTTCCTGGCCCAATTTTTGCTGATCGTGGGAATAGGTGCTGTGAAAAAAGCTTTGGCCTGTAGCTTGATGGCCTTTTTGTCTCGATAACAATAAGAAAGAAAGAGCTGGGCTAAGATGGGATCTGTGTTTTGTCACACAGTCAGTCAAGTTGGATGTGAGGTGGAAAGGTCAGACTCTGCTGTAGCCTTGGCAAATAACTAGCATCATAGAGCCTACTATATTACCCATAAGAACATAAGAACAGCCCTGCTGGATCAGGTCCAAGGCCCATCTAGTCCAGCATCCTGTTTCACACAGTGGCCCACCAGATGCTGCTGGAAGTCTACAGGCAGGAGTTGAGGGCATGCCCTCTCTCCTGCTGTTACTCCCCTGCAACCGGTACTCAGAGGCATCCTTCCTTTGAGGCTGGGGGCGGCTGGGTGGTATGTGCCTAGATACTACTGCAGCATTTTCCTGCTCTTAGGTGGATAAACTTAGTAGAAATCCCTGCATTGCTTGACAGGTGGGTTTTAGATAATTTTCATTTTGTTCTCACATTTGCCACAATACGTATTGAGTTATTGTCTCTACCAGCCTGGTATCTTTTTAAGACCTAAAAGAGTGTAACAAATCTCTGAATGTATTCTATAGTGAGATGGAATAAGCAAGGCTTCAGCCAGATATCTTGCTTCCCTAGCCAGTGAAAACCGAAGGTTGCTTCCTACATTTGTGCATTTTGAAAATGCTTGTTGACTGCTAATGGCGAGATATAATGATCTTTGCAGTGTTGGAATAAACAGATGTACATAGCTGATGAGTGCCTTGCAAGCCTCCCAGGGCCTCTCATGGTCATGTGTGACAGTTCCAGCATTCTAAAGATGTATATCTTTGATTTTTCTGGTTGCTTCTCCTACCCATCTTTATCTTTTAAGGTCACTTATAAAGAGTTGTTATTTACTAGTCTTTATGGGCAACTAGAGAACAATATCTGGCTTATGTGCTGTGTATATATGGATGGTAACTAAGCAGAAAAGGATTGGTTTTTTCATCTAAAACAATTTGTACTTTGTTTTGTAACACATTCTTGTGAGGAATGTTGAAATATACAGTATTCATTCACATTTTATAGTTAGTCCTTGGGAACATAGGAAGTTGCCTTTTATCAAGTTAAACCATTGGTTTGTCTAGCTCAATATTCTGTACACTGGCAACTGCTCTCCCAGGCCTCAGGCAGGAGTTTCTCCCAGCCTTACCTGGAGATGCCAGAGATTGAACCTCTGCATACCTTGTAGAAAGAAACGTCGGTTGACCTTTTCTGTAACCTTGTATCTTATTGAGACCCTTTGAAACTCCCCAGGTAGCACTCTTAAAATAAAAAGAGATTTTGACATATGCAATCAGGAAATACAATTTTGGAATGCCAGTTATACAAAATTTGCAGGAGTTGTAGTCATTTGATGGAAAGGCAGGGCTTTTATAAGGTGCTGGAAGCATGATATCAGAGGAAAAAAATCAATATATGTTTGGTGCTGACAACAGTGGGTGCTGTGCTGAATGCGAATGTTATACGCCATGATCACTGAATAGGACTTATTACTGCCATGTCAGACATTATACACATTCAGATTTTTCTGAGGAAACATGATAGTTAACTAACATGGCTAGCAATTTCTGTTTTTCTTCTGTGCACTGTCTGTCTTGGTCAGATTCATATAACTGGCCAATACTCTTCTGTTTAGGAACCTTAAGAACCTGAGCCCTTATTATGGTAAGCTAATCATTCTTCTGTTTTAAACAGTTACTCTTTATCAAAGAATATCACAAATGCCAAAGTCCTAAAGTAGCCCTGGTTTCTGTAATGTTGATCTAGTAATATTTGTTGTGTTCAAGCCTTTTCACAGAAGAAGGTGAACCATTTTTGCTGTTTTGTGCCAGGATCTGGAGCTTGTTCTGTGAAGGGACACTTTTCCCCAAAGCTATCATTCTTTCCCTTGTGCTACTTTAAAGTGCCACTTCATGGCCCTTTAAATATTATGCACTGGTATGTGCTTGTATATTTGAACCAGGGAATGGCCCAATTTGGCAATAACTCACTGGGTGATATCCAAAGGTTCCCTTCCTCTGGTGGAAGCTTCTTCAGGTGATAATTGTATCCAGTGTTAGCACTGTCTCTCATATTCACATTTTTATCTGGCTTCTTTCCTCTGTTTAGATGGTTATAATAGAGGGAATGGAAATGGAGATATAAGGCTTATTTTGTTGCATTTTTGAAAGATAACCTGTTAAGACAGGCCTTGACAAATTTCCTTTGAACCCAGGAGGACCAAATATTTTGAAGCCAGACATGGACACCCGAGAAAATTACTGACTTGGTTATGGACATTTATAGGGAGGGGGTAAATGTGCTCTTCTTTGTGCTCTTTACAAGTAACATACTTGCAATGGAAACAGGGCTGTCTGGGACAAATAAAGATTTTATTAAATAATTCTGCCTTTGAATATCCTAGCCTGGGCACCACGATTAAATTTCTATGTGCCATGGCTCCCTGGTACCTTGGATTTATCAAGCCCTGTGTTACGAACTGTAATAGTTTTAATATTGTTATCTACACCTTCACGTTAACACTCTGCTACAAGTTCACTTCTCCCTTTTTCTCCCTTCCTCATTTCTCATGTGACTTGCAGCCTCTGGAATTACTCTGGCACTCATTAGATGAATGGTTAGCACTAATATCAGCAGAACTTATGAAAAACAAAAGGGATTCTGCCAATATCACTTCCATCTTACTGAAGCAAAAAGGAGCAGAACAAGAAGATGGCACTCCTACCCATATATTTGATGTTCCTGCATCTGAGAAGAGCAGAGAGCTTTCAGCAGACACTGGGGACTCTAAAACATATGAAGTTGGCAATACGCAGGAAACGTATGCAGATTGCCAGGATGTAATTTCTGTGACGGCAAATCGGCTAAGTGCTGTCATTCAAGCATTTTATATGTGCTGCTCCTGTCAGATGCCTCAGGGGTAAGGAGGATCTGACTTTTAGACCTGTTGTTTTCCTTTTTGTAAATCATTCCTAACTTTTTGTAAGAGTGCTGACAAGAATTTAAAATATGTTCCAGCTAGAGGGTTGCTTTTCTATGTGGTAATTGCACATGTTTTAAATTTGGAGTCTTGGCAGCAGTCACACTAAAGGAGGAGAAAGAAATAAAATCAAGAATATGGTTTTATTAAATAATAAGTGTGCACTTTAACTTGCAGACTGCAGTACTTTGAAAATCCCCTAAAGGTAAATTGCTTTGACAAGTTAGAGCCAAGCAAGATCTAGGTTCCTTTGTATATGTATCAATCTGTCTTTCTCAAAACTGTGTGTGTAGGATTGACTGTTGGTCCCTGGCAACCATGGTTTTATCCAAATATTGAGCTAATATAGAGTTAACTATATCTACTTCAATGATGCAACTGCTAAACCTGCCTGTTATATGGAGTTTACCCCATTTTATCTCACAACAGTCCTGTATGGTAGGTTTAATTAAGAGTGTGTGTCCAAATTATATTTTTCAATGGACTACTGTAGCTGTTGAGCATTCCCTTAAAAACACCACCATAATTCAGTGCTTTTGCAGCCCTTTTTCAGGTACATTGAATGTATCCTAAGATTTCTTCTGTTCACCTTCTGAGCTGCAAGGAGTGGGGGGAGGGACAGTGTTTACCAGTTTCCACCCTGTCTTTTTTCTGCAGCCTGTTGTATCCCCTAGAAGCTGTTGCTTCCTTAACCTCCAGGAACACAGGGAAGCATGCAGAGGAAAGGGAGAATTGGAGAAACTCATCCTCCCTCTGCCCGTTGTGAAAATGCAACTTATTTTGCAAATGGAAGACGTTTTTTAGCATATAACCTATATGATCTGGGGCGTGATCCATTGAATCAATTAGAATGGGTTCTGCACTTTTGCTGAAGAACCCTTAGCTAAGCGGGGTCCACTCCGGTTGCATATGAATGCGAGACAACATATGTGCATGTAGGTTTCAGATTCCCTCCCTGGCAGCATCTCCAAGACAGTGCTGAGAGAGATTCCTGCCTGCAGCCTTGGAGAAGCTGCCGCCAATCTCTGTAGACAATACTGAGCTAGATGGACCAATGGTCTGACTCAGTATATGGCAGCTTCCTATGTTTCTACGAAGCCTGTCAGTGTGGATTACCATAGTTCCTCTCAGCGCTTGTGTCCTGCCCCACCCCATGTGACCTCATGGCTATTTAAGGCGGGAGGAAGCGCCAGCACTTAAATTCCTTTGCAGCTGCCATAGCAATCAGTTCCTCAGTCACTCCTCATTCTGGTTCCTTGATCTTAGTGAGTTCTATTTATTTATTTTTTAATTGTTTTATCTGCTATTTTCATCTTTGGACTGTGTTAGATTACGTATTTTGTATAACTTACTATTTGAGATGAAAGATCGTCCGAAGGAGCAGACTGATAGTTTTGGTTTTGAATACGGAACGGCAATGGATGACCCTAAACATTTAGAAAATAAAACTGATAAAAAACCTTTAAACGTTGCTCTAAATGTAAAGCGAAGTTACCCTTGCAAGATGGCCATGACTTATGTTTGCTGTATCTAGGGGAGGCCCACAACACCTCCGCATCTAAGGTTTGCAAATTCTTTTGGAAAGCCTTTCTACCAATGCTCAGAGGGAGAACTGTACAGTTGCAATTGGACAACACAACTACGATTGCCTACCTAAACAGATAATGGGGGATGGTGTCCAGGCCTCTCTGCATGTTGAGCGTACAAATATGGCATTGGTGCATCAGAAACAGCATCACCCCTTTGGCCATTTATATAAATGGGACGGAAAATGTCCTGGCAGACTATCTGAGTTGCTTGTTGACCAGGGAAGAGTGGCACGAGTGGGAATTGAACAATGGAAGAGGTGTTCTCAAAAGAGTGTTACAGTGATACAACTACTCCCTCCTCCTTTTAGAGCTAACTAAACACCCATTCTAATGCATTCAATGGATCACACCCCAGATAAACAAGTTGCTACCTGTAACTGATTATCTGATAGTGATTGGTTGATCTCCATTAGACTCTCCCGAACCTCCATCTGCAATAGTGTTCAAGTCTTCTTCATAGAACCTCACGTATTGCTCCAAAGATGTTGGACTGCTCTGGTTGTTTCCAAGGAACTTAAGTGCTGGTGCTTCCTCCCGCCTTAAATAGCCTCATGGTCATGTGGGGTGGGGCACAAGTGCCGAGAGGATGTCAACAGATCACTAGCAGATCATCATACAGGTGAGCAACCTGTTTATATGTTTGAACACACACTCATTTATGAACTTTGGGCCACATCAGTGGATAGCCATTTAATCTTAAGTGATTTTAATTGGGCTATTCCAGAGTAAATTGTTTGGATTGCACCCTAGGAAAGAAAAAACTGTGTTGAGCAATTACCTTGAAATTTGAATATGTTGTTAATCTGATTGAATGTTTTATTGCAGAATGACTTCTCCTCGCTTCATAGAATTTGTCTGCAAACATGATAACGTTCTTAAATGCTTTGTAAACCGGTATGTCCTCTGAACTTAACTTGTTTCATGAAATGTTTCTTGGTACACTGATAGTGTAATACGCTATCAGTGTAATACACTGATAGTCTCTGATGTGTGGTAAAGCAGCCATCTAGCCCGCATGCTTACTTGAAGATTGATTTTACTCTGACCCACCATTGAAATTAATGTGGGTGTTCATGATCCTGTGGTTGAGACCAGTGAAGGCCTACATGTATAACTGTTCATTGTCTAATTAGGACATCATGCCATTGATTGATTGATTGATTGATTAAGTGCTGGCTGGTGTAGACTCTTAGCAACCACATAGATAGATTCTATTCAGGATGATCTGTCTTCAGCTTGGCCTTTAAGGTCTCTCAGTGGTGCATTCATTGCTGTCGTAATTGAGTCCATCCACCTTGCTGCTTGCCATCCTCTTCTTCCCTTCCCTTCAACTTTTCCCAGCATGATGGGCTTCTCAAGGGAGCTGGGTCTTTGCATAATGTGTCCAAAGTATGATAGTTTGAGACTGGTCATTTGTGCCTGTTTCTCCTCCTCCAGAGGCTGTTGCACTATAGAGACAAAAGGGAATTTTAAAAAGTATGTAGCTGAGAAGGCAGGCAGTTGGCTCTAAAGCATTGCTTGTCTAAGTGAAAGCTTGAACCATAGTGTGGGTTCTAAACTGTCACTAGTACAAATTGTGTCTGCATGAAGATTGAATGGACCCTTTAAAGAATACAACAAAGGCCCATTCAGCCACAAGGCTGTTGTCTCCCTATTAAAAACTAGGGATGTGCCTGGTCCGGAGCAGTCCGGACCGGCACCGAAGGGGGGCCTTTCTTTTAGGGCGGGGAGGGCTTACTTACCCCTCCTGCCTCTTTGCCTCCTCCAGCGCCCGTATTTTACTGTGTAATTGGGGCGCTGGAAACCAGCCGCCCCGCCTCCCCCGTGAGCGGATTAGGTCCAAAAGTAAGCTACTGCCACCGTCGCCCTCCCTCCCTCCCTCCCAGCTGCCCGCCCGAGTCCGCATGGTGTTCCAAAAAAGAGAGGAGCTCGCAAACAAAGCTCCTCTCTCAGCAAAGTCTCGGCCCCAACTGGGGCCTTGGGCGCGCGCGCCGCATAGGACACCTGGGAACTTCCGCCGGAGGCCCGGTCTACCCGGCCTCGTCCCCTGCCAGCGGGTAGACCGAGCCTCCGGCAGAAGTTCCCAGGTGTCCTATACGGCACGCGCGTGCCCAAGGCCCCAGTTGGGGCCAAGACTTTGCCAAGAGAGGAGCTCTGTTCGCGAGCTCCTCTCTTTTTTGGAACACCATGTGGTGAGGACTCGGGCGGGTGGCTGGGAGGGAGGGAGGGAGGGCGACGGTGGCAGTAGCTTACTTTTGGCCCTAATCCGCTCGCGGCGGGGGCGGCTGGTTTCCAGCGCCCCAATTACACAGTAAAATACGGGCACTGGAGGGGGCAAAGAGGCGGGAGGGGTAAGTAAGCCCTCCCTCCCTTAAAGGAAGACCCCCCACCCGGACCGGCCAGGTCCGAACCAGTCCGGACAGTTCGGAGGCCTTTCGAATGGCCTCCAGACCGGTTCGGACACACCCCTATTTAAAATATGGATCCAATTTTCAATGCTGACTTTGTGTAGTAAGTACTGTGGTTTAAGCTTACCTGGGAACTTTGCAACCAGGGGTGGACCTTAAATAGAATGAATGGGTCCAAAGAACCCCAGCCGCTCAGCTTGCCTGAGAAGGGCTGCCTCACTTGCCTCCCCAACCCTGCTAATTGGTGTGGTGGCAGCATTGCCCATCCCCAGTGCAGAGTGCTGCTCGTTGCCACTTCTCAACCCCAGGCCCAGCTGTGGCTGGAGTGCCTACAGCAGGAAGCAAAGGGGGGCAGTGGGAAGCAAAGCGTGTAGCAAAGGGGCAGCATATGGTGGCAGTGCTGCCCATTCCCAGTGCAGTGCGCCACCTGCTGCTGCTCCTCAACTCACTGGAGTGCGATCCTGCCTCTGCTGACATGGGGGGACAGCATGCAGTGGTGGTGGTGCTGCCCACCACCAGTATTATACACAGCGCTCCTGCTTCCCAAACTCAGCCGCTCACCTGGCTGGAGCATGGGCTGAAGCCGGCTGAAGCATGATGCCATTGCAGGGAGGTGGGGGAGAGAAGGGACAGCAGGGAGAGTGAAGGGGCCGCAGGGTGCTTTAGAGTTTTCACCGACATCACCTTTAACCTCGCTTTGCCACTGTTTGCAGCTTAGATGTGCAAAATCCAGGGCAGCTTCATTCATTATATTCTCTATATCAGGGATTCTCAAAGTTGGGTCCCCAGATGTTATTGGACTTCAACTCCCATAATCCCCAGCCAAAGGCCACTGGGCCCTTTAACATCTGGGGATGTTAGATAAGTCCAATAACATCTGGGGACCCAACGTTGAGAATCCCTGCTCTGTATAGTTGTGTTTCATATAGGAGCCATCAAGTTGGTAATGTGCATGCTAATGTTAGGGTGGTGTAATTGTTTTTTGATGGCTCTCTTGTCACATATGAAAAGCTAGTTATATTCAGCCAAAACATTTCATGTGTCAAACATTTAATTCCATTTTAATTTATAGTTGTGTTCTGTACTGGCACAACCTGCTTAATGTACACAGTAGCAGGGCCCTGTGCCTTTGGTTCCATTGGTTCTATGTATCTCCTGAATCAGACAGTAAACTTATATCTTAATTTTAAATCACTTTTTTCAGAAATCCCAAAATTATTTTTGATCATTTCCACTTTCTTCTTGAGTGTCCTGAGCTCATGTCCAGATTCATGCACATCATCAAAGCACAGGTAAGTGTTAACACAATTTAGGGTTTTAATATACCATGTAGCGCTATGCACTTTTCCTCAATACATATTTAAAGTAGATGTTGGAGTTTGCTAAACAAGTGGTCTACCTCAACACAATCGGGCCAGTATAATAAAGAGGAGGCTATTGAAGGTCCTATGTCTTTGAGCACTGAACCTGTAAAATTCTAATACCTATGATGATAAGCAGTGTTCTCTCTAATTTTTTCCATCTGTGTGCGGAATGAGTTTTATTGTGGGCAGCAGTATCAAGGCAGTGTGTGCGCATGTGCATTCAGAGTGGGACCTTTCTGATTTAACCTGTGCAGAATCTAAAATTAACTGAGCGTACATCAAAAAAAGTGTGAGCACATGCACACCTTAGAGGGAACACGGTCATGAGTGTGTGAAGTGAAACATAATCCATGTGCAAGTGTGCTTTAAGACTCCTTATGGGGTGGGGTGGTGATATGTACTTCATGGAGACTACTCAAAACTTGCTTTAAAACAAACTCTCCTTCCATCCTGATCCAACTTCAAGTTCCATTAAGATGTTAGTAGACTGCCTCATTCAGTCTTACTTTCTAAAGGTCTGTGGCCAAGGCTAGGATGATTTTAAAAACTCTGTTACTCATTAACTTGTATCAGTTGTATTAAGGCCTGAAGTGAGATTCTCTCTAGGTGGTTTTGGTCTAATATAAACAAACCCATCATTCACACAAAATGTCTCTAATAGACAAATGTCTTGCCTCTTAAGTCAGTGGATCTGAGTCTAAGCTACTGCAGTATAATCATTTCCTGCATGTGTTAATGGTGTGCTCCATAGCTTACCATGTGTTTCATCTGTTGACCTCTTCGACTACTTGCCTGATCTGTCAGGATGTGATCCCTTAAGTAAATCCCTGTGTATGCTTTTCCTCATGTAGAAGTGAATATGCTGATTTACTCCTACAGCTCCCATCATTCTTGGCCACAATGGCCAAAGGGGCCGTTGTGGCTAGGGATGATAGGAGTTGTAGTCCAACAATATCTGGGGACCCAAGTTTGAGAAGCCCTGGTCTAAAGGGAAACCAAATAGAGTAGACCAAAAGCTTCCCAATTCAGACAGTCTGCTGAAAAGCTAGTAATTCCTATGTGGGCTTCCAAAACGATAGTCAGCAAAGCCATTATGTGCCTGGGTGGAAGGAAGTCTGCCTGGATGAAGACCAAGTCGCTGGACAAACAGGCGCCAAAATGGCTGCCCAAACGCCACCCCTCCATGCAGCTCAGCCAATCAGGAGGATAGCCTCCTGCTTTACTTGAATGGAGAAAGAGGCAAACTGCCCCCACTCCGCCCCAGCACAAGGCTGGGGAGTTGCAACAATCTGCCAAATTTTGGGTGCATATTGGAGTGCCCCTGCATGGCACTAGAGGTACTGTGATTTACTTATTGCAGTGTAGATCTTAGTTAACAATGAACAAAATAGCCTTGCAAGTTCTATAGATGAAGAAAGTCTGTAGTTTGTTTTGCTTCTGTGCCATCTCTTCCATTCACATTATGATTGGAAAGATAGAGTTCTGCATTTAGTTTTGAATTTGATAAAACTATCCATGCATTCATTCAGTTTTTATACTGCTTTTCATAAGGTATCCCAAGGCAGTTTACAAAAGTCAAAATACAGTAAAACTCCATAAAAATCACGTTTGAAACCTTAAGATCAGTTAAACGGTAAAAACCGTAAAACACCAAAAACCAGAAGCAAGAGAGCTGAGAGACCTGGCAGCTTTTAAGGAGCAAAAGCCTGAAGAAATAAAAAGGTCTTCAGTTGTTTTTTAAAAGCAGCCACAGATATCAAAGAGTGGACATTCAGTGGGAAAGCATTCCAGAGCCTAGGGGCAACAACAGACAAGGCCCTGTCCCATGTGCATATAGACTGATTTGCTATTTTCTTTTATATTTAATGTGGCTAAATTATACCACTTTCAATGGTATTTTGTAAATGCAAAATAAGTTCTTGGAAACACATATATTTGTGATGCTGTTTGGATCTGTTCTTTCTGAATTTTTTTTGTAAGTGTGCAATAATGTATATTGGTTACTGCACAGTGCTAGTGTCCCGCATAGGCCTGGTGGAAGTACAGTTTTGTCAAGTGTGCCACAAGTTTCTTCCTTTCATGTGTCTTTCCTTTCCATGGCTTTCTTTTATTGTGATGTAATGTTATGTGTTCATTATTGCTAACTAGGGTTGCACTTGTACCCACTAGCTCCACATGCCCAAGGAAGTTTTGGACTTGCACTGCCTTCAGTGCTGCATGACAAACTGCTCTTTTGCAATGTATTAATTTATTTGTTAAAACATCAGTGTCCTGCCTTTCAGCCATGTGAGGGCCCTTAAGACATCTTAGAACAGTTTTAAAAACAGGAGGATTTCAAAAGCAGCTTGTGATATAGCATGGGGACCTGCTATTCAAAGAAAGAAACAAAAAAATCCTCTGGGCTAGTATAAGCCTGCCACCTAATGGCGCAGCAGGGAAATGCTTGACTTAACAAGCAGAAGGTTGCCAGTTTGAATCCCCATTGGTATGTTTCCTAGACTATGGGAAACACTTATATTGGGCATCAGCGATATAGGAAGATGCTGAAAGGCATCATCTCATACTGCACGGGAGATGGCAATGGTAAACCTCTCCTGTATTCTACCAAAGACAACCACAGGACTCTGTGGGCACCAGGAGTCGAAATCTACCTGATGGTACACTTTATCTAATATAAACCCAAGGTAGCTCTGTGAACCTTGGCCTTTGAACTCTTAGTGCACAGCCCAAGGCTTGTATCTCCAGTTTCACTCTGCTTAATAGAGATATGACCCATTTGGTCTGATGTGTTTTCCCTCCTCCTAGCCTTTTAAAGATCGCTGTGAATGGTTTTATGAGCACTTGCATTCAGGACAACCAGACTCTGACATGGTCCACAGGCCAGTTAATGAAAATGACATTCTGCTGGTCCACAGAGGTAAGGAACTTCACCTGTGCCATTCTCTGCATGTAAAAGTCCTCTATGTTGACACATTTTTAAAAAAATTAATTGGTTTTCATATTTAGATTCTATTTTTAGGAGCAGCTGTGAAGTTGTGTCGAAAGCAAACTGTGCTAAACTGAAACAGGGAATTGCTGTGCGTTTCCATGGTGAAGAAGGCATGGTGAGTAAAATTATATATTGTGTAATGTGTAAAACATAGTTTTCATGAGATGTATAAAAATAGTCTCTTTAGGACAGCAGTTCTGAAACTGTCATAGGAAGCCTTCCTAAATAAGAAGGGAAACCTGCCTGTGCTTCTTGGCTCACTCATTATATATACCTGATTCTGAGGCAGGTGGATCCAAAGTGGAAAAATTTTTTGAACTCAGAAAGCCTAACAGAATTGGGTGGTTCTTGTCAAAGGAGAACTAGTGCTCTGTAGATATTGGGGGTTAATGATTTATTTATTTATTAGTGTCGCAATTCTTTCTTTTTTGCACCTAGGGTCAAGGTGTGGTACGCGAGTGGTTTGACATCCTGTCTAATGAGATAGTTAATCCAGATTATGCACTTTTTACTCAGTCAGCTGATGGTATGTCATTATCTCCCTTTGTCTTATAATCATGGTTTTTATTCGTCTGAATAGCAAACCAATCCTTGCCGGAAATGTTCCTTTTACTGTAAATATGTTACACTGGTCTTAAACATGTAACATAATAAGTTTTACTCTCAGGTGTCTTCCATTGATGTCACAGGAGTTGAAATGGAAGACATTTGAGAGTAAAAATTAAGTTGTCACACCTGTGCCCTGTTCATGAAGCATGCTGGAGTATAAACAGCCTGGTCAGTATCAAAGAGCTGCTTCACTGTTGCCTGTATCTAGGTAGATTTCTGCCTTTTTTTCTTTAAATAACAAACCACCAGGTACCATCACAAATGGTTGCTTAAATACCCTCTTGTTTCAAAAGTGGCTTGCCAGGTAAAGTCTGTAGCTCCATCTGGTTTGTGAAGCTAGTTAGATGGCTCTCTTGATCTTGGCCTGTTTTGTTGGTTTTTTTTAGTCTGGAGGGTGTCAAAAATGCATCAGAATTGCTATGACTCCCCCAGACAAACCTGGAATACTGTACTTTTCAAAGGAAAAGGTTTGTATCCCCCCACTTCATTAAACTTCAGTATTTGTTTTGAGGATGCAACTAGTGTTGAAGGTATCTAGAAAAAACCTTAGCTACTTACATTTGGCATATGGAATCTTCTTTAGCTTTAAAGATGGCCTCTTTAGTTATACATCATAATTTAAAAGCATCAATGAAACTATGGAAAGCCATTTATTTAATGCATTATAGCAACTTAGTTAGTTGTTCTGCTCTGAAAAATTTTAAAGCTATGTAAATAAGCTTTGAAAGGCAATGGGAGGCATGCAGAATAATTGTCCATCAGCCCAAGGGCAGCTTCTGTGCACACAAGGGACATACTGTACTGTATTGTGTGCCATCTTATGCATTCAGCCATTTTTTTTGGTGAGTCTGATGATATTTTCAGAAGTGCTTTCTGCTGGTCATACTAGCAGAATTTGCAAATAGCAACCCTGGATATAAACGGAGGCTGTTCTCATGTGCAGCCTAACCCCGGCTTGGGAAGGCCAGCCTGCTTTAGGCTGCGCATGAGAACCACCAGGATCAGTCCCAATCCCAGCTGTGCAGTGCCCCCTAGCCCAGTTCTGAAACCCAACTGATATTAAGGGAGTGAGTGCCAACACAGAATGAGCGCCCACACAGAGGTGGGCGCCTAGAGCACCTGTCTCCTGGGGGAGATCCCCAATTCATCACGCATGTCGTGTGGTACATTGTGTGATATCTGGGGGCCGGGATGCATCACTGCATGCTGTGCCACACAGCGCTGCTTGTCTGAGAGCTCAGTCCGCGCTCCCAGAAGCACGTGATTGCTCCTCTGAGGGGAAGGTGAGTTCAACCAGCCTCACTATTTTGAAATTACATCTTATTTGTTTAACTACAGAGACTAAAGTTTAATATGGTAGCAGTATGCAAGTTTTATTTGTAATAAAGTCTGTCTTGAGAGTGAAACTTCAGTGTTTAACATCAGATCAAATTTATACATCGGATGTCAAGGTTTTTCTTCCTTTGCTGCCTTTTCAACTGCTATTTTGTTTTTGTCATTATTGTTCTGTACATGATTGCATCACAGAAAACAAAACAAAGGTTAATTTTCTCATATATTTAAAAGCCAATTAGTGCAACATAATACTTTTGTTTTATATAGGAACCACTTTCCAGCCAAATAGCAACTCTTCTGTAAATCCTGATCACTTGAATTACTTCAGATTTGCGGGACAGATCTTGGGTTTGGCCCTGAATCACAGACAGCTAGTCAATATTTACTTCACAAGGTCATTCTACAAACATATTCTTGGTATGTTTCAATTAAGACTTTGATCTGTAAAGATGTGTAATATATAATGCAATTCTATTGAAAATATGGCAACATATTTGTTGTTGTGTATATTATATACCTCTTTTTTAAAAAAGCAGCTCCCAAAGTGGTTTACGTAGACAAAGAAATAAGATAATTCCCTGTTCCAAAAGAGCTTGCAGTCTAAAAAGAAGCACAAGGCAGATACCAACAACCACCATTGGCAGATACTTTGTGGGTTGGATGGAGACAGTTGCTCTCCCTCCTAATATAAGAGAGTCACTATTTTACAGTTGTTTACATTTCTTTTTTGCCTCATGCCTGGACTCGAGGTCATAGTGGGGTGTGTGTGTGTGTGTGTGTGTGTGTGTGTGTGTGTGGTGGTTTTGTTTTGTTTTGTTTTGTTTTTAAATTCAGTCTTATAGTATGTCTAGTTTGTGAACAAAGCATCTGAGATTAAGACTTAGCATTTATAAGTTACTTTTCTAGAGAACTTAAAGTACAACACACTTTCCTTAAGAAAGGAAATAGCTCTTTCCATAGTTCAGTCGTGGATTACATGCTTTGCATACAGAAGTTGTTAAGTTCACTCCTTGGCATCGGCAGTTAGAGCTGAGGAGGATCCTTGTCAACCCTGGAGAGCTACTGTCAAGACAGTTCTGAACTAGATGGACTGATGGTCTGACTTGGAATAGGCCAGCTTCATATATTCAAAGACCACCCATTGAGTTGATAATTTACTTAAGGGGAAGGATGACAGCTTAGTGGAAGCATTTGCTTTGCATGGCATCTTCACAAAGGAGTGGGGAATGCTTTTTGGAAACCCTGAGCACCATTGTCAGTTAGTTCAGATATATCATTGATGAACCAATGGTTTGACATGATTTAAGGCAGTTTCCTGGGTAATCTGGAGACCTTGTAGTTGCATGTTCTTAAGCACAGCACTGCAGGCTTCTTTATGAGCATCTTGTGTCTTTTTAGATATCTTGTGTCATCATCGTAGCTAATAGCAAATCAGTTTTCTAGAAAATATCTTTCTGCTGTTATTTCTCCCCCTTTCACCTTGCACTGTTTCATTCTGTCTGTAGAGGGCAGTCCTTTACTACAAATAAAACAGAAGAATGCACAACCATTCCTGAACGAAAATGTATGAGATTTTTTTGTTTGTATTTTCTCTAAGGTATTCCTGTAAACTATCAGGATGTGGCATCTATTGATCCAGAGTATGCAAAAAACTTGCAGTGGATTCTAGATAATGATATCAGTGACTTGGGGCTGGAGCTGACCTTCTCTGTTGAGACAGATGTATTTGGAGCAATGGAGGAAGTGCCTTTGAAACCAGGGGGTGCAAGTATAATTGTCACACAGGAAAACAAAGTGAGTTGATTTTGATTATATGTTCATGCTATGACTGTTAGATAACCTGTTCCAAATAAGACTACTGGCAGCATTTTTGTTGGTCACGATGTGAAAGAAGATATCAACAAAATGGCCTGTAACACCAATTCTGGACTGCCCATTTTCCTTACTTCTTCCCTTCCAGTGATCCAAACACTGGCCTCCTCTCATCTCCATCCTCCACGGGGCAGGCTCTTTGAAAAGATACCTGGTTGAAGGCTGGACTAGGAGGCACCTTACACTTCCCTCCAGAAGCTAGTTCTCTTCTTTTCTTCATCTGTGGTGAATACATGCAGGTTTCTGGCCTGGTCACAAGAGCCAGTTAATATTGGTTTAGGCCTCCCTGTCCAGACTAGAAGAAGGAAAAACAGAACAAGATAGAAGTATGGACATTTTCTGCTTGAGCCAGTTCCACAGCTGTACTTCAAGTCTTAACGTTCACCCAGTTAACTTTTACCCTACTTTCACCCACTCTCAGTGGTGAAGCATTGTTGATTCATATTTGCAACAAGCTGACCAAAGGAGCCTGTAGCCATTGTCAATGGTTGTCAGCTTTTTTTTTGGGGGGGGGGGGTCACTGATGATTAATTGGCCTCTTGTTTGAGTGCTAGGGCTCCTAGAATAAAGAGCCTATAACATATTCATAATCCCTCTCCCTCACCGCTGCATAATCACAACCAGTGCTCATAGTGGGGAATAGAGCTTGCATGTTAGAAAATGCAACACTGGGCAAACCTGAGCATTGCCCCTTTAAAAAATTAACAACATGCCTATGTTGTGGCTTGCATAGTCATTTCTTAAACTTATATTAAACCTTTCAGCCCAGCCAAAAATATGCAGAAGAGCTTAATGTGAACATTTGTTAGCAGCTTCTGTAATTTGGAATAAAATGAATTTTTGTTATCTAGAATATACAGGGTTTAGAATATATAGAGAACATACAGACTGAAACTCATCTGTTAATTTCTGTCGTTTATTAAAAGTATGTAAACATAATTGGGTGGCATCCACAGTTTTTCTTAGCCTGAAGCAAGGATTCCTTCTGGAACAAGGAGTCTTGCTCCCAAGTAAGGGGAATGGTTGATGTCTCTCATTATATTTACTATAGTTGAATGAAACAAGAGTTAGCGACACTTTATTTATTGATTTTTTTTTTTTTTTACATTTTATATCCCGCTCTTCCTCCAAGGAGCCCAGAGTGGTGTACGACATACTTAGGTTTCTCCTAACAACAACCCTGTGAAGTAGGTTAGGCTGAGAGAGAAGTGACTGGCCCAGAGTCACCCAGCAAGTCTCATGGCTGAATGGGGATTTGAACTCCGGTCTCCCCGGTCCTAGTCTAGCACTCTAACCACTACACCATGCTGATTCTTTAAAGGTATGATGTATACTTTAGGAAACACACTAATGTTAAGTGAATTTTAAAGCTGGCCCAACTTCATCCAAAAATAAACAAGTGTAGGGGTTTTTTTGGCTAATGCTTTATGTGCTATTCACACAAGAAAACTGGGTTCTTTTTCTTGAAGGTTAATTCCATAATACAGTCACAATAATGGCCAAGCAATAGCCCACATGCAGCCTTCAGGGACATACTGTATTTTTGGCAGCCAAATAGCACTACTGGAAGCAAGAGAGATTAGTGAAAATCAATGCCTCCTCACTCTCCATGCACATTCCACTGCTCGACAGCATTCTGGCTGAGCTCCAAACTAGCCTCTTGCTAGGGCACAACTCCTGCTCTGTCGTCCTAAAACCGTGGAACACGTGGGCCAATATATATTGTCCAGATGAACAGTCTTTTAGTCCCCAGATATATGCTTAGCTGGTCAATTGCATTGCATAAACACAGAGATGTATAGTCGGCAATAATGATTGTGATAACTAAAAAAAGGCCTGATTCAAACTTTTGTTGGTGTGGTTACCTTTTTTAATGAGGTCTGGTTCTGTGCCTTATTAGGTATTCACATTGTGTAGTTGTGCTTATAGTAACCAAGTATGCAGAGGAACCATGTTGTGCATTCGAGCAATGTAGTTTCCTGTTGTGGACACTCCCAGTGTGGAGTCACTCCACTGGAGTGGGAAATGACCACAGAAAAGCAACAGTCATGGCAGATAACATTTGAACTGGACTGTAGTGCCACTTTCTTCAGAGTGACTGTGCTCATACCACATCTAAGGCTGATGGTATGTTTAAACAGTTCTGAAAGAGAGTAGGTATGTGCTGAATATAAATGCACTTTGTTTACCTGGCCCACTTTATATTGTATTCCCTTCTTCTCTGCTTGTACATGCAAGAAGCCATGAGAGTATGGCTTAAGAACGTAACTGGATATTTCTCTATTTATATGCTTTATATAATTTTTACTGTATTGTTGGCCACCCTGAGGGTGTGCAGAATCAAGTTTGGCATGATATAAATCTTAAGGATATATAAAAATAATTAGCACAGGCAAATCTTACTAAGGGATCATGCTGAGAGGTATCTGCATTTCAAAGCTGTCCAGTTTTGGAGCTTCTGTGTTAGCACACAAGTACTGAAGCAAAGGCATAGGCTGTGGATGTAGCTTAAGTGGCTAGCACATTGCTTGTGGACACGGTGAATGAGCCGTTAGGTCACGTATTACATTATCATACATAACTGTGTTCCATAAAAATGTGGCCTTTACTTTAGCTTGTATGCAGTTGAATGATACAGCTAATCAGGAATATCAATTACATGGTTTCTAGCATCCCTCTTAAAACTCTCATGATGTTCTCCTAGAACTCTAAACTTAGTGATTAGTCTGAATTAAATACTTTACCAGAACTGTCATACCTTTTTCTATTTGAATAAATGCATCGAATAAATAAATATTCCTGTGTCCTTTCACCACTGGATGTAGCAATCCAATTATCTTTCTAGCAATAACATCCGTGTAACACAAACAAAGAAGATGTGATCTTTTCTCTATTATGAATCCAGCTGGCAGACTATCTAGCAAATATGAAATTCCTCTTTTAGACAGTTAGTGAGATCTAAGAAGTCAGATGGGTCAAATAAGGGAGCTTTTTTGAAAAGACGCTTAGATCTATTGTAGGAATACGGTGCTGCAGAGTTTCTTTCATTGTCAACTTGCACAAAGTATCTGTTTTTAAAGAGAGAATATTACAGATCTTTTTACATGGATGGATATCAATTTTGGTCTATTAGCTATATAAAGACCTTGTTTGAAAATAATGGCCACTTGGTGTCACTTTAATTTGTGTGTTCCTCATTTCTGGTAGTTCCATAAAGAATTTTTGTTGAGACACAAGTGTGTCTTGTACATAACAAATGTTTTCATTTTTTCTGTGCCTTGATCTTGATTTTTCTAATGCCTACTAAATTGGTAACATATTGTGCATCAAGATAAAAGTTCAGGTCAATGCAGAATTGTGTTGCAGTAGCCCTATGAAAGAATATGTTCTTCTATATTATTATATGAAAAAGTCTTCCAATTTTTATATGAATGTTTGTTAGGAAGATGTGAAAGTGGTGCATCGCATAACAACTGGAGTTCAATTTTGCCCTTCAGTTCTAAAGGTTTAATTCTGAGTTGAAAGATAATTGGAAATTGCCTGAATATATTCTACATACTTTCATCTCGCTGCCAGTTTGAAGATTCAACTCTTGCGCTTAGCCTGTCTGTAAAGTGTAGCACTTATGGAGGAGCATGGGTGGGTTGGATTCTAGATTGACTTAGGTACTGACTGGATTTGTGTGAGGTGACCTGGTGGTTGTAGTGAGAGACCTGTTACATAGATCTACTCATTAAATTTTAATACTGTAATTTGTTTTAATTGTTTCATGCTACTGTTTTTATTTCTGTTTTATGCTGCTGTTTTAATTGTTTTGTGTATTTTAATCTGTGCTGATTTTTAAATATTATTCTAAATTTTGTACACTGCCTAGAGATGTACATATCAGGCAGTATAAAATATGATAGATAGATAGATCAGTAAATAATTGCATGTTAGCAAAGACATCCCATGTTCATTTGAATTTCCAGCATAGTGATTACCTTTCCAACATGGTGGCTGTTGTCACAGTAGCTATGCTCACAGTGGTTAAATCATAGTGAATTCTGCAGCTGCAGCATGAGGAGTGGAGAGACCATATTTAGTAATGCTGGAGTAGCAAGACAAGGGAATATTCACCTCTGTCTATATGACTTTCTCTAAAGAACTTGCATCTTATACAGTATGGGTCGGATGCTGTGAAGCCACAGAATTAAGATAAGCATGTGCCCTCCTTACCTTTTAATCCAGCTCTCATAGCTCCATCTTTATCCTGCCTTGTGATTTTCCTCTGGAACTCCTTTTGGGCAGGCTAGAATGAATAAATTATTTTAAAAGCATAAGCCAGAACACAGCTCTTAAGTTATATCTTTTCTGTCTCTTACCCCATCCTCTACTTTCTCTTCAGAGATTTTCAAATCTTTTTAAAAAAATGATGTGCTGCACACATTCGGATACCTTACTCAGCACCTGCTAAGCTCTAAGAGTATAAAACACATTCCCATTTTGAGCAGCTTAGAAGTCTTCAAACTTGAACATCCTGTTGATCGTGGAAGTATATCTTTTTGGGCCTCTGGGTATTTCCAGTTGTTGGTGTGCTTTTATGTTGGAAGAAAAAGTGTGATTGAACCTTAAATCTGTAGCTGTGTGTGCATCCCACACGGCCCAATACATTTGAGCATGGGCACAGACATAAAATAAATCTTGTTTTATATTTGTATTTTCTGTTCATGAAGGAATGTAAACTCAAGGTATTTCAGTTGTGATAATACCATTTGTCATGTTTTTTTGTACATGGCTTAGATTTTGAGTACAGTGTGGAAAATATACTACTCAAGAAACAATATTTGAAATTGTATCACAAAGTTGCTGTGATCACACATTATCCTGGTGGAATGCTGCAGAGTATGGTCGTCTGACAGCTCTAACTTTTTTAAAAAGTGGAGATCAGCTCTGGGAACACTGACAGACCTCTTATGCAATATTTTCATTAGCCTTGTATTGATGATCCAGTCACACGTCATTTTATTCTTGGAAGCAAAATAACCTGCACCAACTGTAGGCTGTTGAAGGGAAATGTCCATACTTTCGTTTCCATGCTCTGTTAGTAATTTTGTTTTTAAATCCGAAATACTGTGTGCCTGACAAAGCCAGGTATGTTTTTATTTTTATGCAGCCTAAAATAATGACTCCCGCGGAGATGGCACTGTTTGTAATTTACCTTGCTGTGGTAGGGATGGATACATACAGGGAAGAGGCTAGTACAGAATAATGCTGTTGACGTATTTGAACTGGGGAAGTTGGATGTGTATTAGTAACCCCTGCTAACTGGGCAAAGAGGCACCTTTTTAATGTGGTAATTAATTTATTTATCAGGGGGAGAGTACACATACTGTGGCCCAGAACAAAACTCATTCCTCACACAGATTTAAAAAATTAGAGAGAACACTGCTCCAGTGACTGTTGCTCAACAGTGTAGCTTGTGATGATGTCATGCACCCCGATCCAAGATGGCAGACACATGAACATTTAAGGCACAAGTGGGCTAACCTGTGAACCGCCTAACCGATTTGAATCAAATTTGCTACAGCTGTAGGGACACATAGGGATGCCCCAATGGTGTAGTTAGATGATGTCATTCACCCTGATCCAAGATAGTGGATGTGTGTACTATTTGGGCAGAAGTGCACTAACTTGTGGACTGTCTAACCAATTTGACCCAAATTTGGCACAGTTGGAGTGAGTGACACACAGGGACACCTCAATGGTGGTGTTTGTAGTAATGTCATCCTCCCCAGTCCAAGATGGTGGACACGTGAACATTTGAGGCGCAGGAGGTCTAACTTGTGGACCTCATTTTGAACCAAATTTAGTCCAGTTGTAGGGATAGTGAAAGGAAAGTAGGCAGATTAGCTCTTATTAACTTGTTGGAACATAAATTCAGCTGACTTTTGGGTTTTGACCTACATGGAAATTATGCCACTAACTTCATGTAAGAAGAGCGTCATATGTAACATAAAAGAAAATAGGAAATAGCGCATGTGGAAGTAAATGACTAGCAAGAGAGGCTCCAGTTCCAATTTCCCCAGTGTCCACTCTAATCCTATGCGCACATGCAAAAGATGGTTACTCTGAAGCGATGGACACTTAGTTCATTTTAAGCTATTGTTATAGGCATATTATATAATAATTAGCAATCATGCATCACTGGAAGCTGATAAATAATCATTGGATATGTCAGCTCCCCAAGCAGAATGCCTCAAAAGAAGACTGAACTTACAAGATTTATTTTTGGCTGTGAAATAAGGAAGAACACACATGCAAGACTGTGAAGAATAGCATACACTATTTATATATTTATAAATATATAAATATATATATTTATGTATTAAATTAAAAAGATCCTTATGTCAGCATTTTGAATAGCCATGGTGTACTATAATTATTTCACTATTATAGTGGCTGACATCTAGCGAAGCTTGACACAGGCAGCACTGATCCACGTCTGCAACTGCAGGCTCACAGTGACGTGCTGCAGCCTTGCATTTTTATGCAAAAAGCACAATACTTTGAATAGTGTGCCTGCAATCCGGAAGTGCTAGTTAAATTGGAAACACATTGCTTGACTGTATCCAGTCTAACTAGCACTCCTGGAGTGTGGGTATGCTATGCAAGTATTTGTGCAAGAGTCCAAAAGTGCAAGATTGCTAGCATTTCACTGTGAGCCTGCAGCAGCGGTGTGATTGGATCAGCATTGCCCACATAATGCAGTGCTGGGTGTCGGCTGCTGTTCTTCAGTAGCAGAGTAAGTGATTACTCATAGGAACATAGGAAACTGCCATATACTGAGTCAGACCCTTGGTCTATCTAGCTCAGTATTGCCTTCATAGACTGGCAGCAACTTCTCCAAGGTTGCAGGCAGGAATCTCTCTCAGCCCTATCTTGGAGAAGCCAGGGAGGGAACTTGGAACCTTCTGCTCTTCCCAGAGCGGCTTCATCCCCTGAGGGAAATATCTTGCAGTGCTCACACATCAAATCTCCCATTCATATGCAGCCAGGGCAGACCCTGCTTAGCTATGGGGACAAGTCATGCTTGCTACTAGGGGTGTGAAATTCGGATTTTCGGTGATTTGGTTCGGGACCTGAACCGAATCACCCCTGTTCTGTTTTGTGCCCGAATATGGGCCACCCGAATCACCCTTGATTCGGTTCGGATTTAACCCGAATCCGAATCCGAATCGATTTGGGGGGAAAAAAGGGCCCAGGGGCAAAATTTTGGGGTGGGGTGGTAGTGCCCAATGCGTGGAAGCTACCACCCCAATTTCAGGGGGATTGGGCAAAGGGCTGATTTTTGGTGAATATTGTGCAGTGTGGTAGATTGATTCATTCAATATTCATAGTAAGTGAGAGTGTGAAAAAAGTGAAAGTGGGGTCATGAGAGTTCTTTAATTGAAAAAAATCTAATTTGCTATCATTGAATGAGAATTCACACCTCAGAAGTTTTTCTGAAGGGATGTTATTCCCTTATTTTCTGTGGTGTGAATTCTCATTCAATGATAGCAAATTAGATTTTTTTCAATTAAAGAACTCTCATGACCCCACTTTCACTTTTTCACACTTGCATTTGCTATGAATATGATGAATGACTCAATCTACCACAAAGCACTTTATGAAGAAAAACCTCAGAAAATCAACAAAATCCAGCCCTCTGGCCAATCACTCTGAAATTGGGGACGGGTGGTAGCCTCCACCCATTAGGCACTATCTACCAGCCCACCCCACCCTTTTGGGGCAGATACACTTTCTGCCCCCAAACTGCCCCAAAGACACGAAAACTTCAGAAATTCCCCCAAAATCACCCCTTTGCCCAATCCCCCTGAAATTGGGGTGGTAGTCTGCACCCATTAGGCACTACCACCCCACCCCACTCTTTTTGCCCAGTTCCCATGCTATGCCCCCGAACTGCCCCAAAGTCACTAAAACTTCAAAAAATCCCCCAAAATCTGCCATGAGCCGAATCACCCGAATTTTTCGGCCCCGAAATTCGGTTGATTCAGCTCAGCCCCGAAAAATATTGGGGGACATCGGGGGTGATTCGGTTCAGCCCCGAATCACCCGAAATTGCTCATTTCGGGCACAGATCGATCTGTACCCGAAATTTTTTGCACATCCCTACTTGCTACCACAAGACCAGCTCTCCTCTCCAAGAATAAAACATAAATCACTCATAAATAGAATAAAGCATAAATCTCTCATTAAACATAGAAATCAACCAGTCACTGTGCATCAGGGAGATGGGCTAGGTAAGGCTTTGCTTCTCTCATAATACTTTGTGGCCATCTTTGGAAAACTCTTTCAAGGAACCCTCTTCCCTTTCTCCTACTTCCAGTTAGACGAGACTTTAGCATTAGATAAGTGAATAAAGTACTGAAGTTGCAGTCAAGCTGTGTTTTATGTAAAATAGTTAGATATTTATCTTCCCCCCCCAGGCAGAGTATGTCCAACTTGTTACTGAGCTTCGAATGACGAGAGCCATTCAACCTCAGATAAATGCTTTTCTGCAAGGTTTTCATATGTTCATTCCACCTTCTCTGATACAACTATTTGATGAATATGAACTGGTAAGTAGCATTATTTATTTTGTATTTCTTCATTATATGTCTGAACGACCTAGATGCTTTCTGTCCAGGTGGTGTACAAATATACCACAGCTGCAGTAAAATCAAATTTAAAAATAATAAAAGTAACCATTTTAAAACAGAATTTTAAAACAAACAAACAATTAAGTACAGCCAAATGCTTGAATAAACAAATATGTCTTCAAGGCTCTCCTGCAGACAGACATGGAAATCAAACCCTGGGGACCACGTTCCAAAGCTCAGGAGTAGCTATCCAAAAGGTCCAACTGAGTTGCCCCCAGCCGAGCCAGGGGTTCTTTAGGCTGACTCTTCAGATGATCTGAATAAGCAGTGGGATCTATACAGGAGGCAGCACTCTTTTGAGTGCCATGACTTCCCTCATTTGTGTTCATGTTCAGTATGACAGAGCATCCAGTAAGACCTGTAACTATACAGCTATTATAGTCATGTATTACTTGTAGCTTTAATTTTATAATATCTGGCTACTTCTGAAGATTTGATTCATCCATTTGATTACACATACACACACCACTACCCATCTGTTGATTTTGTTGCAGGTGGTAGTGGTTTTATGTGACTTAATTTTTCATCTAAAATGGCCCAAAGCAGGTTGAATGCAGATGGCTCTGAATTTTCTGTATCCAACAGGAGGAAGGTGCAAATTTGATTCAGTTTCTAATGTTTTGGATCGTGGTCACAATCTTTGAACTACTATTGAAGCTGACTGAAACATTAATTTGATGTGATTAACACTAACTAGTTACTAGTTTGGAATTAAAATTGTGAATAATGGCCCTTTGTCTACAATCTTGGATTTGGTGTCTTCCCTTTTTGAAGGAACTGCTGCTTTCAGGCATGCCAGAAATTGATGTGAGTGACTGGATAAAAAATACAGAATACACAAGTGGTTATGAAAGAGATGACCCAGTTATTCAGGTAAAATATCTATAAGATGGAGACAGACAATTATGTATTACAGATACTTGCTACTGCTGGCTTAAAACATGACCCAGTTACGTTTTATCATGGGAATGAGGCATAATTCTCAAATGCAGAAGTTAATTTCCAGAAATTAAATTACAAATGTATAAACATGAAGTTGAAGGAAAATACAAGCTAATTTATTTTTCTTCTAGTGGTTCTGGGAAATTGTTCAAGAATTGACTCAGGAAGAACGTGTGTTGCTGTTGCAGTTTGTTACTGGCAGGTGAGTTTGATTTTTGTGGGTATCATTTGAATGTAGGGATGTGCAAAATGTTTCAATGCTGAAGCATTTTGACTCAAAATGGACCATTTCAAGTGTTCTGAGCTTGAAACAAAACTCAGTTTAAATAAAGGGCCTGTTTCAAGCTTGGAACAAAACAACTCGTTTTGACTGAAATGTTTTGAGCGTCACTTTGCAGGCCTGTTTTTCCCTTGCTGATTTGGCTCTGGCACTGGCTTCCGATTGGTTTGCAATCTCCTTGGTTGGCTTGCTTAAAGATAAAGTGTTGTAATGGGCAACTGTGCCTCCATTGGCTGCGGGGGGGGGGGGACACAATAGGAGGATATTTCAAAATGTTTTCAAAGGGTCTGAGAGACAGAGAGAGCCTTTATAGTCTGCCTCTCTTGAAGATTATGCATCAAGAAGAGAGGAGGAAGGAATCCAGGAAGGTTTGATTTTGTAGTTACCTTTTCTCAGCACTGAGTATAGTGTGCTAGTGTGCTATAGTGCTATTGCTGCTATAATGATCTGGTTTTGCTGGATCTCAATTGACAGAGGCAGAACTTGGGTGCCTGCCCGCCTTGAATTGTGGTTTGTTTTGTTTGTGAGATAGTGTTGTGTTGAGAAATGGACAGCGGCAGCGTGTGTGTGTGTGTGTGTGTGTGTGAGAGAGAGAGAGAGAGAGAGATTTCTTGGTGATTCCTGTGATGAGCTCCATGACTGGTCTTGAGACTAACCTGTGCTTCACTCACTGCTCTCATCTGCTCTGCAATCTGAATTGCAAGGTGTACTCAGTCAAAAAGTGGCTGAAATTGCTCTAGTTGAGCTTATGGCTATGCCTGCTGCTAAGGGTGCTGCTATGGCAGCTGTTCTAATGCTAGGAAGTAAGGAGTCTTAATTGTGTGTGAGAGAGCAATTTTTACCAATGATGTTACTGCAGCACTGGCACTGTGGCTGACAGTGGATTCTGGGTCTTTTTTGGTCATTTTTGGACTATGTTCGAAACATGTTCTGTGTTAGGAGGTACAGATTCCCTTTTATTGTGTGCTTCTGCAGTGTTTTTCAAAGCAGGATTGCAAAATGCATTGCAAATTGCAATGCAAAATGTGTGTGTACACTGTGAGTGGAGCTTGTTCCACCTATAGGAAACAATGGGGGAACTCGAGAAACACCCAATTGTTCCCCATGGGTAGCTCCTAAGGACACCAAAGGGAGTTGTGTGATGGGTGCCACCTACCACCCAACCCACAAAAGAATGGGCAAGCTGGTGATTTTTAACCTTTCCCAAAACCCACATAGGATCTTATGGAGGTTTTGGGGAAAGGTTAAGAAATAGTTTAATCTTGCCCACTTGCCCATTTATTTTGTGGGTTGGGTGGTAGGTACGACCCATCATGCCCTACCACATAACCCTTTTTATTTTTATTTTTATTTTTTATTTTTATTTTTATTTTTCTTCTGTACTGCCCAAACTTTTGTCTCTGGGCAGTTAACACAAAAACAATTAAAACACACATAAAAGTTAAAACAATGCAACAATAAAAACAGCCATAAAATTAAAAACAGACAATTTTTAAAAGCTGGGAAAGCTTGGGTGAAAAGATGGGGTTTCAGGTGTTTTTTAAAAATTGCCAGAGATGGAGAGGATCGTATCTCAGCAGGGAGCGCATTCCACAATCTCAGGGCAGCGACCGAGAAGGCCCGTCTCTGTGTAGCCACCAGACGAGTTGGTGGTAACTGGAGACGGACCTCCTCAGATGACCTCAATGGGCAGTGTGGGTCATAGTGAAGAAGACACTCTCTTAAATACCCATGGCCTAAGCCGTTTCGGGCTTTGTAAATTACAACTAGTACTTTGTATTTTGCCCGGAAACCTATTGGCAGCCAGTGAGGCCCATCAACAGAGGAGTTATGTGGTCTCTCTGAGATGACCCGGAGACCAGCCTGGCTCCTGCATTCTGAACCAACGGGAGTTTCCAGACTACGCACAAAGGCAGCCCCACGTAGAGCGCATTACAAAAGTCAAGTCTGGAGGTTACCAACAAATGTAGCACTGTTTTGAGGTCATTGATCGTGAGAAATGGGCTTAGCTAGCGTATTAGCCGAAGCTGATAGAAAGCCCCTCTGGCCACCGCCTCAACCTGAGAAATCAAGGTGAGGTGTGGATCCAAAAGTACTCCGAGATTGCGAACCTGTTCCTTTTGGGGAAGTGTGACCCCATCTAGAACAGGTAGATCAAGATCGTCTCTGGAGTTCTGACTCCGCACAATAAGTACCTACGTCTTAACTGGATTCAGCTTGAGTTTATTCTCGCTCATCCAGCCCATTACCGCTTTCAGGCAGGCATTTAGAGAGGATATGCCAACTCCTGAAGAAGTTGACATGTAGAAGTAGATCTGGGTGTCATCAGCATACTGGTAACACCCAGCTCCAAATCCCCCAATGATCTTTCCCAGCAGTTTCATGTAGATGTTAAAAAGCAATGGAGAAAGTACAGAGCCTTGAGGGACACCATACTTAAGCTCAGATCTCGAAGAGCAACAGTCTCTAATTAACACCATCTGGAATCTGTCTCAGAAATAGGATCAGAACCACTGTAAAAACAGTGCCTCCCACCCACAACACTCTCAGACGTTCCATAAGGATACTATGGTCGATGGTATTGAAAGCCGCTGAGAGATCCAAAAGGACCAACAGAGTCACACTTCCTCTGTCAATTCCCAATTTGAGATCATCCATCACGCCTACCAAGGCAGTCTCCACCCTGTAGCCCACCCGAAAACCAGTTTGAAATGGTACTCAGAGATAAGCTGAGAGGCCACCACCCTCTCAATTACCTTGCCCAGCCATGGGAGGTTGGAAACAAGCCTATAATTTCTCAACACTTTAGTGTCCCTAGGAGGCTACCTATGGGGAACAATGGGGTTTTTACGGTTACCCCATTGTTCCCTATGGTCAAAACACTCAAGTTTGACACAAAACTCAAAATCTGCTTCGTGCAAATCCCTAGTTGAATGCAAATTATTACTACTTATTTTTGGAGGTTGTAACATACAACGCTATGTTACATTACATAAGAACATAGGAAGCTGCCATATACTGAGTCAGACCATTGGTCTATCTAGCTCAGTATTGTCTTCACAGACTGGCAGCGGCTTCTCCAAGGTTGCAGGCAGGAATCTCTCTCAGCCCTATCTTGGAGAAGCCAAGGAGGGAACTTGGAACCTTCTGCTCTTCCCAGAGTGGCTTCATCCCCTGAGGGGAATATCTTGCAGTGCTCACATATCAAGTATCCCATTCATATGCAACCAGGGCAGACCTTGCTTAGCTATGGGGACAAGTCATGCTTGCTACCACAAGAACAACTCTCCTCTCCTCCACATTGTTAATGCAATCAACATCTCATGGTGAGAGTAAGGTTCTGAAATGATCTCCTTATTATAGTGCAAACTTATGGCTAGTTAGTCCTTGGTCAAGTGGATAGATATGGTTAGTCATCAATGTCTGTATCATATGTATACTTATGTATCACATATACAACAACTGCTTTTCCAGTTTTTTATTTCTAGCAAATCTTGTATCACTTAAGGTCAAGTTATGGTTCTAATGTTATAGAACATCAGTTCCGGTATTGTAGCAATTGAAGAAATGTGCTTTAGAGTCTGTCTTGCGGTACAACCATTGATTTGGTTGATAACATGACTTGTAAAATGAATTAATCCCATTCCACTGCAGTAGCAAGATAGGGCATTAGAAACTTGTGAAATTTGTGGCAGACTCATTGTAAAAATATGGTCAAACTGTTCATTAACTGAGAAAACTGGGTTTTCTTGGTGTTCCATTTTGTTGGGTTAATTATTTTATTAGCAGTTCAAAATAAAATACATAATCTAAGCTGTTTCAGGACTTCTTGTTAAACTTCTAGATTTTTCATTCTGTAGGTTGAATTGCTGAGTGTTTTGCACTAATGAACAATTATTACAGAAGTGTGGTTATCCCTTCTATGATAGAATTAAGCATATAATTCTGAAACATTTACATGGTCTGTGTTTTTTTTAAAAAGAGATTGCTTCTAAATTAGGCATTTGATCAAATTTGGAAAAGCCCTATTAACCCCACCCCCCACCCCGAGCAAAATCTTTCTATTATATTTTGCTGTTTTTCCCAACTGACAGCCTTTAACTTAAATTTGAGAAATAATTAACAGTTTGGGAACACAGATTTTAATCCATAATACTTTTGTGATACATTATATTTTAAAAATGCTTTCATATTTTCAAATTACTGTATATTTGATCTAAATATGCCAAAATTATCCAGATATTTCATTTTGGATCTATTTTTTGACACACGCAGTTCTTTAAAAACAGACTGCCACCATAAGGGCAGCCTGGTAGAATCATGTACATGGATTTTGTAAATATGCTTACTCAAAACACTCATCAGTACTAGTAGGACATGTGAATTTCCACAGTAATTATTAACTTTTCCTTTAGAAAGGATTTCCTTTGGAAAATTGAGTGTCGTCCCCAGAAAAAAAAGGGTGTGGGAGGCACCCTCCAATCTCAGAGGCAATATGTCTTTAAATACCAGTTGCAAGGGAGCAATAGTGGGAGGGGGCTTGCCCTTAACTCTTGTCTGTGGGCTAAACACGTTGCTTGTCATCCATTTTTCTTGCTTTTTAAAATAGCAGCTGTAGTCCCAACAAAAATTGTCCCCTCATCAGCTTCCCATGGTGCCAGTGGTACGTTACACCCTGAGCAAATATCTTGAGGTTGTGGGGATGTGAAGGGAATTTTTGTTGGGAATAAGGCAGAACAGGAAAGTGTTAATTTCCCCCCCTATCCTCCCCCCCCCCCCAGCCACAGTCCAGGTCAGGGTTCTTCTCCTGCTATTTCCAGGGTGGAGGGGAGAAAATGACATGTTTAAAGTCATATCTAATCTGGCCCTGAGAATAAAATAACTATCCAGGCAGTAGTCAGCAGTCTGTTGTAATGATCCATAAAAACTACTGTCAAATCTAGTTGCTGTTGTTATCTGTCCTTTACAAATCCTAGATTGCTTTAGGACCAAGAGATCAGCAATGGGATTGTCTTATTTTCTGGTTCAGATAAACTTCTGATTAGAATTTAGTGAACCATCTGCGAGGTCATTACTAAATGTTATATTTTGTAATTGTGATTATATATACACAGTGGCCTATAGTGTCTCTAATCAGAGAGAGAAAATCTAATGTACATTCTAAACTTCCATACTATAAACTACCTGATTCAGAGTTGTCTATGGAGAGGTTAGACTTTCCTACTGGGGGTTCAGTCCTACTTGTAAATCCTTCATATTCATTGTCTTGTGCATATAAAACATCTTGCTTGATGTTTGGGAAACTTGCCTTTCTGTAACACAGTCAAATTGCTCCCTAGAAGCCGTGTGTCTAAGAGGAATTGTGTTCCGATTTGGTATTTGCTGCTTGGCTCTCTGTGTGCAGGATTTGCATCGTAAGTTTAAGCATCAGTAAATATTTAGTGCCACTTGAATGAAAAATCAAATATTGCTTTTTTCAGCCAGAGACCATAAAATTAATTTTATTGATCTAGTAAAACAAACATCACCTATGAGACGTGTTATTTCACAGAAGTCTTCTAAGCATATTTTGTGCTTTTCTTCTTTTTAATTTTTTGTTGTGTTATGTGTAATGAAAGTGTGTGCATATTTTCTATTATTGATTGAGTATGGTGCTAAGATATCAGGCTTAATTTATTTTAGTAGGCGGATCCTGTACTTTATTGGTATATTTTCACTATCTTGGCCTTCTGCTTCTTATAACCCATGTTCTAAACACCAGACAAATTGAAGTGTGCATGTTTGACCAGGATAAGAAGGATGGGCTTCTGGAATAACATTTGCAAGGCTACCCATGCACAGTTTCTAGTGCATAGGACAGGGACTTGTTAAAGTATAGTGGAACAATATTTGTTTTCACAAATCTAGGCTGTTTAAACATCTCTTTAACCAGTTGGAAACACAGGAACAAGGGATTTTGTTTGTAGAGTGTTTGCAACTGACAAGAAATGCAAAAGAAGTTTGGCAGAAGTCAACAGAGTTTCTAGAACTGGAGGGGAACTATTCTAGTGTTAGAGTGGAAAAATTTGATTGGGTTATGCTTTTGGGAGACAAAATAAGCCTGATTTCTTTAGTTCCTTCTTAGTTCCCTCCTTCCACATAATTTAGATAAAGCTGCTGTCTGAATTTATTTTTTGCTATCAGTTTTCAAGATGAGTGTCTGAAAATGCCACTATTTTAAAAAGTTAGAATGAATATTTTTCTGTGGTGAATTGGAACAGTTACTACCTCTCATAGCTATTGTAACAGAGGCTCATATAAAACTTTTAGTATGAATTAGGAAAGGAACAAAGAAGTATAATCTGTTAATGTTTTTCATTTGGAAACAGGGTCCACTTGTAAATGCTACAAATTTTGGCAAACTGTATTTTGCCAAATGTCATGAAAGTCAAGGGATTCAAGTCTACACTCCTATAGATATCAAAAGTAGTAGTAGTAATAATAATAAATCAAATGCTACAAGCAGGAAATTAGCTAGATAGGCAATTAGAACATTACATGGCAAAAGTTGTAAAAAGAGTACTAAAAAACCCCCAGAATGTTGCAGGAAAGATGAATAGATTATTTGACTATTTTCAGAAGAGATTCACAATGGAGCCATTTGTTTTCTGGAAGTCAGAAAGCAGTGCCCCCTATCCCAAACTTCCCCAGGCGATCCAGAAGGATACCATGGTTGATGGTATTGAACGCTGCCGAGAGATCCAGAAGAACAAGCAGAGTCACACTCCCTCTGTTGATTCCCCGGTAAAGGTCATCCATCAGGCTGACCAAGGCTGTCTCAACCCCATAACCACCTCTAAAGCCAGTTTGAAATGGGTCTAGATAATCAGTTTCCTCCAAGACTGCCTGGAGCTGGTCGGCCACCACTCTCTCAATCACCTTGCCCAACCAAGGGAGTTGTAACTTGGCCTATAACTGTCCATCGCTAAGGGATCCAGAGAAGGCTTCTTTAGGAGTGGTCTAACCAATGCTTCCTTCAAACAAGGGGGCACCCTACCCTCCCTCAGCGATGCATTTATGATATTAACTAGGCCATCCCCAACAATCTCCCTGCTAGATAGAAGCAGCCAATTGTTGAATCCCCAAGGGTTTACCATTGCCATCTCCTGCGCAGTTTGAGATGATGCCTTTCAGCATTTTCCTATATTGCTGCTGCCTGATATAGGTATTTCCCATAGTCTGGGAAATATACCAGTGGGGATTCAAACAGGCAACCTCTTACTCCCTAGGCAAGTTACTTCCCCACTGCGCCATTAGGTGGCTGATGCCAAATAGACGTGACCAAATACGAAGTTTTGGAACCAAAACCATGTTAACTGATATATGAGCTTATATTCTGTATTTCTGTGTTTTGCTATATGGAAAGTACTTCTTTTAATCATGTGTTGGTATCTTTGAGCATTTGGATAAGTAGCATAAAATTGTTAAAATAACATACCTTTTAAACTTTTCTGTTAAATTTTAATATATATTCAAGCCACTCTGGCCTTTACCAGAGTGTTCTTTAAGAACTCTTAACATGAAATGGTTGATCTTCTTATAGAAAACAAGCCTTTTAAACAGAGGATCAAAAGACAGCTACTGTACAGTAACATTTTTATTAAAGGTTGACTTACTTTGCAATGAAAGGCTGAAACATTTCTGAATACTTATTTATTTTATTTTAATTTATTTATTTTATATATTTTTATACCTCCCCAAATCTACATCTCTGGACCGTTTACAAGATAAAAACAACATTAAAACATTAGTTAAAAACAAAAACAAGAAATTTAAAACAATTAAAAAATTTTAAAACAATATTCTAAAACAACACTAAAAACACTAAAAACAGTATCAGTTAAAAGCCTGGGTGAACAGATGCATATTTAAAGACTTTTTTAAAAAATTGTCAGAGATGGGGAGGCTCTTATTTCAGCAGGAAGTGTGTTCCAAAGCCTCGGGGCAGCAACGGAGAAGGCCCGTTCCTGAGTAGCCACCAGACGAGCCGGTGGCAAATGCAGACGGACCTCTCCTGATGATCTCAGTGGGCGGTGGGAACGGAGAAGACGTTCTCTTAAATACCCAGGGCCCAAGCTGTTTAGGGCTTTATAGGTTATAACTAACACCTTGTATTTTGCCTGGAAACATATCAGCAGTCAGTATAACAGGAGTAATATGATTTCTCCTAGATGACCCAGAGACCAGCCTGGCTGCCTTGTGAAAAATTATTTCTTGTGAGAAAAAATATTGAAGATGCAACTTACTACTTTTGCAAGGAGTGTATTTCACAAAGCAAAACTGAAAACAGATTTTAAGCCTTTTTTTTCCCCCCCCATGCCACGGCTGTAGAAATATGTGTTAATTTTTAGCAGTTGAAAGCCCATGATTTGAAATGTGGAATTTTTACAGTCTGATTAATGTTGCTTATAAAGCATTTATATTGGATATGATTTTACTCTGTCACCTCTGTAGTATCTTAATGTGTCATTTGCATTTCTTGATTGCAGCACAGAGCTGTGTGTTCTAGTTATTTCAATAATCTTACTGGAAGCTCAAATGAGAAATTACCCGCCCCCCCATAAAACTAAACCTGGGCTACTCCACAGTGGAAGTCTGCCTTTCTACAACTTAAACTGTGAAATAGCATTTTTATAATGCATAAGGAATTGTTTGAGGTGGAACCTAGATGTGATGATGAACATAAGCTTGTCACTGAAAATAGCCATCCTGCATCATTACTTCTCCCCGTACTCCCAGAATACAGTATTCATAAAAAGATGTCAGATGACCTCATCACATTGTTTTTTCTTTACTCTTTTTGACATTGTTGACTTTCAGTGGAAAGAGAATGTCTCATCCTATATTGCTGTAACTACGTGTTTGTCCAGATCTGCCTGGATCTGCAAGAAGGCCCTCTTGGAAGAGGAGGAAATGCAAGTGCTAACCAGACTCTGAATAGCCAGACCTCTGAACCCCGCAACTCACTCTGAATAGCCAGCCGTCACTCCTCCTATTGAAGCCCATCAGGAGAACTTGGCCACATTGATCCAGCACCCCATTTCCAGTGGGATCTCTGTTCCATTTTGGGGACACTTCCCTCTCGAACCCCAGGAGTGCAGCTGATGTGGGGCCAGGGCAGGCTACCTGGTAGCCTATTTTCTGGTTGACTTGCTTGTGAGGAATGAAAAGAAGCTCCAGGAAGAAGCAGGATCTTGGGCCTCATACAATGCTTTAAATTACTGTAATTGTAAATTGCCCAGAGACACAAGTTTTGGGTGGTATAGAAATATTTTAAATAAATAAATTAAAATAATAAATATAAACTTCATCAGAAACTGACCTTCACTGATACAACAGCTCCCTTACTGAGCTCCTCTTGCCTCCAGTAGTTGCTCCTGCCTTGCTCTGCCAGACAGACAACATGATGAGAGGGAAAACTGCACATAGGGTTGCCATTTTCAACTCTGCTCTGCTCATCATCCTGCCTTGTTGCTATGATCCAGGCATTGTTTCTGCATGCAGATTACATTCAGCAGCCATGGTCTTGGTCCAGTTAAATGGTGGGAAGAGGCTCTATATTCCTTTCTTTTTCTCCCTGCCCCTACAGTGTAGATAGATTGTTTAATAGTCTTCCCATGAATAATCTCCTGGCTTGGAGCCAGAGGTGTGCTTATGCTGAAGGAAAACCTTTTCCATTCGCTGAAGGGCTATTTTTGACATTGCAGAAAAGTGCATGAAAAAAATGATGCTAAACCCAGAGAAGATCTTCTGTTTGCAGAATATTTTATACAGATAATTTGTATAGCCTACTAGAGTTCATATGCTACAGCTTGTATCTTCCTTATTCACCATGTTTCTCATGCTGGAACACAATTACCTCCTCACTGTGATTTTGTAGTACAAGAAGCCTTCCGTTAGCATGCAGCAGTTGATGAAACAGCACATAGATAGATAGATAGATAGATAGATAGATAGATAGATTAATTAATTAATTAAATTTTTGTCCTTCCATTCAGTTATTTGGTATTCAGGCCTGTGCTATTTAATCTTGTACAATCTAAAACAATTCTTTGTGATAATGATTAAAGCATGCTATGCTTTTCTGTGAACTCAGTCAGGTGGTAGGGCAGTATATTCAGCGTAGGGAATTGAGTGTGAGAGAGACTTTCCAAACCCTTCACTGTGTTTATGGCTGGTTTAGATGTTAAACTAAGGTCTCCAGGTCAGGGCTAGCATATAAACAACATCTCTTCATAAAAGGATGAACAGAACAAAATCTATCTGAGTTTGGTATTCATCATAAATTATTCTACAAAGCATAAGCAACAGCACAAGCTCTGATGCTGAGAAATTGCTTGTATAGAGTTAATGTTTATTTTAAAACATTTATATTCTGCTCTTCCTCCATGGAGCCCAGAGCGGTGTACTACATACTTAAGTTTCTCCTCACAACAACCCTGTGAAGTAGGTTAGGCTGAGAGAGAAGTGACTGGCCCAGAGTCACCCAGCTAGTATCATGGCTGAATGGGGATTTGAACTCAGGTCTCCCCGGTCCTAGTCCAGCACTCTAACCATTACACCACATTTGAAGGCAAAGAGGGCAGCCAGCAGAAGCTGTTAATGTGGAACATTGGTTAATGTTAATGGTAGATATCTGTTAATAATATGTAGCTACAAGACTGATAGTCTGTTCTTGTAACTATGTGCCTGTCAAAAAACAAAAAACAAAACTTAACTGTGAACATTCTCAGTTCCAGGGTACCCCATGGTGGCTTTGCACATATAATGGGTGGTAGTGGATTGCAAAATTTCACAATTGCTGCTGTGCCATATATACCAAATCTTCTACCCACATCAAGCACATGGTAAGTTAAATAGCTTCTTTTAAATGCATTAAGAACATCTCTCTCTCTTTTTTTTTTTTTTTTTGAGAGGGAGCAAGAATTCTCCAAGACCAGGAATAAATTCTTACATAGCCTCATTAGAGAAATGCTATTGATTGGTAACCACTGGCCAATGCAGCACTGGTTATTTTAGTCATAAGCTATAGATATTTTAGTTAGTTGCTCCACAATTCCGAGATAAAAATTCTAACTATTGTAGTATACTATATTTTAGTGGGCAGCAGTACAATATCACTAAGGGACACTTGATGCTAAGTTATCTTTAAGCTAAAATAAATGTATACGGGGAACACCAAAATACTAAAAATACAAACATAAGAACAGCCCTGCTGGATCAGGCCCAAGGCCTATTTAGTCCAGTGGACACAGTGGCCCACCAGATGCCTCTGGGAAACTCACAGGCAAGAGATGAAGGTATGCCCTCTCTCCTGCTGTTGTTCCCCTGCATCTGGTATTTAGAAGCATCCTGCCTTGAGGCTGGAGGTAGCCTATAGCTGTCAAGATTAGTAGCCTAATCTTCTTCCATGAATTTGTCAAAGCTTCGCTTAAAGGCCACCGTCACCACATCCCGTGACAGAAAATTCCATAGATTAATTAATTTCTGCTATGTGAAAAAGTCCTTCCTTCTGTCAATACTAAATTTCCTGGCAATCCTGACCCATAGTTCTGGTGGTCAGAACTAGGGAGAAATGTTTCTTTAGATCCATTCTCTCTACATCATGCATGATTTTATAGATCTCTGTGTCTCCTTAGTCATTTTCTAAACTACAAAGCCCAAGCCTCTTGTAGCCTTGCCTCATAAGGAAAGTGCTATAGGCCCTTTGTACACTTACTCCACTTCTACAATGTCCTTTTTTGATACGGTGACCAACTGTATTCAGTGCTCCAGGTGTGGCCACACCATAGATTTGTATAAAAGCATTATGATATTAGCCTTTTTCAACCCCCTTCCTGATGATCCCAAGCTTGGAATTGGCCTTTTTCACAGCTGCCGCACTCTGAGTTGATACTTGCAATGATCTATCCACCACAACCCCAAGATCCTTCTCCTGGTCAGTCACCAACAGCTCAGACCGCTTTGGTGTATATTTGGTGAAGTTGAGAGTTTTTTGCCCCATTATGCATCACTTTACACTTGCTAACATTGAACCGCATCTGTCATTTTGTTGCTCATTCACCCAGTTTGGAGAGATCTTTTTAGAGCTCCTCACAATCTGTTTTGGATTTCATTACCCTAAATAGTTTAGTGTAATCTGCAAATTACACCTCGCTGCTTAGGGGAATGCAATTCGAATGCATTTTCTCCAGGTACATTTCATCTCCACAGGTTTTAAATCTGAATGCAGATTTGAGAGTATGTCACATTAATTTTTTGTGATGCTGTGACCAGCATAACTGATGCATGATGCTGGTCACATGCTCAATTTGGTCTTTTGCTCTGATAAGGCTGGTATTCCTGTCATCTCACCATTGTCATGGATGGATCACCGTCTGCTTAAGGTAGGATTTGCAGCCACAACCCACCTCTTCAGGGGTGAAGGACCCATTAAGTTGGTCTGCCTGAGAAGGTTATTGTCTCCAGTAGGATTCCAAGAAACCCTGGAAGGGTTTGGAGGTGGCTCTGCTAGAGATTCTGTTGAAGCTCTGTTGCAGATATGGAATAATGAACTCACTAGAGCATTAGACACAATAGCACTCAAGCACTCTCTCCAACGTGCTTCAAAGTCAGCCCCATAGTATTCAGAAGAACTATGGGAGCTGAAGCGGCGAGGTACACTAGAGCACAAGTGGAGGAAGTCTCAGCTGGAGTCTGACAGGTTACCACACAGATCACATTTGAAGATCTATGCTCTGGCAGTGCAGTGGCAAAGAAGCAGGTCTTTTCTGGCCTCATTGCTTCAGCAAATTCACGTCCAGAAAAGTTCTCTAGGGTCTTGAGGGTTTATGCCCCCTTTCCTTTGAATTTGAACTTGGAACCATCTGTCACTCGCTGTGACGTCAATGACTTTTTTGCAGATTATATCTCGTATTCAGGCACAGCTGGATTCAACAGTTACTGCAGAGTCTATTGTAGAGGTGGCCAGCAACTCCTCTTATAGGATTGGATTGGATTGTATCACTTTCAGTTTGTGACTCCTGAGGATATGGACAAACTGCTCTCCTACAGCCTGCTCTCTTGACCCTTGCCCACCTTGGCTTATTTCATTGTAAATGTTTCTCTGAGGGAGGGCAGGATGCCTCCTTGTTTTAAGGAAGCTGTTATTAGACCTTACTTGAATAAACCTGCATTAGATTCCTTCAGAGTTAGCTAACCTCAGATACGTTTCTAATTTTCCGTGGTTGGGCAAGATGATTGAGCCGGTGGTTGCCTCTCAGCTCCAGACAGTTTTGGATGATTTAGACCCACATCAAACCCAGTTTTGGATGATTTAGACCCACATCACAGATGATTTAGACCTACATCAAACTGGCTTTCGAGTGAATTGAAACTGCCTTGGTCGGCCTGATGGATGATCTGCAACTGGCTATCAACAGAAGGAGTGTGACTCTGCTGATCTTTTTGGATTTCTCAGCAGATTTCGATACCATTGGCTGTGGTATCCTTCTGGATTGCTTGCGTGAGGTGGGACTGGGTGACACTGTTTTACAGTGGTTCCGTTCCTACCTCTGGTAGATTCCAGATGAAGACTATTGCTCTGCAAAGCGAGAGTTAAGATATGGAGGTTCCATATTGTCTCCAGTGCTTTTTAACATCTACATGAAACTGCTTGGAGAGATCATCAGGAGATTTGGTGCAGGGTGTTATCAATGTGCTGATGACACCCAGATCTATTTCTCCTTATCAGTTTCATCAGGAAATAGCACAATCTCCCTAAATGCTTGCCTGGAGGCGGTAATGGGCTGCATGAGGGATAATCTGAAGTTGAATCCAAATAAGACGGAAGTACTGACTGTAGGGGTGGGGAGGGGCGAGTCAAGACCCAAGAGTTGGCTTAAATCAGTGTTCCCTCTAACAGGGATTCCCAGATGTTGTTGGTTAAAACTTCCGGCATTCCCAGCTGCAATAGCCATTGATTGGGGATTATGGAAGTTGTAGTCAACAACATTTGGGAATCCCTGTTAGAGGGAACACTGGTTTTGATAGGCTTATTCTGGATGGAGTTATATTCTTCCTGAAAGATCGTAGCTTGGGAGTGCTCCTGGATCCCAAACTCTCTCTGGTTTCTCAGTTTGAGGCAGTGGCCAAGAGCTCTTTTTATCAGCTTTGGCTGATACAGCAGCTATGTCCATTTCTGGAGGTAAATGACTTTAAAACTGGTGCATATGCTGGCAACCTCTAGGCTTGACAATTGTAATGTATTTTATGTGGGGCTGCCTTTGTATTTGGTTTGGTAACTACAATTGGTATAGAATGTGGCACCCAGACTAGTCTCTGGGATAACCTGAAGGGACCATATAACACCGATTTTGAAAGAATTGCACTGGCTGCTGATATGTTTCCAAACAAAATACAAAGTGCTGGTTATTTGGGGTCCAAGGTACTTAAGAGAGTGCCTTCTTTGTTGTGAACCCTGTCACTTATTAAGATCATCTGGAGAGTTTCAGTTACGATTGCTGCCAGTTCGTCTGGTCGTGACTCAGGACCGGGCCTTTTTTGTGGCTGTCCCTTGGGCTTTGGAATATGTTCCCTGTTGAAATAAGAGCATCTCCTTCTCTGTTTGCTTTTAGAAAGACCCTCAAGACACACCTGTTTTCTCAGGCTTCTAGTTGAAAAATTTAAAACTCTTTAATGTGTTTTAATCTTGTGAGATTGTTTTTGTTTTATGAATTTTAACTATTTTTATACTGTGTTTACATTTGTGTTTAATGTGTACACTGCCAAAAGATTCACATACTAGGTGGAAATGTGATTGATTGATAAATTAATAAATGAATAGATTTGCATAAAACTTGTTTGTACTCAGATATTTTGTGCATTTAATGAGGATGCTTATTTTCTTGTTTCAGTATCAACATGCTGAAGTTGCCTGAATACCCAAGAAAAGAAATCCTTAAGGACAGGCTTCTTGTGGCATTACACTGTGGAAGCTATGGTTATACAATGGCATAATGGAGTCGAAAAACGCCTGATTACTGATGTGAAATTCAAAGTGGCCGAAATAATTTTGCTAACCTCAGTAGGAACAGGGTGGGAAGAAGAAGAGCCCTGATGGTGCTGTCCACAAGCAGGATTAACTTTGACGAGTTGCAAGTACCCTTTCTCATGCCCAATCCTGTGTATCACCCTGGGTCTGAGAAACTGTTTCATGTTATAAATCCAAAGTATGCTGTATCTTCAGTTTTTAAATAGTTCTGTATTAAACATGGCATACATTCCTCTTTGATCACTCTGATCAGAGCTTTCTTTCTTTTCAGTATGACTAGGTGTTATTTTAACTGGTCTGCAAGTTTGTGTTTGCCTTTCCACTCCAAGCCAAATCATTATTCACAGGGGTTGCAATCTGAAACACTGTAACCCAAGTTGACTCAGGATTTCTTAAGCATGTCTAGCAAAACTTTTGATATAGCCACTGAGTCGCTAATTTGCTCAGTTGATTTGTATGAGCTGTGCATCTTTTATGTAGCCTTGTCTGTGGCCACCGTAAAACAGCAGTTTGAGATTCACTACATTGAGCATCATCACTGAAATGAAGAGAATCTTGCATACTAGGAACTGGTGCAAGATTGCAGCCATTGTTGTTGTGTGTCTTCTTGCATGCAAAAAGTGCCATTTATTTATTTCCCCAAGCATTGTACAGAGTTCAGAATTAGTATGCAAAATACCAAATGTGATGTATTTTTTTGTGCTTACCTTATTGAAACATACAAAAAGGTTTTTTTAGCTTTATAGTATTTTAATATCTAAAAAATGTAAAAAGTCTATTCCATTGTCAGTAAAGAAGTCAACACTTCATTAAAAAAAATTATACATTTTTAAATGTATACCCTATTCACTGTTGAAGTATATGTGACTTCATAGCCTTTCAGAGTTTGTATATATTTTAAAGGGACGATCCTTTTATTTGAGGGTATGCCTTTTCTCATGCCTGAGCTGTGTGAAAGGTATGCATTAAAGTTTAATATTTTTATTGTACCTTATCATTTGTGTTTGTCAGTCTTTGTGTAGCACTGAATAATAATACTTAGCATTTCTATAGTGCTTGTTGAGTGTGCAAAGTGCTTCACATACATTGTCTTGGTAAAGTATCAACCCCATATTACCCCTGAGAAGCTGAGACTAAGTGAGAGTGGGTTGCCTAAGGCCATCTCATGAGTTCATGGCAGAGTCGAGATTTGAACAGGGGAAATCCTGATTTGCAGCGGAGTCTTTTAGCCACTACACTGCCAGCTGTAATTGGAAATGGTAAACATTTGCTTATTTAAGTAAGTAGATAGGTGTTTTAAGTGGTAGAGCAGGGGAAAGAGAACCTTATATTTAGCCCAAGATCTAACTGCTGTTGGATGGGACACTTTTCCTTGCCCTTGACCTGAAAACCCATTTACCATGGTACATATTTTATTGGTTTCAGCGCTATTTTCTTCGCAATAAATTACTTGAATCTAAGATAACTTGTCCACATATATCTTGAAAAACTTTTGTTTTCCTTTAAGCAGTATGATGCTGTAAGGGGTATGTGTATGTATGTATCAAACTGGGTCTCCCAACATCTAGGCTCCAGCACCTTCCCTTCTCTACCAGCACTGCACTGTTTTAACCATAAAGCCTTGTAGACTGAGCTCTGTGTCCATTGACTAATCTGTCAAAGATTAATCCTCGCCTGCTAGGCCTTATAATGCCCCAGACTTGCAGCCTGTTTCATTAGAGAAGACCTTGCCTATGCTACTCTTACTTTCCACTGTACTACCGCCTTCTTGAGCTTGACTTTGCCTCCCTGGCCTACACTATGTTTCTTTGGCTGTACTAGGCTAACTGCCCGACAGATCTTGGGACCTGACCCTGTTGTACCCTGGCAGACACTGATGCACACAGATGATGACTCTGATTTTCCATAAAATGGATCTTGGGATGTTGTAGATTATGAAAATGTCAACTCGGTGTCCAGTGGGAGTGAAAAAGGCAAAGTCCCATGTTTGGAACTATTAGTAAAGGGATTGACAAAGTACTGTGATACCATATTATACATACAAGTTTACCAGAGACATTTGACTGGCCACTGAAAAGAAAATGCTGAACTTTGGAACCATCTAGCAAGATTGTTCTTGCATTCTTGCCATTTGGAATGGTGGAGGGCTGGAGGAGGTACTCAAATCTGTGTTGGAAGGTACTTCTTAATTATTATTATTTTAAACCTGTAATGTAATCTGCTTTCCCATTTGTGCATTATGCAGATCCAGGGAAAGGGGCAGTATGCATGAGCCATGGTCATCTGTCCTGAATGATAGCAGATGAGAGTTCTGTAAGATGCAAAGCCAACTAAAGATAATTAAGAATACTTGCTTTTCGTTTTGTGGAAAATGCATTGACCAAAGCTAGTCATAGCAAACAAATAAAATAATATTTCTCCCCACTTATACGTAGGAACACCTATCTCTTTGAATGCAACAAAAGAATAAGTTTAGTGGAATACATTTCTTTGTATGTTAGACTGAGAAGGCTTTGTTGCCTATAGTGGAGTAAATGTCTTTCTTATAATGACTAAACTATTTATATTGAATATTTACTTTCCCCACCTTCTGTTCTATTGTAGTCCAAGCTAAGGATATCAAACTTCACATGCTTAAAAACAAATATAAAACTCTCAAAGAACCACTAGCGCAATGATGAGAAATCAGCATTCAAATAACTGCTCTTTCTGTTATGGGATTTGGAAACTCAGCTTTTGTAAAATATATTTTCTGGAACATGATGAAAGCATACCATTAATTTAAAAGGTTAGCCTCTAACGTGTACATATTTATAGTAACTTGATGTAGCAAGAATGGTGTTCTCAATAGACATGACTATTGCCTAGGCTGACTGCACTGGTTTTTTGTTTGTGTTCTGTAGAACTCTGAGGATTGTTGGAAGCTTATTGGGTGAAGATCCACGTTGTTGGTGTAATAGCCAGCAATTATTTGTAGCTGAGACAAATACTTATCCTTTCCTGAGTCCTTTGCAGAGAAATTAAGCGAGGAGGAAATGGTCTCCTCTGTGTGCGTGTGTGTGTGTGTAACAAGGCAGTGTAGTACTATGGTCACTTCTTGCAAAAGCCCATTTGGAAGGGAAACCATTCCTTTGCTTCCCAGTTGTTTGTGAACTTCAGAAAACTTGGTGGGGAAAAGGGCTGTGTGTGTGTGTGCTCTGCCCTTTTGATTTTATGTCGAAAAGGCTCAAGAAGGTCAGATCTAGAAAAGTTCTATGTTAAACATAGAACTGCTGTTACAGTATTTTTTTTTTAAGGGCAGAGTTCTGGCACTTTATGTTTATCTTGATGTAATTTCAAACAAACTTCCCCCTTCTATTTCCACAAAAGCAATGAAAAGAACCACCGCTATTGGAACCTTGCAATGATAGCATTTCTCCACATCTTTACTGCCAATTCCTGGGTCTTGATCTGACACAAAAAGGATGTGGTTTGCAAAATAAAGCAGGAGACTTCTGGGCTGCTTCTGAGGCAGACTTCTGTCCTGAAAGGTTGCTGCAGTGTGTGGGACAAAGGATGGGTATTCACAAGAAGGGGGAGGGCCAGTCAGAGATCAGAAACGTGGGGCTATGGAATACTGTTATCAAGGGTTCCTTAATAAGGAGCTAGGTAATGGCTAATGAGCTTCCCCGGCTGAAAGACAGATTGCAGGGAAAGTTGGTACTGGTCAATGTATAACTGTAAAAGTGCTACACTCTGTATGGAATAATGGTGAGGCTTAACAGGCTTGTCTGGGATCATGAATGAATTTAATGTATACTGCAGATTGTGTCCCAGAATGCTCTGTAATGTGCATAGGGGTGTGTGGAGTTGATATGGAAAGGGTGACCTGAAAATAGAAAAGTTGTATACCACTATGCTAGACCAGTTGTCAGACTTATGGTGCCGGCTATGCCTTTTTAATAGCAAATGTGTGCGCTGATGCTCATTGTTCTCACTACTGCTGTGCAGTTTACCAACTTAAGTGTATTTTTGGGAAAGCTATGGGTGTGGGGGTGGGGGGGAATTTCTACCCTTTGCATCAAGAAGGAAAATCTCTGTTTCCAAGAGAAATGCACAATCTTTTCCTGAAAGAAGTGTGAGTGATATGTGACATGTATAAAAAGATCTTTTTTCTACCCCTTTGCCCGTAAAGTGTGCCTGTAGCATCCGTAAGTAAGTTAATCCAAGTGAGTAATTTTTCTTAAAAGTCAAAAGATGCTATTGGTAAGCCTTTTAGAACTAAAGAGGGCGGTGGGGGGGGGGGTAACTGAAATACATTCTGGGGAGTAGAGATACCATTAGGCAACAGAGCTTGCTACTTTGTGTGTGTGTCTTTCTTTCCAAACAAGCATATGCATTAGCAGGTGATGGGTGTTTTTCCTTTTCCCCTCCCCCTTTTTTGGGGGAGGGGCGTAATTTAATAACCATATATAAATAGAAGTGTGAACACATGGTGAAACCAGCATTTAATAGTATTCAAAAGGCTATTTTAGAACACCTGCATCTCATTAGCACCATAGATGATAAGCCTGTTGAGAAAACATAATTTAATATATAGTTTATAATTTAGAATGCTTGATGGGTTTCTATTTTTTATTTTCCTCGTGTCAGATCATTTTGGTGTGTGGGTGAGATCTAAGAAACGTAGGTGCTGTCTTGCCAAACCTTAGATCACAAGTACTTTAACTTTTATTTTTATAAACATGTCAAAACTTTTTTTGAGATTTGAAAACAGTGTACCTCCCAGGCCATTAATTAAAGGCTTTTGACTTTTGCCATGTGTCCCAGATTGACAACAGGAATTGAGGCAAAGTACAGCAATAATCTGGTGTGGGTTTTTTTGGCTCTCCCTCCATGTAATTACATGGTATCTATCTATTATTGTCAGGTTTTGGTCAGGGAAATGTAGTAGAAAGATTGTATGGTGCATCCTGGATGACTTCAAATCCCATCTGTTGTAAAATAACTGTGTAGCTCTTGGAATGGGCACTGCACAGTGTGGGAGAGCCCAGTTCCCACATGCGGGGCACCCATGTTTCTGAACAATGGAAGCCTGTAAAGGCCTCTTCTTACATTTACCTTTTGCAGCATAGAAGCACTTCAAGCATGTGAAGGGAGATCCAAAGCCCTGGGCCCCATGAAAGAGCTTGGTAGGAGTTTGGTAGGTAGAAGCAATACTGGAGTGGGAGATAGCTACAAATTGTGTTGTTTCCATGTGGCCTAGGGCTTTTGCGTATGGTATCGGGCAGCAGTGATATAGAAAGATGCTGTAAGGCATCATCTCATTCTGCGCAGGAGATGGCAGTGGTAAACCCCTCCTGTTTTCTACCAAAGACAACCACAGGACTCTATGGTCGGAGTCGACACAGACTTGACAGCACACTTTACCTTTATTCACATCACAGGAAGAAGCTGCTTCCAGTGGAACCAGCAGGAATGCAGTGTGTAAATGGGCCCAGTCTCATTTCTCCATCTCCAATTCTCAAAATATTTTGCTCAGCCAGGACCCCGCAAATTCATTCAGAAACTCAGCTGGGGTGGCATTTTGTGGCAACTCTTCCTAATTTTAATTGATGCCTGGTGGGCTCTGGAGATCATGGGCATGAGACCTACGCAGTCTACCTCCCTCAGTGTTAAGTGCTTGTGACATTCTATACCCAGAGTTCAGGGGTCAGCTTTTCTAGAGAGCATAGCTATTCATCAGGATTATTAGGATTCTCTAGGGATCGCTTCAGTATACTGATTGCCTTTGACACATCAGTTTGCTTAGATTAAAAGAAAATTACTACTGTCTAGTTGAATTTTAAACACTTCAGGAAAAAGAACCCCAGAAATGGTATATAAAACACTCTATTAAGTGGAGTTGAAAAAGAAAACAGATTTGAAGAATAACACCTGATATCAATTCAGTGTGAATTTGTGTGCATGTGTGAACAGTTGTGCAAATATTTCAGCATTTTTATTTATTTTTAAAGAATCTGTTTCAGTACATAAGAACAATCCTGCTGGATCAGGCCCAAGACCCATCCAGTCCAGCATCGTGTTTCACATAGTGGCCCACCAGATGCCCCTGAGAAGCCCACAGCAAGAGGTGAGGGCATGCCCTCTTTCTTGCTGTTGCTCCTTTGCAACTGGTATTTAGAGGAATCTTGCCTCTGAGCCTGGAGGTGGCCAATAGTTGCCAGACTAGTAACCATTTACCGTTTTGTTGGAACTTCATTGTTTTGGTTTCTAAACTGTACTACCATCCCAACATATTAGTGTGGATAACAATGTCTAAAACAACTTGGATTATTATGGTTTTTTAAGAGAAAGATCTATCTTCTATCTATATTTTTAATTCTCTTAGGCGCACCTTTTTTTGGCTAATCCCATGTGTGGCAGCTCTCGCGGGAGAGCTGCCGATTAGTGATGGGGAACCACGGTGGTGGTGGGGAAGAAGCAGTGGCCTGGAAAATAGCTGGCCGAGAGGAGAAGCAGCGGCCTGGCAAATGGCAGACTGCCAGGGGGAGTAGGGAGAAGATGGGCAGCTGGCGGACAGGTGAGCGGCCCCAGCAGGCGGCTGGCTGGAACGGCTGCGACCGGCAAGCGGGCCCAGCAGGCGGGCAGCCGTGAGTGGTGGCCGCACGGAGCAGCTGCGACTGGTGGGCGGCTGGACGGCTGGAGTGGCTGCAGTGACCATGACCAGCGAGTGGGCCCAGCAGATGGGTGGCTGTGACCGGCCAGCCGCAACCAGCAGGCGCTGCAACCAGTGGCTGGGCAGTCGGAGCTGCAAATGGCAGGTGGCCAAAGCAGCCACGAATGGCAAGTGGGCCCAGCGGGCGGAGAAGAAAGCGGTGGGGGTAGCAAGCCAAAAAGTGGCAGGGGTGGGGTGACTAGGGGTGCAGATGTTCTGTGCCGGATCAACTAGTTCACACTAAAACGCATTTTTAAATCCACACCTGTTTAACCCTAGCCGTGGGTCTAAATTTCTAACAGCCCTTTGGGTCTAAGTCTCAAATGACCTAGTAACCTAACTGCTGCTTTCTGACAATCTAATGCTGTGCCAATTCTTGGGGCAATTGTTAGGCCTTTTAGACACAGTACATGGCGTGATTGTAGTTCGCTCTGATCAAAATTGTCACTAGAATAGGTTTGCTTTCTATTTCCTTGTTGATGCTCAGTTCTAGTTAGAATGCATCTAGCAATATGAGACAAAAACTATTGACATACGAATGTGTCACATCAGTGATAAGTGTAAAAGTGGTATGTTGCATGAAGCAGGGGCAAAATGATTCAGGGCACAACTTCATTACAAACAGCCATATCACAAAACAGGCACATCTGCTGGCATAACGACTTAGCTGGTGAATAGATTCTGAAGATCTTTGTTGTAGTCTTCCATGAATTCACACAATTGAGCAATGTGCAGGCACATTGCCCACTATATTTATAGCACTACAACAAATATCATTGGTTATAGGTTAGCAGCCTGTTTCTGAAAGAAGCAAGAAAGGGATGTATGAAGTGGCAGCATGCTTTAAAGTGCCTACAGCAGGGAGACGTGGACATCTTTGTTAACAAAACAATCAAAACAGCATTATAACTAAAACAAATTTTAAAAAGGCATTAAAATTAAAACACTTTCCCATAAATACATACTGTAAATCATGACATTACTCCTGGCTCGTTACAGCAAATGGCTAGAGCAGCCAGCCAGCACATCCACCTTTTTAATTTTGCTGATTAGGAAGAGAGCTCCTCTTAAAAATTGGTCAGAGTGAGCCAGAAAGGGGTGTGTTCCCTTTTACCGGTTGCCAATGTGTTCTTTGGCAGAACTATATGCAATGAAGAACAGAGGGTTACTGCCAAAAAAGCAACCCTCTATTGTCTCCCCCTCTTTAATATGTAATGGAAATGCATGATACTGTATACATTTTCCCATCCCTGCTTTACATGATTGGCTATTAACATAATCCCTGCTGGATCAGGTCCAAGGCCTATCTAGTCCAACATCCTATTTTTGTAATTCTGATTGTGGAAATTAAGAATTAACAATATGACAACCTTCTGCGTTTCCATTATGGGTATGAGTGTTCATTGTGAATTTTTTGATTGGACTATTTAGGGGAATATCCCGACCTTGAAGAAAAGATGAATCAGGTTTGACTCTCAGCAGAGGTCTTGTTCAGAGCTTCAAGTTTAAATATGTGAAAATCAAATAAGCACTGCTCCTTTTTCATTAATATACTAATTCTTAGTGGAAGTTGAATTTAATATGAATTGTACTAGAATCTGTTTCCTTGACCAGATCATGGTAGTATCAATGTTCTATAATCCTTAGATGAAATGTAAAAATTTTCAGAATGTTTGTTTTCCAGCACTCATAAGGATGTCCTAATACTTATATTACTGTAACCTCACTTAGTGTATTAATGAGGATAACCTACTAGATATTTTGATTAATTTATAGGGGTATTTCCCCCCTGCTTTTTGGTCTCTAAAAGGGACCCCACAGCAGTTTACAAATCGGTATAAAATGATATGAAAACATATAAACTTTAAATATAATAACTAAAACAAAGAAATTAACTGAGAAGTAACACAGGTGTCGTCCTAGGTCATAAATAATAAGAGGGGGAATCACAGCAGATAAAACAAATGCATTGCAAAATAAGAGTTTGAATGGAATGCTGAAAAACCATAATGGAGCGGGGTCAAGTGAACCTCATGAGGGAGGGTGTTGTACTAACTCAACACAAGGTAGCTTCAGGAATGACTAGGTTCAGAGTGAAGCACTCTTCTAAAGTATGCATGGGCTGTGGATGCTGGATGGTGAGAAATAGCACTTTGAATTGCATCCAGAAAAAAAGGTTAACCATGTGGTGGTTTTAAAACCTGTTAACATATTATCATGCTTTCCAGTATTAATCAAGAGGCAAACAAATGCACTAATGCTAGTGCAAAATATGTCATGTAGCACTCTGAAAGAAAGGATAGCCCTTGAAATGAGACAGCTGTAATTCTGAGCTCAGTAATATACATCAGCTGTGTTTGTCATGCACATGAATTGGAGCTGCACTTCATGGTTTACCATTAAACATTTAGCTTGTACATATGTTTCCGGTATAGTATTAGCTTCCACAATGTTGTTGTTTTCACTAATGCCCAAAAGTATGTATATAGTAACAGTCACTCAACTGAAATACACAGAAAGGCGACTTGCTTGTAAAGCCTCTCGGACATTCTGCTGTGAAGGAGACCCTGCAAACTTACCAGGTAGCTGGAAAAATGCAAAATGATCCTCTTTTCTCTAGAGCCATCAAAAGGCTGACAAGGTCAGGAAGACTTTTTGCTCATTCATGGTAAAATGTAAGTTACAGAAGGCAGCAAATCACCTGAGGAAAGAAATTCCTGTGCCTGCAATTGGGAGCCAGCAGAATCGTTCAGCAGTGCTGTTTTTTCAGCCACGTGGAAATATATGCCAAACATCTGCCTCAGTTAGCTTGAGGAAAAAGCTTTCCCTCTAAGGCATTAGAGTTGTTTCCAGCAGATGTTCACATCTGGGTTTGAAGGACATTCCAGCTAAACATGATCAGAACTGTAAAACAAGGAAGCTCTGATGATGATGTAGTAACAAAACTCTGTTTGGACATTCCAGCTTTATGACCACGACATTTATGGGCAAAATTCTTGCTTTGATTGGGCCTGAATGTAAGGGCAGTGATGTCCACCCCCCCCCCCCTTGCCAAAGCCTGCACTGAATGCTTCCTCTTTATGGAGATATTATCAGGTGGTTTTGATCCCAGAGACTTGTGTCTTGGAGGCTGTGTTGAGGTTAAAGTCAATACTATGCTGGATTCAAGCATATAAATGTATGCAGTCCTATGCGCTATAAGAGGATGTGCACATCTCCAAACAGGTAGAGATGTGTGGTAAATGCATGGTGGGGAACCAAGTGTCACTGATGTGTCTGATGTGAACCTACTGGTTGGGGATGCACATCTTCACATGTGGTGACTAACAGGACAATGCAAGTGTGAATAGGCATGAGGCAGTGAGGCATTTCAGCCATGTTACCCATTTCCAACAATGAATAAGTCCTCTCGCAGTGAATGCTGTGAGAGACCACTGATAACTGCTTCATGTGGTAGCTAAATTCCAGTGGTGTTGGCTATGAGTAACAAACTCATAGCACTAAGGTAAAATCTACATACATTAATACCATATCTTATTAGCTATCAGTACTACTGACAATCACAACACATTATTCATGCCAACTATTGAATATCAACTGTCGGATATCGAGTTCCGAAATCATTGGTGTAAAGTAGAGATATCAAATATTTGGAGAACAATCATATAGTGTATACAATCTGATGAACATACGACAACCAGATTAATAAATTTGGGTTTTTAGGATAACTGGTGGGTGCAAATTCATTTCAGTAAATATGGGTTTCATTTTTAGATTGTGAGCCCTTTTGGGGCCTGCCGGCCTGCCTTCCTTCCTTCCTTCCTTCCTTCCTTCCTTCCTTTTAGAGATCATAGGCAAAGCAGCCACAACTGGTCACTGCTTCTGTTCCTTGTCGTCATGAGGAGATATGCATTTACCATGCAAACACCAGTGGACGCCTCCCTCCACTGTGCAAACTAAAATAGAGTAAGTTTTTTCTTCTTCATCAAGGTATCCATGTGGATGCCACTCTGTATATGGAATATGTAGACTTCTCCCCAAATAGTAATTTGTCAGTTCTAAATAGGACACATAGCTTGAGGTAAACACAGCTATTAGCTTGTCAGTCTGTGAATACTTCCTAGCTATTGGCTGATATGAGAATCTGGAGAGGAGTGTGTGAAGAAAGACCATCGTTTAATAACCGTGCTAACTGAGCCAAGAGGCACCTTTTTAGAAAGTGGTGGTTCTCTTTATTTATCAGGGCAGAGCAACTGGCCCTATCCATCCACAGCACAGCATTCCTCCAGTGGCTGTTGCTGGTGTCTGTCTTGGGTTTCTTTTTTAGATTGTGAGCCCTTTGGGGACAGAGAGCCATTTTATTTATATCTATGTAAACTGCTTTGGAAAGTTTGTTGAAAAGCGGTATATAAATATTGGCCGTACTCATATTCGTATGATTATGTGTATAATCATAATCATTATACTGATGTATAATGTATTATGTCTGTTTGTTTGTTTCCCATCAGTCAGGGCCGGATTATGGCATGCGGAGGCTGCAAGTGATGGCAAACTTAAGAGGTCCCATAGTAGTACAAAACGTGTCTGAAGTCCCCACTCCTTACTCATAGTTACAGAAATGTTCTTCTGAAGCGGCACACACTGCTTTTAACTGTGATGGCAGGCACTGGTCTAAATTGGACCTGCTCTGATAACATTTCAATATAACTTAGTTATTTCTGCACAGATTTATAAACTCAATTTGATAAGTAATTGTGTAGCCATATGCAAATATTTTCGTCTTATTGGAACAATAATGTCTGTTTTAGAGTCTTCCCCCCCCCATCTGCTTTATTTTTCAACCAATTACGTACAACTTGAAATCTGGTCATATTTGGTTTTCAGAAGTTCCTTGTAATGTGAGGCCCTAAGCTGTAGCTTACTTAGCTTCTGCCTAAATCCAGCACAGCCGCCAGTAGTATGTGGTGGACCTTGGTCCTTGGTTATTTCTAAAAACAACAAGCTAGTGGTGTCCAGTCATCAGCAATAACAACAAACGTGTTAGTTCAATCGATGTGAATTAGATAACTAGAACAGAATTTGGGCCGGAGAAGGAAGCATAGTAAAGACATATGGGGAAGAGTGAAGCTGAAATAGCTAGTGGAGATGCAGAAGTCATTGAGCCTTAAATGGCTTTCTCCCCTCAAGAGGCACAAAGTGTTAAGCAGTTTTGGGCACAGGGAGCTGAAGAACAAGATGCTTTAAGAGAAGAGGGAACTGCAGTCTGGAAAGCACTGAGATCTTAATTGTAGGTAACATGGAAGTGTTCGATTCCTCTGTTGTTTTCGCTGCTGTTCAAAGTAAAATGGCCTTTTTAGAAATAGAAAATAGAAGGTCGTCTATTTGGGATGGCCTAGCATCCAGGGCAGCCATTTTCATTGCAACACTATTACTAGTTATAACATGAACCTATTTAGTCTATACCTTTTTGGCTCCGTAATTTAAGGAGAGGGCAACTATTGCTTTCTGTAAAACTGAATAAAAAGGGTTTTAAACTCACAGTCTGTTTATAAAGAATGTTTCTATTACAGTGGTGGATGAATGCAAGAGAGGTCAACACATGTTTGGATTGTATCCACAGAAAGTTATGACTAAATACCATTGATGAAATCAATGAGAGAAGTTTTATTGTTACAAATTAAAGTCCCATTATTTTCAATGGGATGTTATTATGATGAACTTCCTTTGGATACAACATGTTGTAGAGTAAAAATGCACTCGAAGAGGCACAGTGGATTTCTGCTTATGCTGAGAGAACATTGCATTGAATTTTGTTGGAATCTTATAGTTGGTTGCTAAAGAAAAGGCAAAATACAAAAAAATTAACTATCTGCTACTTTACTCTTCATTTAAAATCTATATGTAGATTTTATATTTTACATCGTCTATATGTAGAGAGGTGAGCTGGTCTTGTCCCTTTAGCTAAGGAAGGTCTGCCCTGGATGCATATTAATAGGAGACTAGAAGTGTGAGCACTGTAAGTTATTCCCCTCGGGATGAAGCTGCTCTGGGAAGAGCAGAAGGTTTCAAGTTCCCTCCTTAGCTTCTCCAAGATAGGGCTTAGAGAGATTCCTGCCCGCAACCTTGGAGAAGCTGCTGCCAGTCTGAAGACAATACTGAGCTAGATAGACCAGTATATGGCAGCTTCCTCTGTGGCTCAGGTAATCAGTGTTCTCTATAATGTTTTGGCATTACAAGTTGGAGAAAAGTGGCTGCATTATATAATTATATTTATTCAAAGAATAATTATACTCTTTATGTATCCTCTGAGCAGAAAATATTTTTTACTAAGTTAAACGGAACAAATTTCAGTGACAAAATATAATTCCTACTCCTGAGACACTAATAACATGAAAAAAAAATTGTTGCCTTGTGGCAGAAAATTGATTTAAAGAAAAAACAACACCTGTTTTATCAGCCCATTCTGTAAACTTTGAAGTTGTTTAATTGGCTGGAACATTCTGGATGTTTATATCATTACTAGAAAAATGCTTATATTTAGATAGCACAGGGGAGAGGGAGATCCTGATTAGTGCAGGCATTCTGGACAAATGGAAGATAATATTCCTTATGTCTGGGTTTCCCTCACTCTCAGGATACCAGAGACCTCTTCTGTGTATACACAGAGATGCAGATTCTGTCCCCCTCCCCTCAAAAAAATAAATAAATTGAAGAGTTCCTCTCCTCAGCATTTTACTGAACTCAACCCCTGTAAGCCATATCTCTCCCTCCCAGGGTCTTCCTTCTCCCCACATAAAATTTAATTGAGGAATTGCTCCTCAGGCTTTCCCTTTGACTAAACCCCTGTGTACACAGGCCAGGCTGCTTCCCAGCATCTTAAATAAAGTAGAGTTGTAGTTTGCCTGACTGGCAACAGTAATTGGCTTGGGCAGAAAGAAAAAGAAGTCTATCTTCCCACTTGAGGTGAACGGATTGAATTTCCCCTTCTATAGCCATCTGGCCTCAGAAGCTAGAGGTGAGTGGGATCAGTAAAGCTTACCTTGGGTAGGGGATAGAAGTTTTTGTTGTTGCCCAAGGTGAGTCCAACCATCTTGCATATGCTGAAGAATGGAGGCTGTTTCCACCCTTCAACATCTGTGTTGCCAATACCACCAGAAATCTGGAAGGAAGGTCTCCCCGCCACTGTTTTTCCCATGCAGTGGTAGCTATGATGTTGCTGCAGTGTTGCTGTTGCATAAGAATGAGAAGATGATGTGGCTTTGGAAGCTATGAAGAGCAAGGAGGAGACTGGATAAGAGATCTTCTGGTGATGCTGAATTGAACCAAGAGATGTTTGGCCTTTTACTTTTCTGAGCTTATCTGTCAGCACCACCACAAACTTTTTAAGATGATTATAGTAGCATGCTTAAATTCCTTTATTTATGCCCCAATGATGCTTCTTGGATCCATTACTGATTAATGTTTCCAGTACTGTCTCATAGAAATAGTGGCATTTTATTTTTGATGTTTTAAAATAGCTTTCTGTGATGTAAACCTATTTTAATCAGCAAAAGATACACTGCTGCTAGTACCTTTTTGCAAAGGCTGATTCACACATAATAGTGTTTAACCATTTTTCAAAGCAATGGCTACCTGTTAACATGATGTGTCAGAATCTATTATCCATGCATCCTTTCTGGGTCAAATCCAATGGGAATGCAAAAACTTTCTCATAGGATCATCCCCCAGAGTTACATGGATAACTGGTTCTGACAAACCTACATATGTACACTCAAGGGATCACGTAAAGTCAATGCATGAATGCCAAATGTTGTGTAAGAGTCAGCCCTAAGGCAGTCAGAGTTGTCCACAAATTAGTATACTGACAGAGAAATGGTTTAGCATCTTTTGTTGATGGTTACATCACACAAAAAAAGGAAACTTGATGGCTAGGGCTGTATATTCTACAGCAGGGAGACCAGCCCCCTCTCCCCCTACCCCCGCCAATACAATGAGCTTTACTTGCAATAACTAAGCAGTGGGATCTACATAGAACTGAGTTATATGAAATCAGCTGTATGCAAGCACACTTATAACAACTCTGTGTTTTGAGGTTTGCTGAAAGTATGAGTGCTCAATGGAGAAATCTTTGTATGCTATCTTGAGACTTACTTATGGACTCTGAAATGCAATGTATCTGTGGTGTGGAGACAGGTCATCTTTAGCTCCTCCTGGGTAGGAAAGATCAGCATTTAATAAAATAAGAGCACATGTGCAAATTCATTTCTTGATCACTAATCCAGTAATCACTCAACACATTTTGATGTGGTACTGACACCTATGAATGCGCTCTGTGTGAGCATGCTGTGTTTGAAGGGAAGTGATTTGACTTATGTTCATGGTATTTGATCAATGAGGGTTCAACATACACGTTATCAAACGACAATGTTGTGGGAATCGGATCACACAATTTGAAGGGGCCTGATGGATCATCTAATCTAATCCAATATTTTGTATTGCAACAGAATGCCTTGTATTGCCACAGGGCCTGGGACAAGGAGTGAAGATGGGCCCTTGCATTTTTCTTTCTGCCCAATGTCTTTGCTGCAGAACTCCTATAAAAACTATAAGAAAATAAAACCTTCTTAGCATGCCCTTTTCCTTGCTCCTGTGCAAATAAAATCACACTTTGCACTCACACATGCAGACTCTTGCGTGCACACACTTACATGCACACATTCTCCTGGCTCAGAAACATTTTTTAAAAACCCAACATACATACCTCCTACAATCACCTCATACTCTCACATGGCAAGATCAACAGTGAAGAGTGAGCTATCAGCCAGCTGGTGGGCCCCGCTCCCAGGGATACTTGTCATCCCCTGTTCAACTATAGTGGTGCCCCTGCTCTTCCCTCCATCTATTCTGTCTGTTTGCTGTGAAACTCTTCTCCTTATCATCTAGTAAGCAGAGGAAATGGTTCCCTTTATTGTCACTCCTGTCTAAAATTCACGCTTACTGCAGCATCATGCCCTTAATTATGTGAGTTTCCAGTTTTTGATACATCTGACTCCCAAGTGGCTCACAGCGTTCAAGCAAGCTGCAGCACTTTTGAAGACGTTCTGTTTGTTAGAAAAGCAGGGTAGTGAAGATCATGCTGACTAGATTGAGAGCAGGAGAGGGACGTTGCATTGCAGATATTGTTTCCAGAGTTAGCCAGTGCCACTGCAAGGCATGGTTTTTTTTTGTGTTTTTTAAAATGTAGTATTTATTTATTACATTTATAAATGTGATAAATAAACCCCTGCTTACTGGGCAAAGAAGCACCTTTTTAATGGGGTGATTCTCTTTCTTTAGCAGGAGAAGAGCAACTGGTCCTATCCACCCCCTGCGTAGCATCCCTCCAGTGACTGTTGCTCGTGTCTATCATATGTTTCTTTTTAGATTGTGAGCCCTTTGGGGACAGGGAACTATCTTATTTATTATTTCTCTAAGGAAGCCGCTTTGGAAACTTTGGTTGAAAAGTGGTATATAAGTATTTGTTGTTGTTATATACTGCCCCATCTAAACAGCTCTGGGAGGTGCACAACAATAAAAACAAAACCCACAAATCAATCCTTTAAAAAAACAATCATTACAGAACAATTTATATACAGCACAAAACCATTAACAATTAAAACATTTAAAACAGTTTTTAAAAAACCCTGGAAGGCAAGGCCAAACAGATAGGTTTTAAGGGCTCTCCTGAAAGCTAACAATGAACTCAAACTACAGATTTCTGCCAGGAGTGCATTCCACAGCCCAGGAGCATCTACAGCGAAGGCCTGTCTCTGAGTCGCCACCAGATGTACCGGTGGCAACTGGATATGGACCTCCTTAGATTACCTTAATATGCGGTGGCGAGCATGCAGAAGAAGGTGCTCTCTAAGGCAACCCGGACCTAAGCCATTCAGGACTTTAAAGGAAATAAGCAGCAGTTTGCCTGTAAACATACTGGCAGCCAAAAGCAACTGTTTGAGAACAAGCATTATATGGTCTCTCCGGGTTACCCCAGAGACCAGTCTGGCTGCCGCATTTTGAACTAATGGGAATCAACCTAAGATATAGGAGCGGAACCACTGCAAAGCAGTGCCTCCTATCCCCAACTCCCCCAGGCGATCCAGAAGGATACCATGGTTCATGATATCAAGCGCTGCTGAGAGATCCAAAAGAACCAACAGAGTCACATTCCCTCTGTCTTCCCTGATACGCGCCAGGTCAGCTCCCTCATCCATGATCAAATTATGGATAATTTTGGTCTTATTCTGAACTGACCTGGCATTGTAGAGGAGTGAGGCCAGACTCTGTGGGTAGTTAGAGCTGCTCCCTGAGGCCTGAGAGTAGACAGGGCAGGTGGAAGTGGAAACAGTTACTAAATTATTGATTTCCTTTCCCCTTGAATGGCCAGCTGCTCTATCAGTGCCAATTCTTCTATTCCCCAGGACCGCTGGACGCACCCCTGGCACCACCCCTCCCAAGAGAGCCCAAACACATACCTGCAGAGAGGCCGGACACCGCCCAGTAAAAATGGGGAACCAATGCACGGCTACGCCTCAGGCATGCCTTCTTGGTATAAATGCCTCTAACAACCCACAGCCCTCCCTCTCACGAAAAGCTCCCGAGCCAAGCAAGATGTGGTGAGTGTCGGGCAATCTTGGAAGGCAACCAGCTGGAGCAAGACGACAGGCTGTCCCTTGTCCGGGCTGGAAGATGGAGCTGGAGCTTTCAAAAACAGAGGGGGCAGCTGATAGAGTCCAAGCAGAGCAGAGGAGCCGACAGAGTTCAAGCCCTCTTATCTTTCACACCCCCTGCTCACCTCCTTGTGTATACTTGTGTGTTCACACAGCTTTAAAAACCCATATATGTCTGGGAAATCGTAGGGACATAAGCATCCTTTGATTAGCATTCCAATAGTTAGACCACACTTGCCCATAAAAGAAAATGCAAGCACCTTGATTTAGCTGGCTCTCACCTGCCAATGACTGAAGGGCAGTCATTGTCATTCCCTAGCCCTTCTGTATATCATATACCTCTTGATGCTAGTGAGAGGCTTTATTTGGGCAGACAAAATGGAGGGCCAGGCTCTTCTTACATCAGGAGCTTTGCTAGCTCACTTAGCTTGCTTCAGAGTTGTAAAGCAAGGATTTATCAAGGTTGCAGTTCTTGTAACCTTCAACAGAGTGATGGAACAAGCCAGCTGTTTGTTAATCTTTACTCATTCTGCAAAGTAGCTGAATCAATAGCAAATGACAATAATAAAGAAATGATGCTTGACAACTTTGTCTCTCTTCAGCTGAAGAGTAGGGAAAACAGCAATAATTGGGCTTTTCGCATGACAACTTAAAGAGGTCAGTTTTGTTGACAGCTTTTCTGCATATCGTAGCATAATTGCAGAAGAAACCACTTTCCTGCTGCTTCAGTACTATCATTTTCAATGTCCCTTTGCAGTTCTGTCTTCTCCCCAGCTGTTTATGAAAAGTTCAGTGTGTGTCTAAAAAGATACCTGCCAAAAGTTACTTGACTACAGTTGACTCCTGTATCAGGTTGGCATCAGTTAAATATCCTTACAGCCAAACAGTCCTAAAATGCCATTTTGAGTAGATAAGCTTAGAGTGCATAACCTTGGGCTGGAAGTTAAACAATTCCTTCTGATGACTTCTTATAATAAGAGACTCTTTTAAAAAAATCAGCACAGATTCTTCACATCAAGAATATAATTTACAAGGTAGATAATAGGGCAACCCATTTCCTTTCATAAATGAATCAGGAATCTGGTCACCTTCCCATTCATGGGAGTTCTGTCCTTTTATGACTGAGCTGGCAATCTTTAAAACAAACCTAGTGGACTACATCTGGATCCCAATATGCCAGTTACCCATTCCTGTTTGTTTGCAGAAGAGTTCTGTAGGTTGTATATCATTGAAGTGGTGGAGTTACATTGGCGGCATCTCGTGTCCAACATTTTGGCCAGGCTGCCACCAGTGTTCCCTCTAACAGGGATTCCCAGATGTTGTTGACTACAACTCCCAGAATCCCCAAGCAAAAGCCATTGCAGCTGGGGATTCTGGGAGTTGTAGTCAACAACATCTGGGAATCCCTGTTAGAGGGAACACTGGCTGCCACTACATCCCCCTATCCCAGGGATCACAGACACTGGGCTGTGACATCATTATGTTGCACCATGGCTGGTTTGCTTCCCTGACCGCAGAGGCTGCAGTGGTCAGTAGGGCTGTGGAGATGGCCAGTGTGAGGGAAGGAGGGTGGGTGTCACCCTGGTGGCCCATGTTCTGTTATGTGGCTGCATAATAATAGATCTACTCTTCTCTCATTAAGTTAAACAATCCACCAGCCACACCCTGTGGCCTGCCAGATGCTATCTGCGAAAGGCAACAAAAGGAGGAGGTTTGAGGCGGAGAAAGGCAGCAAGAGGAGGAAAGTTGTCTGATCAGTGGGAAGATTCACAGTACATGACTGGTGAATCGAATGTTGTCCTGGTTTGACTTTTCTGCTAGAAAAGATGTTGTGAAAAAAGCTTCTTTTCTGGTAGAGCTGTTGTGCCTCTATGTGGCAAGTAGAAATTCAAAAAGTGACGCTTTCACTACCATTCTATTGATATGCTGTGAGAACCTATACTAATACAGTTTTCTGATTGCTAAACAGCACCACAGCAATAGTTGGCACCTGAGACAAGGCTCAGACCAGGGGAGGCTGCAGATCTTTTGATTCTCTCAAAGAATACAGCAAGCATGCAAGGTAATAAATCCAGAAGAAAACAGTGGGGAAAGAGCAAGCTAAGTTAGGTCTAGACTTTTCTAGTGTTTGGTTTCTGGCTGGCTAGAGGTTTGTGTATTTGATAGGGCAGTTTGGGTGGGAGATTCGCTCCAGGTGAATGTCACAGCTTGTGGGAGGGGCCACATCCCCAAAGTGGCTCATTTTGGAAGGAAGTTCTTGAAGGCTCTCAGATCAGAGGAGCTTTGTTCCCTGGAGCTTGCAAACAGAAATCAAAGGAGTCTGGTGTGGAGTTGAGCAGAGAAGTGTGTGAGAAGGCACATAAGCAGTCACCGTTTATCACAAAGGAGACACTCAGCATGAGGAGAAGGTGAGTACTCTACCCCACTTTTCTAATTTTCTTGGAAGATATCACTTAAAACCTATACTTAGCTGACAACTGAAGCTAAGACCTAGCTTTCAACTAAACAAGCTCTCTATATTATAAATAGCCAATAAAGCCATTTATGAAGGTAGAATGCCAGCAGGGGAGGGGGTCTTCCCAGTGTATTACGCCAAGTGTTTCATGTATGACTGCCTAAAGGACACAGATTGTGGTTGTACGCTAGCTCTCAGGGAACAAATTTGTTCCCTCAGAGCAAAGGTGCCTGACTTGGAGAAGCTCAGTGAGGCAGGAAAGATATGTGGGTGAGACCCACAGGGACATAATAGGGTCATCTCACTCCCAGGCTGACAGCTTCTCTGCTGTCATGGAGAATAAGGGTTTCAGGAAAGGAGGACATTAGTCTGAGGAACAGGTGAATGCTCCCTTAGAAGGTGCCCTGTGTGTGATGTGCCCATATCTTCTTGCACAGAGGACATTCCTCCGGAGGTTGGGGGTCTCCTAATAATGGGTGATTTGATTGCTAGGGGCACAGAGAGATGGTTTGTGACCTGCGTGTAGACCTCATGGATACTTGCCTGCCTGGTGCAAAGGTTGCGGTTGTCACACGGCATCTAGATAGGCTGTTAGGCAGTGCTGGGGAGAAGTCAGCTGTCATGGTGTATGTTGGCACCAACAATGTTGTAAAATGCAGTCAGGAGGTCCTGGAAGCCAGATTTAGGCTGCTAGGTAGCATATTGAAGTACAGGACCCCCAGGGTACCATTCTGTGAAGTGCTACTTGTTATAGGCACAGGGTCAGTGAGACAGGCAGAGCTCAGGGGTCTCAATGCGTGGATGAGATGGTGATGCTGGGAGAAAGGGTTTAGATTTGTTAGGCATTGGGATACATTTGGGGGGCAAGCATAGCCTGTACAAAAGGGAAAGGGCTCCACTTGAACCAAGATGGAACCAGACTGCTGGGGCTTAAAATCAAAAAGACTGCAGAGCAACTTTTAAAATTATACTTAGGGGATTGCCAACAGGAACTGGGTGGCAGAAACTGTCCATTCTGGTTTATCTGAAACTCTGGTTCAGCAAGCAAAATCCCCTAAGGTCTGAGAGTGAAAATGTTTCAGATAAACAAGAAGGAGACAGAGTAGAACCAGGAGCAGAGCAGATGGAAAGACAGGTCAGCGGGTCAGAAAGGTTAAGTAACAGTAAGGGAGATAGTACACACCAAAGCCATGTAAGAGACTAGGTGTATAGGTGTTTAAATATTATGCCAGAAGTCTCTGAGCCAAGATGGGTGAGCTGGAGTGCTTGGTTGGTAAAGAAAACATAGATAAAGTGGGTATAACAGAAACCTGGTGGGGCAATGAGAACCAGTGGGACAGTATTATTCCTGGATACAAATGCTACAAAAAGGATGGGGTGGGATTGGGGGTGGAGTAGCATTGTATATTAAAGAAGGGATAGAATCCAACAAGCTAGAAACCCTAGGAGGACCAGAATCCTTCACAGAATCATTATGCGTGACAATACGAGGACTGGAAAGAAATGTGTTACTAGGGATGTGGTATCACCCTCCAGTTCAAAACACTGAGAGTGACCTGAAGTTAGAGAAGCAAATCAGAGAGGCACAAAAAGAGACAGAGCTGTAATAATGGATGACTTCAATTACCCTCACATAGACTGGGCAAATTCACGTGCGGGTATTGACAGAGAGGCCAAATTTTTAGACATGCTAAATGGCTGTGCCTTAGAACACCTGGTTGCAGAATCAACCAGAGAGAAGGCAACCTTGGATTTAATCTTGAGTGCTGTGCAGGACCTGGTGTGAGATGTCAGAGTTGTAGAACCATTGGGGAATAACAACCGTAGTGTGGTCCAATTCAGCTTGTATGTGAGTGGAGCACTGCCAAGGAAGTCCAGCATAGATGCAATGGCTTTCAGAAGAGGTTACTACTCAAAAAACTTCTCTTCTACTTTTTTTTTTGGTGATAAAAAGGAAGTTGAAAGGGAGAGTCAGGAGAGTCAAATCACTCCAGAGAGCATGCAACTTATTCAAGACCACAATAAAAGAAGCTCATTTGGAATGAATACCAAGAAGGAGGAAAGGTACCACCAAGTTCAGGACGACACCAGCATCACTAACAAGTAGAGTCAGGGAAGCTGTAAAAGGGAAGAAGGCATACTTCAGAAAATGGAAGTCCTGCCCAAATGAACAGAAAGGAACACAAGCTCTGGCAAAAGAAATGCAAGGAGAAAATAAGAGATGCAAAAAGAGAGTTTGAGGAACATATAACTAGAAGTGCAAAGGGGAATAACAAAACCTTCTTTAAATATATCTGAAGCACAACCTGCCAGGGATGCATGTTGGCCCCTTAGATGATGCAGGCATGAAAGGGATTACTAAGGAGGAGAAGGAGATTGAAGAGAAGCTCAATGAGTTCTTTGCATCTGTCATCACGGTGAAGAATACTGACCATATACCTGCTCTGGAATAGAGCTTCTCAGGTTTAGAAGTTAAAGAAGGGATGATCCTTTCCATGCTAGGGATCATTAGGAAGGGGATTGAAAATAAATATGCTAATATTATAATATCCTTATACAAATCTATGATGCAACCACATTTGGAATACTGCTTGCAGTTCTGGTCACCGTATTTTAAGAAGGACATTGTAGAACTGGAAAAGGTGCAGAAGAGGGCAATCAAGATGATCAGGGGCCTGGAGCACCTACATTAGGAGGCAAAGCTATAACATCTGGGACTTTTTAGTTTGGAAAAGAGGAGACTATGGGGAGACATGAAAGAAATGTATAAAATTATGCATGAAGTAGAGAGAGCGGACAGAGATAATTTTTTCTCCCTCTCTCCCAACACTAGAACCAGGGATCATCCCATGAAACTGAAGGCCGGGAAATGTAAGACTGAGAACAGGAATTAGTTTTTCACACAGTGCGTAATTAATCTATGAAATTCTCTGCGATGGGATGTGGTGGTGATGGCCGCTAGCTTGGATGGCTTTAAAAGGGGCTTAGACAAAGTCACGGAGGACAAGTCTATCAGTGGCTACTAATCTGCTGGCTATAGTCCACCTCCTGCCTCAGAAGCAAGATGCCTCTAAATACCAGTTGCAGGGCAGCAAAAGCAAGAGAGAGGGCATGCACATACCTCTTGCCTGTGGGCTTCTCAGAGGCATCTGGTGGGCCACTGTGTGAAACAAGGTGCTGGACTGGATCAGGCTTTGGGCCTGATCCAGCAGGGCTTTTCTTATGTATGTAAATCTCACTCCCTATGTTGTTACATGGGGTAGAATTTTTATCTATAGCTGTGATGGGTGGGTCTCCAGTCATACTGTCATAGAACTACTAATCCGACTATTGAACATTTTTCCTTCTGCAGTGCTGCTAAAAGAACAGGAGCCGCTTGACAGCAGCCATTTGGCAATCCTGCTTCTGCTACCTTCACTCTTCTGTTTACACCTACTGCCAATAACTTCCTCAGGAAATCAGTGGGATAGAAATATTATGGATTAAACTTTAAATCTTAGCCTTCAAGCCTATTGCAGTGGATTAATAGAGAAAGGATTATCCATTCGTCAGGCTATTACCTGAAGTTGGTCTGACTAAAAGACCTATAATTGCCATCTTTGAGTTCTTGTCAAAAAAATGTTGGTATTGTTAAATAAAGCAGGCTGCATGTGTTTATGCATCTTGGTACAGATCTATCTTGTTCCACTCTCTCCAGTGAACTATGGATGTGGGCTTCTCAAACAGCAGCCCTCCACAGCAGTCCTCCAGTCATGCCACATGGTAAACCTCTTTTGAAACTAAGGGGATTTTGAAAAGTAATGGCTTATATCCTTAACCCCTGCTAACTTGGCAAAGAGGCACCTTTTAACGTGGCAATTATTATTATTACGTGGCACCTGTTAATGTAGTGATTCTCTTTATTTAGCAGGGGGAGAAGAACTGGCCGTGTCCACCCCCAGCACAGTACCTCCAGTGACTGTTGCTGGTGTCTTTCTTATGTTTCTTTTTAGAATGTGAGCCCTTTGGGGACAGGGAGTCATCTTATTTATTTATTATTTCTCTGTGTAAACCGCCCTTAGCCATTTTTGGAAGGGCGGTATAGAAATTGAATTAACAACAACAACAACAACAATAATAATAATATCCAAAATACTGTAAGCCCAAGAAAGCTTGCAGAAGGCAACTCATGGCAGACTGGAAGTAGAACAGACCCAGTTCCACTTCTGGTTATTTCACACACCCCAGTCCAGCTGTGCCTTCATAAGGCATTTCATACTTTCTACTTCTCCATCTTCCCCACCCTCTGCTTTTTGAACAAGGAGAGGTTGGGACACAGCGAGGAAGGGGAGCAGGAGTGGCAACTGCTGCCACCACTACCTGGTAGGGGGAAGGAGGGGCACACTTTGTTTCCAAGTGTTGGACAGGAAGCTCCTGATCTGACCCTTGCAAAGGTTCTGTTTGATGACAGGGTCTTCTGGCAACTTTCCCTCCTTGTGCAGAGCCCTTACAGAGCCTTTCAAGGCTTAGACTGGATGCTCCTGTTCTGACTCTTGCAAGGCTAGGGTAAACTGGCTGCTTGTTGGGTCAATTGTCTGCCTTGTTGCCCTGGCCCCCTTGTGAAAGGTGGGCACAGCAAATAGAAAGGTTTACCAGCAAAGCAGCCTTCTCTTCTCAACCCTCCTCCCCTTTAAAAAAATGCTTCAGGGGACATGGGGGCAAGACATGGTGGCATTTTGTGTCTCACTCGAGGTGCCCTTGGGCCATCCCAGTTGCAGGAGGAGGGGAATCCCTGGAATCTGGGTGGAAGTGCCTTTCCTAACCAGAGTTCTGCTCACAGGAGGCTCTGCCTGATTTTCAGAAATGTCTCCCTTCTCCTGCAGCTCTCATATACTGTTCCATTCCTTTTCGGAGGGTGACCTTCTGGAAAATCTTGGATAGCGTGGCACAAGGAGATTGCCAAAAGGGAGTGCTTTTTGTGAGCTTCTTTGTCTTTGTATACAAGCCAGTTTCCAGATATAATATGTCAGTATTCAAAAGGAAAAACAACAGACGTTCCACTAGGCATAGCTAAGCTTAGAGCACACCTGCATTAGTTGTTTGGATCCAGGCATGTATACAGAACTACACAAAAATTAGTGTATCATATTGAATTTTTTGGTTGCATATTTTAAGCAAGGAGCATTTGCAGCTTCTTGGGGCAAACTTCGGCTTCCTTTGCTTAGAGTCTGAACAGCCTTGAATTGATATTTTTGAGGTTGTTTCTGTCTGTACAAAGCTGCAGAAGAAAAATAGAATGATATATTTACTGTCGTAGGTATCTATCTTAGTGTCGTATGAAATACAGAAGACTTTGTTACTGCAATAAAAAGTAATTGTTTTCAGTGATGGTGGGAAGCTAATAACATAATCAAACAAAAGGCTGCTGTCAGGGTGAAAAGAACTAAGAAGTGGAATGTAGTTTTATTTTCCAAAAACCAAGTAGTCTATCATTTGATATTAATGCACAGGAGTCCAGCAAAGCTGGGAGAGCTGTAAAGATAACAATTTGCATACAAGATGTATTTATTTGCTTTCTCCCATATCTTCAGGCAGCTTTTCCTCAAAGGCTCATATATATAAAATGTGTGTGTTTGTTTGAAAATAATTCAGGGGTGATGATTCAAACATCAAATATTTCTGAAACTTCTTTTAGCAATAGGATCAAGCATTTGAATTTTCCCCTCTTGTTTACAATCCAGTTTCCTGTATCCAAAAGGACATCAGTCACAAAGAGTGTTCTACTATTTATGCAGTTCCTAAAGCTCTTCCAAAACTTTGCTAAAAAAAAAGTCTCTGCCTCTGTAAGGCATTCTAATATTTAAGTCAAAGATAAATATAGAACTTTCTCATTCCATTTGTGTAAATTTAGTTACTGATCGATTCGAAGGTGCTGGGGCCTCAGCAGCTGCCTGAAGGCCCTACATACCAATACAGAGCTTGCATAAACTATGAGATCCTGAATTTCAATGTCTACTTCGACCCTGCAAATTGGCTGTGCCATAGGGTGAAGCCCACATGAACCTGCCCATAGTTGGTGGAGCTGCTGCTGCTGTTGGAGAAAGATGAAGAGAAGGAGCATCCAGGACTACCTCCCTGCCTATCTACCTCCAAGGCAGAGTCTCAGCAACTCCACGACACCCAGGACTGAGCTCTGGCTCCTGCTCAGCCCAGCCCAGCCAAATTTGCAGCACCTCTTCCAACATTTGCATTGACAGTCGGGGCGGCTGCTGCTGCTTAGGAGGACAAGAATTGGGGGGATACTCAGTTAATGAAACTGTTCCGGGGTGCTGACTAAACACTCCAATCAGGCTTTGGGGCTAACGTGAGGAATCGGCATTATGTACAGTTGACACTGTAATGAATGGAGCAGATTATTACAGTGTCAATTTGTGCAAATTTTTGGTCTGGAAAAAATGAAGGCAGAAAGATGGTACAATCATGTTTATTTAGGGATAATTGGGGTACAGGAAGATAAAAAGCGGGATTAGGCAAGGTGAGGAGGCAATAAAATCTTAACTAACAGTATTAACTAGAATCTCCAATGGACCCACAGTTCCACTCCCCCTCCCACTGCTCTCCTGTCCCAATTCGGACATCATGGAGAGCGATCTAACTGCAGTCATTGACTGCAGAGAGCAGAGGCGTAACTAGGGAAAACAGCGCCCGGGGCAAGCACTGAAATGGCGCCCCCCCCACCGCTCCCCCAACATACTACATTCTACTTAGGTTTTTCCTCACAAGCGCCCGCTGCCGCCGCCAAGCCAGGCTACTGACTGGCCGCCAGGTGCCAGCAAAGCAATGGGGGGGGGGGCGCAGGTGGCGCGGAAGGGACCGCTCATGGGGAAGGGGGCACCGACGCGCTCCCTTGACTGCTGCAGCGCTGCTGCATTGAGCAGGAAACATTTGTATTAACAAAAAATTAAAAAAAAACAATTTGGTCATTGCGGCGCCCCCCACGTGACCAGAAAAGATGGCGCCCGGGGCACGTGCCCCCCCGCCCCCCCTATAGTTACGCCTCTGGCAGAGAGGAGGGGGAACTGGCTGTGCGGGCTTCCAGCATGAAGGACAGTCTGCACAGCCAATCATGTCTAGAGGGAGGGAGGAGCTTCTTCCCTCAACTCTGGCTACACCAAATGCAGCCTGAGGTTCCGAATTAATACAACATGCAGACTGTGTGGAACCTCAGGTTGAGGAGACAAAACTCACTATAACTCAAGGGTTCAAATTGGAGTATAAAAAGTTAAACTGAGGGCCGGTTGGCGCGCAGGCTCTGAGTTGCAAGCATTTGGACGACACAGTGAGGAAATCTCTGTCCCTTAAAACTCTGGTTCTGTGGCCAACATCTGTCTCCCTTCTGGGCATGACTCTAGAGCCCTCTCACCAATGCTAAGGCCACACTTGAGCCTAAGCTTTAAGCTTGTGAAGCCCTTGGGGACAAGACTATTAAAATGGAGGCAAAATGCTGTCTGCCACTCTGAGTCTATGGGATAGAGTAGATTATGAATACATAAATAAATTAAATGAAAAGGCTTCCAAAGGTGATGATAACACAGATCACCTTTGGAAGCCTTTTCATTTAATTTATTTATGTATTCATAATCTACTCTATCCCATAGACTCAGAGTGGCAGACAGCATTTTGCCTCCGTTTTAATAGTCTTGTCCCCAAGGACTTCACAAGCTTAAAGCTTAAGCTCAAGTGTGGCTTAAAGCTTAGGCTCAAAATATCATCAAAGTGATGATATTTTTGGAAGCCCTTTTGTGGTTGCCTTCACCTTTGAAGGTTAGGGAAGCGCTACCCGAGTGGTCTTGTTTGCAGGGTGGCTCTTCAATGAGGCATGGTGAGGTGGTGATTATCAGGGCAGCAGTATGCCTCGCCTGCCTGCCTTCTTCAGCTGGAGCAGCTCTTCACTGAGGATTATCTCAGAGCTCGGCAAAGTGTTGCTCTGAGATAATCCTGGTGGTTATCCTCTCCTTTGTGGTGTACTTGCCACTGCCTGACTCAGTCCTCCACCACCTCTTCCTCCTCTTTCATTGGACTGGCTTTGAAAAAGAGGGAGTGGGAGTGTAAATGATTCCAACATGGGTTCCCAGATGATGTTGAACTATAATTCCCATCATCCCGCTTTAACTATTATGGCTGAGGATGATGGGAGTTGTAGTCTAACAACATCTGGGGACCCAAGGTTGAGAACTCCTGTTCTATCACTTCATGACCCTCAGACACATTCTTGCAAGCAGAAAGGTCTTTATAAACAAGGGGAGAGAAGTGGAAATCACTCCCTCCCTCCTTTCTGCATGTGTTTGGCTGTGGTAAGAAGCCCTTGTGTAGGCACACTGAAGGTTCCCTGCAAACATGCAGCTCTTTTTCTGCCCATCTGCTATGCAGCATGTGGAGCACTGTCTACAAATAATGGCAGGTGTAAAAATATGTTTATAATGGAGTCTAAATATCTGCCAGTAGGAAGCTTGGTGAAAAGTAAAAATTTTAAAAAGCAGAAAAAGATTATTTAGTTTTTTTAAAGTGTCTGGAACGTATTCTTACAAATCTCGCATACTTTCTAAATCTTTATTTACAGTCAAAGCGAATCATAGTTCTGAAAACTGACAAGTTCTTGCTACATATTTTAAGGACTTGCTAATCTATTAGCTGAAAAACTCATTTGAATGTCTGCAACTGAGAACTTTTTAAAAAAAGACTTTGAAAGTATCACTGAAACCATACCCCCCAAATTGCCGATATATCTTATTTCAAGAAGTTCACATTAAAAGGCATACTGTTTGAACAAATAAGAGAGTGAGAAACGTATATATGTTACAGTATTATGAAAACAAAGGCATGGGTGCAGTCTCCTAGTGAATACTTTCCTCCTTGTACCATGCATGGAAGTCTCTTGCCCTGATCCTCTTTCTCGCACAAGCAGAGAGAGCTGCAACAGGCAGGGGAGGAATGAACAAGTCTATTGGTGCATACTCCGCAAATGGAATATTGCCTAAAGCTGTAGCCCCCCTCTCTATTAAAAAAAAGTCAGCTGTTGAAGTGGAATATACAGAGAATGAAGACATTTGGTTTTGCAAGTGCAAAAAAGAAATCATTTGCAGGAGGGAAATCATGATAGACATTATTTTATGCTCCAAACGTAAGTCAGACAGTCTGTTTTAAAATTTAAAATATATTAATAAGTAGAAGACATTGGCCCCAAACTAGAGGTAAATAAGAAGAGCAGTGAGATGTCTGCACGTTACAGAATGCATATTTCTCTGTGCATTTCTCCATCCAAAAGTGCTCCCCTAATACCCATCTTGAATGAGGACTATATCAGGTGAGGAAATAAATGCACAGATAAATCTGTTGATCAGCAATTTTTATTAAAAAATCATAAAAATAGAAAATTTTCAAATTAATTGTATTATATGCTATTATAACTCTGAATATACACTTATGTCCCCCACTTCTAAATTATTTGAGAGCACCATTATATCTCAAACCATCACATAACAGAAATATGTGTACGGTTTCACATAACCTTGCAACGGTTTATTCCAGAACACGATAAAAGTAGATAATTTCCAATCAATACATTCTCTTTTACACACCCTTCTCCAGCTTGTATAAAATGTGATGAGTTTGACACCATGGCAACTTTAGTGGCAGTTAACAAAGAAAGATCCATTCAGAGATACCATCACAAAGGGTTTTAGAAAAGCACAGGAAGTGCCATGGCGGGTTAGGGGAATTGGTGCAAGTCAGGGAGACCACTTTGTGCAAGCGGAAGAAGTCCTTACCATTTGTGCAAGACGCCTTTGGATCCAAGTCATGTTTCTCTGGATAACTCTAGGGGGCAAACTACATGTTACAGTGCAGCAATGAAGGCCCCTTAACTGGAAAGTAGTATGTTTACATAAGAAAAGGGACAGACGGGAAGAAGGAAGTGCTTAATTCTCCCCCTGTTCTTGCTTTCTTCCTGAATTTCCCCCTAGCTACTTTACTCCTTGTTATTATCCCCAATATTTCAGAACTAACTTTTTGTGTTGGCCAAGTGGCAGAATTTTTTTAACTCTCTCCCTCACCTGCTCATGATGCTTGCATTATTTGTCTTCCCCTGCCTGTTTTGCTGGGGCAGGGGGAAAGTTAATGAACGTCTGTGAGCCATATTTCTTATAATCCCTTCCTCACAAGCCCTATTCATGTTCACAGCAAAAGGGACTTTCTCTCACATCTCTGCAAGCGCAGCACATCCATGAATGTCTGAGCCTTGTTTACCTCTTTTACAGAAAATTAAACTGCTCATCTCTGTCATGTATAATGATCTTCCTGATGGGTTGGTATTTGCATATAGAGTGAAGCCTTCTGCAGTTTCAGTTCTCTGCCCTTTCTGCTGTGGAATGTGCTGCCAATGGAAAATAGAGAGGTGTCTGTTAACACACTGACTGTTTGTGTCTTGTGGATAGATTTTGAGGGGGGAAAGGTAAGGAGGTCAGAAGGTGCCTGTGCAGAGTTGAAGCTGGGGATTGATTCTGGATTCTTTCCCCAGACTGCCATTAACCAAGTGGCTCTGCTGCTAATCACCAAGTATCAATATTCTTTACATAGCTAGGTTTCCTCTGTGCTTAACACACAAATAAATGGTATTTATAATTTATCTGTCCCAAAATGTAACCATAACCTATTCAAAAGGATTCTGTTGGTATCGAGGAGGTCTGCTCTGTGTATTATGGGCACAAGGATTCCACATGAGAGCTTCTAAATCATCATTGTTGTTGGCATTTAAGTGTGTATGAGTGCGTGCATGTACAATGTGTGTGTGTGTGTACTATACACACATGTACAAAGTAACAGTACACACAGACACATGTACAGCAAAGGATTTTTTTGGCCTACTTTCCAGTAAACATATGAGATCACCTGGCATTCTGTCTGTGTACCCACCCATCAACTTCGCAATGCCTGGACCAATATGAACCAAATTGGGTACAGTTATAGGGACACTTAGGGGCACCTCAACGGCATAGTTTGTGATGATGTCATCCACCCCAATCCAAGATGGTGGATGTGTAAACTTTTGAGGTGCAAGTGGGCTAACTTGTGAACTGCCTAACCAATTTGAACCAAATTTGCTACAGCTGTAGAGATACATAAAGGCAAAGTGTGCCGTCAAGTCGATTTCGACTCTGGGCACCCACAGAGCCCTGTGGTTTTCTTTTGGTAGAATATAGGAGGGGTTTACCATCGCCTCTCCAAATGGTGTGGTGTGTGATGATGTCATCCACTCCATTTAAAGATGGTGGCCATGTGAACGTCTGAGGCTCAAGCTGACTAATTTGTGGACTGTCTAACCAATTTAAACAAAATTAGGAACAGTTGCAGTGAAAGACACAAGGGACACCTCAACGCCGTAGTTTGTGATGATGTCATCAATACCAATTCAAGATGGCAGACGCGTAAACTTTTAAGGCGCAAGAGGGATAACTTGTGAACCGCTTAACATTTGAACCACATTTGCTGCAGCTGTAGGGACACATAGGGACACCACAATGGCATAGTTTGTGATAATGTCATCTACCCCAATCCAAGATGGTAGATCCATGAACGTTTAAGGTGCAAGTGGGCTAACTTGTGGACTGTCTAACCGATTTGGATCAAATTTGGTACAGTTGTAGTGAGTGATACACAGGGACACCTCAGTGGTGTAGTTCGTAATGATGACATTCACCCTGATCCAAGATGGCAGACACATGCACATTTGAGGTGCAAGAGATCTAACTTGTGGGTCTCGATTTGTACCAAATTTAGTCCAGATGTAGAGACATTGAAAGGAAAGTAGGCTGATTAGTTTTTACTAGAACAATTTGTTTCTGAATTGCAGTTGGGGACACGATTCAACTTTTCTGTTGAAAATATATGCATCATCTGTGTTTGGGACTTCAAAGAAAATCGAAATAAAACTTCATCAAAGTGAGGCTTCCAGTAGCCATTCTTCAGGTTCCACTTTTTAAATGAACATAGGTACAGTCATTCACCCAAAAGCATGTACAAGTGTACAAATCTCTGTACATTCGTATAGCATAATGTCCGAATAGGGTGTCTATCCTATTTTACAGAAGGAGAACTAAAAAGGTTCTCCTTTTGCAGGTGGGGGTGGGGGAGAACCTTTTACAGGAGAACTATTTTTATCTTTTAAGGAGGACTAAACATTCTATGGTCTGTGGATCTGTGTGTATCTTCCAGTATTCTACAAAAAGTGTGAAGGAGGATGCTGTCAATGCATAAATTGAATATGGGCTTGACCAGACAATATGCTGGACTATCCCATGGAGAGGAGTAAGTGTGCACAACTCCTGGTGCACCACCCTCATCCCTAACCATTCCCAGTTGTACTTGTGGAAATTGAACATCTGGGCACCAATTAATTGCATGGTTGATTTTACTAATAGTAAATCAACTACGTGATTAGATGGCATCTGGATGTTCAGTCCTGTCCCTACATTTATATGTACAAGGCATGCCCGGTGAGTGTGGAAGAACTGCCTCTATTTGCTCCTCTCCATGTAATAGACAGGCATAATGTCTGATCTGGCCCTGTGTGTGCCTGTGTTTATAATGATGCACACTGCATGCCTCCTGATTAAATGAAAATTTGGTTGTGGACAGTCATGGGATGATTATTCAGGGCCAGGCCTGAGCGAAAAAGCACTCAGATTAATAGTACTCCCTATGGATCGTATAGTCAAGCCGTGCTTAAAGTAGATCATGGTGATTTGTGACATTTTCAGCTATGAGAATGGGCATTCCTATACCTACCAAGACAAATTCCAGAAATACCACAGAGAACTTCAATTTGCCAGCAAGTGGTGGTAGTTAGGTTTTCATGATGACCGTCACACTAATCTGAGCTGACAGGTGCAATGATTTACTGATATTTACTTTAAAATAGACCATAATTATAGGGGAGAAAAATGTGTGCTTGTTGACAGACTACTGCCTGCTGCTTATTCACCCCCATCCAGACCCACATCCATTGCAACTCCTACATGAAATCAGTCAAAAACAGCATTTCTCTAATTATGCTGACTTGTTCTAATAACTGCTGAAATGCTAGGCTAGGATTTCTTAACCTTGGGTCCCCATAGGTTGTTGGACTACAACTCCCACCATCTCCAGCCATGGCCTTTGTGGATGGGGATGAGGGAGTTGTAGTCCAATAACATCTGGGCACCCAAGGTTAAAAAACCCTGTGCTAGGCCATAATCAGATACAGGATGATAATAGCTCGATAAATGCAGTGTGTGGTAATTGTTTTGTTCACTTCTGTATATTTCACAAGTCTGTATTCATCCCGCCCCCACCTTTGTGTGTTGGCCTTTATTGCTTCTGCACTAGGTAACAGATTTTTGGAAATAAGTGTTGCATATCTTTATAAGCAATCCATTCCAATGATACTCATTATGAAGATTTAGGAAAGAGACTGGCATAATACAGACTCCACGCAGACAACATATTTTCAGAAATTTAGGAAGATTGTTTGTCAAAAGCACAGTGTGTAAAACTGATTGTATGTTAGGCCTCTTCACAGAACAGACCTTCTGCATTCTTTTTAGGGGGTGCCAACATACAATCAGTTTATGTGTTGCAACCAATGTGATTCCCACCAGGTGATGATGGCGAATAATTGCCAACAGTTGGAATAATGATCAAGGAATCAGCCCTAAATCCCTCTTAACTGCTTTGTACTTGGATGCCTGCCTGCCATTAGCAGATCCTCTTTGCTCTAAATCTCTTTATCTGATCAGATAAGATTAGATGGAACCTTTTCAGTTAAGGAGAGGATTATTTGGAATTATTTTCCTTTTATGGAGGATCTAATTAATATGTTACATGGTGTTTGGCTGAACTTCTGCTTTGTTAGGAAATGACTGGAAATGGAAGGCAGGAGGAATCAATATTTAGCTGTTGTAGAGGATCCGCCCTGCTGCTAATATGAGACACGGATCTCCCTGACAATTACTAGTTTAACCACTGCCCCCAAGTAGACATTTGTATTCTAAGCTGACTATAGTACAACAGCCTTTCAAACGTTTGCTGCAAAAATAAACTTTGGTAGAATGGTAAGGCCGATAGGTGTGTGGTGGAGTAAATGGAAAGTACAATTTTTATTTTAAAGACAAACAAGTTCTTTTACTTTTCAAATAGTTCAATTTTAGATCAAAAGTTGCTTCACAAGTTGCATCACAAAAAAACATTAACCAAAGAGCAGAGGGAACAAACAAATATGATTTTTAATATATATATATATATATATATATATATATATATATATATACACACACACATACACACACACCCCCACTAACCTGACACCCACTGAGCCCTAACTTAGAGTCCTTGATAATCACCTTTAGCAATTCTGGCTTTCCCTTAATTCTGCCTCAGATTCTGTTCTTTTCCAGTTCTGTGTGATTTCAGCTCTGCAGAGATTACACTTCTCTGCCAGTGATTTTAACAGCTCTATGCCTTCAGTTCTGTAGTCTCTCTCCAACATTTCCAGCTTTGACTGCAACTTCAGCGCTTTCCAACTAAAGTTTCACCGCTTGGACATTCTCTGTTCCAGCTCTCCAACATGTAACTCTTGGACTCTTCTTCAACTGAATTCTGATTTCTTCAACGTGATCCTTTCTGACTTCTTCTTTGGACTCTGACTTACTAACACTTTGAACAACCCTTCTCTATATACACATAGTTCCAACTGGTTGGGTTTTTGTTTTTTTTTAAACAATCCAATCAAACAGAGCCAGACTATGGGCAACCTGTGCCTGGCTGCCATGGTGGCCCCGTTCACTCCACCCCTGTGTCCGATATCAGATGCCTGGGCTAGCCACATCCCCGTGTCAGACACAGGGTGTGTGGTTTGGGTCCCGAAGAGGGCCACGTGGCCCCATTTGGGAGCTACATTGGGGCCAGTGCTGCATTCGCAGTGTGGCCAGGAGCGGCACTTCCCTGTCTTAAAGGCAGGGAAGAGTCACTCCTGTCTGTGCTGCAAATGCCGTGCCAGCCATTTAACTCCTGAACGGGGGCCCATGGACCCCCTTGGGAGCTTAACTAGCACCACCCATGCCCGACATCAGTTGGGGCTGCAAGGCATGGCCTGAGGGGTGGCTGAACAGGTTCTTTGAACCCATTCGCCCAATGATGGCTCTGCCCCTCAACCAATATAACTCAACGTTCTTTCCATGTTTCAAAACTTCCCTTCCGTTCAAAACCAAATTCTCAAGCTGATATCCTCAAAGTGAAACTAAAGTACAGCAGGCATGAACTCTTGACCCTGCCAACTTTGCAAGGCAAGTTACACATACAATCCTATTTTACAAAAAGAAGAGTTTATAAGTGCACTCTATTTACAATAATGATGAGGTTTGTACATATTAATACAATTTACAATTCATTTATAATACAAGGGCCTATTTACAAAAACGAAGAGGTCTAGGCCTCCACAGCTGTACTTATCACATTATTTAAGTTTTATATACACATGTACTAGCAAAAATACAATCAAATCTAATGAAAGCGGATCACATAAATCATACAAGCATTCATAAAAATGCATATGAGTCCTAATAAACATTTGGAAGAGGTGGTCCTTTCATGAGATGAGGTGTGGTGGTCACCTCAGGTAGTGAGTGAGTAGTGATGGTGCAGCTGCTGCTGTCTGTCTGTCCTTGGCCTCTTTGCAGTGGCAGTAGTGGAGGCTGCCACTGCTACTCACCCACCTGCTCAGGTGGGTACTGTTGTAAACCGGTCAGGCTAATCTAGAGCTGTATATCAGCAGACGAAGCGTGAAGTAGGCAAAGGATCAAAAGGATAATGTCAGAGCCAAGCAGTAAGCAATTTCCAAACCAAAGCCAGTCTGTGTCATTACAATATTCAAACGAAGTCCAAGTCGAATTCCACAAACAGAGTCCAAACAATCCGGAGTCAAAGCACAGTCAAAACAAGCAGGAACACAGATGGGTAGCTCACCAAAGCACAACATGGCTATGAGCACTGCAGCTGAAGCGAAGCCGCTTAAATAGGCTGAAGCCATGTGCTTTCAATCATGGATCCCTGACTCAGCAGCTCTTCTTGTTACTCGAGCCGTTCTGCGTGTGCGTCTCCTTATCTCCTCCTGTCTCTTTGACAGATGCCTCCCTACAGCTGAGATCGGCTTCGCCTCCTCCACAAGAGCTGTCGTACTAGGCTCTGTTTCTTTTTCAATGTCCTGTGAGTCAGTTCCACTTGCCTCTGCAACTTCTTGCCTTTGAGGCTGCTGCACTCCCTCCTCCACTGTCACACTGCTGTCTCCTTCTAATCCTTGGAGTCCGATAGCATGTCCATGACAGGTGTGCAAGTAATTGGCAATGGCAAGTGGCCCCTGAGGTCTCCTAAGTGGTAGGTGAAAGGAGAAGCAGTAGCTGCTACTCTAGGTAGCAGTAGGGATGTGCGAATCGATTCAGATACAAATCGATTTGTACTCGAACATAGCTGATTCGGGTGATTCGGAGACAAAACGAATCACCCCTGTGGTCCATTGGCTAGATTCGGGTACAAATTGAATAGCGGCCGATTCGATTCGAATCGATTCGGGTTTCGGATCTGTCCTGTTAATTTCCCCAGACTCCCAGCTTTCATTTTAAAAAAATAAGCTAAGCTCTAGCCCTTATAGAAGTGGAGTTATGGAGCAAAATGTGTGGTCACTATTTTTCAAGTATTCGGATTCTTTGGTGTATAATAACTTTTACTCAATGAATCCTTATGAGGATTCATTACACACCTTCATTTCTTCTATTCATTTTGACTGTCTTTTAGACAGTGCCAATTGTCAACTGCCATGTACCAACTACACCCCACTCCCACCCGCAAGGCAGTGAGGTACTACTCAGTTTAAGTTAAGTGCCTAATGGGTAGAGGCTACCACTCAAATTGCAGAGGGATTGGGCAAAGGGCTAGTTTTTGGTGAATTGTTGAAGTTTTCCATAGGAAATCATGTAGGTTTCAGCAGCCCCTAACTGCACTTGGGGGGTGCTGGGGTGGCCCAGAGTGAGTGGTGGTGTAGTGAACAGAGGGTGCCAGCCACCCCCATGGGTTTCTAGTCCATGGGGTTCAGGGTTCTGCTGTTTCTGAGGTGTTCTGAGAGTAGAGTCTTTGGTAGCAAATGAGATTTTCAATACAAACCATGAATCCACTCTCATTTGCTACCATAGAATCTACACTCAGACCACCTCAGAAACAACAGAACCCTGTACCCCATGGGTTAGCAACCCCATGGGAGTGGCTGGCACCCTATGTGCACTCACTCTGGGCCACCCCAGTGCCCTCCAAGTGCACTTATGGGGCTGCTGAAACCTCCATTATACCTTATAGGGAAAAACCTTAAAGATGAGTAAACTTCAACTATTCAACAAAAACCAGCCCTTTGCCCAATCCCTCTGCAATTTGGGTGGTAGTCTCCACCCATTAGGCACTACCACCTCACCACACTCTTCCACCCCAGATTCCACTTTATGCCCCAAATCTGCCTCAAAGACACTAAACCTTCAACTATTCACCAAAAACTAGCCCTTTGCCCAATCCCTCTGCAATTTGGGTGGTAGTCTCCACCCATTAGGCACTACCACCTCACCGCACTCGTCCACCCCAGATTCCATTTTATGCCCCACATCTTCCTCAAAGACACTAAACCTTCAACTATTCACCAAAAACTAGCCCTTTGCCCAATCCGTCTGCAATTAGAGAGCCAGCGTGGTGTAGTGGTTAGAGTGCTGGTCTAGGACCGGGGAGACCTGAGTTCAAATCCCCATTCAGCCATGAAACTAGCTGGGTGACTCTGGGCCAGTCACTTCTCTCTCAGCCTAACCTACTTCACAGGGTTGTGAAAGAGAAACTCAAGTATGTAGTACACTGCTCTGGGCTCCTTGGAGGAAGAGCGGGATATAAATGTAAATAAATAATAATAATAATAATAATTTGGGTGGTAGCCTCCACCCATTAGGCACTACCACTTCACCACACTCTTCCACCCCAGATCCCACTTTATGCCCCAAATCTGCCTCAAAGACACTAAACCTTCAACAATTCACCAAAAATCAGCCCTTTGTCCAATTCCTCTGCAATTTGGGTGGTAGACTCTACCCATTAGGCACTTAACTTAAACTGAGTAGTACCTCACTGCCTTGTGGGTGGGAGTAGGGTGTAGTTGGCACATGGCAGTTGACAATTGGCACTGTCTAAAAGACAGTCAAAATGAATAGAAGAAATGAAGGTGTGTAATGAATCCTCATAGGGATTCATTGAGTGAAAGCTATTATACACCAAAGAATCTGAACATTTAAAAAATAGTGACTACACATTTTGCTCCATAACTCCACTTCTATAAGGACTAGAGCTTAGCTTTAAAAAAAAAAAAAAAAAAATGAAAGCTGGGAATTGGGGAAATTAATAGGACAGATCCAAAACCTGAATCAATTCGATTCGGATCAGCCGTGATTCGGATCCGAATAGAATTTGGGGTGATTCAGATGGGTCAGATTCGGATCCAAATCGAATCAGGGTTGTTTCAATCCGGTTACAAATTGAAACACAGAAAATCCGAATTGCACACCCCTAGGTAGCAGTACCAGGGAGAGGGGCTTACCTGAGGGCATCTTGCCAAGGGCCTTCCAAAACCCGGAGCCTGCCTGTCTAGGGAACTATCTCTAGTCACAGTTATATAAGATAGCAGCAATTATCATGAAAAACATCTGTTAATAAGGCCACAATCTTGTTACTTTGATCTGATGAAGGCTGGCTGAATAAATGAGGGCTGGCTTATAAACACATGCTCATCTCCCCTTAACTGGGCACTCCTGCTAACTGGGCAAAGAGGCACCTTTTAAACATGGTGATTATCTTTATTTAGCCGAGGGAGAGTAACTGGCCTTATGGTATATAAATATTCGTTGTTGTTGTTGACTGCATCATTCAATGATGTTGTGAAAAGTGAAAAGGCCATTATAGAGATCACACCACAAACAGAGCTTTCATTTGTCCTTCAAATGCAATGCTTTTCAGTGCAGCCAGAGGCCATTTGCTAAGTGTAGAAAATCAAGTGCTCTACATTAATGTAAGACCAGGCCTAAGTTATTCAAGTGGTCTCTATTTATAGATGGAAGTGTGAAACTAGAATCTACACATGGTCAGGCATTTTCTTTGCTTTCAGAGCTGTGTCCGTTTTCTGTTCCTCTTAGCTTGTAGAAATTTGTTTTAAATTGAATTACATCCCATGAATTTGTCACATCCTAAAAACTAGTTAAATTGCTAGCTTTACAAGTAGGAGTCATTCAGTAAAATGAAATGCAGCTGGACAACATTCTCACAAGGCATATATTGCTTATTTAAATGAAGGGGGGAGATCCACTGCCAAGTCTCCTAGAAAAGCAAACTTAAATGCTAACTTTGGTAAGCATAATTGTTGTTTGTAATTTGGTTGTCTTGATGATGCATGTTCCCACTTATCTCTATTAGCCCTATGATTAAATGTCAGAAGAGTATTCATAACAGCTCCTGGCTACGATGTCTACCTGTCAGTTTCCAGAATGCACAGGTAATTAACTTCCAGAGACACCTTGTTTTATAGCTGCTTCCCTCATAAACACAAAGTAATCTTATGTAGATTTAAATAAGGGCTTATTCAGAAACAATACAGTTTCCTCCCCTTTCCTCCCTTTTCCTTTCTGACTCCACCCCCTACCTCCTCTACAGGATTCCCATTGGGACAAATTTCTGACAAAACATAAAAGATTACTAGATATAATAAAACACATTCCTCACCTTTATAACAACCAGAATTGAATTGATTTAAAATTCAGTGACAAAGTCTTGAAGTCTTTTAGGTGGTCTGTTCCACACATTTCTCCTAATTCTTGGGTTCTCTGGCACAGGAGCTGTTAGTGATGGTTTTTCTTGCATGGAGGATTGTCCATCACATCCATCAGCCCTCCTCTGTGAGGTCAAAACTGGAGGGAAAATCAAATTCCTCTCCAGTTCCTCTCTCCTGAGATCAATTCCTTCCCTCTTTTCTCATAGTATGCATGCTGGCAAGTCTTGAACTGTTCCATTTCTTTCCATCATCTAATATTTATTTATTTTATTTATTCAATTTCTATACCACCCTTCCAAATATGTCCACTATCTCCTTGGATTTTGATTATTTGTTTTGGTCCAGAATATTGGGAACATCCCTTTCTCACTTTATAAAGCAGCCATACTAGAACCAAGTCTCCCACCTGAAATGTCCACTGTTTTGCACCCCATTTCTGATCACATACAGTTTGTCCATTTGTTGCTTCTGCTGTACTCAGTCATAAATATGTTCATCCTCAGAGTGAGATGGCATGGAAAACCTTAAAAGTTGTTGCTGTTTGGCAGTATAACTATAAGTTTGGTAGTAGCTTTGTGTTCTCTCAGCAGTTCAAAAGGTGATTTTCCTGTAGTATACGGAGTAGTTCGATAAGCAAATACTGTAGAGTTTAATGGATTGCCTCTTTCCAGGGTTGTTGTTGTGTAGTGGCCGGTTGTAAACTTTCCTTCACTAACCTGTTCATTCTTTCTACTAAGCCATTCCCTTGAGGATGGTACAAATATAAAGTATGGTACCTATGAAGCCCTAAACAGCTTAGGCCCTGGTTATTTAAGAGAATGTCTTCTTCACCATGAGCCCCACTGCCTGTTAAGATCATCTGGAGAGGTTTGTCTGCAGTTGCCGCCAACTCGTTTGGCGGCTACATGAGAACGGGCTTTCTCCGTGGCTGCCCCTGGACTTTGGAATGCACTCCCGGTTGAAATAAGAGCCTGCCCATCTCTGGCGACTTTTAAAAAGGCACTGAAGACACATTTATTTACCCAGGTTTTTAATTAGATTTATGGTTTTAATTTTCAATGTAGGTTTTAAATGATTTTAATTGTAAGCCTCCCAGAGACACAAGTTTTGGGCGGTATACAAATATGTTATAAATAAATAAATAAATAAATAAATAATAAATAGTATTGTTTTATCCCATGGTTATGCAAGTATTGCTACATTTCAAATGAGGTAAGCTGTGTCCCACTGTCAGTCACTAGTTCTTTAGGAAGACCTTATTTTGGAAAAACTGCAGCCATGAACTGGATCACGTTTTTGTAGTAATGTTGTCAGCAAATGAAACTTCTGGCCACCTAGAATAGTAATCCACTATCACAATAACAAATCTTTGTTTTGTGGGTTGGTTATCAAAAGGTCGCATTATATCCAGATCAAGTTTTCCCCAGGGACCATTGGGATACTCTACTGGAGCCAAGGGGATGGTACTTTCTTCTGTGAATTGTCAGATACAGCACAAGCCATACAGTGCCAGATTACATTTTCAATGTGTTTGTCCATACCTGGCCACCAAAAACTTTCTCTGATTCACCTTTTAGTCAAGTTCATGCTCCAGGGACCTTCATGAGCAATTTTGATCAGTTTTGCTTGTAAGGAGGTTGGCACCACCAAACAATCAGTCCTCAACACCAGCTCATGGAGAAGAGACAGCTCACTTGCTACGTGCGTATATGGTTGAAGATATTCAGGTACTTTGTTTTGGCATGGCCATCCATTAGTTATGTAAGGTTTAAGTTCAATAAACTATTGATCAGCACTACTACTACTGCTGCTACTGCTATGGATATTTATATACCGCCCTTCAACCAAAGTTTTCAAAGCAGTTTACATAGAAAAAATAAATAATACATAAATAAGATGGTCCACAGTCCTGAAAGGGCTCACAATCTAAAAAGAAACATAAGGTTGACACCAGCAGCAGCCACTGGAGGGATGCTGTGCTGGGGTTGAAGAGGGCCAGTTGCTCACCCCCTGCTGAATAAAGAGAATCACCACTTTAAAAAGATGCCTCTTTGCTCAGTTAGCACTGAGGGCTGCTTTCAATTCAGAGGATATGATCACTCCAGGAGTGGATGAAGCTATTTGTGAAATTGCTACTCCATGTTCATCTTCTGGAATCTCGTCTTGGCCTGGAAGTGGAAGTCAAGGTAAACAATCTGCAGTTGTATTCCAAATATCTAGAAGATTGCCCACCTGGAAATCAAAGTCCATAAGTCTGGTGATACATTTGGCTTTTCTTGAGGTTTCTTGACTTGATCTCAGAGTAGGAAATAAAGCAGATAGGGGTTCATGGTCTGACTGTAAAGTGATTTTTTCTGTCCCACAAACAGATTTTTTTCCATCTGTGTGTGTGAGTTTTGTTCTGAGCAGCAGTATCAAGGCAGTGTGTGTGCCCATGCATTCAGAATGGGGCCTTCCTGATTCAACCTGAGCAGGATCTAAAATTAATTGAGTGGACATCAAAAAAATGTGTGAGCACGCGCACATGCACATGCCTTAGGGGGAACACTGCCCACAAGTAAGTCCTGAAGTGCCTCACCTCCCAGAAACATGCTAGAGCTTCTTTTTCAATAACCGAATACATCTTCTCTAATGCAGTAAGCACTCTGGAATCAAAGGCAACCATAACCTCCCTGCCCCCTTTTTGCTGGGTCAAGACATCACCCAAACTATATTCAGAAGCATCAGTGGTTACAATAGTGTGCCTGTTGTCATCAAAAGAATATTTTGATGTAAACCGCCCTGAGCCATTTTTGGAAGCATCTCTCAGCCCTCGCAGTTGGAACCCTCGCAGTTGGTGTGGGATGGCTGTATATTCTCTGGCCTTGAGGGCCCAGGCAGTGAAGAAATATATCTTTCTGCTTTGCTGGAGTAAAATCAGGGATCTATATGGTGAGGAGGTAATTGCAGAAACAGGACGTTGTTGTTGCCAGGGAACAGCAGGTTGTCCTGGAGTTGAGAAGGGAAAAAAAAAAAACTGGTGGTGGGATTTGAGCCAAGCTGCAGGATGAACAACAGACTAGCATCCAGTGAACAACAGAGTTCAGATTTGAGAAGGAAAAAGTACCTTTTTGCAGGTCAGGAAGCTGGAGAAATAATCAGCAGCAGACATTGTAGAAAGCACTTCAAGAATGTAGACCCAGTAATGTAATGAAATGAGGTTGCCAGAACATTCACAAGCTTTGCAGGCTCACACGCTTAGTTGGTTCAAATCTCATCGCCAAATGTTTTAAAGCTGCTTCCCTCATAAACACTAAATAGCCTTATCTAGATTTGACTAAGGGTTTATTCAGAAACCCCTTTATTCAGAAACCCCTTTCTACTTTCCCTCCCTTTTCCTTTCTGATTCCACCCCACACACTTTCTATAGGATCCCCACAGGGACCAACTTCTCAACAACAAAACATAAAAAATTACTAGATAGAACACAACACATATCTACTTGTGTGTGTGTGGTATCAAGAGCCTTTAAAAATGTATGCCATGTCACAGCTCATGACAGTTGTATGGATTTACAACGTGGCTGGTAGAAACAAGTTTTCCAACAAGGGTTAGGAACTTGGATCTAAAATGTATACAATTTGAATACTTCATCCTGTATGTGGCATTCACAAGTGAACATGACAGGCTTATATAGAGCACAAGGCTCACTAGCTTACGGGAGGATGCTTTGAGTGGGTATCTGGGATGTCTATAATAGGCACAGGTTTGAAGGTAAGTTAGAAGGGATCCTGGGTACTTTCTAACGAATTTGAATGGATTTATTCTACAATGCGCAAGAGCTGATTTATGGAAGGACATTTTACAAGGTTTCAAAAAGTTGACTGTGGCATATTTAACTTTTCTGAAAATGTTCTAATGCACGTCCCAATGATGACTTGTTATGAAGTGGTAGGAATATTTTTCAGGAATTTACCGGCTGGAATTGTGTCATAAATTCAACATGTCAATATATTTTGGGGCAACTCAGAATATGTTGACTTTACCAAATAAAAGGTGGTCCAGTGAACTGCCCTACAAATCCATGTATCTTCATGAAGTGCTTCATAAAACCATGAGAATCTGTGCAGTCCAGTCTGTGATGAAATGGGGGTTACTCTAGGCTTTCCAGGATCTACTCTCAGTAGAGAGATTTATCTGACCCCCAAATTTAGGAGCTTACCTCTTCTTTGAGGTAGGCTGCCACCAGTTAAGACTGATCTAAAGCCACTGACTAGGTTTAGATTCAGCTTCAACAACCTAGAACTGTTTGGCTTGGGACTTACAAGCACTGTACAGCCAGAGTCCCCACAACCCAGTTCTAGACAACAGTATATTATTCAGAAACACTCAACAGTAGTGAATGACCTTATGAGGCACATGGGGAAGAATTCTGCAAGTAACACTCCAGAACCTGTTAAATCAGACTGAAGCCATTTCTAAGTATATGAACTTTATTTAGAAACTGTCATAAATCTGTTAGCTCGGCTAACCCAACAGGATTTACAACCGCCTTCAGCACTCCCCGGTGAGTTAACAGAAAGCGGCAGCAGAACTGCACGAGTGAAAAATAAAAGGCTTCCAAAGAAAAAACAGTAAATGAATTAAGTCCCCTGAACTGAACTAGGTACCCCCCTCTAACAATAACTGAGTAATAAGTGAACAGAAAACACAGAGCAAAGAATGAAAATAGCAAAGGACAACAGAAGCAAGGAATTAACAGAACAAAGCAGGAAAGCATAAACAAGGCAATCTGGAACTCTGACAAAGTTTTGGAATTCAATAACACACTGTCTGTGGACCAGCGAAAGTTGCAAACAGCACCTGAGCAATTGAGAGACTACCAAATATATATGGCTCAAGAGAAACAGCAGCCAATCAGGCTTCCTTGAGTAAGCACTTCAGCTTCCTCTCTAGTGATCTCCTGCACCTGTGTGACTTCCACTGAGCCTCTTGAGCCATCTTCTCAAGACAGGTGAAATCCCAGGCTCCTCCCCATCAGAAATCATGTCTGGCAGCTGTTACGAATCCTCAGCTCCAGAGTCTGGTCTCCCTGACAACTCCCGTTGCTGTGCCTCTGAGCCCTCACTAGTAGGCGAATCCTCCCATTTCTGCTCTGACTCTTCTGAGTTAGAAGTCTGAGCCATGACAGAAACAAGCATTGCACACAGATTAAGGAATTGGTGGAAAATAGGGGAACTGGAAGTAAAGTTGGGCACACAGGAATTTAAAGAAAATACAAAAATGTTAACTGACTAGCTAGCACTGAGCTTTACCTTAGACAAGTAGTAGACCAGTCCTTGGCTGAGGGAGCATTAATCCCTACAGCTTCTCTCCTTCTGGACACAAGTAGCAGCGGTTGAAAAGGTTCCTAGTTGCTGGCAGTTCAAGACTACTGTTGACAAAATGGAGGGGTTCTTGTCCTGTTTTATAGTGATACAAGAGGGGGATCCAAGGGAAAGAGTCAGTGTATCCCTGATGTAATGCTGGCCAAGCCAGGATAGAGGTTTTCACTCTAAACTAGAGGTCTCTCCTCCTTAACGGGGGGTGAACTAGCATGTCTAAGCTGAATCCAGTTTGAACTGGCCTAAAATGGTTTTGTGAGGAGAGCGTGCTTGACCCACGCTCCTCGCAGGTGAGCAGGAAGCCCACCCTTGGTGGCTGGATCGGCCACCCACACGATTATTGACTGTCACAGAGCCGGTTGGGTTCACAGGGTTTGGGGGCCTCTTGGCCCCCAGAAGCCCCAACATGCTCCAGGCGAGTGCATGGAACATTCTGGGGAGGCCCCCCCCCCATGCTGGGAGGAATAGGGTTAGCGGAGTGCATGCTCCGCTAACCTGATTTAAGTGGGGATTTAAGCGGGTTTGCCACCGGGAACTGTGTGGCTTCTGTTGCTTCGCACAATAGGGAGAAATAGGGCTAGCTTTTCCTGGACCAATTTTTGCTGATCGTGGGAATAGGTGCTGTGAAAAAAGCTTTGGCCTGTAGCTTGATGGCCTTTTTGCCTCAATAACAATAAGAAAGAAAGAGCTGGGCTAAGATGGGATCTGTGTTTTGTCACACAGTCAATCAAGTTGGATGTGAAGTGGAAAGGTCAGACTCTGCTGTAGCCTTGGCAAATAAAACTAGCCTTGGCAAATAAAACTAGCATCATAGAGCCTACTATATTACACATAAGAACAGCCCTGCTGGATCAGGTCCAAGGCCCATCTAGTCCAGCATCCTGTTTCACACAATGGCCCACCAGATGCTGCTGGAAGTCTACAGGCAGGAGTTGAGGGCATGCCCTCTCTCCTGCTGTTACTCTCCTGCAACTGATACTCAGAGGCATCCTGCCTCTGAGGCTGGAGGTGGCCTATAGCCCTCCGACTAGTAGCTGATGATAGATCTCTCCTCCATGAAGTTATCCAAACCCCACTTAAAGCCATCCAGGTTGTTGGCTGTCACCACATCTTGTGGCAGAGAATTCAACAAGTGGATTATGTGTTGTGTGAAAAAATACTTCCGTTTGTTGGTCCTAGATTTCCTGGCAATCAATTTCATGGGATGACCCCTGGTTCTAGTGTTATGTGAGAGGGAGAAGAATTTCTCCCTATCTACTTTCTCCACACCATGCATGATTTTATAGACCTCTATCATGTCTACACATCTTTGAGTAGATTTAAAGGAAGCCACAATTTAGATAAAACTTATTTTAAAAATAGTTATTATCCAGAGATGAAAAAATTATTTTGTCTTGGCACAGTCTTCTGAAGTGTTATAACCTTCCAAGTTTTTGGCCGTCTGTACTTTTGTTGAGGATTCGCTCCACCTCATCTTCATATAGATTACTGATAAAAATCTTGAAGAAAACACAATAAATGCTGCATATATAGAAATGCAAGGTAAATTACTCTCTCTACTCTATGGGGTACCAGAACTTTTCATTTTAATTTCTGGAAAATAGTAATTTCCAAGACAAGCAAGATAGGTCTGAAAATCCCTAAAGAGAATATCATTTGGGTAAGGAAAGACTCGCTTCTTGTAGGCCAAGGAATGCCATTAAGTCTACAAGAGCTTTCAAACACTCTTTTAGGCTTAAGACAGACTGGCTTAAAAACATTTTCATCTGTAATGGAAACATTTGTGGAGATATGCCTAGAATGATCTATAGATGTCACTGCTACTGCCACCTCAGGATAGAAAACTCTGCAGTCATTAATTCTGTATGCAGAGATTGATCCACTCCAGGCTTAAATGGACTGAATTTTGCCATTCTTTAAGGTAGCCCAAAGTGACCACTGAGTACCTCTGGGACATCTTATCTTGGAGTCTAACAGAAGATCTCCTTTTGGAAGAAGACTGAGGTAAAATAGCCTGAAGCTCACCTGGTGGGAAGGTCCACCTTCTCTCTGATACCCATTAGCTTCCTGACTGTCACTCCCCCGCTTTCAGATAGCGAAGAGGAAGGGGATGCTGACAGCCCTTCAGCCGATGCAGGGGTGCCTGAGGGGCAGAGCCCAGCTGTTGGTTCCCAAGAGACGGCTGAGGCAGGTCCAGCTGATGTCTCAGAGCAGGCACAGCAGTCTGATGCAGCAGAGACAGCCACTGATGAACCCGAGGATGAGCTGTGCAGGCAACCCCCACTGACTCCACAGCAGAGGTGGGTCACAAGGCAGCAGGCACAGCTGGTAACCATCAGAAGAAGTAAGTGCCTCTTGCAGAGGGCTGATAAGCCTTGAATCCTTGCCAGCTGAGAGTTATCAGCTTAAACTATAAAGCACGTCTACAGCTTGCAGTTAGATGCTGGAAGACAACATATGTCATCCCTAGTGTCGACAGCCTTCAGCCAGAGCCATTTTTGAGCCATGTTTTGCTTCTGCAACCCAGACTGGTCTTTTGCTAACTATTATCCTAGACTTCAGACCTGGTGGCCAGATTTCTGACACTGACATTGTCCTTACAAATCTGGGTTACTCATCTGTATTTGTCTTTGGTCCTTCCTTCAATTTATTACACATGCATCTTTTAAAACAATCAACTCATCATTACATTGTGTAAAGTAAAGTCTGCCATCGAGTTGGTATCAACACCTGGCAACTACAGTGCCCTTTGGTTGTCTTTATATATATAGCCACACTGATATTTGTAGGTGTTTTCCATTTTTCTTTCTCAATGAAGTTGTTTGTGATTGTGATTACTAATTTCCTTCCACCCATCTTGGACTTCTTACTCCATTGGTTTGTTTACCTAGATGATTCGACCTAGTGCTTCTCTGAGCACTTTGAGCTTTCCTGAATGAGGAATCTGCTTTCCTGAAATTCTAGGTACATATTTTATTATGTTCGTCTTTAGTTTTTTATAAGAGCAAGAATTCCAGCACTACATGATGGAGAGTTTCTTCCATAGTTCCCACTAGTTTAACCTTATTGACCAACTCTTCCCTATTGGATGTCTCAATCTCTTTAACTGGAGCCCAAAGCCGCCACCTCTGGTTTGTGAAGGAAGGATTTTGAGTGGGTCTCTGATAAATCAAGGAAGAACATTTTCTAAATTAGAAGAGGTTTATTCTGTAGAACAGTTTTACAATTCCTAAAAAACACCTTAAGTGGTGCAGTGGGGAAATGCTTGACTAACAAGCAGAAGGTTGCCAGTTTGAATCCTCGCTGATACTATATCGGGCAGCAGTGATATAGGAAGATGCTGAAAGACATAATCTCATACTGTGTAGGAGGAGGCAATGATAAACCCCTTCTGTGTTCTACCAAAGAAACCCATAGGGCTCTGTGGGCACCAGGAGCTGAAATTGACTTGACGGCACACTTTACCTTAGTAGACTAAATAATGGTAAAACTTGAATAATGAGGTCAATATGTTAAAGAACGTAGAATTCTAAAAACAATTGTAACAATCAGTTTTCTGAGTTTGCTTTTTAAATTATTCCCTTTCCTCAATAACCATCATGCATGTCCTTCTGGTTGTTTTTTTTTTTTTAAACGAGCAGCTTCCTTCCTGTAACCTATTTGTTAATCATGTTTTGGTGACTGACTTTTGGGCATATTTCCCAAGAATTTTAAGGCAGGCTTAATAAACATTAGTATGTCTGCATATAAAACCAAATGATTATTATTCATTGGTGGGATTACGTAGAATTAAACTTCCCCAAACTGCACTGAATACATTCAGCTAGACATGCAAGTAAGCTGAATTTCTATTTGGTTTGCTTCTATCTGAGCCTTCAAATTATGAAGTGAAGCAAAGCCAAAAGATTAATACAATGAAAACAAAGATTGGGAAATTAAATGACACGATGCAATTTTCTGCCTCATTGGGCTGGCACCAATAATATGCAAAGGGAAGCCTGCTAAGTGTTGGTAAGCTGTTGAATAAATGCAGGACAATCAGTTTCCTCCTCAAGGGAAGCTATTGCTTTGACTGATATCGCCATTGACCCCTCCAATTACCTGCAAACCCTGCCTCCCCCCGCCAAGGCACAGTTTGAGACTGTGGACTATTTCCCCACCGCCCTGCTGTGGACCATACTGATGCCATTACAGGTTACACCAAGTGCATGTTTCAACATTACTGCTGATAGTTGGGAGCTAGCTTGGGGGCATACCTAACAAACCAAACAGTTTCTACCTCCATAATTAAATATTAATATTGAAGAAGATGGTGTGTTGTAGATACTTGGAATCCATGTTAATCTAACTCGTTGCCATCATTTTTATCAGTGTAGTGCAATGTGCTTTGTATTCAGAGTATATCCCTGATTCCTGTATCACTTCTTCCTTCATATGCATCACTGTTGAATGTGAAAGTTGACTTTAAAAAAACGCACCCCATAACATCAATGTATAATAAAAGGAGCTGAACATATTATTTTATTATCATTGGATTCTGGTTGTGCTTGCTTTCTGGCAGTTTAGTCTTCATTGGCTCATTCCTTGATGTAACTCTGTCAAAGTATGACACATCGTCCCCTGCAGTGTTCCCTCTAACAGGGATTCCCAGATGTTGTTGACTACAACTCAGCCTCTCCAGCTGCAATGGCCTTTGACTGGGGATTCTGGGAGACGTAGTCAACAACATTTGGGAATCCCTGTTAGAGGGAATAGTGTTCACCTGTCAAATGTAATATTTGGCTCTGTTTTGTGAGGAATATGTTGTAACATTATTACTCTATGGGACTTTGAACTTATGGTGAGTGAGGAAAGGATCTTATAAACAAGGTTGTAAATATAAAAGGGAACATATCTGTTGTGAGATCTGAAATAATATCTCCCCCCTGCCCACCTCGCAACTTTGTGGAAACCTGTCAAGAATTTTGAACTGGGAACCTCATGACATATGCCTGGGACCTAAGATAATTTTGTTGCATTTCAGAAACAAGCATTTCGTTCAGCCAGTTGGGTAAGATTTCAGAACCTTATTTGGGCATGTGAAACATTGGTCCTTGAAGCTGGAAGGGAGTATGTAGTCTCTGGACTTGACAGACTTAATACTAGGAGCCTGGCCTTTTGCTGGCCGTCAAAACTATGCAGTGGTGCAGTCGCTATTGGCCTGGTGGGAGGGAACAAATGTTCCTGGGCCATGGGGGTCCAGGGGCCACCAGAGCACCCTCTCATTGGCTATGCTATCACATGCCAGACACCCCCCTTCCACCACCATGAGCACACCAGTGCAGGGACATTGCTGGCATGGGGCATGGAATCGTGGCCCATCATGCTCTCCCAGCTGGTGAAGGCGAGCGCTTTCTTAGCCAACTAGGTGCTTTCTTTCCTCCTAGGAGTAACTGTGGTAGCACTTATTGCATAGCTGCTTGTTCTCTGCAGCCTTGGTGCTGCCCTTCAAGTCCATAGCAGCCCTGATGTGATGCACAGCATCACTGAAATGCTGTGCATCATGTCAGCCATTATTTCAAATGTAAGTAGTGTCGCAGAAGTGTGTTTGCACAACTTTAAGTATTTTAGCAATACTTTTAAAAGATGCTCACAGCAGTGTGGGCAATTCAAAACCACCCAGATTTCACTGTGCAACATATTACCCATCATGTTAGCTTGGATTCCTAAGGGACTAATAAAATATCTTTGTCACAGTTAAGTGCAGGTGGGAGGGGAGTGCTATGGACTAGTGCTGGCCAATGGACACCAACAAATTAAGTAGTGATAGGAATTAATACAACAAAGCATGAATTTTTGGTCATGTGCCTTTGAATCTTTCTCATCCCTCACATGCTGCCTCTGAATACCAGTTGCAGGGGAGCATCATTGGGAGAGAGATCATGCTTTCATCTCTTGCCTGTGGGCTTTCCAGAGGCATCTGGCCAGCCATTGTGGTAAACAGGATGCTGGACTAGATAGGCTTTGGGCCTGATCCAGCAGGACTGTTGTTACAGTCTTATGTACAATTTTACTGGCCTATTTCTACATCAACAGTTAAGCAAACATCCAGAATGAAGGTATTCCTCTCTTTTTGAACAAGGTTAACTATATAAACAAATAAGTACAATCAAGTCAGAACATGTAATATAACTAACAGTTATTTAAATTTTGCCCAGTCCTTAGAACCATTAGTCTTTTCTGATATCTCAGACCGAGAAATTCTAAAGGTCAGAGGTAATCCACAAGAAGTCAAGATTCAATTTAAAGGTTGTTAATGGACCTTTTGTTTATGACCCAGCCCCAGATAAAATTACAACCGTATCTCCAGATTGAAGGTGTCCAACCCAGGATAGATGGTTTGTTTGTTTTTTAAAAATGCTCTGTCTTGGAATACGGCTGGTACAACTAATTTAGCTGATAAGATTTTTTAGAGCAACTAAATAACTATGATGCTGTCTTATTCAAGAAACCTGGGCTGTGGGTAAGGTTGAGTGATTTGAAACACATGCTTTATATGCAACATCATCTGCTGCATGCGAGTGTACAAAAGCTAAACTTTGTGGCCCATTTCCCACTAAATTATTTTCACTCATAAAAGATACCATTTCATTTGCCTGGATATCCTTATTGTAGTGGGCCGTATTATGTAATTTAGAACTACTAAGTCTCCAAATCTAAATTTTGCCCCTGTGCAAAAGATATATTTAAAAAAATATGCAGTTGGCTACAGTTAGAAGCATATCAGTAGAGAGCAGAATTACTGTAGATGAAATAAATTTGCCAGGCCTTTCAACAAGTCATTTAATAAATCTGGGTTATTCCAAGGCCTGTGCAAATATGAAAAGCATGTCATATGGCACAAGAAAACAATGCAATAGCTAGTCCTTCATTCTTTTACATTAAGAACTTGTTCTTCAGCCTTGTATTTGTCTGATGGCCTGATTTCAACTCAGTGGACAGCTCTCTCACCGGCAAGGTTTAATGTACTTTCTTCAGTCAATTTAGAGGGCCGACTTAACAACTGCAGTAAGTGCTCGCTTTGTGTCTATGTGATTTAGGTGAAATCCAATCAATTGGTCATGTTCTACTTTTTTGTTTATTTTATAAAAGACAGAGGGGACAATTTATTTTTCCACTTATTGTGGGTAGGTTTAATAAATCGGCTGATGCTTTGGTTCTGTTTTTGTTCAAGGACAAAGATATTAACATCATTTCAAGGTAGCTAGATTTATTGCAACTGCAATAAAAACACAGAGAATAATGCTAATTAATGCCAATAGCCACTTTTAAAAAGATTCTATTAGGTTTATATTGTGGATGTTTGATGTGGCATTTTGGTATCACAGTTTACACTAACAATGTTTTGCTTCCTGAAAGTGAAAAACTTGTTCATTGATAGCAAGATGTCTTCCTTGTTGGTTCATGTGAAATGTCCACAATCACCCCTTATCCAGGGGTGGAATTTAAGGTGAGTCAAGGTAGGCCCAGTGTATGTAATTATTAAGACTTTGTTTCACTTTTTTCCTGAATGAAGCTTAACTTATTAAAATAAGGCCCACTCTAGAGGTCTACCAAGTTCTCAAGCATGCATTCCAGGTGGTTTTTTTCCCTCCTGCTCCTCCTCCTTTTTTGCATTAAGATGTCTCTTTGTCAAATTATTATGTCTGAGGCTTTTGTATAATAATATTTCCATGCTGGAAATTGATGGAAAGCTCTAAAAAAATCACTTTAACTTGACTATGCTGGTCTGTGACTGTAATAAAGATTGATTGATTGATTGACAGTTAAACTTGTCTTTGAAGACAATTTTGGAAAAATTCTACATATAGGTCCTCCTTACACCCCGCCCCCATGAGACCTTCGGAGTTAGCCCTTTCAGTTGTGTCTCCCTTTTAATCAGTGGCACTCTTCAAAAGTGCCAGCATGGTGTAGTGGTTAGAGTGCTGGACTAGGACTGGGGAGACCTGAGTTCAAATCCCCATTCAGCCATGAGACTTGCTGGGTGACTCTGGGCCAGTCACTTCTCTCTCAGCCTAACCTACTTCACAGGGTTGTTGTGAGGAGAAACTTAAGTATGTAGTACACCGCTCTGGGCTCCTTGGAGGAAGAGTGGGATATAAAATGTTTTTTTTAAAAAAAAAATCTGTTTAAGTAGGACAGAATAGGCTGCCCAAACAGTTTTATTTGCCCACCCACTCAATGGCAATTGAGTGGTTTAATTGCCCACTCACTTTTCCTGCCTGAGAAGCATGTCCAAGAAACACATAAGTGATTGACACTAGACACTTGAAAGTTTCTAGACACTTGCTATTGTGTTGCCAATAGCTGAAGCCTATGTGCAGAGCAATGACATATGGTAATCTTGCAGTTTTGCCCAAGAGTTCTTGTACATACATTCAGGGACCCGCACATGCAAAATTTATACCCACTAGCTCCAAATGGTTCTCAGGGCCCACCTTTATTGAGTTACAATTCTTGAGTTAGAATTAACCAGGAAGCAAATGAAAAACATTTTGTTAATGATCCTGTTGAAATGGATGCAGTGCACTGATACATACTCTAAAATTCTCTAGCCAGCTACTTAGCAAAGCTCCAGTAGTTTTAGAATTTTAAGCGAATCAGAAGCCACTTCACTTCATAAATGGCACATAATTAGGTGATAGATTGAGTTAGTTCTGGCAATTAAAAAGGCAAGCCAGAAATTTTATAGGGCACCAGTAGAGAGGTGCTATGCTGTTTTATGTCATTAGGTTTCACAGAGATGCAGTGAGCAGCTTACTCTAGCATGTGTTTTTCATTGGCAGTGACAATGAAATGTTGTATGTGGACATCCTTGGCTGATGCAAACTACCCAGCCTTCTCTGTCTTTCAATAGTACTTTGAAGATACAGTCAATAATATCCCCGTCAGTACTTGTAGGTGAGCTTAAATGGGGCCAGAATGTTTAAAAGGTGCCACTAGTTCTGCCAGCTCAAGGAGTCTTTAGACTCATTTGTTTTGACGAGCAGCCCCTAATGCCTCATGACTAGTGAGTGAGAGGGAACCATAGGTCCCAACTGTCCTTATTTACCAGGGACAGTCCTAGAATCTCTTCCTGGAAGCTCACTGTCCCTGTTTTGCCTCTCGGGGTTTGTTTTCTGCATGTGAGTTGTTGCAGTTGCCATTCTTCAGGATTAAATCTCCAAGTGGGTGGGTGGATGCATCTTGTCTCAAATGCCTCTGCATGTAAATGGGTGCAGAGTACTAAGGCACAATGCAGTGCGCATGGCATAAAGTACATGGGCAGCATTTAATTAATTGATTAATTGATTTCATTTAATTTCTGTACTGCCCTTCCAAAAATGGCTCAGGGCGGTTTACATTAAAATAAAAACAATTAAAATCAATTAACAGTTAAAATAAAAAAAACTATAAAGCAATATAAAACCAATTAACAAAACATTTAAAACAGTTTTAAAACCCTGGAAAACCAGGCAAAACATTTACAGTTTAAAAGCAGTTTAAACACCCTGAAAGGCCAGGCCAAATAGACAGGTCAAGGACTCTCCTGAAGGCCAATAATGAATTCAGATTACAGATTTCTGCCAGGAGTGCATTCCACAGCCCAGGAGCAGCTACAGAGAAGGCCCACCTCTGAGTCACCACCAGACGAACCAGAAGTAACTGGAGATGGACCTCCTCAGATGACCTTAACGTGCGGCGGGGATCATGTAGAAGAAGGTGCTCTCTAAGGTAACTCGGACCTAAGCTGTTCAGGGCTTTGAAAGTAATAACCAGCACTTTGTATTTTGCCTGGAAACATATCGGCAGCCAGTGTATCTGTTTCAAAACAGGCATAATATGGTCTCTCTGGGTTGCTCCAGAGACCAATCTGGCTACTGCATTTTGAACTAACTGAAGTTTCTGAACTACCTACAAAGGCAGCCCCACTAGAGTGCACTGCAATAGTCAAGCATGGAGGTTACCAGCTGATGCACCACTCTTTTGAGGTCATCCTCTTCAAGGAATGGATGCAGTAATCCTTCAAGTAATCCTTAGTATACACATTTCTTGTTAAGTGTATCTCTCTTTTCATCAGTGAAATGTTGGATGTGTGGACCTGGCTGGCCTCCTTGGTGATCTGAAAAAATGTGCTTTTGCATGGGGAGAGGGCTGGATAGGAGCTGGTGAGAGCAGCTCTCATTTAACATGGGCAACATGCTTGTCCCATGTTGGAGGCCTTAGTTTTAAAATCTCACCTCTTTCAACTATAGGGAGCAGTATTTTATGAGTGTCTGTAACAGATAGATTGGAATGTTTATTATTGGGGAGATCACTCAGCCCAGGATTGGTGTGAGCATTCCTGGGTGTGGATGGGTTTGCCATATAGTTTGCCATATAGGGTTTGTCATATAGTTGCTTCTCTTGTGCCTCATGTTACTGAAACAGAGGAGTTGGGGGAGGATGGGCTAAGGAGATGTGACTGGGAGAGCAGAAGAGTGGGGATGAGTTTGGGGCGGTGATTTCACAGGCAGCGAGCAGAGGGAGATATGCCAGTGGGAGTTGGGCAGGCCATTAGGGGGAAATGATACAGGCAATTGAGACCTATTTCTTTTTCTGGCTCTTCTCCCAACCCTGCAGCCACAGGGAGCTCTGGAAACACTCATTCTAGGTTTAGGGTCCTGCTGTTGAAATGCTAAGACATCTCTCATCCACGATTTGATTGTGGATGAGCATGCTGAGCTGGTATGTGTGACAGAGACCTGGTTGGATGAGCTGGGTGGGGTTGGTCTCTCTCAGCTCTCTCCTTCAGGTTTTCTGATTGCTGTGGACGGTCCACATATCAGAACCAGAGGTACCAACTCAGAAGTATGTGAAATAAAGGCCTGTGTCTGATTCCATTTTATATTAAGAAATGAAATGATACCTGAACTCGAGGTGATCTGGCACCCAGGTCAACTGCTCTGTGGAGCAGGGGGCAATCCAGCATTGTAAATGGGTAAGCACAAAGGCTTGGCCTGAGCTACTCATATGCTAAAATGTGGCTCATAATGTCTGTGGAGAGGCCAGAGGCTGACTTCCTCTCCTGTTACAAGAGATCCATGCTAATCCTTGCCAACGATTAACTCAATTGCTCTCTACAGAGATTCAACATAGCTAAATGCATACAGAGATCCACCTGTAGACTTTAATTCTTACCTCACTGATGTCACAAATGTATTGAGCGTCTCACACATGTATACCTTTTCATATTAAATATTCTCTTGTTATAATTACACACTAGATAGAGGTACACAAGAAATAATGGAATTGCTGTCTCACACAGATGGAACTAATTCTCTCTCACTAACTCCTGACTTTAACACCTTTTGGGGTCAGACTGGCGAGATGCAATTTGCAGCTCTGAGATGCAGATTTGTCTTGGACAATGTCCCCCCTCCCTTCTGAGCTCACCGTTTACAGAAGATGAGATTGAGATCTCTCTGGACTGGCCAATATCCTGAATAATTAAAAAAAGACATTGTCCAGAAGGTAGGAGCGAGTTGTCAACTTTTTGGGGGACCCAGGAAAGGATGAGATTTGAATAGGTCCTATGAGATCAAAAAGATCAAAGGAGAATGCACTATAAAGAAGGAGGCTACTAGACACAGAGTTAGCTATCTTGTGCCTACAGCAAGATTTGCTCACAGCAATGCCAGGGTTTGCTGCCAAGCCACAGGGCTAAGCAGCAACTCTGCCCACAGACAGGAACTGTCTCCTACAAGCAGTTCTGTGCCTACGGGCAATCTGCTCACACGCCTTCCCAGAGTTTGCTGCTAAACCGCGAGGCAACAAGCAGGAACTCTGCCCATGGACAGAGGCTGTCTGTGACTTCTACTGCGCAGTGAGAAGGTCAAGACTCCCCAGCCATGGTGCTCTGGCTTTCAGCCGTGCCCTGAGCAGACTGCAAAAAGGCTCCTGTCTCCTGCCAAAGGCCTCGCTTCTTCAACTGAAGAGATTCACCGCTCTCAAATCTCTCTGATCCTGGTAAATATGCTGCTCCTACAAGCCTGGAATCCCCTCACCCCTTCACCTTTCCCTGACCCCCTTCACTTCTCCCCCTACTAATTTCTGATCCCCCAAACCAAACCTGCCCTTAGCCTTCTCCCCCCCCTTTTCTGTCTGTATCTGAATTGTATTAGGCTCTAGGAAGATTTAATTGCACACACATATGGTAGTTAGGAACACTGGTTGTGGTTATGATGTTCTGTTTAAATACTGTTGCTGATATTGATAGAGGGTTCTGCTTTCTGCTTTGCTAGATTATGTTGTTAGTCTTTTATACTCAATAAAGCCCATTGAATCTTTGAGGAATGGTTTGATCTCCTTTCTTCCATGTGCCCAGATCATACATGGTCACTAATATAAAAGAACTTGGTCATGAGCCAGACCTAATTTTGTATACTAGCTAATGAGCATATTTAGTATACAAATCAGGCCTGGACTGTAACATGATCCTGTAGCAGCCCCACCTTGAGAATTGGGGAAAAGGCATTGTGGTAATCTAATGTGAGATGTTTCCCCTTTCCAGATGCCTGATCAGGCAATCTCAGAATTTTTAGTGTTTGTCCTTGAGGGTGGGTCTCTGAGATAGGGTGGGGATTTTGCTGGTGTACTGATCACCCCACTGCACTTCTGTCTCCCTACCTGAGTAGGCAGGGGTAGTCTTAGACGTGGCTTTGGGTTCCCCCAAGCATATTGTTTTGTGGGACTTCAAGGTCCATGCTGATGCCCTCCTTGTAGGAGCAGCTCAGGATTTAATGGCCTCCATGGAAACCATGGCCCTATCTCAATTTGTATCAGGCCCTACCCATGTGGCAGGACATACTCTGGATCTGGTTTTTACTTACCAGGGAATAAATGACCTGGAGGTGGGGGATTTTGAGATAACTCCCTTATCATGGACAGATCATCATCTGTTGGGATTTAGTCTGGCTGCTGTGTCAGATGAAAGAAAGGACAGCTGGTCTTGTGGTAGCAAGCATGACTTGTCCCCTTAGCTAAGCAGGGTCATCCCTGGTTGCATATGAATGGGAGACTAGAAGTGTAAGCACTGTAATGTATTCCCCTTAGGTGATGGAGCCACTCTGGGAAGAGCAGAAGGTTTCAAGTTCCCTCCCTGGCTTCTCCAAGATAGGGCTGAGAGAGATTCCTGCTTGTAACCTTAGAGAAGTCGCTGCCAGTCTGTGAAGACAATACTGAGCTAGATAGATCAATGGTCTGACTCAGTATATGGCAGCTTCCTATGTTCCTATGTCTACCCTCCCCTCCCCACAGTGCTGAACCAGTTTGGACTTTGACCGAACTGGTTCGACACCAAACTTGTGCAAGAACTGAGGGTTCACAGGTTTGTGCTGATGTTCGAACCAAGGTTGTGGTGCTGAACCAGTTCAGACCTCATCTAAACCAGTTTGGTGCTGAACCTGTGCATGAACTGAGATTCATGCACATTCCCAAAGTGTGTCCATGACAGCTGGGTGCTGCCAACTAAGAGACATGGGACTCTCCCAAGAAATACAAGAGACAATCATTAGCCACGTCTAGAAGCAAGCCAAGAGACGTTCCAGGTTATGGGTAAAGCTTCACACCAGTGGAGTCCAGATGACCTGAGACTCCACCCAAGAGGAGCCCAGATGACCTGAGACTATACCCAAAATAGTAAAGGAGGGATCGGAGGATGGCAGAATGGGTGGAAACCAACTGCGGAGACTGAGAGGGTTTGGCCCAGTTCATAGAAATGAATTGGGATAATCAATCAAGACTGAGAGAGGATGGATTTGGGACCTGCTGGAACAGAGGAAGCGCCACCCACACCTCAGGATGCCACCTCCTCTCCAACACCCATCTGGAAAGCTATAAACCACCCAGAGCTATTGGATGGGGCAGTATAGAAGTGTAATAAACAAACAAACAAATAATTAAATAAATTCTAAGGGACATTGTCACTTATATCTGATTCAGTTCTTTTACCTCCATCCCTAAAAAGCCTGGTTCAGGAACAGGTATATGCTCAGTATCCTCTGCTGTGAAGACAGATGCAAAGAACTCATTTAGCTTCTCTACAACCGCCAAATCCTCCTTAATAATCCCTTTCACTCCCTCATTGTCTAATGGTCCAACTGCCTCCCTGGCAAGTTTCCTGCTTCTGATGTATTTAAAGTAGTTTTTGTTATTCTCCTTGATACTTTTGGCTAAGTGTTCCTCAAACTCTCTTTTTGCCTCCCTTATTGTCACCTTGCATTTCTTTTGCCAGAAATGTTCCTTTCTGTTTTCTTCATTTGGACAGGCTTTCCAATTTCAGAAGGAAGTCTTCTTCCCTTTTATGGCTTCCTTGATGGTATTTGTTAGCCATGCTGACATCCTCCTGGACTTAGTAGTACCTTTCCTCCTTTGGGGTATATAATCTAACTGGGCTTCTAGTATTGTGATTTTTCGTAAACTCCCTGCACTCTGGAGTAAAGTGTTTTTATTTGTTGTAAACTGCCCTGAGCCATTTTGGAGCGGCAGTATATAAATCAAATTAATGGATGGATGGATGGCAAAGGAGGCACTCTTAAATACCCTAGACCCATGCCATTAAGGGCTTTTAAGGTAATATATTATTTACTTGGAAACATATCGGCATCCAGTATAGTTATTTTAAAATTAGTGTTATATGGTCTCTTCAGGTTATCCCAGAGACCAGTCTGGTTGCCGCATTCTGAACAAATGGTAGTTTCTGGACTATGTACAAAGACAGCCCCACATAGACTGCATTACAGTAGTTAAGTCTGGAGGTTACCAGCATATGTGCCACTGTTTTAAGGTTGCTTACCTCCAGAAATGGGCATAGCTGACATATCAAATGAATGAATCAATGAATCAATGAATATCAGCCACAGCTGATAAAAAGCACTCCTGGCCACTGCACATTCCCATATATCTGGGAACTTAGATGCTACCCCCAGCTACTTGGGATCTGCTCACAAATGTAGCTTCTGTGTTTCTAGCAGGATATTTACAGGGCAGCTGCTTCAGTTCCAGATGCTGCTGATGTCTTCTGAAATTCTTCTACCATTTGGTAGGATGCAACAGATGACAGGCTTGGCAAATGGCTGCACACTGACTTTGGTAATTTTCCACGGGACACATTCTTATCTGTATTCATCCTATGTTGTATGAGGAAATGGTTAAAATCTGTGAAAATATGCCAAATATGTCTATGAAAATATGCCAATGTACTCAATGTACTGTACTCATTACAAGCTGAATGGAAAGCATTTCCCATCTATCTAAATATTAATACAGAAATAAAGGCAATATGAAAATACTGTATGCTTTTTGAATAAACGTTAATGTTTTTAGCCATTTTTTGCAATGATGTGCATGAAGTAGCATGACCATCTGATGTTTGGGAATTCTGAAATGGAGCAGAAGAATGATGAAGTTATTATCAAATGTACTCGCATTAATTTTAAACATCATATCCTACAAATGGTGATCATGTTCTTTGCAAATAGAAATATGAAGAAACAACAAGTGGTGCAAGAGCCTCCATTATTTACTTGCAAAACTATTCTGTGAATATTCAGAGACTGAGCACAGTATCATTTTTTCTTGACAGATGATGACTCTGGCTTTGCAGCTTCTTTTATAAATATAATAATAATGAAGAGTGCAGCCCCATCTTGAATCCTAATGACTTTCTGATGAAGTAAACAATGACTTTTAATTAGAAGTTAAATTTTTTAATTAAGGTGATTCTGCAGTAATTATCTTAGTTGTCTACTTCGCCAGATTTTAATGAAAAAGATTGATTAGGAATGGAACTGGTGGTATAATTAAGCATTCAAAGGACTACTTTGGTTATTGAGGTAAAAGGAACATGATGAACTGCAAAAGTGTGTTTTTAACAAATGATATTGGAATGATATTGGAAAACAAAGGCCGTCTCAGGCAGCAAGGGTTACAATCTAGTGAAAATTGCCCCACTCTTTGGTTTTCAGTGCTACTTTGAACATTTCATTGTGATTGCAAAGTCATTTAGCTTATAATATAGAACAAATCTAACTAAAAAGATTTAAAATACAAGCATAAGAACTGTACAAAATACAAAGAAGCAGCAGTAGAGACAATCACATAAAAGCCTCGGTAAAAAGCCAAGATATAATAATAATAATAATAATAATAATAATAATAATAATAAATAATTCGATTTCTATACCGCCCTTTCAAAAATGGCTCAGGGCGGTTTACAAAGAGAAATAACAAATAAGATGGCTCCCTGTCCCCAAAGGGCTCACATTCTAAAAAGAAACATAAGACACACACCAGCAACAGTCACTGGAAGTACTGTGCTGGGGGTGGATAGGGCCAGTTACTCTCCCCCTGCTAAATAAAGAGAATCACCACGGTAAAAGGTGCCTCTTTGCCCAGTTAGCAGGGGTTAGGGTTAACACGCTTTCTAAAAACTGTGATGGAGACCGAGGAGTGAATAGCCACTGGGAGAGCATTCCAGAATCTGGGGCAGCAACAGAGAAGGCATGCACGGCAGTCAAGCCTCCCTCATTGTCGTTACCTGGAGCAGAGCCCCTTCAGATGACCTCGTCAAGTGGGCAGCAACCCTTGGGAGCAGGTATCCTGGGCCCAAACCACAAAGGGCTTTAAAGGTCAAAACCAGCACCTTGAATTGTACCCAGAAACAAACTGGTAGCCAGTGCAGCTCTTTCAGAATGGGTGTGATCCGAATGGGCACCTCCAGATAAAATTCTAGCTGCTGCATTTTGCACTAGCTGCAGTTTTGGAATATTCTTCAAGGGCAGCCCCACAGAGAGCGCATAACAGTAATCCAGCCGTGACATGACTAAGGCATGGATAACTGTGGCTAGATATGAAAGGCTTGTGTACTTGTGATCTAGCCCAATGTTCTTCATTGTAAAGCCTGCAGACCCAGGGCTCATGGGTTCCTGGATAATTGTTTATTGGGCCTTTGTGAAGCTTTAGCCAAAGTTGAACACTCTGCCCAGTCCCCCTAGCACCATGAGGAGGTGACAGTTTCCACTGTGCAGTACTGTGCTTTGTCCAGTATTGGTAGGGCTCCTTTAAGGGAAACCAAGCCCTCTTGAGCCTCTGCACCATCTTGGAAGGCATGCATGGAATGCTGGGAAGTGTAGCCCTTTTCAGTGCTTTCCCAATAGAGCTCTTAAGAGAGGGTTCTGTCTCTCTTAAAGGGCCCTCCCAGGACTGAAACAAGGTGTTCTAGTAAGAACTAATCAGCCTACTTTCCATTCACGGTCTCTACATCTGTACTAAATTTGGTGCAGATCTAGGTCCACAAGTTAGATCTCTTGCATCTCAAATGTTCATGTGTCCACCTTTTTGGATTGGGGTGGATGTCATCATTACAAACGGCACCATTGAGGTGTCCCTGTGTGTCATTCACCACAGCTGTTCCAAATTTGATTCAGATTGGTTAGACAGTCCTCAGGTTAGTGCACTTGTGCCTCAAAGGTTTATGCATGCACCATCTTGGATTGGGGTGGGTGACATCATCACAAACTACACCATTGTTGTGTCCCTATGTGTCCATTCAGCTGTAGCAAATTTGGTTCAAATTGGTTAGACAGTCCACAAATTAGTGGACACTTGCACCTCCAAAGTTTATGGGTCCACCATCTTGAATTGAGGTGGGTGACATCATCA